>NC_135233.1:46091666-47323333 GCF_051348905.1 Ranitomeya variabilis | reverse complement strand
TTTTGCTGATGATGCTGTATGTCGGCTAATTTTTTGCGGGACAAGATGTCGTTTTCAGTGGTACTATGGTTATTTATATCTGTCTTTTTGATCACGTGTGTTAGGGGTCGAGTTCCCTCCTCTGCACAGGGGGAATCTCGGTCCATCTCCGCTGCGGTCTCCCATTCTTCTCCTGCCGCAGTGGAGCCTGCTCAGCGGAGGCATCAGTCCCAGCGTCTCGCTCAGTCTGACTCTGTGCTAAGAGTTACTGCTCCTTTCCTGCTTCTGCCATTGAAGTCGGTGCTGGGCAGCGGCGAGCAGACGCTTCTGGGTCTAAGTCCTGCTTTGCTCGTTCTGAGTATGCCCATAGTAAGATCTCTCAGTGGAGATCGAGGGTCACATGATCTGATATTGCAGCTAAGGTCATTGGCTCCTTCAGGAAGGTCCTGTAGGTGCTCACGCTCTGGTGTAGCTTCTCATTGGTCCTTCTAGGAAGGTCCTGTATGTGCTGCAGCTATTTAAGGTTCACATGACCACACGGCCATGCGCTAGTATTGTTCTTTGTTAAGTGCTTTGCGCCAGTGTGGTCACGAGAGTATGTGTTCAGGGACCCAGCTGAAATAAGCCCCTAGAATGCTGGCACCTCCAGCGAGGAGTTTGTGTTTGAATGTGTTCAGGGACCCGGCTGAAATAAGCCCCTAGAATGCTGGCACCTCCGGTGAGGAGTTTTGTGTGCATGCGTGACCACTGACTGCTCTCTGTGTAGGCAGTTAGTCTGTGCCTCTGTGAAGCCTAACAGGGCACAGTGCTCTTCTTTCACGACTACTCGGTGAAGTAACTGAGTTAGTCCATACCGCCATATCGTGACGCCGTTGCTAGAAGCAGGTACTCCTGCACGGTGGACCCCGGGCTGTGAACGCACCAATATCAATAAAAACATCTCTATTTATTCGGTGCGTTCGGCTAGCCATAACAATGAGAGGTCAAACTTCAGCAAAAAAAAGGAAATGGTTAAATATAACTAGTAGTCAAATTTTGGTATATAATTTGTGACTTTGTGTGGTATAGGAAGTGTACTGAACAGGGCCTTCTCAAAGTTTTCATGGGCCTCTGGCGAAAGAGTCTCAGTGGGCCCCTTTAACACATACCACAATTCATGATGCACAGATACGGCAGAGAAATATAGGTATAGCACAATGACAAAGATTTCACTTTCTACTCACATTACATGAATGATATCTATTGTAGATTCTACAATAGCTCAGAAACCAGCGAATCCTCGCAACGCCCAGCACACAGAGTGACTGCCGGCATATCATTTTATACCGGACTGTATGCGCACCTCTGCTCCATTCAAGAAAGTGGGAATCTGGAGAACCCAATTTCTTGGAGTTGCTGGAAGTTATCCAATATCCCATGAATAGAGGATAATGTATGCTTTGGGGAATATCTTTATTTTTTGACATATTATTGTAGGACCCGCATATTGGAGTTAAAGATAAATAAAAAGAAGAAGACTACTATCAAGAAAATGGATGGATATGATGCTAGATATCAGCAGAAAGTTATTGAGATGCTTGAGGGTGTTGTCCATTTCCAAAAAATGTATTTGAAATACGATTTATTAACAACTTACCAGTTTACTTTTAATTTTAAAGGTATCACAAGTTTACAGTCCTGGATCATTCAGCTCCACTTCCAGCCTAGCATTTGACATAGGAGAGAGTCTTCTGTATCAGAACATCATCATTGCTGGATGAAGGGAGATGGCTGACTACTCATTTCAATAGCTCAGCTGGGCCACTTCTTGTTCTATGCATGGGCCTTGGCAAATAAGGAGGCTGGCTATTGAAATGATCAGTCATCCAGACTCCTTCATTAACTGCACTGAAGAAGTCCCAACACGGAAAACTCTCTCCTGTGTCAGGCACAGAGCCAAAAGGGGAGCTGTTAAACATAGGATTGAAAGGTATAGGTGATGATTGGGGCAGTTCTAAAAATCAAAGTATATGATCAAAGGCCGAACCTGTGGATGTCAGAAGAATTGGCCAACAGTTTAATGTGTATGGCGACCAACCGAATTTCACTACATCATATGATGTTGGAGGAGATAAAGATCTGGCACGCCAACAGCCAATATTTTCATCCTTGAGGAGATAACTGCCAACAGAGTAGTTTGACAGCGGCTCACTTATAGAGAATACATGAACTCTCGTTCCAGCCAAACGCTCCTGTGTATGGGAGAGTCAAGAAAAATAGCTATAGGTCAGATGATTGTTTGGCTGACAGCTATATGTTGTATATGGGGGTGCTTTAACTTCTTACTGCAATATTCTTAACCCATCTAAATGCAATTTTTTGGAGAGATGCCAACCCCTTTTGAAGGCCAAAGCCGAAGAAAAAAAACTCTTGTCTGATACTTATTGCATAAACTTACTTTTCTAACAAAACCAAAAACATGAGCTTGTCTATAAGCTGCTATATGTGTAAAGTGCAAGAGCACGTACACTTTGCAGCCATTTCACAGACAAAACCCAAGAAATGACTTAACACTATTTTGGGTAAAAAAAAAAAAGCATAAATGCGATCCTACTGTAACAAGGTGTACTCATCAGGACTGTCCTAACATGTCTCTAGTACTAAAAACTTACCATGTGTCAAACAACTTCAATGTGAATAAGGGCAGAGCATTACAGGGTCCCAGCTGAGACACCCATCCATGGGAAGCTATACAGATGCAATACTTAGCTCAGACAGGGGGCCAAGTTTGTACCCCGTTTGCTCATTTTTTTTTCTTGGGTTTTAACTTACTTTTCTAAGCCTAGTATCATGGGGTTATTGTGATAAAGAGGAGCCAGAAGACAGCAGCGTCTGATTGCTCCTACTCCTGAACTGAAAAGAAGCACTTCACCTTCTTTTAAAACTGTGTACATTTCTTTTGGCAGTACAGGGGTTAATCGACCATGTTGAGAACTCTGGGAGCTAGGGCTCTCAGCTGAGCACGGTTAGCCACTCCTATCCCTTATATAATCTGGGTCCTGATTGACACATATCGTCAGAGCTAGCTTTTGTCGCATGGCTGGGAGGATAGTAGTTGGTGGTTATTGGAGGAGGTGTTGGGTGGATTTATCTGTGACTTTTGCTTTGTTTAGTAAGTGTGATAATCCCCTTTCTTCTCCTACTTTGGTTTTACACCATCATCCAGTCCCCAAAGCATTTCTCTGTTATGTGTGAGTGAATATTTGTATGCCTAGTATTTTCCATTTCCCTTGTTCATGTTACCTTGTTCGACAGGTTGGTGTGCTACGATGCACAACTACTCCCCTCTTCCCTGGGTGGGGGTAAGGTACAGAAGAATGGCGAATTCAAAAGATAAGGCAAAGTACGTGGCCCCAGCATTTTCACCTTCAGAACAGGGCGAGTTAGGGTGCCCACTAGTATTAGGGACAGTGAAGGAGCCCCTGGTCCCCAGTCACCCAACAGAGTCGTAACACCAAGGACTCTCATTTGTTATCCAGTATCTGGTCCATTCACTTAAATTATTAGAACTTTATTACTAGTACAAGAAAGTAAAAAAATGTGCCTGGAGTTTCAGGTCCCACAAGCCGCGATGCTTATCTTACTCAAGCGTAAAGATCAATCTATGTCAGATGTTATATCTTAATCTACATTAACCTTAGTATGAGCTTCATCCTCTGCTCTCTAATTTCCAGTAATATTTTGTACCTATTAGTTGTAGACGGAGCCAGCTGTCTCCCACCAGGTGGTAAAGTACATTATTGAGGTGGGTGGTTTCCATCAATTTGGTTCCTATGGGATCTGCTTCCATTATACAAGATACACGGATTTCTAAGAAAAGGGTCTTATTTCATTTACAGTCTTGATTTTCCCATACCACTTAGGACAGAAGTCGTCTGCCTCTTGCATAAGGTTCCTGGTGTATTATTTCATGATAATTTGAGAGTTGGTAACTGTACTATTCTTTTGAAGTCATAGATTCTTAAAAGCCAAAATAACTGTTGCAACTTTAAAACTTGATCCACCATCAGTCGGCGTCTGACTTATTGTCTTGGCCCTAAAATATCCATTTATAAAATAATGCCTCCTAGTGAAAATGATAACAGCGTTAGAAGTCACCGAGGAGCTCCGGCAGCATATGGCCGCACTAGGTGGTAGGTCGACTACACTTATACAGGTCACAGGACTCTATGGTGACTTTTTATATTATTTTACATTTATACTAGGGGTACATCTGCTGCAGAACGTCTTTTTGATTAATGGGGGAATTTCCTTCTCACCATTGATTGATGTAAGGTCCTTATCTTATTCAGAAAGTTGGCCTGTAGCATTATTTTATGCAATATTTGAGGGTTATATGGAAAACTAAAGATTATGCAAAGAAAATTATACTCTGTCAAAGTGTGTGTGAGATAATGACATTTTCAAAATCCTATATAAATGTGTATTGAGGGAAATATTTTCAATTTCATGTTATTTTCATATAGCATTTTCCCATGCTAAAGTATCAACAGAATAAACATATTATTAAAATTATTTTCTTTTATATGTCTTATATAAAGATAAATTCTTTCTGTCTATCTCTCTATCTATCTATCTATCTATCTATCTATCTATGTATTTTTCGCTATTTATTTTTTCTTTTTCTTTGTTTTTTCCTTCTTTCTTTTTTATTTTATCTATATCTCTATCTATCTACAGTATTAGGTCTATCTATATCTTTTTTTCTTTATTTTTGTCTTTCCTTTTATTCATCATCTATCTATCTATTATGTCTATCTATGTATTCTTCTTTGTTTCCTTCTTTCTTTCTGTCTTTATTTTTTATTTTATCTATCTGTCTATTCATTTATCTATTAGGTACATCTGTCATTTTTCTTTCTTATTCTATTTATCCTTTCTTTCTTTCTTTCTTTCTTTCTTTCTTTCTTTCTTTCTTTCTTTCTTTCTTTCTTTCTTTCTTTCTTTCTTTCTTTCTTTCTTTCCCTGACTATCTGTTTACCTATCCTTTGTATATATCTATGTAGATATTACATTTTTTATCCAATTGATAATGATTTTTCATTATTACACATCACTATGTTGATCCTTCTCTCCAGCGTACGGTTATCAAACAGCCCTGGATATATCTACAGACGCTCTTAGGGTTAGGCACCATCTATAGATAAATATGAGTGACGTTGCACTCAACACTCCGCAATATTCTCTCCGCGTCTGAGCTCACAGACATAATCATGAATCTCTGTTATTTGTGTTTTCTCTGGAAAATACAACCCAGACCTCCATTTTCTTTTGAATGCCCCCTTGTAAGTCCTATTGCTTCATGCCAACACTTCGAGCCCCATGGCAATATCAGATTCACCCATCTATTTCTGGTTTGTTTTTATATGTCACGCTGCGGACAATGATGCAAGTTTGTTTTTCAGAAATCCTGGCACATCTGGATCCCAGGATTGCCGCAAATATGTGTCAACTGGAAAGAAAATGCCAAACACGGCTAATACCAGCAAAGGATAACTCAATTCAATGGACCCCTCTACAAAAAAGACTGAGGGTGACTTAATAAACCCCCGTGAAACAGATAAGTCATTATCCATCTCCTAAAACCCTTAAAGGAATATAAACTGAGCTTAAGGTAGAAACACTCAGACAAGTAACACCTTGTCAGGAATGTTTAATACCTTGCACAATAATCTTTTACTGGAGAAGCTGAGGCTGCAGCTATAAAACCTTCCTTTCCTTAAGGGGAAACATCAAATTAACATTTTAAAACTGCAAACTTTTGTTAAGAGCCTCTGCAGTCAATGAAAGGGTTACTCAGCAATGGGCAATTCTGTTCCTCGAGGACTGTAAATGATTCACGGGTGGTCATACAAGGACATTTCAATATTTTAACAGTGTTGACTCCCAAATGGCATTACTTTGTTTCATTCATTCATAATGTCTTAAGGCCTCATTCAGATGTTCTTTTTTCTCTCCTACAGAAAAAAAACAGACCCCGTTCTTTGACCAGACCTTGATCAGAGTTTGCTTCAAGTGGCATCCATTTTTCTCATACGTGGAGAGAAAAAGAAAAGTTTCCACCTTCTCCGATGTGACAATCCGTGAAAATCAGACCACACTTAGATGGCATTCGAGTGCAATCAGATTTTTTCCCACACCCTTAGACTTGCATTGACGATTTTGATCCGAAAGTCTTTTTTGTGGCCTGCTCGGTCTACAAAAAAATCACAAACATGTGAATAACCCCATACACTATCACAGGAAGAAGTGCTATCTGTGAAAACCATGGATTGTACTTGTGGACCCATGGATTAGTAATTTTGATCCTTAAAGGGAACCTGTCACCCCCAAAATCGAAGATGAGCTAAGCCCACCAGCATCAGGGGCCTATCTACAGCATTCTGGAATGCTGTAGATAAGCCCCCGATGTATCTTGAAAGATGAGAAAAAGAGGTTAGATTATACTCACCCAGGGGAGGTCCAGCTGTGGTCCGGTCCGATAGGCGTCGCGGTCCGGTCCGGGGCCTCCCATCTTCTTACGATGATGTCCTCTTCTTGTAGTCACGCTGCGGCTCTGACGCAGGTGTACCTTGTCTGCCCTGTTGAGGGCAGAGCAAAGAACTGCAGTGCGCAGGCGCCGGGAAAGGTCAGAGAGGCCCGGCGCCTGCACACTGCAGTGTGCCGGAGCCGCAGCATGAAGACAAGAAGAGGACAACATCGTAAGAAGATGGGAGGCCCCAGACCATACCGCGACGCCCATCGTACCGGGACCGCCCCTGGGTGAGTATAATAATACCTCTTTTTCTCATCCTTCAGGATACATCAGGGGCTTATCTACAGCATTACAGAATGCTGAACATAAGCCCCTGATGCTGGTGGGCTTAGTTCACCTTCGATTTTGGGGGTGACAGGTTCCCTTTAACACCCATCAAAAAAGGACGGCTCCTTGATTTTTTGGGGATACACCGTCCACAATAAACCATAGACATGTGAACAGCCCCATAGAATATAATGGGAATGTGTTCACTCTGTGAGAAATATGGATAGGACACGTAAGTGGAAAATGGACATCTGAATGAGGCCTGAGAGTGTATTCACATGTTTACATAGAGTTTTTTGATAAGTTTTTTTTTAAGTGGATCCTCTCTGATCTCACCTTCAAACCCCAAATCCAAGCCCTTTCCACTTTCTGCTGACTTCTGCTCAAAAATATTTCCCGGGTCCGCACATTCCTAAACCACAAATCTGCAAAAACACTAGTGCATGCGCCCGTCATCTCACACCTCATCTATTGCAACCTCTTTCTTAGTGGGTTCCCCTCTAACACTATCGCACACCTCCAACCTATCCCAAACTCTGCTGCTCGACTAATCCACCTTTCACCCCGCTATTCCCCTGCTTCTCCCCTCTGTCAATCCTTGCACTGGCTCCACATTACCAAGAGACTTCAGTTCAAAACCCTAACCATGGCATACAAGGCCATCCACAACATGTCTCCTCCATACATCTGTGACCTGGTCTCCTGGTATTTACCTGTACGCAACCTCTGATCCTCACAAGATCTCCTTCTCTACTCCTCTCTGATCTCCTCTTCCCACAATCACATACAAGGTTTCTCCCGCGCATCCCCTATACTCTGGAACTCTCTATCCTAACATATCAGTCTCTCAAACAACATGAAAACCTTCAAAAGGAACCTGAAGACCCACCTCTTCCGACAAACATACAACCTGCACTAACCCTGGTTCCACCATACTGCTGCATGAGCAGCTTTACCCTCACCTACTGTATCCTCACCCATCCTTTGTAGATAGTGAGTCCTCACGGGCAGGGTCCTCTCTTCTCTTTTACCAGCTGGTGACTCATTTTGATCAAGATTATTGTACTGGTTTTCTATTATGTATACACCTTTCCACATGTAAAGCGCCATGGAATAAATGGCACTTTTCCATCATGTCAGCCCATGGAAATCGGGACATACTTCTATGTCATCCAAGTTGTTTTCCACTGACTCACGGACTTGCATGGTCAAGTTCGATCAGAGCATTGGATTCAACTTGGACATGCTGCAATTTTTTCCTCGGTTTCCACCTTGGCACGGCCCCTCTAGTATTAATCTATACCATATGTCAAGTGACGTAAGGTGAATAAGGGTGCTCTATGCAAATAAATGTATGGCCTTCATTTTCCTTGAGCTGGACATTGCAATCATATAGTTCCCCATGGATGCTGTGTCCAATAGCCAAGCCTCAGTCCTTCTAGGTCCTTTTTCACATTACATTACTTGACGTATAGTAAGGTTTTAATATTAGAGGTTAGGAGGACCATCCTGAATAGGGTCACCGTGACTAGGTGGTATGGCTTTCACCTTTTTTTTATAATTATGTTAACTAAGCACCCTATATTATATTCATGATTATATTCATGCACTATTGCTGTTTCTTTGGGTTTTTTTTCCTTAGCCTGAACAAGTTTTGCAAAATGCCTGGTGAAAAAAAGGTAATTTTTCATAAAGTGGATCCTGTTGGAATCCCTTCCAAACTAGGCACTCTCAAACCAAAAGCAAGCAAAAAACGCTTCAGGAATCAAGCTCTTCGAAAACTGCGTCTGGAAAAGAAATATAATCCCATCCCCTAAGAAAGTTTTCTAAAGTAGTTTGCACTTGTCATTTTATTCATACTTCTGCGTGAACATAGCCTAGAGTTCCTTATACACTGGACAGCAGGCTACGTTCACATGAGCATATAAAAAATCATCTGATTTTGATCCAGAAAAAACGGATGACATAACTTTATCGCGCTACTCATGCTGAGAGTCAGCGCACAGGAGACAGGAGCAGAGCGCCGGGGGAATGGGATAGAGGTCAATATGTGTTTTTATTTCTTTCATATGTGTATGGGATCTTTGCAAATATATAGGAAGCTATGTAGGGGCTCATGCTATATATTGCAGGCTATATGGGGGCTCATACTTTATATAGATAGATGCTATGTGGGGGCTATTGCTGTACATTGCAGGCTATGTGGGGGCTCATACTGAATATAGGGGGCTGTGTGGAGGCTCATGCATTATATAAGAGGCTATGTGGGGGTTCATACTGCATATTGGAGGCTATGTGGGGGCTCATACTGTATATTGGAGGCTATTTGGGGACTCATGCTGTATATTGGAGGCTATGTGGGGGCTGACATAGGAGGTTGTGCTGTGTGCTCATATTGTATATATGAGGCTATGTGGCGGCTCATATTGTATATAGGAGGTTATGTGGGGGCTCATCTTGTATATAGAGGGCTAGATGGGGGCTCATGTTTTATATAGGGAGGATGTGTAGGGGTTCATACTGTATGATTGATGCTGTGTGGGGGCTCATATTGTATATTGGGAGCCTGTGTAGGGGCTCATGCTGTATATAGGGTGGCTATGTTGGTAGATCATACTGTATATTAGGAGGCTCTGTTCGGGACTCATGCTGAATATAGGGAGGTTTTGTTGAGTGCTCGGGTGCTCATGCTGTATTTCGAGAAGCTGTGTTGGGGCTCATGCTGTATATCAGGAGGCTGTGTTGGGGTCTCATGCTGTATATAGTGAGGTTATGTTAAAGGCTCATGCTGTATATCAAGAGGGAGTGTTGGGACTCATGCTGTATATAGGGAGGTTTTGCGAGGGGGGTTATGCTATATTTAGGGGAATGTCAGCATACTTAGTTCTATTTAATATTAAGTGATAATATAAATGTAAACTAATTATAATTGTAATTAATATGTTAATATTAAGCAGAATTAATTTCAGACAATTGGTTCTTCCCTTCACAACAGTCATGGTCTCTCAAGTGGCCCCTTGGGAAAATTAATTGCCCACCCCTACGCTAAGCATTCTTTTAGTGTCCCCTATCTCTTGCTGCTCACTCTTCTTCTTGGCACTGCTGTTAGGGGTCATCTAATAACTGGTCAGTCAATCTCTTGCTCATAGTCAAGATTTTATTTCTTGTATGTGGTACAATAAAGAAACAGTTCCTCCTCGTGTTCTTGAGTATGAGCACATATAACACTGATACTCATAATTTCCACAGATAATTAACCAGACTGATTGTTTTGGTTTTTGACCAACGACTGGTGTTTGTAAATCCACCCGTAATTACGGCACTAGAAGACAGAATATATATACGTTAAGCTGCTTTATTTTGGTATTTATCTCTATTCAGATAACTTATTAACAAAGTGCAAACATGTGGTAAGTAACTCGCAATCCAGCCAGTAATTTGCATTGATTGATGTCGTGCACATTATGTTCTTTTTGTGATGTCATGAAGTGGTTTTATCAGCGTTTATCTAGTTTTACAAGGAAGTGTGTGGATTTTGGAGGCCAGACTAGATTAAAGCTAAGCTAGGAAATGAGAAGGATGAAGTGATGATATCTTTATTGCTTAGTATGTAACTTGGGTCACATCACCATATTCTCTTTCAGCCGAGAGAATCGGCCCAATATTGCTAATCACACGCTGAGGTTGATCACAGTGTGATCCGATGTTCTAGGATGTGGAGAAGAGGGGAAAAATTCTCCATCTTCCCCATTCTGTCAGTCCGGGAAAATCGGACTGCACTTTGATGTCACGAGAGAGCAATCCAATTTTTTCCACAGACTCATTGACTTGTATAGCTGAGTGTGATCCAATATCAGATGCAAATCGAACATGCTGCAATTTCATCCAGACCCTGTCAAAGAGAAAAATTGGAAATGTGCAAGGCCCCATAGAATAACAGTGGTTTGAGTGGAATCCGATGTTTTGTCGTATCGCACTGGAACCGAAAACATGGTGCACAAGCCATTTGATTTACCAATTCAACCATTTTATGCCTTAACAGGGTTGTCCACTACTAGGACAACCCCTTCTTGATCTAAATGTTTGGCACTGATAAAATAAAAAAACTTATACTCACCTCCCATGACTGCGCCATTCCAACGGTGTCGGCATTCGCGGTCCCAGGGCTCTCGTGCGGACGTTGTGACATGTGAGCCCGGCATCAAATCAATGCTGGCGTACCTGTCTCTGCTTTCGTACGAATTGAACATGAAGAGGAAGTCAGGATTGAAGCTGATCTCTGACTTCCTCTTTATGTTCAAAATGTCCTGAGGTGGTGCCGGTGACAGAGAAGCAGGTGCGAATTGGGCGCTGGGCATCACGTGTCATACAACCGCATGAGAGCCCCAGGATCATGAGTGCCAACACCGCTGAAATGGCGCTGGCATGGGAGGAGAGTATAGGATTTTTTATTCTATCGGGACCAAATATTTAGATCAAGAAAGGATTATCCTAGTAGACGACAACCCCTTTAAATGTGCCAATACAAAACTAGGCACAGATACAGAAAAATCCTGAAAGAGAACGTGTCACCAGCTCAAAAGTATCCAGCTTTTGGTTTTATTTTATTCCCGATGATTCCCTAGTATTTAGTTTTTTAAGATCACCATGCGTTTCCAGAGAAATAGGCCTGCTTATTAAGTGTTAGTTTTCATGGTCTTTACCAAGGGGATGTGGCTCACAGTGGAATTTTGAAAAACAGCCTAAAGACATGCCTCCTAGAGAATCCTGTGAGCCACCCCCTGTTGGAAAAGACCAAAAAATATTAGAACTAAAAAAGAGGTTCCATATTGCTGGAACTCTAAGGCAGATTTTTTATTATTTTTTTTAAATAGAAAAT
Organism: Ranitomeya variabilis; assembly: GCF_051348905.1. NCBI lineage: Eukaryota > Metazoa > Chordata > Amphibia > Anura > Dendrobatidae > Ranitomeya > Ranitomeya variabilis. The sequence continues at coordinate 47,311,634 of NC_135233.1, read as the reverse complement.
GTAACCCTCAAGGAGAACAAACCATAGCCACTTTTGCAATGGGGGTTGGTCAATGCTTTTATATTTATGACTTGCCCCTAGGATATGTCCTCAAGATAAGGCTAGTTGGGTCATCAGTATGACTATAGTGGACAATCAGTTTAACATTGTTGAAAATTTCCTTTGAGGCAAACATATTACTATCGTGACGCCCTATGATATTGGGTAGGTGAATGAGGATGGGCAGTTTTGGCAGTACAGAAAAATGCCATGCCTGTTTCCCAAGAGTAGTGTGGACTCTTTTTAAAAAATATAGGTATTAAACAAGATAAGGGTCACTGACCAGAGTGCTTTACCCATAATATTCTACAGAATATCATGAAGGCGCTAGAAGAAACAACATGCCGTCACCAAAACAGTCTGACAAATTCTTTCTCCACTCTCTCCATTGAGAACTCTTGTACGCTTGTCTGAGTTTATTATTAGTGATCAGCGAGTGTACTCGTTGCTCGGGCTTTCCCAAGCTCGCTAGGGTGACCTCTGAGTATTTCTGACTGCTCGGAGATTTAGTTTTCATAGCGGAAGCTGAATGATTTACAGCTACTACCCAGGCTGAGTACATGTGGGGATTGCCTGGTTGCTAGGGAATCCCCACATGCAGGATAGTAGCTGTAAATTATTCAGCTGCCACGATGAAAACTAAATCTCCGAGCAGTCATAAATACTCAGAGGTCACCTGAGCGTGTTCGGGAAAACACGAGCAACGAGTACACTCGCTGATCAATATTTATTATGCTTGTACATAGAAAGATCGTGAAGACTATCTGCCAGTCCGCCTTCGAATGACAGCTGTCTTACGTGAATGGCCACCTCAAGCTGGTTGTCCAACACTTTTGTTTCATCGCTCCTCCTCTGAAGTGTGGCCTGGCTACTATCCAGTTGGTTTCTGAGCTCCAAGAATGCGACAGCTGCAGTTAATTATTGGTTAAAATAGTGTCTAACACGTCACCAATGTGGGCAGTGATTGGCACAGCGGTCACATTTTTAGAAATGGAATAGGATGTGCAGAGCTAGTCACAGCAGGGGACCTGGACAGCGCTTTGGAAGAGATGAACTGATAGATGAGTATCCTTTTTATATCTTAATTTTTTTCGACAATGCTGGACCTGAATTGGAAAAAAAAATGACCGGCAGGCGGCAACCTCTTTAAAATCACAGAGAGTAGTCAAATGCATGATGCATCTTTAAGAACTAAGATATATAAAGAGTACCAGGCCCCATGACTATTCTCAACCACTGTTAACAGTATGGGTGAAGATTCCTTTAATCTGATCATGCATTTTACATAACTTACTAAAGCTGCAAATGTATAAAGAAATGAGTTTAAGCCGTGTTTGCACATATTAATGAAGCAAGACTAGTCCAGCAGGGTGTCTCTCCCCCCCTCCCGGGACTAGTCCTTCATCAGGTCTTTGAATCACGCCCACTTGAGCATGATTGACTGGTAACTTTGCTATATAGGATGTCAATAAATCAATTTTTGCACGTTTTAATTGTAAGCACACAAATAAATTGTGTTGTCAAAGAGTTAACTATCATAGTTATCCATCGATATCACTGGGAACATAGTTTGTACGAAAAATATGAAACCTCAGCTCTTCTACAAGATGACTCATAATATCTTTCGGGAGAATGAAGCTCTGCCAAATCCAAAAAGTAATGGCATACAAATAAGATATCAAAGCAGGAGGTGCGATCAGGAGCTCCTTTGTTAGCTGGGGATTCAGGTGTTCCTGAGAGATGAGTGATAGGGGGTCGGGGGGTACACACCCTATACTGGTTCATTCCTTTATTAATTGATACAAAGCATTAGATGAAATCGAGCAGCCCTGGCTCTGGAGACTGTAATTTCGATTAATCTTCTGGGCTGAGTTTCAGATGGTTGCCACAGGAATACATTCCCTCATCTTCAGCTTCCACATTCTGCCAAAAGACAGTTGATTCTAGGAAACAGGATAGTAAAATATGCCTGGAGAGCAAATGTTGAATGTAACCTACTTTACTGGTTTGGGCTTGTTCAACGTATTCTGCATTAATGGCAGCACAACAAAAGGCTACTAAATCACCGTACCTATTATTAACAAACTTGGAAAGACATGTGAGGACCAGCAACATATTTATCTGTGTGAAAGGGAAAAAAAATTGCAGGGTGCATAGAAAGTGCTGGTTTTATTTAGGAGATGAAAGAATTAGATACTAAAAGCAATAAAAGTGTGATAGAAATGAGCTAGAAATATAAAACATATCACAGACTCTAAAAAAATGCAATAAATTCATAACAAAACACTAATGTATCTCTACGAGCAAAAAATTGCACAACTTTTTAAAATGATGTAACTATCAAATATAATTTGCAGGTCTCTTTTTGTTGAATTTCGCAAAGTTTGAAGCATTTTACACTTTGCAAAATTGAAAATGCAATACCAAGAAATAAAAGTTGTGGAATTGTGGAGATCACAAGATCAATAGACTTTTAATGATATGCAAATGTTGAAAAAATGGAAACAAATTAAATTCTAATTAAAATTAAAGTGCAGAAAATACATATAAAAATATGTGAGGTATTGGCCGATATTTTGGCCAAGATATTCAAGCTCGAAACCCGCGCCAAGGGTCCTATCACTAAACTGAACAGCAAAGCCACAAAAAGAGGACTGAAAATCCTCCAAAAATTCAACAATTAATACAAGCCTCTTTTGTGCAATCATATACTAAGCAATCACCCCCTCCATGGATTGGTAGGCTGTGAGTGGTTGTCTCATAGGTATTTTTGCACCTCTGTTGCCGCCATCTTGACTACATGGGTCTGCTGCATCCTGATAGTGCATTTGTTTGAAGACCTGGGCAGGTAAACACCACATCATCATGTATGAGAGAGGATACCCTTAAAAAGGATCTTCAATTTTGAACATTGTTTTACAGTAATCTGGCTTTTTAACATCAGATTTTATCATAGGAGGGAGCAGTATTTTGTTAGACTCAGCATTACATGTTGGCCTCAGAAATTAATGGTTGACTATGTAATACATGGATACACTGGGTCCACCAGAATGATTCCACTATGACTTATGAAAGGGGCACTTAGGCATCCTTTGCCACTGATGTTCAAGTGGTCTTTATTAGAAGACAACCCGTTATGGTCTTAACCTGTACAAATAGTAACTGTGTCAGTACATTGAAACATAAGAACATAAGAAAGTGCTAAGCATAGTGCAGAGGAGTGTAAAAAGTCCAGTCTGAAGAGAACAAAAAAGCAATAGTGGACAACTATTTAATCAGCGAAGTGCTGTCCATAGATATAGTGCAGCCAATGTCCAATACACTACAAAAAGTACAGTAAAAGGTACAATAGAGAATCAGCATTAGATGTACTCAGTGAAGGATAATTGATTATTGCAGACCCTCCAGGAAGAAGCTAAAACACGAAATGAGCATCAGAACCCGGACCACACTCTCAGGTTATGTCCCCTATTTCCTTCACCTACCTCGAAGGTTGCTCCGTTCTTTGCTGTGTAGGGACTAAAGCTCCATCCCACATGTAAGCAGGATGCGGAATGCAGTGACGCAAGAAAGGCAGAGCAAGGGTTAACAATTTAATTTAACAGCGAAAATTGTTATGATCCGGTGGTAGGATCTCAAAACTGACCTGACACATATAACCAGAATGATAGGACAACTTCTGGGGATGTGGAAGCTATACTGACTGCAATCCTGATCCTATCCAACACACTAAAGGCAGCCGTGGAGCGTTACCTAAAAACCTAGACGCCTCTTCACAGCCTGAGAAACTGACTGCCCCTAGAGAGAAAGCAAAGACCTCACTTGTCTCAGAGAAATAACCCCAAAGTTATAGACAGCCCCCCACAAATAATAACGGTGAGTTAAGGGGAAAATACAAATGCAGAAATGAAACAGGTTTAGCAAATGAGGCCCGCTAACACTAGATAGACAGAAAATAGATAGGAATCTGTGCGGTCAGTACAAAAACTATCAAAAATAAACCACGCAGAGAATACCAGAACCTCCACACCGACTCACGATGTGAGGGGCGCCCTCTGCACCCCAGAACTAACCAGCAAGCAAAAAATCACATAAAAGCAAGCTGGACTGAACTCATCATATACTGAGAAACGTTTTCAAGGAACTAATGAGCAAAATGAACAAGCAAACTTAGCTTCTCCAGAAGGAGACTGGTCACAAGGAATATTCAGGAGAACTCAGAATCAAGACTGAATACACCGACAGCAGGCAACAAATGAAGGTCCAGGTGAGTTAAATAGGCCCAGCATAGAAGGAAATGAAGCAGCTGAGCCCAGCCATATCGCTAAAGGCCACCAGAGGGAGCCAGAGAACAAACTCACACAGTACCACTCATGACCACAGGAGGGAGCCCGAGAACGGAATTCACAACAGTACCCCCCCCTTGAGGAGGGGTCACCGAACCCTCACCAGAGCTCCCAGGCCGATCAGGACGAGCCGAATGAAAGGCACGAAACAAATCGGCCGCATGGACATCGGAGGCGACAACCCAGGAATTATCCTCCTGACCATAGCCCTTCCATTTAACTAAGTACTGAAGCTTCCGTCTCGAAATACGAGAATCCAAGATCTTCTCCACCACATACTCGAACTCCCCCTCGACCAAGACAGGAGCAGGAGGATCAACAGAAGGGACCACAGGCACCACATATCTCCGCAACAATGACCTATGGAACACATTATGAATGGCAAACAATGTTGGGAGGTCCAAACGAAATGACACAGGGTTGAGGATTTCCAAAATCTTATAAGGACCGATGAAACGAGGCTTGAACTTAGGAGAGGAAACCTTCATCGGGACATAACGAGAAGACAACCACACCAAATCCCCCACACGAAGTCGGGGACCCACACAGCGACGGCGGTTAGCAAAGCGCTGAGCCTTCTCTTGGGACAACGTCAAATTGTCCACCACATGGTTCCAAATCTGCTGCAACCTATCCACCACAGAATCCACCCCAGGACAGTCAGAGGGTTCAACCTGACCCGAGAAAAAATGAGGATGAAAACCAGAATTGCAAAAGAAAGGTGAAACCAAAGTAGCCGAACTAGCCCGATTATTGAGGGCGAACTCAGCCAATGGCAAAAAAGTCACCCAATCATCCTGATCAGCAGAAACAAAACATCTCAAATAAGTTTCCAAGGTCTGATTAGTTCGTTCGGTTTGGCCATTCGTCTGAGGATGGAAGGCCGACGAAAAAGACAATTCAATGCCCATCTTAGCACAAAAGGACCACCAAAATCTGGACACAAACTGGGATCCTCTGTCAGACACAATGTTCTCCGGAATACCATGTAAACGAACCACATTCTGAAAAAACAGTGGCACCAAATCGGAGGAGGAAGGCAGCTTAGGCAAAGGTACCAAATGGACCATTTTAGAAAAACGATCACAAACCACCCAGATGACAGACATCCTCTGAGAGACAGGAAGATCCTAAATAAAATCCATGGAAATATGCGTCCAAGACCTCTTCAGGACAGGCAAAGGCAAAAGCAATCCACTGGCACGAGAACAGCAAGGCTTGGCCCGAGCACAAATCCCACAGGACTGCACAAAGGAACGCACATCCCGCGACAAGGAAGGCCACCAAAAGGACCTCGCCACCAAATCGCTGGTACCAAAAATCCCAGGATGACATGCCAACACCGAAGAATGAACCTCGGAAATAACTCTACTGGTCCATCTGTCCGGGACAAACAGTCTCTCCGGTGGACAACGGTCAGGACTATTGGCCTGAAACTCCTGCAACACCCGTCGCAGATCAGCAGAGATGGCAGACAAAATCACCCCCTCTTTGAGGACACCAGTCGGTTCAGAAACTTCCGGGGAGTCAGGTACAAAACTCCTAGAAAGGGCATCAGCCTTCACGTTTTTCGAACCCGGAAGATATGAAACCACGAAATTGAAACGAGAGAAAAACAGCGACCATCGAGCCTGTCTCGGATTCAACCGTTTGGCAGACTCGAGATAAGTCAAATTCTTGTGATCCGTCAAGACCACCACACGATGCTTGGCTCTCTCAAGCCAATGTCGCCACTCCTCAAATGCCCACTTCATTGCCAACAACTCACGATTACCAACATCATAATTCCGCTCGGCAGGCGAAAACTTTCTTGAAAAGAAAGCACATGGTCTCATCACAGAGCCATCAGAGCTTCTCTGCGACAAGACAGCCCCTGCTCCAATCTCAGAAGCATCAACCTCGACCTGAAAGGGAAGAGAGACATCGGGCTGGCACAAGACAGGAGCCGAAGAAAATCGATGTTTCAGCTCCTGAAAGGCCTCCACGGCCGCAGGAGACCAATTCGTCACATCAGAACCCTTCTTGGTCAAATCCGTCAAAGGCTTAACCACACTAGAAAAATTAGTGATGAAGCGACGGTAAAAATTAGCAAAACCCAAGAACTTCTGAAGACTCTTCACAGATGTAGGTTGAGTCCAGTCATAAATAGCCAGGACCTTGACTGGATCCATCTCAATAGTAGAAGGAGAAAAAATAAAGCCCAAAAAGGAAACCTTCTGGACTCCGAAGAGACATTTAGAGCCCTTCACAAACAAGGCATTGGCATGCAGGACCTGAAATACCATCCTGACCTGCTTCACATGAGACTCCCAATCATCAGAAAAGACCAAAATATCATCCAGGTACACAATCATAAATCTATCCAGATACTCTCGGAAGATGTCATGCATGAAGGACTGAAACACAGAGGGGGCATTAGAAAGCCCAAAAGGCATCACCAAGTACTCAAAATGGCCTTCGGGCGTATTAAATGCTGTTTTCCATTCTTCGCCCTGCTTTATGCGCACAAGATTATACGCTCCTCGAAGATCTATCTTGGTGAACCAACTGGCCCCCCTAATCCGGGCAAACAGATCGGACAACAGTGGCAAGGGGTACAGAAATTTGACCGTGATGTTATTTAGAAGGCAATAATCTATACAGGGTCTCAGAGAACCATCCTTCTTGGCCACAAAAAAGAACCCCGCACCTAAAGGGGACGAGGACGGGCGAATATGCCCCTTCTCCAAGGACTCCGTTACATAACTCCGCATAGCGGCATGTTCTGGTACAGATAAATTAAAAAGTCGTCCCTTAGGGAACTTACTACCAGGAATCAGATTTATAGCACAATCACAATCCCTATGAGGAGGTAGAGCACTAGATTTGGGCTCATCAAATACATCCTGGTAGTCTGACAAAAATTCAGGGACTTCAGAAGGAGTAGAAGAAGCAATTGACACTAAAGGAGCATCGCCATGAATTCCCTGGCAACCCCAACTTGACACAGACATTGCTTTCCAATCCAGGACTGGATTATGAGCCTGCAGCCATGGCAGACCCAACACGACAACATCATGCAAATTATGTAGCACAAGAAAGTGAATCACCTCCTGATGTGCAGGAGCCATGCACATGGTCACTTGGGTCCAGTACTGAGGTTTATTCTTGGCCAATGGCGTAGCATCAATTCCCTTTAGTGGAATAGGGAACTGTAAAGGCTCCAAGATAAAACCACAGCGCCTGGCAAATGACAAATCCATCAAATTCAGGGCGGCACCTGAATCCACAATCATCAGTGTTCAATATTTTCCTTGGTTATTTATTTGTCCTTTTCCAGCTTGCTAATATGTGATTTCCTTGCTTGCTGGTAGCTCTAGGGGGCTGAGTTTCTCCCCTCACACCGTTAGTTGGTGTGGGGGTTCTTGAATTCTCAGCGTGGATATTTTGTATAGGGTTTTTTACTGACTGCACAGTTCCCTGCCTGTCTTCTGCTATCTAGTATTAGTGGGCCTCATTTGCTGAATCTGTTTTCATTTCTACGTTTTGTATTTTCCCCTTACCTCACCGTTATTATTTGTTGGGGGCTTCCTATATCTTTGGGGTCATTTCTCTGAGGCAAGTGAGGTCTTACTTTCTCTATAGGGGTAGCAAGTTTCTCAGGCTGCGTCGAGACGTCCAGGAATTTAGGTACGTTCACCGGCTACCTTCAGTGTGTTTGGTTAGGATCAGATTTGCGGTCAGTCCAGTTACCACCTCCCTAGAGCTCGTTCTATGTTCAGTAACTTAGCTAGTTCATTCTGTGATCCTCAGCCACTAAGGATCATAACAGTACAGCAGGCCAAAAAGTGTTTAATGCATCGCAGAAGTGGGATAAGAGAAGTCCTGAGTACAATTTTTTTTTTTACTCTCCCTTTGCTGCAGTCTGTCCAGCTTCTCTCATCCCCTTAATCTCTGGGTGGCTTTGAGTTCAGCTGCAGACATGGATATTCAGAGTCTGACTTCTAGTGTGGATCATCTTGCTGCAAGGGTGCAAAGCATTCAGGATTTTGTTGTTCACAGTCCTATGTCTGAGCCAAAAGTACCTATTCCTGAGTTGTTTTCTGGAGATAGATCAAGGTTTCTGAATTTTAAGAATAATTGTAAATTATTTCTTTCCTTGAGACCTCGTTCCTCTGGTGATTCCGCTCAGCAAATTAGAATTGTTATCTCCCTGTTACGTGGCGACCCTCAAGATTGGGCTTTCTCCCTGGCGCCAGGAGACCCTGCATTGCTGAATGTGGATGCGTTTTTTCTGGCGCTTGGATTGCTTTATGAGGAACCTAATCTTGAGAACCAGGCAGAAAAGGCCTTGCTGGCTCTCTCTCAGGGCCAGGATGAAGCCGAGGTGTATTGTCAAAAATTTCGGAAATGGTCGGTGCTTACTCAATGGAATGAGTGTGCCCTGGCTGCAAATTTCAGAGAAGGTCTTTCTGAAGCCATTAAAAATGTTATGGTGGCCTGCAAGTCTGAATGACTCAATGGCTCAGATTGATCAACGTTTGCGGGAGCGCAAATCTGCGCACCATCTGGCGGTGTTTTCTGAACAGAGACCTGAGCCTATGCAATGTGACCGAATTCTGACCAGAGTTGAGCGGCAAAATCATAGACGTCAAAATGGGTTGTGCTTTTACTGTGGTGATTCAACTCATGTTATCTCAGCATGCTCTAAGCGCTTAAAAAATTGCTAAAACTGTCACCGTTGGTACTATACAGCCGAAATTCATTTTGTCTGTTACTTTAATTTGTTCTCTGTCATCTTACTCGGATATGGCTTTTGTGGATTCAGGTGCTGCCCTGAACCTGATGGATTTGTCGTTTGCCAGGCGCTGTGGTTTTGTCCTGGAGCCTTTAGAATTCCCTATTCCACTGAGGGGAATTGATGCTACACCATTGGCTGAGAATAAGCCTCAGTATTGGACTCAAGTGACCATGTGCATGACTCCTGTACATCAGGAGGTGATTCGCTTTCTTGTGCTGCATAATTTGCATGATGTTGTCGTTTTGGGTCTGCCATGGCTGCAGGCTCATAATCCAGTGCTGGATTGGAAAGCTATGTCTGTTTCAAGTTGGGGTTGCCAGGGGATTCATGGCGATGCTCCTTTGGTGTCAATTGCTTCTTCCACTCCTTCTGAGGTCCCTGAGTTTTTGTCGGACTACCAGGATGTATTTGATGAGCCCAGATCCGGTGCCCTACCTCCTCATAGGGATTGTGATTGTGCTATAAATTTGATTCCTGGTAGTAAGTTCCCTAAGGGACGACTTTTTAATTTGTTTGTACCAGAACATGCCGCGATGCAGAGCTATATAAAGGAGTCTTTAGAGAAGGGACATATTCGCCCGTCCTCCTCCCCTCTTGGTGCAGGATTCTTTTTTGTGGCCAAGAAGGATGGTTCTCTGAGACCTTGTATTGATTATCGTCTTCTAAATAAAATCACGGTGAAAATTCAGTATCCTTTGCCATTATTATCTGATGTGTTTGCTCGGATTAAGGGGTCCAGTTGGTTCACCAAGATAGATCTTCGTGGTGCGTATAACCTTGTGCGTATTAAGCAGGGGGATGAATGGAAAACAGCATTTAATACACCCGAAGGCCATTTTGAGTACTTGGTGATGCCTTTTGGACTCTCTAATGCTCCTTCTGTGTTCCAGTCCTTCATGCATGACATCTTCCGAGAATATCTGGATAAATTTATGATTGTGTATCTGGATGACATATTGGTCTTTTCTGAGGACTGGGAGTCCCATGTGAAGCAGGTCAGGATGGTATTTCAGGTCCTACGTGCTAATGCCTTATTTGTGAAGGGTTCAAAATGTCTCTTCGGAGTACAGAAGGTTTCCTTTTTGGGTTTTATTTTTTCTCCTTCTACTATTGAGATGGACCCAGTCAAGGTTCAGGCTATTCATGACTGGACTCAGCCTACATCTGTTAAGAGTCTTCAGAAGTTCTCGGGTTTTGCAAATTTTTACCGTCGCTTCATTGCTAATTTTTCTGGCGTGGTTAAACCCTTGACGGATTTGACCAAGAAGGGTTCTGATGTGACTAATTGGTCTCCTGCGGCCGTGGAGGCCTTTCGGGAGCTGAAGCGCCGGTTTTCTTCGGCTCCAGTTTTGTGTCAGCCTGATGTCTCTCTTCCTTTTCAGGTCAAGGTTGATGCTTCTGAGATTGGAGCAGGGGCTGTTTTGTCGCAGAGAAGCTCTGATTGCTCTGTGATGAAGCCTTGTGCTTTCTTTTCGAGAAAGTTTTCGCCTGCCGAGCGGAATTATGATGTTGGTAATCGGGAGTTGTTGGCTATGAAGTGGGCATTTGAGGAGTGGCGACATTGGCTCGAGGGAGCTAAGCATCGTGTGGTGGTCTTGACTGATCACAAAAATCTGATTTATCTCGAGTCTGCCAAGCGGCTGAATCCTAGAGAGGCTCGTTGGTCGTTGTTTTTCTCCCGTTTCAATTTCGTGGTCTCGTACCTGCCTGGTTCGAAGAACGTGAAGGCTGATGTGCTTTCTAGGAGTTTTGTGCCTTACTCTCCGGGAGTTTCAGAGCTGGCTGGTATCCTCAGAGAGGGAGTGATTTTGTCTGCCATTTCCCCAGATTTGCGACGAATGCTGCAGAAATTTCAGGCGGATAGACCTGACCGTTGCCCACCAGAGAGACTGTTTGTCCCAGATAGATGGACCAGCAAAGTTATTTCCGAGGTTCATTCTTCGGTGTTGGCAGGCCATCCTGGGATTTTTGGTACCAGAGATTTGGTGGCTAGGTCCTTCTGGTGGCATTCCTTGTCATGGGATGTGCGTTCCTTTGTGCAGTCCTGTGGGATTTGTGCTCGGGCTAAGCCTTGCTGTTCTCATGCCAGCGGTTTGCTTTTGCCTTTGCCTGTCCCAAAGAGGCCTTGGACGCACATTTCCATGGATTTTATTTCGGATCTTGCAGTCTCTCAGAGAATGTCTGTCATCTGGGTGGTGTGTGATCGTTTTTCCAAAATGGTCCATTTGGTGCCCTTGCCTAAGTTGCCTTCCTCCTCCGATTTGGTTCCTCTATTTTTTCAGAATGTGGTCCGCTTGCACGGCATCCCTGAAAATATTGTGTCTGACAGAGGATCCCAGTTCGTGTCCAGATTTTGGCGGATCTTTTGTGCTAAGATGGGCATTGATTTGTCTTTTTCGTCGGCCTTCCATCCTCAGACGAATGGCCAAACCGAGCGAACTAATCAGACCTTGGAAACTTATTTAAGATGTTTTGCTTCTGCTGATCAGGATGATTGGGTGACTTTTTTGCCATTGGCCGAGTTTGCCCTTAATAATCGGGCTAGTTCTGCTACTTTGGTTTTGCCTTTTTTCTGCAATTCTGGTTTTCATCCTCGTTTTTCCTCGGGTCAGGTTGAGCCTTCTGACTGTCCTGGGGTGGATTCTATGGTGGATAGGTTGCAGCAGATTTGGAACCATGTGGTGGACAATTTGAAGTTGTCACAGGAGAAGGCTCAGCGCTTTGCCAACCGCCGTCGCGGTGTGGGTCCCCGACTTCATGTTGGGGATTTGGTATGGCTGTCTTCTCGGTATGTTCCTATGAAGGTCTCCTCTCCTAAATTCAAGCCTCGCTTCATCGGTCCTTATAAGATTTTGGAAATCCTTAACCCGGTGTCATTTCGTCTGGACCTCCCAGCGTCGTTTGCCATTCATAACGTGTTCCATAGGTCTTTGTTGCGGAGGTATGTGGTGCCTGTGGTTCCTTCTGTTGAGCCCCCTGCCCCGGTGCTGGTTGAGGGCGAATTGGAGTACGTGGTGGAGAAGATCTTGGATTCTCGTATTTCTAGACGGAGGCTTCAGTATTTGGTTAAGTGGAAGGGCTATGGTCAGGAGGATAATTCCTGGGTTGTCGCCTCTGATGTTCATGCGGCCGATTTGGTTCATGCCTTCCATGTTGCTCATCCTGATCGCCCTGGGGGTTTTGATGAGGGTTCGGTGACCCCTCCTCAAGGGGGGGGGGTACTGTTGTGAACTCTGTTTTTGGGCTCCCTCTTGTGGTCACAAGTGGTACTGTGTGAGTGCTGTCTTTGGGCTCCCTCTGGTGGCTCTTTGTGTCATTCTGCAGGTCTGAGGCTGGATCAGCTGTCTCATTATGTTAGCTGGTTTCCTATTTAGCTCACCTGGACTATCAGTTGTTGCCTGCTGTCAATGTATTCAGTGCTATTTTGACCTCTCCTGCCTACCTTTGTTACCAGTCTCTCCAAGAGAAGCTAAGTTTTCTGTTTGTTCATTTTTTGATCATCAGTGTTCAATATTTTCCTTGGTTATTTATTTGTCCTTGTCCAGCTTGCTAATATGTGATTTCCTTGCTTGCTGGTAGCTCTAGGGGGCTGAGTTTCTCCCCTCACACCGTTAGTTGGTGTGGGGGTTCTTGAATTCTCAGCGTGGATATTTTGTATAGGGTTTTTTATTGACCGCACAGTTCCCTGCCTGTCTTCTGCTATCTAGTATTAGTGGGCCTCATTTGCTGAATCTGTTTTCATTTCTACGTTTTGTATTTTCCCCTTACCTCACCGTTATTATTTGTTGGGGGCTTCCTATATCTTTGGGGTCATTTCTCTGAGGCAAGTGAGGTCTTACTTTCTCTATAGGGGTAGCAAGTTTCTCAGGCTGCGTCGAGACGTCCAGGAATTTAGGCACGATCACCGGCTACCTTCAGTGTGTTTGGTTAGGATCAGATTTGCGGTCAGTCCAGTTACCACCTCCCTAGAGCTTGTTCTATGTTCAGTAACTTAGCTAGTTCATTCTGTGATCCTCAGCCACTAAGGATCATAACACCCCACCATAACATCTTTAAGGGCTTCAGAAAGACCCTTTCTGAAAATCGCCGCCAGGGCGCACTCATTCCATTGAGTGAGCACAGACCACTTCCAAAACTTCTGACAGTGAACCTCTGCTTCATCCTGAACCTGGGAGAGAGCCAGCAAAACCTTCTCTGCTTGGTCTACCAGATTAGGTTCCTCATAAAGCACTCCAAGCGCCAGAAAAAACGCATCCACATTTAGCAATGCAGGATCTCCTGGCGCCAGAGAGAATGCCCAATCTTGAGGGTCACCACGCAACAAAGAAATAACAATTTTAACTTGCTGAACAGAATCACCAGAGGAGCGAGGTCTCAGAGAAAGGAATAACTTACAATTATTCTTAAAGTTCAAAAACCTAGATCTATCTCCGGAGAACAGCTCAGGAATTGGTATTTTAGGCTCTGACATAGGACTGCGGACTACATTATCCTGAATGCCCTGTACCCTTGCAGTGAGATGATCCACACTAGAAGACAGACTCTGAATGTCCATATCTGCAGCTGAGTTCAGAACCACCCAGAGATTAAGGGAAGGAGAGAGACTAAACACAGTGCAAAGAAGAAAAAAAAAAAAAATGACTTCAGGATTTCTCTTCTCCCTCTTCTGCTGCATTAACACTTTGTGGCCTGCTGTACTGTTATGATCCGGTGGTAGGATCTCAAAACTGACCTGACACATATAACCAGAATGATAGGACAAGTTCTGGGGATGTGGAAGCTATACTGACCGCAATCCTGATCCTATCCAACACACTAAAGGCAGCCGTGGAGCGTTACCTAAAAACCTAGATGCCTCTTCACAGCCTGAGAAACTGACTGCCCCTAGAGAGAAAGCAAAGACCTCACTTGCCTCAGAGAAATAACCCCAAAGTTATAGACAGCCCCCCACAAATAATAACGGTGAGTTTAGGTGGAAAATACAAACGCAGAAATGAAACAGGTTTAGCAAATGAGGCCCGCTAACACTAGATAGACAGAAAATAGATAGGAATCTGTGCGGTCAGTACAAAAACTATCAAAAATAAACCACGCAGAGAATACAAGAACCCCCACACCGACTCACGATGTGAGGGGCGCCCTCTGCACCCCAGAACTAACCAGCAAGCAAAAAATCACATAAAAGCGAGCTGGACTGAACTCCTCATATACTGAGAAACGTTTTCAAGGAAATAATGAGCAAAATGAACAAGCAAACTTAGCTTCTCCAGCAGGAGACTGGTCACAAGGAATATTCAGGAGAGCTCAGAATCAAGACTGAATACACCGACAGCAGGCAACAAATGAAGGTCCAGGTGAGTTAAATAGGCCCAGCATAGAAGGAAATGAAGCAGCTGAGCCCAGCCATACCGCTAAAGGCCACCAGAGGGAGCCCAAGAACAAACTCACACAGTACCACTCATAACCACAGGAGGGAGCCCGAGAACGGAATTCACAACAGAAAATACTCCTCGCACGGAGATGAAAAGTTAAATGGCAAATGATAGGGCAAATAAACGACAACAACGTGATAACAGTCCACTCAATAAACTTATCGTGTTCGTGGCTTCCCCAGCCACGGATGATCCGATGAGGGTTGTAGTTCCAGCAACGCTCGATGAAATGTCCTTAGAGGAGGCTCCACAGCTCACGGTCCTGCTCTTGTCTCACCCGTTGGGCCATTAGACCATAAACATGTGTAGCCAAATTCAAGGATGCTGCAAAAACCCCAATATCAAGTGAGGTCTCTGATGCGCTGGTCAGCAGGGGTATCGCAGTGCCGGGTCCTGTACACGGCCCATGCTTTTATGCACAAGTGCGGCCCCAAACTTAACTGAGCCCACGGCCCTGTCTCTGCTCACAGTCCCGGTGCAGTGCTCGTGGGGCATCAGCCACAGTCCGTCGCGATGCTGTTGCCTGGAACCCAGAGCAAGCTGCACACACACCTGCTCTGCCTCTGCTGACGGGAAACTGCCTGTCGCTGCGCGTGCTTTTCTGTTTGCCATGCCCCTGCTTCTAGGTGAAGAGGTCTGTCCAGTTCCTTATTCTTTTCCCCGGACAACTTGAGATGCAGCCTCGACAGTCAAGGACCCGGCGCAGTACAGATGTCAGAAGCCCGGTCTTCCTCCTTACACCACACGCACAATCAAATGTTGCCAGCAAGATAAGTGATAACTCTAATTGATTAGGGTCTGAGCAATAGGACACCACTAATCGAGAGAACGGGGCTAGGAAATGCTTTGTTAAATTGGATTGGTGATCAAAATATATAAATTGGCTAAGCGTGGCATTCTGATTGATAATAATTATGACAAAGGCATACATGCTCACCGACCTCTCTGTTCTAGCAGGGTATTTTAGAGCCGTATTGTAAGAATCAATGGGGGTCCCAGCAGTGTCATTGAGAAAGAGTGCCACATCTTTTCTCAAGTTTTCTTTGGTATTGGAGCTTTGCACCATGTAATGAAACCTGGACAGATATGGTACTCTTTTCCCAAGAAAGGAGCCATGTTTTTCCAAGAGTGTGTTACATCCTGTACAGGCTCCTAAGATCCCATTTATCACTAAAATCATGGGGTAGAAGTTCTCAGCTTGTTTTTGAGTATGATAGAATGCATTCGGAGGGCACACATGGTTTCTTGAAGGTGCTAATGAAATGGGAGTGAGATCCCAATAAACATTGAGAATTATTCATTGCACCCTCAATGGGTCAAACAGAAGTGAAGATATTTATTTACAGTGGTACCAATAGTGTATTCGCATGAAGGAACAGAAAATTGCTTCTTGATTGCGACTATAAATGATTGACGTTTCATTTTGGAGAAATGTTGTTTTGCTCATATCTCTGTAGTTGTCAAAAGGGGTCATTGCTTGGTCATTTTAATACCAATTATAAAATACATGCGTAACCTGATATTTACCCATAGGTCGTTAGAGT
This sequence comes from Ranitomeya variabilis, assembly GCF_051348905.1. Taxonomy (NCBI): domain Eukaryota; kingdom Metazoa; phylum Chordata; class Amphibia; order Anura; family Dendrobatidae; genus Ranitomeya; species Ranitomeya variabilis. The sequence goes on along the minus strand of NC_135233.1, from coordinate 47,295,493 downwards.
ACTTTCAGTAATGTTTTTTGTGCACAGGATGTGCACACTGGTTACAGGACAGCCCAAGGAGTGAATGGACCGCCAAGGGGGAAATACTCTATCTTATCTACATACAGTTTAGCAATTCGACGTCATCATAAGTATAGAACAATTAGCTTGATGTTTCTTAGTAGTGCTTACCGTGAAAAACTTGTTAGGACAAAGATATCCTACGGCCATTGTGTTGCCCTTCTCAGAAGTAGTTTGCTCAGATCTGAATGGCTGAATGGAGTACAGGAGAAGACTGACTGTAGCAATCTTATGTAGAGTTTATAGTGGGGTCTCTTATGTCCCATTTAGAGACAGGTTTTTGTCCATAAATTGGTGCAGATTGACTATATTCCAAGTGATCAGTTGGCTCGTTTACTTGTCTATTTACTCTGGCCAATGAAAGCTGAAGGGAACAGATCGATTGTTAATATTTCTCATTTGTGACCACTTGTGTATTTACACGGGAACATAGACTGCATGAGTAAATGGGCTTTTACTTGTTGTCTCTGCATCATTTTTTATCCTTGCCACATTTTTGCATTGTAGCCATGACCATTAAAGATAAAAAAAAGACACAATGGAAAAGGCAAGAAAGCCCTGCCAGCAATGAGTTGGCATAGATTTCAGTTACAATTTCTGCCAGTTTAAGTTCTGTCCACTTTGTTGCTAATGTTATGTTTTATGTAAAAATATTATGTATTATTAAGCTAAGCAAAATGTGGCCTTCCCTTTTAAGAAGTTAAATAATAATTTCCAATTAGATGGATAACATTGGAACTGTGGAACACTCGCTCTGTCTGTAACAAGCTTTCCTACATCCATGATCTTTTTGTTACTACCAAACTTTCCTTCCTCGCCATCACCGAAACCTGGCTCACCCCTTCTGACACAGCCTACCCTGCTGCACTCTCTTACGGTGGCTTCCACCTTTCTCACACACCCTGCCCCAGCAGCAAGCATGGCGGAGGAGTTGTTTTTCTCCTGTCAGATAACTGCTCCTTCATCCCAATCCCACTTCCACCCTCTGTTACCCTCCCTTCCTTTGAGGTTCACTCTGTGCGCATCTACTCCCCATCCAACCTCCAACTGGCTGCCATTTACCGCCCCCCAGGGCCAGCTACCACCTTCTTTGACCACTTCACCACCTGGCTACTTCATTTCCTTTCTGCGGACATCCCTACTATCATCATGGGGGCGATTTCAACATCCCCATTGACACTTCCCTCTCAGCTGCCACTAAACATCTATCTCTCACTTCCTCCTTTGGCCTCACTCAATGGTCTTCTGCAGCCACTCACAAAGATGGTCACACACTGGACCTCATCTTCACCCGCCTCTGCTCCCTATCTAACCTCTCTAACTCACCTCTTCCACTCTCTGACCACAACCTTCTCACATTCTCATCTCTCTCCACTCCATGTCTACAACCCCCACCCCACAAACTTTCACACCCTCGCAGAAATCTTAAACATCTTGACCTACATTCATTCTCCGTATCCCTCCTCCCTCTCACAGACATAAGTTCCATACACAATGCGGATGACGCTGCCGCTCTATATAACACCACAATAGCTGTAGCTTTGGAATCTGCTGCCCCACTTACACATACCAAAGCTCACAAAATCAATAGACAGCCCTGACACACCAGCCTGACCGAAGAACTGAGGCGAGCTTCCAGGGCTGCTGAGCGCAGATGGAAAAGATCCCACTCCAACGAGCACTTCATCGTATTCAAACAGTCCCTCACTACTTTCAAGACCACACTCGCCACAGCTAAACAAACCTACTTCTCATCTCTCATATCCTCCCTGTCTCACAACCCTAAACAGTTATTCAACACCTTCAATTCTCTCCTCCGTCCCCCAGCACCTCCTCCCTCCCCACTTATCTCCGCTGAAGACTTTGCCTCATTTTTCAAGCAGAAGATTGATAGCATCAGAGACAGTTTTGGTCAACGACCCCCAGAGCCCTTCCTCCCGACTTCCCAGCCCTCCACCTCCAAAACCAACTTCTCCACCATTACAGAAGATCAACTCTCCACTCTACTCTCAAGATCGCATCTCACCACCTGTGTACTTGACCCGCTCCCAACCCACCTCATCCCAAACCTCACCACAGTCTTCATCCCAACCCTAACCCATCTCTTCAACCTATCACTAACATCTGGTGTTTTCCCCTCAAGCTTTAAACATGCCTCAATCACACTTATCCTCAAAAAGCCCTCTCTTGACCCATCCTCTGTATCTAGCTATCGCCCTATATCACTTCTCCCTTATGCCTCCAAACTACTGGAACAACACGTTTACCTTGAACTGTCCTCCCATCTCTCTTCTTGCTCCCTCTTTGACCGCTTACAATCTGGCTTCCGGTCACACCATTCCACTGAAACTGCCCTAACTAAGGTCACCAACGACCTCTTAACCGCCAAGAGCAAGCGACACTACTCTGTCTTCCTCCTCCTCCTCGACCTGTCGGCTGCCTTTGACACAGTGGACCATTCCCTATTATTACAGACCCTCTCATCCCTTGGCATCACTGACTTGGCCCTATCCTGGATCTCATCATACCTAACAGACCGGACATTCAGCGTCTCCCACTCACACACCACCTCCTCACCTCGCCCCCTATCTGTCGGAGTCCCACAAGGTTCAGTTCTAGGGCCCCTGCTCTTCTCCATTTACACCTTTGGCCTGGGACAGCTCACAGAATCTCATGGCTTTCAGTATCACCTCTATGCTGATGACACACAGATCTACATCTCTGGACCAGATATCACCTCCCTACTAACCAGAATCCCTCAATGTCTGTTGTTATGATCCTCAGTGGCTTAGGATCACAAATCTAACCAGCTAAGTAGAAGATAATAGGACGAGCTCTGGGGATGTGGTAACTGGACTGACCGCAAAACCTGATCCTAACCGCACACACTAAAGGTAGCCGTGGAACGTTTCCTGAAATCCTAGACGTCTCTTCACGGCCTGAGAAACTGACTACCCCTAAAGAGAAAGTAAAGACCTCACTTGCCTCAGAGAAATAACCCCTGAGATATAGAAGCCCCCCACAAATAATAACGGTGAGTTAAGAGGAAAAGACAAACGCAGAGATGAAACAGGTTAAGCAAATGAGGCCCGCTAACGCTAGATAGCAGAAAATAGCAAGGGATCTGTGTGGTCAGTAAAAAACCCTATGCAAAAATATCCACGCAGAGAATGCGAGAACCCCCACACCAACTAACGATGTGGGGGGAGCAACTCAGCACCCCAGAGCACCAGCAAGCAGGGAAATCACATATTAGCAAGCTGGACAAAACCCATCATATACTAGGAAACATTTTGAACACAGATGAGCAAAAATAAGCAAACAAAACTTAGCTTCTCTTGGAGAGACTGATAACGGATGTAGACAGAAGCAATCAGAATAGCACTGAATACAACGACAACAGGCAAGGAATGAAGGACCAGGTGGATTAAATAGGAAACCTAACTAGCAGATGACGAGACAGCTGATCCCAGCCAGAACCTGCAAAATAACAAAAAGAGCCACCAGGGGGAGCCCAAAGAGAGAACTCACACAGTACCACTCACGACCACAGGAGGGAGCCCGGAAACAGAGTTCACAACAGTACCCCCCCTTGAGGAGGGGTCACCGAACCCTCACCAGAACCCCCAGGGCGATCAGGGTGAGCCACATGGAAGGCACGAAACAAATCGGCCGCATGAACATCAGAGGCGACAACCCAGGAATTATCCTCCTGACCATAGCCCTTCCACTTAACCAAATACTGAAGCCTCCATCTTGAAATACGAGAATCCAAGATCTTCTCCACCACGTATTCCAATTCTCCCTCAACCAGCACCGGAGCAGGAGGCTCAACAGAAGGAACCACAGGCACCACATACCTCCGCAACAAAGACCTATGGAACACATTATGGATGGTAAACGATGCCGGGAGGTCCAAACGAAATGACACAGGGTTGAGGATTTCCAAAATTTTATAAGGACCGATAAAACGAGGTTTAAACTTAGGAGAAGAAACCCTCATAGGAACATAACGAGAAGACAACCACACCAAATCCCCCACACGAAGTCGGGGACCCACACAGCGACGACGGTTAGCAAAGCGCTGAGCCTTCTCTTGTGACAACGTCAAATTGTCCACCACATGGTTCCAAATCTGCTGCAACCTATCCACCACAGAATCCACCCCAGGACAGTCAGAAGACTCAACCTGACCCGAGGAAAAACGAGGATGAAAACCAGAATTACAAAAAAAAGGCAAAACCAAAGTAGCCGAACTAGCCCGATTATTAAGGGCAAACTCGGCCAATGGCAAAAAAGTCACCCAATCATCCTGGTCTGCAGAAACAAAACATCTCAAATAAGTTTCCAACGTCTGGTTAGTTCGCTCAGTTTGGCCATTCGTCTGAGGATGGAAGGCCGACGAAAAAGACAAATCAATGCCCATGTTAGCACAAAAGGACCGCCAAAATCTGGACACAAACTGGGATCCTCTGTCAGACACAATGTTTTCAGGGATGCCGTGCAGACGAACCACATTCTGAAGAAATAACAGAACCAAATCAGAGGAAGAAGGCAACTTAGGCAAGGGCACCAAATGGACCATTTTAGAAAAACGATCACAAACCACCCAGATGACAGACATTTTCTGAGAGACCGGAAGATCCGAAATAAAATCCATGGAAATATGCATCCAAGGCCTCTTAGGAACCGGCAAAGGCAAAAGCAAACCACTGGCACGAGAACAGCAAGGCTTAGCCCGAGCACAAATCCCACAGGACTGCACAAAGGAACGCACATCCCGCGACAAGGAAGGCCACCAGAAGGATCTAGCCACCAAATCTCTGGTACCAAAAATCCCAGGATGACCCGCCAACACTGAAGAATGGACCTCGGAAATAACTCTTCTGGCCCATCTATCTGGGACAAACAGTCTCTCTGATGGACAACGGTCAGGTCTATCTGCCTGAAATTTCTGTAACACCCGTCGCAAATCTGGGGAAATGGCAGACAAAATTACCCCCTCTTTAAGGATACCAACCGGCTCAGAAACTCCAGGGGAGTCAGGCACAAAACTCCTAGAAAGAGCATCAGCCTTCACGTTCTTCGAACCAGGAAGGTACGAGACCACGAAATCGAAACGTGAGAAAAACAACGACCAACGAGCCTGTCTAGGATTCAACCGCTTGGCCGACTCAAGATAAATCAAATTTTTATGATCAGTTAAGACCACCACACGATGCTTAGCTCCCTCTAGCCAGTGTCGCCACTCCACAAATGCCCACTTCATTGCCAACAACTCCCGATTACCAACATCATAATTTCGCTCAGCCGGCGAAAATTTTCTTGAAAAGAAGGCACATGGCTTCATCACAGAGCAATCAGAGCTTCTCTGTGACAAAAGAGCCCCTGCACCAATTTCAGAAGCATCAACCTCGACCTGGAAGGGAAGAGAGACATCTGGCTGACATAAAACTGGAGCCGAAGAAAACCGGCGCTTCAGCTCCTGAAAGGCCTCAACGGCCGCAGGAGACCAGTTAGTCACATCAGAACCCTTCTTGGTCAAATCAGTCAAAGGTTTAACCACACCAGAAAAATTAGCAATGAAGCGTCGGTAAAAATTAGCAAAACCCAAGAACTTCTGAAGACTCTTAACCGATGTAGGTTGAGTCCAATCATGAATAGCCTGGACCTTGACTGGGTCCATCTCAATAGAAGAAGGAGAAAAAATAAAGCCCAAAAAGGAAACTTTCTGGACTCCGAAGAGACATTTGGAACCCTTCACAAATAAGGCATTGGCATGCAGGACCTGAAATACCATCCTGACCTGCTTCACATGGGATTCCCAATCATCTGAAAAGACCAAAATATCATCCAGATACACAATCATAAATTTATCCAGATGTTCTCGGAAGATATCGTGCATGAAGGACTGAAACACAGAAGGGGCATTAGAAAGTCCAAAAGGCATCACCAAGTACTCAAAATGGCCTTCGGGCGTATTAAATGCTGTTTTCCATTCATCGCCCTGTTTTATACGCACAAGATTATACGCACCGCGAAGATCTATCTTGGTGAACCAACTAGACCCCCTAATCCGAGCAAACAGATCAGACAACAATGGTAAGGGATACTGGAATTTGACCGTGATTTTGTTTAGAAGGCGATAATCTATACAGGGTCTCAATGAACCATCCTTCTTGGCCACAAAAAAGAAACCAGCACCAAGAGGGGACGAGGAGGGGCGAATATGTCCCTTCTCCAAAGACTCTTTTACATAGCTCCGCATAGCGGCATGCTCTGGTACAGACAAATTAAACAGTCGTCCCTTAGGGAACTTACTACCAGGAATCAAATTTATAGCACAATCACAATCCCTATGAGAAGGTAGGGCACTGGATTTGGGCTCATCAAATACATCCTGGTAGTCCGACAAAAACTCAGGGACTTCAGAAGGAGTAGAGGAAGCAATAGATACCAAGGGAGCATCGCCATGAATTCCCTGGCAACCCCAACTCAACACAGACATTGCTTTCCAATCCAGGACTGGATTATGAGCCTGCAACCATGGCAGACCCAACACGACAACGTCATGCAAATTATATAACACAAGAAAGCGAATCACCTCCTGATGTGCAGGAGTCATACACATGGTCACTTGAGTCGAGTATTGAGGTTTATTCTTGGCCAATGGTGTAGCATCAATTCCCTTCAATGGAATAGGGAACTTTAATGGCTCAAGGATAAAACCACAGCGCTTGGCAAATGACAAATCCATCAGATTCAGGGCGGCACCTGAATCTACAAAAGCCATAACTGAGTAGGATGACAGAGAGCAAATCAAAGTAACAGACAAAATGAATTTAGGGTGTACAGTACCAATGGTGGCAGATCTAGCGAAGTTTTTTGTGCGCTTAGAGCATGCTGAGATAACATGAGCAGAATCACCACAGTAAAAGCACAACCCATTCTGACGTCTATGATTTTGCCGTTCAATTCTGGTCAGAATCCTATCACATTGCATAGACTCAGGTTTCTGTTCAGAAAACACCGCCAGATGGTGCGCAGGTTTGCGCTCCCGCAAACGCCGATCAATCTGAATGGCCAAAGCCATTGACTCATTCAGACTCGCAGGTGTGGGGAACCCCACCATAACATTCTTAATGGCTTCAGAAAGACCTTCTCTGAAATTTGCAGCTAGGGCACACTCATTACATTGAGTAAGCACCGACCATTTCCGAAATTTTTGACAATACACCTCAGCTTCATCCTGACCCTGAGAGAGAGCCAGCAAGGCCTTTTCTGCCTGGTTCTCAAGATTAGGTTCCTCATAAAGCAATCCAAGCGCCAGAAAAAACGCATCCACATTCAGCAATGCAGGATCTCCTGGCGCCAGAGAGAAAGCCCAATCTTGAGGGTCGCCACGTAACAGGGAAATAACAATTCTAACTTGCTGAGCAGAAGTACCAGAGGAACGAGGTCTCAAAGAAAGAAATAATTTACAATTATTCTTAAAATTCAGAAACCTAGATCTATCTCCAGAAAAAAACTCAGGAATAGGTACTTTTGGCTCAGACATAGGACTGTGAACAACAAAATCCTGAATGCTTTGCACCCTTGCAGCAAGATGATCCACACTAGAAGTCAGACTCTGAATATCCATGTCTGCAGCTGAACTCAAAGCCACCCAGAGATTAAGGGGAGGAGAGAAGCAGGACACACTGCAGAGCAGAAAAAAAAAATTGAACTCAGGATTTCTCTTATCCCACTTTTGCGATGCATTTAACACTTTTGGCCTGTTGTACTGTTATGATCCTCAGTGGCTTAGGATCACAAATCTAACCAGCTAAGTAGAAGATAATAGGACAAGCTCTGGGGATGTGGTAACTGGACTGACCGCAAAACCTGATCCTAACCGCACACACTAAAGGTAGCCGTGGAACGTTTCCTGAAATCCTAGTCGTCTCTTCACGGCCTGAGAAACTGACTACCCCTAAAGAGAAAGTAAAGACCTCACTTGCCTCAGAGAAATAACCCCTGAGATATAGAAGCCCCCCACAAATAATAACGGTGAGTTAAGAGGAAAAGACAAACGCAGAGATGAAACAGGTTAAGCAAATGAGGCCCGCTAACGCTAGATAGCAGAAAATAGCAAGGGATCTGTGCGGTCAGTAAAAAACCTATGCAAAAATATCCACGCAGAGAATGCGAGAACCCCCACACCAACTAACGATGTGGGGGGAGCAACTCAGCACCCCAGAGCACCAGCAAGCAGGGAAATCACATATTAGCAAGCTGGACAAAACCCATCATATACTAGGAAACATTTTGAACACAGATGAGCAAAAATAAGCAAACAAAACTTAGCTTCTCTTGGAGAGACTGATAACGGATGTAGACAGGAGCAATCAGAATAGCACTGAATACAACGACAACAGGCAAGGAATGAAGGACCAGGTGGATTAAATAGGAAACCTAACTAGCAGATGACGAGACAGCTGATCCCAGCCAGAACCTGCAAAATAACAAAAAGAGCCACCAGGGGGAGCCCAAAGAGAGAACTCACACAGTACCACTCACGACCACAGGAGGGAGCCCGGAAACAGAGTTCACAACAGTCTGTCCACTATTTCATCCTTCTTCTCCGCTAGATTTCTGAAACTTAACATGGACATCTTTCCCCCATCTCACGCGACGCCCCGAATGAACCTAACCATTACAGTAAATAGCTGCCCACTCTCCCCAGTCCCACAAGCTCGCTGCCTCGGGGTAATCCTTGACGCTGATCTCTCCTTCAAACCACATATCCAAGCCCTTTCCACTTCCTGCCGACTTCAACTCAAAAATATTTCACAAATCCATTCATTCCTCAACCAGGAATCTGCAAAAATCCTAGTCCATGCCCTCATCATCTCTCGCCTTGACTACTGCAACCTCCTGCTCTGTGGCCTCCCCTCGAACACTCTCGCACCCCTCCAATCTATTCTAAACTCTGCTGCCCGACTAATCCACCTGTTCCCCCGCTAATCCCCAGCCTCTCCCCTCTGTCAATCCCTTCACTGGCTCCCCATTGCCCAGAGACTCCAGTACAAAACCCTAACCATGATGTACAAAGCCATCCACAACCTGTCTCCTCCATACATCTGTGACCTCGTCTCCCGGTACTTACCTACACGCAACCTCCGATCCTCACAAGATCTCCTTCTCTACTTCCCTCTTATCTCCTCTTCCCACAATCGTATACAAAATTTCTCTCGCGTATCACCCCTACTCTGGAACCCTCTACCACAACACATCAGACTCTCGCCTACCATCGAAATCTTTAAAAAGAACCTGAAGACCCACCTCTTCCGACAAGCCTACAACCTGCAGTAACCACCGATCAACCAAACCACTGCATGACCAGCTCTATCCTCACCTACTGTATTCTCACCCATCCCTTGTAGATTGTGAGCCTTCGCGGGCAGGGTCCTCTCTCCTCCTGTACCAGTTATGACTTGTATTGTTTAAGATTATTATACTTGTTTTTATTATGCATACCCCTCCTCACATGTAAAGCGCCATGGAATAAATGGTGCTATAACAATAAATAATAATAATAATAACAACTAAAAGAATCTGCTCTGATGCGATATTGCTCGAAACTGCTGTCATGGCCATCTGATGTTGCAAGGGCTTGTAATCAGATATCTACATGTATATAATAGGGCGAGTAATTCGGCACCCTTGTGGAGGTGCTTGAGCATATGTGTGAACCATGACCCACTTATATGACCTTATTTCGAGGATACAGAACCTGTGCCAAAGCAATGAATCACTAGGTGGAAGAAAAATTAGATTTTACCTTGGAGATGAAGAGTAGGAACAAAAGTTTAGGTAGTTGAAAAGTGGACACTCCATGAATGCTAATGGATGGAGGAAAATGAAGTCTCCCATATCATGGAGAGAGAGGCCAGAGAAGGGCAAGCCGTAAGAGTTGTTCTCATGAACCGGATTGTGAAGGTCCAAATACCTTAAAGGAAAAGTCACTACTACAGAGTCAATCTATGTTTATAGTTCTAACTAAAGCTGGTACCTTATTGTGAGCACCTCAATGCTTATGTTCTTCATTGAAGTCAACCACTAAGCATGTGTACCTCACTGAAGTGTAACCATTATACATGAGTACCTCTTCAGAGTAAGTTATACGTTTAGTAGACTGGCATAACAAACTGCCTCATTGCAGTACCCAATAACCTGCCACCACAATTTACAAAAGATTGGCCAATCTGATGAAATTCAAACTCATCGGACTTGCTTGAATTTGCCTGAAAAAATAGTTTTTCATCAAATTTATTTCAGGCAAATCGAATGTTCCCGATTACCAGCAAAAGTAAAATGCATTAATTATGCTCTAATGTCTCTCCAGACCCCTAAGCATAATAAATAGATTGGTTAAAAATAAAAAAATATTAAACTCACCTTGTCTCTTAACTATCTTCGCCCTCTGTTCTGCTGACTTCCTCTCTCCTGTCTTCTTCTTATCAGTCTTCTCTTTTCAGGAGCTCCAATGCTGACTAGTCCTCATGCGACCTCATCATGTGCAACAAACCACAATGTCATGGACAACACACATAATGAGGTTACCCAAGGCCTAGTCAGTGCCCGGAGGAGCTGAATAATGAAGAATGAAGAGATGAAGACTGTAGGCAGATAGAAGGAGCCAATAAAAGAGATTGTAGAAAGTTGAAGCTGCTGCAGCAGCAGGACAAGTAAGAGACATGGTGAGAAGGTAGGAAAAAATTGTAATTAACACACCCTTCAATTGTGTCAATGGTAAAAAAGGAGATCTGTAGGAATTCCAAAATATGAAACTTTGCGATATCGACCATGTGAGGTCAAGATGTGGTGCAAGGAGTATAGGAAACACACCGGACTGGCTTAGAGGTCCAAATGAAAAGAAAATCTGTTGAAAACAGAAACTCCAGCACCAGAAAAAAACTCTCAGCTATGAATAAAAGCTAATCATAGCCAGAAAGGCGAAAGTTTATGGATCCTTATATTTTTTAAACTTTCTTGACCCTTCATCATGTTTTTATTGCACAGAATAAAAGTTAAAGGGAACCTGTCACCCCCAAAATCGAAGGCGAGTTAAGCCCACCGGCATCAGGGTCTTATCTACAGCATTCTGGAATGCTGTAGATAAGCCCCCGATGTAGCCTGAAAGATGAGAAAAAGAGGTTAGATTATACTCACCTGGGCAGGCGGTTCGATCCGATGGGTGTCGCGGTCCGGGGCCTCCCATCTTCATAGGATGATGTCCTCTTCTTGTTTTCACGCTGCGGCTCTGACCTTTCCCGGCACCTGCGCACTGCAGTACTTTGCTCTGCCCTCAACAGAGCAGACAAAGTACGCCGGAGCCGCAGCGTGAAGACAAGAAGAGGACGTCATCGTAAGAAGATGGAAGGCCCCGGACCGCAACACCCGTTGGACCGGATCGCAGCGGGAACGCCCCTGGGTGAGTATAATCTAACCTCTTTTTCTTATCTTTCAGGTTACATTGGGGGCTTATCTACAGCCCTCTATAGCGCTGCGTAATATGTTAGCGCTATATAAAAATAAAGATTATTATTATTATTACAGCATTCCAGAATGCTGTAGATAAGCCCCTGATGCTGGTGGGCTTACGTTAGCTGGTGGAGTTTCCATTTTCAATAGATTTTCTTTTCAAGTGCCCAGGTGAGTATAATATTTTTTTACTTTTAAATTCCTTATAAAGAAATTACGCAAAATGCTGCTCCTCCTCCATTTTGCTGGAAACGAGGGAATCAGATAAAAAAAATTGAGATTCTGGCAAATCCCTGTTTTTTTTTTAGAAATTTATTTTACTTTGCATCAATTAACTATACTGTTTAACTAGTTTGTTCTTATTTAATACCGTTAAGGAGATGACTGCTGAGAATTCATCTGTACCGCACAGTAAACCTCAGATTGTTATGCGCATCGGCCAAAGTGAAAAATGCAAGATTTTAGGGTATTCTTTTCATATGGAAATCTCTCCTAGAAAATTGGGGAAAAAATGTATAACACTGTCATTTTCTGATGCCACATTGCCTTTGATATAGCATTCATCACTTTTTACACATTCCCACAATACATTTGCTGATTTCACACCTCCATGTTGTTAGCATCCCAGCACAGATCTCCCATTTATAAGACATCCAGATGATGTCACAGACTGGCATTTAACATTTCGTTTTCTTGATTGTATCATGTAATGGCAATTTACTGCCCAGTCTTGTGAATGCTGCGGATGTGAAGCAACTGGGACCCCACATTTTAGGCCTAATGAAAGCCAGTCTTTCTTAGCTTAAAAACAGCCAAATGTATCCCTGCAGTTCACTAAGCTTTTGGCAGCGTGAAATAAATGCTATTTATTCACAGCTGGCAGGCCTCTGTGGCTATGTATATGTAAAATTGCAAGGCTATTTAGAACTTCCCCAGCAATAAGATGTTGGAGTTATTCCCAAAATCACTTTTGCTTTTTAGAAAAACTTCCCAACAAGCATCAAAAAGCACAAAATCACCCTTCAGTGCAAGTAAGTGCGTAAAGTGCTTCATAATAATAAGAGGAATGGAGAAGAGTGGAGAATGTCCCATAGGACACAGGTTTTGGTCAACCTATACACCCCTATGTTACATAACTGTTTCATCCTCAAAAACTGGTTGAACCCCATCCTTCTTTGTTCTTTGGATTCCCTCCAACCACATCCACCAAATATGTCCAGTGCTAGGGAAAATACATTACTTCTAGTGCCTTGATTCCCATTGTTTTACTGTCGTACAATTTTGGTCTTAGCTTTTAGCTGTTTTTTATTTTCAGGCATCAAAAAAGCAAAGAGTTTTTTAAGCAAAAATTGCTCCAGGAAACACTCATTTTAGGTTTTTTTAAGACGTTTTTCTTGTTCTCGATAGGTTTCCTGTAGCAATTTTAAAGAGTTTTTTAGGCATTTTGAGAGAGTTTTTTCCCTGAATGGCTTTTTTGCTGCCTTTTGCTGCCTTTTGTTTGAGCATTGCCTAGTCTGGAACGGTTTCCATTAGGATCCAGTTAAAAGAAATGATTGAGGTGTAATGGTTATCCTTGAGTGCCTCTTCAGAGTAAATTAAAAGTTTGCTAGACTGGTACATTACATTGTCTCATTGCAGTACCCAATAAGTTAACACCACATTTTAACTACTACATTTTAGTTAACCTGTTGAGTTCAAGTCAGTAAAGTGATGGTCAGTCCGTACATCATGGTTTTTACTCAGACTATGATACACAGATTTGTGAAACTGGCTTATAAGAGATAACTGGCTAACAGAATTGTCTAGTTGTGATGAGAGTGCATGCTCTGGTGTTATTAGAGTATCTTGGGCATGCTCGAGTAATATGTTCAAGTTAGACGTATGTTGATTGCCCGTTTGTTAGACATGTTGCGGCTGTCAGACAGCAGTGAGACATTCAGCCACAGGAACTCAAACATATTACTCATACATGCTCAAGATACTCTGATAACACCTGAGCATGATACGATAGCACAATATCTGAGCAAGTGTAGGGAGGTGTACCAGGTCAACGGTCCCTCTTGCGTGACTGGGCTGGAACTGTGGGCACTGTCACCATTATTCCAGGGGAAAAGGTTCCTGACTGCTACAATTCTGAACACCTGACTGGTGGGGGCGGGTCCGACTTAAATAGCGGTGTGAGTGGGAAGATGGAACACTTGGCGGGGAACCAGCTTGTGAGCAGAGACGGCTGACTCCCTCTCGGCGAACCCACGCCAGCTAGCTGTGCCTGTACTCCCGGCTAGCAAGACTGCTAACACGTGCTACCCTCAGCCCAGAGAGTGCATACCTTGGCTCGCTCACCACTGCAGAGGCACCACTTAGTCCCATTCTTGCGGTGTCTGTTGAGAACCAGACCGTGCCTGTGGCTATGTCTGCTGGACTGTGCGCTTCTACTGCAACCTCGTCTACTGAACTTTTTGCTTCATCCGCTGTGCCGAGGACCTTCATCTGCTGTGCCGAGGACCTTCATCTCTACCCCACAGTGTGCCCGGATCAGGAGACCATGTGCCGAAGGACCCAGAGGATTCATCACCGCAAGGAGAGTGCATCGCCTTTCTGCGGGACCGGATCGGAGACATCCTCCAGCGCAGAGAAACTGATAAGTTAACCCATTGTTATCTTCTGTATTTGTCCTCCCCCATCCGCAAATTTATATCCTTTACCCCCTGCTTTTACCATTACTGTTTTATATAAAGAACCTGATAACCCTTGTTCTGTCTCCTGTGTTTCACTGCATCCTACACACTTGCTAACATCCCACACAAGCACCCTCATCACTACTGTCTGATAGTGGACTATTATCCTCTCATTAATCAAATAAACTAGCATGTTTCACCAAGGGTATAGGAGGAGCATATGACCAGCAAGAGGAGCAGTAATTGGCCAATAAGTCCTCTTACACTGATTAGGGACTCTTCACAATTAGAAATATACCTCTTAAATACCCTGTCAAATTCAGCTAATCCAGTCAAACAAGTATACCTGTTTTTCTCTGGTGAGGTGCAGACACCCCAAAACATGTGTCTGAAAATGGAGTGTCTGGTTCGGCGTCTTATCAAAAAGTCATGTGGCAAACCGCTTTGAAAGGTGAACATAGACTTTTGGATCGTTACCCCCAATAGGTAGCAGTAGAGTACCTGCTCTCTGTTTTTCTGAAGAGACTGCTTACAGTAATGGCGGTGTCTGATAGACACCTCTCCATTACTAGCTCCAGGGCTTGATGACAGCTGTGATTTTTGACAAATCACCGTTGTCATCAACCCCAACTACCATTATCCTGATTGCCAATGCACTAGTGCGATTGGAAAGAACAGGGCAAAGCGCCAAAATTGGAATTCTGGGGCAACTGAGAGCTGGTATTCTTAGGTTGGGAAGGGCCAACATGGGTCTTCCCAGTCTGATAATATAAGCCCAAAGCTGTCTGATTTACCTTTGCTGGTTATCAAAAATAGGGGAAGAACCCACGTCATTTTTTAAATTAATTTATTAGCTAAATTCATGTGCAGTAAACAACATATGTAACACACCAGGTTACCGGTTGTTACAGTGGCATTGCTTTCCTCACGGGGAGAGTGATGTCATGCCTGGAAGCAAGGAAGGATCCCTTTAACAGGTATTCAGCACATACCACACCGTTCTGACTCCAGGCCAGAAGAAGGAGCTCTACACCCGACTTCAGAGGAGCTGCTCTCTCTGGTCGGGAGAAGGAGTCAGTTGCTAGGCAGTTGGGGAGAGTTAGACAGTTGGTAAGAGGAGAGCGAAGAGAGAGGAAGGAAAGCTGGGGCCGTGGAGACGAGTGATTCTGCAGCTCCTGGGAAGGAAAAAGAGATCAGAGCAACTTGTAAAGAGACTGAAAGGAGGAAGGAGCAAAGGCGAAGTGAAGAGCTGGAGAGAGAAGTTGCTACTTAATTTCCTCCACGCGGAGCGTGTATACTGGTAGCTGGAAGACCGAGGTTGTTGGGGTAACTTCATGCCCCACGGCAGAAACTGGCAGAGAGCTAGATTTCAAATTACCTGTCCACTATTAACACCCGAGGACACAGTAACAGATAGAGCCCGGGTCATGATAGAGATCCTGTAAAAAGGCTTGAGTTACTTGTCGTACGGGTTAGTGTCCCACCTAAAGAGGGTCAGAGAAAGAATGTGAGGAACATGTGGGAGGCCTAAGGCAGCAAGAGACTACAACAACACAGCACTAGAAGGAAGGTTTCCAACTCCACCTGGTTAGGGGGATTCCTGAGACGTTTCCAAGCTGGCCGGATCACCACCAGCACCTGTGATCCAGTACCTTGGACTGTGGCTGCCTGAATACCACAGAAAAGAGGTAAAGAAACTGCAACTTGTGTCCTCTGTTTCTTTCTACACCTCCTACCATCTTTATCTACTACACTGGGAGCCCTGATGACCCAGCTTCACCTGTGGGAAGCCATCCCTGCTGCCCTAACATCACCCCAGTGGACCCCTTTAAGCAGCGTCGGTCATCCCTGACCGAGTACCGCAGGTGGTGTCACAAACTTTTATTATTTCACAAACCCCTTTAAAGACTGTCCCCTTTAACATGGGCACCCAGGGCCACGGACTGGGTGACCGCCGCCGTGACACCTTTAAGTACCGGACCTGGTAAAGAGTACCCCAAGGCCCTGGCGGGCATTTCACATACGCTAAGCCCTAATTATATCTCACGGACATCTATCTATTATCATCTATCTATCATCTATCTATATATCTCTGTTATTATCTATCTATTATCTATCTCTTATCTATCTATCTATTTATCTATCATTATCTATTTATCTGTTATCTATCTATCAATCTATCTAAAAATAAAAAACAAAAAGCAGCACAAAAATTGCAATAGGGTGCAAAAAACCTTCCGGGCATATACCAAACCTTTAGGCTATGTGCACACGTTGCGGATTTGCCTTAGGAATTTCTGCTGCAGATTCTTCCCTTTCTTGCCAGAAAACGCAGGTGCAGTTTTATCGCGTTTTTGCTGCGTTTTTTGATGCGTTTTTTTCCATGCGGATTTGTATGCGTTTTTGAAAGCTAAATAAAGATCTATTATTGACAAAAAAAAGATTTGTGATGTCATTTCTTGTCCAACCTCCTCTTTTACATTTGTCCAACCCACACTCCATTACACACAGATAGAGAGACAGATAGATACAGACAGATAGATAGAAAGAATGAGAGATAGATAGATAGATAGATAGATAGATAGATAGATAGATAGATAGATAGATAGATAGATAGATAGAAGGAATGAGGCCGGCGTCACACTAGAGAGTTTTACGGATGTATGAGAGGCCCAAAATCTACGCATTGCACACGGACCAATGATTCTCTATGGGGCAGCTCCTATCTGCCGTATATTTCATAGCCGGATTTTACGGGCTGTAGCTTTTCACCCGCTCCGGGCCTTGGGGAACACTCGCTTGGCAGCAGAATCAAAGCACTCGGGCACGGTTTTCTATCAAAAAACAGTCTTTTTGGTTTATTTCACATAATGTAAACCACATCCACAGGAACTTGGTAACAGTTTGAACAAAATCTGCATATATTTATCTTTACCACAGTTCGTCTCTTACCCCGGTCAGCATTATACATGGTTTTCAGACCGTTACCCGTTGGCAACCTTTACGGGTTCCTGGACACCCCTTGGCCTCCGAGGTGCCCATACGCAATGTCTCTCACTCTGACCCCGGTCAGTGTCACACGGTTCCTTCCCGTTACCTGTTGGTGCCGCACAGGTTTCCCGGATCCCTCTTCTCCACAGAGGTATCCATCAGACGTTTCTCACTCACACTGACTTCAGGTCAGTCCCAGGTCCTCAACACACCCAGGTCTACGGTCTCCAGGTGCTTCCAGGACGACTCCACTCGCCGGAGCCTCCAACACCAACCATCCGTGCTATGTCCAGCACGCAGGCTCTCCAGCCTGGAATGGTCACTGTGTGCTTCCAGGACGTCTGTCCCCACCTGGGACCGTCCAGCACACAGGCCACTTTGCAGTGTCCTGCCAGGACACACGGAAGTGTGTCCACCCTGACGGACACTTACCCACTAACACTCACACTCCACCATGTGCTCCACACACCTCCTTTACATAGGTGTAACCACACCCAGGTACCTGTCACATGGCTAGTCAGGTGAGCGTGACATCACCACAGGTCCTTGCTCATCATATATATGCCTCAATGCATATCTCAAGGAGCACACACAGCGCCCCCTAGCTGCCACAGGGGTCGCTATACCACAGGGCGTAGAAAATCGCAGCATGCTGCGTTTGTCAGCGTATTGCGCAAAAATTTGGCCAATGAAAGTCTTGCCAACCTTGCCAACGGATTACATCAGAACACTGTTTTGGGAACATTTCTGCGTATTGCGCCCGTAAAAAACGGACCGTATTTTCCCACGCCAAGTGTGACGCCGGCCTGAGATAGATAGATAGACAGAAGGAATGAGATGGATAGATGTAGATAGATATATGGATAGCTAGGCTACTTTCACACATCAGTTTGTTTCCGTCAGGCAGGATCCGCCGAAAAAACGGATCCGTTGCAAATAGTGAAAAACTGGTGCAACTGATACGTTTTGTTTTTTTTTTTAAAAAGAGAGAGCGAACGGAAAATGTGCATGATTTTAACGGAAACATGCATGAAAAAACAGATTCGGAGGCCGGATTCATCATTTAACATCTCAATTTTATACGTTTTTCACCGGATCCGTCGCTGTGTGTTTTTTCGCCGGACAGAAAAACCGTTCCTCTATATGTGTTTTCCCTCCGGCGGAAACAGCTTTTTTGACGGATCTGGCAAAAAACTGATGAAACGTGTGGCCATCAGGCGCAATCCGGCGCTAATACAACTCTATAAGAAAAAACGGATCCAGCAGAAAAAAAAACGATCGTTTTTTTTCAAAACTCGCCGGATTGTGCCTGACGGCAAAAACCTGATGTGTGAAATTAGCCAGATATATATGGATAGAAACATCTATGTATCTACTATACTGTATTATTGTGTAAGGGTCACTTCCGCCTTTCTGTCTGTCTGTCTGTCACGGAAATCCCAAGTCGCTGATTGGTCGCGGCCAGGGGCGGCGACCAATCAGCGACGGGCACAGTCTGGCCATGAAATGGCCGCTCCCTACTGCCCTGCCATCAGTGCCCGCTCCATACTCCCCCCAGTCAGCGCCCGCAGCCCACATAGCGTTGTAGCAGTCCGTTAAACCGACTGCGTTACACCGCGGCATAACACGGTGTAACGCAGTCTGTTAACGCTGCTATTAACCCTATGTGATGAAGTTTGTACTATTAATGCTGCCTATACAGCATCAATAGTAAAAAGATCTAATGTTAAAAATAATAATAATAAAAAAAATTGTGATATACTCACCTTCCAGGGCCTTTCCCGCTCGACGCGACGTTCCGGGCCATGCATTGCGGGCCATGCATTGCGGTCTCGCGAGATGATGACTTAGCGCTCTCGCGAGACCGCTATGTCATCATCTCGCGAGACCGCAATTCATTCTTGGGACCACAATGTCGCGAGGAGCATCTCTGAACGCCTCGCCTGGATCCGGGGGCCGACGGAAGGTGAGTATTTATATATATATTTTTTATGGGGATTTGGTGCCCACACTGCTACATAGTACTTGGGCTGTGTTATATACTATGTGGCTGCTACCTACTACGTGGGCAGTGTTATATACTACGTGGGAAGTGTTATATACTGCTTGGGCAGTGTTATATACTACGAGGGCTGTGTTATATACTGCTTGGGCAGTGTTATATACTATGTGGGCAGTGTTATATACTGTGTGGGCTGCGCTATATATTACGTGGGCTGTGTTATATACTACGCGGCTGTGCTATATACTACGTGGGCAGTGTTATATACTAAGTGGCTGCTATATACTAAGTGGCTGTTATATACTACGTGGCTATGCTATATACTATGTGGCTGTGCTATATACTACGTGGCTGTCTGTATTATGTGGGCTGTGTTATATACTGCGTGGGCTGTGCTATGTACTACGTGGCTGGGTTATATACTATGTGGCTGCTAAATATTATGTGGGCTGTGTTATATACTACGTGGCTGTGTTATATACTACGTGGCTGTGTTATTACTACTTGGCTGTGCTATATACTATGTGGCTGTCTGTGTTACATGGGCTGTGTTATATACTGCGTGGGCTGTGGTATATACTACATGGCTGGGTTATATACTACGTGGCTGCTATATATTACGTGGGCTGTTTTATATACTACATGGCTGTGTTATATACTACATGGGCTGTGTTATATACTATGTGGCTGTGTTATATACTACGTGGCTGTGCTATATACTATGTGGCTGTCTGTGTTACGTGGGCTGTGTTATATACTGTGTGGGCTGTGTTATATACTACGTGGCTGGAATATATACTACGTGGCTGTGTTATATACTATGTGGCTGTGTTATTTACAACGTGGCTGTGTTATATACTACGTGGCTGTGTTATATACTATGTGGGATGTGTTATATACTACGTGGCTGTGTTATATACTATGTGGCTGTGCTATATACTACGTGGCTGTCTGTGTTACGTGGGCTTTGCTATATACTATGTGGCTGCTTTATACATACATACATACATACATATTCTAAAATACCCGATGCATGGGCCACCATCTAGTCTATAGATATATCTATAGATATATCCATAGATAGGCCGATGTTAAATAATAAACATAAAGAAAAAAATGGGAAAAAAATGGTGTGGGCTCCCGTGCAATTTTCTGCACCAGAGGGGGAAAGCCGATGGCCGGGGGCCAATATTTGTAGCCTGGGAAGGGGTTAATACCCATGGCCCCTTTCCAGGCTATAAATATCAGCCTGCAGCTGTCTGCGTAGCCTTTACTGGCTATTAAAATAGGTGGACCCAAAAAAATGACGTGGGTCCCCCTATATTTTATAGCCAGAAAGGCTACGCAGACAGCTGTGGGCTAATATTCATAGCCTAGAGAGGGGCCATTGATATTGGCCCCCCCAACTACAAATACCAGTCTGCAGCCGCCCCAGAAATGGCGCATCGGTAAGATGCGCCAATTTCGGCACTTAGCCCCTCTCTTCCCACTCCCATGTAGCGGTGGGATATGGCGTAATAAGGGGTTAATGTCACCTTGCTATTGTAAGGTGACATTAAGCCGGGTTAATAATGGAAAGGCGTCAATAAGACACCTATCCATTATTAATCCTACAGTAGTGAAATAGTTAAAAAAGACACAGCCAGAAAAAAGTATTTTATTATTCTTAATTTCACCATACTTACCATACTTCAGCGCCTGCAAAAAAGTAAAATAATAAACCGTATACTACCTGTCCGACGTAGTCCAATTAATAACGAGTGTCCCACGACGATCTCCCCTATAGAACAGTGACATTGGGTGATGTCACTGCTCTATAGGACCCTCAGTGACACACTGACAGGAGACAATGGCTCCTGCAGTGCATCACTGTGAGGTTACTATAGTTCACTGGTCTCACTTTATGGCAAAAGCTGCATGGGAACTTTCTCACACAGCAATGCCAAAAGTGAGACTAGGGACTATTTTTTTTTACAGCTGTGGAGGAATACAGTGCGGAAGGATACCTTCCTCCCATCATATTGTTCCTGGGCCCCTGGAGAGCGGTCGCATCAGCTGATGCTGCTGTTCTCCATGGGAGATCGTCGTGGGACACTCCTGGATTTCTGCGGATCAGGAAGTATATTGTTTGTTTGTTATTTTAATATTTTTTTACGGGTGACACTGGCTTTGGGGAGCAAAGTGACAAGTGATGGTGAGTATGTACTCTATGTTATATGTACTGTATGTCTATATGTATGTATTGTATGTAATGTATGAATGTATTGTATGTAATATGCATGTAGTATGTATGTTGTATGTATGTAGTATGTATGTTGTATGTATGTAGTATTTATGTAGTATGTATGTAGTATGTATGTATGTTGTATGTATGTAGCATGTATGTAGTATGTAGTATGTATGTAGTATGCATGTATGTAGTATGTATGTATGTAGTATGTATTCTGTATGTATGCAGTATATATGTAGTATGTTGCATGTATGTAGTATGTTGTATGTATGTAGTATGCATGTAGTATGTATGTTGTATGTATGTTGTATGTATGTAGTATGTTGTATGTATGTAGTATGTATGTAGTATGTATGTAGTATGTGGTATGTATGTAGTATGTATGTAGTATGTTGTATGTATGCAGTATGTATGTAGTATGTATGTAGTATGTTGTATGTATGTAGCATGTATGTAGTATGTTGTATGTATGTAGTATGTTGTATGTATGTAGTATGTATGATGTATGCATGTAGTATGTATGTTGTATGTATGTTGTATTTATGTAGTATGTTGTATGTATGTAGTATGTTGTATTTATGTAGTATGTATGTAGTATGTTGTATGTATGTAGTATGTATGTATGTATGTTGTATGTTCGGTTTTTTTTACATTCAACACATTAGCCGGATGATGGGACTACTAATGTCCCATCATTGGCTGATGTGTCAATCACTGTCACTGTAGCAGGCATCACCCAATGGGACTTGTAGTCCCATCGGACGATGCCTGCATGCGCACACACCCCCAAGGACCCCTGACAGCCCGCCGCAGAACCCCCGCAGCCCGGCACAGACCCCCCACAGCCCGGTACAGACCCCCGCAGCCCGGCACAGACCCCCAAAGCCCGGCGCAGACCCTGCAGCCCAGCGCAGACCTCCACAGCCCAGCACAGACCCCCCACAGCCCGGCGCAGACCCCCCCACAGCCCAGCACAGACCCCCGCAGCCCGGCGCAGCCCGGCGCAGCCCCCCGCAGCCCGGCACAGACCCACCACAGCCCGGCACAGATGCCCAACAGCCTGGCACAGACCCCTGCAGCCCGGCACAGACCCCCCGCAGCCCGGCGCAGACCCCCCTCAGCCCAGGGCAGGCCACCGCAGCCCGGCACAGACCCCCGCAGCCCAGCACAGACCCCCTACAGCCCGGCACAGACCCCCCGCAGCCCAGCACAAATGCCCGACAGCCTGGCACAGACCCCCGCAGCCCAGCACAGACCCCCCACAGCCCAGCGCAGACCCCCCCACAGCCCAGCGCAGACCCCCGCAGCCTGGCGCAGCCCGGCACAGACCCGCCACAGCCCGGCACAGATGCCTGACAGCCCGGCACAGACCCCTGCAGCCCGGCACAGACCCCCTGCAGCCCGGCACAGACCCCCCTCAGCCCGGGGCAGGCCACCGCAGCCCGGCACAGACCCCCGCAGCCCAGCACAAACCCCCTGCAGCCCGGAACAGACCCCCCGCAGCCTGGCACAGATGCCCGACAGCCTGGCACAGACCCCCGCAGCCCAGAACAGACCCCCTGCAGCCCTGCGCAGACCTCCCGCAGCCCGGCACAGACCCCCCGCAGCCAAGCACAGACCCCCGCAGCCCGGTGCAGACCCCCCACAGCCCAGCGCAGACCCCCGCAGCCCGGCACAGCCCGGCACAGACCCCCCACAGCCCGATACAGACCCCCGCAGCCCGGCACAGATGCCCGACAGCCCGGCACAGACCCCCGCAGCCCAGCACAGACCCCCACAGCCCGGCACAGACCCCCCACAGCCCAGCACAGACCCTTGCAGCCCGGCACAGACCCCCGCAGCCTGGCACAGACCCCCTGCAGCCCGGCGCAGACCCCCCCGCAGCCTAGCACAGATGCACGACAGCCCCGCTATCCCCGCAGACCACCACAAACATGCACATCTTCCCCGCATACACACAGTCTCCGCCCCCACACACACAGTCTCTGCCCACACTCTGCCCACACTCCGACCACACACTCTTCCCCCCTCCCGATCTGCAGCGTTTCTCACAGCAAAACCACAGATCTTTTTTAGATCTGCGGTTTTGCTGCGAATGTGCCCGACTCAATGCAAGTCAATGGGTGCATAAACGCTGCAGATCCGCACAAATAAATGACATGCTCCTTCTTTTAACCCACAGCGTTTTCAGTGCGGAGTTTTCCACACCATTAGCACAGCATTTTTTATTTCCATTAATTTACATTGTACTGTAAATTACTTGCAGATCTGCAGCGTTTCTGCACGGTAAAAAAAGCTGCGGATCCGCAGGAAATCCGCAACGTGTGCACATAGCCTAACAATAGTTCCCAGAAACGAAGGCAGCACACATCTAACTATCTATTATCTATCTATCTATCTATCTATCTATCTATCTATCTATCTATCTATCTATCTATCTATCTATCTATCCACATCTAACACCCAAACATCTTTCATTTCTATTCTGCATTCTAATCCAGTATGTGTCACACGAATGACACACAGATGACACACAAGGACCCGGATAGCACCAGTACTAGTTTTTCCACTACCAGAAATATCAGGATGTGTGAAGGAGGCCTTAAAGGAACTATGTGAAATTAA
The DNA here is from genome assembly GCF_051348905.1 of Ranitomeya variabilis. Lineage (NCBI taxonomy): Eukaryota > Metazoa > Chordata > Amphibia > Anura > Dendrobatidae > Ranitomeya > Ranitomeya variabilis. The sequence goes on along the minus strand of NC_135233.1, from coordinate 47,271,381 downwards.
TGTCGAATTTGCAGTCTATAGAAGCAAGTGTCATTTCATTTTGGTCTCATGCTGATAGCACAAATCAGCGCCATCAACTGCTCTCCACTTCCACAGGAAGAATTACTCAGTGTTTTGGCTACACATATATTTGCATGCACTCATATCTTTTACACACATGTGCCCAGCGATAGGAGAATAAGGTGGCAGACATGTCACACCCTTTAAGCAAAGACAAGTCACATGACCAGTAACTCAAAAAAATGCGATAAGCACTATCTCGATTGTAAGGGATGCGGATGGAAATTTCTCAACATATTACGTCACCTGTAGTCACAGCTGCAGAGGCAGTGTACAAGACCAAGCCTGTTCTGCCCATACATATTTCATGTAGAGATAGGGTCTAAACTAAGAAAAGTACGTGATGTTGGACATGATCTGGTCCATTTAATCAGTCACGGGTTGTTTTTTCTTTTTTTTTTTCTTTTTTTTTGCTCTAAAGTTGATTTTCAGTCTTTTACCTCCAGGTGGCAAAACAGGAGAACGGATCAAATACAATGTGTGAGGGTTATATACAGTTCTCTATAATGTGGGGGTGATCTTTTGTGCTTTTTGGATTGTAGGATTTACATTAAATTATCAGCAGTCTTAGGGGCCAAATCTTCGTTAATTTTGCACCTTTCTTTAATCAAGTTTAGTGTGTTTTGTTTGCACCATATTTATTGTTTTATTTGCGCCTTTTTTAAAGTCAATTTTCATGTGTTTGTCTGTTTTTTTTATATCGCCATTGTGGACGGGGTTTAGGCTTCCCAGATGTTTTCGCCTGATTCATCATTTACAACTCGCAAAATTTTTGCGTAAAGACACTTGAAAGGGGCTCCCTTTACAGTAATTTTATGCATCCTAGATATTTTTTCAAAATTTGTGCAACATTTTGCGAAAAGTGCAACTTTTTTGCTCTAAAAAATGATTAAAGATTAAGACTTTTTTTTTTATTTTGCACAAAATTCAGGATCCAAGTGTACCATTTTGACACAAAGAAAAAAAGTAGGATAAAAAACCCTTAAATAATAAATCAAGGCCTTATAGTGATTTGGGCCCAGGGGCGTAACTATAGTGGGTGCAGACGAACCATGACTGGCAAATAAGGTACCTTTGGCCATATAAGAACCCCAAGAACACGAAGAATCACAATACTATTAACAACAACCCCTTGAAAGTTAAAAGGCCATGTTGGAGATTTTGTATTGGGGCCCATGAGACTTAAGTTTCACCAGTGCCTGCGCCAAGTCATGAAAATTGTGCCATGTTAGTTATCTTGTATTTCCATACTAGTATTACCACATTCTTATATGATACTACTACTTGATAGGGTTGCCACGTAGCCAGTGAATTCCTAACTCAGCAGATATTTATACATGTACGTAGACATGTAAGATTTGCAATAAATTTCAACCAACACTCGTTTCTTGGATGATTTTATATTTTATACTTTTGTAGAAATCATTGTTTTTCATCTATAGTCCTCCTGAAATAAATAGGGCTGTGATGTCCACAATGATTCAAAATGAGGACAGATGACTGTAATAATCATGATTTGTGCACATTCATAACTACTGTGTGTAGAACCTGTTGCAGACTTCAGCTTTCAGCAGAAATATCAGCACTCAGACATTATTGGAGAATTATCTGTTTGAAGAGTATCTGCTCAGTTTCTGCTCCTCTGCTCCACAAGCTCCTAAAAAGCTCAGTGTGAACATACCCTTAGGCTGCTTTCACATTAGCGTCGGCACGGGGCCGTCGCTATGCATCGGTCCAACGTGCCGACGCGCGTTGTGAAAATAATGCCCGATGTGGGCAGCGGGAGCAGTCTTACGACGCTTCCGCTGCCCCATTGTAAGGTCCGGGTCTGCGGTCGAAAATGGCGGACACGATGCGCAAAAAAAATTACATGTCACTTTTTTTGTGCCGATGATCTGCCAAAACATGACACAACCGCCGCACGACAATTGCGACGTGTGGCCATATGTCGCAATGCGTTGCTAATGTTAGTCTATGGGGAAAAAACGCATCCTGCAGACAACTTTGCAGGATGCGTTTTTTCTCCTAAACGACACATTGCGACATATTCAAAACGACGCTAGTGTGAAAGTAGACTCAGATAGCTGGGTGAATGTTTTTTGTTTTTTTTTTAATTGTCACAGCCCAAAAATTTGGCTTGAGTTAGGGCCACACAAACGTTTTTCTCTCATCCGAGATAATCAGTCCGATTATGCTAATCATACTCCGATCAAGGTGAAAGCCGATGTGGAGAAAAAAAAAACGTTCTAGATCTTCTCCATTCTGTCAGTGATATCTGAGTGCAGTTCGATTTTTTTCCATGGACTCATAGACCCGAAAAACCGAGTGTGATCTGAATAGAGGAGGCAAATTGTGCATGCTGCAATTTTTTCCTCAACCCGACTCAGTCCAAGGAAAACTTGTACGATTTTTACAGCCATCTGCATGAGTCCTTAAGACTTATTTGCATATCTAATGTTCACTCTCCTACCCACATTTCAAAAGTAGAAAAATTGATGTCTATTCACAAAATGTTGAACAAACACAGTATGCAACAAAATTTGTGGCATTTCGAGGACGTAAAACTCATGAATGACCCTTGATAAATTCCTCCTGTTTAGCCTGGGGTTATATCACCTAGTAAATGGCTTGCTTTGTGCTAAATTTTGCACAATTTTGACACACGTTGTTGAGATATAGGCCTACCAAACAATGTGGCACTAAACAAGGTAGTTTTGTACAAAAAGAAAAAAAAAAAACAAACAAACAAAATAAACAAGGTAGTACTCCTGCTTTCTACTAGGACATGCCACCTTGTTGAATGAGTTTGGAAAAGTATCTAAAGCACAGAATAAATGTGACAGCATTTTTGCTCAATCTGCCCCAAAGTTTCATCCAGATGGTCAACGTGTGGGTTATGTCGTAGAGATGAAGAGATAATGGTGGAATGAACCGATCGGGGAGACTACTGACAAGTATTTACAGGGGCAACATTACAAATGGAAAAAAAGATAAAACTTAGAGTGTTAGAGTGGTGCTCCAACATTAATGAGAAACTAGTTCTGAATGAATGGACCGTTTAGTTTGTGACGATTAGTAATTCGTAGAAATAAATTGTCCGTCCCATGTTAAAAATTGACAGTACTGCATTAAAGCCTGAATTAATGCCCCAATTAATGCAGATCTGCTCTGCAGAATACGAAATCAGGCTGGACTCCATGAAAAGCCACCAGTGTTCATCTGAAATGTTAATGATTTCATAAAACATTTTTTATAAAATCCTAGAAACATAGAATATGACGGGGCCTTCTCTGCCAGACCTGATGAATAACCATCCGCTTGTATTTTTTTTCCTTTAACGAAGGAAAAGCAAACAGAATTTGGAAAGCAGTCAATGGGCACTTTCTCATTGAAGCTAATACAAAATCGACTGCAGTTTTTTTTCTCAGAATTGAATGCGTAGTTAGCTTTGGAAGGACATCAGATACCCTGTTATCCAGTGACAAAATCAAGAGACAGGTATAACAGCAAGAATGATTATCCCTCCGGGCTGTACTGCGGGGGTCACTGCCGGATCATTAATGTTGAGACTATTCCATTGCTAAGACAACAGGCTTGGGATACCTAGAAAAGCTGCCTTACCTGGGCACAACAGACATTGATGGATGGCTGCATTCAAAGTTAATGTTAGTAGATTTGCACACACAATAGATACCATTAATTATGTTTATTTCTGTTTTTCAGAAAACTTCTGACAAATACAGTGGCATGTAAAAGTTTGGGCAACCTTGATTAAAAATGCTGCTCTTCTGAACAGTTAAGCAAGCTGAAGATGAAATGATCTCTACAAAGCCTAAAGTTAAAGGTTACACATTTCCGTTTGATTTTAGGCAAAATAATATATATATTGTCATCTCTTACATTTTAAAAATTAGAAAAAGGAAAATGGGCCAATAGAAAAGTTTGGGCATCCTTGGAGATTTGTGTGCTCAGATGACTTTGACCAAGGTTTCAGACCTTAATTAGCCTGTTACTTTAATTAACTTGTTAGGCTTATGGCTTGTTCACAATTTCCCAGCTTTATAAAAACCCAGCCTCCTCTAACCTTGTGCCAAAACCCAGCAGCCATAGGTTCTTCTAAGCAGCTCCCTAGCACTCTGAAAATAAAAATAGTGGATGTCCACAAAGCAGGAGAAGGCTATAAGAAGATAGCAAAGCATTTTCAAGTTGCCCTTTCCTCAGTTCGAAATGTAATTAAGAAATAGCAGTTAACAGGAAGAATGGAGGTCAAGATATGGTCTAGAAGACCAAGCAAAATTTCAGTGTGAGCTGCTCGTAGGATTGCTAGAGAGGCAGATCAGAACCCTGGCTTGACTGCAAAAGACCTTCAGAAAGAAATAGCAGACTCTCGAGTTATGGCACATTGTTCTACTTTTCAGAGACACCTGCACAAATATGGCCTTCATGGAATAGTCATCAGAAAAAAGCCTCACCATAAAATTCAGCATCAGAGATATGCAAAATAACATCTAAACAAACCTGATACATTTTTGGAAACAAGTACTGTGGCCACAATAATCAAAGGTGGAGAAAAAAGGGCAAATAATTTCAGGAAAATAACATCTCGACAACCATTAAGCATGGGAAGGGGTCAATGGCATGGTGAACATTTCACAGGTAAAGGGAAAAATGGATGCAATAAAATTTCAAGAAATTCTTCATGCAAACATAACACCATCTTTAGAAATCCAAAATTGAAAAGAGGATGGCTTCTACAAATGGATAATGATCCTAAGCACAGTTCAAAATCCAAAATAGACTACCTCAAAAGGCACAAGCTGAAGGATTTACAATGACCCTCACAGTCCTCATATCTGAACATCATTGAAAATCTGTGGCTAGATCTCAAAATATGACCCAGGAATCTCACAGAACTGGAAGAATTTTGCAAGGAAGAATGGATGAAAATCCCTCAAACAAGAATTGAAAGACTCTTGTCTGGCTACAAAAAGCATTTACATGCTATGATACTTTCAAAAAGTGGTGCTATAAGATACTAGCCATTAATTTATCTAGTGGCACTTCCAGCAATATGTAACCAAATTCAGACTTATAATAGAAACTTGTCAAAAAGATAGATTAATTAAAACATAGGTTAAAATGACACAAAACAGACAAACAGAGTGCCCAGTAGGGGGAACTCCAATCCTACGGGATAATGAACTATCACGGTAAATGTAATACAGTAACCATAAGATACCCTTGGTTTAAACAAAAATTGTTTATAGATATACATAAATATCCATATAGAAAGTAGAATGGGGTAGGGCCCACTATACAGTAATGTATATACAAAATCTGTTATTAAAATACTATGCAGTCAAGAGGTTAGAAGTCTAGGTGTTACCACTTAAATATATTAAGCAAATGGGTGCATGAATCATCTCACAATCAATGTGTACCTAAGTTAACATCAGGAGTGCTGCAAATGACTTCCACTGTAATGGGTTATCTAGTTATAAAGACTACAATGGTATATTGCACAGTACCTGAACACAGAGACCGTTGAACCAGGTGATGTGGATAGATTGGGCATCGACCCCCTCACCCCGACGTACGTTTTGCTCCCAGAAGAAACTAATGGCGAATCATACAGACATCAGCCAGGAAGATAAAGCTTAAGTGAAAATGGGTCTTCCAAATGGACAATGACCCAAAGCATGCTGCCAAAATGGTAACAAAGTGACTTATGGACAACAAAGTGAATGTTTTGGAGTGGCCATCATAAAGCCCTGATCTCAATCCTATTGAAAATTTTTTGGTAAAGTTGAAAAGGCAGGTGCAAGAAAGGCGACCTACAAACCTGGACCAGTTACATCAGTTTTGTCAGAAGGAATAGGCTCAAATTTCGACCAACTAATGTGAGCAGCTTGTGGAAGGAAATCCCAAACACTTGACCCTAGTCATTCAGTTTGACAGCAATGGTACTAAATTCTAATGAAATGTACAGTATGTCAACTTTTGACTTTGCCGTAAGTAATAAAAATGCCTTAAACATTTGTGATGTCTCATTATTTTGGCATTTGGCAAATATTAATAATTATGGTAATCCTAATTGACCTAAAACAGGAAAAGTTTATTCTGATATCATATCAAATATTGAGAAAAACATGCAGATGTGTCTTTTTATATAGTGTATGTAAACTTCTGGTTTCATCTGTATGTAGAAACAAAAGGTCTCTTTTCCCTGTATGAGTCATCATTAAAACTATCATTAAATTCTACAGTACTGCAAAGTCCATTTCAGGAAGGAAGGAGGGGAGCCGCTGGGTCAGAAGTTGAAGAGAAGGTGGACCTGTGCTGCCAGAGACTTTGGCCCAGGAAGTTACCCAGGATGTAGGCCATTATACCAGGAAAGGGAGACATTATACCAGGGAGGGACCCAGGATGGTGGATATTATACTAGGAAAAGGCCCAGTGTGGAGGACATAACCCCAGGAAGGTATAATAATAAGTCAATTTTTGAAAGCATTCTCACTTAGCAGTATATTTCCCACACCTGCTGAAAACTGTTGCACAGTACTGTATAAATATAATTATTTTGCTCATTTTTTACTGATTAAACTCATTATATTTTCTACTAGAAACAAGTTCATGTCGGCACACAGATCTGACCCTGCAGAGGAAGGAGAAAAGTAGGGTGGAACTGGTATGTTTACATGTCACTGGTACCTCTTACCACTACTATGTCACATTTCTAAGTTTTCGTGTTCACAAAGGCGTTACAAATCTGAATGAGCAGCTATGGGAATCTGTATAAAGCTCCCACTGTCCAAGTGACGTCTTCACACAGTAACTTCACTATCCTTATTTTGCTTCAGTCAGAGGAAAAACACTTTGAGAACCAAGTGTGAGCATTTGTATATTCTTGAAAATGTTACACTTCCCTTGAAAAAATAGCACAGAGTTGAACTAAGGGAAAGAGCGGACAATGAGGGTGTTGAAAAATGAAAGGCTATGGTGTACCGTAACATCCATTACTATACCCTTCACATATACTGCATGTTCCCAACTCAAATAAATATGTATATTTTGGTTGCTTTTTGGAGAGGTGCATGGCAGACTCAGGGAGGATATTATGTATTTCCTCTCATTCTATTAAATACTGAGCCAAAATACATATATGAAAGTACCCAGGCCTGGTTTAGAAGTCTGTTCACAGCGTAGTCACTTGTTGTGTTTTAGTACTTTATAGTTTTTGTATGTTTTACTTCATAAATAGTCCCAAGTTGTTTTTTTTTTACTCTGGGTTAATCATCCATGTATAACTTAGATTAATTGGTCAAAATTCAATATAGAGATTAATATAGATGATGATAGATAGATTAGATAGATTAATATAGATGATGTTTCTTCAAGGTGTTGGTTCAGAAAATTCCACCACTCCACCTCAATGCTTGTTTGTGTCCCTTCTTCCCATACTGGAAATTAACCAACCCAAGGTTCTCCTATACCCTTCACCATAGATTCCAAACCATTCAGTGTGTCTCCAATATGGGACATAGTATGGTATGGTTCGGTATGCTACTTCTAGCAAGATGTCAAACTCAAAATTACCCTAGCCTAAACAGATTTTGGCACAGCCATAATTGCAAACAACATGACTTTACAGGGATTAATCAGCAAAAATGCTGAAGATGGCTGGATGCCAAAAGATGCCGAAGATTGTCCAGTGAAGACCGGCCCATAGATGATGGATCTGCATGTTGGAACAGAAAAGGATGAGGCAAGTACATTTTTTGTCTATGTTTATTATGTTATGGTGTCAGGAATGACCTCACACCATAATAATGGATATTTGATATGAATTGGATTTCCTGGACATTTTCGAGCTGATCTGCAAATTATAATTTTTGTAACGTATCTGAGAATTAAAATTTTTACCTGTTAAGAGCATGATTGGTACTCACACCAATGTCAATTCCAAGATCTTCCTTTGTCTTTGCTCGTGCTGTCAATTATAGGCAAAGTGTTTCTCTACCCAATGCTAAAATAAATTATATTAAAGTTCCTACAAGCAGTGGTGAAAAAGAGTAGGGGTGGGGGATACAGTATGGTTCCTTGTGCACAAAATTCTTAGAGGTGCAACATTTTAAATGGAAAAGAAAAAAGAAAGTAACAGTGACATCACCAGTGTCAAAGATTTCTAGCCAAGTGCCACTTTGACCTGTATCAGACTCGAAAATACGCCAATACATTGGAATCCTGTGATAAATACAACATCAGCTTCCCTGCTTGGTACCTTTGCCTCCTCCCAGCAGGGACACCTACATGCTCACCGCCACAGCAGCTGGGCAGCTTCTGTCCCAGCTTCCAAGTTTCAGGGCTTGCGAACATTGCACAAGTCTCCTGGAGTGGTGCCTATTGGCTAACTGCACCTCCAGCCTATCCTCTACTTCATAAACTCCAGTAAAGACTAGGTAGCTACTTAGATATGCAGCGCCCCAGAGTCCTGGTCGTTGCAGTACTGTGGCTCCGCCACTAAGGGGAGCCATGGTGCGTTCGATGGCACTGAAGGAGTTCCTCCAATCAGGTATCACAGACACCAATATGTTTCACAGCTGGGCCTCCGGGGGGAGCTAAGGGTGCTATTCATTAGGCCACTCCCCACCATAGTGGGTAAACTGGGGGTCAGGCAGGAAGTTAGTAGAGAAAGCTGACTGGATCGAACGAAGCAACACCTAGTGAGAGAGGGTGTTGTGGAGGAAGAGACAGTAGGGTCTCTGCCAGGGGTGGGATCCTGGCAGAGGCTTGGCATTGAAAGAACGTAACGGGACCGTGCCTGCTCAGAATAGCGGCGGTGCCCTAAGAAAGGATTAGAAGCGAGATAGATTGTGCTGAGTGAGAAACGAAATCAAGCAGAAGGAGAATACCAGCAGGGGTTTTGTTGAAAGAGGCAGCACCTTGCTGAGGCGCATTACTGGTGGCCGGAACGCCGAGGGAGTGGAATAATATACAGCTTTAAGCCATACTCCAAACAGCGGCAGGACAGTCAGTCTCAGGCGGGCTGTCTACCATATATCACCTATGAAGTCTTGGGGGGCAATTGCGGGAGAGGGGCGTCTCTAGGGTCCCGGAAGAACTCCAGGCCTACCTGACAAACGGGTGCCGTTCTTACTGTAACATCAGGAAGGGACGGAAGATTAGCAGAAGATCAGTTAATCGAGTTGTGAGGGAACTTAAGAAACAGACACAACAGTTGTGGGGTACTTTCCGTAAGCACAGCAGGGAAGGACTACAACACAAAGCGCTAAGAAGGAAGGCACTGATTTCCACCTGTGAGGAGAACTCTGGAAGTGCTATTGGACCGGCCGGACTTGCGCAGCCTGGTGGACTGGATTCTGGACTGAGGACCGAGAGATCTCCAGTAAAGAGGTAAAGAGACTGCAACCTGGTGTCCTCGTTATTTACCGCGACCTGCACCCCACAACTGCACCGCTATACCACTGTTAACAGCACCTATTTGCAACGGACGTCCCCCACTGACAGACAGGGCCACGGACCGGGTCTAGCCACCGTGACAACCTCAGGACGGAGATCCCAGAGGCCCGGCTCCGGGTACCCCTCGGCCCTGCGGCGGTGTGGGGGCGCTCCAAATCTTGGCATCACGAACAGGATCTACTTAAGCCTGAAGAATCAGGTCATGTGTGCCTAGAGACTGTGATTTACTGTACTTGAACCGTACTTTATTGAAAAGACTGTGTGTTGTGCCATTTGCCGCCAAAATCCGCCGCCATTGCAGCGCTGAGGAGAGCGCAGGAAGAGAAGAGGGGCGTGGAGTGGGCGTAGACAAGTTGGAGAGCGCGAACAGCAATGGCCGCCCAGTCTAAATATTTCTGTGTGTTGAGGACGTGCCCGTCAACAGCCGAGGTCCGCCTCCTGATCCTGGCCGGAGGGTGGAGACCATGGGGACGGGGCCGCCCACGGAAGAGACCGCGGGAAGAAGACGCGGGAAAAGAACAAGAAATGGCGGCACCAGGAGCACAGCGCGGAGCTGACCCGGCCCAGTCCGAGGCCGCACAAGCTGGGACAGGCTCCGAAACGCCAACGCTGCGGGGTCTGACCCTCACCGAGCCACTGTTGGGTGTCATGATCTCAATGGCAAGAGAACATAGCATAAGCATATATAGGAACTAGCTCTTGGAAGATGGGAACTGAGCTGACCATGAACTAAACCTAACGCACAACTAGCAGTGGCCGGGTAGCATGCCTACGTTGATTCTAGATGCCCAGCACCAGCCGGAGGACTAAATAAAACTAGCAGAGGAAAATATTAGTCCTAGCTCACCTCTAGAGAAATACCCCGAAAGGAGACAGAGGCCCCCCACATGTATTGGCGGTGAGTTGAGATGAAATAACAAACGTAGTATGAAAATAGGTTTAGCAAATTTGAGGTCCACTTACTACATAGCAGAAGACAGAAAGGACACTTTCATGGTCAGCTGAAAAGCCTATCAAAAACACCATCCAGAAATTACTTTAAAACTCTGGCATTAACTCATAACACCAGAGTGGCAATTCCTGTTCACAAGAGCTTTCCAGACACAGTAACGAAACTTCAGCTGTGAACTGGAACAAAAATGCAAAAACAAACATGGACAAGAGTCCAACTTATCTAGTAATTGTCTAGGAGCAGGAACAAGCACAGAGAGGCTTCTGATAACATTGTTGACCGGCAAGCAACTTAACAGAGCAGCAAGGTTATATAGCGACTCCCACATCTTGATGGGAACAGGTGAACAGAGAAGATGAAGACACCAGTTCAATTCCACCAGTAGCCACCGGGGGAGCCCAGAATCCAAATTCACAACAGTACCCCCCCCTCAAGGAGGGGGCACCGAACCCTCACCAGAACCACCAGGGCGATCAGGATGGGCCCTATGAAAGGCACGAACCAGATCGGAGGCATGAACATCAGATGCATTCACCCAAGAATTATCCTCCTGGCCGTATCCCTTCCACTTGACCAGATACTGGAGTCTCCGTCTGGAAACACGAGAGTCCAAGACCTTCTCCACAACGTACTCCAACTCACCCTCAACCAACACCGGAGCAGGAGGCTCAACGGAAGGCACAACCGGTACCTCATACCTGCGCAATAATGACCGATGAAAAACGTTATGAATAGAAAAGGATGCAGGGAGGTCCAAACGGAAGGAAACAGGGTTAAGAATCTCCAATATCTTATACGGGCCGATAAACCGAGGCTTAAACTTAGGAGAAGAGACCCTCATAGGGACAAAACGAGAAGACAACCACACCAAATCCCCAACAGAAAGCCGAGGACCAACACGACGGTGGCGGTTGGCAAAAAGCTGAGTCTTCTCCTGGGACAACCTCAAATTGTCCACCACCTGCCCCCAGATCTGATGCAATCTCTCCACCACAGCATCCACTCCAGGACAATCCGAAGATTCCACCTGACCAGAGGAAAATCGAGGATGAAACCCCGAATTACAGAAAAACGGGGACACCAAAGTGGCAGAGCTGGCCCGATTATTGAGAGCGAACTCCGCCAATGGCAAAAAAGCAACCCAATCATCCTGGTCAGCAGACACAAAACACCTCAGATATGTCTCCAGGGTCTGATTAATCCGCTCGGTCTGGCCATTCGTCTGAGGATGGAAAGCGGACGAAAAAGATAAATCTATGCCCATCCTAGCACAGAATGCCCGCCAAAATCTAGACACGAATTGGGTCCCTCTGTCAGAAACGATATTCTCAGGAATACCATGCAAACGAACAACATTTTGAAAAAACAGAGGAACCAACTCGGAAGAAGAAGGTAACTTGGGCAGAGGAACCAAATGGACCATCTTAGAAAAACGGTCACACACCACCCAGATGACAGACATCTTCTGAGAAACAGGCAGATCTGAAAAAAAATCCATCGAGATGTGCGTCCAAGGCCTCTTAGGAATAGGCAAGGGCAACAATAATCCACTAGCCCGAGAACAACAAGGCTTGGCCCGAGCACAAACGTCACAAGACTGCACAAAGCCTCGCACATCTCGTGACAGGGAAGGCCACCAGAAGGACCTTGCCACCAAATCCCTGGTACCAAAAATGCCAGGATGACCTGCCAACGCAGAAGAATGAACCTCAGAGATGACTCTACTGGTCCAATCATCAGGAACAAACAGTTTATCAGGTGGGCAACGATCAGGTCTATCCGCCTGAAACTCCTGCAAGGCCCGCCGCAGGTCTGGAGAAACGGCTGACAATACCACTCCATCCTTAAGGATACCTGTGGGCTCAGAGTTACCAGGCGAGTCAGGCTCAAAACTCCTAGAAAGGGCATCCGCCTTAACATTCTTAGAACCCGGTAGGTACGACACCACAAAATTAAACCGAGAGAAAAATAATGACCAGCGCGCCTGTCTAGGATTCAGGCGCCTGGCGGTCTCAAGATAAATCAAATTTTTGTGGTCAGTCAATACCACCACCTGATGTCTGGCCCCCTCAAGCCAATGGCGCCACTCCTCAAAAGCCCACTTCATGGCCAAAAGCTCCCGATTCCCAACATCATAATTCCGCTCAGCGGGCGAAAATTTACGGGAAAAGAAGGCACAAGGCCTCATCACGGAGCAGTCAGAACTTTTCTGCGACAACACTGCCCCAGCTCCGATCTCAGAAGCGTCGACCTCAACCTGAAAAGGTAGAGCAACATCAGGCTGACGCAACACAGGGGCAGAGGAAAAACGGCGCTTAAGCTCCCGAAAGGCCTCCACAGCATCAGGGGACCAATCAGCAACATCAGCACCCTTCTTAGTCAAATCGGTCAATGGTTTAGCAATATCCGAAAAACCAGCAATAAATCGACGATAAAAGTTAGCAAAGCCCAAAAATTTCTGAAGACTCTTAAGAGAAGAGGGCTGCGTCCAATCACAAATAGCTTGAACCTTGACAGGATCCATTTCAATGGAAGAGGGGGAAAAAATATATCCCAAAAAGGAAATCCTCTGTACCCCAAAAACACACTTAGAACCCTTCACACACAAAGAATTAGACCGCAAAACCTGAAAAACCCTCCTGACTTGCTGGACATGAGAGTCCCAGTCATCCGAAAAAATCAGAATATCATCCAGATACACAATCATAAATTTATCCAAATAATCGCGAAAAATATCATGCATAAAGGACTGGAAAACTGACGGAGCATTAGAAAGACCAAAAGGCATCACTAAATACTCAAAGTGGCCCTCGGGCGTATTAAATGCGGTTTTCCACTCATCCCCCTGCCTGATTCGCACCAAATTATACGCCCCACGAAGGTCAATCTTAGAGAACCACTTGGCCCCCTTTATGCGAGCAAACAAATCAGTCAGCAACGGCAATGGGTATTGATATTTAACAGTGATTTTATTCAAAAGCCGATAATCATTACATGGTCTCAAAGAGCCGTCTTTTTTTGACACAAAGAAAAAACCGGCTCCTAAGGGAGATGACGATGGACGAATATGTCCCTTTTCCAAGGACTCCTTTATATATTCTCGCATAGCAGCATGTTCAGGCACAGACAGATTAAATAAACGACCCTTTGGGTATTTACTACCCGGGATTAAATCTATGGCACAATCGCACTCTCGGTGCGGAGGTAACGAACCAAGCTTGGATTCTTCAAAGACGTCACGATAGTCAGACAGGAACTCAGGAATTTCAGAGGGAATGGATGATGAAATGGAAACCACAGGTACATCCCCATGAGCCCCCTTACATCCCCAGCTCAACACAGACATAGCTCTCCAGTCGAGGACTGGGTTGTGAGATTGCAGCCAAGGCAATCCTAGTACCAAATCATCATGTAGATTATACAGCACCAGAAAGCGAATAATCTCCTGGTGATCCGGATTAATACGCATAGTTACTTGTGTCCAGTATTGTGGTTTATTATTAGCCAATGGGGTGGAGTCAATCCCCTTCAGAGGAATAGGAGTCTCCAAAGGCTCTAAATCATACCCACAGCGTTTGGCAAAGGACCAATCCATAAGACTCAAAGCGGCGCCAGAGTCGACATAGGCGTCCGTGGTAATAGATGACAAAGAGCAAATCAGGGTCACAGATAGAATAAATTTAGACGGTAATGTGCAAATGGAAACAGATTTACCAAGCTTTTTAGTGCGCTTAGAGCATGCTGATATAACATGAGTAGAATCACCACAATAGAAACACAACCCATTTTTCCGTCTAAAATTCTGCCGCTCGCTTCGGGACAGAATTCTATCACACTGCATACTCTCTGGCGACTTCTCAGTGGACACCGCCAGATGGTGCACTGGTTTGCGCTCCCGCAAACGCCTATCGATCTGAATAGCCATTGTCATGGACTCATTCAGACCCGCAGGCACAGGGAACCCCACCATAACATCCTTAATGGCATCAGAGAGACCCTCTCTGAAAGTCGCCGCCAGGGCGCACTCATTCCACTGAGTAAGCACAGACCATTTACGGAATCTTTGGCAGTAAATTTCCGCTTCATCTTGCCCCTGAGATAGGGACATCAAAGTTTTTTCTGCCTGAAGCTCCAAATGAGGTTCGTCATAAAGCAACCCCAAGGCCAGAAAAAACGCATCCACATTGAGCAACGCAGGATCCCCTGGTGTCAATGAAAAAGCCCAGTCTTGAGGGTCGCCCCGGAGCAAGGAAATCACAATCCTGACCTGCTGTGCAGGGTCTCCGGCAGAGCGAGATTTCAGGGACAAAAATAATTTGCAATTATTTCGAAAATTCTGAAACCCGGATCTATTCCCCGAGAAAAATTCCGGCAAAGGAATTCTCGGCTCAGATACAGGTGCATGACAAACAAAATCTTGCAAATTTTGTACCTTCGTGGCGAGATTATTCAAACCTGCAGTTACACTCTGAAGATCCATTACAAACAGGTGGACACAGAGCCATTCAAGGGTTAAGAGGAGGTAAGAAGCAGCTAGACAGCAATTAAGGGCTAGGCAGCAAAACTCTGAGGGGGGGGAAAAAAAAAAAAAAAAAAAAATTTCCTTCAACACTTCTTTTTCTCCTGCTTCAGCCCAAACAATTAACACTTTGAAGGCCGGTCAAACTGTCATGATCTCAATGGCAAGAGAACATAGCATAAGCATATATAGGAACTAGCTCTTGGAAGATGGGAACTGAGCTGACCATGAACTAAACCTAACGCACAACTAGCAGTGGCCGGGTAGCATGCCTACGTTGATTCTAGATGCCCAGCACCAGCCGGAGGACTAAATAAAACTAGCAGAGGAAAATATTAGTCCTAGCTCACCTCTAGAGAAATACCCCGAAAGGAGACAGAGGCCCCCCACATGTATTGGCGGTGAGTTGAGATGAAATAACAAACGTAGTATGAAAATAGGTTTAGCAAATTTGAGGTCCACTTACTACATAGCAGAAGACAGAAAGGACACTTTCATGGTCAGCTGAAAAGCCTATCAAAAACACCATCCAGAAATTACTTTAAAACTCTGGCATTAACTCATAACACCAGAGTGGCAATTCCTGTTCACAAGAGCTTTCCAGACACAGTAACGAAACTTCAGCTGTGAACTGGAACAAAAATGCAAAAACAAACATGGACAAGAGTCCAACTTATCTAGTAATTGTCTAGGAGCAGGAACAAGCACAGAGAGGCTTCTGATAACATTGTTGACCGGCAAGCAACTTAACAGAGCAGCAAGGTTATATAGCGACTCCCACATCTTGATGGGAACAGGTGAACAGAGAAGATGAAGACACCAGTTCAATTCCACCAGTAGCCACCGGGGGAGCCCAGAATCCAAATTCACAACAGTTGGGCCAACCCCCTGTGCGAAGAATGTGTGGCTGCAGCCGAGGCCCGACAGCTGGCCCGCTGCCTGAAGGCTGATGCCCGGGCCCTCACCCGGGTGGGCCAGCCCACCGAGATCAAGTTGTCTCCTGTTGCTGCTTACCCGGCTGCGGCGGAAGGTACGCTACCCGCACCGGGCCTGAAAATCATGCCGGATGCTGAGCACTTACGGCGTCTTATGGCAGAGTGGCGGAGCCGGCCCCAGGCGGAGCAAGTTAATTTGATTAGTGTTCCGGAGATTCCGTCCTCACACTGGGGTGTGGTGGTGGCCTTTAACCCCCGGTATGGAAGAGGGGTGATCCAGGAAATTGGAGAGCCGCTGCAGATCCGCGTGGACCGGGAGGAGGTGGAGCCTTGCAGCGGAAGGTTCGATCGTGACCTGGAGCCGGGAGATGCCGTCACCTACACGAGGTGGAGAAGGGGCACTGGAGAGACGGGCTGGTTCGCCCGAGGTGTCCAATGATGCGTCGCCCTCCAGGCTGTGGCGGGAGCACCGGAAGGAGATAATCCCGTAGGGAAGGCAGCAGGACCCGGCCCCGAGGAATCGCGAGAAGCTCGGCCTCGCCGTGCCCCGGAGGGACGGGTGCACCTGCCGACAAGGAGGACCTCCCGGCGAGGGATTTTATCGTTACTGGGACCGGAACGGCGTCCTGGCTCACCGGTGCGATCTGTTGGCCTGGTGAGGCCGGATAAGAGGTCGCCTTCCGCAGAACCCCAGTAAGATTTTATTGCTTCTAAAATGTAAATAGTTACTGTTTGTTCTTTGAGTTGCTGCTAAACCCGTCCAGGGTAAACTTTAAGAAAGGTGACCCCTTTGTTGACCCGGGGTCACTATTGTTGTTTTCTTGAAGTTTTGCACAAAGTTACACAAACTGCGAAATCATGGACTGTGCATGATTTGAACTTTCTTGTAAATAGTTTGCACCTTCTTAAAGGTGCTTCCTACTGGTTTTGTTTAAAGACATTTTGCGAAGATACCATTCCGGAGCCTTTGCATGGACTGGTAGGCTGAGAAGAAGAGCTACCTCAGAAAGACTTGATCTCCTCTTAAAGGGGAGGTTAGAATTGAACTTGAAAGTGATACTGTTTTAGAACAGTAATGTCAAGATAATGCTTTGAAGGAAATGTAACTGTTTTTCATGGAAACGTTATGTGTGTTTAATTTGTTTAAAATGTGAAACCTAGATAATGTTCTTTAAAGAGAACGATGTAGAAAGCCCGTAGGGGTAGATGTAGAGTTCCGTTTAACTGAAAGTAAAGAAGTAATAACGAAGGTGAGGATAGAAGGTAAACCCTGCGTCCCCATAGAAAGTTAGTTCGTTACTAAGGACAGAAAGTAGACCCGTAGGGGTTAGTGAGTGAGTCCTTATAGGAGCCAAGCAGAGTGGGCTCCATGCTCTCAAATTGAAAGGAATGTTATGTCTATACTATGTATAGTAGAGAAAGGCAGTAGGCCCTGGCTGAACGGGGCGGTCCTGTAAAAGAAAGGAGAGGCAGTAGGTCTGGTGCCATAGGGACAGGCGGTCCTGCAGGTTCAAAGTAGGAGAATGTGAAGTTACCTTGCCCTGTAATGTGATTATAGGAAGGCCTTTGATAAACTAAGAGTGTATGTTTCTTAAAGGCAATGTTAATTTACTGTTCCAGCATTTGCACTTAGTAGAATACCCGGTTGGGTAATGAGAGTTAATTGTAGCCTGTTGCTATGATATTTGATTATGTTTTGTAACGTTAAAGTGTCCTCACCTCCCATAAAGGGAAGCCTGTTCAAGTATGCTTATTGTTTTGCACTCAACAAATTTGTATGTCTTTTTGCTAACCTGTATTGTTGTTTTCTTCCCAGTCCCGGAGTACTGTGTTTAACCAGGGGGGAGTGCAGCGCCCCAGAGTCCTGGTCGTTGCAGTACTGTGGCTCCGCCACTAAGGGGAGCCATGGTGCGTTCGATGGCACTGAAGGAGTTCCTCCAATCAGGTATCACAGACACCAATATGTTTCACAGCTGGGCCTCCGGGGGGAGCTAAGGGTGCTATTCATTAGGCCACTCCCCACCATAGTGGGTAAACTGGGGGTCAGGCAGGAAGTTAGTAGAGAAAGCTGACTGGATCGAACGAAGCAACACCTAGTGAGAGAGGGTGTTGTGGAGGAAGAGACAGTAGGGTCTCTGCCAGGGGTGGGATCCTGGCAGAGGCTTGGCATTGAAAGAACGTAACGGGACCGTGCCTGCTCAGAATAGCGGCGGTGCCCTAAGAAAGGATTAGAAGCGAGATAGATTGTGCTGAGTGAGAAACGAAATCAAGCAGAAGGAGAATACCAGCAGGGGTTTTGTTGAAAGAGGCAGCACCTTGCTGAGGCGCATTACCGGTGGCCGGAACGCCGAGGGAGTGGAATAATATACAGCTTTAAGCCATACTCCAAACAGCGGCAGGACAGTCAGTCTCAGGCGGGCTGTCTACCATATATCCCCTATGAAGTCTTGGGGGGCAATTGCGGGAGAGGGGCGTCTCTAGGGTCCCGGAAGAACTCCAGGCCTACCTGACAAACGGGTGCCGTTCTTACTGTAACATCAGGAAGGGACGGAAGATTAGCAGAAGATCAGTTAATCGAGTTGTGAGGGAACTTAAGAAACAGACACAACAGTTGTGGGGTACTTTCCGTAAGCACAGCAGGGAAGGACTACAACACAAAGCGCTAAGAAGGAAGGCACTGATTTCCACCTGTGAGGAGAACTCTGGAAGTGCTATTGGACCGGCCGGACTTGCGCAGCCTGGTGGACCGGATTCTGGACTGAGGACCGAGAGATCTCCAGTAAAGAGGTAAAGAGACTGCAACCTGGTGTCCTCGTTATTTACCGCGACCTGCACCCCACAACTGCACCGCTATACCACCGTTAACAGCACCTATTTGCAACGGACGTCCCCCACTGACAGACAGGGCCACGGACCGGGTCTAGCCACCGTGACAACCTCAGGACGGAGATCCCAGAGGCCCGGCTCCGGGTACCCCTCGGCCCTGCGGCGGTGTGGGGGTGCTCCAGATACACCCCTCCAGGGTATGCTCAGTCCATGGCAGAGTGGGTCCACACCCCACCAGCGTAACAATAGAGATGGGAGCCTAAGGCTGACCACTTCCCTTCCGGTAACCTGTAGGCTTCTGTAGACCAATGACACCAAAAAAGGACATGGATCTGGGTGCAGGCGACTCAATAATATCTCTGCATTGCACTACCAATGCCAGCCTGCTCTGTGTACAATGGAGACAAGTAGTCAATTGCTCGAATTAACTTTTTTTGTGTTTGATGACACAAAAGGAGGGCCACCATATTTGTCTAGCCATGGGGACTGACAACCCTTGCTAAACCACTTCCCCAGGGCATTAATAATAGATTATGCTGTGTACAACACTGTACGTCAAATCCATAAAGATGTTGCAAGTACCTTCTATAGAACACACATCGCATGTTCACGGCCTAGAGGTTGGGAGGCCTCTTGGCCCACTCCTACGACAGGCTCTAGTATTACAAGCAAGGGAGGAATGACTGATGTCATTCTTTCTTTGGTCCGGTCTTGACAGGACCATATCAGTGCTTTTTGGAACCTTGTCTTCTTCAGTATTTTTAGTGACTAAGCTCTGCAAAGTCATGATGTTGGCAACTATGGCTATGCTAAAATCCTGCTCAAGCTAGGGTGATTATGAGTTTGGTACCTTGCTAGAAGTAGTGTAACATACCATATTCGATACTGAAGATACAGTGACTGGTTTGGAATCTATGCGGTATAAAAGACTTGTCTACAAAAGGCCAGTGGTCTACAACCGATTCTGTGAATTCTAGTTTTGCAATTTTTTGCAGATTGTAGAGCACTGCTCTCAGTACCGCTATTAGCATTGTGGTGGTATGGGCCTTGAGTTTCATTCTCGTAATTCATCAACAAATATTAATTTTTCCATCACATAATGGTTTTGCTAAAGAAAAACATTAAGCAGAAGTAATTTCTTACTCTTAGAGTTGAGCTTTATCAATTTTTCACTCCTTAAGTTTTGCCAGTTCAATTGCCCAAACCCTGAAGGGAGAAACATGCCCTGAGCACAAGCTAGTTCATGTTTCACACTAACTCACTAAATAATTCCTGACTCCAAAGCACATTTATAATAATAATAATCTACAAGAACGGGAGGTAATTTCAAAGACTTGACAGGCTGCTTGTGTGGTTTGGGAGCTTAGACAGTGGGAAATAGTCCATACATAATATATAATTTCTGTGTAAAAGGAGACGATGTGAACAAATTATTGATTTTGTACAGTGGAAGCATGTCATAGGTTTTCTACTTGTTGAATCACTGAACCTTTAACCGTGAAAAGCATACTGGTCGGGGAACGCTCTTTGATCCTTTTTTTGTTTGAGAATATATAATCTATGGTTTTGTATAGCATGTACTGGATTATTTTTTTCACATCGGCCGGTGACAGATCTACGTGTCGGCTCATATAATATGTGCCTGGAATCAATCATATTTAAACAAAATGTTTCTGACAAGTCAGACTTACAGTACTTCAGTTTTGACAAGTACAATTTTATTAAAAGGCAGGTCATCATACCGGCCTGGACCTAAGGGCTCATAAACATGACAGATTTTCTCGTACGAGTGCTATCTGAGGTTTTAATGGACCACCTATGTTATTGTGAGTGGTCTGTGGGAAAGATCGGAGATGTGTCTGATTTTAATCCCAGGGGTCAGATCAATATCAGCAATGCAAGACTAAAAGTCCATAAAAAATCGGATAATCAGAAATATTGTAATACGCTGAAAAAGAAGCATGGACAGCACCCCCAAAAAAACATACATTGATCTAACGCCACTAGGCAAAAATATACATTACTGAACATGAGGTTCTTAGTGTAACATTTTGATCAGACTGTATGAAACCTCTGCCACGTCACGGCAAACCCCGTAGTGGGTCCTTTATTTTTGTTGCCTTAGAGGAGCGGAGTCGTGCACAAACCATCGCCGCAGCGACAATGCACCAGCAATACACCCATGCTGCAAGACTGGGTCCCCATAACTACAGCCCGCAGCGCCCCACAAGCACAAAACCAAAGCAGCAATGACCGCCACACGGCACCAACACCAAGTGAAAGGAGGCATGAAACCCACCTTCCTCAAGCTCTCAGGTGAGAGCAAACAATAGGCTGGACCCCTTTTTTCCGTCTTCTGCTAATGCTCCTTTCATTTGGTGTTGGTGCTGTGTGGCGGCCATTGGTGCTGCAGTTTTGTGCTGGTGGGGCAGTGTGGCCTGTAGTCATGGGGACTCAGTCTTTCAGCATGGGGGCTGTGAGGCACCAGGCCGCCTGCCCTGCTGGTGCATTGTCGCTGTAGCGGGGGTTAGCACATGACGTCGCTCCTTTAAGGTGATAAAAGTTAGGACCCACTAAGAGGTTCACCATGACGTGGCAGTGGGCTTCAAACAGTCTGATCATAATGTTACACTAAGAACCTCATGTTCAGTTTTGTATATTTTTGCCAGGCGGCATTAGATCGATGTATGATTATTGGAGGTGTGGTTCATTCTCTTTTTTAGCATCATAAATATTGTAATTTTTATTTTATCCTTGGGCTTACAGGGGTTTTATGTTTTCGGAAAAGCCTTGCAGAGCCAGTTTATTGATAAAAAGAACCCCAACAATATTGTACTTTATTCATCTGCTCTCAGTGTCTGTGATTGTTAAAAATGCTGTAGTCGGTAATGAGCTCAATGACTCAGAGAGGGTCACATCATCTACTCAGGCAGAGCCACTGAGCTCACTGATTGGCTGTTGATGTAACATCACTGCGTCAGACAATAACAGAGCAGCGACAAAAACTTAGCGCAAGACCTGGGGAGGGGGTGTAAAATACAATTTGGTGTTTTTATACCGTACTGAGCCTTGGAATAGGGGTTTTAAAAGTCAGGAAGCCCCTTTAATGATTATCAGGATTTACAAATTCTTTTAGACTTTTTTTCTGAATATTTACTCTTATCCATGTGAAAATTAACTATCTCCCAAAGGGGTTCTAGAGTATAGATTACTATTTTCGGTCTTCATTTTGATAATAGTGAGGTGGTTCGAACTTTAATTAAAACTTCAGTTATTAATTATCTTTCCATATTTACTTTATTTTTTTATTTTCTTGACTTCCAGTTTCAGTTGCACATCATTGAACATCATTGCTCACTTTGCTTATCTCCAGTTCATTTTTTTCTAAACCTTTCATTGCCTTCCTATATGTTATTCTTTGTGCGTATCCAATGCCCCGATGGTCTGCGGCTTGACTATCTATATTTACATCAGTGATGTGCAGCCGGTGTCTCTTCAGCCTTCGTGTGTACACAACATTTCGCATGCTAGGACAATCTACAGCTTGGAGTCACAGGTTGCAGACTTGGATGGCGTCTGGCAGTGACTTATTCCCATTTGCCCATTGAAAAAAAAATAAAAGCATACTCAGCAGTTAAGAGAAACAGCTGTTGAAGGAACGTCCTAGTTATTCCATGGGTATGGCCATTTTAATAAACTTAATATAGAAGTGTAGGCAACAAATGGCAGAGAAAGAAATAGAAAGATAGACAGCACGTAGCTACTACACAGAAGTTTGTATTTTAGGCCCGAGGTATGCTCTCACTCTTTGGAGACACATTTTACTTAGAATGTTTTTTTAGAATGTATTCTATGTGAATTGAAACTCCCTCCTAACTTTAGCAAATCTGTCTGAATTGAATTTCCGTAAATTCACTTAACTCTACTATTTGATTGAATATGGCTGGGCTGTTATACTAGATACAGCCCTTGGACAAGAGGGCACTCTTTCTGGGAAAAAGCAGACCATTTTTATTATTATCTCATAAATTCATTCAAACAGAACCAGTCACCAGATGAAAAATGGCCAGTTTTTGCTCTTGTTTTAATTATTCTGATCCCCTAAGGTTTTTTTTTTTTAAATCCATACTTTTCCAGAGGTATGGGTCCTTTTCTGTTGTGCAATATTTTCAATTTTATGGTTTTTACTAAAGGGGCACCTGCAGGGCACCCTAAAGTCGCACCCCAGAATATCCTATGATCAATGCCTCCTTAAAGACCTAAAAAATAACATATTCGGTGCAGTATAGGCTTCACCATCCTCATCTTCAGACATATTGAACATCAACAGGAAGTCAGGGCTGTGGCTGCTCTCTGACTTCCTCTTGATGTTCGATTAGTCCGAGGGAGGAGACGGTGAAGTTGGTGCTGTTTGGGCGCAGGGCTCAGATGATGTAACAACCTCACGTGAGCCCCGGGAACGTAAGTGCCAACACCGCTGAAACGGCGCCAGCAGCGGAGGTGAGTATTTTACAGTCTGAGAAAAATGGGTGTTTTAATACTGGAACGGCACCAGCACCATAAGTGAGTATGTTTTTTTTTATTTGAATGGGGTCAAACATACTTAGACAACCCCTTCAAGAAAAAAATAAATTTGAAAACTCAGAAAGCAGCGAGTTGAAAATAAGAGCAAACTTTTGACCTGGTGACTGGTTCTCGATAAATTCATGCAGCCTATAACATGAGAAAATATATTTATTAACATGAAGACTATCAACATTGTCTTCATCATCATCTTCATCAATATCCATTTCTTCTGAGCCAGTCTTTTAGTAAAAAGGTCACTGATACTGTTTAGTCTGGGCAATGTCGTTCCAGGTCATAGGACAGACAGTCTAAATATCTGGGCTGTTGTAAAAAGAAGAGATCTGCTAACTAGCATCTTTATCGCATTTCAGATGATGTTGTCAGGGGGTTAAATAAGTTTTCATTGCCGGCATTTCTGTTCTGAAGCAGACTGAGACAAATGAGTGTTAAGTAAACTCAATGACAGACTTGCTAACGTAAGCATTCCAGACTGCTGCATGCTCCTGCCTGTAACATAGCTTTAGATTATGACACCTCCAGCAAAGTCTAAATTAACACACGTACAGCTGTCAGTCCTTACCTTCTGCAACAGCTGAAAACAAGCTCGAGGACACTAAGGATAGATATTGCTCCTGTTTACATTGTGACTCACGATGTTTACAAGGAACCGCCTATAGATATACTAGGGAGCAGTCTAACCTATTTTTCTTGGATGATTGGCTTTGTTGGCATAGATATAGACTTGGGTCCAATATTACAAGTAATCCATGACATAGTGACCTTAGGAGTAGTGACACAGGAGTAGTGAATCTCTAGGATGGTCATGGTCTTGGCTTGGCAAAGTAATGAGTAGTGTAGTCTCCCTTGGTGACAACTGACAGCGGGTGATATGAAAAACGTGATCCAAGAATTATAATTGAGCACAGTTCAAGCTAAATTCATGATAGAAATAGTTCATATGATAAGGTGAGGTAAACAGAAGGTCAGGGCAGGATGGAAAACAAAAATTTGGAAACAGGTTAGGCCAGTTTTGGGTAGCGCTAATAGGAGCTATTCCGATTCCATGACTTGGGTGCAAGTGTGGGACTCGTTAGACTGAATTTCTATGGATGTCTATATTGACCAGTACTCACACTAGGAACTTCATCAGATTGTATCAACTCGATAGCAGTGGCACATATGAAGATTTCATAAGCAGTTTATTCTCAGACTGAATGCTTGTATTATGCACAATTGTAACAGCAGCAGATGCAACAGTTGCAGCAGGAAAATGACAGAACCAGAGATATACAGAGATGAACCTAGAAAGATGTCTGACGAACATTAACCGACAAGGAACGGAGGGATTACTTACATCAGAGCTGGGCTACAGGGAGAGACACAGGACAATCCTCCAGAAGACATACTGATTCAACAGCAATGTAACAGCAACAATACTATGATAATACAATACTGTATGATTCGTGGGACATGACACAAACTTTAGAAATCTTATTACTGAGGGCAGATGTGATGAGGGATAGTTCTTTAAAAACCCTGGGTAAGCAGCTCATTGGATATGGAGCATGCAAATGGGTGAGGAGGAGGTCTTCTAAGAGTCTGGGACTTTGTCATGGCTGTCATGGCTCAGTTTCTGGATTCGATCCAATGACCTTTTGATGTGTGGACAGGTTTCCTCTCTGCTGGGCTACATTCCTTTTCATCTCTGTTGAAATGTTGATGGTTTCTTTAGTCTTGGTTGGCTTCTCTCCAGGTGTTTTCCATTTCCCATTTTGGCTCTTTCTTATCACATTTTGGCATTTGCTTAGTATTTTCACCTATCACTTACCTCACTTGCTGGCTATGCTTCCATGTAGATTGGTGTTTGGAGATTCAGCTCCTTAGGTAGGGGTTTACATTGTCCAGTAAGCTCCAGTAGTTTTTCCTGCTGCAAATCTGAGTTTTCCTCCTTAGCACCTTTTCTTTCTGAGCCATATTTGGGAGTCTGACAGGTTTCACTTATTCTGTTTTTTTTTGTTTTGTTTTTTGTTCTTATTTATCTCTGTCTACCCTTTGTGAACACATTTTAGTTTCTCACCATGAGTTCTCATGCATCCATGTTGCAGCCTCCCATCTGTTTCCTCAGGGGGTATGAGAACCCACTCGATGGCCTTTTAAGTAGCCAGGTCCGAGGAGGTGTATTTAGCTGTGTGGCTAGGGCCTTTTCTAGTCTAGGGACCAGTTGGGTACAGGTGCAGCTTCTCAATTTGGTAGTTTATTCCCTCCTCTGTTATCCGTGTGGGTGTTTGATCATGAACATAACAGTTGCATACTAGGAAGAGGCAAGTTTGGGAACCATAGGTGTAAGCAGCAGTGTCCAAGGAGCAAATATAAGGGTTAGTGATGAGCGAGTATGCTCGTTACTCAAGTTTCTCTGAGCATGCTCGGGTGGTCTCCGAGTATTTCGGCGTGCTTGGAGATTTAGTTTATGTCGACGCAGCTGAATGATTTGTGGCTGCTAGGCAGCTTGAATACATGTGGGGATTGCCTGTGTGTTAGGGAATCTTCACATGCATTCAAGCTGTCTAGCAGCCGCAAATCATTCAGCTGCGTTGACATAAACTAAATCTCCGAGCACGCCGAAATACTTGGAGACCACCCGAGCATGCTCAGAGAAACTCGAGTAACGAGTATACTCGCTCATCACTAATAAGGGTTACATGCTTGTCACATTTCAATTTAAAGAGTTAAATACAAAATTGCATATAATGCCACAATTTGATCCAATTTAGACCCTATTCGTATAACCAAATCATTTAGTGGATATGTGTGTAAATGAAAAATTAGCAAATAAATAGATATGCTTAAAAAAGGTTCATAAAGGATAGAAAGAATCAGGGGACAAAACATAATAATAATTCTGTGATTCTATGATTCTATAACATTGAAAAACGTATAGCTCAAGAGTATATGCCAAACAAGCAAGTTTTTAATTTGTGTCACATGCAAATCATCTAAATTTAGACAATGGCACACGTTTCTAGATGAGACATACAGTAATTTTCAAGAAAGTAGGCCAAATTCATTCTAAAGTTTCTTGGGTCAAACAAAAAAAAAGTGATCTGCATTTTTTTACTTTCAACATTTCAGCAAACATTTGATGGTAAATGTTAAGTTGATTTTTGATTTTTAACTTTTAATTCTGAATGCCTTATAATGCCTCAGGACTAAGTAAAAGTGTCATATTTTTCACCTTACACTTCTTGGTGCCCCCTGCTGAGCAATGTACTGTTTGTGAGCAGGGAGAAGGGGAAACATATGCTTTAAAGGGAACCTGTCAGCAGGATTGTGCACAGTAACCTACACACAGTGCCAGGTCGGCGCCGTTATACTGAATAAAATGATACCTTGGTTGATGAAGTCCGTCTTGTGGTTGTTTCTTAATCTTTATTTTTAGTTTTGTGTTAATGATATGCTCGTGTCCTAAGGCGGGGTTCATGTATGTGGTGCTCTGATTATATATTCATAATGCAGACTGCTGACAGGTCACTGATCCTTCAGTCAAACAAAAAAGGCAGCACTCTGTGGCGCCATAGCATGCCAATATGAAATATTTAAATTTAATTGCATTACTGCATTACAAATATGAAAAACTGAGAAAGCTTAGCGCATAAATTGGCCAATTCATGTGTACCTGGAAGCCACGTTAAGGCTTTTCTCGTTTCCAGGACCTAACAATGCCATTCCTCTCTTAGAATAAAGTCTTCATCTGTATGAGAACCTAAAGCGTCTCCTCTCTTAGACTGAAATCTATCTTTCTGTGATGGGGTAGTGGTCCTACTGCAATTAAAAACACCTGTGGCTAAAAGGCGAAGGGCTCAGTCAGAAGGCTAATGAATTCTAAAAACTGACCGTCACATCCAAACATAAACTAGGTGTGCACAGGTGCTAACCTAGAGTCACCAACTCATATACACTCAAATAAAAAAATGCAGCACTCTGTGGCACCACAGCATGCAAATATGAAATATGAAAATTTTATTGCATTACTGCATTAGAAATATGAAAAATTGAGAAAGCTTAGAGCATAAATCGGCCAATTCATGTGTACCTGGAAGCCACATTAAGGCATTTCTCGTTTCCAGTAGTCCCATCAGCCGATGCCAGTGACTGGAAGTAAGCTTTATACCTCCGATCACAGCTGCGGGCTCACGCTGTCATTTGACTGCATGGGAACCGCAGCTGTCTGACTGGAGGTAATGATTTTAGCGCTGTTCAGAAGCAGTGTTTGCAGCGCTGTCATGCACATGACAGAGTGGCAAACGCTGGATGTTCGGGCCCCCCATACAAGTGAATGAGGTCTGCGTTCGGGTCTGGGTCCAGGTTCTGTTCTCGAACCGGAACTTTGTTTAATTGTTCGGCCGAACCCTCCGGACCTAAACATCCAAGGTTCCACCCATCTCTATGAGGGACATATATACTAGGATGGAGTCCAGGATGAGGGACATATATATTAGGACAGGGGCCAAGACTAGGTGTAATAATTATAGGGGGTAACTCAGGAGACTCTTTGCGTGGAACAAGACAACTACAGGACACAGTTTTATAAGTGGTAAAGTCTATATTATCACACGGTGATTCAAACAGGTGCAGAGAGAAACTCAAGTCCACAACACTTGGAGTAAATATTAAATGCAGCTTAGCAGTCTATAGGAAACTTCAGAGGAAAATGCAATCACGCAGAAAGTCTATGAAGCACAATTATTCTTGAGGATACTTGACACGAATAAGTCCTTGCTAAGTCCAAAACACAGATATGCTTATAAGGCAGTTCAAATAATATCTTAGCTCAACCAGGGAGGTCTGGGTAATAGTCTCAGGTTCTTGCAGAGCAGCAACAGCTTACATGTCCAACAAATGCAGATGGAAGTAAACACGAGCAGCAGATGAAGGAGGATTACTGGAACTGGTGTATGCAGCAGGAACTCAGAGCAGAGTAGCAGGATAACCCCACAGTTTCACAGGAGCAGGTATATAACCAGGGAGTAACCAGAGGTCAGGAGCTGGATGCAAGGCAGAATACTCTAGCACAGCCTGAAGGCTGGGGTGGAGTTTTATAGCAGGAAGACACAGTGCACATGAGACCAAAGACGCCATCTTGGAAAAGGGCAGTAATGCACAAAAGGTAATAAAAAATGTTCAGAGTCCTGACACTAGGGTCTAATAAATTACGATGGAGCCCAGGATGAGGGATATTCTTAATTACATTTCGAACTGAGGAAATGACAACTTGGAAGTGCTTTGCTATCCTCTCATTGCCTTCTCCTGCTTTGTGTGTCCTGCACCATTATCATTTTCAGAGTGCTAGGCTGCTGCTTGGAAGAACCCATGGCTGCTGTTTTTTGGCATAAGGTTAGTGGAGGCTGGGTTTTAATAAAGCTGGGAAATTTACATCATATGGTCTGTTATGATCTGGTGGCCTAGGAGCAGCATGGACGAGCTCTGGAGTAGGTGGCCTCTATACTGACCGCATGCCCTGAACTTAACACCGCAACTATAAGTAGCCATGGGATGTTCCTGTACTCCCTCGACACCTCGTCACAGCCGGAGGACTAATTACCCCTAAAGAAAGAAACAGGAAAACTATCTTGCCTCAGAGAAAATCCCCAAAGGAAAGACAGCCCCCACAAATATTGACTGTGAGAGGAAAGGGAAATTACAAACGCAGACTGAAAACAGAATTTAGCAAAGGAGGCCACGCTACCTAGAAAGAAAAGACAGGACAGAGTACTGTGCGGTTAGTATTAAAATACTACAAAAATCCACCACAGAGAATACAAAAATCTCCACACCTAACTAAAGGCATGGAGGGTAACTCTGCGACTCCAGAGCTTCCAGCTTGGCTGAATAAATCCTTACACAGACAAAGCTGGACAAGAAAAAACATAGCAATTCACTGAACTATAAAGTCCACCGCATGTGGACTGCAAAAACAAAGCCAGGACTTATCTTTGATGATTTGGACAATCCAGCAGGAGAAATCAAGCAGAGATGTGAATCCTCCAGAAAACAATTGACAACTGGCACTCACTAAAGGGTGAAGCCAGACTAAATAGCCCCGTCCAAAGTGGAAGCACCTGATGACTGCTGTGAAGGACAAACAGCAGCACTACCACTTATAACCACCGGAGGGAGCCCAAGAGCAGAAACCACAACAGAATTCACAACAGTACCCCCCCTTGAGGAGGGGTCACCGAACCCTCACCAGAGCCCCCAGGCCGATCCGGACGAGCCAAATGGAAGGCACGAACCAAATCGTCAGCATGAACATCGGAGGCAACCACCCAAGAATTTATCCTCCTGGCCATAACCCTTCCACTTGACAAGATACTGAAGCCTCCGTCTTGAAAAACGAGAATCCAAGATCTTCTCCACAACAAACTCCAACTCCCCATCAATCAACACCGGGGCAGGAGGTTTAACAGAGGGAACCACGGGCACCACATATTTCCGCAACAAAGATCTATGAAAAACATTATGGATGGAAAAAGAGGCTGGAAGGGCCAAACGAAAAGACACTGGATTGATAATCTCAGAAATCCTATAAGGACCAATAAACCGAGGCTTGAACTTCGGGGAAGAAACCTTCATAGGAACATGACGAGAAGACAACCAGACCAAATCCCCAACCCGAAGCCGGGAACCCAGACACCGACGACGGTTGGCAAAATGCTGAGCCTCCTCCTGAGACAACACCAAATTGTCCACAACATGAGCCCAAATCTGCTGCAACCTGTCAACCACAGAGTCCACCCCAGGACAATCAGAAGACTCAACCTGCCCTGAAGAAAAACGAGGATGAAACCCAGAATTACAAAAGAATGGAGAAACCAAGGTAGCAGAACTAGCCCGATTATTAAGGGCAAACTCGGCCAATGGCAAGAAAGCCACCCAATCATCCTGATCGGCAGACACAAAGCATCTCAAATAAGTTTCCAAAGTCTGGTTAGTTCGCTCGGTTTGGCCATTTGAGGATGAAATGCGGAAGAAAAAGACAAATCAATGCCCAGCTTAGCACAAAAGGACCGCCAAAACCTAGAAACAAACTGGGAACCTCTATCGGACACAATATTCTCCGGAATGCCATGCAAACGAACCACATGCTGAAAAAACAATGGAACCAACTCAGAAGAGGAAGGCAATTTAGGCAAAGGTACCAAATGAACCATCTTAGAAAACCGGTCACAGACCACCCAGATAACAGACATCCTCTGGGAAACAGGAAAATCCGAAATAAAATCCATAGAAATATGCGTCCAAGGCCCCTCAGGGACCGGCAAAGGCAAAAGCAACCCACAGGACTGCACAAAAGAATGCACATCCCATGACAAAGAAGGCCACCAAAAGGACCTACTAACCAAACTCTGGTACCAAAAATCCCAGGATGGCCAGCCAACACAGAACAGTGAACCTCAGAAATCACTTTACTAGTCCATCTGTCA
The DNA here is from genome assembly GCF_051348905.1 of Ranitomeya variabilis. Classification (NCBI taxonomy): domain Eukaryota; kingdom Metazoa; phylum Chordata; class Amphibia; order Anura; family Dendrobatidae; genus Ranitomeya; species Ranitomeya variabilis. The sequence goes on along the minus strand of NC_135233.1, from coordinate 47,240,562 downwards.
GGAACAAACAGTTTCCCCGCTGGACAGTGATCAGGTTTATCAGCCTGAAACTCCTGAAGAACCCGTCGCAAATCAGGGGAGATGGCAGAAAGAATCACCCCCTCCTTCAGAATACCAACCGGCTCAAGAATCCGGCAGGCAAAAAACTCCTAGAGAGGGCATCAACCTTAACATTCTTAGAACCTGGAAGATACGAGACAACAAAATCAAAATGGGAGAAAAACAGGGACCATCGGGCCTGTCTAGGATTCAGCCGTTTGGCAGACTCGAGGTAAATCAGATTCTTATGATCGGTCAAGACCACAATACAGTGCTTGGCCCCCTCAAGCCAATGTCGCCACTCCTCAAATGCCCACTTCATAGCCAACAACTCACGATTGCCGACATCATAATTGCGTTCCGCAGGCGAAAACTTTCGAGAATAGAAGGCACACGGTTTCATCAAGGAACCATCAGAATTCCTCTGAGACAAAACGGCCCCTGCCCCAATCTCAGAAGCATCAACCTCAACCTGAAAAGGAAGAGAAACATCCGGCTGACGCAACACAGGGGCAGAAGTAAATCGGCACTTAAGCTCCTGAAAGGCAGAAACAGCCTCAGAGGACCAGTTAACTACATCAGCGCCCTTCCTCGTCAGATCGGTCAGGGGTTTAATCACACTGGAGAAGTTGGCAATGAAACGGCGATAAAAATTAGCAAAGCCCAAAAATTTCTGAAGGCTCTTCAGGGATGTGGGCTGGATCCAATCATGAATGGCCTGAACCTTAACCGGATCCATTTCTATAGATGATGGAGAAAAAATGAAGCCCAAAAAAGAATCCTTCTGTACTCCAAAGAAGCACTTAGACCCCTTCACAAACAAGGCATTATGACGAAGGACCTGAAATACCATCCTGACTTGTTTCACATGAGACTCCCAATCATCTGAAAAAATCAAAATATCATCCAAATATACAATCATGAATTTATCAAGAAGATAATTCCGAAAAATATCATGCATGAAGGACTGAAACACAGATGGGGCATTAGAGAGTCCGAATGGCATCACAAGATATTCAAAATGGCCCTCGGGCGTATTAAACGCATTTTTCCATTCGTCACCCTGCTTAATACGAACAAGATTATATGCCCCTCGAAGGTCAATCTTAGTAAACCAACTAGCCCCCTTAATCCTGGCAAACAAATCAGAAAGCAAAGGCAAAGGGTATTGGAATTTGACCGTGATCTTATTCAAGAGGCGATAATCAATACAGGGTCTCAAGGAGCCATCCTTCTTGGCAACAAAAAAAAACCTGCTCCCAATGGAGAAGAAGATGGCCGAATATGCCCCTTCTCCAAAGACTCCTTTACATAGCTCCGCATGGCGGCATGTTCAGGCACAGACAGGTTGAAAAGTCGGCCCTTAGGAAACTTACAGCCTGGAATCAAGTCAATAGCACAATCACAGTCCCTATGCGGTGGAAGGGAACTGGACTTGGGCTCATCGAAAACATCCTGGAAATCTGACAGAAACTCAGGAATTTCAGAAGAGGGGGAGGAGGAAATTGACATCAGAGGAACGTCATCATGAACCCCCTGACAACCCCAACTAGTCACAGACATAGATTTCCAATCCTACACCGGATTATGTACCTGTAACCATGGAAACCCCAGCACAATAGCATCATGCAAATTATGCAACACCAGGAAACGACAATCTTCCTGATGGGCTGGCGCCATGCACATGGTTAACTGTGTCCAAAACTGAGGTTTATTTTTAGCCAATGGTGTAGCATCAATACCCCTCAAAGGGATAGGACTCCGCAAAGGCTCTAAGGGAAAACCACAACGTCTGGCAAATTCTAAGTCCATCAAATTTAAAGCGGCGCCTGAATCCACAAATGCCATGACAGAGAATAACGATAATGAGCAGATCAGGGTCACAGATAACAGAAATTTAGGTTGTACAGTACTGATGGTAACGGAATTAGCGATTCTCTTGGCACGCTTAGGGCAATCAGAAATAACATGAGCAGAATCGCCGCAGTAAAAGCACAACCTATTCTGACGTCTGAATCCTTGGCGTTCAGCTCTAGACACAATCCTATCACACTGCATTGGCTCAGGACTCCGCTCGGAAGACAATGCCATAGTGTGCACAACTCTGCGCTCACGCAAGCGCCGATCAATTTGAATGGCCAGAGACATAGAATCACTCAGACCTGCAGGCGTGGGGAAGCCCACCATAACATCTTTAACAGATTCAGAAAGACCCTTTCTGAAAATTGCCGCCGAAGCATCCTCATTCCACTTAGTAAGCACAGACCATTTTCTAAATTTCTGGCAATATGATTCCGCCGCTTCTTGACCCTGACACAGGGCCAACAAGGTTTTCTCAGCATGATCCACAGAATTAGGTTCATCATACAATAACCCAAGCGCCTGAAAAAAGGTATCTACATTAAGCAAGGTCGGATTCCCAGACTCCAGGGAAAATTCCCAATCCTGCGGGTCGCCACGCAACAGAGAAATGACAATTTTTAGCTGCTGGATGGGATCACCAGAGGAACGGGGCTTCAGAGCAAAAAACAGTTTACAGTTATTTTTAAAGCTCAAAAATTTGGACGTGTCCCCAAAAAACAAATCGGGGGTAGGAATTCTAGGCTCTAAAACAGGAGTCTGCACGATATAATCAGAAATACCCTGTACTCTAGCAGCAAGTTGATCCACCCGAGAAGCAAGTCCCTGAACATCCATGTCAGCGCCTAACTCTTGAGCCACCCAGAGGTGAAGAGGGAAAAAAAAAACACAACAGAGTACAGAAAAAAAAATGGCTCAGCACTTTCTTTCCCTTCTTTTGAGATGCGGTTAACTCATTGTGGGCCAGTTGTACTGTTATGATCTGGTGGCCTAGGAGCAGCATGGACGAGCTCTGGAGTAGGTGGCCTCTATACTGACCGCATGCCCTGAACTTAACACTGCAACTATAAGTAGCCGTGGGATGTTCCTGTCACTCCCTCGACACCTCGTCACAGCCGGAGGACTAATTACCCCTAAAGAAAGAAACAGGAAAACTATCTTGCCTCAGAGAAAATCCCCAAAGGAAAGACAGCCCCCCACAAATATTGACTGTGAGAGGAGAGGGAAATTACAAACGCAGACTGAAAACAGAATTTAGCAAAGGAGGCCACGCTACCTAGAAAGAAAAGACAGGACAGAGTACTGTGCGGTCAGTATTAAAATACTACAAAAATCCACCACAGAGAATACAAAAATCTCCACACCTAACTAAAGGCATGGAGGGTAACTCTGCGACTCCAGAGCTTCCAGCTTGGCTGAATAAATCCTTACACAGACAAAGCTGGACAAGAAAAAACATAGCAATTCACTGAACTATAAAGTCCACCGCATGTGGACTGCAAAAACAAAGCCAGGACTTATCTTTGATGATTTGGACAATCCAGCAGGAGAAACCAAGCAGAGATGTGAATCCTCCAGAAAACAATTGACAACTGGCACTCACTAAAGGGTGAAGCCAGACTAAATAGCCCCGTCCAAAGTGGAAGCACCTGATGACTGCTGTGAAGGACAAACAGCAGCACTACCACTTATAACCACCGGAGGGAGCCCAAGAGCAGAACCCACAACAGAATTCACAACAGTGGTCTTTCCCAACGATGATAGTGAACAAGCCATAACCTTAACAGGCTAATTAAGGTCTGAAATTTGGTCAAAGTTATATAGGCACACAAATTTCTAAGCGTGCCCAAATGCTTGCATTAACCTATTTTCTTTTTTGCAATTTTTAAAATGTAAAATATGAAAGTATATATATATTGCCTAAAATACAAAGGAAATGTGTCATCTTTAACCTTAGGTCTTTTAGAGATCATTTCATCTTAACTTGCTTAACTGTTCTTAATAACAGTAATTTTGACATAGGGTGCCACTGTATTTACATGCTACTGTATATACCAGGATGGAGCCCAGGATGAGGGACGTATTTACCAGGATGGATAACATATATACAAGGCAGGGCCCAGTATGGGGAACAGTTTGTGTGAATTTATTCTCACACTCCAAAAACTAACTAAGAAGTTAACTGAAGTCTTATGAAATTGTCTAATAATGTAAAAAATATATTATATTGGTGTATTTATAAAAAAAAGTAAATTAATCTTAGTAACTTCACATGATTGACTCTGGAAAACTCTAGATCGATTTAATGATTTTCACACTGTAATTACCCAGTGTAAAAGCCCCTGAACACATTTTTGACAGAAGTACTTTTTAAATTTAGATCACGTGTATAATTTCGCAATAAAAATTTCGTGGTTATGAATGTATTTTGCATCTTGTTATCACCTATTTTTTATCCATGTGTATCTGTGATGTCTTTATTGTGCTTTGTTTGTTCTCCTGTTTTATTATGCTGACAGCGCTAATATCAATTATAACAATATTGTCTGGCACTCCATCAGACCTCCTATTTTTAAACAAGATGAAACACTTCTCAAGCTGCACCCTCTCCAAGGAATGTATTCCCATCAACTTTCAGACCTCAGGCCCTGAAACACACCCTTAAAATGCTCCATTTCGAGGAACTTTAACCAGTGTCATCATTATTTTGCAAAACCAACACCCAAGGCTAAACATCATCTATTGTTTACATATAAGAAGTCAGGACTTTTAATAATTACACCATCTCAGATGAAAATAGTGAAGGTCTTAGAGGTTGTGTTATTATTAGAAGTTTGCAAAACCCAAAGTCAACTTCTCAATTGGTTTGTTTTATCACAATACCTTTCCTTGTGTCCTATTATTGCATTTGGGCATCACAGATGGGGTCTAAGATTTGGAAACTTTTTTTTTCAGCGACATCCACTAACAAAGCTTGTCCCTTACTATGATGGAACCACTTATTACGTAGTCGGTCATTAAAGTGGATGTCCACTACTAGGACAACCCCTTCCCGATCTGAAAGTTTGGCTCCGATAAAATTCGAACACTTATAACCATGTCCGTGACAGCGCCGGTCCAGTGGTATCGGCACTCTAATTCCCGAGGCTCACTTGAGGTTGTTGTTACATGTGATCCCTGCCCCTAATTTGCACCAGCTTCACTCTCCTCACCTTTGTACATATTGAACATCAACAGGAAGTCAGGGCTGCAGCTTCTTTCTGACTTCCTCTTGATGTCCGATTTGTCCGAAGGCCGGGGACAGTAGTGCCTGAGTTGATTGAGTGCAGGGCTAACATGTCATAACAACTGTACGAGAGCCCCCGGAATACCAGTGCCGACACCGCTGGAACAGCGGCGGCACAGGAGGTGGGTATAACTGTTTTTTTATTTCATCAGTGCCATTCAGATCAAGGAGGGGTTGTCCTAGTATTAAATAACCCCTTTAATCTGAATGGCTGGGATATTTGGCTATCGTACTACTGAGTAATTATCTATATGTCACAAGCCTACTTAGGCTCTTTATAAAATTGCCTTTCCCTGCATATATCTTGGATGCATGTTGGGACATTTTGTGTATATGCTAGATTCCAGTTCTTTTGGGGAAGCCTGGTAGTTTGGCCCCTGCTACCCTCTGTGTAACTATTAACCCTGACCATTATTTGATCAATTGAAACATTACCTTTAAATATGCTATGTTCCTACATTTTTTCCATCAGCATTACTTTGCCTTTACATGGTGGTATTCATTTGCATAGTATTATTCCCACTAGGTACAAAAAAAATTAATATTTTTGATCTAATAAAATTATGTTATTTTATGGCTTGGTACTTCTTCGTTCTATTATTTGATGGTAAATATTAAAACGCTGAATGAGTGGATCATAAAATAGAAATGAGAGGAAAATTAAAAATCCACAGAGTACCGTACATACTTTGAAGTAATGTACAAAGAAATATCCAAAATCAAAATACCTTCAGCTGTTTCGCCTTTGACTTTACATGTATTACATTATTGATATTCTATCCAGATGGAAAATCAGTTATAAAATTACTGCTCTATAACACTAATTCTCACATAGGTCCGTTGCATGGAAATATCCGGGATTTTTTGGCATTTTTGGAAGCTGGATATTAGAACTGCACAATAAAGAAGCTTGCCATAAGAAACATTGATGTTTTTAAGGGCAAGTAGAGGCAACTGTATTTTTAGTCTGAGTGTGATCCAACAAAACATTGAATCGCACTCGGATCAATGTTATTCTATAGGGCCTGCAACATGTCCAAGCTTTCCTTTGAACAGAGTCTGTTCGAAAAAAATTGTAGCATGCTCAATTTGCATCTGATATTGGAACAGCCCTTGGTCATGTAAGTTAATGAGTCCTTGGAAAAAATTGGACTGCACTCGGAAGACATTTGAATAGTGTGTTAGGGCTAGCGGAACGCACCGAGTAAATATAGATGTTATTATTGGTGCGTTCGCAGCCCGGGGTCCACCGTGCAGGAGGAACCTGCTGCTAGCAAATGACGGCACTATATGGCGGTTTAAGCGAACTCTGTTACTTCACAGAGTCGCACAGAAACAAGACGCAGTGCCCTGTTAACCCCACAGCAGTACACAGCTAACTGCCGAGCTGAAGGCAGTCTGTGGTCACACACACACACAATCTCCTCGCCGGAGGTGCCGGCATTCTAGGGGCTTATTTCAGCCGAGTCCCTGAACACACACATAAATGTGACCACACTGGCGCATGCACAAAACTGATTCAATACTAGCGCATGGCCGTGCGGTCATGAGAACCTTAAATAGCTGCAGCAAGAACAGGACCTTCCTAGAAGGACCAATGAGAGGCTGCTACAGAGCCTGAGCACCTTCAGGACCTTCCTGGAGGACCAATGGATTTAGCTGCAGTATCTGAACATGTGACCCTCGATCTCCACTGAGAGATCTTACTCTGGGCATGCTCAGAACGAGAAAAGCAGGACTTAGTCCCAGAAGCGTCTGCTCGCCGCTGCCCAGTACTGGCTTTAATGGCAGAAGCTGGAAAAGTAGCATTAACCCTTTGGACAGAGTCAGACTGAGCAAGACGCTGGAACCGACGTCTCTGCTGAGCAGGCTCCACTGCGGCTGGAGAAGGATGGGAGACCGCAGCTGAGATGGCTCTAGATTCCCCCTGTGCAGAGGCAGGATCTTGACCCCTAACATGGTGTTCGGTCAATATGGCCGACGTTGCAGTTCAGATCCACGGGGGCAGTTGGTAACGCAGCAAAGATGTTTCAGCTCTCCACGGGCAGAGCTAGTCTCCAGGGCAGAAATAGGTGTTAATTGTGATGATGGTGGTTGTGGTAGTTGTAATGCAGGGCAAGTAGCGCAGGAATAATTTAGAACTGAGTGCAGTTTTCAATGCTCTACTCACAGTTCTGCAGATTACTGTCTCCAGCCATGTGCTGTGTCCTTCGGGTCTGTGGTCCAGCCAACCCCCAGATGATTTGGGGTACACTCCTCCAGGACACCTTATGTTCCTTTCTTGGCGTCTCACTGCGCTGGTTCCCACCTCTCCTGCCCTGCGCCTTTTCTGAGTCCCCTTGCTCCTAAATGGCTGCCTATTCAGCGAATGTGTATGGGTGTGGTTGAGGCACATACAGGTACCACAGCCTCTGGTCCCTCCACCTGGCGATGGTCAGCGTGTATGCGGGCCCCACAGGTGGATTTCTCTACCCATGTCCCTAGGACCCCCTCTTCTTCCTGGAGCTTCCCTCTTCTCACTCTTCTTTCTCTTCTTTCTCTAGCTTCCTCTGACAGGGAGCTTCTTTCTGCACATCTGCTCTGTTCTCCTCAGACTGACTAACTTTTTAGACCTTTCCTGACTCCTCCCTCTTGTTTCCATGACATCGGTACTCTCTCCATCCAAACCCTCAACCTAGTAATCCTCTTCAGACTGGGATGAGGCCATCCTCCAATAGGGTATGTCCAGATGCCCTGACTGGAGTGGTGTGGTGTTGGATGCTGGTGTTAAGAGTCCTGGGTAGTGCCCCCTCATTACCTAAGGGTGGGATACCACACCTCTGGATGAGGTGCAGTACCTCTGTGGAGACTGAACCCTCAGGGGCGCCACATGACCTGGTGACAGGTCTTCTTTAAACATTAAAGTGGATTCGTGAGCAAGGGAAGTCCAATTCCTTACTTGAAGCAAAAATTATCTGTATTTTGGACTTACAGCCAGGTCATTGAACAAAAAAAGATATCAAGAAATCACTAAACCAAAATTGAGAGCCTGACTGATAACTGCTTGGTTCCTTATACAGAATGTGAACTAGAGTTCCCCACAATCACATACGCTTCATAATACTACTTTCTCATCATATGGGAGAAGGTCATTTGGTTAACTTTTTTATCCTATGATTATCGGGCCACTAAAAGGGGCTTTGAAGTGACGTTCTCATTAGCGTTTATTATGCCAACTGCATAGATTGTTAAAGGGATACTGTCACCCCATTTTTCGCCTATAAGCTAAGGCCACCGCCATCAGGGGCTTATCTACAGCATTCTGTAATGCTGTAGATAATCTCCCGATGTAACCTGAAAGATAAGAAAAACAAGTTAGATTATACTCACCCAGGGGCGGTACTGGACTGGTCCAGTCCGATGGGCATCGTGGTCCGGGTCCAGCGCCTCCAATCTTCATGCGATGACGTCCTCTTTTTTGCTTCTTGTTGCGGCTCCTGCGCAGGCGTACTTTATTTGCCCTGTTGAGGGCAGAGCAAAGTACTGCAGTGCGCAGGCACCGCAAACAGGTAGCAGAGGCACTGGAAGCCGCAGGCAGACAGGAGACATCTGGGAGGTCACAGAGGTCCTGGATACTGCAAGTAGACAGGAAACATCCTGGAAGCCACTGGCAGGCATGTAGCAGATGTCCTGGAAGATTGGAAGCAGGTAGCAGAGTTCCTGGAAGCCACAAACAGACAGGAGACATCCTTGAAGCCGCAGATAAATGTGTAATAGAGGTCCTAGAAGCTGCAGACAGACAAGAGATGTCCTGGAGACCTCAAAAAGGTAGGAAAAGTACTGGAAACCACAAACAGGCAGCAGACAGAACTCTGGAGCAACTAGAAAGTCATACTAGAAAGTCTTAACACCAAGGCACAGGTGTGTGTCTTGTTTTATATAGGCCTAGGCATATCATACCATTGAATTATGCCAGGCCACCTTGAAAGACCAACATGGAGCACCAAAGAGTTCAGTGGATAAGAGTGAGGGGAGCGCAGCCCAAATCTGGGAGAGTTGCATAACACTGGCCTTATTAACAGCTTTTTAGTTTACCTGCTATACCTGCTATATCTCTAGCTAGCTAATCTAATTAACAGGGCAACTGTGCCTCCTTCCAGCTTCTGAATTTCCCCATATCTAGCCTAATTAATACAGTAGGTCCTCAGTCTGCCTCCTTCCTGCTTCTGAGAATCATCCTACCTGTTATGATTGACAGCTCCTCAATGTGGCTCCTCCCTGTTGACAGGCAGGGGTACTGGAAATTGGAAGCAGATAGAAGAGGCACTAGAAGCCACAGGAAAACTGGAGATGTCCAGAAGACCGCAGACAGTTAACAAAGGTACTGGAAGCTGCATGCAGACAGGAGACATCCTGGAGACTGCAGACAGGCAATACTAGTCCTGGAAACTGGTAGCATAGGTAATGTAAACCTCAAACAGGAAGCAGACAGAACACAGGAGCAACTAGAAAATCATACTAGAAAGTCTTAATACCAAGACATAGGTTAAGTGGACCGGAGTGAGGAGAGCACAGCCAGGTCTGGGAAAGGTCTGTAACACTAGCCTTATTGTCAGCTTTTCAATATACTTCCCCTCTAACTGCCTAGTCTGATTGACAGGGCTTTTATGTGTCTCCTTCTTGCTTCTGAATTTCCAGCTACATAGCCTAATTTACAGCTCCTCAATCTGCTTCCTCCCTGCTTCTGAGTCTCTGACTACCTAGCTTAATTTACAGCACATTAGTGTCCTGTTTCTTAATCTTTGCTTACCTCAACTTAATGACGTCTCCTCAGTATGCCTCCTCTTTGCTTCTGAGTCTGCATCTACCTAGCCTGACTGACAGCACCTTAGTGTCCTGCTTCTGAATCTTTGGTTACATAGGCTGATTGACAGCTTCTCAGTGTGCCTCCTCCCTGCTGCTGCTGCGATCTCGCAATGCTCTGTGCACGCTGCAGCTGTCATTCAGGCTGGATAGGTGGAAACTGAATACACTTAAACTCATGAGCTCTCTCATTCTAGAGCTGGACTAAGGTTACGCTTAGTCTCTATAATCTGGAATTATGATTAAAGGAAATAAATTGTTTGCTTCATAACATGACTGTAATTAGAGAACAGGAAAATGAATTTGTGTAGAATTTTTAAGAATTTCCTAAACCCAGAGAATTTGATCAATATACAATTTGCTTTGCACAATTCATGTAAAATGACAATCATCTGCAATGATACAGTGCCTTGTGAAAGTATTCGGCCCCCTGGAACTTTTCAACCTTTTCCCACATATCATGCTTCAAACATAAAGATACCAAATGTAAATTTTTGGTGAAGAATCAACAACAAGTGGAACACAATTGTGAAGTTGAACAAAATGTATTGGTTATTTTACATTTTTGTGGAAATTCAAAAATTGAAAAGTGGGGCGTGCAATATTATTCGGCCTCTTTACTTTCAGTGCAGCAAACTCTCTCCAGAAGTTCATTGTGGATCTCTGAATGATCCAATGTTGTCCTAAATGCCTAATGATGAAATATAAATATAAATATATATAAATATAATCCACCTGTGTGTAATCAAGTCTCCGTATAAATGCACCTGCTCTGTGATAAGTCTCAGGGTTCTGTTTGAAGCACAGAGAGCATCATGAAGACCAAGGAACACAACAGGCAGGTCCGTGATACTGTTGTGGAGAAGTTTAAAGCCGGATTTGGATACAAAATGATTTCCAAAACTTTCAATATCCCAAGGAGCACTGTGCAAGCGATCATATTGAAATGGAAGGAGTATCATACCACTGCAACCCTACCAAGACCCGGCCGTCCCTCTAAACTTTCATCTCAAACAAGGAGAAGACTGATCAGAGATGCAGCCAAGAGGCCCATGATCACTCTGCATGAACTGCAAAGATTTACAGCTGAGGTGGGACAGTCTGTCCATAGGACAACAATCAGTCATACACACCATTTTGTGTGCCACTTACAATGTATATTACTCTATTATAGGGAAAGTGCAGTACCTCAGTTGGGACACTAGATGGGGCACCATGGTGTATATAGTTAACTATAAGGGGAGCTTGCTGTAGGTAAGACAGGAGTATTTCCTGATTAGAGTTCAGTGAAGACAGGGAGCTGGTACAGCTCAGAGTGGCAGGGAGCCCCAGGTGTCCCGAAGGGCTTAAGAGCCCGTCACAGTGCAGCAGCACCGCAACGTGTGCAGGAAAGGGCCCAGCCGTCCAGTGCTAGTGGGTCAGAAAGTTGCAGCTTAAAGAATTGCAGCAGGATAAAGACGCAGGTCGCTCCGAACATGTGGCAGCTATGTCCATGGGCTGAAGTCCTTCTGTCTGGTACGAAACAGACGAAGGAACTCCTAAGAGTAGTCATGCTGGACAGGGAGGACGCAGCAGTATCAAACGGTTCGTTACGACCTGGGGAACCCCAGGAAGGAATAAGTAAAGACACAGGGAAAGTAACTGATGTGAATGATGCCGTACTCTGTGTTGATGCTATAACTGATGCGGATGTGCTGCAGTTGAAACCCAGTAAAGTTCTCGGTTTACAGTTTGAAATGGACTCTGTCTCTTTGTGCTCAACAACACCAGCAGCTGAACTTCAGCAGCTCCGATGGGACCCTGATGGTGCAGAGGGTGCAGGAGAAGGTATGCAAAAAAAGGGACATTGTTTATATGTGAAGGGAGGCCAGGGCGCGTGTAGCCATCTATGCTCAGCCACGACTACGACCCTGGCTCTGCCTCTCACAACAGGACAGCAGTGAAGAAGAATAGTGTGTAAGGAAAAAAGAATAGAGACATACATGTTTTTCAGGGCAGCAGGAGAAGTCTTTGGAGAACTTTTGCTTTTTGATGAACCAAGTTACTGCAAATTGGATTTCCTGTGAAATTTCAGTGAAGCTGGGGAATTCAAATTTCTAAAGATTCGCTCATCTCTATTTGTACTGTTAAAGCTAGAACCAGATTCATAAAATTTTATTATCGGAAAAATATATCTTTGTACTGTGTTGGCCAGTGAATAAAAATTATTAAAAATTGAGAGTCAACCACTTTTAATTAATCATATTTTATTATCAGGATTTTCAATGTAAGTACACCAGTCTCACCTGGTCTAAAAGATTTATTTAGTAATGTATGCAGCTGGCCTGAAATTCAATGACAAACTTACTTTAAGTGTGCCATAGACGAGAAGGATTTAAGCCACTGCTAGGAAAAAAAAGGCCCAATTGCTCCTCTTCCCGAACCATGTCTGCCATTAGAGGACCTCCATGCATTGTAGATTGTCAGTAGATTCTGCTGAGTGCTGTGTTTTCTTTAGTATATTTTTTATTAAGTCAATAATGGACTGCGAAGAGAAAGAATGAAATGATGTTGAGAAAACAGAGAGTATGACACAGTCATTTTTCACAATGACACTACTCCCCATTGCCTCCGTTTCCTGGCATGTGTTAACCTGACTCTGTTTTTCTGCATGCCGCGGCTACTTTCTATCGGCTTTGAATGATGCTGTTGGGTTTAGCAATGGGTTTAATGGTGAAGAGAAAATATAAGCATAAATATAAGCCTGATTTTCAGCACTCAACTGATTTAATCTAAGCTGTTCTGTGCCGTTCATAATCCCTCCTTTCAGGTTTGCCCTTTCCCCATGGGTCATCCGAACAGAAACCCCATCCCTGATGCATCAGTTTATAAAAGTTGCTGAGGCTGTGATTGTGCCTGGCAGCATCAGACGAATTGGGATGGCACTTATAGAGATAGTAACCTGTGATAGAAGCAGTGAAGCTCCCGAACATCAAGGTGCTTCCTGTATAACAAACTCCAGAATTTAAAAAAAAGTCTAAAAAACAAAAACCTCTACTCTACGCTGGACATCCTCTTCGGGTTTTTTTAATCATGGTTTACAAAAAAGCTTTTATGTTATATTGTATGTCTAGATTTTTTCTACTTGAATATATTTTAGATACAATAATAATATAATTCAATAAAAATGAAGAAGATAGAGTTGACAAATACTTTGATCATATCTCAAAGTGAGAAACCAAGACACCTATAGATATCTGTGAGGAGTGTGGCCATAGGGAGTGTAGACGTGTAAGTTGAGGCTCCAGTATTGAAGGGCCTCTCTGCCACATGAGAAGACACTAGTATTAGACAGGCAAATAAATTTGAATTACTTGAGTTTTCCAAAAATCCAAATTCGCCAAAATGCAGATATCTTCTAATTTGCTTTCACGCAGATTCAGCAAAAACCATAAAGGGCCATCAAAAGGAGATGGATCGCCCCCAGAGCAGGGCAATGGGGTACTCGGTACCGGGTCCTTCAGTTCGGGGGATGTCACGGTGGCCTGACCCGGTCCGTGGCCCTTAGAGGGGCGTCCAATAAAAGGGAGAGTTGGTAAAGTTCGTGACGCCACCTGTGGTATTCGGTCAGGGTGACCGACGCTGCTTAGGGGTCCGCTGGGGTGATGTGATGGCAGCTAGATGGTATACCTTCCCACAGGTGAAGTGTCTCCCCAGGGCTTCCCAGATGGTGTAGATGAAGATGGGGGGTGATGTAAGGCGCAGAGAATAACGAGGACACAAGGTTTCAGTCTCTTTACCTTTACTGGAGGCTTCAGCATCCACAGTCCAGGGTACAGACCACAGGGTAGGCAGAGTCCAGCCGGTCTGAAGGCAAATCCAGAGTTCCCTTATCCAGGTGGAAATCAGTAGCCTTCCTACTAGCGCCTGTGTGTTGTAGTACCTCCCTGCTGAGCAACTCGGTAAGGTCCTCACAACTTTCGTAGATGTTCTAGATGTCTTCCTCTCTGTCCCTCAGATGGTGTGGATAGGACAAACCCGTATGACTGATGGCCTGAGGCTTGTTTATAGGGACCCTAGATACGCCCCGACCCCCACAATTTGCCACCGTGTCTTCTTAGGTATTAAGGTCGGGCAGCCAACTTGGAATTGACTGTCCTGCCGGTCTCTGAAGTAATGCATAGAGTCAATTACTCCCTCGGTGTTCCGGCCACCGGCTACACACCTCAGAAGGAGGCAGCCTTTACAGGGCAAAACTCCTTCTGGTGTTATCTCCTTGTGCTGTGATTTAGTTTCTCACCCTCTACAACACAGTTCTCTTCGTGTCCTTTCTTAGGATGCTACCGCACGTGGGGCAGGCACAGCTCCGTAGCTTTCTATCTCGCTAGGCCTCTGTCAGGATCCCACCCCTGACAGGGACCCACTGTCTGCAGCTCAGATGTTCCTCCTTTTCCCCTGTCTGCCTGACAGGTGTTGCCTGGGCAAAGCCCAGTCAGCGTCTCTCTAACTTTCTATCCAAACCACCAGTTTTACCCTTCTGTGAGGAGTGCCCTACTAGATAGGAGCGTAGCTCCCCCTGGTGGATTGGAGTGTGAAGTGTGGTGTATGGTTTGTGATACCTGGAAAGATGAACTCCTTTATTACCTTCAGACATAATATCACTCCCCCTGGTGGAAGAATGACATTACTGCAACGACCAGGACTCTGGGGCGCTGCAGATACAAATATCTTAAAAAATACTTACCGCACACCTCTGCGACCCCTCCGCTACTCATTGCCAACTATCTGGTCGTCTACACCTCTTCTGATCCCCCGCAGCTTGTGATGAATCTCAGGTCTTCTCACGCTGAGCCTTTCATGAGTCCTACTAATACGCGCAGAAAGTTACGGCAAACATTGTGATGTCATGACGTTGTGACCTTCTGTGGTTGTGCAGATCCCTCTTGAAAGCTGAAAGTCCTGGCTAAGCATGTGAGGCCCTAGGAATCCAGTCATGATGTTGTGACCTTCTGTGGTTATTCAGGACCCTCTTGAAAGATGGAAGTCCTGGCGGCTGAGCATGAGAGACCCTAGGATTCCTGTCATGATGTTGTGACCTTCTGTGGTTGTGCAGGTCCCTCTTGAAAGCTGCAAGTCCTGGCTGAGCAGGAGAGGCCCTGGGATTCCAATCATGATGTTGTGTCCTTCTGTGATTGTTCAGGACCCTCTTGAAAGCTGAAAGTCCTGGCTGAGCATGAGAGGCCCTGGGATTCCAGTGCAAACGCCAGAGGATCAGAAGATGAGTTGAGGACCACATAGGTGTAGGTGAGCAGCGAAGGGGCCGGAAAGGTGAGCGATGAGGTGAGTGTAAACATTTTTTGCTATTTTCTTTACATATTATGCTTCTCATGCTCTGTGTTCTGGAGGAACTGTAAGCCGTGAAGCAGGGTGGGCTCCCCAGTATACAACAAAGCCATGGACAAGGAAAGCAGTAAACACTAAAGTTGTCAAATTATCTTTTACTTTTAAACTCAGACTGAATGCGGCTCTATCAGCCAACAAAATGTAACAGATTAATCCACACACACCCGGCAATCTGTGGATGTGTTGTGGCTGTCTAACAGCCGCGAGACATGCAGCCGCGGGGACACAAACATATTTTTTGAGCACGCCAAAGACACTCGGTTAGCACCCGAGCATGCTCTGATAACACCTCATCCGAGTACTTTCGCTCATCAATAGTGTCCTCCTGTGGCCGGTGATTAGTACTGTGGGCAATAGTATTCTCAATGTCCATGTAGATTACTAATAAAATAGAACAGCTGCTGCAAATTACATGCAAACGGTTAATAGCACGTGACAGTCAAAGATATGTTCCCCATCTCCTCACAGGACCACAGAGCATAAGTAACATCAAATACACGAAGAAGATATTCCCTGGAAATATGTTTTCTAGGAAAAAAAAATGCATGGACAGGCATATTTGGATTTTGCCTGATCTACTCATCCCTAACCAGTAAATAAATGTCACAAGAAAGTTGAGGTGGTGCTCTTATAGATGTGGAAGTGAAGTCAAGGAACCACAAGTTACAGTTTCTATTTCTACTACTCCAGAGAAAATACGTATACAGCTCTCATAGTGGAAAACATTTACAAGATAAAATGTGACACCTAAAAGCACTTGTTCCAAGCATGTCTGAGTTCAGACTTCCGATATTTTTGTTTGCTGAGAGTAAGCCGCTGCCAGAGATATCTGGCAGAAGCTTTCTCTCTCAGCAGAGCCAGCAATCCTTTGGATGGGTGAGATAGATGCAGGCTGTTTAATCGGTCGAATCATTGTTCAGTCAACAGCTATCTCTGTATGGAGAGCTTTAGTGTCCCTTTCAAACGTTGTCCTTCCAATGTGTTTCCTTCCAGATTAGGACATTCTTCCTACACATGCAGACACAACCACTGCTTAGACCAAACGGTTCATGTCACCGCGTTAGTATCCAAAGCTCTTGGTTCTAAATCGCCTGTATAATCAAGGAGAAAACACTTCAGGAAGACGGGCTTCATTGGAAAACAGGTTCATGGTGGGGCCATGTTTTTTGGAGTGATCCCCGTATACTACACCATATATTTTGGGATATCTTTGAAGGAATCTCTAGGGAGCGGAAACATCATGAACACACATCTGAACCATGATAAATCTTACAAAATTAGAGCACATGTACATCCACTTGTGAATTAATCAACACTGTTCACAGAGGGCAAATTAACACTAAGAAAATTAACGGTTACATACAGCCAAATCAGATAACATGCTTTGCACTGAGGAGGGGCAACACTCCGAAACATGTGCCTGCAAATTGAGATTCTGGTTTGGCATTTATCCTAAGTACTGTAGCAATGCTCATTAAAGGGTTGATATTGACTATTAGGATTGTATCTTCCAATTGGTAGTACTAGGGTACTGTCACACAGTACCATTTTGATCGCTACGACGGCACGATCCGTGACGTCGCAGCGATCGTATGATTATCGCTCCAGCGTCGTAGACTGCGGTCACACGTTGCAATCACGGCGCTGGAGCGATGCCGAAGTCCCCGGGTAACCAGGGTAAACATCGGGTAACTAAGCACAGGGCCGCGCTTAGTAACCCGATGTTTACCCTGGTTACCAGCGTAAACGTAAAAAAAACAAACAGTACATACTTACATTCTGGTGTCTGTCCCCGACGTTCTGCTTCTCTCCACTGTGTAAGCGCCATAGCCGGAAAGCACAGCGGTGACGTCAGACGTCACCGCTGTGCTCGCTCTCCGGCTGGCAGACGCTCACACAGTGGAGAGAAGCTGAGACGCCGGGGACAGACACCGGAATGTAAGTATGTACTGTTTGTTTTTTTTACGTTTACGCTGGTAACCACGGTAAACATCGGGTTACTAAGCGCGGCCCTGCGCTTAGTTACCCGATGTTTACCCTGGTTACAAGCGAACACATCGCTGGATCGCTGTCACACACAACGATCCAGCGATGTCAGCGGGTGATCAAGCGACGAAAGAAAGTTCCATACGATCTGCTACGACGTACGATTCTCAGCAGGGTCCCTGATCGCTGCTGCGTGTCAGACACTGCGATATCGTAACGATATCGCTAGAACGTCACGAATCGTACCGTCGTAGCGATCAAAATGGTACTGTGTGACAGTACCCTTAGAGTTCAAGTCCTCTTTATCTCTGAAGAGGCAATTTGCATAGTTAATTTCCCAGAGGAGCATTGCATGGCCTATAAGTCACCTTACCCTGGCATGTCAGGCAAGGCACTCTCACGGGGAGAAACGTTACCAATCAGGGGTCTCTCATACAAATCAGATCCCATGCTTTGCACTGAGGAGGGGCAGCACACCGAAACACGCATCTGCAAAGTGAGATTCTGATTTGGCCTTTATCCTACGTCATGTGCTTGTTACAGGTTCAGTCTTGGTTTTTAGGATTACTATTTTCAATAGGTAGCACTAGATTTCATGTCCTCTTCCTCTCCAAAGAGCAATGCACATATTAGGTTACATGAAACAAATTACTTCTCAAACCAAATGAAGTGGAAAACATCATAAATTCTAAGCAGTTCTGAAACCTTTCAGCTCTGTACAATCCTACAGCTGAACTAACACCAATGGCCACATCTTTCCCAATATGTACAGAGAAAAAAGAAAAACTTCTGCCCACCGTATCTGACAGGGGCAATTCATCAATCTTGAGCTCTCTGGATATCACTTTTTTTCCCCTTCAAATGTTTGGGGCCACGAGATGACGGGAGGTCTCGCACTTGTTAAAAATTATAGAATTATAATTTGCCAACAAAACAAGAGCCTTAAGTCAATGTTTGCACTGCAGAGAGGTTTTAGTTGTGTTTGTGTCACCCATTCAAGCTGTGGATCATTGCCACGCAAAAGTCACACAGCAATCTAAATCCCCTTGTTCTTCCTTATTGAAGTTACTATTTCCAGTCCACTTCAGCCGTCACTCAGCGCGTGATCTCTTTGAAAGGGACAAGTAAGCCAGATGGGCTGCTCAATGGCCCGGGACACCTGAAGCCATAACAGTGTAGTGATGCAAACTAATTCTGCTTGCAAAAGAATTAGCCTTCATTAGGCACTAATGCCCGTTTTCACTCCATGTGGGATTTAACAATGCTCATCCCCTTTATTGCACACACTGGCAAAATGTATTGGAGCTAGGTGGGACGGAAAATGGTCTGGGTGCTTTGTAGAACTGTCCTTTTGCTGCTTGATAAAAAAAAAAAAAATCAGTGTCTGAATTTTTGATGCCTTTTTTTTGTATCCCACAAAACGAGCACAAGAACTCATTTACTTTTCAGATTCAGTATCGTAAAATGAATTAATTCTACTAAGGTTGCTGGACTGATGAATTAATTCTGACTTAAAATTAGAAAGTTTAGGATCAGATCAGATGCACCAACTTTATCATAGTATCTCATAGTATCTCACGCCAGATGATACATTTCTTTACCTTTACACCACCTCTTGGTTGGCTTATTGTAAACCATTGTATTTGGTGCCAGGTACGAGCAACAGAATTCTGCCTCAATAGTAAATCTGCCCCACTGTAAGGCTAGGGCCACATCAGTGAACAGCTCCAAAAAATTAAGAGACCACTTAAAAATGTTCATTTTGTCTGATTTTTCTCTTTATAGGTATATTTTTGAGTAAAATGTAAATTGTTCTTTTATTCTATAAACTTCTGACAACATGTCTCCGAATTTCCAAGCAATAAATTTTGTATTTTATTTCTAACAATGAAAAATGGTCAAAATAGAAAAAAAAACAACAGTTCTTTCAGACCTCAAATAATGCAAAGAAAACAAGTTCATAATCATTTAGAAACAGCAATACTAATGTTTTAACTCAGGAAGAGTTCAGAAATCAATATTTTGTGGAATAACCATGTTTTTTAATCACAGCTTTCATGCGTCTTGGCATGCTTTCCACCAGTCTTTCACACTGCTCCTGGCGCAAAAATGTAAGCAGTTCTTCTTTGTTTCATGGCTTGTGGCTATCCATCATCCTCTTGATTACATTCCAGAGGTTTTCAATGGGGTTCAGGTCTGGAGATTGGGCTGCCCATGGCAGGGTTTTGATGTGGTGGTCTCTTAATTTTTGCCAGAGCTCTATGTGTATTTTTCTTACTTTTTTTTAGTAGCTTTATTTTCAAATGGATAAAAGGGGGCGAGTTGAACTTTTATAGTTTTTATGTTTTTCAAATTTTTTAAACTATTTTTAAAAAAATGTTCACTGCTCTTAATAGTGCAGCACCCCAGAGTCCTGGTCGTTGCAGTAACGTCGCTCTGCCGCTAAGGGGAGCGATGTTACGTCTGATGGCACTAAAGGAGTTCACCTGACCAGGTATCACAGTCACACACTACACTTCACGCTCCGGCCACCAGGGGGAGCAAAAGGTTCTATGTATTAGGCCACTCCTCACACTATGGTAAAACTGGGGGTTGGATAGGAAGTTAGGGAGAAGCTGACTGGGT
Organism: Ranitomeya variabilis; assembly: GCF_051348905.1. Lineage (NCBI taxonomy): Eukaryota > Metazoa > Chordata > Amphibia > Anura > Dendrobatidae > Ranitomeya > Ranitomeya variabilis. The sequence goes on along the minus strand of NC_135233.1, from coordinate 47,220,542 downwards.
TTTGCCCAGGTAACATCTAGTGAGAGAGAGTTGCTTGGGAAGACTCAGGGAGGTCTCTGTCAGGGGTGGGATCCTGACAGTGGCCTAGCACAGACAGATCATTACGGAGCCGTGCCTGCACCTCATTGCGGCGGCATCTTAAGAAAGGACACGAAGCGAAGTATATTGTGGAGAAGTGAGAAATGTGATCACAGCACAAAGGAGATAGAACCAGGAGGAGTCGTGCCCCAAGATCGGCAACATCCTTCTGAGGCGCGTAGCCGGCGGCCAGAATGCCGAGGAAGTAATAGACTCTACGCATTACTTTAAACTACGGCAGGGCAGTTAACTCTAGGTTGGCTGTCTCACCTAAATCACCTAATGAAGACAACGGATGCAATTGTGGGAGAGGGGCATCTCTAGGGTCCCTATAAAATAACTCCAGGCCTACCCCATCATACGGGTGCGTCCTATCCAAACCATCTGGGGGACGGAGAGAGAGAACAGAAACATACACGACAGTTGTGAGGACTATCCCGTGGTGCTCAGCAGGGAAGTACTACAACACACAGGCGCTAGTAGGTAGGCTACTGATTTCCACCTGCAAAGGGAACTCTGGATGTGCCTTCGGACCGGCCGGACTCAGCCAGCCCTGTTAGCAGTGCTCTGGATTGTGGATGCCGAAGCCTTCAGTAAAGAGGTAAAGAGACTGCAACCTTGTGCCCTCGTCATTTACTGCGACCTACACCATTACCATCTACTCATCAAGGGAAGCCCTGGGGACATACTTCACCTGTGGGAAGTTACAACATCTAGCTGCCATTCCATCACCCCAGCGGACCCCTAGCAGCGTCGGTCACCCTGACCGAATACCACAGGTGGCGTCACGAACATTTGACAAACTTTCACCTACACCTTTATTTGGGCGCCCCTTAGCAGGGCCATGGACCGGGTCGGGCCACCGTGACACCCCTAGAACCGAGACCGAGGGACCCGGCACCGAGTACCTCGCTGCCCTGCATTTGGGGGCCGCTCCAATAGCATTAAAGTTTCAGAAGATTGGCTTGCACTTGGTCGAATTAAGAGGTGCTGGTGCAACAGGGTACATGACCTCTAGACCGAGGCAAGAGAAATTCACGGCACATTCTTTAAGTCGTTTAGTTGTTGAAACAAGAGGGAAAATATTTCTCAAAGGTGGAGAACGGAAAAAGGCAGATGTGATAAGGTGCTGTGCTGTTGTGGCTTAATTCGGCGCTCCTGCACCTGTATGCCTGTTAGGCAGTGGCTGTCAGACCCAACAGGCCTGTAGAAATAGATGCTGTCACGCTCAGGTCAGGAAGGACGATGGCCAATCTGAGGATTGCGGTGCAATCCTCGCGCGAGTAATCCGACCGTCTGACTGTGCCCTAATGATTACTCATGTAGTAAAAAGAGGCTTCCTGTTTCTACATAGAGCTTAGAAGGATTCAGCTAGTCAGTTTTTAATCACGTGATGTCATAGACCTAATGGAAAAAAGAAGAATTAACTGGGTTCAAGGAGAAAATTAGCAATTGTAAGTACACAGTGCTATATAATATGATGACTGCAATATATTAAGAGGATAAAAACTTTGATAAGAGTGACTATTTAAGATATGCCTCTGTGTATATAGAAAGCAATGCTATGAATGTAGCTGGGTGTTCCTATCACAACAAGGAGCAGACAATACAATGCATTGCTCTGTGGACAGGGCTAAAGCTTTAGTGCTGAGCTATTTACTGAAATCTCCTTACTGTAATGTCCGTTTGTTTTGCTTTCAGCGGGGTTTGGTTTATTTTAGTTCACCTTTGTTCTAATTTGGCAGCAATGACTAAAGGAGTCTTTAGAAAATGTCTTTATATCCAGAGTAGGGTTGAGCGACTTTCATTTTTTAAAGATCGAGTCGGGTTTTGTGAAACCCGACTTTGTCCAGAGTCGAGTCGAGTGCAGTCGGCCGATTATCGCTAAAAGTCGGGGATCGACCGAAACACGAAACCCAATGCAAGTCAATGGGGAAGCATAGTCGGCAGTGAGTGGAGGCCAGGAAAACACCTACAGTGCCCATTTTAATGCCAAAAACATCCATTCTTGTTTCTGAAGCTTGTCAATCTTAATTAACTTTATAATAATAGTTGTTCAATGGAACTTGGGGGTCATTTGGCAAAAGTTGTGGGGGGTAGGGCTGGTTCAAGGTTTTAGTGGGCCCCGGAATCGTGGACTACGTCACGGCGGTGGAGCAGGGAGAGGTAAGTATTTCAACGTTGCAAGTGCTGTGATCCTGAGCAAACAGGGGGGCACACTCATTCGCATTGGCACTGGCACAGGGCCCCTCAAAGTACAGCGGTGTGTTTGCGCGGCGGGGGCGCCTCCCACCAGCAGCGACACTTTTGCGTACTCTGAGGGGCCCTGTGCCAGTGACGTCGTCAACGAGTATGCCCCCCCCGATGAAGGAACCTGCACTTTCATCTGCACCTTCCTCTTTGTCCCTGTGTAAGGTGGTATAACATGCGGGAAGGGGAACCTTACTTTCAGCAGGGTCAGATTCTGGCTGTGTAGAGTGCAAGGGGAATGTAGTGGTCTAGGTCAATGTACCAGCAGACTCATCTAGCAGTGGCTGGGCAATGGGCAGGATGAGGAGGAAACAGATATAGGGCCAAAGAATAAAGTAGGCTAAATGCAGTTCAAAATTGGTAACAGGACTAAACAGGCGGCATTGCTTTGTTCAGTGGAGTAGCAAACCCAGGAGCAGCAGACACTGTTTTAAGGGCCCAAACACACTAATAGGCCAAATGCAGTTTAATATCTGATACTTTAGGCCAAAAGCCTAAAGACTGAAGCTCAGCTTTTTCAGTTGAGGGCAAACACCAGGGAGGGGCAGACACCGTTAGTAGGCCGTAACCAAAGTTGAAGGCCAAATGCAGTTTAATATCTGATACTATAGGCCGAAAGCCAGAAGGTGGAAGCTCAGCTTTATTCAGTTGAGGGCAAACACCAGGGAGGGGCAGACACCGTTAGTAGGCCCTAACCACCAATTTTTAAAAACACAGCACTTAATGAGAGCCAGAAGGTTGAAGCTCAGCTTTATTCAGTTGAGGAAAAACACCAGGCAGGGGCAGACACCGTTAGTAGGCTGTAACCAATGTTGAAGGCCAAATGCAGTTTAATATCTGATACTATAGGCCGAAAGCCAGAAGGTGGAAGCTCAGCTTTATTCAGTTGAGGGCAAACACCAGGGAGGGGCAGACACCGTTAGTAGGCCGTAACCAAAGTTGAAGGCCAAATGCAGTTTAATATCTGATACTATAGGCCGAAAGCCAGAAGGTGGAAGCTCAGCTTTATTCAGTTGAGGTCAACACCAGGGAGCAGCAAACAGAGGTATTATGCCCCAACCAGCACTTAAAAAAAAAAAATTAGAGCCAGAAGGTTGAAGCTCAGCTTTATTCAATTGAGGACAAACACCAGGGAGGGGCAGACACCGTTAGTAGGCCGTAACCAAAGTTGAAGGCCAAATGCAGTTTAATATCTGATACTATAGGCCGAAAGCCAGAAGGTGGAAGCTCAGCTTTATTCAGTTGAGGGCAAATACCAGGCAGGGGCAGACACCGTTAGTAGGCCCTAACCACCAATTTTTAAAAACACAGCACTTAATGAGAGCCAGAAGGTTGAAGTTCAGCTTTATTCAGTTGAGGAAAAACACCAGGCAGGGGCAGACACCGTTAGTAGGCCGTAACCAAAGTTGAAGGCCAAATGCAGTTTAATATCTGATACTATAGGCCGAAAGCCAGAAGGTGGAAGCTCAGCTTTATTCAGTTGAGGGCAAACACCAGGCAGGGGCAGACACCGTTAGTAGGCCCTAACCACCAATTTTTAAAAACACAGCACTTAATGAGAGCCAGAAGGTTGAAGCTCAGCTTTATTCAGTTGAGGAAAAACACCAGGCAGGGGCAGACACCGTTAGTAGGCCGTAACCAAAGTTGAAGGCCAAATGCAGTTTAATATCTGATACTATAGGCCGAAAGCCAGAAGGTGGAAGCTCAGCTTTATTCAGTTGAGGGCAAACACCAGGCAGGGGCAGACACCGTTAGTAGGCCCTAACCACCAATTTTTAAAAACACAGCACTTAATGAGAGCCAGAAGGTTGAAGCTCAGCTTTATTCAGTTGAGGAAAAACACCAGGCAGGGGCAGACACCGTTAGTAGGCCGTAACCAAAGTTGAAGGCCAAATGCAGTTTAATTTCTGATACTATAGGCCGAAAGCCAGAAGGTGGAAGCTCCGATTTAGACAGTGGAGGACAATTTGAATTAGGGACTGAAGACAGACTTAGTAGGCCACGCACCATGCATCCACCACATTAACCCATTGCGCCGTAATGGACACGTAATCTTCCGTGGCCATGCCTACAGGTCCATGCGTCTGTTGTCAGGTGCACCTTTGTACTCACAGATTGCCAGAGTGCATGGACAATGCGGTCTTTTACATGCTGGTGGAGGGTTGGGATGGCTTTTCTCGCAAAAGAAGTGTCGACTGGTTAGCTTGTAGCGTGGTACAGCGTAGTCCATCATGGCCTTATTAATAGTAAATAAAATACATAACTAGGCTCTATGAACTTTTAAATATGTTCCAGGGGTACACGGGCAGCATTGGTGTGGTCAGTGGAGGAGTATTGCAAGTAGGGGCCGCAGACAGGCTAACAAAGGCTTAAAATAACAAACAATAGGCAGGCATGGCAGTTTTAAATCGGTTACATGGATACAAAGGCAGGCAGCATTGTGGTCAGTGGAGGAGTATTGCAAGTAGGGGCCGCAGACAGGCTATCAAAGGCCTAAAATAACAAACAATAGGCAGGCATGGCAGTTTTAAATCGGTTACATGGATACACAGGCAGGCAGCATTGTGGTCAGTGGAGGAGTATTGCAAGTAGGGGCCGCAGACAGGCTATCAAAGGCCTAAAATAACAAACAATAGGCAGGCATGGCAGTTTTAAATCGGTTACATGGATACACAGGCAGGCAGCATTGTGGTCAGTGGAGGAGTATTGCAAGTAGGGGCCGCAGACAGGCTAACAAAGGCCTAAAATAACAAACAAAAGGCAGGCATGGCAGTTTTAAATCGGTTACATGGATACACAGGCAGGCACTCCAGGCAGCATTGTGGTCAGTGGAGGAGTATTGCAAGTAGGGGCCGCAGACAGGCTATCAAAGGCCTAAAATAACAAACAATAGGCAGGCATGGCAGTTTTAAATAGGTTACATGGATACACAGGCAGGCAGCATTGTGGTCAGTGGAGGAGTATTGCAAGTAGGGGCCGCAGACAGGCTATCAAAGGCCTTAAATAACAAACAATAGGCAGGCATGGCAGTTTTAAATCGGTTACATGGATACACAGGCAGGCAGCATTGTGGACAGTGGAGGAGTATTGCAAGTAGGGGCCGCAGACAGGCTATCAAAGGCCTAAAATAACAAACAATAGGCAGGCATGGCAGTTTTAAATCGGTTACATGGATACACAGGCAGGCAGCATTGTGGTCAGTGGAGGAGTATTGCAAGTAGGGGCCGCAGACAGGCTATCAAAGGCCTAAAATAACAAACAATAGGCAGGCATGGCAGACTAGTTTTAAATTGGTTACATGGATACACAGGCAGGCAGCATTGTGGTCAGTGGAGGAGTATTGCAAGTAGGGGCCGCAGACAGGCTATCAAAGGCCTAAAATAACAAACAATAGGCAGGCATGGCAGTTTTAAATCGGTTACATGGATACACAGGCAGGCAGCATTGTGGTCAGTGGAGGAGTATTGCAAGTAGGGGCCGCAGACAGGCTATCAAAGGCCTAAAATAACAAACAATAGGCAGGAATGGCAGTTTTAAATCAGTTACATGGATACACAGGCAGGCAGCATTGTGGTCAGTGGAGGAGTATTGCAAGTAGGGGCCGCAGACAGGCTATCAAAGGCCTAAAATAACAAACAATAGGCAGGCATGGCAGTTTTAAATCGGTTACATGGATACACAGGCAGGCAGCATTGTGGTCAGTGGAGGAGTATTGCAAGTAGGGGCCGCAGACAGGCTATCAAAGGCCTAAAATAACAAACAATAGGCAGGCATGGCAGTTTTAAATCGGTTACATGGATACACAGGCAGGCAGCATTGTGGTCAGTGGAGGAGTATTGCAAGTAGGGGCCGCAGACAGGCTAACAAAGGCCTAAAATAACAAACAAAAGGCAGGCATGGCAGTTTTAAATCGGTTACATGGATACACAGGCAGGCACTCCAGGCAGCATTGTGGTCAGTGGAGGAGTATTGCAAGTAGGGGCCGCAGACAGGCTATCAAAGGCCTAAAATAACAAACAATAGGCAGGCATGGCAGTTTTAAATAGGTAAATGGATACACAGGCAGGCAGCATTGTGGTCAGTGGAGGAGTATTGCAAGTAGGGGCCGCAGACAGGCTATCAAAGGCCTTAAATAACAAACAATAGGCAGGCATGGCAGTTTTAAATCGGTTACATGGATACACAGGCAGGCAGCATTGTGGACAGTGGAGGAGTATTGCAAGTAGGGGCTGCAGACAGGCTATCAAAGGCCTAAAATAACAAACAATAGGCAGGCATGGCAGTTTTAAATCGGTTACATGGATACACAGGCAGGCAGCATTGTGGTCAGTGGAGGAGTATTGCAAGTAGGGGCCGCAGACAGGCTATCAAAGGCCTAAAATAACAAACAATAGGCAGGCATGGCAGTTTTAAATCGGTTACATGGATACACAGGCAGGCAGCATTGTGGTCAGTGGAGGAGTATTGCAAGTAGGGGCCGCAGACAGGCTATCAAAGGCCTAAAATAACAAACAATAGGCAGGCATGGCAGTTTTAAATCGGTTACATGGATACACAGGCAGGCAGCATTGTGGTCAGTAGAGGAGTATTGCAAGTAGGGGCCGCAGACAGGCTAACAAAGGCGTAAAATAACAAATAATAGGCAGGCATGGCAGTTTTAAATCGGTTACATGGATACACAGGCAGGCACTCCAGGCAGCATTGTGGTCAGTGGAGGAGTATTGCAAGTAGGGGCCGCAGACAGGCTATCAAAGGCCTAAAATAACAAACAATAGGCAGGCATGGCAGACTAGTTTTAAATCGGTTACATGGATACACAGGCAGGCAGCATTGTGGTCAGTGGAGGAGTATTGCAAGTAGGGGCCGCAGACAGGCTATCAAAGGCCTAAAATAACAAACAATAGGCAGGCATGGCAGTTTTAAATCGGTTACATGGATACACAGGCAGGCAGCATTGTGGTCAGTGGAGGAGTATTGCAAGTAGGGGCCGCAGACAGGCTATCAAAGGCCTAAAATAACAAACAATAGGCAGGCATGGCAGTTTTAAATCGGTTACATGGATACACAGGCAGGCAGCATTGTAGACAGTGGAGGAGTATTGCAAGAAGTGTCTGACACAGTTTGTACTCCCAAAAAATAAATAGATGTTAATGTCTCGCAAAACAACTATAAATAAAAAAAGGGTGGCATGCTTAGGTACAGAGGTGGGCTCATCTGCAGAGTTTATGACAAAGTAATTTGGCAGTAAATTAGTATTTACTGGTGTCAATATAGGACACTGACCCAGACTACTTTAACTAGCATCATAGATGTCAACAAATTGGTATTGTTTGTCAGTGCCAGGCATTGAATGATGTCAGCGCATAGACTAAACATTGGTGGAGCTGTGCGAGATAATTTTGCACGTGGTAGAGCACAGTTTGAGCTGGGGGGGGGAACTCTCTTGTGGCCGGCGGTACCGCCCCAGGGCCCCTCATGTTACAATGGTGTGTCTGACGTTGGGTGCGCACCACCACCGCCAGAGACACTACATTGTACTATGAGGGACCCAGTGGCAGTGCCGTCGACCAAAAGCGAGCACACCCACCTCTTCTGACAAACAGCACTGTAACTAACGGGTGCTTGCCCCAAGTGTCGAGAGTGAGACAACGGCCCCGTGGGGGGAGTTTTCCCATTGGGGGATGTGTAAACATGTCGTATGCTGGTCAAACAGCTGCTGCAAATTAAGAGATTTGAACACTCAGTAAGACCAGTCCACAAGCAAGACCTTTTTATAGGAAAGCTAGGTGTCAGCCGGGAAAGGTGGGGCAAAATAATTTGAAATCCAGGAGTGGTTCATTTTAATGAAGGTGAGATCATCCACATTTTGGGTAGCCAGACGAGTCCTTTTTTCGGTTAATATTGAACCAGCAGCACTGAATACTCTTTCTGATAGGACACTAGCTGCTGGGCAAGCAAGCTCCTGCAATGCATATTCTGCCAATTCAGGCCAGGTGTCTAATTTGGATGCCCAGTAATCAAATGGGAATGACGGTTGAGGGAGAACATCGATAAGGGAGGAAAAATAGTTAGTAACCATACTGGACAAATGTTGTCTCCTGTCACTTTGAATAGATGCTGCAGTACCTGTCCTGTCTGCGGTCATTGCGAAATCACTCCACAACCTGGTCAGAAAACCCCTCTGACCAACGCCACTTCTGATCTGTGCACCTCTAACACCTTTGCCCTGTACCCCCCTGCAGCTTGTGTGAGAACCATCACCGGCGATGTGTGCTGGGAATGCCTGAATCAAACGGTCTACAAGATTAGCTTGTTTGGTTGCTAATATTTGTTCGAGGTTCTCATGTGGCATAATATTTTGCAATTTGCCTTTATAGCGAGGGTCAAGGATGCAGGCCAACCAGTAATCGTCATCGCTCATCATTTTAATAATGCGTGTGTCCTTTTTGAGGATACGTAAGGCATAATCCGCCATGTGGGCCAAAGTTCCAGTTGTCAAATCTGCGGTTTTGCTGGGTTGAGGGGCAGTTACAGGCAAATCTACGTCACTTGTCTCCCTTAAAAAAACAGAACCCGGCCTTGCAACGCCACTAATTTCTGTTGGCCCAGGAGAAGCTTCCTCATTAAAAAAGTACTCATCCCCATCATCCTCCTCGTCCTCCTCCTCCTCTTCGCCCGCTAACGCGTCCTCTACACGGCCCTGACCAGACAATGGCTGACTGTCATCAAGGCTTTCCTCTTCCTCGGCTGCAGACGCCTGCTCCTTTATGTGCGTCAAACTTTGCATCAGCAGACGCATTAGGGGGATGCTCATGCTTATTATGGCGTTGTCTGCACTAACCAGTCGTGTGCATTCCTCAAAACACTGAAGGACTTGACACAGGTCTTGTAGCTTCGACCACTGCACACCTGACAACTCCATGTCTGCCATCCAACTGCCTGCCCGTGTATCCTCCCACAAATACATAACAGCACGCCTCTGTTCGCACACTCTCTGAAGCATGTGCAGTGTGGAGTTCCACCTTGTTGCAACGTCGATGATTAGGCGATGCTGAGGAAGGTTCAAAGAACGCTGATAGTTCTGCATACGGCTGGAGTGTACAGGCGAACGGCGGATATGCGAGCAAAGTCTGCGCACTTTGAGGAGCAGGTCGGGTAACCCCGGATAACTTTTCAGGAAGCACTGCACCACCAGGTTTAAGGTGTGAGCCAGGCAAGGAATGTGTTTCAGTTGGGAAAGGGCTATGGCAGCCATGAAATTACTTCCGTTATCACTCACTACCTTGCCTGCCTCAAGATGTACAGTGCCCAGCCATGACTGAGTTTCTTTCTGCAAGAACTCAGACAGAACTTCCGCGGTGTGTCTGTTGTCGCCCAAACACTTCATTGCCAATACAGCCTGCTGACGCTTGCCACTAGCTGTCCCATAATGGCACACCTGGTGTGCAACAGTGGCAGCTGCGGATGGAGTGGATGTGCGACTGCGGTCTGTGGACGAGCTCTCTCTTCTGCAGGAGAAGGAGGAGGAAGAGGAGGAGGGGGGGCGAACGCCTACAGCCAACTCTTTCCTTGACCGTGGGCTAGGCAGAACTGTCCCAATATTGCTGTCCCCTGTGGACCCTGCATCTACCACATTCACCCAGTGTGCCGTGATGGACACGTAACATCCCTGGCCATGCCTTTTGGTCCATGCATCTGTTGTCAGGTGCACCTTTGTAGTCACAGACTGCCTGAGTGCATGGACGATGCGGTCTTTAACATGCTGTTGGAGGGCTGGGATGGCTTTTCTAGAAAAGAAGTGCCGACTGGGTAGCTCGTAGCGTGGTACAGCGTAGTCCATCAGCGCTTTGAAAGCTTCGCTTTCAACTAACCGGTAGGGCATCATCTCTAATGAGATTAGTCTAGCAATGTGGGCGTTCAAACCCTGTGTACGCGGATGCGAGGATGAGTACTTCCTTTTCCTAACAAGAGTCTCATGTAGGGTGAGCTGGACTGGAGAGCTGGAGATCGTGGAACTAGCGGTGGTGCCGGTGGACATGGGTGAGTGAGAGAGGGTTGGAGATGGTATTCTTGCCGGTGCCCTACATGCAGTGTTTCCTACTACTAACCTGGTGATCCCCTGACTGCTTTGGCCTGGCAACGAAAGCTGCACAGATACTGCAGGTGGCGCAGGAAATGGTGGGCTTACAGGGAGGGAAGGGATGTAGCGTTGCTGACTAGCTTCATGGGCCGAGGGTGCTGCAACCTTTAGGGACGTTTGGTAGTTAGTCCAGCCTTGCAAATGCATGGTGGATAAATGTCTATGCATGCAACTTGTATTTAGACTTTTAAGATTCTGACCTCTGCTTAAGGTAGTTGAACATTTTTGACAGATGACTTTGCGCTGATCATTTGGATGTTGTTTAAAAAAATGCCAGACTGCACTCTTTCTACTATCGGATACCTTTTCAGGCATTGCAGACTGAGCTTCTTTAACCGGATGGCCACGCTGTCCTCCAACTGGTTTTGTTTTTGCCACGCGTTTTTGGCCAGATACGGGCCCGGTAGATGGAACCTGTTGTGATGTTGATGCCTGCTGCGGCTCCTCCTCCTCCGCTTCAGAACTACTGCCGCCTGCACCCTGTTGCCCCAATGGCTGCCAATCGGGGTCCACAACTGGGTCATCTATGACCTCCTCTTCTATGTCGTGTGCAATTTCGTCTGTGTCACCGTGTAAGCCGGTGGTATAGCCTTCGTGACGGGGCACCATAGTCTCCGCTGGGTTTGATTCTGCCTCAGTACACTGCGAGGGCAATGTTCTGGTCTGAGTCAAAGGAACAGCATAGTAATCTGGCTGTGGCTGTGCATCTGTGCACTCCATGTCCGATTCAACTTCTAATGGGCATGGCCTGTTAACTGTTTCACTGTCTAACCCAGGAACGGTATGTGTAAAGAGCTCCATGGAGTAACCTGTTGTGTCGACTGACGCATCCTTAACTGTTGTTTTTAGTGAAGGACACAAGGAAGCGACTTGTTCCTGACCGGGAGCATCCACTGACGATGCACTGCTCTGACATTTGGCACTTTCCGAGGAGGAGGCGAAAGAGTTAGAGGCAGAGTCAGCAATGAAAGCCAATACTTGTTCCTCCTGCTCCGGCTTCAAAAGTGGTTTTCCTACTCCCAGAAAAGAGAGCGTTCGAGGCCTTGTGTAGCCAGACAACGAACCTGGCTCAACAACTCGAGACTTAGGTGCTGTACTGCTTTTACCACGACCACCTGATGCTCCACCACCACTACCATCATTACCAGCTGACAATGACCGCCCACGGCCACGACCTCTTCCACTAGACTTCCTCATTGTTTGCAAAACGTAACCAAAGTAACGCTATTTGTTACTGTAAAACATCTTATCAGGTGAACTCAAACTTCTGTAGGATTCATATATACCTTTATAGGTGCCTGACACTGAAAGGAAAATCAGGCCCAATGTTACACACTAGGTTTTCTGTGCCCCAATAATTTGAGACAGATGGCACACACAGGACCAGCACTCAAGCAGAAATGCCAATCTTAATCTCCCACAATTTTTTTTTTTTTTCTGGGAGAATTTACCCTAAAAAAAAAAAGAGGCCCAGTATTACACAGTGGTTTTCGGTGGCACACAATGAGAGAGAGATGCCACACACAGCAATGACACGGAGGCAGACTTGCCAATATTTATCTCCCACTAATTTTTTTTTTGGAAAAGGGAGAATGTACCCCCCCCAAAAAAAAGCCAAGAATTACACAGTGTTTTCGGTGGCACACAATGAGAGACAGATACCACACACAGCAATGGTACGGAGGCAGACTTGCCAATATTTATCTCCCACTAATTTTTTTTGGGAAAAAGGGAGAATGTACCCAAAAAAAAAAAAAAAATGGCCAAGTATTACACAGTGTTTTCGGTGCCACACAATGAGAGAGACAGATGCCACACACAGCAATGGCACGGAGGCAGACTTGCCAATATTTATCTCCCTGCAGTTATCTCAGAAAAGTATGGCAGGCAGCTATAAAAAGGACTGCTGCACACAAAAGTGTGGACAAACACACAAGATAGCCGTGCAGAAAGGAAGGAAAAACAGGATTTGTGCTTTGAAAAAAGCAGTTGGTTTGCACAGCGGCGTACACACAAAGCAACGCAGCTATCAGGGAGCCTTCTAGGGCAGCCGAATGAGCTACAGCGCTGAGGAAAAAAAAATGTAGCTTCCACTGTCCCTGCAATCAAAAGGTGGTGTTGGACAGTGGAAATCGCTACAGCACAAGCGGTTTGTAGCTTTATGTACCCTGACTATCACTATCCCTGCTTCCGAAGAAGCTGCAGCAACCTCTCCCTACGCTCAGATCAGCAGCAGTAAGATGGCGGTCGGCGGGAACGCCCCTTTATAGCCCCTGTGACGCCGCAGAAAGCAAGCCAATCACTGCAATGCCCTTCTCTAAGATGGTGGGGACTGAGATCTATGTCATCACGCTGCCCACACTCTGCGTCCACCTTCATTGGCTGAGAAATGGCGCTTTTAGCGTCATTGAAACGCGACTTTGGCGCGAAAGTCGCGTACCGCATGGCAGACCCCACACAGGGATCGGCTCGGTTTCATGAGACGCCGACTTTGCCAAAAGTCGGCGACTTATGAAAATGAACGATCCGTTTCGCTCAACCCTAATCCGGAGATTTCTTCATCAATGATGCCTTCTGGACAACTTTAAAGAGGAAATAGCATTAGACAATTAAGCATAACATTTTCATGTCACTAAGAAGGATGAGCGGACCTGAAGTTATAGTTTGGGGTTCGTACCGGGCAGTTAGCGTCCAGTGCTAAATGCCTAACACAGATTTCTGCCTGAAGTCAGTTGCAATGTTCTGAACCACAGGTGAAGTCCTGGAGGAGACAGAGAGAGAATTCTTCAGCTCAAAAGTTTTGGGTCCCCATTATTTTCAATGGGGTTCAGATTCTGGTTCAAGTTTGGGTAGAAATCTGGTACCCAAACCGAACTTTGGAATAAAGTTCAGGTCGGGACCCAGAACCCAAACTTCATGGGTCTGCTCAGCCCTATTGACTAACCCTAAAACCCTAAGCAGTTTTCAAAATAGCTACTGGAATAGTCCCAATAGGCCTAAGCATCCAGTTTTCTGCAGCTCACTTGATTGTTTTACTGTGTAGATTGGGAAAGAATTAGCAGTGTCATCTTATTATAAGTATGCCAGGCATCATATAGAGTTCTGTAAAGCACACAGCCATGGAATTCTGGATACGTGGATATGTAATCTGCTATGCATTATGTGGAGTGACAGATCACGCTTCTCTGTTGCGTAAAATCCAGTCTTGGCTTGGCTAATGCAGAAGAAAATCCCCCACCCCAACTGTCTTTTCCAACTGTGATAGAGGTGGGATAATGCTAGGAAGTTGTTTACCACTGTCCGCCTAGGCCTCTTAGTTACATTGAAAGAAAATCTTAATTCTTCAACAAACAAGATGTTTTGGAAAAATGTATGCTGCCAGATTTGTCAAAGGCCATTTTCTGGTGCCCATGAGTATACACAAACAAGGTGGAGCGCCCATCAGGACCGTGGGATACTCGATACCGGGCTGGTTTCTTAAAGGGATGTGTCACGGCAGCAATGACCCGGTCCGTGGCCCTGGGCATCCAAAACAATATGAAACAAAAGGGGGAAATAGAGTTCATGGGATAAGTGTTCGTGATGCCACCTGTGGTGTTCGGCAATGGAGATGTTAGCCGACGCTGCTGTGCACTCCTCTGGGGCAGATGATAATGCAGCTGGGTTGTTAAAGCTCTCCACAGGTAGAGCTTGGTCCCCAGGGCAGTTAGTGGTGTAGGTGGCAATGTTGCTAGTGGCAGGTAGTGGTGCAGAGTAGGTGATGCCGGAAACAAATAGAAGGACACAGCATGTTGCAGTTTTCACAGTTTTACTTACAGTTTGGGCCCCCAGCCGGGGAGCTGTATCTTCTGGGCATGAAGTCCAGGAAACTCTCCGGCATGTTGGGCACCTGTCCAGAACTCTTTTGTATGTCTCTCCTGGCCATATTTCTGCACTGGCTACCACCTCTCCTGCCCTGCGCTTGCCACCCAGTGTCCCATGCCAGTGAACGCGGGTCTTGTCGTGTGATGTACTCTCTGTCCCCTGGACCCCCTGTGTTCACCTTTTCGGTGAATAGGTGCAAGTTTGGCTGCTGCACCTACAGTCACAGCAGCCTCCGGATTGCTAGCTGGAGCCTGAAGCTGTCCCACTAGTTCAGGGGCCCTACTGCGGTCTGGTTCCTCCACTTCTGGATACGGGTCCCACTGGTGGCCTCCGCACTTCCCGTGTCCCTGGAACCCCTTTTATCTTCCTTGGAGCTTCTTGCTTTCCTTATCCCTTCAGCCTGTCATCAGCTGCAGACCCTCTGTCTGCTCAGCTCCACTTCCTTTCTCCCACCCCCTTTGTGTCTAACCCCATGTGTCCTAGCTCCCCCCTCTTTCCTACCTTCCTCCACCCACACCCTCTACCATGTCACATTGGCAGAACCCCTGAAGTGCCAGAAAAGCAGAAACTCCCCATATATAATCTTATTTTACAAACAACACTCCCCAGTGAATTTATCAAGGGGTGCAGTGATCATATTGACACCACATGTGCCTCACAGAACTTTATACCATTGGGTGGTGAAGAAAGAGTAATTACATTTTTGCCATTAAAATCTTGTTTTACCCCAAGTTTTTAATTTTGCTAAGGGCTAATAGGAAAAAATGGATCTACTGTATTTGTTGTAAAAATTTCACCTGATTGTGATAATACACTAAATGTAATCGAGAAATACTTTTCAGGCACAGTGCAAAGCTCAGAAAGGAAAGGAGGGTCATATTACAGTGCAGATTTTACTGTTATGGTTTGCGGGTGCCATGACCTACTAGAAGAGCCTCTGAGGTGCCAGAACAACAGAACTCCTCATAAGTGACCTCACTTTACAAACTACACCTCTTGATTAATTAATCTAGGGTTTGCTGTGATCATATTGACAACACAGGTATGTCAAAGAATTTTATACCATTGGGCAGTGAAGAAAAAATAATTACATTTTTGCCCCAAAAAATTGTTTTAGCCCCAGATTTTACATTTTCACCAGGATATATGGGTAAAAACGGCACCAAAATGTGTGCTAAATGTAGAAATACCTCACACGTGGCTGTACAGTACTGCTTAGCCATACGGCAAGACTCGGGAGGGACAGAGTACTATTTGCCTCCTGGAGCCCAGATTTTCCTAGAATAGTTTGTGGACTCCATATACAGAGCCCATAAGGGCTAGAAGAGCAAAATTCCCCCTCAAGTGACCCATTTTGGAAATTATACCTCATTGTGAATTTATTTATTGTTGTAGTGATGATTTGACTCCATGGGTGTTTTCCAGAAACAAGAAGCAGTGGATGTTGATAAGTAAATTGCAAACTGCCATTGTAGTGACCAGTATGTTGTAGTCACCAGTACGTTGCAGTGCCCAAACATTGTGCCCAGCTTATGCTTCTGGAGACATGCACCCATAAATTAGGTGGGCTTTCATCACTACAGAATTGCCAAACAGGCTCAGAGGTATTTGGATTTGGGAGTGCAGAATTCACTGGATTTCTTTTGGGGTGCAAGGAGCCACAGTGCTTTTAACCCCTTTCTGACATTGGACGTACTATCCCGTCGAGGTGGGGTGGGCCCGCATGACCACCGACGGGATAGTACGTCCAGCGCGATCGGCCGCGCTCACGGGGGGAGTGCGGCCGATCGCGGCTGGGTGTCAGCTGACTATCGCAGCTGACATCCGGCACTATGTGCCAGGAGCGGTTACGGACCGCCCCCGGCACATTAACCCCCGGCACACCGCGATCAAACATGATCACGGTGTGTCGGCGGTACAGGGAAGCATCGCGCAGAGAGGGGGCTCCCTGCGTGCTTCCCTGAGACCCCCAGAGCAACGCGATGTGATCGCGTTGCTCTGAGGGTCTCTTACCTCCTCTCCCTGCAGTCCCCGGATCCAAAATGGCCATGGCATCTGGGTCCTGCAGGGAGGGAGGTGGCTTACCGAGTGCCTGCTCAGAGCAAGCGCTTGGTAAGCCTGCAGCACTGTAACTCAGATCGCTGATCTGACAGAGTGCTGTGAAAACTGTCAAATCAGAGATCTGTGATGTCCCCCCCCCTGGGACAAAGTAAAAATGTAAAAAAAAAAATTTCCACATGTGTAAAAAAAAAAAAAATTCCTAAATAAAGAAAAAAAAATATTATTCCCATAAATACATTTCTTTATCTAAATAAAAAAAAAAACAATAAAAGTACACATATTTAGTATCGCCGCATCCGTAAAGACCCACCCTATAAAACTGTCCCACTAGTTAACCCCTTCAGTGAACACCGTAGGGAAAAAAAAACGAGGCAAAAAACAACGCTTTATTATAATACCGCCGAACAAAAAGTGGAATAACACGCGATCAAAAAGACGGATATAAATAACCATGGTACCGCTGAAAACGACATCTTGTCCCGCAAAAAACGAGCTGCAATACAGCGTCATCAAAGAAAAAATAAAAAAGTTATAGTCCTCAGAATAAAGCATTGCCAAAATAATTATTTATTCTATAAAATAGTTTTCATCGTATAAAAGCGCCAAAACATTAAAAAAATGATATAAATGAGGTATTGCTGTAATTGTACTGACCCGATGAATAAAACTGCTTTATCAGTTTTACCAAACGTGGAACGGATTAAACGCCTCCCCCAAAAGAAATTCATGAATAGCTGTTTTTTTGTCATTCTGCCTCACAAAAATCGGAATAAAAAACGATCAAAAACTGTCACGTGTCCGAAAATCTTACCAATAAAAACATCAACTCGTCCCGCAAAAAACAAGACCTCACATGACTCTGTGGACCAAAATATGGAAACATTATAGGTCTCAAAATGTGGAGACGCAAAAACTTTTTTGCTATAAAAAGCGTCTTTTAGTGTGTGACGGCTGCCAATCATAAAAATCCGCTATAAAAAATGCTATAAAAGTAAATCAAACCTTCCTTCATCACCCCCTTAGTTAGGGAAAAATAATAAAATTAAAAAAATGTATTTATTTCCATTTTCCCATTAGGGTTAGGGCTAGGGTTAGGGTTAGGGCTAGGGTTAGGGTTAGGGCTAGGGTTAGGGTTAGGGCTAGGGTTAGGGCTAGGGTTAGGGTTAGGGCTAGGGTTAGGGCTAGGGTTAGGGTTAGGGCTAGGGCTAGGGTTAGGGCTAGGGTTAGGGCAAGGGCTAGGGTTAGGGCAAGGGCTAGGGTTAGGGCTAGGGTTAGGGTTAGGGTTGGGGCTAGGTTTGGAGCTAAAGTTAGGGTTAGGGTTGGGGCTAACGTTAGGGTTAGGGTTGGGGCTAAAGTTAGGGTTAGGGTTTGGATTACATTTAAGGTTGGGATTAGGGTTGGGATTAGAGTTAGGGGTGTGTCAGGGTTAGGGGTGTGGTTAGGGTTACCGTTGGGATTAGGGTTAGGGGTGTGTTTGGATTAGGGTTTCAGTTAGAATTGGGGAGTTTCCACTGTTTAGGCACATCAGGGGCTCTCCAAACGTGACATGGCGTCCGATCTCAATTCCAGCCAATTCTGCATTGAAAAAGTAAAACAGTGCTCCTTCCCTTCCGAGCTTTCCCGTGCGCCCAAACTGGGGTTTACCCCAACATATGGGGCATCAGCGTACTCGGGACAAATTGGACAACAACTTTTGGGGTCCAAGTTCTCTTGTTACCCTTGGGAAAATATAAATTTGGGGAGCTAAAAATCATTTTTGTGGGAAAAAAAGGATTTTTTATTTTCACGGCTCTGCGTTGTAAACTGTAGTGAAACACTTGGGGGTTCAAAGTTCTCACAACACATCTAGATAAGTTCCTTGGGAGGTCTAGTTTCCAATATGGGTAACTTAAGGGGGTTTCTACTGTTTAGGTGCATCAGGGGCTCTGCAAATGCAACGTGACGCCTGCAAACCAATCCATCTAAGTCTGCATTCCAAAAGGCGCTCCTTCCCTCCCGAGCTCTGCCATGTGCCGAAACAGTGTTTTCCCCCCACATATGGGGTATCAGCGTACTCAGGACAAATTGGAAAACAACTTTTGGGGTCCAATTTATCCTGTTACCTTTGTGAAAACACAAAACTGGGGGCTAAAAAATCATTTTTGTGAAAAAAAAGAATTTTTATTTTCACGGTTCTGCGTTATAAACTGTAGTGAAACACTTGGGGGATCAAAGCTCTCAAAACACATCTAGATAAGTTCCTTAGGGGGTCTACTTTCCAAAATGATGTCACTTGTGGGGGGTTTAATGTTTAGGCACATCAGGGGCTCTCCAAACGCGACATGGTGTCCCATCTCAATTCCAGTCAATTTTGCATTGAAAAGTTAAACGGCGCTCCTTCCCTTCCAAGCTCTGCCATGCGCCCAAACAGTAGTTCCCCCCACATATGGAGTATCAGCGTACTCAGGACAAATTGCACAACAACTTTTGGGGTCCAATTTCTTCTCTTACCCTTGGGAAAATAAAAAATTGGGGGCGAAAATTCATTTTTGTGAAAAAATATGATTTTCTATTTTTACGGCTCTGCATTATAAACTTCTGTGAAGCACTTGGTGGGTTAAAGTGCTCACCACACATCTAGATAAGTTCCTTAGGGGGTCTACTTTCCAAAATGGTGTCACTTGTGGGGGTTTCAATGTTTAGGCACATCAGGGGCTCTCCAAACGCAACATGGCGTTCCATCTCAATTCCAGTCAATTTTGCATTGAAAAGTCAAATGGCGCTCCTTCCCTTCCGAGCTCTGCCATGCGCCCAAACAGTGGTTTACCCCCACATATTGGGTATCAGCGTACTCAGCACAAATTGTACAACAACTTTTGGGGTCCATTTTCTCCTGTTACCCTTGGTAAAATAAAACAAATTGGAGCTGAAATAAATTTTGTGTAAAAAAAAGTTAAATGTTCATTTTTATTTAAACATTCCAAAAATTCCTGTGAAACACCTGAAGGGTTAATAAACTTCTTGAATGTGGTTTTGAGCACCTTGAGGGGTGCAGTTTTTAGAATGGTGTCACACTTGGGTATTTTCTATCATATAGACCCCTCAAAATGACTTCAAATGAGATGTGGTCCCTAAAAAATAATGGTGTTGTAAAAATGAGAAATTGCTGGTCAAATTTTAACCCTTATAACTCCCTAACAAAAAAATATTTTGGTTCCTAAATTGTGCAGATGTAAAGTAGACATGTGGGAAATGTTACCTATTAAGTATTTTGTGTGACATATCTCTGTGATTTAAGGGCATAAAAAGTCAAAGTTGGAAAATTGTGAAATTTTCAAAATTTTCGCCAAATTTCCGTTTTTTTCACAAATAAATGCAAGTTATATCGAAGAAATTTTACCACTATCATGAAGTACAATATGTCACGAGAAAACAATGTCAGAATCGCCAAGATCCGTTGAAGCGTTCCAGAGTTATAACCTCATAAAGGGACAGTGGTTAGAATTGTAAAAATTGGCTCGGTCATTAACGTGCAAACCACCCTTGGGGGTAAAGGGGTTTAACAGTAAAAACTATTTTATTTTTGCATTGCTTCATTCTGAGAGCTATAACTTTTTTGCATTTCTGCTAATGGAGCTGTATGGTGGATTTTTTTTTGTAGGACAAAATTATATTTTCAGCAATATTATTTTTATTTACAGTCATCTTTTTTATTGCATTTTATTCCACTTTTTGTTCAGCAATATTCAGCAAAATTTTGCCCTGTTTTTTATTTATTTTTTTACTGAAGGGGTTAACTAGTGGGACCGTTTTATAGGGCAGGTCATCTCAGACGTGACTATACCAAACAAGTGTACTTTTTTTGGTTTTTTTTAATAGAAAAATAGACATTTAGCACTACAATATATATATATTTATTTTTTTTTAAATATTTTCAGATTTTTTTTTTTATTATTTTACAATATTTTTTTCCTAAACTTTTTTTTACTTTGTCCCACCATGGGACTATCACTTTCAGCCGCCTAATCATTGTTATAATCCATTTCAATGCATGAGTTATAACTGTCAGTGCTGCACTGATGCTAACCCTTTGGCCCATGGCTGATTGCTGCTGTGCCATTATCAAATTTCTACTGTGGGTGAATTGATCATCGGACAATTAGCTGTGTTACTATTCCTAAATTTTTCTACCCATAATAATCTACAAAACCGATGTTTAAGGCACTTGAGTGTGGCTGAGCAAAAATCCAGATTGAGATGTATCAGGGCTCCCAGCTAAGATTCCTACACTGCTCCCCCACCCATCTCGTCTTAATTGAAACTTCAATTCAAAGCTATCTAGTCTCTGATACCTCATGCATGGCCCATGGATGTCTGCTGCTGTGTCATTATCAAATTTCTAATGTGACTCACTTCTCCTGGTGCCTGCACCAAATTTGAGCTGTTTGGAAAGCTTTTTGGCTCCCCTTAAGGTGTTTGACTTCAATGGGGTTCTGGTATGTTCGACAAACCATTCGGCAAACATCGGGACTTTCGCCCAACCGAGGAAAACCTTGAAAGGTTTGCTCATGTCTAATCGGTGCAGGTGACTGGTCATAATTTGGACTTGTTTTGTAGCCATATGACCTTGAAAGAAATAGTTTATTTCCAGGATTTGTAGGTCTGAAATCACATTACTGCTGAATGTATAAATGAAGAGAGTTGATATAAGGGCAGCAGTCATACTGGAGTCATTTAGCTTGATGTATCCCGAAGATCTATCTGCAAAATATGGAGAAACCAGCTGTCTAAGTTTCATATGGTAAACAGGGACCCTGTTATCAATTTTTGCAAAGGGACCCAAGAACTGCAAGTCCTTTTGACAATAGAGTTTTATATTTAGGATGTAGTCCCTGTATGATACAAATGTTATATTCATTTGTGGCCATTTATATTTCCTAAAGTATCATAACCACATGATCGTAATTAGGCAAGATGAAACTTCTCCTTTTATATCCATGTGATATTATAATCTAATCAAGCAATAGTTTCATACAACAAGAATAACATTGTGTAGTTCGACCCGGAGAGTAAAATCCATGTTTCATTAGTCCATGGGCTCTAAAATACTCTGGCATAGTCTACAAATGCAGCAATAAAACAAGATTTTGTAGTAACACCAGGCCTCTTCTCATTATCCTCTTCTAATCTAGCAGAATGATTTCACTCTGGGGGTATGCCATATAAATGCCATTTTTAACTATGTGACATGGTGAAACAAAGTATAAAGAATAATGCACTCTTCACATAAATGGCTAGAAGGTCAGGTAGCAGCATTATTCATTGTGTATGAATATGCCATGAGTCATGACATACAATGGATCATGGATAACAGTGAAAAGTGCTAGCCTATACTGCTGTACTATAAGAGGGGCTTGGAAAAGGGCTATGAAAGTCAAAAAATGCATGTTCCAAATGTTACTTTTTCAATCAATTAAAAAAGCCATACACTTGTATTACCTGCTTGGTTGGTCAACAGTAATCGCTCCTAAACCCCCATAAACAGGTGTAACCTAAGTAGAAAATAGAGTCAAATGGATCCCAAAGGCAGAGAACACCAGGGCACAGTAAATAGTTCTCAGAGAGGAAGCAGAAGAGAAGCCATGTTAAGAGGTGGAACTGGTGGCCAGCTGATCTGTGAAGTCCATGTCACAGAGTGAGTTTGTTCAGCCAAAATGGACCAGCAGAAGAGCACTGGAAGTCTCAAAGTTTATTTGCAATGCTTTCCATAATAGTGGAACCTCAGGTGATCCCCACAGATTAAGATGTGCTCTATAGTGGTCCAGGTGCAAACGAGAGCAGAAATTGACTGACAGCTTTGAATTCATCCAGTAAGTGTACATGTGAAGAGGACAAGTTGGGACCGAAGGCACTTGTAGTGCCAAATTTAAAGTTAGTGTACAAGATCGGAGACACTATACTGTTCTATTAGTCCAGGGACAATACTTGTTGCATTTTTTTCAGAGACTATAGCATTGCATTTTGTGGATTTCAGTTCTCCCCACAAAAAAAATGTACCAATTCCATTGTGGACTATTGGAGTAATCCATACATGGTGGCGTTAACTGCTATTGAACCCACTTGCCTAAAAGCCTCTTTTGGTTTAACTGGTGCTAGGTGGTAATGGTTTGATGCTTATTGTAAGGATAGACACCTGGTGGGTAGTGTTGAGCATTCCGATACCGCAAGTATCGGGTATCGGCCGATACTTGCGGGTATCGGAATTCCGATACCGAGATCCGATACTTTTGTGGTATCGGGTATCGGTATCGAAACAACATTAATGTAATAATGTGTAAAAGAGAGAATTAAAATAAAAAATATTGCTATACTCACCTCTCCGACGCAGCCTGGACCTCACCGAGGGAACCGGCAGCGTTGTTTGCTTAAAATTCGCGCGTTTACTTCCTTACGTGAAGTCCCGGCTTGTGATTGGTCGCGTGCCGCCCATGTGGCCGCGACGCGACCAATCACAGCAAGCCGTGACGTAATTTCAGGATTTCAGGACCTGAAATTACGTCACGGCTTGCTGTGATTGGTCGCGTCGTGGCCACATGGGCGGCACGCGACCAATCACAAGCCGGGACTTCACGTAAGGAAGTAAACGCGCGAATTTTAAGCAAACAACGCTGCCGGTTCCCTCGGTGAGGTGAGTATAGCAATATTTTTTATTTTAATTCTTTCTTTTACACATTAATATGGATCCCAGGGCCTGAAGGAGAGTTTCCTCTCCTTCAGACCCTGGGAACCATCAGGGATACCGTCCGATACTTGAGTCCCATTGACTTGTATTGGTATCGGGTATCGGTATCGGATTGGATCCGATACTTTGCCGGTATCGGCCGATACTTTCCGATACCGATACTTTCAAGTATCGGACGGTATCGCTCAAAACTACTGGTGGGTCATAGTCATTACCAGTGTATTTTGTGCGTGGGCCACCCTTCAGGGTATGTGCACACATCAGGATTTCTTGCAGAAATTTCCTGAAAAAAACCGGAAATTTTCTGCAAGAAATCCGCATTTTTTTTTTTGCGGTTTTTTGCGGGTTTTTTTAGCATTTTGCAAGAGAAATTAGCTTGCAGGATGCTAAAGTTTTCCAAGCGATCTGTAGCATCGCTTGGAAAACTGACAGGTTGGTCACACTTGTCAAACATAGTGTTTGACAAGTGAGACCAACTTTTTACAATAGATGCTGCTTATGCAGCATCAATAGTAAAAGATAGAATGTTTAAAAATAATTAAAAAAATTAAAAAAATGGTTATACTCACCCTCTGCAGACAGCCGATCTCCTCAGCGGCATCCATTCCTATAGATGATGTGTGCAGGACCTCCGATGACGTCGCGGTCAAGTGAGCAGTCACATGACCGATCTCGCGACCAATCACAAGACTGCAATGTCATCGCAGGTCCTGAACCACACCATCTATAGGAACAGAAGCGACAGCATGCACCGCTGACAGGCGGGAAAACTCCGGGGGCCATCGAAGGTGAGTATATCACTATTTTTTATTTTAATTCTTTTTTTTTTACCAATTATATGGTGCCCAGTCCGTGGAGGAGAGTCTCCTCTCCTCCACCCTGGGCACCAACCGCACATAATCTGCTTACTTCCCGCATGGTGTGCACAGCCCCGTGCGGGAAGTAAGCAGATCAATGCATTCCTAGGTGTGCGGAATCCCCGCAATTCCGCAAATTTAATGAACATGTTGCTTTTTTTTCCGCGATGCGATTTTTTCGCGGAAAAAAATGCAACATTTGCACAAGAAATGCGGAATACACTGGAAATAATAGGAGGCATATGTAAGTGTTTTTTCGCATTTTTATCACGTTTTTATAGCGAAAAAACGTGAAAAAAACGCGAAAAATACTGAACGTGTGCACATGGCCTTA
The DNA here is from genome assembly GCF_051348905.1 of Ranitomeya variabilis. Taxonomy (NCBI): domain Eukaryota; kingdom Metazoa; phylum Chordata; class Amphibia; order Anura; family Dendrobatidae; genus Ranitomeya; species Ranitomeya variabilis. The sequence continues at coordinate 47,196,237 of NC_135233.1, read as the reverse complement.
CACTTATCTGGATGATAGATAAGTTTGTTTCCACCACTAGAAATCTTATTGATCTCTAGGACAGTAGACCTTCTGTCTGTGATATTTGCACTGTCACAGCAACTATGGGCTCTATCTGTGCAGGGGTCAGCCTCATGTCACAGATGAATGCCGTCAATAGAAGGAATGAAGTTAGAGACCAGTTTTCAGAATAAACAGATTTCCTGTTTATTAGCGATCCTATCCAAATACATATTTAGTCAATATCTTTTGGGGCGTAACAAAGAAATAAGATACAAAAATTCAAGCATCTCATTAGTTTGTATTAACATCTTACTACTGATTGGTTAATGATTCAATCCTTTATGTAGTTGAATATTAATTTCTAATTAACGTGAAGTCAAGGGAGCACTTCACACCGGTCCTTCAGTACTTGCTAGAAATCTTCGCACGGGACTACCACTGCTAACGTGCAACCTTCCATATCAATTTACATGACAGACTGGACATTGAGGACAGACCCCACGACTTCAAGTACGTATGAAGAACTGCATAGGCCCTAGCATTCATTCGGGATGACTTTATACACTGCCACTTCACTCAGAGTCCTCGGAGTCAGATAAACCCCTCACCGCTCAGCTCCCAGTGATGCTCTTAGGAGTTGTCTTAGGGGAGATGATAGAATGAACCAGGTATCTCCAAGTTCTCCCTAATCTCATCCACTCAAACAACTACTCACAGAATCATACTCCTTGGTAGACAGTAAAGTACATATAATAGCAGTGAAAAAAAAAACTATTTTGCATTCACCGTGACATGGTGCAGGTACCACGTCACTTGGCCAGCATATAGAGTTATGGACAGAGTTACAGGAGGCAGGCAGTAATGCAATGAGCTACTTACCATGGTTGTTCCTGAAGCCTGGTCTGCCCAAGGGTCTGCAGTTCGATGACGCTTTTGTAGTGCCCGCATTCTCCACCAAAGAAATGTCACTATGGGGACCAGCCATGCAGGAATTTACCTCGTGTCACAGATGAATGCCTTTAACGGAGAGAATGAAGTTACAGACTACTTTTCTGAATAACCAGATTCACTGTTTATTAGAGATGTTGTTATATATTTATACAGTATCTTTTTGGACATAACAGAGAAACAAGATACAAAAATTCAAGCATTTCATTGGTTGGTATTAACATCTTACTACTGATTGGTTAATAATTTAATCCTCTATGTAGTTGAATATTCATTTCTAGTTAATGTATTATAGGCTTCCATTTCAAGCACCTAATTAAACAGGTGTGCATACTGCCATAGGTGGGTGGGTGTCTAAAACCCTGTTTATGTGAGCTGGACAATGCATGCCTTCTCTGTGCCAAGCTTCAAGGCTACAAATAGAAACATTCAGACTAACACATAATGTTAGTGCATAAAGAAAATGTAAATTCAAGCATAAAACTATTGTGTTAGAACTTTATACAGAAAATGGATTTAATATTCTTTTCTAAGATGGATGCCACCGTTACAGCACTGAGGAGAATTAGTACGGAGTCATGTCTCTATGAGAGATGTGTAAGGAGAAATGTGAATTTGTGTACCTTTCTTCATATCTCATACAGTTGTAGGGAACAGCACTACTCTATATACAGTAACTCCTTTTCACAAAAGACAGAAATGAATTGGGTCCACCCAGTCTAAGGTTCAGTTCCAATATTCAGACACCATTGATGTTATTGGTTGGGAAAGCGAATTTAAAAGGAATGTTCCTCTACTACAGTGTTCCCCAACTCCGGTCCTCAAGAGCCACCAACAGGTCATGTTTTCAGGATTTCCTTAGTATTGCACAGGTGATAATTGCATCACCTGGACAGGCAAGCATTCAATCACCTGTGCAATACTAAGGAAATCCTGAAAACACGACCTGTTGGTGGCTCTTGAGGACCGGAGTTGGGGAACACTGCTCTACTATATTCTTTTTCCGATTGGCCACATTGTTTGCCATTGACTATAATGGGTTGGCAGCACAGCCTCCAGATAATTTTCAGGAGAGAAAGTAGTACAGTACTTTCTTAGAAGCCATTTCTACCACTGTTGTCGTGATTGATGGAGGTTAAAACTGTCAGACCTTCGATGAGTGGACATTGAGAGACCATCCTGTCCTGAATTAGTCTTTTTAAATCCTCATAAGTTTCTTATTAGAATCTGTAAACAGGGGGAAAACAAGGTATCCTTAGGCATTTGTCCTAGGGAAGAAACTAAATTCACCACCAACCATCGTAATGTTACTCATTTGAGATATCAGGAACAAGACCTTTGACCATGTCTATTCTAAAGTAAGGATTATTTTATCCCTTGTAGATTGTGAGCCCTCGCGGGCAGGGTCCTCTCTCCTCCTGACTTGTATTGTTTAAGATTATTGTACTTGTTTTTATTATGCTACCCTTCCTCACATGTAAAGCGCAATGGAATAAATGGCGCAATAATAATAATAATAATAATGGCATCAATCTAATGATATTTGGTATTTTTGTACTGAAGTTAAAGTCTTGCAGGGTCTGCACAGTTTAGGAGTCTACGTCAAGACATCTGACCCATGCTAAACATTTCCAAAGTCTATTGTATCACCAAAATCCATTATAAACCTAAACAGTTGAAAATTTTGATTCACTACTCTACAATGTGCTTGAACTAACAGCCAGCTCCATATTTCTTATTTTAATCCCTCTCCTACAGAGCAGCTCTGTGTGACCGACTCAGGAAGCGTCGGACATAAATGGCACATTATTATAAAACATTGTGTGAAATATAACCGCTTTCTGTGGAATCTCATTCAAAAGCCAAAATCGGCCTGTTTGTTTTTTGTCTCACCTCATCTTACCTTGTCACATCTCGAGCTAAAACTAGTTGGAATTAAGTTGTTTATCCAAGTTTAGACAGCGGTGCTGTCATGGCAATTTAATGACTAAACCTTGGGGCATGGAAGACCTGTTTTTTTTCCAACTCTACAGACAAACGCAAGTTCTCTACAGCCGGCAAAAGTGCTAAATCTTACAGAACTTTCCTATTTGTAAACACAAGCTTAAAGACTGAATAAGAATGTTCTGCAATCAGGGCATCCTTAGTTGCCATTATTCCTCTAGATCTCACATCTGGTCTCTCTCAGGGCCGAGACACAATTGCTCCTCTGTCATATGGTCTCTCTAAAAAAAAGTTTTTTACGCTGTACAAAAGCTATAGAAGACACTGGAACAGTTACTCTAATTGGTCTGCATTTCCTTCTTTTTCTCAGAGCTTTTGACAAAAGATTCTTTTCAGCGATGACTGATGGGGACACTTGCTGAATGTGCTACATAAAATTACCCCATACATTTCACTTATGGAAGTCCATATGGAAACACTTTAATTGCCTTGGGCCACTGATTATCTGATCAGATTACGTGAAAAATTGAGATTGAGGACGTTGCAAAAAAACAATAACTGTACAATCATAAACTGTGTACAAATTTAATTTTTTGTTGAAGCCAACATGTTATACATTCCAATATAGAAAAACATTTGCACCAATCTCTTGTGCCCATTGGAGCTCACAACTAAATTTTATTATCACAAACTCAAGAGTCAATTTTGGAAGATTATCATCATGAATGTTTTTGGATTGCAAGAATGTATGGTAGCACATCCAAGCTTTAAGAGAACATTTAGATTGCATACAAATATGTAGTCAGTAGGGTTGAGCGAAACGGGTCGATCATTTTCAAAAGTCGCCGACTTTTGGCTAAGTCGGCGTCTCATGAAACCCGATCCGACCCCTGTGCTTGTCGGCCATGCGGTACGCGACTTTCGCGCCAAAGTCGCGTTTCAATGACGCGAAAAGCGCCATTTCTCAGCCAATGAAGGTGAACGCAGAGTGTGGGCAGCGTGATGACATAGATCCTGGTCCCCACCATCTTAGAGAAGGGCATTGCAGTGATTGGCTTGCTGTCTGCGGCGTCACAGGGGCTATAAAGGGGCGTTCCCGCCGACCGCCATCTTACTGCTGCTGATCTGAGCTTAGGGACAGGTTGCTGCCGCTTCGTCAGAAGCAGGGAGAGCGTTAGGCAGGGTCCACTAACCACCAAACCACTTGTGCTGCAGCGATTTGCACTGTCCAACACCACCTTCGGTGTGCAGGGACTGTGGAAGCTATTTTTTTTTTTTTTTCCCCTCAGCGCTGTAGCTCATTGGGCTGCCCTAGAAGGCTCCGTGATAGCTGTATTGCTGTGTGTACGCCACTGTGGAAACCAACTGCTTTTTTCAAAGCACATATCCTCTTGTTCCTTCCTTTCTGCACAGCTATCTTTTTTGTTTGTCCACACTTTTTATTTAATTTGTGCATCAGTCCACTCCTATTGCTGCCTGCCATACCTGGCTTACATTACTGCAGGGAGATAGTAATTGTAGGACAGTTTTTTTTTTTGTTTTGTTTTTTTTTGTGGGAGATTAAGATTGGCATTTCTGCTACAGTGCCATCCCTGTGTGTGCCATCTCTCACTGAGTGGGCCATAGAAAGCCTATTTATTTTTTCCGTGATTTGTGTTCTAAAATCTACCTCAACACAAAAACACTACATCAATCAGTGGGAGAAAAATATTGGCCTCAGTCAGGGCTTGTGTGCCACTGCTGTGTGTGCTATCTCTCATTCAGTGGGCTATAGCAAGCCTATTTTTTTTTTTTTTTTTTTTAATATTATTTGGTTTCTAAAGTCTCCCTGAAAAAAAAAAAAAACCTAAAAAAACAGTGGGAGAGTAATATTGCCCTTTCAGCTTGTGTGCCAGTCTTGACTCCTGGGTGTGCCACCTCTCTCCCTCTCATTCAGTGGGCCATAGAAAGCCTATTTTTTTTTTTTTTTAAATATTATTGGGTTTCTAAAGTCTCCCTTAAAAAACAAAAAATACATAAAAAAACAGTGGGAGAGTAATATTGCCCTTTCAGCTTGTGTGCCAGTCTTGACTCCTGGGTGTGCCACCTCTCTCTCTCATTCAGTGGGCCATAGAAAGGCTATTTTTTTTTTGGTTTTTTTAATATTATTTGGTTTCTAAAGTCTCCCTGAAAAAAAAAAAAAAAACATACAAAAAACAGTGGGAGAGTAATATTGCCCTTTCAGCTTGTGTGCCAGTCTTGACTCCTGGGTGTGCCACCTCTCTCCCTTTCATTCAGTGGGCCATAGAAAGCCTATGTATTTTTTTTTTTAAATATTATTGGGTTTCTAAAGTCTCCCTTAAAAAACAAAAAATACATAAAAAAACAGTGGGAGAGTAATATTGCCCTTTCAGCTTGTGTGCCAGTCTTGACTCCTGGGTGTGCCACCTCTCTCTCTCATTCAGTGGGCCATAGAAAGGCTATTTTTTTTTGGTTTTTTTAATATTATTTGGTTTCTAAAGTCTCCCTGAAAAAAAAAAAAAAAAACATACAAAAAACAGTGGGAGAGTAATATTGCCCTTTCAGCTTGTGTGCCAGTCTTGACTCCTGGGTGTGCCACCTCTCTCCCTTTCATTCAGTGGGCCATAGAAAGGCTATTTATTTTTTTTAAAAAATATTATTGGGTTTCTAAAGTCTCCCTGAAAAAAAAAAAAAAAACATACAAAAAACAGTGGGAGAGTAATATTGCCCTTTCAGCTTGTGTGCCAGTCTTGACTCCTGGGTGTGCCACCTCTCTCCCTTTCATTCAGTGGGCCATAGAAAGCCTATTTATTTTTTTTTTTAAATATTATTTGGTTTCTAAAGTCTCCCTGAAAAAAAAAAAAACATAAAAAAACAGTGGGAGAGTAATATTGCCCTTTCAGCTTGTGTGCCAGTCTTGACTCCTGGGTGTGCCACCTCTCTCTCTCTAATTGTGGGCCATAGAAAGCCTTTTTTTTTTTTAATATTATTTGGTTTCTAAAGTCTCCCTGAAAAAAAAAAAAACATAAATTAGGTGGGAGATTAATATTGACATTAGTGCTTGAGTGACAGTCCTGCGTGTGTGTCATCTCTGTGATTTTGTGCCACAGAAAACAGAGTGTGTAACATTGTGCCTGATTTTCCTTGTGGTCTCACCAACCTGTTAAGGGATATTGAAATCATACTGAAGTTATAGCTCACCGTGTAAGTTGTTTGACAGCAACAAATAAAGTTACTTTGGTTAAGATTTTAAAACAATGAGGAAGTCTGGTGCAAGAGGTCGTCGTGGGCGTTCATTGTCAGCTGGTAATGATGGTAGTGGTAGTGGAGCATCAGGTGGTCGTGGGGATAAAAATATTCCACCTAAGTCTGGAGCTGTGGAGCCAGTTTCGTCGTCAGGCTACACAAGGCCTCGAACGCTCTCTTTTCTGGGAGTAGGAAAACCGCTTTTAAAGGCGGAGCAGCAACAGCAAGTTTTGGCTTACATTGCAGACTCAGCCTCTAGCTCTTTTGCCTCCTCTTCCGAAACTGGTAAATGTAAAAGCAGCGCGTCGCTTGTGGATGTTCACGGTCAGGGACAAGTCGCTTCCTTGTCCTCCTCAGCAAAAACTACAACAAGAGAGAAGGATGCAGCAGGCGACACAACGGGTCACTCCATGGAGCTCTTTACACATACCGTCCCTGGCTTAGAAAGTGAAACATTTAACAGGCCATGCCCATTACAAGTATATTCTGACATGGAGTGCACTGATGCACAGCCACAGCCAGAGTACTATGCTGCTCCTTTGACTCAGACCACCACATTGCCCTCTCAGGGTACAGATCCACAATCAGACCCTGATGAGACTATGTTGCCCCGCCACGAACGCTATACCACCGACCGACACAGTGACACAGACGAAGTTGCACACGAGCTCGAAGAGGAGGTAATAGATGACCCAGTTATTGACCCCGATTGGCAGCCATTGGGGGAACAGGGTGCAGGCGGCAGTAGTTCAGAAGCGGAGGTGGAGGAGGGGCCGCAGCAGGCATCAACATCGCAACAGGTTCCATCTGCCGGGCCCGTATCTGGCCCAAAACGCGTGTCAAAGCCAAAACCTGTTGGAGCACAGCGTTGCCATCCGGTTAAAGCTCAGTCTGCAATCCCTGAAAAGGGATCCGAGTCTAGGAAGAGTGCAGTCTGGCATTTTTTTAAACAACATCCAACTGATCAGCGCAAAGTCATCTGTCAAAAATGTTCAACTAGCTTAAGCAGAGGTCAGAATCTGAAAAGTCTAAATACTAGTTGCATGCATAGACACTTAACCACCATGCATTTTCAAGCCTGGACTAACTACCAAACGTCCCTCAAGGTTGTAGCACCCTCGGCCAATGAAGCTAGTCAGCAACGCAACATCCCTTCCGTCACTGTAAGGCCACCATTTTCCGCACCACCGGCAGTATCTGTGCAGGTTTCTTTGCCAGCCAAAAGCAGTCAGGGTCAGGGAATCACCAGTTTTGTAGGAGGAAATATTGCATCTAGGGCACCGGCGGAAACAATACCGTCTCCAACCGTCTCTCAGTCTGCCATGTACACCGGCACACCCGAAAGTTCCACGATCTCCAGCTCTCCAGTCCAGCTCACCCTACATGAGACTCTGGTTAGAAAAAGGAAGTACTTATCCTCGCATCCGCGTACACAGGGTTTTAACGCCCACATAGCTAGACTAATCTCGTTAGAGATGATGCCCTACCGGTTAGTTGAAAGCGAAGCTTTCAAAGCCCTGATGGAGTACGCTGAACCACGATACGAGCTACCCAGTCGACACTTTTTTTCCAGAAAAGCCATCCCAGCCCTGCACCAGCATGTTAAACAGCGCATCGTCCATGCACTCAGGCAATCTGTGAGTACAAAGGTGCACCTGACTACAGATGCATGGACCAGTAGGCATGGCCAGGGACGTTATGTGTCCATCACGGCACACTGGGTGAATGTGGTGGATGCAGGGTCCACAGGCGACATCAATTTAGGGACAGTTGTGCCTAGCCCACGGTCTAGGAAACAGTTGGCTGTAGGCGTTCGCACCCCCTCCTCCTCCTCCTCCTCGTCCTCCTGCAGAAGCTACAGCTCTTCCACAGAACGCAGTCTGCCAACCACTCCATCGGCAGATGACACTGTTGCACACCAGTTGTCCCATTATGGGCCAGCTACTGCCAAGCGTCAGCAGGCTGTATTGGCTATGAAGTGCTTGGGCGACAACAGACACACCGCGGAAGTTCTGTCCGAGTTCTTGCAACAAGAAACACAGTCGTGGCTGGGCACAGTAGATCTTGAGGCAGGCAAGGTAGTGAGTGATAACGGAAGGAATTTCATGGCTGCCATCTCCCTTTCCCAACTGAAACACATTCCTTGCCTGGCTCACACCTTAAACCTGGTGGTGCAGTGCTTATTGAAAACTTATCCTGGGTTCTCCGACCTGCTCCTCAAAGTGCGTGCACTTTGCTCACATATCCGACGTTCGCCTGTACACGCCAGCCGTATGCAGACCTATCAGCGGTCTTTGAACCTTCCCCAGCATCGCCTAATCATAGACGTTGCAACAAGGTGGAACTCAACACTGCACATGCTTCAGAGACTGTGCGAACAGAGGCGTGCTGTTATTTATTTGTGGGAGGATACACGGGCAGGCAGTAGGATGGCAGACATGGAGTTGTCAGGTGTGCAGTGGTCTAAGATACAAGACATGTGTCAAGTCCTTCAGTGTTTTGAGGAATGCACACGGCTGGTTAGTGCAGACAACGCCGTAATAAGCATGAGCATCCCCCTAATGCGTCTGCTGATGCAAAGTTTGACGCACATAAAGGAGCAGGCGTCTGCACCAGAGGAAGAGGAAAGCCTTGATGACAGTCAGCCATTGTCTGGTCAGGGCAGTGTACAGGACGAGGTAGCGGGCGAAGAGGAGGTGGAGGACGAGGAGGATGATGGGGATGAGTATATTTTTAATGCCGAACCTTTCCCGGGGGCACAGGAAATTGGTTGCGTGTCACGGCCGGGTTCTGGTTTTTTGAGGGACACAAGTGACGTAGATTTGCCTGCAACTGCCCCTCAACCAATCACAACCGGAGATTTGACAACTGGAACTTTGGCCCACATGGCGGATTATGCCTTACGTATCCTAAAAAGGGACACACGCATTACGAAAATGATGAACGATGACGATTACTGGTTGGCCTGCCTCCTTGATCCACGCTATAAAGGCAAATTGCAAAATATTATGCCACATGAGAACTTGGAACTAATATTAGCAACCAAACAATCAACTCTTGTTGACCGTTTGCTTCAGGCATTCCCAGCACACAGCGCACGTGATCGTTCTCACACGAGCTCCAGGGGGCAGCAGACTAGGAGTGTTAGGGGTGCACACATCAGAAGTGGCGTTGGACAGAGGGGTTTTCTGACCAGGTTGTGGAGTGATTTTGCTATGACCGCAGACAGGACAGGTACTGCTGCATCAATTGAAAGTGACAGGAGACAACATTTGTCCAGTATGGTTACTAACTATTTTTCATCCCTTATCGATGTTCTCCCTCAACCGTCATTCCCATTTGATTACTGGGCCTCCAAATTAGACACCTGGCCAGAATTGGCAGAATATGCATTGCAGGAGCTTGCTTGCCCGGCAGCAAGTGTCCTATCAGAAAGAGTATTCAGTGCTGCAGGTTCAATATTAACCGAAAAAAGGACTCGTCTGGCTACCCAAAATGTTGACGATCTAACATTCATTAAAATGAACCACAACTGGATTTCGAAATCTTTTGCCCCACCTTGCCCGGCCGACACCTAGCTTTCCTATGAAAAGCTCTTGCCTGTGAATTACTTTTCTAATGTCTAATTTGCTGCAGCTGATTGTACAGCATACGACATGTTTACACCTCCCTAAATGGCAAAACTCCCCACACGGGGCCGTGGTATCGCGACTTGGCGCAAGCACCCGTGAGACTGCTGTTTGTCTGAAGAGGTGGGTGTGCTCGCTTTTGGTTGACGGCATTGCTACTGGGTCCCTCATAGTACAATGTAGTGTCTCTGGCGGTGGTGGTGCGCACCCAACGTCAGACACACCGTTGTAACATGAGGGGCCCTGGGGCGGTCCCGCCGGCCTCAAGAGAGTTCCCCCCTACCCCAGCTCAAAATGTGCTCTACCACGTCCAAAATTATGTCGCACAGCTCCACCAATCTTTAGTCTATTCGCTGACATCATTCAATGTCTGGCACTGACAATACAAATTTGTAGACATCTATGATGCAACTTAAAGTAGTCTGTGTCTGTGTCCTATATTGGCACCATTAAATAGTTACTGCCAAATTACTATGTCAGAAACTCAGTAGATGAGCCCACCCCTGTACCTAAGTATGCCACCTTTTTTTTTGTTGTGGTTGTTTTGCGAGACATTAACATCTATTTATATTTTGGGAGTACTGGGACAGACACTCCTTGCACTACTCCTCCACTCACCACCAAGCTGCCTGTGTATCCATGTAACCGCTGTAAAGCTGCCATGAGCCTATTGTTTGTTATTTTTGGCCTTTGAAGCCTGTCTGCGGTCCCTCCTTCCACTAGTCCTCCACTGACCAGACCACTGCTGCCCGTGTACCCCTGGAACCAATTATAAAGTGCCTACAGCCAGCCCATTTTCTTATGTTAGGCCTTTGAAGCCTGTCTGCGGTCCCTACTTTAAATACTCCTCCACTGACCACCAAGCTGCCTGCCCGTGTATCCATGTAACCGCTGTAAAACTGCCATGAGCCTATTGTTTGTTATGTTAGGCCTTTGATAGCCTGTCTGCGGTCCCTACTTTAAATACTCCTCCACTGACCACCAAGCTGCCTGCCCGTGTATCCATGTAACCGCTGTAAAACTGCCATGAGCCTATTGTTTGTTATTTTAGGCCTTTGATAGCCTGTCTGCGGTCCCTACTTTAAATACTCCTCCACTCACCACCACCAAGTTGCCTGCCCGTGTATCCATGTAACCGCTGTAAAACTGCCATGAGCCTATTGTTTGTTATGTTAGGCCTTTGATAGCCTGTCTGCGGTCCCTACTTTAAATACTCCTCCACTCACCACCAAGCTGCCTGTGTATCCATGTAACCGCTGTAAAGCTGCCATGAGCCTATTGTTTGTTATTTTAGGCCTTTGATAGCCTGTCTGCGGTCCCTACTTTAAATACTCCTCCACTGACCAGACCACTGCTGCCCGTGTACCCCTGGAACCAATTATAAAGTGCCTACAGCCAGCCCATTTTCTTATGTTAGGCCTTTGAAGCCTGTCTGCGGTCCCTACTTTAAATACTCCTCCACTGACCACCAAGCTGCCTGCCCGTGTATCCATGTAACCGCTGTAAAACTGCCATGAGCCTATTGTTTGTTATGTTAGGCCTTTGATAGCCTGTCTGCGGTCCCTACTTTAAATACTCCTCCACTGACCACCAAGCTGCCTGCCCGTGTATCCATGTAACCGCTGTAAAACTGCCATGAGCCTATTGTTTGTTATGTTAGGCCTTTGATAGCCTGTCTGCGGTCCCTACTTTAAATACTCCTCCACTGACCACCAAGCTGCCTGCCCGTGTATCCATGTAACCGCTGTAAAACTGCCATGAGCCTATTGTTTGTTATTTTAGGCCTTTGATAGCCTGTCTGCGGTCCCTACTTTAAATACTCCTCCACTCACCACCACCAAGTTGCCTGCCCGTGTATCCATGTAACCGCTGTAAAACTGCCATGAGCCTATTGTTTGTTATGTTAGGCCTTTGATAGCCTGTCTGCGGTCCCTACTTTAAATACTCCTCCACTCACCACCAAGCTGCCTGTGTATCCATGTAACCGCTGTAAAGCTGCCATGAGCCTATTGTTTGTTATTTTAGGCCTTTGATAGCCTGTCTGCGGTCCCTACTTTAAATACTCCTCCACTGACCAGACCACTGCTGCCCGTGTACCCCTGGAACCAATTATAAAGTGCCTACAGCCAGCCCATTTTCTTATGTTAGGCCTTTGAAGCCTGTCTGCGGTCCCTACTTTAAATACTCCTCCACTGACCACCAAGCTGCCTGCCCGTGTATCCATGTAACCGCTGTAAAACTGCCATGAGCCTATTGTTTGTTATGTTAGGCCTTTGATAGCCTGTCTGCGGTCCCTACTTTAAATACTCCTCCACTGACCACCAAGCTGCCTGCCCGTGTATCCATGTAACCGCTGTAAAACTGCCATGAGCCTATTGTTTGTTATGTTAGGCCTTTGATAGCCTGTCTGCGGTCCCTACTTTAAATACTCCTCCACTGACCACCAAGCTGCCTGCCCGTGTATCCATGTAACCGCTGTAAAACTGCCATGAGCCTATTGTTTGTTATGTTAGGCCTTTGATAGCCTGTCTGCGGTCCCTACTTTAAATACTCCTCCACTGACCACCAAGCTGCCTGCCCGTGTATCCATGTAACCGCTGTAAAACTGCCATGAGCCTATTGTTTGTTATTTTAGGCCTTTGATAGCCTGTCTGCGGTCCCTACTTTAAATACTCCTCCACTCACCACCACCAAGTTGCCTGCCCGTGTATCCATGTAACCGCTGTAAAACTGCCATGAGCCTATTGTTTGTTATGTTAGGCCTTTGATAGCCTGTCTGCGGTCCCTACTTTAAATACTCCTCCACTCACCACCAAGCTGCCTGTGTATCCATGTAACCGCTGTAAAGCTGCCATGAGCCTATTGTTTGTTATTTTAGGCCTTTGATAGCCTGTCTGCGGTCCCTACTTTAAATACTCCTCCACTGACCAGACCACTGCTGCCCGTGTACCCCTGGAACCAATTATAAAGTGCCTACAGCCAGCCCATTTTCTTATGTTAGGCCTTTGAAGCCTGTCTGCGGTCCCTACTTTAAATACTCCTCCACTGACCACCAAGCTGCCTGCCCGTGTATCCATGTAACCGCTGTAAAACTGCCATGAGCCTATTGTTTGTTATGTTAGGCCTTTGATAGCCTGTCTGCGGTCCCTACTTTAAATACTCCTCCACTCACCACCAAGCTGCCTGCCCGTGTATCCATGTAACCGCTGTAAAACTGCCATGAGCCTATTGTTTGTTATGTTAGGCCTTTGATAGCCTGTCTGCGGTCCCTACTTTAAATACTCCTCCACTGACCACCAAGCTGCCTGCCCGTGTATCCATGTAACCGCTGTAAAACTGCCATGAGCCTATTGTTTGTTATGTTAGGCCTTTGATAGCCTGTCTGCGGTCCCTACTTTAAATACTCCTCCACTGACCACCAAGCTGCCTGCCCGTGTATCCATGTAACCGCTGTAAAACTGCCATGAGCCTATTGTTTGTTATGTTAGGCCTTTGATAGCCTGTCTGCGGTCCCTACTTTAAATACTCCTCCACTGACCACCAAGCTGCCTGCCCGTGTATCCATGTAACCGCTGTAAAACTGCCATGAGCCTATTGTTTGTTATTTTAGGCCTTTGATAGCCTGTCTGCGGTCCCTACTTTAAATACTCCTCCACTCACCACCACCAATTTGCCTGCCCGTGTATCCATGTAACCGCTGTAAAACTGCCATGAGCCTATTGTTTGTTATGTTAGGCCTTTGATAGCCTGTCTGCGGTCCCTACTTTAAATACTCCTCCACTCACCACCAAGCTGCCTGTGTATCCATGTAACCGCTGTAAAGCTGCCATGAGCCTATTGTTTGTTATTTTAGGCCTTTGATAGCCTGTCTGCGGTCCCTACTTTAAATACTCCTCCACTGACCAGACCACTGCTGCCCGTGTACCCCTGGAACCAATTATAAAGTGCCTACAGCCAGCCCATTTTCTTATGTTAGGCCTTTGAAGCCTGTCTGCGGTCCCTACTTTAAATACTCCTCCACTGACCACCAAGCTGCCTGCCCGTGTATCCATGTAACCGCTGTAAAACTGCCATGAGCCTATTGTTTGTTATTTTAGGCCTTTGATAGCCTGTCTGCGGTCCCTACTTTAAATACTCCTCCACTCACCACCACCAAGTTGCCTGCCCGTGTATCCATGTAACCGCTGTAAAACTGCCATGAGCCTATTGTTTGTTATGTTAGGCCTTTGATAGCCTGTCTGCGGTCCCTACTTTAAATACTCCTCCACTCACCACCAAGCTGCCTGTGTATCCATGTAACCGCTGTAAAGCTGCCATGAGCCTATTGTTTGTTATTTTAGGCCTTTGATAGCCTGTCTGCGGTCCCTACTTTAAATACTCCTCCACTGACCAGACCACTGCTGCCCGTGTACCCCTGGAACCTATTTAAAAGTTCATAGAGCCTAGTTATATATTTTATTAACTATTAATAAGGCCATGATGGACTACGCTGTACCACGCTACAAGCTAACCAGTCGACACTTCTTTTGCGAGAAAAGCCATCCCAACCCTCCACCAGCATGTAGAAGACCGCATTGTCCATGCACTCTGGCAATCTGTGAGTACAAAGGTGCACCTGACAACAGACGCATGGACCTGTAGGCATGGCCACGGAAGATTACGTGTCCATTACGGCGCAATGGGTTAATGTGGTGGATGCATGGTCCACAGGGGACAGCCTACTAAGTCTGTCTGCAGTCCCTAATTCAAATTGTCCTCCACTGTCTAAATCGGAGCTTCCACCTTCTGGCTTTTGGCCTATAGTATCAGAAATTAAACTGCATTTGGCCTTCAACTTTGGTTAGGGCCTACTAACGGCTTCTGCCCCTCCCTGGTGTTGCCCTCAACTAAATAAAGCTGAGCTTCAACCTTCTGCTCCAAATTACCATTTTGAAAAATGCAATAGGCTTTTCCGGCCTACTAAAGGTGTCTGTCTGTGTGCCCCTGCCTGGTGTTGTCCTCAACTAAATAAAGCTGAGCTTCAACCTTCTGCTCCAAATTACCATTTTAAAAAATGCAATAGGCTTTTCCGGCCTACTAAAGGTGTCTGTCTGTGTGCCCCTGCCTGGTGTTGTCCTCAACTAAATAAAGCTGAGCTTCAACCTTCCGGCTCTCATTAAGTGGTTTTAAAAAAAAAAAATGGTGGTTAGGGCCTACTAACGGCTTCTGCCCCTCCCTGGTGTTGTCCTCAACTAAATAAAGCTGAGCTTCAACCTTCCGGCTCTCATTAAGTGGTTTTAAAAAAAAAAATGGTGGTTAGGGCCTACTAACGGCTTCTGCCCCTCCCTGGTGTTGTCCTCAACTAAATAAAGCTGAGCTTCAACCTTCCGGCTCTCATTAAGTGGTTTTAAAAAAAAAAATGGTGGTTAGGGCCTACTAACGGCTTCTGCCCCTCCCTGGTGTTGTCCTCAACTAAATAAAGCTGAGCTTCAACCTTCCGGCTCTCATTAAGTGGTTTTAAAAAAAAAAAATGGTGGTTAGGGCCTACTAACGGCTTCTGCCCCTCCCTGGTGTTGCCCTCAACTAAATAAAGCTGAGCTTCAACCTTCTGCTCCAAATTATCATTTTGAAAAATGCAATAGGCTTTTCCGGCCTACTAAAGGTGTCTGTCTGTGTGCCCCTGCCTGGTGTTGTCCTCAACTAAATAAAGCTGAGCTTCAACCTTCTGCTCCAAATTACCATTTTAAAAAATGCAATAGGCTTTTCCGGCCTACTAAAGGTGTCTGTCTGTGTGCCCCTGCCTGGTGTTGCCCTCAACTAAATAAAGCTGAGCTTCAACCTTCTGCTCCAAATTACCATTTTGAAAAATGCAATAGGCTTTTCCGGCCTACTAAAGGTGTCTGTCTGTGTGCCCCTGCCTGGTGTTGTCCTCAACTAAATAAAGCTGAGCTTCAACCTTCCGGCTCTCATTAAGTGGTTTTAAAAAAAAAAATGGTGGTTAGGGCCTACTAACGGCTTCTGCCCCTCCCTGGTGTTGCCCTCAACTAAATAAAGCTGAGCTTCAACCTTCTGCTCCAAATTACCATTTTAAAAAATGCAATAGGCTTTTCCGGCCTACTAAAGGTGTCTGCCCCTCCCTGGTGTTGTCCTCAACTGAACAAAGCTGAGCTTCCACATTCTGGCTTTCGCCCTATACTATCAGATATTAAACTGCATTTGGCCTACTAGTGTGGTTAGGCCCTTGAAACAGTGTCTGCTGCTCTTGGGTTTGCTACTCCACTGAACAAAGCAATGCCGCCTGTTTAGTCCTGTTACCAATTTTGAACTGCATGTAGCCTACTTTATTCTTTGGCCCTATATCTGTTTCCTCCTCATCCTGCCCATTGCCCAGCCACTGCTAAATGAGTCTGCTGGTACATTGACCTAGACCACTACATTCCCCTTGTACTCTACACAGCCAGAATCTGTCCCTGCTGAAAATAAGGTTCCCCTTCCCGCATGTTATACCACCTTACACAGGGACAAAGAGGAAGGTGCAGATGAAAGTGCAGGTTCCTTCATCAGGTGGGGGGGCATACTCGTTGGCGACGTCACTGGCACAGGGCCCCTCAGAGTATGCAAAAGTGTCGCTGCTGGTGGGAGGCGCCCCCGCCATGCAAACACACCGCCGTACTTTGAGGGGCCCTGTGCCAGTTGCAATGCGAACGAGTGGGCCCCCCCCTGGTTGCTCAGGATCACAGCACTTGCAACTTTTAAATACTTACCTTTCCCTGCAACACCGCCGTGACGTAGTCCGCATTTCCTGGGCCCACGAAAAACTTGAGCCAGCCCTACTCCCCCCACAACTTTCCCCCAATTCCCTATGCCCAACTATTATTATACAGTTAATTAAGATTGGCAAGCTTCAGAAACAAGAATGGATGTTTTTGGCATTAAAATGGGCACTGTAGGTGTTTTCCTGGCCTCCACTCACTGCCGACTATGCTTCCCCATTGACTTGCATTGGGTTTCGTGTTTCGATCGATCCCCGACTTTTAGCGATAATCGGCCGACTGCACTCGACTCGACTCTGGACAAAATCGGGTTTCCCAAAACCCTACTCGATCTTAAAAAAATGAAAGTCGCTCAACCCTAGTAGTCAGTGCACCATAAAGCTGGCCATACACATCAGACTTATGTTGGACGAACCCGTCGATATTGACTGGTTCGGTCAACAGTCTAATGTGTATGGAGGCACCGGCCAAATGAGGCTTGGAAGTGATGTTGATCAGGCATGTCCGATTTAGGACTGCCAATTGCATTGTTCTCCCTTAGTTGATGTGCCACTCATGGAGAACACATGAGACTTGAGAGTTGGCTTAGATGGCAGTCAGCCGGATTATCTTTTTGGTCGAGGGCCTTCTAATCTGTATGACCTGCCTAAGGTGGCCAATTTTTATTGGTATCCATCTGATAAACCAATAGTACTTCGCATGAGCCTGACTTATTTTATTGTGAAGCTGCAGCCTTCATGTGAGAATCTTGCAAAGGCAAAGAACCACTGGTTGAAGACCACTACCGTAAATAAACAGATAATGGTGCCTTGAAGAAAGAACATGGAAAACTTTAATTGTAACTATCATGAAATCTGGTCAATTTTATGACTTACTGTATTTAACTGTTTAGTGTAATTAGTTGAAAACAGGATTTCAAGGTGGTAAAGGAGTGCATATTCCAAAAGGTCAGCCTATGCTGATGTGTTTGACTTGGTGGAAAATTCTCATCTTTCTTGGCTAGGTGGTGTACACCTAAGTCTTCTGAAACACTACAGGCTCAAAAATATTAATAAAGAAAGAGGACAACAAACATGATGGTCGCATGATCTTTTTCTAATAATGGAGTTGAAGAGTAACAGCAAATAAACTTCTTTATGACAAATACCATGACGAGGTCTGACTTTTATGTTTGCCGCAGGGCTATTCTTTCTGCATACTCTTGTACAGTATAGTTCTTCTGTAAAGGTTAGGAGATTTCTATTAATCCTCATTACAAAGGTTCTGCTAATCTACCAGCCTAACAAAGGATCACATTCAGTGGACCCAAGCTTGTTAATAAACCCCAAAGGTGCAGCAGAAGACAACCCAGCTGACTCGAGAGCCAATCGCCTAAAAATGTGGGGCAATTAGGAGTGATTGCCCCAAAAAGGTCAGCCCAACAATGAACCTTATTTTTTAATGTTCCTAGGAAGACTTATCTTTCCAATGTTTTTTCTCCTGAATTATAAAGGAAATTGAAGGCCAATACTGGAGCATTTGCAGGAATCCTGTACTAAGAAGGAAACACATCAGGAGCACAGGGCTTGAAAGTGGAGCTAAGTGAGATTTCTGTTTTCAGGTGGGTGATTGCTCTTTACTACACAATAAATTTGGTCTTAATTAAAGTAATTTATTATGCTCTGAGGTCTCTCCAGGACCCAAAGCATAAAAACAGTGGAGAGGAGATAAAAATAAAAAAAGGTAATATTCCCGTTTGAGAACTGACCAGCACAGGCTGCTGTAGCTCCTCACCCAGTTCTCCACTTACTTCATTCAATGTTCATACCTTCTGGCTCTGACTAAATCTCATGTGGTCACGATGGGTTGGATGCATGATATTGAGCTCAATGACATGCAAACACGATTGCCTGAGACCTAATCAACATCAGAAAATCGAAAGAAAAGAGGCAACAAGTGGAAGTCAGGTGAGACTTGGACCTATACAGGTAAGTATAATTTTTTTATTATTATTATTAACCTATTTCTGGCCCTCAAAAGAATCCCTCAAAATGGCGACCAACTGTGAAACAAGAATTTGTAGGTAAATTAGTGAAAAATGAATTCACTCATTTCTAATTGTGAGATTTGATGAACGATGAGTCTTAGTATCCTAGTTGGTGTTAAAACTTTTGATACACTGCTCAAAAAAATAAAGGGAACACTAAAATTTCACATCCTAGATATCACTGAATGAAATATTCCAGTTGTAAATCTTTATTCATTACATAGTGGAATGTGTTGAGAACAATAAAACCTAAAAATTATCAATGTAAATCACAACTAATATCCCACGGAAGTCTGGAGTTGGAATGATGCTCAAAATCAAAGTGGAAAATGAACTTACAGGCTGATCTATCTTCAGTGGAAATGCCTCAAGATAAGGAAATGATGCTCAGTAGTGTGTGTGGCCTCCACGTGCCTGTATGACCTCCCTCCAATGTCTGGGCATGCTCCTGATGAGGCGGCTGATGGTCTCCTGAGGGATCTCCTCCCAGACCTTTACTAAAGCATCCGCCAACTCCTGGACAGTCTGTGGTGCAACGTGACATTGGTGGATGGTGCGAGACATGATGTCCCAGATGTGTTCAATCGGATTCAGGTTTGGAGAATGGGAAGGCCAGTCCATAACTTCAATGCCTTCATCTTGCAGGAACTGCTGACACACCCCAGCCACATGAGGTCTGGCATTGTCCTGCATTAGGAGGAACCCAGGGCCAACTGCACCAGCATATGGTGTCACAAGGGGTCTGAGGATCTCATCTCGGTACCTAATGGCAGTCAGGCTACCTCTGGTGAGCACATGGAGGGCTGTGCAGCCATTCAAAGAAATGCCACCCCACACCATTACTGAACCACTGCCAAACCGGTCATGCTGAAAGATGTTGCAGGCAGCAGATCGCTCTCCACGGCGTCTCCAGACTCTGTCACGTCTGTCACATGTGCTTAGTGTGAACCTGCTTTCATCTGTGAAGAGCACAGGGCACCAGTGGTGAATTTGCCAATCCTGGTGTTCTGTGGCAAATGTCAAGCGTCCTGCACGGTATTAGGCTGTGAGCACAACTCCCAACTGTGGGGCACTCAGACAATCCTCATGGAGTCGGTTTCTATCCATTTGTGCAGTCACATGCACATTTGTGGCCTGCGGGAGGTCATTTTGCAGGGCTCTGTCAGTGCTCCTCCTGTTTCTCCTTTCACAAAGGCTGAGATAGCGGTCCTGCTGCTGGGTTGTTGCCCTCCTACGGCCCCTTCCATGTCTCCTGGTGTACTGGCCTGTGTCCTGGTAGCGCCTCCAGCCTCTGGACACTACACTGAAAGACACAGCAAACGTTCTTGCCACAGCTCGCATTGATGTGCCATCCTGGATGAGCTGCACTACCTGAGCCACTTGTGTGGGTTTTAGAGTCCGTCTCATGCTACTACAAGTGTGAAAGCACAACCAACATTCAAAAGTGACCAAAACATCACCCAGAAAGCATTGGTACTGAGATGTGGTCTGTGTTCCCCACCTCCAGAACCACTCCTTTATTGAGGGTGCCTTGATAATTGCCAATAATTTCCATCTGTTGTCTATTCCATTTGCACAATAGCATGTGAAATTGATTGTCAATCAGTGTTGCTTCCTAAGTGGACAGTTTGATTTCACAGAAGTTTGATTTACTTTGAGTTATATTCTATTGTTTAAGTGTTCCCTTTATTTTTTTGAGCAGTGTACATGAATAAATTGAATTAGGGATATGGAGAAAACAGTTATTACTTTTTCACTAGTAGATGGAGATTGATAATTAATTTTTAGCAGATTAAAGAATATTTGATCCCTTATTGCTCATTGCTATGGGGGAACAGATTTGACAATAATTAAAAACACACAATAAATTCGTTTTGACCGCTGGGATCTGTTCTAGGACCGATTCTTTTAATCTATTGATGACCTTGTGGATGGGATTAAGAGTAAAGAGTCAGTATTTGCCGACCACACCAAACTATGTAGGATACTAAAATCTGACCTTGACATTAAAATATTGCAAAAGGATCTGGATAAAATTTCTGAATGGGCAAACACTTAGCAAATGAGGTTTAATGTAGATAAATGTAGAATAATTCACCTACGACAGAGTCACAAGGTGATTCCATGATCAACAGCGCATGACCGTAGTGTTGAGCGATACTGTCCGATACTTGAAAGTATCGGTATCGGAAAGTATCGGCCGATACCGGCAAAGTATCGGATCTAATCTGATACCGATACCCGATACCCATACAAGTCAATGGGACACCAAGTATCGGACGGTATCCTGATGGTTCCCAGGGTCTGAAGGAGAGGAAACTCTCCTTCAGGCCCTGGGATCCATATCAATGTGTAAAATAAAGAATTAAAATAAAAAATAGGGATATACTCACCTCTCCGGCGGCCCCTGGACTTTACCGCCGTAACCGGGAGCCGTTGTATCTAAGAATGCGCGCTTGAAGGGCCTTAGATGAGGTCACTGCGCTCTGATTGGTCCGTAGCGGTCGCGTGATCGCTACGCGACCAATCACAAAGCCGTGACGTCACCTAAGGTCTTTCAAGCGCTTGAAAGACCATAGGTGACGTCACTGCTTTGTGATTGGTCGCGTAGCGGTCACGCGACCGCTACGGACCAATCAGAGCGCCGTGACGTCATCTAAGGCCCTTCAAGCGCGCATGTTTAGGTACAACGGCTCCCGGTTACGGCGGTGAAGTCCAGGCTGCGTCGGAGAGGTGAGTATATCCCTATTTTTTATTTTAATTCTTTCTTTTACACATTGATATTAATCCCGATACCGATTCCCGATACCACAAAAGTATCGGATCTCGGTATCGGAATTCCGATACCCGCAAGTATCGGCCGATACCCGATACTTGCGGTATCGGAATGCTCAACACTACGCATGAGTGATACCTCTAGTCTACTTTCTATATCTTTGGTCTTCCTCCTGACCGGTATCTTTGCAGCAGCTACTTTATATGCCCGTTGTGTGTTGCCTTTCAGTAACCTAACAAGGTGAGTGTATCTCCCCCTTTCTTGACATCCCATTGTCATCAGACCCTATTGCACTTTTTTCTTCCCATCTTATTTTTCCTCAAAGATTTAGAATACACTCACGAACAGAATTTGGTTTTCTTATCAGGGGTCTTATCAGATAGATGTCCCCATGGGTAGCCATGGATTCGGGTCAGCTCATCCTCAATACTTATCATCTAGGAGAATAATCCTCCAGGGCTACTTCCTGAAGAACAAACAGACATCCAACAAAACAATAAGATTTGATTTATTAGGTCAAAAGTATTTTACTGACATAGATAGTTAAAACAGAGATTTAAAATAATTTAAAGGGAATCTGTCACCTACTTTTACGTATATAAGCTGCGGCCACCGCCATCAGGGGCTTATCTACAGCATTCTGTAATGCATTCTGTAATGCTGTAGATAAGTCTCCGATGTAACCTGAAAGTTAAGAAAAACAAGTTTTATTATACTCACCAAGGGGCGGTCACGGTACGGTCCGGTCCGATGGGCATCGCGGTCTGGGTCCGGCGCCTCCCATCTTCGTACGATGATGTCCTCTTCCTAGCTTTCTGTCTCGGCTACTGTGCAGGCGTACTTTATCTGTCCTGTTGAGGGCAGCGTAAAGTACTAAAGTACTGCAGTGCGCAGGCACTGGGCTTCTCGGACCTTTCCAGGAACATGCGCACTGCAGTATTTTGCTCTGCCCTCAACAGAGCAGATAAAGTACCCCTGTGCAGGAGCCACAACAGGAAGCAAGGAAGAGGACGTCATCGCATGAAGATGCGCGGCACCGGACCTGGATCGCGACGCCCATCGGACCGGGACCGCCCCTGGGTGAGTATAATAAAACTTGTTTTTCTTATTTTTCAGGTTACATCGGGAGGCTTATCTACAGCATTACAGAATCCTGTAGATAGGCCCCTGATGACGGTGGCCGCAGCTCCTATATGAAAAAGTAGGTGACAAATTCCCTTTAAAAGTTCATAAAGCAGTATGCTTCGTGTATCTAGGCAGAGCCAGGTTTCGTCCCTTCCAGCTTTGTCCAGAGCAACAATTAAAAATTATACTAAGATTGGTTGTCACATTGCTTCCATAGTCTGTGCTGTCATTTTATTATTATTATTATTATTATTTATTGTTATAGCGCGATTTATTCCATGGCGCTTTATATGTACAATAATCTTGAACAATACGTCATAACTGGTTTTGATCTTATATTACAGTGCATGATCTGCATGTCTCATCTTATGGCGTAGATCATTTTGAGTGTGAATTTATATTTCTTTCCTTTTCAGCAAATAGTACCAGGTTTCGCGTTTTGATGAATCGTGTACTAACACATTTTATTAACTGTAGTTCTGTGGTTATTTGTGACTCAAAAACACATTGCCATTTATGATTCGGTAGAGAAATAAATAATTTTATGCAAAGAAATTACCAATATTTGCTGTCATAAGAGTTCATTAAAATGAACATGACATAACATGTTTAGGCTGACCGCAACATTCTGACTCATAGCCATCTTGCTTACAGAGAAAGCTGCCATGGATACTACAATGCATTTCACTTTATTGAGTTAAAAGTATTGTCGAAAATTAGAAACGGCGCCACTTCTGTCCGTGAGTTGTGCCTGGTATTGCAGCTTAAAACATTATCTAAAATTTGAAAAAAAAAAAAATTAAATATTAGGGAGAGTGCAGTTGTTACCAATGGGCTGTGTCTGATTTTGTAGCTCAGTTCTATTAAATGACATGAGCATAAACTGTAATATCAGTCATAGCCGATAGAGAAGAATGGCGCTGTTTTTGGAAAAAAAAAAGCTAATCCTGGACAACTTATAAAAATGGGCTGAACTGTGACGTCAGACACAGCCTCTGCATGGGAGTGACCCAGGTAAAAAAACAAAACCCTAAAACATCAGGATCTAATCTCAGGCAAGCCATTTAAAACACTAAGTACTCAGAGATTTAATATTTTTCAGAATAAAGGAACATTTCTGAAAAAAATATATGCGCTGTGTTAATTCATAGTGAAGGGTCATGTGGCAATTAGAGATGAGCGGATGAGGCAAAACTTGAATTCATCTGTTCACATGTTTTTTTTCCCCGGGAAATTCAATTTGTGGAGTAGTTATTCCCCGTGAATATATTGTAATGTCCCTTATTCCCCTCATTCTGATGTCTTATTCTAGAGAAATACACAATTTTATTAATTTATATATACGAACTGTTAAAATCTATGGGATGCGCATAGATCTCACTGAGAATCGGAAGCATTACCAGTGTGGGACATGTAGATCAGGAGAGCAGACTGTCAGTCATTACGTGTCTCACATTGGTAATGCCTCCTTTAATTTAAAATAAGCTCTGGGGACAGATTCTCATGGAGATCTTAACAGCTCAATTGCATATTAAGAAAAATATGGATTTCTCTGGACTAAGACATCGGATCGCAGACTTCAAATTATCATTTTATTCAGCTTTGTTTTACCTGTATGTCCATCTAGACGACTTAGAAAGATTTATCCTTGTGACACATCCACTTTTAAAAGGTTGTATGTAACATTGGGTCAGGACGAGGGGTAGGCACTTACCTAGAGCATTTCCTCCTGCCACCCAGAGGAGGGCGCACTTTGGTGGAAAAGCCCAGCGCCATCCACATTCAGCACAATGACGGCCAGAGTGCAGGCATACAGAGGAGCAATGTCAGTCACTGCTTTCCCTGCCTGCGTCCCAGCAGTCGCTCTAGCCGTGCACTCAGTTGTATTTGTGTCTGTCAGATGCGAATACAATTGTTGTAGGCGCTGGCTGTGGGGACCTACAAGGGGCTGGCTGTGGAGATATAAAAATAGGAGCCCATTATGGGGACATAACAAGTTACTGGGAGCCATTGGGACATTACACTTAGACTGTCGGGACATCGTGCTGTATAGCATTTGTGGGGGGCATCATACTGTATAGGGGACTGTGGGGAACATTATGCTGGGGCTGTGGAGACATCATACTGTATTGAGGCTGAGGTGACCATACTGTGCATGGGGCTGTTGAGGACGTTATACTGTATATGGGGCTGTGGTGGACATCATTCTGTATATTGTGGGGCCTGTGGTGGACATCATAGTATGTATTGGGAGGTTATTGTGGATATCATACTGTATGGGCCGCTGTGGTGACCATAATATCATGAAGGGGGACAATGTTAGAACTAAGTCCAATTTGGAAAGGACAACATTATGGGCAGTATGAAGGCATAGTGTGAATAGGGGGCAAAGAATGGATATGGAGATGAGGCAATGTGAAATGGGGGCACAATATGGAGAGAGGTTAGCACGGTGGGGGGACAGTGTGGAGATATACAGAGTGTAAAGGAAAACAGTGGAGAGAGAGGAGATAGCCCTAGCATAGGCCATAGTTCATAAGGGCTGACTTTGTGGTAGTTATAGATGATGATGGCAGACAGTGGTTGGTTATAGATCGTTAAGGCAGACAGAATGAAAGCTAAATACTATAGGAGGCTTATTTAGGGCATAGTATAGACAGATCTTTTTTATGCAGAGAACATTTTAACAACACTCTTATTTTTAAGGGCACCCTGTTGCGGGAATTCTCCATGCAGAAGAGTGGAGAAGAGGGAATTGGCAGAGAAGAATTGTAGATGTGAAAAGTCATCATGGCACGTGGACATGATGAAGTCAAAAAGAAAGAAATTATTCAATCAGAGAAGATGTCACCTATAAGGGACCTGGAAATACATGGTTTCTTGTTGATAAAATTTTGTGGTTCCAGTATGGTCCACAGACTGATAAAGACTGATAACAACAACTCCCAACATCACTTTACCATTGTTAAGAACATACTGGGAGGTGTATATTTATGAGATACAAATATATATGGGCCTTTCTTGACATTACAATTGATTGCTGTACTAAGCTTGGTGATGTGTTCATGTACTGATATTGGTTCTGGTAATGTATACATATACTGATGATGGTACTGGTACATTTATTTACTGACAGTGGTTCTCGTGATGCATTCATGTACTGATTGAGGTTCTGGTGGTGTATGCATGTACTGATGGTTCTAGTTACCTATTTATTTACTGATTATGGTTCTGGTGATATATTTGTGTACTGTTGATGGCTCTGGTGTACAGTTGAAACCAGAAGTTTACAAACACTATATAAAAATACACATATGCATGTTTTTCCTCAATATCTGAATGAAATCAGAATAAACTTTTAACATTTTAGGTCAGTTAAGATTACCATAATTATTAACATTTGCCAAATGCCAGTATAATGAGAGAAAGAGAATGTTTTAAGGCATTTTTATTACTTACTGCAAAGTCAAAAGTTTACATACACTAAGATTACTAAGCCGTTAAACAATACCCATATCATCATGTCATGTGTTTTGAAGCTTCTGATTTTTTGGCAACATCTAAACAGACACACCTGTGGATGTATTTTAATGCACAACACTCTGCTTCTTTGTGAAGCATCATGGGAAAGTCTAAAGAAATCAGCCAAAATATCAGGAAGAGAATTGTGGACTTGGACAAGTCTGGCTCATCCTTGGGTACAATTTCAAGATACCCAAAGGTGCCTTGTTTATCTGTACAAACAATTATATGCAAGTACAAACAAGTTGGGAATGTCCAGCCATTATACTGCTCAGGAAGGAGACGGGTTCTGTGTCCCAGAGATGAACGTGCTTTGGTCCTACATATGCATATCAACCCAAGGACAAAAATAAAAGACCTTGTGAAGATGATGGCGGAAGCTGGTAAGATTGTGTCAATATCCACAGTGAGTGATATATCAACATGGGCTGAAATGCCACTCTGCCAGGAAGAAGCCATTACTCCAAAATAAATATAAAAAAGCCACGTTAATGTTTGCAAATGCACACTAGAAAATTTATGGGCAAAGCTGAAAAGGCAGATGCAAGCAAGGTGACCTACAAACCTGGATCAGTTACACCAGTTTTGTCAGGAGGAATGGGCCCAAATTCCGATCAACTATTGTGAGAAGGTTGTGGATGGATATCCCAAACGTTTGACCCAAGTCATTCAGTTTAAGGGCAATGGTACCAAATACTAATGAAATGTATGTAAACTTTTGACTTTGCAGTAAGTAATAAAAATGCCTTAAAACATTCGCGCTCTCTCATTATTCTGGCATTTGGCAAATATTAATAATTATGGTAATCCTAATTGACCCAAAATGGGAAAAGTTTATTCTGATTTCATGTCAGATATTGAGAAAAACATGCATGTATATTTTTATATATCGTATGTAAACTTCTGGTTTCAACTGTATGTACTGATATTTGTTTCGCATTGATGTACTTATGATGTTTCTGGTGATGAATATACCATCAGAACCATCATCACTACATGAATACATCACCACAACCATAAGTAGTACATGAATATAGCACAAGAACAACCATCACCTCTATGAATACATCACCAAAACAACCATCAACATAGGAATGCATCACCAGAACCACAATCAGTACAGGAACACGGCACCAGAACCATCATCAGTTTTGTTATAAACTGTATTTGTTGTATGATGGGTATAAAAATCATCATATGTATCCCCTTATCTATAGTAGAGTCTATTTAGTTTCCATTAAGGTATCCACCAAATGCTGGACACCTTAATTTAAACCAATTAGCAACCATTATAGTACAGTTATATTACTTTTCATAACTGTCCTTGTGTCTGATATGCAAAATATAGAATGTCAGGAATGAATATCGCTACTTGTCACTAGTATTGTGTAAATGGTTCCCTAACAATGAATAATTCTGCATCTAACTTGGAAACATACTTCCTGTTGAGCCTCATTCCTAAAGTACATCACTTTTTTTTACATTTGCTGATATATTTTGGTGAAAAAGGTAACAATTGTAATAGAAGTGGTTGTCACAGCTTGCTACCTGACCCATAGGAGGCAGAGAGGAGGTGTGTTGGGTTCCTTTTAACTTAATATCTGACACAGTCCTTTACTTGGGGCTTAGAATTCATGGGTGGGCAGCATTGGTTTCATCTGCCTAAAGCACCAAGATACCTTGTCTCAGCCCTAAAATAGGTGATCAATATCAGATTGTTAGGGTTCCGACACTTGCCAGCCCCCCGATCAGCTGTTGTTTTGTTGTTTTCAACGTCCCCTCTCCATTCAGTGTTTAGCAGTCGCTGCTGGGTACTGTCCATCAAGTGCTATTTTATATATATATATATATATATATATATATATATATATATATATATATATATATATATATATATATATATATATATATATATACTGTATGTTCAGTTTGATGATAATTATGAGAATTGGCTTGCTTTGTTGTCCTGGCCTCACTCATAATTCTTTCTTGTGGGTTCATTTTCAGCTGTTGTGCCAGTTGCTTAGAGTTTCAATGTCGGAGCCTCCATGATGCAGACAGACAAGTTATTGAGCGACATTGTTGTTGATGCTGAAAGATTTCAGGCTTATGATATAGAACAGCCCTGCTCTTTTATACAAGGACATACATGCCATCTTCTTAAGAAACATACACATCATGGCTGCTCTGAACTGAGACTAACATAAAAAATGAAGGCATCTGCCAAGACAGCTGAAGCATTCCAGAAGAGCTCTGCCGGCATACATATAGATATGTATGCACATATCTAGGAACACAGGCACTCATTATTCCTGAAGTGCAAAATAAGGTGATAATATATTTAGAGCTAATGTCTAATTCATTTTAATTTGTGCTTGTTAAAATGTTATATAATATTGTATTAATATTAATTAATGCAATTAACTTATATAAAATTGTGGATAATATTTATATGATCAAATTATTACAACAGACTAAAATTGTGAAAAGGCTATCAATGTGTGATCAGCAGTGTTGATAGTGTAATCTACACATGTTTACATATGCAAACATAAAAAAAAAATAAGTACACCCTCTTTCAACTCCATAGTTTTTATACATCAAGACAATAGACAATAAAAAAAATTCTGGTTCTTAGAAAGTTTTAAAATCAGGTAAATACAAGCTTAGTTGAACAACAACATATCACTCTCAAATCTGCTCTCACCTCTGCTAAACAGGCCTACTTCACAACCCTTGTATCTTCCCTATCCTACAACCCCAAGCAGTTATTCAAAACCTTTAACCTCCTCCGCCCCCCACTGCCCCCTCCAACCTCCCTCATCTCTGCTGAGGACTTTGCCACACACTTTAAAAATAAGATCGACCAAACAAGGCAAGTCTTCATTGTTCAACCACCACAACCCCTTTGTATACCAGACCAATGCCCAAACCCCATAACCTCCCTATCCAACATCACTGAAGGGGAGCTTAATTGTCTCCTCTCCAAATCGCACCTCACCACCTGTGCGCTTGATCCCATCCCATCCCACCTCCTCCCCAACCTCACCGCCACTCTTATCCCATCCCTAACCCACCTCTTCAACCTATCACAAACTTCTGGCACCTTCCCTTCTGCTTTCAAACATGCCACAATCACGCCTATCCTTAAAAAGCCAACCCTCGATCCAACTGCTATGTTCAGCTATCGCCCAATATCGCTGCTCCCATTCGCTTCCAAACTCCTGGAGAAGCACGTCCACGCTGAAATTTCCTCCCACCTCTCATCTCACTTGCTCTTTGACAATCTACAATCTGGTTTCCGCCCCATCACTCAACTGAGACAGCCCTGACCAAAATTACTAACGACCTACTTACAGCCAAAGTTAACGGACAATACTCTATATTCTTCCTTCTAGACCTGTCCTCTGATTTCGACACAGTTGACTACTGCCTCCTACTACAGATCCTCTCCTCCATTGGCATCAAAGACCTCGCCCTATCCTGGATCTCTTCATACCTTTCCAACCACACATTCAGCGTCTCCCACTCCCACACTACCTTCTCATCCCACCTTCTCTCTGTTGGAGTCCCCCAAGGCTCTATTCCAAGACCCTTACTCTTCTCAATCTATACACTTGGCCTGGGACAACTCAAAGTCCCATAGATTCCAGTACCACCTTTACGCTGATGACACTCAGATCTATCTTTCTAGCCCAGACGTCACCTCCCTGCTGTCCAGAATCCCAGTGTCGATCAGCCATATCCTCCTCCTTGTCCTCTTGCTTCCTCAAACTCAATGTAGACAAATCTGAACTCATCAACTTTCCTCCATCTCATAGATCTTCCTTACCTGACCTATCTGTCACAATTAACGACATCAAGCTTTCCACCGTACCGGAAGTCCGCTGTCTTGGAGTAACCCTTGACTCTGCCCTGTCCTTCAAACCACACATCCAAGCTCTTTCCACCACCTGTTGCCTCCAGCTCAAAAATATCTCCAGAATCAATCCTTTCCTCAACCGTCAATCTACTAAAATGCTTGTGCATGCCCTCATCATCGCCCGCCTCAACTACTGCAACATCTTTTTCTGTGGTCTCCCTGCTAACACCCTTGCACCTCTCCAGTCCATCCTTAACTCTGCTGCCTGACTAATTCATCTCTCTCTTCGCAACTCCTCCGCTTCCCCCCTCTGCAAATCTCTTCACTGGTTCCCATTCCCTCAGCGTATCCAGTTCAAAGTACTAATACTGACCAACTGAGCCATCCATAACCTGTCTCCTCCATATATCTCTGAACTAATCTCCCGACATCTTCCCTCACGTAAACTCCGGTCCTCTCATGACCTCCTTCTCTCCTCCACACTTATTCGCTCCTCACCCAACTGCCTCCAAGACTTCTCCTGAATATCCCCCATCCTCTGGATTTCTTTGCCCCAACACGTCCGACTATCAACTATATTTGGATCCTTCAGATGGAACCTGAAAACCCACCTCTTCATGAAAGCCTACAGCCTGCACTGACTCACCAACACCAGAGCTCCTGCAACCCTCAACCTACTGTCTCCTTCCCCACTACCCTGAGGAATGTAAGCCCGCAAGGGCAGGGTCCGCGCCCCTCTGTATCAGTCTGTAATTGTTAGTTTGCTTACTGTAAGTGATATCTGTAATTTTTATGTAACCCCTTCTCATGTACAGCACCATGGAATCAATCGTGCTATATAAATAAATAAATAATAATAATAGTAATAATAAAATCACAAAATACATTGTGTTATTATTTATTTAACAAAATGTAGGCCAAAATGCAGAAGCAGAGTGTGAAAATTTAAGTACACCCTTACTGCTTTGATAGGAGGTGCTGCTATGCAAATGCTCTTGATTAATAAGTGTTCATCACCAGCATCTCTATAAAGGCAGAAGTTTTGGCAGTTTGCTGGTCTGGAGCATTCAAGAATGCCGCAAGGAAAAAAATAGGGAAAAACTTAGAGCAGCAATTGTTTCCGCAAAACAATCTGGGAATGGTTATAAGGCCATTTTAAAACAATATGGAGTCAATCATTGTACAGTGAGAACGATAACTCACAAGTGGAAAAGATTCAAGAGAGTTGGCAATCTTCCAAGGAATGGATGTCCCCTAAGTTATACTGTACAATGCTAAGAGAAACTACCAAGAACCCAAGAGCTACAGTTCAGATTCTTAGGGCCTCAGTTAGCATGTTAAATGTTCAAATTTATGACAAAAAAAATTAGAAAAAGACTGAACACGTATGTCTCATATTTTTTTAAAAGAACATATCAGCATGGTTAAATTTCACAAAGTTGAATGGAAGAAACCACAAGACTGGAACAATATCCTTTGGACAGAGGAGACCAAAGAAGACATATTTTGCCTTAATGCACTGTGCCACGTTTGCTGGAAATCCAAAGCAGTATAGCAATACAAACCTTTAATGCCAACTGTCAAGAATGGTGGTAGACGGGAAATAATTTGGGCTTGTTTTGCAGCCACAGAACCTGGGCACCTTGCAGTAATCAACTCTAGCATGAACTCCTCTGAACATCAAAATACTGTATACTAGAGTCAAATTTCAGACAGTCCTTCCAAAATTTTATAGCTTAGCAGAATTAAGTCATGGAACATAGAATCATAGAATCACAGAATGGTAGAGTTGGAAGGTACCTCCTGGGTCATCTGGTCCAACCCCCTGCTCAAAGCAGGATTCGCTAAATCATCCCAGACAGATGTCTGTCCAGCCTCTGTTTGAAGACTTCCATTGAAGGAGAACTCAACACCTCTCATGGCAGCCTGTTCCACTCATTGATCATCCTAACTGTCAAAAAGTTTTTTCTAATATCTAATCTGTGTCTCCTCCCATTCAGTTTCATCCCATTGCTTCTAGTCTTTCCTTGTGCAAATGAGAATAAAGATGATCCTTCTACAATGTGACAGCCCTTGAGATATTTGTAGACAGCTATTAAGTCTCCTCTCAGTCTTTTTTTTTTGCAAGCTGGTTTGCAGACAGGTCACCATTCTGGTCGCTCTTCTCTGAACTTGCTCCAGTTTGTTGATGTCTTTTTTTAAATGTGATGCCCAAAACTGGACACAGTATTCCAGATGAGGTCTGACCAAAGAGGAGTAGAGGGCAATAATGACTTTGCATGATCTAGACTGTATGCTTCTGTTAATACATCCCAGAATTGCATTTGCCTTTTTTGCTGCTGCATCACACTGTTCACTCATGTTCAGTTTATGATCTATTAGTATGCCCAAGTCTTTTTCACATGTGATGTTGCTTAGCCCTATTTCTCCCATTCTGTATATGCTTTTTTAATTTTTATTGCTCAGATGTAGTACTTTGCATTTTTCCCTGTTAAAAAACATTCTGTTAGTTGCTGCTCACTGCTCCAATGTATTTATATATTTTTGAATCCTCTCTCTTCTCTATTATTAGCTATCCCTCCTAGCTTTGTGTCATCAGCAAATTTAATCAGTTTACCCTCAATTCCTTCATCTAAATCATTGATAAAGATGTTGAACAATACAGGGCCCAGGACAGAGCCCTGCGGTACCCCATTTGAGACATTCTTCCAACTGGATGTGCAGCCATTTACGACCACTCTTTGGGTCCGATCACTAAGCCAGTTATAAATCCACCTAACAGTTGCCTTGTCTATTCCATACTTAGTCATTTTTTCAATAAGGATTGTGTGAAATACTTTGTCAATTGCTTTGCTGAAGTCAGGATATACTATATCTACAGCATTTCCCTGATCCACCCAGTCAGTGATTCTGTCATAGAAGGAAATTAAGTTAGTTTGTCATGACTTATTAGTTACAAACCCATGCTGACTTTGTTTAATCACTTCATTCTTATCCAGGTACTTAAATAAATCTCAAGGCGCGGTGCACATAAACAATTGTATAAAGGGGAGAAATAATATCACCACCAATGTGCACCAATGACAAGTGTAACAGACAAATCGGAATAACACCTGAAAACATGAAGAAAAAAACCCGAAACAGAGTCCAAGATAAAGTATAAATAACAATATTTATTAAAATATATGATATAGTGGAACGGTGGAAAAAATACCATAAAAAGCACAACACCAGGGACATATAAATAGCACTGAGAATAAATTAAATATATAACCACAGTGGAGGTTCAACATATATGTGCATACCTATGTATGTAAGTCATATAGGTATAAATAGCAGATATACTAAATCAATATTATAAAGTGCATGTGCAAAATAGATTGGTGGCGAAAAAAGACCAAATAGAATTTGCTGACGCTGGATACTGGCGCTAGATGCTGGCGTTAAATACAGCCAATATATCACATAAGGAGCATGGTAACCAGTAAAGTATAAAACACCAAGCGGGCAAAAAACAAAAGAGAATGGGGGCCAAAGCCACCTGGTATTTACCTGCTATGTAGAGTGAATGTCCCTGGGATGTGCCAAGCCCCGACGCGCATTTCGGCGTCTGCCTTCGTCAGGGCTTGGCACATCCCAGACGAAGGCAGATGCCGAAACGCGTGTCGGGGCTTGGCACATCCCAGGGATGTTCACTCTACATAGCAGGTAAATACCAGGTGGCTTTGGCCCCCATTCTATTTTGTGTTTTGCCCGCTTGGTGTTTTATACTTTACTGGTTACCCTGCTCCTTATGTGATATATTGGCTGTATTTAACGCCAGCATCTAGCGACAGTATCCAGTGTCAGCAAATTCTATTTGGTCTTTTTTCGCCACCAATCAATCTATTTTGCACATGCACTTTATAATATTGATTTGGTATATCTGCTATTTATACCTATATGACTTACATACATAGGTATGCACATATATGTTGAACCTCCACTGTGGTTATATATTTAATTTATTCTCAGTGCTATTTATATGTCCCTGGTGTTGTGCTTTTTATGGTATTTTTTCCACCGTTCCACTATATCATATATTTTAATAAATATTGTTATTTGTACTTTATCTTGGACTCTGTTTCGGTTTTTTTTCTTCATGTTATCCAGGTACTTACATACATGTTGTTTAATAATTTGTTCAAAGATCTTTCCTGGTATAGATGTCAGACTCACCGGCCTATAGTTCCCTGGGTCCACCTTCTTCCCCTTTTTGAAGATAGGAACAACATTTGCTCTTCTCTAGTGATGAGCGAGTGTCCTCGTTGCTCGGGTTTTCCCGGGTGGTCTCCGAGTATTTGTAACTTCTCGGAGATTAAGTTTTCATTGCCTCAGCATCATGATTTGTGGCTACTAGACAGCTTGAACACATGTGGGGATTCCCTAGCAACCAGGCAACCCCCACATGTACTCAGGCTGGGTAGTAGCTGTAAATAATTCCGCTGTGGCGATGAAAACTAAATCTCTGAACACTAACAAATACTCAGAGACCACCCGAGCGTTCTCAGGAAAATCCGAGCAACGAGTATACTCGCTCATCACTAACCCTTCTCCAGTCTTCTGGGACTTCTCCTGTTCTCCAAGAATTTTCAAAGATTATGGAGAGTGGTTCAAAAGTTTCTTCTGCTATCTCCTTCAGTACTCTGGGGTGTAATTCATCTGGACCTGGAGACTTGAATTCATTTATGTTAGCTAAGTGTTTCCTCACTATCTTTCTGTTTATAGATATCCTGGATTTTTCTATTCCCTTAATAGGACAGTGAAAATCAGTTGATGTTACGTTTCCTTTCTGAGAGAAAACAGATGCAAAATAGGAATTTAAAAGTTCGGCCTTCTCAACATCCTTTTTTACCATTTCATCATTTCCATCCTATAAAAATCCTATAGCATATTTGACTTTTCTTTTACTTTTGACATATCCCAAGCACAATTGCAAATTTCCAACAGAATGGATAAAAAAAAAGAATTAATATCTAGCAATGGCCCAGTCTCAGCCCAGAACTCAACCCAAATGAGGTGTTGTGACGGGACCTTAAGAGAGCTGGGCATAAGCAAATGACCGCAAATGAATGAACTTAAGCAACAATGTAAAGAGCAGTGGGTTAAACTTCCTCAAGAACAACGTGCGAGACTGATAAAGAAATCTATGTAAGGATGTAAACAGTGTTCTGAAGTCAATCAATGATGTCCTTCATTTATGTACTGATGTCTTTGTTGCTAGATTGTATTGGATAAGAGTAGCTACACTCAGCACTGCCATGTACAACTCTCACTGCATTATTGTAAAGCATTTCATAGTTATATGCAATAGAAACTGGACTAGGAGATAAAATATTCAGATGAAAAGAATTTCATAGAACCAGAATTATTTTCATTGAGCTCTGGATCTCCTGGATCACCTTTGTAATTCGATTTTCTGATATTAAATAAAGTGTGTGCTCCACCTGTAAGCAGGGTAAGTTTTCGACATCAATTGGCCTGGATAAAATTAAAAGTGTAACCCCAAACTTATTGCACCATCACATTTCAGACCGTTAAATACGCACCGTATTAAAATCGTTCAGCAAACGACTCTTCAACTGGCAGAAAATATTCAAATACAAATGCTTGTCTGCAGTGCTGTGTTTTCTCCAAAAGTACTTCTACAATTCTAACCTTGGAAACTGCACTGATAATGCAGGACTGGCATTATCAGTGCAGTTTTTGGTCTGTAAAGGCTGGTAGCCACAGACTGACTGGCTTGCTGAATCTGCAGCTGTGTAGGGTTTTGCTGGGTCCATGATGTTAGGATGTCTATGTGATCCCTGCTAAGACCAAGTCAATGGGTGCCGAACACCTGGGCCTAAATATCATCCTTCGAAGCCTCTTGGAATTTATGTTTTGCCTACAGGTGTCATGGGCACTACTTTACAAATACCATGGTTGCTGCACCCATAGACGTCACCATGGGAAGGTAGCTCGTAGATTTTCTAATAATATTGAGCTTTGTGTGAAGAGATATTCTATGTTGAGTGTATCCAGGTTTTTTTATTTTTTGACAGCCGTCGGTAGGTCTGGTATGTCTTCTCCCACTGCAATAAACCACACATATTATGGAGTACAGATGGTGTGTGTCTTACATGGCGGTTTTCTACGCTGTCCATACTATTTTACAGGGTGAGACAGAATACAACTTCAGGCTGTATTTGCACGTGTGTATTTGTCATGAGCAAACACATTGAGTACTGTACTCCTTTCAACTTGTATTGACCAAGATGGGAGGGCTACACGTATTCTGGGAATATTCTAGGAATGTCAATATGAATTTGCACTTTTCTAATACGATTGTCAGGTGCTTTCGAATTCAACAGCTTGACATCAATATTGCATACTTAGCACTTGAGTAATACCCATTGCAAACCCTACACAAACAGACCTGAGGGGCCTCGCTCACAGGCAAAGAGCTACCAAACATTGATAAATAAAGGCTTAGTAGGCAACAAAACAGGGATTACTGCTGACTACTGCATTTTACATAAATAATTGTCTACGGAATGAGGGGTTTCTTTTCATTCTTTGAGGAGCCCCTTTGGCCAAACAGTAGATCATAACAATGGTGCAGGTCAATGTCATTTTCTAGTAAATGTTCGAAGACAAATCATAAGCGGAATTATGAGTCTTGACCAGTGCGATTCGCTGGCGTGAGTCTTACCTAGTTTCTCATATTGTAATTAAGGCTATGTTCACATTGGATTTAGAGATTTACATAAAGCCTTGATTTATGCCACTTTAATCCATGCACATGTCCTCATGTTGAAAAAAATGTTTACTGGCAAGTAAGCTTTTTTTGCAAAGTCCAACTGTGTTTCAAAGTACAGGAAATTGCACTTCCGCATATTGTTTAAAAAAGGCCAACGTGCAATGTGTATCTGACCAGCAGATGCCAAAAACCCACACCAGGACAATACTGATCTATGGAGACGTTGAGCATATACCACTCAGTATATTTACTGAACATATTGTCCAAACATGGTGCGATTCAAGGTTTACGTATAATAATATCACAGTGGAGGGCTGAATTTAGCAGTGGCATGGTCAAGTGTGAAGGCAACAAGAGAGATGTGACTGATACTTTACTATGAGGGAGAACATAAAAATCGGACGAGTGCTATCCATTGTTTTGGCAGATAGCACTCAACCCCACGTTATTCACTAAGGCCATGCACATGTCCGATTTTCCTCCAATATTCGGATTTCTCTCGGCCTACAAAGTTTATGGGTCTATAGATGACGTCTGAGTGCAGTGCAATTTTTACAGGCAGAATGAATGGAGAAGGTGGAGAAAATGTATTTTCTTCCATCTCCGAGAAAATCGGTTCCCACTCTGATCCCCCTCTGAACAAACTCTGATCAGAGTTTATCTTATTGATTTTCTCTGATGACGGACAAACGGTCGTGTGACTCTAGGCTCAATGTGACTGATGTCACTATTATTGTGCAAAAAAAATTGCAATGTTACCTTCCATGCACCACATGTGTCTGTCAATATACATTATCGGTAGATCCCATACTGAAAAAAAAGCTGCTTCATACACTTTTTAAGTCAGGTGATCGATACTCACAGCCTCCCTGCTTCCTTCTTGCTCGGTGGCATTGCTGTCCTGATTGATTGACAGTTCAGACCACAATCATTGTTGTGCCGCTGGCCAAAACTAGGCAGCCTCCGATACTGCAATGAGACACCGCTTAGCATCAGAGGGGCACAAGGACAATAACGCAGGCCAGATCGGGGGCTATCCAGTGCGCTTGAGCAATCCAGCCCTGTTCAGTGCAGCAGTTACAAGTTCTATTGGAAAGAACTTGTATGTACAGTGTTCCGAGACCGGCCACTGTTGATAAGCTGCAGTGGTGGCTGGTAACCCAGACAATGAGAAGTACACAATAATATCAGAATTCCCTCCATTCTTGAGAATGTAGAGGATTTTTAATTACAAGTATCCATTAAATACATTGAGAATCTTTTTTGCACGCTTCAAGAATTAATTTACAAATGTTTTCCATACTTTCCAGGAATGCTCACATTAAGGTGGCGTTTGCATAAATGTTGTCCCTTTTGCAATTCAGTTTGTAGCATTGTCACAGCAAAATTAAGACGATTGGAAATTTTAAGTTTCTTTATCGCGTATTACGATATTATTGTTATGACTGCTGAAGTACATTCACATGGGTAGCGTGCAAACCAGGGAGACAAATATCTCAACCTGACAGAAGCCTGTTCATACTAGGAGAAGCCCTTCTCTCATCGTGGTCTGTCACTGTCTGACCGCGGAGGTTGGCACCAGGGCCAGACTGGCCATCTGGCAATTCTGGCAAATGCCAGAAGGGCTTATCTGGTCATGGGCCACCTTGCCTGCAATGTTGTTAACAGAATCGGTGTTCTCAAGACACCCATACTGTTAAGAGTTGTGACGGAGCACAAAGTCACTGACTCCATCACTTACCCCAGCAGGCCACAGGTGTCATTAGAAATATTGGTCTTGTAGTAAATCTTGCTTTCCTCTATCCAGGGTAATAGTAGTAATATGTCCCATCTGGTTCTTGGGGATGGGGACAACATGGGCCTGTGTGATTTCAAATGCCAGGACTGAATTTCAGCCCCAGTCCGTACCTGGTTGGTACCCACTCGACGACGGCTTACCCTGAATGTCCTAGTATCACTGGTGTAGCAATTCCCTAAGGAATAAAGGAATCACACATGAAACAACTGCAACCAACTTAAACTACAGCAAAGGGAAGTAATGCAAAAAAGTCTATCACCAGCAGGAAACACCAGTACGAGAAGGTATATAAAGCTGCACCCGAAAGGTGATAGGACAGACAAAAAGAGTAAATGAAAAAACATCTGTTACCAAAAACCTGCAGGAAAAAAGATAATAGAACTTTGATACCCAAAGAAAAGGTGCATCTGCTTTGGCCCAGCGGAAAGGGACGCCGACCATAGAACACAGGATCAAGTGTTCGAATCCAGATGCATGACAATTATATTATCATTTCTATGTTGCGGTATGATCTATTGACCTTACAAGGCTCAACTGTACTTTGTAGCAAAGCTGGGCTGAATGGAGGTGGAGTTTTATCAAAACTACAGCAAGCAGCACAGTAAGTGATACATCCCTGGAATTAAGGTCTCTGCCCCTACATTATGTTGTTCTCAGGTTAGGTGGCAGAAACCTGGTGGCAGATTCCCTTAAAAAGAAGATGCCGAAAGTAGCCTGGATGTTTTTATCATTAATTATTTTGTGTGCTGAATAAGAGCTAAACATTCATTTAAGTAAAAGAGAAAACATTTACTTCTATAAGCCATATAGAACATCAAAGAATTTTCTTGGTTAATAACCCTATAAAAGCTCATTTGACAGCTGTGTGTTCAGCTGCTCACAAAAATGTAGAATTGCACATTTTTCTTTCGGATGGATGTGCAAACTTGCATATTGACCCAAAGTGTGGTTCATACTGCTGATGTGACAGATTGCCTAGGTAATTTTACTTATACGCAAGCAATAATATAGTCTTTTTACACATGGTCTTAAAATGTCAATATCAAGCTATATGAGATGTAGATGTGGGTTTTCTTGCATATTTAATGTACATGATGTAGAAGGGACTAATAAAGAAGTTGCTTCAGCTCAGAAAATACCTTATAGGTAATGTGTCATCAGAAAATAACATGTTGCTTTAATCAGATTCTTGTGTTTAAGGGGTTGTCCAGGTTTGGGGTTCAAGTTTACAGAACAGTGTGTTTGCAGTCAGCATTTTCTGGTATTGGCAACTTACAGTCGCACGTGACTGCAAGTATGCAATTTTCATACATGTGGTCACATGCCAACTAGACGTGCACGGCCTCACTCAATAAAAAGTGAATTGAACTAGGCCTGACATGTCTAGTCGGAATGTGGCCGGAAGTATACAAACCACAAACTTGCAGTCACCTTACTGCCCTCCCCCAGTGTCTACACCAGAGAATCACTGTGCACTGTGGGTGACTAGTGTTGAGCATTCCGATACCGCAAGTATCGGGTATCGGCCGATATTTGCGGTATCGGAATTCCGATACCGAGTTCCGATATTTTTGAGATATCGGAAATCGGAAGTGTGCGGTGCGTATGGTTCCCAGGGTCTGGAGGAGAGGAGACTCTCCTTCAGGCCCTGGGATCCATATTCATGTATAAAATAAAGAATAAAAATAAAAAATATTGATATACTCACCCCTCCGGCGGCCCCTGCTCTTAGCGGTGCCTCCGTTCCTAAGAATGCCGAGTTTAGGACCTGCGATGACGTCGCGGCTTGTGATTGGTCGCGTGAGCGGTCACATGAGCGGTCACGCGACCAATCATAAGCCGTGACGTCATCGAAGGTCCTTCACTCGCTCATTCTTAGGAACGGAGGCTGCCGGTTGCAGCGGTTACAACCAGGGCGCGTCAGAGGGTGAGTATATCCCTATTTTTTATTTTTATTCTTTATTTTACACATGAATATGGATCCCAGGGCCTGAAGGAGAGTTTCCTCTCCTTCAGACCCTGGGAACCATCCAGGATCACTTCAGATATTTGTGTCCCATTGACTTGTATTGGTATCGGGTATCGGTATCGGCGATATCCGATATTTTTCGGATATCGGCCGATACAATCCGATACTTTCAAATATCGGAAGGTATCGCTCAACAATATGGGTGACGCGAGGTTTCACAAGTCTGCAATCACATAGAGTGACTGCAGAATTGACAGCCAAGTCTGGACAACCCCCTTAAATTTACAGAAGCGGTCAATTGTTTTGTTACACTAGATTTCCTTGTTCTTATTAAATTGTGCACATTGTAGATTCAGACTGAAAGCAGAAAAAAATCCCCAAAGGAACACAACACAAATGGAAAGAGTGGAAAGAGAGAGTGAAGAAATACATGAGAAAAAAAAAGCAGAATGTGAGATACATCTTAGATTTCTCACTGGGAGAAATGAGAAACTAAAGGACTTTATTCTGGCTGTGTGTTTATTTACAATACAACTATAGGATTAGAAATGAATAGGTATTTTATCACATGGGCTTGATATCACCTGACGATACAAAGGCGACATCAACCCCACAAATATGAATCCCACTTGCCACCGCTACAGGGCAAGTGGGAAGAGCTGGGCAAAGCACCAGAATTGGCGCATCTTATAGATGCGCCTTTTCTG
This sequence comes from Ranitomeya variabilis, assembly GCF_051348905.1. Classification (NCBI taxonomy): domain Eukaryota; kingdom Metazoa; phylum Chordata; class Amphibia; order Anura; family Dendrobatidae; genus Ranitomeya; species Ranitomeya variabilis. The sequence continues at coordinate 47,155,149 of NC_135233.1, read as the reverse complement.
GAAGGCAATGAGCTTCTTTTTTTAGGATGGTGGCACCAATATCCATGGCCCCTTACCAGTCTGAAAATTCCAGCCCTCAGCTGTCATCTTTAGCTTGGCTGGTTGTCAAAAATGGAGGGTATCCCAAGCCAGTTTTTTAAATTATTTATTTACCTATTTAAAAAAAAAAAAAAACAGTGTGGGTACCCCTTATTACAGTGGGGAATAAAAGTATTTGATACACTGCAGATTTTGCAAGTTTTTCCACTTACAACCAACATCTTTTGCAACATTGTGTGATGATTTACCCTCTTTTAAGAGTTTGATAATCCTCTCCTTTGTTTCAATTGACATCTCTCGTGTTGGAGCCATGACTCATGTCAGTCCACTTGGTGCAACAGATCTCGAAGGTGTGATCACTCCTTTTTAGATGCAGACTAACGAGCAGATCCAATTTGATGCAGGTGTTAGTTTTGGGAATGAACATTTACAGGGTGATTCCATAATTTTTTCCTCAGAATTGAGTGACTCTATGATTTTTCCCCTATGCTTGGTTAAAAAAAGTAACCATTACTGACTACCATATTTTTTGTTCTTGATTTCTTTTAGTGTTTCTTAAAGCCAGAAAGTTGCCATTTGAAATGACTTTAGTTTTGTGCCGTGTCTGTGATCGGCTTTTTTTCTACAAAATTAAACAACTGAATGAACATCCTCCAAGGCTGATGATTCCATAATTTTTGCCAGGGGTTGTAGTACTAATGTGCATAAATGAAATGCCAAAGGGTGACAGAAAATAAAATAAATGTAATTATGCCTGGATAGATAATATAATCTACATGTGTTGACAGATTGCTGTAATAAATATGATAAGAGGATCAATACAGACCAGAGGTCTCCATGTGTGCTGTGTGTCATCACCCTCTGACGCGTTTCACAAACATTTCATCTTATAAAAAATCACAGACAGACAATATTTTTAAGAATATATTGGAATACTTTGATTATAAGAGATATGTGTTAGCCCATAATTCTAATAAAAAGAAATCATCTGTATTAATTATAAAATGTAAACTAATGATAATATCAGGCAGCATAATCTGTATAAGTTTCCTCAGTTTCAAAAATAATCACAAACATCTTAAATGTTTTTTTATGGGCAGGGCAAAAAATAATATTTTTTTACGGACTGTTCTGGAATTTGTGGATGATTGGCAACCCAATCCTCTGATCCTGACATGTAAAAACTTTGGCAAAAAAAAAAACAACATAATAAAAGTGTATAATATACTGCACTACAGAAGTTTATTGAGCTCACTGAAGTTCATGTCCTCTAGTTGGACTAATATAAAGTAAAAAAAAATACAAATTTGTAAAAACAGTTTACCCATTAAAAAATGAAATATGTTAAAATCTGAACAAAAAAAATCATTGGTATTCTTGTGTCCATAATGACTGAAATTATTCAATGAACACATGCGTAAACCCAAATGATTTACGTCATGAAAAACAATAAAATAAAAAAGTAAGTATTGCTGCTGGTTTTTTTCCATCTCTAAAAGAGTAAGTGTAAAAAGGGATAAAAACATCCTATGTACTGTAGCAAGATACATAGATAGAAGATGGACAGATATATATATATATATATATATATATATATATATATATATATATTAATATCTATCTATCTATCTATATACAGTATATATATTATATATATACACGTATATACTGTTTATATTAATAGAGAATTTTTATTGTTGAAAAGTAGTAAAACATAATGAAAATTAAAAAAATGCACGGGGCATCTCCGCAATTGTACTGATTCAAAATAAAAAGTTAACATATCATTTATTCTGCGCGGTGAAAATGAAATATCTCCAAAAACAATGCTAAAATTGACGGCGTTTGTTCATAACCCCCATTCCAAAACATAATAAAAAGTGAGCAAAAAGTCAAATTTACTCCCCAAATGTACCAAAAAAAGACTTCAGTTTATTCCACAAAAAAGAAGCTGCCTTCAGTCAACTGTTGATGAAGAAATAAAAAAAGTTATGGCTGTTAGAAAACAATGGCATATAAGCAAAGGTTTATTTTACAAAAAATTGTTTTTCTTATGCAAAAATAATAAAAAGTATGTAAGATTGGTATCCCTGTAATCTTGCATAATAACGATATGCGCGTTCATACGGTGCTTCTCACAAAATTAGAAAATCATCAAAAAGTTAATTTTTTTTCAGTTCTTCAATACAAAAAGCGAAACTCGTATATTATATAGTCATTACAGAGTGATCTATTTCAAGTGTTTATTTCTGTTAATGTTGATGATTATGGCTTACAGCCAATGAAAACCCAAACGACATTATCTCAGTAAATTAGAATAATTAAAAAAAAACACCTGCAAAGGCCTCCTAAGCATTTGAAAAGGTCCCTTAATCTGTTTCAGTAGCTCCACAATCATGGGGAAGACTGCTGACTTGACAGATGTCCAGAAGGCAGTCATTGACACACTCCACAAGGAAAGGAAATTTTGCATTTCATTTGGAAATCAAGGTCTCAGAGTCTGGAGGAAGAGTGGAGAGGCCACAATCCAAGCTGCTTGAGGTCTAGTGTGAAGTTTCCACAATCAGTGATGGTTTCTGGGGCCATGTCATCTGCTGGTGTAGGTCCACTGTGTTTTATGAAGTCCAAAGTTAGCGCACCCGTGTACCAGGAAATTTTAGAGCACTTCATGCTTCTCTCTGCTGACAAGATGTATGGACATGGAAATGTCATTCTCCAGCAGGACTTGTCACCTGTCCACACTGCCAAAATTACCAATACCTAGTATACAAACAACAGTATCACTGTGCTTGATTGTTCAGCAAACTCGCCTGACCTTAACCCCATTGAGAATCTATGGGATATTGTCAAGAGGAAGATGAGACACCAGACCCAACAATGCAGACGAGCTGAAGGCTGCTATCAAAGCAACCTGGGCTTCCATAACACCTCAGCAGTGCCACAGGCTGATCGCCTCCATGCCACGCTGCATTGACGCAGTAACTGATGCAATAATTAAAGCAAAAGGAGCCCCGACCAAGTATTGAGTGCATTTACTTCACATACATTTCAGTAGGCCAACATTTTGGATTTTAAAATCATTTTTCAAGCTGGTGTTATAAAGTATTCTAATTTATTTAGATAATGACTTTTGGGTTTTCATTGGCTGTAAGCCATAATTATCAACATTAACAATATATGAGTTTTACTTTTTGTTTTGAAGAATTTAAATAAATTAACTTGCACCTGTATATGCAGCACAGGAAATTAATAAGGCAACATATACGGTGGGCACAGAAAGTATTCAGACTCCTTTAAATTTTTCACTCTTTGTTTCATTGCAGCCATTTGGTAAATTCCAAAAAGTTCATTTTTTGCTCATTAATGTGCACTCTGCACCCCATCTTGACTGGAAAAAAAACAGAAATGTAGAAATTTTTCCATATTTATTAAAAAAGAAAAACTGAAATACCACATGGTCATAAGTATTCAGACCCTTTGCTCAGACACTCAAATTTAAGTCACAGCCTGCAGTGATCCTCAGTATACTGAATCGCCGCACAACCAGCTCTACCCTCCCCTAGTGTATCCTCACCCATCCCCTGCAGACTGTGAGCCTCGCGGACAGGGTCCTTTCTCCTTCTGTACTTGTGTGTGCCTTGTTTTTTGCTCATGTTTATTGTACTTGTCTATATTTGGCCCTTTTCACATGTAAAGCGCCATGGAATAAATGGCGCTATAAAAATGTATAATAATAATAATGCTGTCCATTTCCCTGTGATCCTCCTTGAGATTGTTCTACTCCTTCATTGGAGTCCTGCTGTGTTTTACTAAACTGATAGGACTTGATTTGGAAAGGCACACATCTGTCTATATAAGACCTCACAGCTCACAGTGCATGTCAGACCAAATGAGAATCATGAGGTCAAAGAAATTGGCCAAGCAGCTCAGAGACATAATTTTGGCAAGGCACAGATCTGGTCAAGGTTACAAAAGAATTTTTGCAGTACTCAAGGTTCCTAAGAGCACAGTGGCCTCCATAACCCTTAAATTGAAGAAGTTTAGGACCACCAGAAGTCTTCCTAGACCAGGCTGTCCAGGCAAACTGAGCAATCATGGGAAAGAATAACCCCAAGATCACTGTGGCTAAGCTCCAGAGATGCAGTAGGGAGATGGGAGAAAGTTCCACAAAGTCAGCTATCACTGCAGTCCTCCACCAGTAGGGCCTTTATGGCAGAGTGGCCCGATGGAAGCCTCTCCTCAGTGCAAGACATATGAAAGCCAGCATAGAGTTTGCTAAAAAACATATGAAGGAATTCCAGACTATGAGAAATAAGATTATCTGGTCTGATGAGAAGAAGATAGACCTTTTTAGTGATAATTCTAAGTGGTATGTGTGGAGAAAACCAGGCACTGCTCATCACCTGTCCAATACAATCCCAACAGTGAAACATGGTGGTGGAAGAATCATGCTATGGGGGTGTTTTTCAGCTGCAGGGACAGGACTACTGGTTGCCATTGAAGGAAACATGAATGTAGCCAAGAACAGAGATATCCTGGATGAAAACCTCTTCAAGAGTGCTATGGACCTCAGACTTGTCCGATGGATCACCTTCCAACAAGACAATGACCCTAAACACACAGCTAAAATAACAAAGGAGTGGCTTCAGAACAACTCTGTGACCATTCTTGACTGGCCCAGCCAGAGCCCTGACCTAAACCCAATTGAGCATCTCTGGAGAGACTTGAAAATGGCTGTCCACCAACGTTCACCATCCAACCTGACGGAACTGGGGAGGATCTGCAAGGGAGAATGGCAGAGGATCCCCAAATCTTGTTGCATCATTCCCAAGAAGACTCATGGCTGTACTAGCTTAAAAGGGTGTTTCTACTCAATACTGAGCGATGGGTCTGAATTCTTATGCCCATGTGATATTTCAGTTTTTCTCTTTTAATAAATTTGCAAAAATTACTTCATTTCTGTTTTTTTCCGTCTAGATGGAGTGCAGAGTGTACATTAATGAGAAAAAAATTAACTTTTTCGAATTTACCAAATGGCTGCAATGAAGCAAAGTGTGAAAAAACTAAAGGGGTCTGAATACTTTCTAGACCCACTGTAGTCCTGAAAATAGAAATTCTGACACTAAGACAAAGTCACGGAATGATGGAAATCACAGGATGGATAGTTTTGTTGGTAATCTGCAAATTATGAAAAAAATGGAAACAAATTTTTCAAAACATCTTGATTAAATTCAGTATGGAGTACCGGCACCACTATTGCTATTAGTAAGGTTATTAATGGCCGTCTGAGGAATGTTCTGCCATGCTAAATGGAATTGGGCAAACTATCATCAAGATCCGCTGCTGGCAGCTCATTTGCAATTTCCAATGAATGACGTCACAGATATGCTTGATGGGACACAAGTCTGGAGATGCTGCAGGCCATAGTAGCATGTTTAGTCCATTCAGGCTGCTCATTGTGAAACGAGCAACATGCGGAGTGGAATGTAGTAATACAAAAATGTTATGAATTTGGAATGGAAAAATTATATAAGCTGTACAAGAAACATTTGCTGTAAAGGGGATTCCTGTTTTAATGAATCCAGTTCACAAGAAAAGAGTATGTGTGTGTTTAGGTCCAATGAGGGCCAGCACGCCTCGCTTTATAACATTATTGCTGTATGATTAGTGATCACATTCCAGTTTGTGCAATTCTATTTTACTATCCATTTAAGGTAAATAAGCTGTACATGTGATCACGGTATATTTCTCATTTATTGCGTACATACTAAAAAATAATATGGTATAGCCGCTCTGTGTTCCTGTTTCCCAGCGGATTTTTATGGGAGCTATTAAAATCTTTCTAGTGGACTGATAGTCTGTTATTGTTGTGTCTGGTTTTCAAAGGTTGCATTTGATCTTGGGGTGTTATAGTTTCTATAAAAGTGATTTATATGTGTTTTTGTTCTTGTCAGAAAAATCTTGGCTAGAAATTGGTTTAAACAGTTTACAAGAATGTGCTGAAGGTCAGCAAAGATGTCTGGTGCAGGAAGTGTTGTTTGCTAACACATAATACGCTGCATATTTCCTTGCAGATTACACAATTCCCAAAATAGATGACTGAGAAGAAACCAGCCTTAATTTTATGTATATGAGTAGAAAAATGACTACGAAGTCCATAAAATCACATGCAAAATAAGATCTAGGAGCATAACGACCACGGTCAAAGGGAATGTTCCGAGAGTGGGGGTTGACAAATATGGTGGCACCCTTTTTCTCTTGATTGCATGTACAAGCACAATGATGTAACATGCATGTGAGCAAAATGGCTGTGTAGGTAGTGATGGGTACCGGAGTAGGGAGACCAAATTGCTGCCACATCTGGCAAAGAGGCAACCATCAGGTCCTCTGGTTGCTTACGTTTTTACTTTGATAGCATATACCAACTGGGCACTGACCGGGACAATGTTCAAAGTTTGCTCTTAGGCCCCAGATATTTTATGTGTCACTCATGATATTATAGTAGGCCTACTGTTGTGAATTCCATTTCTCTGACTCCCTTCTGTGGTCATGAATGGTACTTTGGTTAGTTCTGCTCTTGGACTCCCTCTGGTGGCTTTGAGCGGAACTGCTGGTCTCTGAGGTTGCTTTCTTAGCTGCCCTCGTTTATTGTTATGCTTGCTTCCCTATTTAACTCTACTCAGATCGTTACTTCATGCCAGCTGTCAATGTTTCAGTATTGGTTCAGATCTCTCTTGGACTTCTCTGAGGACCTGTCTACTCCAGCAGAAGCTAAGTCCCTGCTAGTTCATTTGTTGTTACTGCTGCCTGAATATATTTCTTAGTACTGCTAAATTCTAGTCCAGCTTGCTATCATGATATTTCCTTGCTAGCTGGAAGCTCTGGGGGTGCAGTGTTGCACCTCCACACCGTGAGTCGGTGTGGGGGTCTTTTTGCATACTCTGCGTGGTTTTTGTAGTTTTATGTGCTGACCGCATAGTTTCCTTTTCTTTCCTCTGACTATTTAGTTAAGTCTGGTGTCATGGTTCCCAATGGCAGTGACTCAGGCAAAAACGGACTAGCTCTAGGAATGATGGAATCTCAGATGACCGCGACGCTGAACCTAACACGCAACTAATAGTAGCCAGGGGGTGTGCCTACGTTTTATCCCTAGACACCTCGCACCAGCCGGAGATCTAGCTTCCCCTAGTAGAGGAATTCACAGACCTGACTTGCCTCCAGGGAAACCCCAAAAGTGATAGTAGCCCCCCACATATAATAACGGTTAGGTAAGAGGAAAACACGTACGCAGTATGAATATAGGTTCAGCAAAGAGAGGCCCTCTAACTAGATAGCAGAAAATACAAAAGAGGACTTCGCGGTCACCTCAAAACCCTAAACAGCCATCCTGAAATTACTTTAACTCCGTTATCAACTCATGACACCGGAGTAGTAATTTCAGATCACTAGAGCTTCCAGCAGCAAGAGAAATATAAATGCATGCTGGACAAACAAACACAAAAAATGCCAAAGATCCAACTTAGCTGAATTGCAGACTTGGAGCAGGTAGCAAGCAACAGAGGTGCTCTGGTAACATTGATTGCCGGCACTAGAATGACTGAGAAGCCAGACTAAATAGGAAACTCCCAGTTTCCTGATGGGAACAGGTGCAAGACAAAAGTCAGCCAGTACCACCAGTAACCACCAGAGGGAGCCCAAAAACAGAATTCACAACAGTCTGGCCTCCTTTGCTAAAACCTGTTTCATTCCTGTGTTTGTGACTTTCCTCTTAACTCACAGTCAATATATGTGGGGGGCTGCCTTTACCTTTGGGGAATTTCTCTGAGGCAAGGTTAGGCTTCTATTTCTATCTTTAGGGGTAGTTAGCTCTTAGGCTGTGAAGAGGCGTCTAGGGAGAGTTAGGTACGCTCCACGGCTATTTCTAGTGTGTGTGATAGGAGTAGGGTTTGCGGTCAGCAGAGTTCCCACTTTCCCAGAGCTTGTTCTGATTACTAGTTTACTCATCAGGTCATTCCGGGTGCTCCTAACCACCAGGTCCATAACAGTACAGCTGGCCTACAAAGTGTTAATGCATCTCAAAAGAGGGATAAGAGAAGTTCTGAACCCATTTTTTTTTCTTTGCAGTGTGTTTTGTCTCTCTTTTCCCCTTAATCCCTGGGTGGTTCAGGACTCAGGTGTAGATATGGATATTCAAGGTCTGTCCTCTTGTGTGGATCAACTCGCTGCAAGGGTCCAAAGCATTCAAGATTATGTAGTTCAGAATCCGATGTTAGAGCCTAGAATTCCAATTCCTGATTTGTTTTCTGGGGATAGATCTAAGTTTCTGAATTTCAAAAATAATTGTAGACTGTTTCTTGCCTGTAAACCCCGCTCCTCTGGTGACCCCATTCAGCAAGTAAAAATTATTATTTCTTTGTTACGTGGCGACCCTCAAGACTGGGCATTCTCCCTTGCGCCAGGAGATCCTGCATTGATTAATGTAGATGCGTTTTTTCTGGCGCTTGGATTGCTTTATGACGAACCGAATTCAGTGGATCAGGCAGAGAAAACCTTGCTGGCTTTGTGTCAGGGTCAGGATGAAGCGGAGGTATATTGTCAGAAGTTTAGAAAGTGGTCTGTGCTTACTCAATGGAATGAGTGTGCCCTGGCAGCAATTTTTAGAAAGGGTCTCTCTGAGGCCCTTAAGGATGTTATGGTGGGCTTCCCCACGCCTGCTGGTCTGAATGAATCAATGTCCTTGGCCATTCAAATTGATCGGCGTTTGCGCGAGCGCAAAGTTGTGCACCATTTGGCGGTGTCCTCTGAGCAGAGGCCTGAGCTTATGCAATGTGGTAGAACTTTGACCAGAACTGAACGGCAGGAACACAGACGTCAGAATCGGCTGTGTTTTTACTGTGGTGACCCTACTCATGCTATCTCTGATTGTTCTAAGCGCATTAAGCGGTTCCCTAGGTCTGTCACCATTGCTACTGTACAGCCTAAATTTCTTTTGTCTGTTACTTTGATTTGCTCTCTGTCGTCCTACTCGGTTATGGCATTTGTGGATTCGGGCGCTGCCCTGAATTTGATGGACTTGGAGTTTGCCAGGCGTTGTGGTTTTTTCCTGGAGCCTTTGCAGTATCCTATTCCATTAAGGGGAATTGATGCTATGCCTTTGGCCAGGAATAAACCTCAGTACTGGACTCAGTTGACCATGTGCATGGCTCCTGCACATCAGGAAGATATTCGCTTTTTGGTGTTGCATAATTTGCATGATGTGGTCGTGTTGGGTTTGCCATGGCTACAGGTTCATAATCCAGTATTGGATTGGAAATCAATGTCTGTGTCTAGTTGGGGTTGTCAAGGGGTACATGGCGATGTTCCGATGATGTCAATTTCTTCATCCATTCCTTCTGATGTCCCTGAGTTTCTGTTGGATTACCGGGATGTATTTGATGAGCCCAAATCCAGTATCCTACCACCTCATAGGGATTGTGATTGTGCTATAAATTTGATTCCTGGGAGTAAGTTTCCTAAGGGACGACTTTTCAATTTATCCGTGCCAGAACACACCGCTATGCGGAGTTATATAAAGGAGTCCTTGGAGAAAGGGCATATTCGCCCGTCTTCATCACCGTTGGGAGCAGGGTTCTTTTTTGTGGCCAAGAAGGATGGTATAGACTACCGCCTTCTCAATAAAATCACGGTCAAATTTCAGTACCCTTTGCCTCTGCTGTCTGATTTGTTTGCTCGGATTAAGGGGGCTAGTTGGTTCACCAAGATAGATCTTCGAGGGGCATATAACCTTGTGCGTATTAAACAGGGCGATGAAGGGAAAACAGCATTTAATACGCCCGAGGGCCATTTTGAGTACCTGGTGATGCCATTCGGGCTTTCTAACGCTCCATCTGTGTTTCAGTCCTTTATGCATGACATCTTCCGAACGTATCTGGATAGATTCATGATTGTATATTTGGATGATATTTTGGTCTTTTCAGATGATTGGGAGTCTCATGTGAAGCAGGTCAGAATGGTATTCCAGGTCCTTCGTGCTAATTCCTTGTTTGTGAAGGGGTCTAAATGTCTCTTCGGAGTTCAGAAGGTTTCCTTTTTGGGCTTCATTTTTTCCCCTTCTACTATCGAGATGGATCCTGTTAAAGTTCAGGCCATTTATGATTGGACTCAACCTACATCTGTGAAGAGTCTTCAGAAATTCCTGGGCTTTGCTAATTTTTACCGTCGCTTCATCGCTAATTTTTCTAGTGTGGTTAAACCTTTGACTGATTTGACAAAGAAAGGTGCTGATGTGGTGAATTGGTCCTCTGCGGCCGTGGAGGCTTTTCAGGAGCTGAAACGTCGTTTTTCTTCGGCCCCTGTGTTGCGTCAGCCAGATATTTCGCTCCCTTTTCAGGTTGAGGTTGATGCTTCTGAGATTGGAGCAGGGGCTGTTTTGTCTCAAAGAAGTTCTGATGGCTCTGTGATGAAGCCATGTACCTTCTTTTCTAGAAAATTTTCACCTGCTGAGCGTAATTATGATGTTGGCAATCGGGAGCTGCTGGCTATGAAGTGGGCATTCGAGGAGTGGCGACATTGGCTTGAGGGAGCCAAGCACAGCATGGTGGTCTTGACGGATCACAAGAATTTGACTTATCTCGAGTCTGCCAAGCGGTTGAATCCTAGACAGGCTCGATGGTCACTGTTTTTCTCCCGTTTCGATTTTGTGGTTTCATACCTTCCGGGTTCTAAGAATGTGAAGGCTGATGCCCTTTCTAGGAGTTTTGTGCCTGATTCTCCGGGAGTCCCTGAGCCGGCTGGTATTCTCAAAGAGGGGGTAATTCTGTCTGCCATCTCCCCTGATTTGCGGCGGGTGCTGCAGGAGTTTCAGGCTGATAGACCTGACCGTTGTCCAGCGGAGAAACTGTTTGTCCCTGATAGATGGACTAGCAGAGTTATTTCTGAGGTTCATTGCTCGGTGTTGGCTGGTCATCCTGGGATTTTTGGTACCAGGGATTTGGTGGCTAGGTCCTTTTGGTGGCCTTCCTTGTCACGGGATGTGCGTTCTTTTGTGCAGTCTTGTGGGACTTGTGCTCGGGCCAAGCCCTGCTGTTCTCGTGCCAATGGGTTGCTTTTGCCCTTGCCGGTCCCGAAAAGGCCTTGGACGCATGTTTCCATGGATTTTATTTCAGATCTTCCTGTCTCTCAAAGGATGTCTGTCATCTGGGTGGTTTGTGATCGCTTTTCTAAGATGGTCCATTTGGTACCCTTGCCTAAATTACCTTCCTCCTCTGATTTGGTGCCATTATTCTTTCAGTATGTGGTTCGTTTGCATGGCATTCCGGAGAACATTGTGTCGGACAGAGGGTCCCAGTTTGTCTCTAGGTTTTGGCGGTCCTTTTGTGCTAAGATGGGCATTGATTTGTCTTTTTCTTCGGCTTTCCATCCTCAGACAAATGGCCAAACCGAACGAACCAACCAGACTTTGGAGGCCTATCTGAGATGCTTTGTTTCTGCTGATCAGGATGATTGGGTGACCTTTTTGCCATTGGCTGAGTTCGCCCTTAATAATCGGGCTAGTTCGGCTACTTTGGTTTTTTTCGCAATTCTGGTTTTCATCCTCGTTTTTCTTCAGGGCAGGTTGAGCCTTCTGACTGTCCTGGTGTGGATTCTGTGTTGGACAGATTGCAGCAAATTTGGACTCACGTAGTGGACAATCTGACGTTGTCCCAGGAGAAGGCTCAACGTTTCGCTAACCTCCGTCATTGTGTTGGTCCTCGACTTCGTGTTGGGGGATCTGGTTTGGTTATCTTCTCGTTATGTTCCTATGAAGGTTTCTTCTCCTAAGTTTAAGCCTCGTTTCATTGGTCCTTATAAGATTTCTGAAATTCTCAACCCTGTGTCATTTCGTTTGGTCCTTCCAGCTTCCTTTGCCATCCATAATGTGTTCCATAGGTCGTTGTTGTGGAGGTATGTGGCGCCTATGGTTCCCTCCGTTGATCCTCCTGCTCCGGTGTTGGTTGAGGGGGAGTTGGAGTATGTGGTGGAAAAAATTTTGGATTCTCATATTTCGAGACGGAAGCTCCAGTACCTGGTTAAGTGGAATGGCTATGGTCAGGAGGATAATTCCTGGGTTGTTGCCTCAGATGTCCATGCTGCCAATTTAGTTCGTGCCTTTCATTTGGCTCATCCTGATCGGCCTGGGGGCCCTGGTGAGGGTTCGGTGACCCCTCCTCAAGGGGGGTACTGTTGTGAATTCCATTTCTCGGACTACCTCCTGTGGTCATGAATGGTACTTTGGTTCTGCTCTTGGACTCCCTCTGGTGGCTTTGAGCGGAACTGCTGGTCTCTGAGGTTGCTTTCTCAGCTGCCCTCGTTTATTGTTATGCTTGCTTCCCTATTTAACTCTACTCACTACTCTACGACCACGGTCAAAGGGAATGTTCCGAGAGTGGGGGTTGACAAATATGGTGGCACCCTTTTTCTCTTGATTGCATGTACAAGCACAATGATGTAACATGCATGTGAGCAAAATGGCTGTGTAGGTAGTGATGGGTACCGGAGTAGGGAGACCAAATTGCTGCCACATCTGGCAAAGAGGCAACCATCAGGTCCTCTGGTTGCTTACGTTTTTACTTTGATAGCATATACCAACTGGGCACTGACCGGGACAATGTTCAAAGTTTGCTCTTAGGCCCCAGATATTTTATGTGTCACTCATGATATTATAGTAGGCCTACTGTTGTGAATTCCATTTCTCTGACTCCCTCCTGTGGTCATGAATGGTACTTTGGTTAGTTCTGCTCTTGGACTCCCTCTGGTGGCTTTGAGCGGAACTGCTGGTCTCTGAGGTTGCTTTCTTAGCTGCCCTCGTTTATTGTTATGCTTGCTTCCCTATTTAACTCTACTCAGATCGTTACTTCATGCCAGCTGTCAATGTTTCAGTATTGGTTCAGATCTCTCTTGGACTTCTCTGAGAACCTGTCTACTCCAGCAGAAGCTAAGTCCCTGCTAGTTCATTTGTTGTTACTGCTGCCTGAATATATTTCTTAGTACTGCTAAATTCTAGTCCAGCTTGCTATCATGATATTTCCTTGCTAGCTGGAAGCTCTGGGGGTGCAGTGTTGCACCTCCACACCGTGAGTCGGTGTGGGGGTCTTTTTGCATACTCTGCGTGGTTTTTGTAGTTTTTTGTGCTGACCGCATAGTTTCCTTTTCTTTCCTCTGACTATTTAGTTAAGTCTGGCCTCCTTTGCTAAAACCTGTTTCATTCCTGTGTTTGTGACTTTCCTCTTAACTCACAGTCAATATATGTGGGGGGCTGCCTTTACCTTTGGGGAATTTCTCTGAGGCAAGGTTAGGCTTCTATTTCTATCTTTAGGGGTAGTTAGCTCTTAGGCTGTGAAGAGGCGTCTAGGGAGAGTTAGGTACGCTCCACGGCTATTTCTATTGTGTGTGATAGGAGTAGGGTTTGCGGTCAGCAGAGTTCCCACTTTCCCAGAGCTTGTTCTGATTACTAGTTTACTCATCAGGTCATTCCGGGTGCTCCTAACCACCAGGTCCATAACAGCATCAGCCATGAATATATCCAAGAAAAGGTGAGAAAATATGTAAAAAAAAAGTTCTTTGGAATCAATTTTCTGCAAAAGATTTGTTCGACTTGTCACTAATCGAAAATGCCTTGCAAATATCTTTATGTTTCTACAGATCTCAAAACCTATTAAGGAGTTATAAAACAATAAAAACTATGCTCACCTGTCCCCCCCGATGATGCTCCAGTCTTGTCTTTGAATCCCTCTGTTTCTTGGGGTCTTCCACTGATGACTAGACCTCAGTCAATTTCGGCAATGTTGAGTACAATCTTTTATTAAAAGAATCATGAAAATCTTGGAGTCAGGGGAATTTGAGTTTTTTATGAAATGTATGACGTTTTTAATTTATTATAAATCGATTTACTCATTTGCATAGCCACTTAGGCGTTTTTGGACCAGTGAAGTTGCTGGAAAGTGGTCATGTTGGTCCATGTGTTTTACATACAGTATACTTTATATGGTCTGTAGCCATAAATATATGTGTCAATATCATCCTCCTCATATCTTTCATAGTCTGGCGTAAAACCGGAAAATTCACTTCTCTGTCTCATTCCGTCTTAGTTTTCCTCTCATTTTTTAGCTTGCTAACAGTAGATCACTGGACCACATTTCTACTTTTGTGGGCAGTAGTTTTGCTTTTTTTTCATTCTTTTTATTTTATCTACCGGCTTAATTCGACCACTCGTCCTTAATTTTGGCTTTTAGATTTTCCACTCCAGCAACTTTCAGAGTCCATGTTGGGGCTCACAGTCTTGAGAGGTAAAAGATCCTCCTTTCCTGTGTGAGCTGTTTAGATAGTAACACAGTAATAAGATAAGTGCTTTTGTCTAGACTAAGTAATTATCAGTCATGGGATAAATACTTGATGCCTTTTTCCTTGGTTTGGGATTTAGTTCAAATTCTACAATTTGTCAGTCCGTCAATTCTCACACTTAATAATTTTCAAAGTGATTTTTCTTTCATGGAAATGACTGCAAATTCAAGCCTATTCAAAGCTGTTCGAGAAAAAAAAATGTGTACGTTGGATATTGAAGATTGAGTAGAGATGGGAAAATATATTTGAGAGGAATTGAATTTTCCTTGAATTTCAGAAAAAATGTATACTTTCCAGAATACAGATTGTTTTTGTAGTTTGCTTTGTGCAAATTCAGCAAAATGGTGGCTAGCTGTGCCCCCATTATGCTAAATTTAGAGGGCCAGGAAAGGATTAAAAAGTAATAACTTTCACCTCACCGCTCACCTGTGCCGCCGCTACTGGAGCCTGCCATCAAGGCCTCTTTTCTTCTCCTTCCCCCGTTTCACAGATTCCCTTCAGTCTGTTCACTCTAGATCAGGATGTCCAGCGTTTCAAGGCCTACGATGTCCATCATTGAGTGCACGTCATGACATCATGGCACTATGCTTAACATCTCCCATGCAGTGATGTCTGGAGACCTAGATGTGCCAGAGGTCAGCAGTGAAGTGGCCAAAGAGAATGATGGGGAAGAGGAAAAGATGAGGCGTGGAGGACCAGATGGCAGATTGTGGGGATAGTGGACAGGTGAGCAGTGATGTGAGCATTCATTTTTATCTTATTTACATCCTGCTTCACTTTGGTCTGGAATCTGATGATACCCTAGAATATAGTAATGAACAATCAATATGCATTGAATTTCCCCGTAAAATGAACAAAATTTGCCAAATCCTCACAGATCTGCTCATCTCTATGATTGAGAAGTTCAGTGTGTGGCCATAACCAACATTATGAAGTCCAACGCTCTTATGCTGGCCATAACCAAAGAGAGCAATTCTGAACCTGCTGAATTTGGCAGGAGAGGCTGACCACCGAATGCATAGAGGGGCGCCTTGACTTTCTCTTGATAGAAGATGTCAGGAGATAAAAGAAAAGTTGGCCTTTTTGGAGTTCAGTGTTCCAGATCATTTTGTTCTCAGGAGAGCTAAATTGCCACCAGAGATGATCAACAGTAGCTTACTCCCTTTTTTCTATTCACAACTCTTTTCCACTTGGCCTAGTCAAGCATACATGTAAAAGAGAGGGTTGGAAAAAATAGCAAAACTATCTAAAATGTAGGGCGAGCTTTACCTAATCTAAGAGTTTTTCCAAAATTTTACATCAATGTCGTAGGCTTTTAAAAGGCTTACTAACAGGGATGAGCAAATTAATTTGTAATAAGTCAAATTAGTTTCAGCTTTCTAGAAAAAACTTCAAATTCAGATTTGAATTTTCGAATTCAATTTGAAAAATAAAACTCAGGAAAATGGCAATAGGGACAGCAAGAGGATTAAAAATAATGACCTATTATAGAGGACTACCTCTATGCCTTCCACCACTCCTGCCACTGCAGCTGCCCACCTGGTCCTCTATTAGCTTTGGATCTATCTTCTTCTTGATCATTTTGAGTAGACCTCAAATATTTGCATGGGGTGCATCTTATGTGCCCATGTCAGGGGTAACACATGTCAATGATATGGCTCTCTCCCCAAGTTAACGCATGATGCCTAATGAGAGAAGACCAAAAGTGAAGACTGAAGTAAAGAAGATCCAAAGTGAGCGGTGGACTGGGTAGTAAGCTGCAGTGGCAGAACAAGGTGAATATGATAGTTTATAATTTTTAATCCCACCCCAAGGGGTTTGGAGATACCCGAGAACATAAAAAAGTATTCTAGGAACAGATTTCCGACAACAGATTTGAGCGAATCTGCTTGAGCAAATATCAGCTTGGTGGGGGTTCAGACCTTGGAATTCCCTCAACCAGGAGAACACATACCAATGTATTTCACACGGTAACGTCTGTATGAGCGTGGATGTGCCCAGCACTTCAGCTCAGCGCTATTGATTGAACAAGGCAGAGTCTCATCTGCAGCTACAGCCACACAGACTAATTCTACTGATCAAGGGATATGCTGTCACCAGCTCTATTGTGAATACCCTTTAATGTCCTTCCCTCACATCTGTACATCCATGTCCAAAAAGAGAGTGACATTTGCAGCTACAGTATACTGTCTCAGCCCGATTATTGTGCCATTAGAGGAAGGTAAAAAATAATCAGCTCGCGGCATTCAATCTAAGCACTGTTTTCAGCAATGGGTCCAAGTGAAGGAAGATTATTTTGCATGTTGCTTTAAAATCTAAATCCGCTTGTTGATCCCAGCAGACCATGGTGATTACAGATGAATGGAGCAGGTCTGAGAGGTGAGAATCAATGTTCATTATTTTTCTCACTTCTATGGGTCTACTATTAAATATACACTCACTGGCCACTTTATTAGGTACACCATGCTAATAACGGGTTGGACCCCCTTTTGCCTTCAGAACTGCCTCAATTCTTCGTGGCATAGATTCAACAAGGTGCTGGAAGCATTCCTCAGAGATTTTGGTCCATATTGACATGATGGCATCACACAGTTGCCGCAGATTTGTCGGCTGCACATCACCACCACCAGCCTGAACCGTTGATACAAGGCAGGATGGATCCATGCTTTCATGTTGTTTACGCCAAATTCTGACCCTACCATCCGAATGTCGCAGCAGAAATCGAGACTCATCAGACCAAGCAACGTTTTTCCAATCTTCTACTGTCCAATTTCGATGAGCTTGTGCAAATTGTAGCCTCAGTTTCCTGTTCTTAGCTGAAAGGAGTGGTACCCGGTGTGGTCTTCTGCTGCTGTAGCCCATCTGCCTCAAAGTTCGACGCACTGTGCATTCAGAGATGCTCTTAGGCCTACCTTGGTTGTAACGGGTGGCGATTTGAGTCACTGTTGCCTTTCTATCAGCTCGAACCAGTCTGCCCATTCTCCTCTGACCTCTGGCATCAACAAGGCATTTCCGCCCACAGAACTGCCGCTCACTGGATTTTTTTTCTTTTTCGGACCATTCTCTGTAAACCCTAGAGATGGTTGTGCGTGAAAATCCCAGTAGATCAGCAGTTTCTGAAATACTCAGACCAGCCCTTCTGGCACCAACAACCATGCCACGTTCAAAGGCACTCAAATCACCTTTCTTCCCCATACTGATGCTCGGTTTGAACTGCAGGAGATTGTCTTGACCATGTCTACATGCCTAAATGCACTGAGTTGCCGCCATGTGATTGGCTGATTAGAAATTAAGTGTTAACAAGAAGTTGGACAGGTGTACCTAATAAAGTGGCCATTAGTGGACAACCCCTTTTAGATATATTGATTCTTGTGATACCATATTACAGGCTTCCCCTTGTCTCAGAATAAAAAAATAATTGGCTAAAACTAACACTTCATCATAATGTAACACCCTGAACAGACAAAGGATGCTCGAAGAGTTCAGCTCTTGCAGAATTGTAAATGCAGCTCTGAACTGGAATACAGACTATATCTCAGACTAGGTAATGCAATGAATGTATTCACTTTTATTATTATTATTATTATTATTATTATTATTATTATTTATTTATATAGCACCATTAATTCCATGGTGCTGTACATGTGAAAAGGGGTTACATACAGGGTTATAGATATCGTTTACAGTAAACAAACTTACAATGACAGACCGGTACAGAGGGGAGAGGACCCTGTTCTTGCGGACATACATTCTTCGGGATAATGGGGAAGAGACAGGAGGTCGGTGTGCTGCAGCACTGGTGGTGGTGAGGCGGCGGCTCTGGTGGTGGTGAGGCAGCAGCTCTGGCGGAGGTGATGCAACAGCTCGGGTGGTTGGTGACGTGGCAGCGGCTTGGGTGGTTGATGGGGCGGCAGCTCGGGTGGTTGGTGAGGCGGCAGCTCAGGTGGTTGGTGAGGCAGCACCTTGGGTGGTTGGTGAGGTGGCAGCTCGGATGGTTGGTGAAGTGGCAGAATGGTTATTGCAGGCTGTAGGCTTTCCTGAAGAGATGGGTTTTCAGGTTCCGTCTGAAGGATCCGAGGGTGGTGGATAATCGGACGTGTTGAGGCATGGAATTCCAGAGGATGGGGGATATTCGGGAGAAATCTTGGAGACGGTTGTGTGAGGAACAAATACGTGTGGAGGAGAGTAGGAGGTCAGGTAGAATAGGTGGAGAGAGGTGCATGGATTCAGTGGTGCTGTGGGTATTCCAGGTTAGCAGACAGTTCAAACACACCAGGTAGAATAGGGGGAGAGAAGTGCATGGATTCAGGGATGCAGGGGGTATTCCAGGTTAGCAGACAGTTCAAACGTACCAGGTAGAATAGGGGGAGAGAGGTGCATGGATTCAGGGGTGCAGTGGGTATTCCAGGTTAGCAGACAGTTCAAACGTACCTGTGGATGAAAGCAGATGGGTCAGGGCATGACAGCGTGAAGGAAAATCTGCCATGGGTCACCATGCTGGCATATTTCTGACGATACACTTAAAAGATGTCACTTCAAATGATGTCACATCTGACTAAAGTCAAATCTGACCGGCACCATTCATCTTATACCCACTTGTCTTTTTATGTGCATGAAAGGAGTTTTGTCACAAAGACTTAAAGACTTAAAGAGGTGGTCGGAAATACAAATTAATTTTCATCTTAAATACCTATCTATTTAATGCCATAATCTAATTTATTTTCAAGTATACTTTAATTGAAAATTTCCAATCCTTCCTTAACTACAACTATCTAACTGCTTTTTTTTTTACAACTTCCTTTTTTATGAGCCTTCATTTAAGAATTTTAGTGCATGCTGAGAAGTCAAACAAACTGTCTTCAGGGGCAGTGGCTGCAGTTACTGCTGTGACCTTCTCTTCAGAGGCTGGGTTATTCCCTGCTCTGTCACTTTGCGATGTGCACAAGGACAGTGCGCTCTCGAACTTGGTTAGATCAGTAGTTATGAGACAGTAACAGAGTGTACTGTCAGTGTGCATTGTAAGAATACTTGGTGTTCACAGGCCACTGATGTCACTTGTGGGGGTAGTGCTGGTTTTTGCAAGTCAGGTATTTGTCTTACAACGTGCATTGACAGTGCGCTCTGTTGCTAACTCGTTACTACTGATCTAAGCCAGCGTGAGAGCACACTGCGCCAATGTGAACATTGCTGGCAAGAAAGTGCACTGTCACTGGGCATATTGCACAGTGACAGAGCCAGGAGTAGCCCAGCCTCAGAAACGAAGGTCACCGATGAGGCTTCGCTTCAGGGAGGGGGTAGAGGCTGCGGCAGTATCTGCAGTCGCTGCCTCCTGATGACACTTTGTTTGATTATCTCAGCATGAACTGGGGATTCTCGAATGAAGCATCATCAAAAAGGAAGTAGGAAAAAAATAAGAAAATCAGTTAGATGTGCAGTTAGGGAAGGATAGGGAATTTTTAATTAAAGTATATTAGAAAATAGATTAGATTATAGCAAATAAACAGATAGGGATTTAGGATGAAAATTAATTTGTATTTCGGACCACTCATTTAAGGGGCAGGAAATTAATAGGGTTCTGATCCCCTTGCAGACTTTCTGCTGTGGCGTATACAGCCAATTTAATTACACGAAAATTGTATTATTGGATGTATAGACAAGACTTGTTTGGCGAACACGTCAGTGTACAAAGCAGTGTAGTATAAATCCATACTTCCATGGAATTATTTAGTAGCGACAATTTATAAAAATCCCCCTTTCCTCATCTGCCGTGCAAGTAAATGTGATCATCAGAGAACCACGGAGAAGGACTATTTTTTTTTCTGAGCCTCTATTCTGTACAGTCATTCTCATGCTACACCAAAAGTGCATCCAAGTGGGAACTATGTCATAGTGAACGCAGAGTTTCCAGACTGCCGGGAAAATGGTGTTAAGGGGAACAGGACAAAAAAAGTGTATTTTCCTATTCCAGGAATCCACAGCTAAAATCCAAGCAGCTGAATTCTCACACCCAAACAAAAGTTTCATATTTTATGGTATGCTGACTGCAATACCCCACTCCGGTGCTGAAGACATTTTATGGCCTAGTGCTAACATTTGACTGACTTTTTTCTAGGAGATTTTAACTTTTCAGCTTTCGATATTCTGTATATGTCCAAAAATAATGCAATTTTTCAAAATATTTACTAATGGTTTTCAATATCTCTGCTTTCGGGTAATTAAGAAAATCCTGCACAGTAGGATGTATGTCCAGTATGTCCAGTAGATAAACCTATCCTGGTTAAGTGATGTTTTAAAGGGAAGCTGTCATCAGAAGCTTTTGAGACATAGTAAGGTTTTAATACTAGAGGCTAAGACCATCCCGATTTGGGTACACCTTGACGCCGGTGGGAGAGCTTTTATGCTTTTTTTTTGTCATCAAAAACGGTGTTTACTCAGTACCCTATGTTATTTATATTCACTATTGCTTTTACGTATTTACTTACAGCAGGGCATATGTTCATTTTGTTTCTGTCTTAGTTTTTTTGTGTTCTATGTATTTTGTAACCCCTTTACGACCTTGGACGTATAGGTACATCTCTCCCTCTGATGCAGGCTCCGGCGATGAGCCCACAACTTTTCCGTCACATTGTTACAACAATTACACCATGTTCTTTCTCATCTATGACATTTTACTACAGGAACACAATGTACACAGAGTTCTGCCAGTTTGTTTGCTGGATATTAAAGGAGAAAAGTCACATTTTTGTTTCTTAAATTCTATTATATTCTATTTTGGTGTCTATTCTACTGGTGCATTGTGTGAAACACACGACATTTCGTGTAAAATGCTGATTATTTACACAAGCTATAAGGGATTAGTTAGTTTTGTGTCTGACCTCTTACCAATCAATACCTGTTATACATGCTTTCTGTAACTTAGAGTCTTAAAGAGCAAGAGACACCTTCCATTCTGGCTGTTAGAGGGGGCAGAGATATAGCAAGGACAGGTAGTAAGCTCCGGTGCCAGGGAGGCACTGTGTGCTGGTCAGGGTACAGGATGAGGACAGCAAACTTAAACTTTGCTCCTTGTGAAGAAAAGGCAACTGAATCCTGATCGGTGTGCGATTCTCAACATCAATCAATCACCCTCTTGCTGCTCTTTAAATATACAGTGCGAGGCTGTAGAGACCTGGCCAAAGTATGGCCCGCCGGCTGGTCCACTGGCTAAGACAGCCAGTACACTGTCCCATGGGCTGCACCATGCGGCTGCCCTCACCACACCCGGAGCCTCAATTTCATTGCTATCTGCATTCTCAGGATTCAAATTGCAATAAACATAATGGTGGAGTAAGGAGCTGCCTGCTCCTTTTTCCACCATTCAAGGTGTGCGGCTAGACAGCAGAGAACAATGGCGTCACTAAATCACGTCTGTTGTGCAAAGAGCAAAGATTGGATTGGAGTAGAGCACCGGCGGAATGGGAGCGAGGTGAGTATGTGTTCTTTTCTTTTCTATGTGTGAATGTGTGTGGGCTCACACTATAGAGGGGGGCGCATGTCGTACATATGGGACTGTGTGTGGGATCATACTGTATATAGAGGGGCTGTATGTGTGTTCATACTGTATATGTGGGGTGCTACAAAATATGTAGGGCTCATACTGAATATAGGGAGGCTATATGGGAGCTCTTACTGTATTTGATGGCTGTCTGGGCTAGTAGTGGGGGTGTCTCCAACCCTAAAAATCATTACACATACCAGAATTAAATGCTTTGGCGACTGGGAAAAGCAGTAGTGTTAGCGCTATTCCCAGGCGCCGGGTGCTAACTACAATTGTCATCATCCTTGCCTGGTCTCCCTGCAAAGCATTTCTGTTGTATTTACATGCGCTGATATCAGGCCACTAAACGAGTGTGATCAACAATACTGAAGTCGTTCGCTTGATTCCCGGCCTTTTTACACCAACAGAGAAAGAATAAAGGGAACAGAACAATCACAATTAGATCAATCTGCCCCCATACAGTATCATGTTATCAGCAGCACAACTACAGTTTACACCGGCGATGTGCTGCTGAGAACAAGGAATTCTGTTCTCACATAAACAATCCAATCACTCGATGAATAGCCAGCATTTTGCTTGTTTAGTATAATACACCCCATAGTCCACCATATATTATAATGTGCACCTCAGTCCTCCATATAGTATAATACACTCCCCAGTCCTTCATATAGTATAATACACTCCTCAGTCCTCAATATAGTATAATACACTCCTCAGTCCTCCATATAGTATAATACACTCCTCAGTCCTCCATATAGTATAATACACTCCTCATAGTCCTCCATATATTAAAATACACTGCTCAGTCCTCCATATACTCAACGCAAAACTCAAAAAACCTATAATCAATTTGTGGCCGAGAGTAAATTAGTATACCTCTCCCAATATAAATATCCAAATCTATGGGACAAATCAGGAAACTCCAGAGTACATATTGGACGAGAGAACGGAGTATAAACATCCCAACAATCATATTAATAAAATATAAATTTTACTATGACCAATAGTGTCAGCTTACAAATACAATAATAGCATATATGCTCGAACAAGGTGTGGAGGAAACATAAGGTATTCTGAGGAGCAAAGGAGAAATGCGTTACATCCCTGGTGCTGCTTGTGATACATCAAAGTAATGATAACCTATGAGGTAGATTCCATGATCCTATATCTCTCCATGGAATAAAGTGCCATAGTGCAAACCAGCATAATAATAATCATCTAATAACATCAAGCAGCTTACCCATATGCATGGGTGATTCTCCCTGTTCCACAAGCGGCCCCCTGAGGCATGTTTCGCAGTCAGCTTTCTCAAAAGGGGTTTAACTATTGATCGCTCTCACAGATTTAAATAGGGTATACACCGGAAATGTACTCGGCTTTTCGGCGCACGCGCCCCTAGGGCCAGGCTCCAATGTCTCCGGTGGCCGTCACAGCAGCGCGCGCATAGGGCGGAAGTCCGCCAATTGATGTCACACAGTATGCGCGTGCAGCTACAATTGATAGCCATCCAGGGAACAGAGAAGCGAGAGGTCCGAGACGCACGTGCGCACAGCCTACGGCCATCCCACCGAAGACCATGGGTGTCGCCATCTTATCGGGGATAATAGGTAACCGAGTGATACAGCTCGGAGATATCACCGTGAATACTTATAAGGGTAAAGTACCAAGCCTTCAGTCCTTCATATAGTATAATGCACTCCTCATAGTGCTCCATATAGAATAATGCACCGCCATAGTCATCCATGTAGTACAATTCACTTCCCATAGTATAATGCACCCCATAGATCTTCATATAGTATAATGTATTCCCCATAGTCCTTGATACAGTATAATGCAGCCCACATATAGTATAATGATGCCACCCCAGAGTATAATGCAGCCACCCCACAGAATATATTGAAGCCCCGAGTATAATGTAATCCCCCATAGAATATAATACAGCCCCCTCATATAGTATAATGCAGCCCCTGCATATATAATATATGGTAGCCCCCTGTTGTGAATTTACTTTTTGCTCCCTCTAGTGGTTACTAGTTTTTTGACTCTGGTTTTTCTGTCATTCCTTTTATCCGCACCTGGGTCGTTAGTTAAGGGTGTTGCTATTTAAGCTCCCTGGACCTTCAGTTCAATGCCTGGCAACGTAGTTATCAGAGCTAGTCTGCTGTGCTCTTGTCTACTGATCCTGGTTCCAGTTATATCAGCTAAGTCCGCTTTTTGCTTTTTGCTATTTTGTTTTGGTTTTGTATTTTTGTCCAGCTTGTTCCAAATATATATCCTGACCTTTGCTGGAAGCTCTAGGGGGCTGGTGTTCTCCCCCCGGACCGTTAGACGGTTCGGGGGTTCTTGAATTTCCAGTGTGGATTTTGATAGGGTTTTTGTTGACCATATAAGTTACCTTTCTTTATTCTGCTATCAGTTAGCGGGCCTCTCTGTGCTAAACCTGGTTCATTTCTGTGTTTGTCATTTCCTCTTACCTCACCGTTATTATTTGTGGGGGGCTTCTATCCAGCTTTGGGGTCCCCTTCTCTGGAGGCAAGAAAGGTCTTTTGTTTTCCTCTACTAGGGGTAGCTAGATTCTCCGGCTGGAGCGTGTCATCTAGAATCAACGTAGGAATGATCCCCGGCTACTTCTAGTGTTGGCGTTAGGAGTAGATATATGGTCAACCCAGCTACCACTGCCCTATGAGCTGGATTTTTGTATTCTGCAGACTTCCACGTTCCTCTGAGACCCTCGCCATTGGGGTCATAACAGTTTGCCAGGCCAGTATTAAATGTTTAATGCATTGCAGAAGAGGGATTATAAGAAAGAAGATTCTGAGTTTTTTTTTTTTTTTTCTTCTTCCCCTTTACCTCAGAGTGGCTATGCTTGCTGCAGACATGAATGTCCAGACCTTGATTACAAGTGTGGACCAGCTGGCTACTCGTGTGCAGGGCATACAAGACTATGTTATCAGTAATCCTAGGTCAGAACCTAAAATACCGATTCCTGAACTGTTTTCCGGAGACAGGTTTAAGTTTAGGAATTTTGTGAATAATTGTAAATTGTTTTTGTCCCTGAGACCCTGTTCATCTGGAGACTCTGCTCAGCAAGTAAAAATTGTTATTTCGTTCTTACGGGGCGACCCTCAGGATTGGGCTTTTTCGCTGGCGCCAGGAGATCCGGCATTGGCTGATATTAATGCGTTTTTTCTGGCGCTCGGTTTACTTTATGAGGAACCCAATCTTGAGATTCAGGCAGAAAAGGCCTTGCTGGCTATGTCTCAGGGGCAGGACGAGGCTGAAGTGTACTGCCAAAAATTTCGGAAATGGTCCGTGCTGACACATTGGAACGAGTGTGCACTGGCCGCTAATTTTAGAAATGGCCTTTCTGAAGCCATTAAGAATGTTATGGTGGGTTTTCCCATTCCCACAGGTCTGAATGATACTATGGCACTGGCTATTCAAATTGACCGGCGGTTGCGGGAGCGCAAAACCGCAAATTCCCTCATGGTGTTGTCTGAACAGACACCTAATTCGGTGCAATGTGATAGAAAAACCGCAAATTCCCTCATGGTGTTGTCTGAACAGACACCTGATTTAATGCAATGTGATAGAATCCTGACTAGAAATGAGCGGAAAATTCATAGACGCCGGAATGGCTTGTGCTACTACTGTGGTGATTCTACACATGTTATCTCAGCATGCTCTAAACGTATAGCTAAGGTTGTTAGTCCTGTCACCGTTGGTAATTTGCAACCTAAATTTATTCTGTCTGTAACTTTGATTTGCTCACTGTCGTCTTTTCCTGTCATGGCGTTTGTAGATTCAGGTGCTGCCCTGAGTCTTATGGATCTGTCATTTGCTAAGCACTGTGGTTTTACTCTTGAACCATTAGAAAATCCTATTCCTCTTAGGGGTATTGATGCTACGCCATTGGCAGCAAATAAACCGCAGTATTGGACACAGGTTACCATGTGCATGACTCCTGAACACCGCGAGGTGATACGTTTCCTGGTTTTACATAAAATGCATGATTTGGTTGTTTTAGGGCTGCCATGGTTACAGACCCATAATCCAGTCCTGGACTGGAAGGCTATGTCAGTCTCAAGTTGGGGCTGTCGTGGTATTCATGGGGATTCCCTGCCTGTGTCTATTGCTTCTTCTACGCCTTCGGAAGTTCCGGAGTATTTGTCTGATTATCAGGATGTCTTCAGTGAGTCTGAGTCCAGTGCACTGCCTCCTCATAGGGACTGTGACTGTGCTATAGATTTGATCCCAGGCAGTAAATTTCCTAAGGGAAGACTGTTTAATCTGTCGGTACCTGAACATACCGCTATGCGTTCATATATCAAGGAGTCTCTAGAGAAAGGACATATTCGTCCGTCTTCTTCCCCTCTTGGTGCGGGATTCTTTTTTGTGGCAAAAAAGGACGGATCTTTGAGACCTTGTATTGATTATCGGCTTTTAAATAAGATCACTGTCAAATTTCAGTATCCTTTACCGCTGTTGTCTGACTTGTTTGCCCGGATTAAAGGTGCCAAGTGGTTCACCAAGATAGATCTTCGTGGTGCGTACAACCTTGTGCGCATTAAGCAAGGTGATGAATGGAAAACCGCATTCAATACGCCCGAAGGTCATTTTGAGTACTTGGTGATGCCTTTTGGGCTCTCCAATGCGCCTTCAGTTTTTCAGTCCTTTATGCATGACATTTTCCGGAAGTATCTGGATAAATTTTTGATTGTTTATCTGGATGATATTTTGGTTTTTTCTGATAATTGGGATTCGCATGTGGAGCAGGTCAGGTTGGTCTTTAAAATTTTGCGTGAAAATTCTTTGTTTGTCAAGGGCTCAAAGTGTCTCTTTGGTGTACAGAAGGTTCCCTTTTTGGGGTTCATTTTTTCCCCTTCTGCTGTGGAGATGGACCCAGTCAAGGTCCGAGCTATTCTTGATTGGACTCAGCCCTCGTCAGTTAAGAGTCTACAGAAGTTCTTGGGTTTCGCTAACTTCTACCGTCGTTTTATCGCTAATTTTTCTAGCATTGTGAAACCTTTGACGGATATGACCAAGAAGGGCTCCGATGTAGCTAACTGGGCTCCTGCTGCCGTGGAGGCTTTCCAGGAGTTGAAACGCCGGTTTACTTCGGCGCCTGTTTTGTGCCAGCCCGATGTCTCACTTCCCTTTCAGGTTGAGGTGGATGCTTCAGAGATTGGAGCAGGGGCCGTTTTGTCGCAGAGAGGCCCTGGTTGCTCTGTTATGAAACCTTGTGCCTTTTTCTCTAGGAAGTTTTCGCCTGCCGAGCGAAATTATGATGTGGGCAATCGGGAGTTGTTGGCCATGAAATGGGCATTTGAGGAGTGGCGTCATTGGCTCGAGGGTGCTAAGCATCGTGTGGTGGTCTTGACTGATCACAAAAATCTGATGTATCTCGAGTCTGCTAAACGCCTTAATCCGAGACAGGCCCGCTGGTCATTGTTTTTCTCCCGCTTTGATTTTGTTGTCTCGTATTTACCAGGTTCAAAGAATGTGAAGGCCGATGCTCTTTCTAGGAGCTTTGTGCCTGATGCTCCTGGAGTCGCTGATCCTGTTGGTATTCTTAAAGATGGAGTTATCTTGTCAGCTATTTCTCCGGATCTGCGACGTGTGTTGCAGAGATTTCAGGCTGATAGGCCTGAGTCTTGTCCACCTGACAGACTGTTTGTCCCGGATAAGTGGACCAGCAGAGTCATTTCCGAGGTTCATTCCTCGGTGTTGGCAGGTCACCCGGGAATTTTTGGCACCAGAGATCTGGTGGCCAGGTCCTTTTGGTGGCCTTCCTTGTCAAGGGATGTGCGGTCATTTGTGCAGTCCTGTGGGACTTGTGCTCGAGCTAAGCCTTGCTGTTCTCGTGCCAGCGGTTTGCTCTTGCCCTTGCCTGTCCCGAAGAGACCTTGGACACATATCTCCATGGATTTCATTTCTGATCTTCCGCTATCCCAGGGCATGTCCGTTATCTGGGTGATATGTGATCGCTTCTCAAAGATGGTCCATTTGGTTCCTTTGCCTAAGCTGCCTTCCTCTTCCGATCTGGTTCCTGTGTTTTTCCAGAACGTGGTTCGTTTGCACGGCATCCCTGAGAATATTGTGTCAGACAGAGGATCCCAGTTCGTTTCCAGATTCTGGCGATCCTTTTGTAGTAGGATGGGCATTGATTTGTCGTTTTCGTCTGCTTTCCATCCTCAGACTAATGGACAGACGGAGCGAACCAATCAGACTTTGGAGGCTTATTTGAGGTGTTTTGTCTCTGCTGATCAGGACGATTGGGTGACATTCTTGCCGTTGGCTGAGTTTGCCCTTAATAATCGGGCTAGTTCCGCCACCTTGGTTTCGCCTTTTTTCTGCAACTCTGGTTTCCATCCTCGCTTTTCTTCGGGTCATGTGGAGCCTTCTGACTGTCCTGGGGTGGATTCTGTGGTGGATAGGTTGCAGCGGATCTGGAATCATGTGGTGGACAACTTGAAGTTGTCACAGGAGAGGGCTCAGCGCTTTGCCAACCGCCGCCGCGGTGTGGGTCCCCGACTACGCGTTGGGGATTTGGTATGGCTTTCTTCCCGCTTTGTTCCTATGAAGGTCTCCTCTCCCAAATTTAAACCTCGTTTTATTGGGCCTTACAAGATATTGGAAATCCTTAATCCTGTATCTTTTCGTCTGGATCTTCCTGTGTCGTTTGCTATTCACAATGTATTTCATAGGTCCTTGTTGCGGCGGTACATTGTGCCTATAGTTCCTTCTGCTGAGCCTCCTGCTCCGGTGTTGGTTGAGGGCGAGTTGGAGTACGTGGTGGAGAAGATCTTGGATTCTCGCCTCTCCAGGCGGAGGCTTCAGTACCTGGTCAAGTGGAAGGGCTATGGTCAGGAGGATAATTCCTGGGTGGTCGCCTCTGATGTTCATGCGGCCGATTTAGTTCGTGCCTTTCATGCCGCTCATCCTGATCGCCCTGGTGGTCGTGGTGAGGGTTCGGTGACCCCTCACTAAGGGGGGGGTACTGTTGTGAATTTACTTTTTGCTCCCTCTAGTGGTTACTAGTGTTTTGACTCTGGTTTTTCTGTCATTCCTTTTATCCGCACCTGGGTCGTTAGTTAAGGGTGTTGCTATTTAAGCTCCCTGGACCTTCAGTTCAATGCCTGGCAACGTAGTTATCAGAGCTAGTCTGCTGTGCTCTTGTCTACTGATCCTGGTTCCAGTTATATCAGCTAAGTCCGCTTTTTGCTTTTTGCTATTTTGTTTTGGTTTTGTATTTTTGTCCAGCTTGTTCCAAATATATATCCTGACCTTTGCTGGAAGCTCTAGGGGGCTGGTGTTCTCCCCCCGGACCGTTAGACGGTTCGGGGGTTCTTGAATTTCCAGTGTGGATTTTGATAGGGTTTTTGTTGACCATATAAGTTACCTTTCTTTATTCTGCTATCAGTTAGCGGGCCTCTCTGTGCTAAACCTGGTTCATTTCTGTGTTTGTCATTTCCTCTTACCTCACCGTTATTATTTGTGGGGGGCTTCTATCCAGCTTTGGGGTCCCCTTCTCTGGAGGCAAGAAAGGTCTTTTGTTTTCCTCTACTAGGGGTAGCTAGATTCTCCGGCTGGAGCGTGTCATCTAGAATCAACGTAGGAATGATCCCCGGCTACTTCTAGTGTTGGCGTTAGGAGTAGATATATGGTCAACCCAGCTACCACTGCCCTATGAGCTGGATTTTTGTATTCTGCAGACTTCCACGTTCCTCTGAGACCCTCGCCATTGGGGTCATAACAGCCCCCTCATAGAGCATAATGCAGTCCCCCATAGAATACAGTGCAGCCCTCCTCATATAGTATAATGCAGCTCCCCATAGAAGATAATGTAGCCCCCTCATAGAGTATGATGCAATCACCCCTCATAGAATATAATAAATTTAATACATAGAATACATTTAATATAGAATATAATGCAGCCTACCTCCCCATAGAATATAATGCAGTCCCATAAAAGAGTATGATGCAATCCTCCCTCATAGAATGTAATACAGCCCCCCATAGAATGTAATACAGCACCCCATAGAATGTAATACAGCCCCCATAGAATGTAATACAACCCCCCATAGAATGTATTACTGCCCCTCATAGAATGTAATACAGCCCCCCCATAGAATGTAATACAGCCCCCATAGAATATAATACAACCCCCAATATAATGTAATACAATCCCCCATAGAATGTAATACAGCCCCCCATAGAATGTAATACAGCACCCTATAGAATGTAATACAGCCCCCATAGAATATAATACAGCCCCCATAGAATGTAATACAACCCCCATAGAATGTAATACAGCCCCCCATAGAATATAATACAGCCCCCATAGAATGTAATACAACCCCCCATAGAATGTAATACAGCCCCCCATAGAATGTAATATAGCCCCTCATAGAATGTAATACAGCACAGCCCCCATAGACTGTAATACAGCACAGCCACCATAGTATGTAATATAGCCCCCCCAAAGAATGTAATACAGCCTCATTACAATGTTTTGAGCAGATATTCCAGCAGAGCGCTTTCCTGGAGTTCCACTGCCGATGACACAGAGTAGCAGCCCAGCTCCAAAAGAGCTCCCGTCACTTCTGCTGTGATGTGCAGCGCGATTATGTCATCAGCCAGCGCGTGCCAGTATGTACGTGCTACAAGAACAAGTGGAACCTCGGGAACTGGAGCAGAGAGCCAGGGGAACGGAAGTGAGGTGAGTATGTGGTGTTTTATTTTTATTAATATGTGCATGGGATGTGTGCCTATATATATGGGCTACGTGCTGGCTCATAATGTGTACAAGAGGCTATATGGGGGCTAATATTGTGCATAAGGGGCTTTGTGGGGACTCCTATTATATATTAGGGGCTATGTGAGGGTTCATACTGTATATAGAGTGCTGTGTGTGGGCTCATACTGTATATAGAGGGCTGTATGGGAGCTCATATTGTATGTAGGGACTATGTGGGGGCATATTGCCTGCACCTATGAGCTTTTATTTTCATTGCAACACAGCTAATGTTCTCCTTTTCTATTTCTATCAGAAGGAATTCCTTGATGAACATTATTCCCACTGCCTCTCCATTTGTAAGAAAATACCTAATTTGATTTCCTTAGCTTATCTTAAGGAGGCATCACATTTCCCACCCCCTAACAAATGTCCTACTGTAGTATTCTTTAAATGTGGTGCTTTTTTCTTATTAATCTATTTGTAATATTGCCTGAAGAAGGAGCCACTGTGCTCTGAAAGCTGCAAACATATTATTTTCTGGTTAGCCAATAAAGGTATCACTCCTAGAATACGTTTCTCATCATTGGGCAGAAAAGTATTCCCATTGATGAACCTCAGAGAGACAAAAGAAGGGGAAACAAGTCGGGAGAAGATGCTAATAAGCTAAGTTCACAACTGTTCAGGCCATATAGGGTCTATATATATTTATATATATATATATATATATATATATATATATATATATATATATATATATATATATATACAGTGCCTTGCAAAAGTATTCGGCCCCCTGGAACTTTTCAACCTTTTCCCACATATCATGCTTCAAACATAAGGATACCAAATGTAAATTTTTGGTGAAGAATCAACAACAAGTGGAACACAATTGTGAAGTTGAACGAAATGTATTGGTTATTTTAAATTTTTGTGGAAAATAAAAAATTGAAAAGTGGGGCGTGCAATATTATTCAGTCCCTTTACTTTCAGTGCTGCAAACTCACTCCAGAAGTTCATTGTGGATCTCTGAATGATCCAATGTTGTCCTCAATGCCTAATGATGATAAATATAATCCACCTGTGTGTAGTCAAGTCTCCGTATAAATGCACCTGCTCTGTGATAGTCCCAGGGTTCTGTTTGAAGCACAGAGAGCATAATGAAGAGCAAGGAACACAACAGGCAGGTCCGTGATACTGTTGTAGAGAAGTTTACAGCCGGATTTGGATACAAAATGATTTCCAAAACTTTAAACATCCCAAGGAGAACTGTGCAAGCGATCATATTGAAATGGAAGGAGTATCATACCACTGCAAATCTACCAAGACCCGGCCGTCCCTCTAAACTTTCATATCAAACAAGGAGAAGACAGATCAGAGATGCAGCCAAGAGGCCCACGATCAATCTGGATGAACAGCTGAGGTGGGACAGTCTGTCCATAGACAATAATCAGTCATACTCTGCACAAATCTGGCCTTTATGGAAGAGTGGCAAGAAGAAAGCCATTTCTCAAAGATATCCATAAAAGGTGTTTAAAGTTTGCAACAAGCCACCTGGGAGACACACCAAACATGTGGAAGAAGGTGCTCTGGTCAGATGAAACCAAAATTTAACTTTTTGGCATCAATGCCAAATGATGTGTTTGGTGTAAAGGCAACACAGCTTATCACCCTGAACACACCACCAACACTGTCAAACATGGTTGTGGCAGCATCATGGTTTGGGCCTGCTTTTCTTCAGCAGGGACAGGGAAGATGGCTAAAATTGATGGGAAGATGGATGGAGTCAAATACAGGACCATTCTTGAAGAAAACCTGTTGGAGTCTGCAAAAGACCTGAGACTGGGACGGAGATGTCTTCCAACAAGACAATGATCCCAAACATAAAGCAAAATCTACAATGGAATGGTTCACAAATAAATGTATCCAGGTGTTAGAATGGCCAAGCCAAAGTCCAGACCTCAATCCAATCGAGAATCTGTGGAAAGAGCTGAAAACTGCTGTTCGCAAACGATCTCCATCAAACCTCACTGAGCTCGAGCTGTTTACCAAGGAAGAATGGGCAAGAATTTTAGTCTCTCGATGTACAAAACTGATAGAGACATACCCCAAGAGACTTGCAGCTGTAATCGCAGCAAAAGGTGGCGCAACAAAGTATTAAGTTAAAGGGGCCGAATAATATTGCACGCCCCACTTTTCAGTTTTTGAATTTCCATAAAAATTTTAAATAACCAATAAATTTCATTCAACTTCACAATTGTGTTCCACTTGTTGTTGATTCTTCACCAAAAATTTACATTTAGTATCTTTATGTTTGAAGGATGATATGTGGGAAAAGGTTGAAAAGTTCCAGGGGGACGAATACTTTCGCTAGGCACTGTATATAGGAAGTCCATGTCCGTAGAAACATGACTATGAGTTATGTGGGTTTTTAAACTAAATAAAGAGAGAATTTTTAAAAGTTTTATTTTTTGGTATGGTTTACATACATAAGGGCCACATAGGTTGATCGCATTGATTGTTGATTGAGGGAGCTGTGTGGGGGGGGCTCTTATTGTATATAGTGAATGTCAGCAGATTTAATTCTGCTCAATATTAAGTCATTCAATTAATATAAAAAATAATTATACTTAATATATTAATATTAATATTGAGCATAATTCATTTCACCCTATTGGTTCGGCCTCCACTATAGTCACAATCTGTCTTGTGGCCCCTTGGGAAAATTAATCTCCCACTCCTGCTTTATTATGTACAGCGCTATGTTATGTATACTGCTGTAGATAAGGGAAAAAATTGCTACGCTTCTTTATCTCTGTTGTTTCCATCTACAGATAAGCACCTGTGTGTTACTCACATGACCTATCACATGATCTATCAAAAGGGATCACGTGACATATCACGTGATACATTGGGCAACTGGGGTGGGGGGCCCACACCTTCTTAACGACCCAGGCCCTGGCTACTCTTAATCCGCCCCTGGGATTGGGTATGGACATCTATGTGTTTGGGCCTAACGTTCACTTCAACCCTAATCAAAGTAGAAGGAAAAGGGGTGATAAAAAATAAAAATGTGATCTATTTGATTTTGTCCATGGATAATGCAGGGATCACCAGATCATTTCTTCATATGTCTCTAGGGAAAAAAAGGTTGTATGGAAATTGCATTGTATGAGTCATGCAACCTTCTGGCATCAGTTATTTGATGGCTAAAATGCACAAAATATTGGTATAGTTTTTGAGCAAATTATGTTTCCTCACTGAGAACATGCATATTTGTTGTGGCATATAGCTGCACACATGTAGAGGTCATTCTCGCCTATCATGTATTGACCTTGTCAGACTTCGGCCTGACGCAATGCATCACTAATGTGGTTTTAGTCCAGGGGATGTGTTTGCTGCTAAATTCCAGGGGTATTTAAAGGCTTGTTAAACATGGAACTAACAGTGATCCTATCTCCATCCCAACCGTGTTTGCATTTTTGGGCATATCACAAACAAATCAGGTCCTATTAAAATGCGTTAAGAGTCCATAAATCAAAGTTGCCAAAAGTGAAACTATTAGGCCCCTGACAAGAAAATTGTGGCTTTTGTTTAACCTTGATGAAATTATATTTTGGTTGTACAAGTTTTACTTGACTTTTTTTTGGTTTTGGTGTCAGTACATCAGGACATAGGATATTCTGTATAAGTCAGATCACCCAGAAAGTTTTTGTTTCATGTATTTGTTTTTGTAAAAAAAATATATATATATATTAATTCAATAAATTATTAATTGGGAGGTAATTTCTTTAAGACCTTCTTAAGACCAACTGCTACAGCCAGAGAGAGGAACCTCCAATTCAGGGATTCACAATGTTTGTTAAAAAAATAAATCTTATCTTGAGGAACCTTTATCATATTTTCTTTCGAAAGAGAAATAATGGCTTAAAACAAGTGATACACACATAGTTATAAATCACTGTACAGAAAAAAAAATATTATTTGTACTCAGAATAATAATTAGACACTATGATAAATGACTCAAAATGCCAGACATCCAAATTAATTCATTCTCTATAAAGCAAAATTAATTTAGAGCCCAAATATCAGACCTCACAATTCAGATTCATAACCCCACAATTAATTCAGACCTTAATTAATCATACCCCAGACCAGATCTTTTGTTACGTATCTTCCCCAGCTCGTCAGGGCTTCACCACCTTCTCCTAAGGCCATTGCATCTGCTGTGCTCCACATTAGGGCTCATTTCCACATGCGAGACATACGTCCATGTCTCACAGGTTAAAACCCTCTTCTGGCGCCGGCACTTGGGAGCAGAGCGTGCGGCTCCATGTGTTGCTGTGCGGCCGCACGCTCCGCTCTGGAGTGCCGGCGCCAGAAGAGGGTTTTAACCTGCGAGACACGGACGTGTGTCTCGCATGTGAAAATGAGCCCTCAGGTCTTACAAGTTGCCCGACATGCCTCCAGGCATCATCTGCTTAGGCCTATTTAAGACCCACTAAGCTACATACCTGTATCTTGGTATTTAACAGTATCATTACTCCTAGTTCTGTGTTCTGCTTGTTCTTGTGTCCCTACAAACCTACTGCCTTCGTTGCTTTGGACTTTCCTGCGTCCTCCCTGAACCTGTCCTCCTGTCGTCCCTAGTGTTCAAAGCCTTCATTCCACACATATCTTCTTGCCTGTTATACCAGCGCCCGAGATCTGTGTTTCCACCCGGACATGAGGCTTAGAGGATCCCCTCACCTGCTGAGCCTAACATCTTTAAGTTAACTAGATCCTATATAAGAGCCCTAAATTAATTAAGGTAACAGACCTAGTCTTTAACACCCTCATACACATTAGACAAACACCTATGGGTTCGACCAACAGTCTAATGTGCATTGGGCCCCCAGACAGATGATTGTTGAGGATGTTGAGGATACGGCATGTAAACATTAGATTAGATACCTAAGTTAAAGGCTTATATTTAAAAAAATAAAAAATAAAGTCATAATCCGTCTTTTTATGACAGGGCCAGATGACCCTTTGGTGAGGCCCCCTCCTGGCTTTACTCCAACAGATGATATGGGGGGAGAGTAGGATAGGGCCGCTGGAATTTTAACAGCTGGTCATTTTTTTTTAGGGAAGAGAAACCACTTTCAGAGAATTATGGTAGTAGCTTTCTCCTCTTTACCCATTGAAACATGGAAGCTATCAACCAAACTGAGTGCTTGAGCATGGAGGTGTCAAGAGAGATAACTGTCTGTCGAATGAACATGTATACCAAATCTCATCTGTATGGCCAGATTAGTTCAGACCCTTAAATAAACCAAACCCCAGTTTTGACCTCAAAAACAGATTTGAGACTACAGTTCTAAATAAAACCCCATATTTAGTTAGATCACAGACCAGAAAAAACAAACATCAAAGGCATTTACTTACCTTTTCTTGCTCAACGCTTTTCTTAACTTCACTGGTCTGAACACTGGGTCATTACACAAGCCAATGTTAGGACAATATTTGGTGGTCTCTGAAGAACCTGATGGGGTAGGAGGCCATGAGGACTGTCACTGAACTGATAGGGGAGAGGGACAAGGTGGCTTATATGTGGTCAAACCACACATTTTACTATTTTTTTGCTAACTTATGGGGTAAAACACATACAGCTCTGGCAAAAATGAAAAGACCACCACTCTGTCATGAGCAGCCCAATCTCCAGACCTGAACCCCATTGAAAACCTCTGGAATGTAATCAAGAGGTTGATGGATAGTCACAAGCCATCAAACAAAGAAGAACTGCTTAAATTTTTGTGCCAAAAGCAGTGTGAAAGACTGGTGGAAAGCATGCCAAGACGCATGATTAAAAATCATGGTTATTCCACAAAATATTGATTTCTGAACTCTTCCTGAGTTAAAACATTAGTATTATTGTTTCTAAATTAATATGAACTTGTTTTCTTTGAATTATTTGAGGTCTGAAAGCACTTTTTTTTTACATTTTGACCATTTTTCTTTTTCTGAAAATGTATTGCTTGGAAATTCGGAGACATGTTGTCAGAAGTTTATAGAATAAACGAACAATTTACATTTAACTCAAAAATATACCTATAAAGAGAAAAATCAGACAAACTGAACATTTTGCAGTGGTCTCTTAATTTTTCCCAGAGCTGTATTTTATTTTTTATTTATTTTAATAGCCAAGAGGTCCTCTCTCCTTAGCCCACTCGGCTTTTAGTGAGAAATGCAAAAAAAGTGAGGAATGAAATTAGCAACGATTCTGACGACATTTTTATCTCAGAAAAAGTGGTTGTTGCTTTCCAAGATTACTCAACCAATGGTCTGCAGGATATGTTGAAGATGTTAGCATGATATATTATGGAGATATTTTTCTCTTAAAGCATTACATCTATAAAAAGTATCATGAAGTGGCCCACAGAACCTCATTATGTGTGTCTCCATAGCATGGCATTGCTTATTAGCCACAAATAGTGCAGACATCGAGGAGTTGACATCTTTTTCTGATCACCATGTGACACTGAACAGTAACACCCAAATTCAAGCAAAATAAAAATTTTGAATTTTTCAAAAAGTGCAAAAGTCAAATATTGCTTTCCTTCAGCTTACACCCAAACACCAGATAAGCATCAATAAAGTTTAGTTACTCATTAGACATTGGTCTCGGAGAATGTGCCAGAAAAAATGGCACTGTGGATGAGGATGAAAATATAAAGAGTTTGTACGTTTTTTTGAAAAAGGTATCTGCTTTCTACCCGAAATATTGCGATTTCTCAGTCAAACCTAACATCTAAGGGCGTCCTGCCAAGAAGGTATGGTAGTACCCCACATTGTAATGGAATAATTAGTTTTAGGTAGATCAGTAAAGGGCAGAAACACAAAGGGGCGATTCATCAAGACTGGCATAGCGCACCAGTCTTTATGGAGTAGAAGAGGCATCAAATTCATTAAGAAGCACACAACACCTAATCAATGCCTCTTCTGAGTGGCGTTCGCCTCTCAGCGCTGTACCAGAAATGCTACTCCAAAGATAAAAGTTTTTTTCATGTTTTTAAGTGTTTTTAATTGTTTAAAACAGATGAAAGTCAGCTTACCGGTATTAATTGAATTTCCCAAGCCGACCAACGCCCGGCACGGATCATGGTGAGCAGCCACAATGAACAACAGAAAAAAGGAGGAAGTGATCCATCTGGAAATGGAGGTGGCTAAAACATTAAATTTCTTTATTGAACAAACAACCTTTTTAAAAAATGCAGAGAAAAACATGCATGCCAAGCACCGGCACACCAGTGGAGGAGATCGACGCGTTTCAGCCTTAAGTCTTACTCATGATCTCAAGACTTAAGGTTGAAACACGTTGATCTCCTTCACTGATGTACCGGTGCTTGGCATGCATGTTTTTCTCTGCATTTTTTAAAAAGGTTGTTCAATAAAGAAATTTAACATTTTAGCCACCTTTGTTTCCAGCTGGATCACTTCCTCCTTTTTTCTCTTTTTAATTGTTTGATATTTTTGATATTTTGTATATATATAAAAGTATTTCGGTGATCCTTACCTTAGATATGCTCCAACTGTTTCTTGCTTGTTTCTAAGGGATAACGTCTCTCCTTGTGAAGAGTGGCATGCCTGGCATGTCAGTGTGGGGAGACTTATAGGCCATGCAAAAGCCAAATCAGGATCTCAATTTGTAGACACATGTTTCGGGGTGAAATGTTACAATAGTCAAGGACTGGAGTAGCATTTCAAGCATTAAAAAACACCACCAGTTTTCATGAATCAGGTGGTCGAGTGTGACCATGCCATGTCCTGCTCACTCCCCAGTTTCACTTTTTTTCACGGAGCAGATACAAAGTGGCATGATAACGCCAAACACTGCAGAAAATGTTCTACTTTTACAAGTTTTTGTCACACTTTAGTGGCATAAAAGCTTTGATGAATTAGCCACAAATAGGTCATTTTTAGACAGTTTCAGATAAGAAGAAGACATCATGGACAGTGGACAATCACTTTTGTACAGTAGTGCAGGGATATTGTCTTGGTAAGAACTGTATATTTGGGCATCTTTTCTCTAGAGATGGCACTAAAAGCCAAATCTGTTGATAATAGGCCGAATACAGGCTGTGTGATGAGAAAATAAAAGGGTTTAAGGGAGCTGTCCTCTCCTTGTTGTTGACTGCAGCCTAGGTACTTCAGCTCCGCTCCTATTCAAATGCAACCTTCTTAATATATGACATTCCTCGCAGTGGCGGTATTATTATTTCCAGGAATTGCCCTCTATTAGACTCTCACAGTGCACAATATGTGAGCACATTCCACGGAGCCTCATAGAAGATTAGTGTTCTGTTCTATTTATAAGCCTGTAATATTTCCCATCCGCATATATTCATATTTTCAAAGGCCTGTGTGCACTGGGAAGGGCGCAAGGTTGAATTTTCGCTCCGGGCGCCAAGTGCTCTTGCAGAAGCCCTTTTTTGTAAAATGTATAATTGACACAGTGATGGCTCCGGCCCACCCAAAGTGTTGCAATGTGCGGTGATGACCTTCCGAAACAAAAGGAAAAGCGCATAGAATACTTCTAAGCAAAAAAACAAAAATACAAAAAAAAAAGAGCTTTGTTTCATCAAAAGTAATAATGTTATATTCCAGATAATGGTCTGGAACGGATTATTAAATTATTAAATCATAGTGATGGTAAATACTTTAATTTTTGTAAACCTTATGCTGTAATTGACCAATTTTATGGATAAGGATATTTTTCATTTTAAAAATATATTTATGATTTAAAGTAATCTTTTAATTTATGAGTTTTGGTTTTTCACTCCCCTTCTTTCCAGAGCCATAACTTTTTTATTTTTATGTCAAAATGGTCATGTGAGTGCTTGCTTTTTGCGGGACGAGTTGTATTTTTGAATGACATCATTGGTTTTAACATTTCGTGTACTGGAAAACGGGAAAAAAATTCCAAATGTGGTGAAATTGTAAAAAAAAAGTGCAATCCCATAGTTGTTTTATGTTTTTTTTACCATGTTCCCTAAATGCTAAAACTGACCTGCCATTATGATTCTCCAGGTCATTATGAGTTCATAGACACCAAACATGTCTAGGTTCTGCTTATTTAAGTGGTGAATAAAAAATCCCAAATTTGTTAAAAAAAAAAAATTTGTGCCACTTTCCGATACCTGTAGCGCCTCCATTTTTCCCGATCTCGGGTCGGGTGAGCTCTTATTTCTTGCGCGCTGAGCTGATGTTTTTAATGATACCATTTTGGTGCAGATACGATCTTTTGATCGCCGGTTGTTGCAATTTAATGCAATGTTGTGGCGACCAAAAAAACGTAATTCTGGCGTATTGACTTTTTTCTCATTACGCCATTTAGCGATCAGGTTAATTCTTTTTTTATATTGATAGATCCAGCGATTCTGAATGTGGCGATACCAAATATGTGCAGGTTTGATTTTTTTATTGTTTTATTGTGAATGGGGCGAAAGGGGGGTGATTTGAATTTCATAGTTTTTTATTTTTTTAATAATTTTAAAAACTTTTTTTTTACTTTTTACATGCTTCTATAGTCTCCATGGGAGACTAGAATTTGCAGTTGTCTGATCGCCCCTGTTATACACAGGCGATGATCAGATGTATCAGAAATGCTCACTTGCTATGAGCGCTGACCACCGAGTGGTGCTCATAGCAATCCGGCTATATAAGGAAAAGGAAAACGTAGCCACGTAAAAAGAATGCACACCCAACAGGATATGGACCAAAAATGATCAGAAAATACAAAAATGTATTGAAAACAGAGACCACAACATTACAATAAAAACACATTAAAATATAGCGACCACACCCCTGACCCCAGGACAAAATGTTGAACAATGGACGGTAAAGTTGTAACACACAAGGAATAATGATATGTCACACAATAATTAGCTGTGATACGACACTAAGTGACTTCGGACCCTATATGGGTATATAATAATACAGAAAATACAAAAATACAAGGGGTCTGGGCGTCCCCAGACAAACCTATACAAAACCCCAATGAGTCAAACGGCACAATAATACCAATAAGGTATAAAAGGTAAGGCAATAAAGAATAGAAAAATAGCCTAATAAAGGAGTCCAATGACCCTGGTTTATGAGACAATGCTCATATCAATGTGGTAATGTGCCATGATAGTGAAAAGCGCACAAAAGTATAGGATAAGTCACCTAGTCAGATAGTCCAGTCTGTGGTAAACCGTCAGCTGATAGAGACCAATGAGGGAAAATGATCCCGGGATCCAAAGGGGTGTGGGGAGAGCCCACGCGTATCGCTGCTGAGCGCAGCTTCGTCAGGGGAAGTCAAGCAATCCGGCTATGACAACCATAGAGGTCTGCTGGAGACCTCTGGTTGTCATGCCAACCCATCGGTGACCCACGATCATGTGACGGGGTCACCTATGGGCGAGATTTCCGATCCGCTCTCGGTAAGCATGACCTAAACACCGTTGTCAGAGATTGACAGCGGCATTTAACTAGTTAACAGCCGTGAGTGGATTGCTGATATGTGCCCAGAAAAGTGCAGGCTCAGCGCTGGAGCCCACACCAAACAGGGGGAGCCCGACATCGGCGTACTATTACGCCCGATGTCGGAAAGGGTTTTAAAAAAATGTTTAGCTCAGCCTTATTCACTTGACTGGGACATATGTTGCGCTGTATCTGGAAGAAATCAGTAATATTTTTCTAATTTTGCACATCCCCTTTAAAATAGATAATCTTTGACTGATCGGCAGGGGGTCTATTCTTGTAACCCCCAACGATCAACTGAAAAATAGTACAATGCGTATGGGGCCCTCTGAATGTGCTACCAGGCACAGCACCATACAGTTGATTGTGGCTGAATTTGGTACTGCAGGTCCGTGCGGTTCACCTAAAATGAGGCTGAGTTTCTTTGGGCTGCAGTACCAGTGACAGCCACTACAAAATGTGCAGCACCATGGTCCCTTATTCAGCTGATCGGTGGGGATGCTGGGAGTCAGATCCTAATGATAGTCCATTAATAATGATTTAAATCAGGGCCAGGAGCTTTGCCTTCAGGCTATAGGGCGGCCATCCACTTTCAGTAACTGTTGGCTGAATGTTCGATCGACAATTAGTCCTTTAACACTGAGCATGAGCATGTATGTGATCTGAATGATAATAGGGGAATAAGGTCCTACGAGAAACCTCTTGTGGAGATGACTTATCTCCATCCAAAACAAAAGATAGGGCATGTTGAAAACAACACGTCTGATGCTTTTTCCCTCCAAAATCTGGTGAACGAACATATGCCAAAAAATGTAATACATATAAGATGGTTGACTTGTCCTGTAGGTTTGGCTGATGTTAGACTAATCAGTCTGGCCACTTTAAAGGGAAAATATCACTAGTTTTTTTGCCACCTAATCTAAGATCAGCATATTGTAGAGACACGGACTCTGATTCCAGCAATACATCACTTACTGGGCTGCTTGCTGTAGATTTGATATAATCACTGTTTTATCAGCAGGAGATTATCACTAGAGGACAAGTAAACTTGCTGACCCGTAGTCCAGCCACGCCCTCATCACTGATTGGCAGTTTTCTACCTTTGCAAAGCGTACACAAAAAGCTGCCAATCAGTGGTGTGGGCGGAGTTACACAGAGCTCAGCAGTCAGAGAACGTCTGCAGCAAAAAAAGTGATATTAGTAAAACTACAGAAAGCAGCCCGGTAAGTGACACATCCCCGGAATCGGGCTTTCTTCCCCTGCATTATGCTGCTCTCAGATTTGTAGGAATAAAATGGTGACAGATTCCCTTTAACACATTGTTATTGTGTACTTGATACAGACTGAAGTACAGTATGGAGCATCTACTGGAAGGAGATTCAATCTATTTCCCTGTGTGTGACTGAACCCATGTGTAGTAGATAGTGTTGAGCGATACTTTCCGATATCGGAAAGTATCGGTATCGGAAAGTATCGGCCGATACCGTCAAAATATCGGATCCAATCCGATACCGATACCCGATCCCAATGCAAGTCAATGGGACGAAAATATCGGAATTAAAATAAACACTTTATACACTTGTAGGTTCATTCTACATGAAGGAAAACAACTAAGAATAATGTAGGATGTATTGGGGGACGTGGCGGAGACATTAAAGGCACAGAGGTTTAGCCCAATGTAATAGAATAGCAGGATTTTTTTTTTTTTTTATGACGTTCGGCGTTAGAAAGAATTTGACTATGTTATTTTTTTTTTTTTTATGTCACATATTGATGTTTCACTATCACTACTTCAACGCCCTTCACCTTCTTTTTTACTTCTCCCACGCTTTCTTCTTCATTATCCTCATCATCAGCTTCTTTGACATCAACTTCTTCACCTTATTCATCTTCTTCTTCATCTTCTACCTATTATTTTTTGGGTTACATTGTTCATATTCTTTTTATTTTACTATTATCTTCATCATATTCTACTTCTTCATCATATTCTTATTTGTGACAGGCATTCCCGTAGTTGTTATCTATAAAAGTTTGAAGATTACACCTTCCGTTCTGCCTGTCACAAAAGAGTTACATTTGTCCGCGTTCAGTTTGGCCTGCAGCATCAGGCTTTATCCAGGGGCACCACGAGGAGGAACGGACTCACCCCCATACACTGCTTAGTCTTCTTCTGCTTATAATTTAGATAATATTTTTTGCTCTGATATTTAGTGTTATGCTTAATGTTCTTCTGCTCTTTGTTCTGCAGCCTCTTGTTCTTCTGCTTCTCGGTCTTCCAGGTCGTCGTCGTCTCCAGGGTTGTCGTCTCCGGGGTCGTCGTCATCGGGGTGGTCTTCAGGGTCGTCGTCTCCGGGGTCGTCGTCATCACGGTGGTCTTCAGGGTCATCGTCTCCAGGGTCGTCGTCATCACGGTGGTTGTCGTCTCTGGTGTCGTCGTCATCTTAGGGGTGTTCTTCCGGGTCATCGTGTTTAGTCTCTTGAACTTGGAAATGTAGCAGAAGGTACAAGAAGGCTGAGAAAATGCCGAGAACCAGCTGATGGAACTGGAACTCGGATGGCTACCCGAAGGTCCAAGAGCCAATGGAACTACCGAGGACCAGCTGACGTTACTGGAACCCGGTTACTAAGCAGGAGGTACCCGTGCCTGAAAGCACTACCAAGGACCACCTGACGTTGGTGGAACTCGGATACCCAGAGGGAGGCACCTAAGCCAAAGGCTCTGCCCGGAACCAGCTGACGGTACTGGAACCAGGATGGGGAGCAGAAGGTACAAGAGCAAAAGACACTGCCGAGAACCAGCTGACGGTGCTGGAACCCGGATGGGTAGCCGAAGGTCCAAGAGCCAATGGAACTACCGAGGACCAGCTGACGTTACTGGAACCCGGTTACTAAGCAGGAGGTACCCGTGCCTGAAAGCACTACCAAGGACCACCTGACGTTGGTGGAACTCGGATACCCAGAGGGAGGCACCTAAGCCAAAGGCTCTGCCCGGAACCAGCTGACGGTACTGGAACCAGGATGGGGAGCAGAAGGTACAAGAGCAAGTGTCTGCGTG
The DNA here is from genome assembly GCF_051348905.1 of Ranitomeya variabilis. Taxonomy (NCBI): domain Eukaryota; kingdom Metazoa; phylum Chordata; class Amphibia; order Anura; family Dendrobatidae; genus Ranitomeya; species Ranitomeya variabilis. The sequence goes on along the minus strand of NC_135233.1, from coordinate 47,110,896 downwards.
GCTTTTGCAGGACACGATGCCGGCTGCACAGCAGGGGAACAGCTGGCGGTGCTGAACCCCACTGACACATTGGCTGGTGTTTTTCTCTGTGCAGCTAGCAGTACCGGGCCCCAACTGGCGGTGTTGGAGCCCGGGGTCAGCAGGAGGAGGAGATGGAGCAGAGTGTAGGCCGAAGCCTGCACTGGCGGCAGCTTTTGGGTCTGTTGTGCCTGCGTGGCAGTTGCAGGACACGTTGCCGGCTGCACAGCAGGGGAACAGCTGGCGGTGCTGAACCCCACTGACACATTGGCTGGTGTTTTTCTCTGTGCAGCTAGCAGTACCGGGCCCCAACTGGCGGTGTTGGAGCCCAGGGCTCTGCAGGGGGAGCAGAGTGTAGGCCGAAGCCTAATTGAACCAATTTCAAAGGTAACCTTTAACCCCCCCTCAGGGGTTACAAAGTAGAAGAGCCACAGCTTATGCAGCAGTAGTGCTGCACAAGTCAAAGGTTGCACTTTTAATTTCGCTCCTTGCACACGCTGAAAGGAACACGTATAACATTTAGCCCTTTATACAGTCAAACTGTGTTGGAGGCGCGAGTTCCCTTTGTAATGAGACGCAGCACAGATGTCAAGAATCCCACCTTGGTGCTGGGTGCAGCCTCCTGAGCGTTGTTATTTGCTGTACAGGAGTCTGCGCTGTCGTGTTATCCCCTGGCCTAGCGCTGTTAGCGCTGCCCATGTTCTGGCATGATTTAATGTCGGCCGGTGTGGTTCGCGATGACCAAGAATCCCAGCCCCGCAGTGTCTTAACATTGTTAAAACACTGCGGGGCTGGGATTCAGGGCCTGGCGCAGCACATATGTTCGCCTCTCACACTCGGGTCCTTACACCCGCTTCAGACTGTGCGGCGTCATCTGATCCCTTATCGCATGCCACGGCCATGAAGCCGCACAGTCCGCAGAAGGCGGAAGGAGATGAGGGACAGGCGAAGATATGCACCGCTCCTGCCCATCAATCACACCCTCGCAGTCCCAATAAATAAGACACCGAGGGGCGTTGTGTGGGTCAGGGCGGCCGCAGAGGCGCAGGCAGCCAAACAATGATGCCAGAAGACAGGCAGCGCTACCAAGGGGGTTGCAGCGTGTCATTACAAAGGAAAGTCACACCACCGGGACGGTTAAATGGTCACACAGAGGACACATTTTAGACGTGTTTTCAGTTCCACATGTGCGAGGAGAATACGTTTATGAGCCACCTTGCACACATGCAGCATTACCGCTGTACAAGGTGGCCTTTAAAACGTACAAACGCCTGGGGGAGGGGGGACAGGTTCCCTTCAATTTCAGTTCTTGTGTCTGCGTGGCTTTTGCAGGACACGATGCCGGCTGCACAGCAGGGGAACAGCTGGCGGTGCTGAACCCCACTGACACATTGGCTGGTGTTTTTCTCTGTGCAGCTAGCAGTACCGGGCCCCAACTGGCGGTGTTGGAGCCCGGGGTCAGCAGGAGGAGGAGAGGGAGCAGAGTGTAGGCCGAAGCCTGCACTGGCGGCAGCTTTTGGGTCTGTTGTGCCTGCGTGGCAGTTGCAGGACACGTTGCCGGCTGCACAGCAGGGGAACAGCTGGCGGTGCTGAACCCCACTGACACATTGGCTGGTGTTTTTCTCTGTGCAGCTAGCAGTACCGGGCCCCAACTGGCGGTGTTGGAGCCCAGGGCTCTGCAGGGGGAGCAGAGTGTAGGCCGAAGCCTAATTGAACCAATTTCAAAGGTAACCTTTAACCCCCCCTCAGGGGTTACAAAGTAGAAGAGCCACAGCTTATGCAGCAGTAGTGCTGCACAAGTCAAAGGTTGCTCTTTTAATTTCGCTCCTTGCACACGCTGAAAGGAACACGTATAACATTTAGCCCTTTATACAGTCAAACTGTGTTGGAGGCGCGAGTTCCCTTTGTAATGAGACGCAGCACAGATGTCAAGAATCCCACCTTGGTGCTGGGTGCAGCCTCCTGAGCGTTGTTATTTGCTGTACAGGAGTCTGCGCTGTCGTGTTATCCCCTGGCCTAGCGCTGTTAGCGCTGCCCATGTTCTGGCATGATTTAATGTCGGCCGGTGTGGTTCGCGATGACCAAGAATCCCAGCCCCGCAGTGTCTTAACATTGTTAAAACACTGCGGGGCTGGGATTCAGGGCCTGGCGCAGCACATATGTTCGCCTCTCACACTCGGGTCCTTACACCCGCTTCAGACTGTGCGGCGTCATCTGATCCCTTATCGCATGCCACGGCCATGAAGCCGCACAGTCCGCAGAAGGCGGAAGGAGATGAGGGACAGGCGAACTGATGCACTGATCATGCCCATCAATCACACCCTCGCAGTCCCAATAACTAAGACAACGAGGGGCGTTGTGTGGGTCAGGGCGGCCGCAGAGGCGCAGGCAGCCTAACCATGATGCCAGAAGATGGGCAGCGCTACCAAGGGGGTTGCAGCGTGTCATTACAAAGGAAAGTCACACCACCGGGACGGTTAAATGGTCACACAGAGGACACATTTTAGACGTGTTTTCAGTTCCACATGTGCGAGGAGAATACGTTTATGAGCCACCTTGCACACATGCAGCATTACCGCTGTACAAGGTGGCCTTTAAAACGTACAAACGCCTGGGGGAGGGGGGACAGGTTCCCTTCAATTTCAGTTCTTGTGTCTGCGTGGCTTTTGCAGGACACGATGCCGGCTGCACAGCAGGGGAACAGCTGGCGGTGCTGAACCCCACTGACACATTGGCTGGTGTTTTTCTCTGTGCAGCTAGCAGTACCGGGCCCCAACTGGCGGTGTTGGAGCCCGGGGTCAGCAGGAGGAGGAGAGGGAGCAGAGTGTAGGCCGAAGCCTGCACTGGCGGCAGCTTTTGGGTCTGTTGTGCCTGCGTGGCAGTTGCAGGACACGTTGCCGGCTGCACAGCAGGGGAACAGCTGGCGGTGCTGAACCCCACTGACACATTGGCTGGTGTTTTTCTCTGTGCAGCTAGCAGTACCGGGCCCCAACTGGCGGTGTTGGAGCCCAGGGCTCTGCAGGGGGAGCAGAGTGTAGGCCGAAGCCTAATTGAACCAATTTCAAAGGTAACCTTTAACCCCCCCTCAGGGGTTACAAAGTAGAAGAGCCACAGCTTATGCAGCAGTAGTGCTGCACAAGTCAAAGGTTGCACTTTTAATTTCGCTCCTTGCACACGCTGAAAGGAACACGTATAACATTTAGCCCTTTATACAGTCAAACTGTGTTGGAGGCGCGAGTTCCCTTTGTAATGAGACGCAGCACAGATGTCAAGAATCCCACCTTGGTGCTGGGTGCAGCCTCCTGAGCGTTGTTATTTGCTGTACAGGAGTCTGCGCTGTCGTGTTATCCCCTGGCCTAGCGCTGTTAGCGCTGCCCATGTTCTGGCATGATTTAATGTCGGCCGGTGTGGTTCGCGATGACCAAGAATCCCAGCCCCGCAGTGTCTTAACATTGTTAAAACACTGCGGGGCTGGGATTCAGGGCCTGGCGCAGCACATATGTTCGCCTCTCACACTCGGGTCCTTACACCCGCTTCAGACTGTGCGGCGTCATCTGATCCCTTATCGCATGCCACGGCCATGAAGCCGCACAGTCCGCAGAAGGCGGAAGGAGATGAGGGACAGGCGAAGATATGCACCGCTCCTGCCCATCAATCACACCCTCGCAGTCCCAATAAATAAGACACCGAGGGGCGTTGTGTGGGTCAGGGCGGCCGCAGAGGCGCAGGCAGCCAAACAATGATGCCAGAAGACAGGCAGCGCTACCAAGGGGGTTGCAGCGTGTCATTACAAAGGAAAGTCACACCACCGGGACGGTTAAATGGTCACACAGAGGACACATTTTAGACGTGTTTTCAGTTCCACATGTGCGAGGAGAATACGTTTATGAGCCACCTTGCACACATGCAGCATTACCGCTGTACAAGGTGGCCTTTAAAACGTACAAACGCCTGGGGGAGGGGGGACAGGTTCCCTTCAATTTCAGTTCTTGTGTCTGCGTGGCTTTTGCAGGACACGATGCCGGCTGCACAGCAGGGGAACAGCTGGCGGTGCTGAACCCCACTGACACATTGGCTGGTGTTTTTCTCTGTGCAGCTAGCAGTACCGGGCCCCAACTGGCGGTGTTGGAGCCCGGGGTCAGCAGGAGGAGGAGAGGGAGCAGAGTGTAGGCCGAAGCCTGCACTGGCGGCAGCTTTTGGGTCTGTTGTGCCTGCGTGGCAGTTGCAGGACACGTTGCCGGCTGCACAGCAGGGGAACAGCTGGCGGTGCTGAACCCCACTGACACATTGGCTGGTGTTTTTCTCTGTGCAGCTAGCAGTACCGGGCCCCAACTGGCGGTGTTGGAGCCCAGGGCTCTGCAGGGGGAGCAGAGTGTAGGCCGAAGCCTAATTGAACCAATTTCAAAGGTAACCTTTAACCCCCCCTCAGGGGTTACAAAGTAGAAGAGCCACAGCTTATGCAGCAGTAGTGCTGCACAAGTCAAAGGTTGCTCTTTTAATTTCGCTCCTTGCACACGCTGAAAGGAACACGTATAACATTTAGCCCTTTATACAGTCAAACTGTGTTGGAGGCGCGAGTTCCCTTTGTAATGAGACGCAGCACAGATGTCAAGAATCCCACCTTGGTGCTGGGTGCAGCCTCCTGAGCGTTGTTATTTGCTGTACAGGAGTCTGCGCTGTCGTGTTATCCCCTGGCCTAGCGCTGTTAGCGCTGCCCATGTTCTGGCATGATTTAATGTCGGCCGGTGTGGTTCGCGATGACCAAGAATCCCAGCCCCGCAGTGTCTTAACATTGTTAAAACACTGCGGGGCTGGGATTCAGGGCCTGGCGCAGCACATATGTTCGCCTCTCACACTCGGGTCCTTACACCCGCTTCAGACTGTGCGGCGTCATCTGATCCCTTATCGCATGCCACGGCCATGAAGCCGCACAGTCCGCAGAAGGCGGAAGGAGATGAGGGACAGGCGAACTGATGCACTGATCATGCCCATCAATCACACCCTCGCAGTCCCAATAACTAAGACAACGAGGGGCGTTGTGTGGGTCAGGGCGGCCGCAGAGGCGCAGGCAGCCTAACCATGATGCCAGAAGATGGGCAGCGCTACCAAGGGGGTTGCAGCGTGTCATTACAAAGGAAAGTCACACCACCGGGACGGTTAAATGGTCACACAGAGGACACATTTTAGACGTGTTTTCAGTTCCACATGTGCGAGGAGAATACGTTTATGAGCCACCTTGCACACATGCAGCATTACCGCTGTACAAGGTGGCCTTTAAAACGTACAAACGCCTGGGGGAGGGGGGACAGGTTCCCTTCAATTTCAGTTCTTGTGTCTGCGTGGCTTTTGCAGGACACGATGCCGGCTGCACAGCAGGGGAACAGCTGGCGGTGCTGAACCCCACTGACACATTGGCTGGTGTTTTTCTCTGTGCAGCTAGCAGTACCGGGCCCCAACTGGCGGTGTTGGAGCCCGGGGTCAGCAGGAGGAGGAGAGGGAGCAGAGTGTAGGCCGAAGCCTGCACTGGCGGCAGCTTTTGGGTCTGTTGTGCCTGCGTGGCAGTTGCAGGACACGTTGCCGGCTGCACAGCAGGGGAACAGCTGGCGGTGCTGAACCCCACTGACACATTGGCTGGTGTTTTTCTCTGTGCAGCTAGCAGTACCGGGCCCCAACTGGCGGTGTTGGAGCCCGGGGTCAGCAGGAGGAGGAGAGGGAGCAGAGTGTAGGCCGAAGCCTGCACTGGCAGCAGCTTTTGGGTCTGTTGTGCCTGCGTGGCAGTTGCAGGACACGTTGCCGGCTGCACAGCAGGGGAACAGCTGGCGGTGCTGAACCCCACTGACACATTGGCTGGTGTTTTTCTCTGTGCAGCTAGCAGTACCGGGCCCCAACTGGCGGTGTTGGAGCCCAGGGCTCTGCAGGGGGAGCAGAGTGTAGGCCGAAGCCTAATTGAACCAATTTCAAAGGTAACCTTTAACCCCCCCCTCAGGGGTTACAAAGTAGAAGAGCCACAGCTTATGCAGCAGTAGTGCTGCACAAGTCAAAGGTTGCTCTTTTAATTTCGCTCCTTGCACACGCTGAAAGGAACACGTATAACATTTAGCCCTTTATACAGTCAAACTGTGTTGGAGGCGCGAGTTCCCTTTGTAATGAGACGCAGCACAGATGTCAAGAATCCCACCTTGGTGCTGGGTGCAGCCTCCTGAGCGTTGTTATTTGCTGTACAGGAGTCTGCGCTGTCGTGTTATCCCCTGGCCTAGCGCTGTTAGCGCTGCCCATGTTCTGGCATGATTTAATGTCGGCCGGTGTGGTTCGCGATGACCAAGAATCCCAGCCCCGCAGTGTCTTAACATTGTTAAAACACTGCGGGGCTGGGATTCAGGGCCTGGCGCAGCACATATGTTCGCCTCTCACACTCGGGTCCTTACACCCGCTTCAGACTGTGCGGCGTCATCTGATCCCTTATCGCATGCCACGGCCATGAAGCCGCACAGTCCGCAGAAGGCGGAAGGAGATGAGGGACAGGCGAACTGATGCACCGATCATGCCCATCAATCACACCCTCGCAGTCCCAAGAAATAAGACACCGAGGGGCGTTGTGTGGGTCTGGGCGGCCGCAGAGGCGCAGGCAGCCAAACAATGATGCCAGAAGACGGGCAGCGCTACCAAGGGGGTTGCAGCGTGTCATTACAAAGGAAAGTCACACCACCGGGATGGTTAAATGGTCACACAGAGGACACATTTTAGACGTGTTTTCAGTTCCACATGTGCGAGGAGAATACGTTTATGAGCCACCTTGCACACATGCAGCATTACCGCTGTACAAGGTGGCCTTTAAAACGTACAAACGCCTGGGGGAGGGGGGACAGGTTCCCTTCAATTTCAATTCTTGTGTCTGCGTGGCTTTTGCAGGACACGATGCCGGCTGCACAGCAGGGGAACAGCTGGCGGTGCTGAACCCCACTGACACATTGGCTGGTGTTTTTCTCTGTGCAGCTAGCAGTACCGGGCCCCAACTGGCGGTGTTGGAGCCCGGGGTCAGCAGGAGGAGGAGAGGGAGCAGAGTGTAGGCCGAAGCCTGCACTGGCGGCAGCTTTTGGGTCTGTTGTGCCTGCGTGGCAGTTGCAGGACACGTTGCCGGCTGCACAGCAGGGGAACAGCTGGCGGTGCTGAACCCCACTGACACATTGGCTGGTGTTTTTCTCTGTGCAGCTAGCAGTACCGGGCCCCAACTGGCGGTGTTGGAGCCCAGGGCTCTGCAGGGGGAGCAGAGTGTAGGCCGAAGCCTAATTGAACCAATTTCAAAGGTAACCTTTAACCCCCCCTCAGGGGTTACAAAGTAGAAGAGCCACAGCTTATGCAGCAGTAGTGCTGCACAAGTCAAAGGTTGCTCTTTTAATTTCGCTCCTTGCACACGCTGAAAGGAACACGTATAACATTTAGCCCTTTATACAGTCAAACTGTGTTGGAGGCGCGAGTTCCCTTCGTAAAGAGACGCAGTACAGCTGGCAAAAATCCCACCTTGGTGCTTGGCGCGGCCTCCTGAGCATCGTTATTTGTTGCACAGGAGTCTGCGCTGTCGTGTTATCCCTTGGCCTTGCGCTGTTAGCGCTGCCCATCCTCTGACATCATGTAATGTCGGCCGGTGCGGTTTGCGATGACCATGAATCCCAGCCCCGCAGTGTCTTAACATTGTTAAAACACTGCGGGGCTGGGATTCATGGCCTGGTGCAGTACATATGTTCGCCTCTCGCTTGGTTTCTTACACCCGCTTCAGACTATGCGGCGTCAGCTGATCCCTTATCGCATGCCACGGCCATGAAGCCGCACAGTCCGAAGAAGGCGGAAGGAGATGAGGGACAGGCGAAGAAATGCACCGTTCATGCCCATCAATCACACCCTCGCAGTACAAATAAATAAGACACCGAGGGGCGTTGTGTGGGGCAAGGCGGCCGCAGAGGCGCAGGCAGCCAAACAATGATGCCAGAAGACGGGCAGCGCTACCAAGGAGCTTGTTGCGTGTCAATACAAAGGAAAATCACACCTGAGGGACGTTTTAATGGTCGCAGAGGACTCATTTTAGACGTGTTCAGTTCCCCATGGGCAAGGAGACTAAGTTTCTGAGCCACCTTGCACACATGCAGCATTACTGTCGTACAAGGTGGCTGTAAAACGTAGAAACACCTGGGGGAGGGGGGATAGGTTTCCTTCAATTTCAGTTCTTGTGTCTGCGTGGCTTTTGCAGGACACGATGCCGGCTACACAGCAGGGGAACAGCTGGCGGTGCTGAACCCCACTGACACATTGGCTGGTGTTTTTCTCTGTGCAGCTAGCAGTACCGGGCCCTAACTGGCGGTGTTGGAGCCCAGGGTCAGCAGGAGGAGGAGAGGGAGCAGAGTGTAGGCCGAAGCCTGCACTGGAGCAAGTTGAAAGGGAAACTTTAACCCCCCCCCCAGGCGTTTGTAGCTGAAAGAGCCATCGTGTACAGCACTAATGCTGGAAAAGGTAAACTTAGCTCTTTTAATTATGGTCCTTGCACATGCTGAACCTAACACTTATGAAAAGTGTCCCCTCCTACCGTGATACCGTTCGGTAGGTGGAACTTTCCTTTGTGATGTGACGCAGCACAGCCGTCATTCTTACCCCCTTGGCGCCGTGCGCCGCCTCCTCAGCGTTGTTTGAATCAGTCCCGGAGCCTGCGCTGTTAGGTTAGCCCTTGGCCATGCACACATTTTGCGCTGCCCGTCTTCTGACATCATTTGGTGTCAGGCTGGCTGCGCCTGTGCGGCCGCGCTGGCCGAGATCCCGCCTCGTACTGTCTTCTGATTTCATCCCACTGGGGGCCTGAGATACGTGGCCATGCGCAGTGCATATCCTCGCCTCTCACTCCCCTCCCTACGGCTTCTTCAGACTGTGCGGTGTCACGGCCGTGGCATGCTATTAGGGACCAGCTGACACCGAACAGTCTGAAGAAGCCATAGGGAGATGAGTGAGAGGTGGAGGTTCAGATATGCACTGCGCATGTCCATGGATCTCAGGCCCCCAGTGGGATGAAATCAGAAGACAGTACGAGGCGGGATCTCGGCCAGCGCGGCCGCACAGGCGCAGCCAGCCTGACACCAAATGATGTCAGAAGACGGGCAGCGCAAAATGTGTGCATGGCCAAGGGCTAACCTAACAGCGCAGGCTCCGGGACTGATTCAAACAACGCTGAGGAGGCGGCGCACGGCGCCAAGGGGGTAAGAATGACGGCTGTGCTGCGTCACATCACAAAGGAAAGTTCCACCAACCGTACGGTATCACGGTAGGAGGGGGCACTTTTCATAAGTGTTAGGATCAGCATGTGCAAGGAGCACCACGAAAAGAGGCACTTTTTCCCTTTGCATCATTACTGCTGCACAAGGTGGCTCCTTCAGTAACAAACGCCTGGGGGGGGGGCAGGTTCCCTTAAATTTAACTTGTTGTGCCTGCGTGGCGGTCGCAGTACACGCTGCCGGCTGCACAGCAGGGGAACAGCTGACGTTACTGAACCCCAATAACAGAGGAGAGACTGTCGGGACTGTGCGTACAGCACTTCTGGACGGCAACTGGCGGTGTTGGAGCCCAGGGACAGGTGGAGGAGGAGGAGGTTGGAGGAGGTAGGAGGAGGTAGGAGGGATTGCCACACACACAGCAGGGGAACAGCTGACGTTACTGAACCCCAATAACAGAGGAGGGACTGTCGGGACTGTGCGTACAGCACTTCTGGACGGCAACTGGCGGTGTTGGAGCCCAGGGACAGGTGGAGGAGGAGGTGGTTGGAGGAGGTTGGAGGAGGTAGGAGGGATTGCCACACACACAGCAGGGGAACAGCTGACGTTACTGAACCCCAATAACAGAGGAGGGACTGTCGGGACTGTGCGGACAGCACTTCTGGACGGCAACTGGCGGTGTTGGAGCCCAGGGACAGGTGGAGGAGGAGGAGGTTGGAGGAGGTAGGAGGAGGTAGGAGGGATTGCCACACACACAGCAGGGGAAAAGCTGACGTTACTGAACCCCAATAACAGAGGAGGGACTGTCGGGACTGTGCGGACAGCACTTCTGGACGGCAACTGGCGGTGTTGGAGCCCAGGGACAGGTGGAGGAGGAGGAGGTTGGAGGAGGTAGGAGGAGGTAGGAGGGATTGCCACACACACAGCAGGGGAACAGCTGACGTTACTGAACCCCAATAACAGAGGAGCGACTGTTGACTGTGCGTACAGCACTTCTGGACGGCAACTGGCGGTGTTGGAGCCCAGGGACAGGTGGAGGAGGAGGAGGTTGGAGGAGGTTGGAGGAGGTAGGAGGGATTGCCACACACACAGCAGGGGAACAGCTGACGTTACTGAACCCCAATAACAGAGGAGGGACTGTCGGGACTGTGCGGACAGCACTTCTGGACGGCAACTGGCGGTGTTGGAGCCCAGGGACAGGTGGAGGAGGAGGAGGTTGGAGGAGGTAGGAGGAGGTAGGAGGGATTGCCACACACACAGCAGGGGAACAGCTGACGTTACTGAACCCCAATAACAGAGGAGCGACTGTTGACTGTGCGTACAGCACTTCTGGACGGCAACTGGCGGTGTTGGAGCCCAGGGACAGGTGGAGGAGGAGGAGGTTGGAGGAGGTTGGAGGAGGTAGGAGGGATTGCCACACACACAGCAGGGGAACAGCTGACGTTACTGAACCCCAATAACAGAGGAGGGACTGTCGGGACTGTGCGTACAGCACTTCTGGACGGCAACTGGCGGTGTTGGAGCCCAGGGACAGGTGGAGGAGGAGGAGGTTGGAGGAGGTTGGAGGAGGTAGGAGGGATTGCCACACACACAGCAGGGGAACAGCTGACGTTACTGAACCCCAATAACAGAGGAGGGACTGTCGGGACTGTGCGTACAGCACTTCTGGACGGCAACTGGCGGTGTTGGAGCCCAGGGACAGGTGGAGGAGGAGGAGGTTGGAGGAGGTTGGAGGAGGTAGGAGGGATTGCCACACACACAGCAGGGGAACAGCTGACGTTACTGAACCCCAATAACAGAGGAGGGACTGTCGGGACTGTGCGGACAGCACTTCTGGACGGCAACTGGCGGTGTTGGAGCCCAGGGACAGGTGGAGGAGGAGGAGGTTGGAGGAGGTAGGAGGAGGTAGGAGGGATTGCCACACACACAGCAGGGGAACAGCTGACGTTACTGAACCCCAATAACAGAGGAGCGACTGTTGACTGTGCGTACAGCACTTCTGGACGGCAACTGGCGGTGTTGGAGCCCAGGGACAGGTGGAAAAGCAGAGGAACACAATGTAGGCCGAAGCCTGAGAAAGTCGAAAGGGAACCTTTAACCCCCCCCCCAAGGTGTTTGTAGCTGAAAGAGCCAGCTTGTGCAGCACAAAAGATGCAAAAGGAAAAGGTGGCTCTTTTCATCATGCTCCTTGCAAACACAGAACTAAACACTTATAAAATGTGTCCCCTGCAACCGTAAAACCGTCCTGGAGGTGGGACTTTCCTTCGTAATGTGACGCAGCACAGCCGTCATTCCTACCCCCCCGGCGCCGCGCACCGGCTCCTCAGCGTTGTTTGATTCCGTCCCGGAGCCTGCGCTGTCATGTTATCCCGTGGCCAGGCACACTTAGCGCTGCCCGTCTTCTGGCATCATTTGGTGTCAGGATGGCTGCGCCTGTGCGGCCGCGCTGGCCGAGAGCCCGCCTCGCAGTGTCTTCTGATTTAATCCCACTGGGGGCCTGGGATCCATGGACATGCGCAGTGCATATCCTCGCCTCTCACTCCCCTCCCTACGGCTTCTTAAGACTGTGCGGTGTCACGGCCGTGGCATGCTATTATGGACCAGCTGACACCGAACAGTCTGAAGAAGCCATAGGGAGATGAGTGAGAGGTGGAGGTTCAAATATGCACTGCGCATGTCCATGGATCCCAGGCCCCCAGTGGGATTAAATCAGAAGACACTGCGAGGCGGGCTCTCTGCCAGCGCGGCCGCACAGGCGCAGCCATCCTGACACCAAATGATGCCAGAAGACGGGCAGCGCTAAGTGTGCCTGGCCACGGGATAACATAACAGCGCAGGCTCCGGGACGGAATCAAACAACGCTGAGGAGCCGGTGCGCGGCGCCGGGGGGGTAGGAATGACGGCTGTGCTGCATCACATTACGAAGGAAAGTCCCACCTCCGGGACGGTGTTACGGTATCAGTGGACACATTTTATAAGTGTTAAGTTCTGCGTGTGCAAGGTGCTAAACAAAAATAGCTACCTTTTCCTTGTGCAGCATTACTGCTGCACAAGGAGGCTCTTTCAGTAACAAACGCCTTGGGGGGGGGACAGATTCCCTTACATTTCAGTTGTTGTGTCAGCGTGGCGGTCGCATGACACATTGCCGGCTACACAGCTGGGGATCAGCTGACGTTACTGAAACCCAATAACACTGGGTCGTATGTTTTGACTGTGCAGACGGCACTTCTGAGCCTCAACTGGCAGTGTTGGAGCCCAGGAATTTAAATTCAGGTGGTAGAAAGATGAACACAACAGGAGACCTGGATAACGTATACAGTGACCTAATTATTTAATCAGGAGGAGGAGTGGCAAATTCCTGCGAGATCCAGGCCTTGTTCATTTTCAGGAAAGTAAGCCGGTCAACGTTATCGGAGGATAGTCGCATGCGACGGTCAGTTAGTACACCACCTGCAGCACTAAAGACACGTTCCGATAATACACTGGCCGCAGGGCAAGACAGCACCTCCAATGCATACTGGCTTAGCTCTGGCCATGTATCCAGCTTTGAGACCCAAAACTTGAAAGGGGAAGAGCCGTCTGGGAGTACAGCAAGAGGGCAAGACATGTAGTCTGTCACCATCTGACGGAACCGTTGCCTCCTGCTGACTGGAGCCGTCTGTGATGGTGTAGACTTTTGTGGGGGGCACAGAAAACTGTGCCACAGTTGGGCCATACTGGTCTTGCCTTGGGCAGAGGCACTGCTTCTGCTCCCTCTTTGTGCAGAGCCTCCACCACTGCCTGGACGCACTGAGCTGCTTTGGAATGCACTAGCAGCACTTCTCTCAGTTGGAATGGAGAAGATGATGGAATTGACCAGTGTGTCTTGGTACTCCCGCATTTTTCGCTCCCGGTTCAACGGTGTGATGAGGCTTTCTACGTTGTCCCGGTAGCGAGGATCGAGGAGGGTGAACACCCAATAATCAGACATGTTGAGAATGTGGGCGATGCGGCGGTCGTTTCTCAGGCACTGCAGCATGTAATCCACCATGTGCTGCAGACTGCCAACTGCCCAAGAAACGCTGTCCCCTGCTGGAGGCGTGATCTCTGCCCGCTCGTCATCACCCCACCCTCGCTGTACACACTGAGTACTGGACAATTGTGTAACTCCCTCCTCTGGACGGATGTCTTCCTCCTCCATTGACTCCTCCTCATCCTCCTCACAAACTGTCCCCTGCCTACGCGTTTGTGAGGAACCACGTGGCGCTGACTGTCCAGAAGATGATGGAAATGGTGAATCCTCATCCTCCACCTCTTCCACAACATCATCCCTTAGCGCTTGCAGTGATTTTTCAAGCAGGCAGATAAGGGGGACAGTCATGCTGACTAGTGCATCATCTGCACTCGCCATCCGCGTGGAATAATCAAAGGGACGCAAAACCTGGCAGACGTCATTCATAGTGGCCCACTCTGTGGTTGTGAAGTCTGTACGGCGCTGACTGCGACTTTTTTGCGCCTGAAGCAGCTGGTACTCCATTACAGCTTGCTGCTGCTCACACAACCGCTCCAACATATGTAACGTGGAATTCCACCTGGTAGGTAGGTCACATATGATGCGATGTTCCGGCATGCGGTGTCGGCGCTGCAGAGCCGCAATGCGCGCTTTTGCCGTGCTGGAACGCCGCAAGTGAGCACACTCTAGGCGGACCTTGTGCAGCAGTGCATCAAGATCCGGATAGTCCCTCAAAAAGCTCTGCACGACCAAATTGAGCACATGTGCCAGACATGGGATGTGAGTGAGGTTGCCGAGGCCCAGAGCTGCCACCAGATTTCGGCCATTATCACACACTACCATGCCTGGCTGGAGATTCGCTGGCACAAACCACACATCGCTCTCCTGCTTGATGGCATTCCAGAGCTCCTGCGCTGTGTGGCTACGATTCCCCAAAAAAATTAATTTCAACACGGCCTGTTGACGTTTGGCCACGGCTGTGCTCATGTCGGTCGTAACAGGTACACGTTCATCACGGGTCCATGTGGAGGTGGACTGTGATGGCTCCTGCAGCGATGATTCTGAGGAACTGGTGTAAGAGGAGGAGTCAATGCGTACAGAATGGATTCCTGCAATCCTTGGAGTGGGCAGGACACGTCCTGCGCCACTCGCACGGTCTGTACCCGGCTCAACGACATTAACCCAATGGGCAGTGAGGGAAAGGTATCGCCCCTGTCCATGTTGACTGGTCCACGCATCGGTGGTGAGGTGAACCTTGCTACTGACGGCGTTCAGTAGCGCGTGTTTTATGTGTCCCTCCACATGCTTGTGCAGGGCAGGGACGGCTTGCCTGCTGAAGTAAAAGCGGCTAGGCACATTGTACTGTGGGACTGCCAATGACATCAAGTCACGGAAGCTGTCAGTCTCCACCAGCCTGAATGACAGCATTTCCAGTGACAGAAGTTTGGCAATGCCTGCAGTCAGAGCCTGTGCTCGTGGGTGGTTTGACGAGAAAGGCCGCCTTTTCTCCCATGCCTGTACTACCGATGGCTGTAGACTGGGCTGGGAGTGTGTGGATGACTGGGAAAGTGGCGCTGCGGGTGGAATTACAGCGGGTCTCTGGACAACAGGGCCAGAGGTTCTTCCACGGCGATCCTGGGAGGAAGCCGAACCAGCTGCGTGTGAGCTAGAGGAAGAGGCAACACGAGCTGAAGAGGTGGTAGCTGCCGCTGTTGGTTGGCCTACCTCTTCAGTGTGTTTTTCTAACTCCGCCGGGTGCCTGTTGCGCACATGTTTCCACATGTTGGAGGTATTGAGGTTGCTGACATTTCGACCTCTTTTGACTTTTTGATGACACACGTTGCATCTGACATAGCAAATGTCATCTGCAACTGTGTCAAAAAAGGACCAGGCACTGCAAGTCTTGGGAGCGCCCTTTTTGGCTTTTGGAAGAGACATGCTCCTAACGGGTGCCAAAGCGGAGGCTGCAGGATCCGCAGTCTTCCCCCTCCCTCTCCCTCTCCCTCTTTGGGCCGTACGGGGAATCTCTTCCTCAGAGCTGCTCCCACCACCTTCCTGTCCCTCACGCCAAGATGGGTCGAGGACCTCATCATCTACACTACCCTCTGCCCCCAACTGCTCCTCCTGGGTAGTCTCAGCAGCAGAGCACGCACCAGTAAGTGGCACCTGAGTGTCATCATCAGCTGATGCGGCCTGCGATGTGGTGACCGGAGCCACTGGCCCACCCGCCTCTTCAGAGGAAGACAGAAAAAGCTGTTGGGCATCACTGCACCCTGCCTCTTCTTCCATTTCTCCAATGCTGCTTGGCTGGCCCCCTGTTTCCAAGCCAAGAGATTCAGAGAACAGAAGTAGAGACGGCTCCTGTCCTGGGCTCTCTGTCTGCCTGGGCAATTTGGCAGGTGGTGAAGAGACAGATGGCTGCTCTCCAGTGCTCTGTGTCTGAGAGGATGTGGCACTAATGGAAGTTGATGCATTAGCTGCCATCCATCCGACAACAGCTTCAATTTGGTCTTGACGCAGCAGCGGTGTACGGCGCTCTGACACAAAGCTGCGCATGAACGACTGTTGCCTGGTGAAAGTGGGTGCTGATGAGTCACCGGTGCCCGCAGCAGGCACAGAATCCCCACGTCCCCTCCCTGCTCCGCGCCCACGCCCACGCCCACGTGCCTTACTCACTGCCTTCTTCATCTTGGTTGACTGATAAAGATAAGCAGAAAAGTACTAACGGATTTGTGTGCTTATTCCTGAGCAACTCCTCCTAACAGGTATAATAAACACTAATTTTCTAAAGTGTGGACTAGACTTTAATATGAGCTAATGTGGCCTACACAAATGTAAAGTGGTGTAACTGGTGTGTTTGGTGAACTTTATTATTTATTTCTTTTTGGGGGGCTGAACTGACAACAGATAGAGCTGCAGTCACACGGAGACCGTGCAGACAGCCGTAAACGGCGCTGCAAGGCCCAAAAACCCTCCTCTACGTTATCCTATGTAGTGTTTTTCCACAAGTTAGCTGGAGACGGGTGGAAAGACACTAATAGGATTTTTTTAAATAAATTAGCAGCAACCTACACTACTTGAAAAAAAATTAAAATTGATTTGGCGGTATTACGCAGTGAACAACCCTGAGCTGGAGACAACCAGGCTACGGCTGCTCACAGACTACAGGGCGAGCTGCAGTCACACGGAGACCGTGCAGACAGCCGTAAACGGCGCTGCAAGGCCCAAAAACCCTCCTCTACTTTATCCTATGTAGTGTTTTTCCACAAATTAGCTGGAGACGGGTGGAAAGACACTAATAGGATTTTTTTAAATAAATTAGCAGCAGACTACACTACTTGAAAAAAGATTAAAATTGATTTGGCGGTATGACGCAGTGAACAACCCTGAGCTGGAGACAACCAGGCTACGGCTGCTCACAGACTACAGGGCGAGCTGCAGTCACACGGAGACCGTGCAGACAGCCGTAAACGGCGCTGCAAGGCCCAAAAACCCTCCTCTACTTTATCCTATGTAGTGATTTTCCACAAATTAGCTGGAGACGGGTGGAAAGACACTAATAGGATTTTTTTGAATAAATTAGCAGCAGACTACACTACTTGGAAAAAAAAAAAAAAAAAAAGAACAGTATGAGGCAATGAACCACCCTCCCTGAACTGAATACAACCAGCTATGGATGGCCTATGTGGCTGCACTCAGACTAGAGAGTGGGCTGCACTCACACACACACACACACACAGACCTTGCAGATCGCTGTGAAAACAGCGCTACAAGGCAAAAGCAAGGTGAATAGTAGGTGAACACAGCGGTTGCTAAATTAGCCTTTGGAAAGCACAAAGAAGCAAATCGCTATCTCTAAACTGTCCCTCAGTCAGCAAACAGCGTCCTGTCACTAACTGAATTCACAGCAGAGTGATCGCAAAATGGCGCCAGCGACTTTTAAACTGCAGCATGACATCATTTCAGCAGCCAATCACAGCCTTGCCAGCACTTTCATGCCCTCCATGCTAAACAGGATGTGCCCACACTTGGAATCATTCTCATTGGCTGAATTTCTGCATTTTGAATCTTGGAACTTCCGATTCCGGTATCCGATACGCGGCAAGTATCGGAATCCCGGTATCGGAATTCCGATACCGCAAGTATCGGCCGATACCCGATACTTGCGGTATCGGAATGCTCAACACTAGTAGTAGATAGTCACTCTGCTATTCAGGTGATTAATGTCCGTGTTCCAGCATTGACTTGCATTGAGTAGAAGGAGCATGCAAAAGGTGTTTTTAGTGGAAGGAATGTAATGTGGGCCAATCTTATAAAAAAGGGTCTCTGTTCAATACGCAGATTTATGAAAGTGTTTTGCAAATCCTTCAAGAAGCAGACATTTTGATATTTGTTTGTTTGCAAGAGATGGAGAATTGACGTCCTAATAAGTGATGTATGTGTGCGGTAGAGCAAAAAAAAAAAAAGTGTAACTTCGCTCTAAGTGGGAATCTGTGCAGATATGTTGTAGGAATACACAAAGTGCGCTTAACATAGACTGGGGCCACACAACCAGGGAAACTGCAAAATGAGCTTGTTTCTGTGGGAAGGAAGTCTGGGCATAAACTGTAATATAAAATACATACACTGCTTCTTAGTTAAAGGAAGCTGTCCTCTTCACACAATCCCGTTTTGTTGAAAGGTCCTTTCCTAAAAATATGCTGATTATAGGGAATCTCACTACTGGGAACCTCAGCAATTAAAGTTAATTGACATGGAAAGTGTTTTGTTCCACTGCAGCACCTCCGCAGGTTAAATGAAGCATTACATGACATCTACTAAAACTGTTACCTGCCCATGTAACGCATGGCAGAGCTAAATCCTCCATAGAGAGGCAACCACTCTTCTCAACATTTTCCAGTAAGGTATTTGAAAATAGATTTTCCCCCCTAGTAATCACCTTTAAATTTAAATGGCGATGTCATCATTTGCTATTGGAGGCTAGTGATGTCATGACTGGAACGTCACAAATACTTTGGCTTATATTGCTCTATTTGGGTCCTAAAAAAGGCTTTGAAATTTGAGGGACAATTTGTAGATTTTTTTTAGGTACCATGTTGGGATATATAGGGTCAAATCGAATTCTAATAAAGGTGAGCGAATTTGCCTAAATTCTAATTTTTTAGAATCGGTTGATCCATGATTGGGGCTGTAAAAAGTTGTTTACTATTCTCAGAGGTTTCTTGAACCCGAAGCATAATAAATTAAAGGGTTTAGAAGGGGTTAAAAAAATATCATATCGTACTCAATTCGCCCATCACTTCTGTCGATGCCACCTCAGTTATTTGTCTATCGAAGGTTCCAGACTTCTTCTCCCTCTTGACTGTCTCTTCAGGCACGCACTGGATCTCCAAACACATGAAGACATAATGACGTTCACTGCCCCACACAGTCACATCATCAGGTAACATGTATCGAGGCCAATCTGGGGTTCAAAGTGCCAGTGAAGAGCGGAGAGAAGACGAGAGAAGCAAGTTCAAGACTGGTCAGGAGTTGCAGTGGTGGGAACACTTGAGTTTCGAGGTAAGTATATTCTGGTCCATGTGAATCCAACAAAACCAACAACAGTTGACAACCAACTGGCCTCCATTTGTCAGAATTTGCATAAATCAGAATCCCCCCCAAAATTTGGATTTGAATAGTATCTGAAAATTTGGGGAAATTCTAAACAAATTTTATTATTTTACAGTAGATTTGCTCAACCTCAAATTGTTTTGGTGCATATTAAAATCATTTGTCCGTTTATGTAATTTACAGATATGCTAAGTCCTCCGGAGACCCTCATAAATATTAATCTTAATTCTGTAATGGGGTATTTGGGAACACATTTTCTAAACTAGACAGCACCTTTATCTTTTAAAGCTAGTGATGTCATCATTTGCTTTTGCAGATTAGTGATGTCATTACTGCAACTTTAAAAATTATTTGACAAGTAGGGAACCTTGTACACCGGCCGACAATCACCCGACGAACAAGCAAAGAAAAAAAAATCGTTCTTGGCAGCACATCATCCTGTGTAAACAGGACATTTGCTACTTAGAAGTGTGGTCAGCCAGTCTAAACAGGACATTAAACGACTGCTGATCAGCTTGAATTGGTGGTCCTTTGACGACCACAGTCTGTCTAAATGAGCCTTTAAATTACACCAATAAGGAACAGAACATTTTGTTTTTGCCTCCTCACATCCGGCATCCCGTATGGTTTTAATCATACTTAACGACTCTCCCAGGAACTAGGGATCCAGAAAAATGGGAGTTCTCCTGGAAGAGTTGTCAAATCTTCTGGCATAGCCTAATTCTTCGGTATTCTCCTGAAATCTCCCAGAAATCAGGTTTTGTGAAGCTTGAATGTCACCCAAATCCAAATGCAGAGGATGTAGGAGATGGAGGATAAATGGCCTTAAAAAGTGGACATGACTTCGGAACAAATACATTTTCTTGGTGGATGTGCATGACGAAAACATTTGATGTAGCTGTATAAGGCTTGGTATTTCGAGGATACCATTTTGGTATATAGACAAGTTATATTTTTTATAAATTATTCTATTATTACTAAACTTCCAATTTTGCTGTTACATAAAGTCATGGCCGAAAGTGTTGTGACTTTTGAAATGGTTCTAGAAAATGAAGTATTTCTCCCAGAAAATTATTGCATTTACACTTTTTGTTATACACATGTTTATTTCCTTTGTGTGTATTAGAACAACACAAAAAAAAAAGATTAAAAAAAGGAAAGTTGGACACAACTTCATACACAAAACCCATAAAATGGGCCGGACACCCTCAACTTAATATTTGGTTGCTCACCCTTTGGAATAAAAAACTGCAATCAGTCGCTTCCAATAACTATCAGCAAGCTTGTTACACGTCTCAAATGGAATTTTGGACCAGTTTTCTTTTGAAAACGACTCCAGTTTTCTCATATTTGAAGGGTGCCTTCTCCCAACAGCAATTTTAAGATTTCTCTACAGGTGTTCATTAGGATTTAGATCTGGACTCACTGCTGGAAACTTCAGAATTTTCCAGCGCCTTGTTTCCATCCATTTCTGCGTGCTTCTTGAAGTATGTTTGTGGTCATAGTCTTCCTGTAAGGCCCAAGACCTAGGACACAAACCCAGATTTCTGACACTGGGCACTACATTGCCACCCAAAATTCGTTGTTATCTTCAGATTTCATGCTGCCTTGCATACAGTCAAGGTATCCCGTGCCTGAGGCAGTAAAACATCCCTAAGACATATTTGAACCTCCACCATATTTTACTATAGGTACTGTGTTGTTTTCCTTGTAGGCCTCATTCTGTTTTAAGTAAACAGTAGAATGATGTGCTTTACCAAAAAGCTCTTGATCTCATCAGTCTAGAAGGTGCTTTCCCAGAAGGATTTTGTTTATCTCACATACATTTTGGCAAACTGAAGTCTAGCTATATACTGTATGTCTTTGTGTCAGCAGTGGAATTCTCCCGGGTCTCCTGAAGTAGTGTTTCATTTCATTCAAATGTCAACGCACAGTTTGGATGGATACTGAGGCACTCTGAGCCTGCAGGACATCTTGAATTTTAGAACTTGATTGGGGCTGCTTATTCACCATCCATACTATCCTGCATTGCAACCTTTCATCAATTTTTTCTGCTGTCCATGTCAAGGGAGATTAGTTGCTACGTCATGGGTTGTAATTTTTAACTTCTTGATAATGTTGTGCACCGTGTGCAAAGGAACAACAAGGTCTCTGGAGATGGACTTGCTTGAAATTGCTGATATTTTTTAAATAATTTTGGTTCTCAAGTCCTCAGACAGTTCTCTGCTCCTCTTTCTGTCCTTCATGATTAGCATGGCACATATAGACACACAGTGCAAAGATTGAGTCAACTTCTCCCCTTAGTATCTGGTTTCAGTGCGATTTTCATATTGTCCACACCTGTTACTTGTCACAGGTGAGTTTGAACGAGCATCACATGCTTGAAACAAAGTTTTTTAACCACATTTTTGGAAAGGTGCCAACAGTTTGGTCCAGCCCATTTTTGGGATTTAGTGTGAAATTATGTATTTTATGCCTTTTTTTCTCTGTATTTTTTCTGTTGTACCAATATACCCAAAGGAAATAAACATGTGTAATTGCAATAATTTTCTGGGACAAATACTTCATTTTCTGGAACAATTTCAAGGATGCCAAGACTTTCCTGCCATGACTGAATTATTATATAATTCATGCTGCTGAATCACTGACAGTAATGTTTTATCCAGAGGCTTTTGTCTACATATGGTACATTCTCCCATGCAGCTGTAATCAGCAGATTAGTCTTATGTAAAGGTCACATCATGGTTTCTGGCGCTGAGCATCACATCATCAGCCGTACTTTTGTAAAGTGATGCTCTGCTGCACCTATCCTCTATTCACAGCTGTACAATTCATGCACAGGCTAAGCCTTGTGAGTAGAAGTGCAAATCCCATTTCTAGTAAGTTTGTATCTTTGGTCTACCACAAAAATGTGTTCCTATAGCGAATTGTAAGCGCTGCAGCAAGACAGAGCTCATTCGCTAACACACACCTTTCATAGTCTCAGGGGGTAAATATAACAACTTTGTTATAGACATAATAGTCATAAGAACTATAAATCTGGTATCTGATGGAAGTGATTATTAATGAGTGCGGTTGCAGAGTGATTCAGATTCCAGTTTATAGTGTACTATTTTAGGTCGATGTTCATAACCAATTACATTAGGACAATATACAGGTGCTTCTCACAAAATTAGAATATAATGAAAAAGTTAATTTATTTCAATTCTTCAATACAAAAGTGAAACTCGTGTATTATATAGAGTCATTACAAACAGAGTGATTTATTTCAAGTGTTTTTTTCTGTTAATGTTGATGATTATGGCTTACAGCCAATGAAAACCCAAAAGTCATTATGTCAGTAAATAAGAATATTTAACAAAAAACATTTGCAAAGGCTTCCTAAGCGTTTAAAAAGGTCCCTCAGTCTGTTTCAGTAGGTTCCACAATCATGGGGAAGACTGCTGACTTGACAGATGTCAAGAAGGCAGTCATTGACACACTCAGCAAGGAGAGTAAGGCACAAAAGGTCATTGCTAAAGAAGGTGGCTGTTCACATAGTGCTGTATCCAAGCATATTAATGGAAACTTGAGTGGAAGGAAAAAGTGTGGTAGAAAAAGGTGCACAAGCAACCGGGATAACCACAGCCTTGAAAGGATTATTAAGCAAGGGCCATTCAAAAATTTGGGGTAGATTCACAAGGTGGGGACTGCTGCTGGAGTCATTGCTTCAAGTGCCACCACACACAAAAGTATCCAGGACATGGGCTACAAGTGTCACATTCCTTGTGTCAAGCCACACATGACCAATAGACAACACCAGAAGCGTCTTACCTGGGCCAAAGAGAAAAAGAACTGGACTGTTGTCA
The DNA here is from genome assembly GCF_051348905.1 of Ranitomeya variabilis. Taxonomy (NCBI): domain Eukaryota; kingdom Metazoa; phylum Chordata; class Amphibia; order Anura; family Dendrobatidae; genus Ranitomeya; species Ranitomeya variabilis. The sequence continues at coordinate 47,088,178 of NC_135233.1, read as the reverse complement.
GTGGTCCAAGGCGTTGTTTTCAGATGAAAGTAAATTTTGCATTTAATTTGGAAATTAATGTCCCAGAGTCTGGAGGAAGAGTTGAGAGGCCACAATCCAAGCTGCTTGAGGTCTAGTGTGAAGCTTCCACAATCAGTGATGGTGTGGAGAGCCATGCCTGTGTTTTAACAAGACCATAGTCAGCGCAACCATCGACCAGGAAATTTTAGAGCACGTCATGCTTACCTCTGTCATCAAGCTTTTTGGAGATGGAAATTTAATTTTCCGGCAGGACTTGGCACCTGTCCACACTGCCAAAAGTACGAATACCTGGTTTGAAAACAACAGTATCACTGTGCTTGATTGGCCAGCAAACTCGCCTGACCTTAACCCCATAGAGAATCTATGGAGTATTGTCAAGAGGAAGATGAGAGACACCAGACCCAATAATGCAGACGAGCTGAAGGCTGCTATCAAAGCAACCTTGGCCTTCCATAACACCTCAGCAGTGCCACAGGCTGATCGCGTCCATGCCACACCGCATTGATGCAGTAATTGATGCAAAAGGAGCCCCGACCAAGTATTGAGTGCATTTACTGAACATTAAATTCAGTAGGCCAACATCTCGGATTTTAAATTTATTTTTCAAGGTGGTGTTATAAAGTATTCTACTAAGTATTTACTAAGATAATGACTTTTGGGCTTTCATTGGCTGTAAGCCATAATCATCAACATTAACAGGAACAACATTTGAAATAGATCACACTGTTTGTAATGACTATATAATATATGAGTTTTATTTTTTTAATTGAAGAACTGAAAAAAATTAACTTTTTGATGATATTCTAATTTTGTGAGAAGCACCTGTATTTCTCTTTTTACCCCCGGGCTTCTGACTTGCCTGTTTTAGCAAATACTTATATTCCTCATGAAGCAGTAATTCTGACACACGTTTTCTTAGAAACCATTATATCATTTCTGTATTATTCCTTCTGGAAATGTTTAACTCCTTCCCGACCTGTGACGCAGGGTATGCGTCATGAAAACCTGTGCCAATCCGACCTGTGATGCAGCATATGCGTCATGGTCGGATCGCGCTCCTGCAGGTCAGGTGAAAGGGTTAATTGAAATTTGACCTGACCTGCAGGTACAGGAGTAGTTGTACTTGAGCCCAGGGGGTGGTGGCTTTGCCCGCCCGTGGCTACAATCGCTCTGATTGGCTGTAGAAAGTGAAACAGTCAATCAGAGCAATCGCAATATTTCGCCAATGAAAATTGGTGAAATATTACAATCCAGCCATGGCCAATGCGGCAATATCATGGGCATGGCTGGAGACCGCGATCTTCCCCTGCCACCAACTGACGGCGGTGATGTGCCGCCGCAGTCGGTCTTTCCTCCCCTCTGTCCTGTCCTCCGCTGCCCTCCACTCCCCTCCGTCCTCCCCTCCGCTTCACCTGCCAACTGATCTCACCTCCCCATACCTACCGAGTCCCGGTGTACCTCCCTATCATTGGCCATGGCTGGAGACCGCGATCTTCCCCCACCACCGACTGATGGCGGCGATATGCCGCCGTCAGTCTTTCTTCCCCTCTGTCCTGTCCTCCGCTGCCCTCCTTTCCCCTCCGCTTCCCCTGCCATCTGATCTCACCTCCCCGTACCTACCGAGGCCTGGTGTCCATCCGTCTTCTCCTTGGGTGCCACCATCTTCCAAAATGACGGGCGCAAGAGCAGTGCGCCTGCCGAATCTGCCAGCCGCCAGATTAATTCCAGGTACATTTTGATCACTGTGATAGAAACTATCACAGTGATCAAATAAAAAAAATAGTAGGGAAAATAATGAAATAAAGGGTTAGAATTAGGGTTGGAATTAGGGTTAGGGTTAGAATTAGGGTTAGGGTTGCAATTAGGGTTAGGGTTGCAGTTAGGGTTAGGGTTAGAATTAGGGTTAGGGTTAGAATTAGGGTCAGTGTTAGAACTAGGCTATGTGCACACGGTGCAGATTTGGCTGCGGATCCGCAGCGGATTGGCCGCTGCACATTCGTAGCAGTTTTCCATCACATTTACAGTACCATTTAAACCTATGGAAAACCAAATCCGCTGTGCCCATGGTACAGAAAATACTGCATGGAAATGCTACGTTGTATTTTCCGCAGCATGTCATTTCTTTGTGCGGATTCCGCAGCGTTTTACACCTGTTCCTCAATAGGAATCCACAGGTGGAATCCGCACAAAAAACACTGGAAATCCGCGGTAAATCCACGCTAAATCCGCATGTAAAAAAATCTGCACACGAATCTGCAACGTGGGCACATAGCCTTAGGGTTAGGGTTGGAATTAGAATTAGGGTTGGAATTAGGGTTAGGGTTGGAATTAGGGTTAAGATTAGGGTTAGGGGTTTGTTGCAGTTAGGGTTAGGCTTGTGGTTATGGTTAGGGTTGGGATTAGGGTTAGGAGTGTGTTGGGGTTAGGGTTGTGGTTAGGGTTATGGCTGGGATTAGGGCTAGGGGTGTTGGGGTTAGGGTTGTGGTTAAGGGTGTGTTGGGGTTAGGGTTGTGATTAGGGTTAAGGTTAGAGTTGGGATTAGGGTTAGCGGTGTGTTTGGGTTAGTGTTGGAGTTAGTATTGGGGGTTTCCACTGTTTAGGCACATCAGGGGGTCTCCAAAGGCGACATGGCGCAACCATTGATTCCATCCAATCTTACGTTCAAAAAGTCAAATGGTGCTCCCTCCCTTCTGAGCAACGACGTGCGCCAAAACAGTGGTTTACCCAAACATATGGGGCATAGGCGTACTCAAGAAAAATTGCACAACAACTTTGGTTTTCTAATTTCTCCTGTTATCCTTGGGAAAATAAAAAAATGGGGCTAAAAAATTATTTTTGTGGGAAAAAAATGTTTTTTTATTTTCACGGCTCTGCGTTATAAAATTCTGTGAAGCACTTGGGGGTTCAAAGTGTTCACCACACATCTAGATAAGTTCCTTGGGGGTCTAGTTTCCAAAATGGGGTCACTTGTAGGGGGTTTCTACTGTTTAGGCACATCAGGGGCTCTGCAAATGCAGCGTGATGCCCGCAGACCATTCCATCAAAGTCTGCATTTCAAAACATCACTACTTCACTTCCGAGCCCCAACGTGTGCCCAAACAGTGGTTTACCCCCAAATATGGGTATCATTGTATTCAGGACAAACTGGACAACAACTATTGGGGTCCAATTTCTCCTGGTACCCTTGTGAAAATAAAAAATTGTGGGTTAAGAATTCATTTTATGGAGGAAAAAAGATTTTTTATTTTCACGGCTCTGCGTTATAAACTTCGGTGAAGCACTTAGGGGTTCAAAGTGCTCAACACACATGTAGATAAGTTCCTTGGGGGGGACTAGTTTCCAAAATGGGGTCACTTGTGGGGGGTTTTAATGTTTAGGCACATCAGGGGCTCTCCAAACGTAACATGACGTCCACAGACCATTCCATCAAAGTCTGCATTTCAAAGCATCACTACTTCCCTTCCGAGCTCTGCTATGCGCCCAAACAGTGGTTCCCACCCACATATGGGGTATCAGCATACTCAGGATAAACTGGACAACAATGTTTGCCATCCAATTTCTCCTGTTACCCTAGTGAAAATAAAAAATTGCAGGCTAAAATATAATTTTTGAGGAAAGACAAATTATTTTTTATTTTCACGGCTCTGTGTTATAAAGTTCTGTGAAGCACTTGGGGGTTCAAAGTGCTTACCACACATCTAGATTAGTTCCTTGGGAGGTCTAGTTTCCAAAATGGGGTCACGTGTTGAGGAGCTCTAATGTTTTTAGCACCCAGGGGCTCTCCAAACACGACATGGTGTCCGCTAACGATTGGAGCTAATTTTCCATTCAAAAAGTCAAATGGCGCTCCTTCCCTTCCGAGCCTTGCCGTGTCCCCAAACAGTGGTTTACCCCCACATATGAGGTATCAGATCGGTGTACTCAGGAGAAATTACCCAACAAATTTTAGGATCTATTTTATCCTGTTGCCCATGTGAAAATGAAAAAGTTGAGGCTAAAAGAAATTTTTTGTGAAAAAAAGTACTTTTTCATTTTTACGGATCAATTTGTGAAGCACCTGGAGGTTCAAAGTGCTCACTATACATCTAGATAAATTCCTTGGGGGGTCTAATTTCCAAAATGGGGTCACTTGTGGGGGAGCTCCAAAGATTAGGCACACAGGGACTTTCCAAACGCGACATAGTGTCCGCTAACGATTGAAGCTAATTTTTCATTCAAAAAGTCAAATGGCGCTCCTTCCCTTCCAAGCCTTGCCGTGTGCCCAAACAGTGGTTTTCTCCCACATTTGAGGTATCAGTGTACTCAGGAGAAATTGCCCAACAAATTTTAGGATCCATTTTATCCTGTTGCTCATGTGAAAATGAAAAAATTGAGGCTAAAAAAATATTTTGTGAAAAAAAAGTATTTTTTAGTTTTTACGGATAAATGTGTAAAGAACCTGGTGGTTCAAAGTGCTCACTATGCATCTAGATAAGTTCCTTGGGGGGTTTAGCTTCCAAAATGGGGTCACTTGTGGGGGACATGGTGTCCACTAAAGATTGAAACCAATTTTTAATTCAAAAAGTCAAATGGCGCTCCTTCCCTTCCGAGCTCTGTCGTGCACCCAAACAGTAGTTCCTTCCCCACATATGGGGTATCAGTGTACTCAGGACAAATTGTACAACAACTTTCGGGGTTCAGTTTCTCCTTTTACCCTTGGGAAAATAAAAAAAATTGTTGCTAAAAGATCATTTTTGTGACTAAAAAGTTAAATGTTCATTTTTTCCTTCCATGTTGCTTCTGCTGCTGTGAAACACCTGAAGGGTTAATAAACTTCTTGAATGTGGTTTTGAGCACCTTGAGGGGTGAAGTTTTTAGAGTGATGTCACGTTTGGGTATTTTCAGCCATATAGACCCCACAAACTGACTTCAAATTTGAGGTGGTCCCTAAAAAAAATGGTTTTGTAAATTTTGTTGTAAAAATTAGAAATCGCTGGTCAAATTTGAACTCATAACTTCCTAGAAAAAAAAAAAATTTGTTTCCAAAATTGTGCTGATGTAAAGTAGACATGTGGTAAATGTTATTTATTAACTATTTTGTGTCACATGACTCTGGTTTAACAGAATAAAAATTCAAAATTTGAAAATTGCGAAATTTTCAAAATTTTCCCCAAATTTCCATTTTTTCACAAATAAATGCAAAAATTATCGACCTAAATGTACAACTAACATGAAGCCCAATATGTCATGAAAAAAAAATGGTTCATGAAGGGGTTAAACTAACTTGCAACTGGGTTCTACCTCATCCTTGCCAACGGGACATGACCATTTACTCCGACACTATCCAATCTGTGTTGAAAATTTAGACATTTGTCCACCAGACAGATCCTGCAATGTTAATAAAGGGTGGGCAAATCAACAAAAGAATTATGGAAAGGAAATGCACAATTCCTATTGTCCAAAGTTTGTACTGAAAACCTGCCTCTTTGTTATGCTTGTATGCAGTGTGTCAGACAGGAGTTCTGGAGCAGAGAGACAAAGACTCACTTTCACTTTCTGTAGATAGACAAAGAACCATCATACTTTCCTATAGATGAAAAAATATCCACCCCCACATTCTATAGAGTGACAAAGACCCACCCCCACTTCCTGATGAGAGAAAATACCTGCCTCCAGCTCTTATGGAAAGACAAAAATCTACAACCACTCCTTGTAGAAAGACAAAGATGGGCCCCACTTACTGTAGACAAGGATCCACCCCTACTTCCTATAGAATGACAAAGACCCACCACTTCCTGTGGAAAGACAAAGACCCACTTCCACTTCTTGTTGAGAGACAAAGGCCCATCTCCACTTCCTGTAGAAAAACAAAGATCCACCCACACTCCTTGTAGAGAGACAAAGGCCCTCACCCACTTCCTGTAAGAGACAAAGACTTGTCCCAGTTAGTGTTGAGTGACAAAGACCCACACCAATTTCCTGTAGAGATACAAGAACGAAAGACAAGATGAGAGACAATGAAAGCTGTACACCTCTACCAGACATGTACTCCAGTCAGGGAATAGAGTACATTTCTGGCGAAAGTTACTTTTGATAAATTAGATAGGTGGACTTAGCCATGCCCCATCCGTCCTATACTTTCTCTCTTCTGGCGGAGCTGACTGAGACTGACATGAAAATACCAGAAGTTGCGCACAAATTTTGAAGGTGTTTATCACCAAAAAAAAAAAACTGGCAGAGACATCTTCATGAATCAGGAGCCAACATGTTGACCAGTTTTGAGCTGATTTTTGATTAAAGCAGTCATGTTTTTGTAATAGTCCTGTTTTTGGAAGATTATGGCCCCATTCAACATATAAGGGTTTTTTAAGCCATTTTTCTTTTTTTTTTGTATTGTGGAATTTGTTGCCGATCTTTGCCAAATTCTTCAAAAAGCTGCAGGCAGTTCATGAATTTTGTGTAAAATAAAAAATAATCTTTATTTTTGTCTTGAATTTTTCTCAGCCTCTTTTTAGCATAAAAAGTCAGACAGTTTACAAAACGGCTGAAATATATGTGGCATGCTTAAAATCACACCAAGGGTGGGGGGAGTAGAGTACATTTGTGACAAATTTTGAGACTTTTCGAAAATTAGTATATGATGATTTATGTAAAAACACCTGAAAACCCTAAACTCTGCTCACAGTGGTGAACGAAAAAATACATATAAAATAGACATAAAAATGACTCAAATGTAAAGACGAATATGGTGTAAAAAAAAAAAAGTCGCAAAACACTGAAAGCGACATCAAAAACAGGTGCAAATGTGATAATAAATCAGGCCCTATACCTATTCAACCTCTTTCATGGGAATTTGTCATCAGAAAAAGGACCTGGCCAGTGTAAAAATTGCAAGATTACTATTTTTTTCCATAGATATTGTAATATGAACATAATATGAAAAATTGTCCCAAAAATAACCATGCAATCAAAAACCTGATGTAAAAAAGGTCAAGTTCTGTAGGCACATTCACTTTAAGTCTCATACGCAGTTGATTATTTAATTTTTACCACTAGCATAGATAAAGTATGTAAATCATAACAAAACCCATAAAACCAAATTTTATTATTATTCATTTAAAATGCCACCAAACCTGTGGCTACCGACACACAAAAAACACAAACACCGTGCTACAACCAATGTGAACAGACACTGATAAAGGGATACTCTTTCCTGCTATGGTGCCTACACTGATATCTTCCTAGCTGCTGGGGTTTGCACCCTAGGGCGAGCGTTGTGGCGCCCCCGCTCAACGATGGCTGACCCGGAGGGTTGACCTCTGAACCTGGTTACTTTCCATGCAATCAGATTATATTGGGTAACATCCTCCTCTTCCTATTTTACAATATGGACTTGTCCATATATGTTTAGGGGTGTTGGCTGATCAGCTATTGGGTTGGTGAGCCAGGTTTTTGCCTTGGATGGGGCATGTACTGGGTAACTTCTGACAATATATCTATCTTATCCATCTTGTTATTATTTGGTTAGGAGTTCCTAGGTGCCCCATGAGCCATTAAGTTAGAGGTATATTTTATATTTAAGCATGTGTATATATATTATCATATGTCAGGTCGTATATTGGGGTTGATGTTATATACCCAGGATGGGGACAGTTGTGTGGTTATTTCTAATTTTAATTATGTTTTAAATGTGGTGTACTAATAAAGTGGATTGTTTCATATTATAATGGTTGCAGTGGTGTGCATAATTCCAGTAGCGTCTTATTTCTTTTCATGTTCATCTATGATAAAACAAGGATAGATAATAAAAAAAAATGAAAAGGATATCAAATCCTATCACCTTTCCAAAATTGGCTGCTTCACATAGTCTGTACAGTAAACTACAGTGAAATTGAGACATGGTTGGGGGAGTGTGGCTGCATGGTGTGATCCATGGGCCAGGGTTTTCAGCCCTTTGGCTGTTTTCAGCCTTTTGTCAGAACTGGAACAGCAAAAAAGACTGGATATGGCCCGCGGGACAAACTTTGCCTAGGTCTGGTATAGACAATCTGTGGCCTTCTTAAAAGTAGATGATAATTTTTCGAACATCATATATTATATGCTATACCTAGAAATGAATGAACCTTCAACCTACTTGGATCGATGATCATTCAAAATGTAGTGACGACACCAGAAGTCAACTTGAGAATAGCTATGGGCAAATCAACAATGAAGTCATTGGACAAGGTCTTCAAATTGAGAAACATTTCCCTGGCAATGAAAACAGTTTGGCCTTTTCTGTTGTAACACATGGATGCGTTATCTGGATGCTAAAGAAACAAGACAGGAGATGAATCGACGTTTTCGAAAATGTGGTGCTGGAGAAGGATGTTATCAATACCATGGATGAAAAGAAGAATAAACAAAGCAATTTTGCAACAAATCAAGCCAGACATGTCACTCTAAGCAAGGATCCCCAAGCTACGACTTGCCTACTTTGGAGACATGATTTGATGAGAGCAATCACTGGAGAAGGACATAATGGTTGGAAGACTAGTTGGAACAATGTGAAGAGGAAGATCAGCAACCTAATGGTTTGATACTATCAATAAAAAGGCAGAGAAGACCCTGGTGGACCTATCTAGGCTTGCACAAGATCGATCTTCCTACAGAGCATTCGTCAAGTCACCATGGCTCAAAACAAAACAAATGAATGGTTGCAAGAAACAAGAAATATGTTTTTTTTTCGACATTTTCAAACATCTTTGTGGACCTGGTCTAACGGGATTAGACTGTCTGCTGATTCCACCGATATCGGAGGGTTGGGCTGACATCTGACTGCTACTGATATGAAGGCAGTAAAGATGAGAATAACTATAACCTCTAACAAAGAATACATACAGGAGAAATGCAACAATAGTCCCCATTGAACAACTTCAAAACAGAGGTGTTGTCTCAAGGTAGAAACACCCTCTAAAACACACATTCCTGATACTCATGTAAGAATGCCGTATCTCTGCCAGCTGCCATGTCAATCATAAAACAATCTCTCACTTCAGATTGTGGCTTTTCAGACATTTCCCTTCCAATTATTTACCTTTGGGTAATTCAGGTTCTTGCTGATTCTTCCTCAAGTCTTTAATCACCTAGTGCAAAGTGCAGAACTCAGGCGCGACTTATTTTTTATCTAAATGATACCTGACATCCAATCAGTAATATCTTCAAAGAGGTTTTATGTCTAGTTAATTCTTTAGAATGATCGTGACTTATTCCACAGATAGATAATACTGGATGGTGCCATTAATGGGAACTTTATTATGCCTAGAATTAGCATAGTCATCATCAATACTGAATAATAGGAGATATTATGTGTAATGTAATGCTGTGTATAAATAGAAAGGTAGACGAGACAGACAAGATAGATAGATAGATAGATAGATAGATAGATAGATAGATAGATAGATCGATAGATAGACAATGGAAAGTCTTTGGAATTGCTACTTTCATGTATGTTTGGGATGTGACTATTGCAGAAATTTGCAAGTATCATGTACACGTATCCTGAACAATTCTCATTAAAATTCGACAAGTATAAGATAGATTCATAGATATATAGATAGATATGAGAAAGAAAGAAAGAAAGAAAGAAAGAAAGAAAGAAAGAAAGAAAGAAAGAAAGAAAGAAAGAAAGAAAGAAAGACATTTACGTTTATACATTTACCCACTGAAGTATTGGCACTACATAAAAATAATATTTTTATAGATAAATTTATAATTTAAGTTATAGGTAAAATAGAAATTTGATAGATGGATGGATCTAGCTCTCTCTCTATTTATTAAGTCTTTTTAATATTTATATACGGTAATTATTCTATAGGGTATTTTGTATTATTAATGACAAAATACCATTTTTTACTGGTTAAAATAATTTTATTTCCTCTGAACACTTTTAGAGAATTGTACATTTAAAACAGTCACATTTGACACATATCGGTCATATTTGACGTATTTTAGATGTTACAACATGCATGCTATGACTAATACAGTATCTTCATGTAAAATAAAAACAAATGATATTACTTTATATGCACTTTGACGCGGTCTCAGCAGTTTATGTGAGTTCAATTAAGATGATATTCTAAGTCTGAACAGTTCGTAGCCTGACGATTTCTCTCCAACAAGGGATGGAATGGGTGATACAAGCATTGAGGACAGATGATAAGAAATATATGTAGTTGACCATCAGAAAGCAAATGCTTTGAGGCCACTTCACCTCTATAAACACCCATGTGGCATCAGGATAAGTAGACTGTCACCCATGAGTCATCAGGAAAAGCTTACTAGCACCCATGTGTCATCGGGATCAGTACACTAGCACTCATGGTTATCAGGATAAGTGGACTAGAACCCTTGGGGAATCAGGATAAGTGTACTAGCACCCATGTATCATCGGGATAAGTACATTAGCACTCATGGTCATCTGGATAAGTGGACTAGAACCCATGTGGAATCAGGATAAGTGTACTAGCAGCCATGGTGTATTGTGATAAGGAAACTAGCACCCATGGAGCATTGTGTTAAATAGACTAGCACCCATGGGGCTTTGGGATAAGTAGAATAGCACTCATGAGGCATCAGGATAAGTAGACTAGCATGCAAGAGGCACTGAGATAACTAGACTGCACTCATGGACATCAGGATAAGTAGATTAGCTCCTAGGGTGCATTGGGATAAGTAAACTAGCACCCATGGGCATCAGGATAAGTAGATTAGCATCCATGGGTCATTGGAACAAGTAGAATAACACTCATATTCATCGAGAAAGGTAGACTAGCACCAATGGTGCATTGGGATCAGTAGACTAGCATCCATGAGTCCTGGGATAAGTAGACTAGCACCCATGGGTCATTGGGGCAAGTAGACTAGCATCCATGGTCATTGGGATAAGTTGACTAGCACCCATGGGTTATCGGGATAAGCAGACCAGTACCTATGAGGCATGAAAATAAGTAGACTAGTGCCCATGGGTCATCGGAATAAGTAGACTAGGGGTCAGTAGACTGGCATCTATGAGGTACTGGGATAAGTAGACTAGCACCCATCAGTCATCATGACAAGTAGACTAGCATCCATAGCGCATTGGGATAAGTAGACTAGAAGTAGTTAGACTAAGTAGTTCTTCAGATAATGATACATGGCATGTAATGTTGTACTATACATTTATTATGAAGTTCGTAAGTTAATTATACTTTGGTGCAATGAAAAGTTATTTTAAGGTAACAGTTGTGACTCAATGTGCTGTCTGTCATATATAAAAGATCATATAGGGATTGGATTTAGGTAAATTCTCTTATGGGAGAATTTACCTCTTATCAGCCCGACTTACAACTTCACAATGAGGGGCTATAAACTCGGAATATGTGATAAACCAGAGGTTGCTCCACACCTGAAGTGCAAATATTTGCTGTATGTAATGTTCTGTGACAAGATTGTACAAAGTGTCTATTGTAAATCTGCTCCCTGCCATGTATGATTAATAGAGCAGCGTATGGGGTGCACTGAGGGAAAGGCTGGGAACAATGGATCAGTGAGGAGCAATTTGAGGGCACCTGATCAGTAATATCATCATATATTCCTTAACCGAAGGATACATTCCCATAAAATATGTCATTCTTAATGTGGGAATGAGCTCTCGTCTCAGGTTAGAAGGCCTATGTAGGCAATCAGAGATTTGAAGGTGGTTTTTAAAGGTGGTCTTAAATTCTGCTGCTACAATTACGGTACATAGATATTTTGGGGTATATTGACTAAAACTTTAAAGCTGAAGAACATGATTTAAAAGGGTTGACTCATGAATTGAGGCATATGAACATCACAGGTGGGGTCCCATGCTTAGGAACACTTTTATGTAGGTCCTATACACATTATACTAAAGTTGGCTGAACCTGCCGATACAGAAGGGTCCAGCCGAACGTCCATTGTGTATGGCACCACTGACAGATAATGGCGGGGGGAGTTAAGGATCCCTCATGTCTGATTTCAGTCTGCAAATCCTTTTGTTCTTTGTGAGATAAGCTACCGCCAAAGAATTCTGGTAGCGGATCTCTCATAGACAACACAGGAGCGCTCGGCGGATCGAACTCACCTGTAATTGGGCAGTCGGTTGTGATAGAACCATTGTTTGATCAGCAGATCTATCTATCTATCTGTCTAATGTAGGGGCTTAAGAAAGTAGTTCTGGTGGACTCAATCCATCTCTGAATTACATGGATGACTCTTCTTCGTCTGAATAGCTGCCATATGAGTCCACATTTGACCTGAAAAAGTGTGACTGGCTATAACTTTCCTTGCAAAATTACAATTTATGAGGGGTGCCAGAGCAATTCCTGAAACAACTAGTTAATTGCCCCAGGGAATACATTTTGAAAGGGATTGTCTCTGAGGAGAGAGTTGGAGTATACAAGAGCTGCAGGCTTATGTTGGAGGGACTGTATTACAGCAGATGGTGCTGTATAAATTGTTAAAGTTTGTTAAAAGGAACCTATCTATCTATTTATCTATCTAGCTATCATGTACGGTCTGCTTGTCATTTTGTACATGCTTGTCAGGCATTATATTCCTGCGGACTGGATTAACAGTAACCACAGACTTAGGCATTCTTGCCCTTGCATTTTCTTTGTATTTATTATAGCATAATTTGTGTCGGGGCCAAATTTCTGTGGTTCAGCTCTGATCCTGTTTGATTTGCTTTACAATTCATTGTGGTTCATATATTGAATACCTGCCAGATTTTACTGTCAGGTCAATGGGTGAACTGAGATGTAGTTAGATAATAATGAAAAGCTCTATCATTGTGCCGAAGCTTAACAATAGCCTGGAAAAAAAGGAAAATCTGTGACTTTATAAAGGTGCGCTCTCAAGTTGTTCCGTAAAACTTTAGACATCTGCACCAGAGGAAGACAATGGTTGATGATCCAGCTGGGACATGCAGCTCCTTTTGTACTTGTGGAGACAACGGCTGCCTAACCCAGATCTGCAAGTTGTTAAAGGAGCTTTTATTTTTTATATTATTATTGTTTTAAGAGATTCATGATCCTTGGGAGGAAGAGCTGTTTCAGCATCTTACATTTGTAATCACTCAAGACATTACTGACCTTGCAGAGGTCCAGCTTGTAAGCACTCTAAAGCAATGCTCTCTGGGAAACAAAATATGCAAATTAGCTTTCCTCCTAGGAGAATACATGATTTCCTAGTGCCTCTACAGTGGCATGCAAAAGTTTGGGCACCCGTGGTCAAAATTACTGTTCTTCTGAACAGTTAAGAAAGTTGAAGGTAAAATGATCTCTAAAAGGCCTAAAGTTAAAGATGACACATTTCCTTTGTATTTTAGGCAATATATATATATATATATATATATATATATATATATATATATATACACACATATATATACTGTATGTGTGTACACTGCTCAAAAAAGTAAAGGGAACACTCAAGTAACACATCCTCGATCTGAATGAATGAAATATTCTCATTGAATAATTTGTTCTGTATAAAGTTGAATGTGCTGAAAACAAAATCACACAAAAATCATCAATGAAAATCAAATGTATTAACCAATGGAGGCCTGGATTTGGAACAATACTCAAAATCAAAGTGGAAAACCATATTGCAGGCTGATCCAACTTCAGTAGAAATGCCTCAAAACAAGGAAATGGAGCTCAGTAGTGTGTGTGGCCTCCATGTGCCTGTATGACCTCCAGATGAGGCGCAAGATGGTCTCCTGAGGGATCTCCTCCCAGACCTGGACTAAATCATCTGCCAACTTCTGGACTGTCTGTGGTGCAACGTAACATTGTTGGATGGTGTGAGACATGATGTCCCAGATGTGTTCATCATCAGCTTCGATTCCTTCATCTTGCAGGGACTGCTGACACACTCGAGCCACACGCATTGTCCTGATTAGGAGGAATCCAGGGCCATCCGCACCAGCATATGGTCTCATAAGGGGTCTGAGGATCTCATCTCGGTACCTAATGGCAGGCAGGCTACCTCTGGTGAGCACATGGAGGGCTGTGCGGCCCTCCAAGAAATGCCAACCCACATCTTTTCTGACCCACTGCCAAACCGGTCATGCTGAAGGATATTGCAGGCAACAGATCGCTCTCCAAGGCATCTCCAGACTCTGTCACGTCTGTCACATGTGCTTGGTGTGAACCTGCTTTCATCTGTGAAGAACACAGGGCGCCAGTGGTGAATTTGCCAATCCTGGTGTTCCTGTGGCAAATGCCAAGTGTCCTGCATGATGTTGGGCTGTGAGCACAACCCCCATCTGTGGATGTCGGGCACTCAGACCATCCTCATGGAGTCAGTTTCTAACCGTTTGTGCAGACACATGCACATTTGTGGCCTGCTGGAGGTCATTTTGTGGGGGTTTGGCAGTGCTCCTCCTGTTCCTCCTTGCACAAAGGCTGAGGTAGGGGTCCTGCTGCTGGGTTGTTGCCCTCCTACGGCCCCTTCCACGTCTCCTGGTGTACTGGTCTGTCTCCTGGTAGTATCTCCAGCCTCTGGACACTACGCTGACAGACACAGCAAACCTTCTTGACACAGCTCGCATTGATGTGCCATCCTGGATCAGCTGCACTACCTGAGCCACTTGTGTGGGTTGAAGAGTCCATCTCATGCTACCATGAGTGTGAAAGCACAACCAACATTCAAAAGTGACCAAAACATCAGCCAGAGAGCATTGGTATTGAGATATGGTCTGTGGTCCCCACCTGCAGAACCACTCCTTTATTGAGTGTGTCTTGATAATGGCTAATAATGTCCATCTGTTGTCTATTATATTTGCACAACAGTAGTGTTGAGCATTCCGATACCGCAAGTATCGGGTATCTGCCGATATTTGCTGTATCGGAATTCCGATACCGAGATCCGATACTTTTGTGATATCGGGAATCGGTATCGGGATCGATATTAATGTGTAAAATAAAGAATAAAAATAAAAAATATTGATATACTCACCTCTCCGACGCAGCCTGGACCTTACCGATGTAACCGTCATCTTCCGTTCCTAAGAATGAGATCTTGAAAGACCTTAGATGACGTCCCGGCTTGTGATTGGTCGCGTGAGCTGCTTGCAGCGTCCGCGGCGCGCCCGAGGCCCGTTCCCCGCTCTCGCAGATCAGGGATCTGCGAGAGCGGGGATGTTAACGTGACCCCTAATGCGTCCCCTAAAAAAACATTGCGTTAGCGCAATCCGCTAGCGCTAGCGCTAAACGGATTGCCTTAACACAATGTGAACCTAGCCTAAGCAGCTGCCTAGTACTCTGGAAATGAAAAAGGTGCGGGCCCACAAAGCAGGAGATGGGTATAAGAAGATATAAAAAAAGTATTTTCAAGTTGCCCTTTAGTCAGTTCGAAATGTAATTAAGAAATGGCAGTTAACAGGAACAGTGGAGGTCAAGATAAGGTCTGGAAGACTAAGCAAAATTTTAGTGAAAACTGCTCGTAGGATTGCTAGAGAGACAAATCAGAACCTGCGCATAACTGCAATAGACCTTCAGAAATACTGTTCAGAGACCCCGGCATAAATATGGTCTTAATGGAAGTCATCAGAAAAAACCTCTCCTGCATCCTCACCATAAAATTCAGTGTTAGATGTATGCAAAAGAACATCTGAACAAGCCTGATGCATTCTGGAAAGTTCCATGAACCAATGAGGTTAAAATATTATTATTATTATTATTTATTTATATAGCACCATTAAATCCATGGGGCTGTACATGAGAAAAGGGGTTACATACAGGATTATAGATATCGTTAACAGTAAACAAATTTGCAATGACAGACTGGTACAGAGGGGAGAGGACCCTGTCCTTGTGGACTTACATTTTTCGGGATAATGGGGAAGAGACAGGAGGTCGGGGTGCTGCAGCACTGGTGGTGGTGAGGCGGCAGCTCTGGAGATGGTGAGGTGGCAGCTCAGGTGGTTGGTGAGGCGGCAGCAGCTCTGGTGGTGGTTAGACTACAGCTCTGGTGGTGGTGACGCGGCAGCTCTGGCAGTGGTGATGCGGCAACTTGGGTGGTTGGTGGCGTGGCAGCTCGGGTAATTGGTGAGGTGGCAGCTCGGGTGGCAGAATGGTTATTGCAGGTTGTAGGCTTTCCTGAAGAGATGGGTTTCAGGTTCCGTCTGAAGGATCCGAGGGTGGTGGATAATCGGACGTGTTGAGGCATGGAATTCCAGAGGATGGGGGATATTCAGGAGAAATCTTGGAGGCGGTTGTGTGAGGAACGAATAAGTGTGGAGGAGAGTAGGAGGTCTTGGGAAGATCACGTGAGGGAAGATAGTGGGAGATTAATTCATAGATACAGGGAGGGGATAGATGGTGGATGGCTTGGTAGATCAGTGTTAGTAGTTTGAAATGGATTCGTTGGGGAATTGGGAGCCAGTGGAGGGATTTGCAGAGGGAAAAAGCAGGGGAGTAGCAAGGAGAGAGGTGGATTAGTTGAGCAGCAGAGTTGAAGACAGACTGGAGTGGTGCAAGGGAGTTAGCGGGGAGGCCACAGAAGTCTTTGGCCACAATGATCAAATGTATGCATGGAGAAAAGAGGGCGCCGATTTTCAGGAAAAGAACATCTCGCCAACCATTAAGCATGGGGGTGGATCAATCATGCTTTGGGGCTGTGCTGCAGCCAATGCCATAGGGGACATTTCACAATTAGAGGGAAGAATGGATTCAATAAAATTTCAACAATTCTTGATGCAAACAAAACACCATCTGTAAAAAACTGAAGTTGAAAAGATGATGGCTTCTACAAATGGATAATGATCCTAAACATATGTTAAAATTCACAATAGACTACCTCAAATGTGCAAGGTTTTATTATGTCCCTCACAGTCCCCTGATCTTAACATCATTGATGACCCATGAATGTCACAGAACTGGAAGTATTTTCCAAGGAAATAAGGTTAAAAATCCATTAAACAGAAATTGAAAGATTCTTGTCTAGCTACAAAAAGCATTTTCAAACTGTGATACTTTCAAAAGGGGGTCCTACTAGGCCATGAAGGGTGCCCAAACTTTTGCATAGACCCATTTTCCTTATTATAATACTTAAAATGTAAAAAATAAAAAATATATATATTTTTCCTAGAATACAAAGCAAATGTGTCATCTTGAATTTATTGCCTTTTAGAGAATATTTCATCTTAATCTTTCTTAACTTCACAATAACAGTAATTTTGACCAGGGATTCCCAAACTTTTACATGCCACTGTATAAGAGTCCACTCTGTAAATAAATATTTTACTAGACAGTCTCCTATGTAATGACTGGTTACAATGATATAAGTCTGCATTTGATGATTATCAATAATGTCATAAATTTCATGAATTTTGCAGATGGTGAAATTTGCGTCACCCAAATTGAGCTAAATTCATTAAACTCGCAAAGGAGGCGCATGCTATATTTAGCTATCATGTTAGGTGCATTATTTTATCCACAATGGTGCATATCTTCAATAACATTGGTGCATCTTATTACTTTTCTTCGACACGCTTCCCTTTCTTACTGGTATGCATAAAATTGTCAAAACAACAAAGTAAATTTGGCGTGACATGTTATCTATTTTTATACACAACTGGAGAGAAAATGCAACTGTCACTTCGCAGAACATGTTTCCGCAGCTCCAGAGTCCAGTGGTGGCGGCTTTACATCACTCCAACTGATGCTCGAAAATTACTCGATATTGTGCTTGGTGGTGTAAGGCAACATGCAGCTGCTCGGCCATGAAGCTCCTGTTAGGGGCGCACTGTTTGTGCTGATGTTAATGCTACAAGTGGTTTGGACTTTGCAGTTATGGAGTCAGCAGAGTGTTTGTGATTTTTCTGCCCTCTTCTCTGCACTCGACCCCCCACTCTGTAACTTTATGAGGTCTCCACTTTGTGATTGAGTTGCTGCGGTTCCTTTCACTTGCCAATAATATCACTCATAGGTGATGAGGCAGATTCAGGAGGGAAGAAATATCATGACCTGAATTGTTACACTGGTGGCTCCAATTACAGGACCACACTGGTATCAGTGAGGTCTGCACCACCGGCCATGCAGTCACATATTAGTAAAGGCAGACGGCATGGCGAGGGGGCGGATGTTATACTCTGGAGACAATGAAGGCTGAAAGTTGCACACTGGGGGGTGAAGGACTGTATGTTATACATTGAGAGCAGGGGCTAAATGTTATACACCAGGATGAGGGGTTGAATGTTTTGCACCGGGGGCTGGGGACTGGATGTTATACACTTGGGCCGATGGGCCAGATGTTATACACCGGGGGGCTGGGGACTGGATGTTATACACTTGGGCCGATGGGCCAGATGTTATACACCGGGGGGCTGGGGACTGGATGTTATACACTTGGGCCGATGGGCCAGATGTTATACATCGGGGGGCTGGGGACTGGATGTTAAACACTTGGGCCGATGGGCCAGATGTTATACACCGGGGGGTTATGGGCTGGATGTTATACACCAGGGGGTGAGGGGTCAGATATTTTCAGATGTAATACACCGGAGGCAATGTGGTCAGATATTATACACCAGGGATAATCTGGTCAAATGTTATACACTGGGGGTGATGGGCCGGATGTTACACAATGGGGAGCCAGAGGCTGGATGTTATACACTAGGGGTGAGGCGCCAGATGTAATACACCAGGAATGAGGGGCTAGATGTTATATACTGAGGGGGCGATGGGCTGGATGTTATACAGGGGGGTCAAGAGCTAGATGTTATACAAGGGAGTGCAATGTGGCCAGATGTCATACACTGGTGGCAATAGGACTGAAACAAAAAACAGTATTAAATGATTAAGACGTGTGTCCAAACATCAAGACTACAGTGATGGTGGCTTAGCTATCCATTGATCAATGTAAAATCTTGCTTCCCATAAACCTGCTCAGGTGCTGGTCTCGCACTTCTCAAATCTCAACTAACTGGTCAAGGTTTATTATCAGGTAATTATCTTGTGCTGATACAAAATAATAATTGAACGGACCAAAAAGTTTAATTTATGACTTGGAGAATTTTATACTAAGAAAAGCTGTCCACTAGCATTATACTCTATCTATAGGTAGAGTAGGGAAAGCAGCTGCACTTTTTGCCTCAAGAGCCCAAAGTCCCCTCAGCCACATCAAAAGTCCCCATTATTGTAAACAGAGTTTATATTGAGGCACAGGAACTTCAAGTTACGCCTGGATGGATTATGAGTTCCTCTAATTCTCTGTCATTTTTATTTCATACTAATTCTTTATCTAATTTTTTTCATTTTCATCGGCCTTCACAGCACAAATAGATTTTAGGTGCCTGGAGCTTGAACTGTAAGCATAAAATACAACATATTCCCCCAACTAGTCACTTTTTATTGCAATGTATAAATGCTTATGCAGTTTTGCTTTCCCGGTATTTTGATAAATCATGACGCTCAACATGGGTGTACGTACAAATTATGAGGCCCCATAGCTGAAGTCATAATTTGCCTACTAAAAAGTATAGTAGTTCCCCACATAGCCCCCTAAACAGTATAATGGCCGCAACATGGCCATCCAAACAGTGTAATACCCCTACATAGTTCTCCAAACTGTTTAATGTCCCCAAATAGCCCTCCAAACAGTATAATGGACACCCCAAAAAAGTACAGTTACCACAATATCACCATATAAACAATATAATGCCCCCCACATAACCCTCTAAACTGTATAGTGCCCCCACATAGTTCTCCAAACTGTTTAATGTCTCCACTAGGGTTGAGCGACTTTCATTTTTTTAAGATCGAGTAGGGTTTTGGGAAACCCGATTTTGTCCAGAGTCGAGTCGAGTGCAGTCGGCCGATTATCGCTAAAAGTCGGGGATCGACCGAAACACGAAACCCAATGCAAGTCAATGGGGAAGCATAGTCGGCAGTGAGTGGAGGCCAGGAAAACACCTACAGTGCCCATTTTAATGCCAAAAACATCCATTCTTGTTTCTGAAGCTTGCCAATCTTAATTAACTGTATAATAATAGTTGGGCATAGGGAATTGGGGGAAAGTTGTGGGGGGAGTAGGGCTGGCTCAAGTTTTTCGTGGGCCCAGGAAATGCGGACTACGTCACGGCGGTGTTGCAGGGAAAGGTAAGTATTTAAAAGTTGCAAGTGCTGTGATCCTGAGCAAGCAGGGGGGGCCCACTCGTTCGCATTGCCACTGGCACAGGGCCCCTCAAAGTACGGCGGTGTGTTTGCATGGCGGGGGCGCCTCCCACCAGCAGCGACACTTTTGCGTACTCTGAGGGGCCCTGTGCCAGTGACGTCGCCAACGAGTATGCCCCCCCACCTGATGAAGGAACCTGCACTTTCATCTGCACCTTCCTCTTTGTCCCTGTGTAAGGTGGTATAACATGCGGGAAGGGGAACCTTACTTTCAGCAGGGACAGATTCTGGCTGTGTAGAGTACAAGGGGAATGTAGTGGTCTAGGTCAATGTACCAGCAGACTCATTTAGCAGTGGCTGGGCAATGGGCAGGATGAGGAGGAAACAGATATAGGGCCAAAGAATAAAGTAGGCTACATGCAGTTCAAAATTGGTAACAGGACTAAACAGGCGGCATTGCTTTGTTCAGTGGAGTAGCAAACCCAAGAGCAGCAGACACTGTTTCAAGGGCCTAACCACACTAGTAGGCCAAATGCAGTTTAATATCTGATAGTATAGGGCGAAAGCCAGAATGTGGAAGCTCAGCTTTGTTCAGTTGAGGACAACACCAGGGAGGGGCAGACACCTTTAGTAGGCCGGAAAAGCCTATTGCATTTTTTAAAATGGTAATTTGGAGCAGAAGGTTGAAGCTCAGCTTTATTTAGTTGAGGGCAACACCAGGGAGGGGCAGAAGCCGTTAGTAGGCCCTAACCACCATTTTTTTTTTTTTTAAAACCACTTAATGAGAGCCGGAAGGTTGAAGCTCAGCTTTATTTAGTTGAGGACAACACCAGGGAGGGGCAGAAGCCGTTAGTAGGCCCTAACCACCATTTTTTTTTTAAAACCACTTAATGAGAGCCGGAAGGTTGAAGCTCAGCTTTATTTAGTTGAGGACAACACCAGGGAGGGGCAGAAGCCGTTAGTAGGCCCTAACCACCATTTTTTTTTTAAAACCACTTAATGAGAGCCGGAAGGTTGAAGCTCAGCTTTATTTAGTTGAGGACAACACCAGGGAGGGGCAGAAGCCGTTAGTAGGCCCTAACCACCATTTTTTTTTTTAAAACCACATAATGAGAGCCGGAAGGTTGAAGCTCAGCTTTATTTAGTTGAGGACAACACCAGGGAGGGGCAGAAGCCGTTAGTAGGCCCTAACCACCATTTTTTTTTTAAAACCACTTAATGAGAGCCGGAAGGTTGAAGCTCAGCTTTATTTAGTTGAGGACAACACCAGGGAGGGGCAGAAGCCGTTAGTAGGCCCTAACCAAAGTTGAAGGCCAAATGCAGTTTAATTTCTGATACTATAGGCCGAAAGCCAGAAGGTGGAAGTTCCGATTTAGACAGTGGAGGACAATTTGAATTAGGGACTGCAGACAGACTTAGTAGGCTGTCCCCTGTGGACCATGCATCCACCACATTAACCCATTGCGCCGTAATGGACACGTAATCTTCCGTGGCCATGCCTACAGGTCCATGCGTCTGTTGTCAGGTGCACCTTTGTACTCACAGATTGCCAGAGTGCATGGACAATGCGGTCTTCTACATGCTGGTGGAGGGTTGGGATGGCTTTTCTCGCAAAAGAAGTGTCGACTGGTTAGCTTGTAGCGTGGTACAGCGTAGTCCATCATGGCCTTATTAATAGTAAATAAAATATATAACTAGGCTCTATGAACTTTTAAATAGGTTCCAGGGGTACACGGGCAGCATTGGTGTGGTCAGTGGAGGAGTATTGCAAGTAGGGGCTGCAGACAGGCTATCAAAGGCCTAAAATAACAAACAGTAGGCAGTCATGGCAGTTTTACATCGGTTACATGGATACACAGGCAGGCACTCCAGGCAGCATTGTGCTCAGTGGAGGAGTATTGCAAGTAGGGGCCGCAGACAGGCTATCAAAGGCCTAAAATAACAAACAGTAGGCAGTCATGGCAGTTTTACATCGGTTACATGGATACACAGGCAGGCACTCCAGGCAGCATTGTGGTCAGTGGAGGAGTATTGCAAGTAGGGGCCGCAGACAGGCTATCAAAGGCCTAAAATAACAAACAGTAGGCAGTCATGGCAGTTTTACATCGGTTACATGGATACACAGGCAGCTAGGTGGTGAGTGGAGGAGTATTTAAAGTAAGGACCGCAGACAGGCTATCAAAGGCCTAACATAACAAACAATAGGCTCATGGCAGTTTTACAGCGGTTACATGGATACACGGGCAGGCAGCTTGGTGGTGAGTGGAGGAGTATTTAAAGTATGGACCGCAGACAGGCTTCGAAGGCCTAACACAATAAAATGGGCTGGCTGTAGGCACTTTAAAATTGGTTCCAGGGGTACACGGGCAGCAGTGGTCTGGTCAGTGGAGGCCTAGTGGAAGTATGGACCGCAGACAGGCTTCGAAGGCCTAACACAATAAAATGGGCTGGCTGTAGGCACTTTAAAATTGGTTCCAGGGGTACACGGGCAGCAGTGGTCTGGTCAGTGGAGGCCTAGTGGAAGTATGGACCGCAGACAGGCTTCGAAGGCCTAACACAATAAAATGGGCTGGCTGTAGGCACTTTAAAATTGGTTCCAGGGGTACACGGGCAGCAGTGGTCTGGTCAGTGGAGGCCTAGTGGAAGTATGGACCGCAGACAGGCTTCGAAGGCCTAACACAATAAAATGGGCTGGCTGTAGGCACTTTAAAATTGGTTCCAGGGGTACACGGGCAGCAGTGGTCTGGTCAGTGGAGGCCTAGTGGAAGTATGGACCGCAGACAGGCTTCGAAGGCCTAACACAATAAAATGGGCTGGCTGTAGGCACTTTAAAATTGGTTCCAGGGGTACACGGGCAGCAGTGGTCTGGTCAGTGGAGGCCTAGTGGAAGTATGGACCGCAGACAGGCTTCGAAGGCCTAACACAATAAAATGGGCTGACTGTAGGCACTTTAAAATTGGTTCCAGGGGTACACGGGCAGCAGTGGTCTGGTCAGTGGAGGACTAGTGGAAGTATGGACCGCAGACAGGCTTCGAAGGCCTAACACAATAAAATGGGCTGGCTGTAGGCACTTTAAAATTGGTTCCAGGGGTACACGGGCAGCAGTGGTCTGGTCAGTGGAGGACTAGTGGAAGGAGGGAGCGCAGAAAGGCTTCAAAGGCCTAACATAACAAACAATAGGCTCATGGCAGTTTTACAGCGGTTACATGGATACACGGGCAGGCAGCTTGGTGGTGGTGAGTGGAGGAGTATTTAAAGTAGGGACCGCAGACAGGCTATCAAAGGCCTAACATAAAAAAACAATAGGCTCATGGCAGTTTCACAGCGGTTACATGGATACACGGGCAGGCAGCTTGGTGGTGGTGAGTGGAGGAGTATTTAAAGTAGGGACCGCAGACAGGCTATCAAAGGCCTAACATAACAAACAATAGGCTCATGGCAGTTTTACAGCGGTTACATGGATACACGGGCAGGCAGCTTGGTGCTGAGTGGAGGAGTATTTAAAGTATGGACCGCAGACAGGCTTCGAAGGCCTAACACAATAAAATGGGCTGGCTGTAGGCACTTTAAAATTGGTTCCAGGGGTACACGGGCAGCAGTGGTCTGGTCAGTGGAGGCCTAGTGGAAGGAGGGACCGCAGACAGGCTTCGAAGGCCTAACACAATAAAATGGGCTGGCTGTAGGCACTTTAAAATTGGTTCCAGGGGTACACGGGCAGCAGTGGTCTGGTCAGTGGAGGCCTAGTGGAAGTATGGACCGCAGACAGGCTTCGAAGGCCTAACACAATAAAATGGGCTGGCTGTAGGCACTTTAAAATTGGTTCCAGGGGTACACGGGCAGCAGTGGTCTGGTCAGTGGAGGACTAGTGGAAGTATGGACCGCAGACAGGCTTCGAAGGCCTAACACAATAAAATGGGCTGGCTGTAGGCACTTTAAAATTGGTTCCAGGGGTACACGGGCAGCAGTGGTCTGGTCAGTGGAGGCCTAGTGGAAGGAGGGACCGCAGACAGGCTTCGAAGGCCTAACACAATAAAATGGGCTGGCTGTAGGCACTTTAAAATTGGTTCCAGGGGTACACGGGCAGCAGTGGTCTGGTCAGTGGAGGACTAGTGGAAGGAGGGAGCGCAGAAAGGCTTCAAAGGCCTAAAATAACAAACAATAGGCTCATGGCAGTTTTACAGCGGTTACATGGATACACGGGCAGGCAGCTTGGTGGTCAGTGGAGGAGTAGGGACCGCAGACAGGCTATCAAAGGCCTAAAATAACAAACAATAGGCTCATGGCAGTTTTACAGCGGTTACATGGATACACGGGCAGGCAGCTTGGTGCTGAGTGGAGGAGTAGTGCAAGGAGTGTCTGTCCCAGTACTCCCAAAATATAAATAGATGTTAATGTCTCGCAAAACAACCAAAACAAAAAAAAAGATGGCATACTTAGGTACAGGGGTGGGCTCATCTGCTGTGTTTCTGACATAGTAATTTGGCAGTAACTATTTAATGGTGCCAATATAGGACACAGACACAGACTACTTTAAGTTGCATCATAGATGTCTACAAATTTGTATTGTCAGTGCCAGACATTGAATGATGTCAGCGAATAGACTAAAGATTGGTGGAGCTGTGCGACATAATTTTGCACGTAGTAGAGCCCAGTTTGAGCTGGGGTAGGGGGGAACTCTCTTGAGGCCGGCGGGACCGCCCCAGGGCCACTCATGTTACAACGGTGTGTCTGACGTTGGGTGCGCACCACCACCGCCAGAGACACTACATTGTACTATGAGGGACCCAGTAGCAATGCCGTCAACCAAAAGCGAGCACACCCACCTCTTCAGACAAACAGCAGTCTCACGGGTGCTTGCGCCAAGTCGCGATACCACGGCCCCGTGTGGGGAGTTTGGCCATTTAGGGAGGTGTAAACATGTCGTATGCTGTACAATCTGCAGCAGCAAATTAGACATTAGAAAAGTAATTCACAGGCAAGAGCTTTTCATAGGAAAGCTAGGTGTCGGCCGGGCAAGGTGGGGCAAAAGATTTTGAAATCCAGTTGTGGTTCATTTTAATGAATGTTAGATCGTCAACATTTTGGGTAGCCAGACGAGTCCTTTTTTCGGTTAATATTGACCCTGCAGCACTGAATACTCTTTCTGATAGGACACTTGCTGCCGGGCAAGCAAGCTCCTGCAATGCATATTCTGCCAATTCTGGCCAGGTGTCTAATTTGGAGGCCCAGTAATCAAATGGGAATGACGGTTGAGGGAGAACATCGATAAGGGATGAAAAATAGTTAGTAACCATACTGGACAAATGTTGTCTCCTGTCACTTTCAATTGATGCAGCAGTACCTGTCCTGTCTGCGGTCATAGCAAAATCACTCCACAACCTGGTCAGAAAACCCCTCTGTCCAACGCCACTTCTGATGTGTGCACCCCTAACACTCCTAGTCTGCTGCCCCCTGGAGCTCGTGTGAGAACGATCACGTGCGCTGTGTGCTGGGAATGCCTGAAGCAAACGGTCAACAAGAGTTGATTGTTTGGTTGCTAATATTAGTTCCAAGTTCTCATGTGGCATAATATTTTGCAATTTGCCTTTATAGCGTGGATCAAGGAGGCAGGCCAACCAGTAATCGTCATCGTTCATCATTTTCGTAATGCGTGTGTCCCTTTGTAGGATACGTAAGGCATAATCCGCCATGTGGGCCAAAGTTCCACTTGTCAAATCTCCGGTTGTGATTGGTTGAGGGGCAGTTGCAGGCAAATCTACGTCACTTGTGTCCCTCAAAAAACCAGAACCCGGCCGTGACACGCAACCAATTTCCTGTGCCCCCGTGAAAGTTTCCGCATTAAAAATATACTCATCCCCATCATCCTCCTCGTCCTCCACCTCCTCTTCGCCCGCTACCTCGTCCTGTACACTGCCCTGACCAGACAATGGCTGACTGTCATCAAGGCTTCCCTCTTCCTCTGGTGCAGACGCCTGCTCCTTTATGTGCGTCAAACTTTGCATCAGCAGACGCATTAGGGGGATGCTCATGCTTATTACGGCGTTGTCTGCACTAACCAGCCGTGTGCATTCCTCAAAACACTGAAGGACTTGACACATGTCTTGTATCTTCGACCACTGCACACCTGACAACTCCATGTCTGCCATCCTACTGCCTGCCCGTGTATCCTCCCACAAATAAATAACAGCACGCCTCTGTTCGCACAGTCTCTGAAGCATGTGCAGTGTTGAGTTCCACCTTGTTGCAACGTCTATGATTAGGCGATGCTGGGGAAGGTTCAAAGACCGCTGATAGGTCTGCATACGGCTGGCGTGTACAGGCGAACGTCGGATATGTGAGCAAAGTGCACGCACTTTGAGGAGCAGGTCGGAGAACCCAGGATAAGTTTTCAATAAGCACTGCACCACCAGGTTTAAGGTGTGAGCCAGGCAAGGAATGTGTTTCAGTTGGGAAAGGGAGATGGCAGCCATGAAATTCCTTCCGTTATCACTCACTACCTTGCCTGCCTCAAGATCTACTGTGCCCAGCCACGACTGCGTTTCTTGTTGCAAGAACTCGGACAGAACTTCCGCGGTGTGTCTGTTGTCGCCCAAACACTTCATAGCCAATACAGCCTGCTGACGCTTGGCAGTAGCTGGCCCATAATGGGACAACTGGTGTGCAACAGTGTCATCTGCCGATGGAGTGGTTGGCCGACTGCGTTCTGTGGAAGAGCTGTAGCTTCTGCAGGAGGACGAGGAGGAGGAGGAGGGGGTGCGAACGCCTACAGCCAACTGTTTCCTAGACCGTGGGCTAGGCACAACTGTCCCTAAATTGATGTCGCCTGTGGACCCTGCATCCACCACATTCACCCAGTGTGCCGTGATGGACACATAACGTCCCTGGCCATGCCTACTGGTCCATGCATCTGTAGTCAGGTGCACCTTTGTACTCACAGATTGCCTGAGTGCATGGACGATGCGCTGTTTAACATGCTGGTGCAGGGCTGGGATGGCTTTTCTGGAAAAAAAGTGTCGACTGGGTAGCTCGTATCGTGGTTCAGCGTACTCCATCAGGGCTTTGAAAGCTTCGCTTTCAACTAACCGGTAGGGCATCATCTCTAACGAGATTAGTCTAGCTATGTGGGCGTTAAAACCCTGTGTACGCGGATGCGAGGATAAGTACTTCCTTTTTCTAACCAGAGTCTCATGTAGGGTGAGCTGGACTGGAGAGCTGTAGATCGTGGAACTTTCGGGTGTGCCGGTGGACATGGCAGACTGAGAGACGGTTGGAGACGGTATTGTTTCCGCCGGTGCCCTACATGCAATATTTCCTCCTACAAAACTGGTGATTCCCTGACCCTGACTGCTTTTGGCTGGCAAAGAAACCTGCACAGATACTGCCGGTGGTGCGGAAAATGGTGGCCTTACAGTGACGGAAGGGATGTTGCGTTGCTGACTAGCTTCATTGGCCGAGGGTGCTACAACCTTGAGGGACGTTTGGTAGTTAGTCCAGGCTTGAGAATGCATGGTGGTTAAGTGTCTATGCATGCAACTAGTATTTAGACTTTTCAGATTCTGACCTCTGCTTAAGCTAGTTGAACATTTTTGACAGATGACTTTGCGCTGATCAGTTGGATGTTGTTTAAAAAAATGCCAGACTGCACTCTTCCTAGACTCTGATCCCTTTTCAGGGATTGCAGACTGAGCTTTAACCGGATGGCAACGCTGTGCTCCAACAGGTTTTGGCTTTGACACGCGTTTTGGTCCAGATACGGGCCCGGCAGATGGAACCTGTTGCGATGTTGATGCCTGCTGCGGCCCCTCCTCCACCTCCGCTTCTGAACTACTGCCGCCTGCACCCTGTTCCCCCAATGGCTGCCAATCGGGGTCAATAACTGGGTCATCTATTACCTCCTCTTCGAGCTCGTGTGCAACTTCGTCTGTGTCACTGTGTCGGTCGGTGGTATAGCGTTCGTGGCGGGGCAACATAGTCTCATCAGGGTCTGATTGTGGATCTGTACCCTGAGAGGGCAATGTGGTGGTCTGAGTCAAAGGAGCAGCATAGTACTCTGGCTGTGGCTGTGCATCAGTGCACTCCATGTCAGAATATACTTGTAATGGGCATGGCCTGTTAAATGTTTCACTTTCTAAGCCAGGGACGGTATGTGTAAAGAGCTCCATGGAGTGACCCGTTGTGTCGCCTGCTGCATCCTTCTCTCTTGTTGTAGTTTTTGCTGAGGAGGACAAGGAAGCGACTTGTCCCTGACCGTGAACATCCACAAGCGACGCGCTGCTTTTACATTTACCAGTTTCGGAAGAGGAGGCAAAAGAGCTAGAGGCTGAGTCTGCAATGTAAGCCAAAACTTGCTGTTGCTGCTCCGCCTTTAAAAGCGGTTTTCCTACTCCCAGAAAAGAGAGCGTTCGAGGCCTTGTGTAGCCTGACGACGAAACTGGCTCCACAGCTCCAGACTTAGGTGGAATATTTTTATCCCCACGACCACCTGATGCTCCACTACCACTACCATCATTACCAGCTGACAATGAACGCCCACGACGACCTCTTGCACCAGACTTCCTCATTGTTTTAAAATCTTAACCAAAGTAACTTTATTTGTTGCTATCAAACAACTTACACGGTGAGCTATAACTTCAGTATGATTTCAATATCCCTTAACAGGTTGGTGAGACCACAAGGAAAATCAGGCACAATGTTACACACTCTGTTTTCTGTGGCACAAAATCACAGAGATGACACACACGCAGGACTGTCACTCAAGCACTAATGTCAATATTAATCTCCCACCTAATTTATTTATTTTTTTTTCTCAGGGAGACTTTAGAAACCAAATAATATTAAAAAAAAAAAAAAAAAAGGCTTTCTATGGCCCACAATTAGAGAGAGAGAGGTGGCACAACCAGGAGTCAAGACTGGCGCACAAGCTGAAAGGGCAATATTACTCTCCCACTGTTTTTTTATGTATTTTTTGTTTTTTCAGGGAGACTTTAGAAACCCAATAATATTTAAAAAAAAAAATAAATAGGCTTTCTATGGCCCACTGAATGAGAGGGAGAGAGGTGGCACACCCAGGAGTCAAGACTGGCACACAAGCTGAAAGGGCAATATTACTCTCCCACTGTTTTTTTAGGTTTTTTTTTTTTTTCAGGGAGACTTTTGAAACCAAATAATATTAAAAAAAAAAAAAAAAAAAAAATATAGGCTTGCTATAGCCCACTGAATGAGAGATAGCGCACACACAGCAGTGGCACACAAGCCCTGACTGAGGCCAATATTTTTCTCCCACTGATTGATGTAGTGTTTCTGTGTTGAGGTAGATTTTAGAACACAAATCACGGAAAAAATAAATAGGCTTTCTATGGCCCACTCAGTGAGAGATGGCACACACAGGGATGGCACTGTAGCAGAAATGCCAATCTTAATCTCCCACAAAAAAAAAACAAAAAAAAAAAAAAAACTGTCCTACAATTACTATCTCCCTGCAGTAATGTAAGCCAGGTATGGCAGGCAGCAATAGGAGTGGACTGATGCACAAATTAAATAAAAAGTGTGGACAAACAAAAAAGATAGCTGTGCAGAAAGGAAGGAACAAGAGGATATGTGCTTTGAAAAAAGCAGTTGGTTTCCACAGTGGCGTACACACAGCAATACAGCTATCACGGAGCCTTCTAGGGCAGCCCAATGAGCTACAGCGCTGAGGGGAAAAAAAAAAAAAAATAGCTTCCACTGTTCCTGCACACCGAAGGTGGTGTTGGACAGTGGAAATCGCTGCAGCACAAGCGGTTTGGTGGTTAGTGGACCCTGCCTAACGCTCTCCCTGCTTCTGATGAAGCGGCAGCAACCTGTCCCTAAGCTCAGATCAGCAGCAGTAAGATGGCGGTCGGCGGGAACGCCCCTTTATAGCCCCTGTGACGCCGCAGACAGCAAGCCAATCACTGCAATGCCCTTCTCTAAGATGGTGGGGACCAGGATCTATGTCATCATGCTGCCCACACTCTGCGTTCACCTTCATTGGCTGAGAAATGGCGCTTTTCGCGTCATTGAAACGCGACTTTGGCGCGAAAGTCGCGTACCGCATGGCCGACAAGCACAGGGGTCGGATCGGGTTTCATGAGACGCCGACTTAGCCAAAAGTCGGCGACTTTTGAAAATGATCGACCCGTTTCGCTCAACCCTAGTCTCCACATAGCCCTCTAAACAGTATAATGGACCCCCAAAAAGTATAAATACCCCCACATCATCCTACAAACAGTAGTGGTACCCCACATAGTCCTCCAAACAGTATAATGGCCTCCACATAGCCCTAACTATGTAATAGCCCCCCATATAGCCCTCAAAACAGCATAACGTCTCCCACATAGCCCTCCAAACAGTATAGTGCCCCCCACAATGTACTCAGTATTTTATATAAAAAAAAATACTCACTTATCCCCATTTCTCTACTGGTTTAGTCTCTGCAGTGTGTGGCATCAAGTTCTGCACAGCGTGTGTGATGTCGTTACGTCATCGGACCCGCTGCACTGAGAGAATGATGGTGGAGGGAGATGACTGGTCCATGTTCCATCATTGCTTCAACTGTATCTAAATTCAGTAAACAGATACAGTTGTAAGTGTGATGCCAGATGGGGGGTTTGATGTAAATTTTAGCACTGGATCCCCTGACTCATGGGGCCAGTGGTTCGCCACTATTAGCGTTACACTGGCACTCACTATATTTGGATTAAAGGTGTTTTTCAGCTTTTCAAACACATTTCTACTTTCTTCTAGAAACAATATCACATTTGTCTATGAGTTGTGTCTGGTGTAATGAGTTGTGTCTAGTAAATGAATAAGGGGTCCAATGCAAAGTCTCCAACAGGACCCCCAATATGGTCTAAAGAGGCCTTTTGGGGTTCACTAGATTTGGGGGTCTAGGTGCCACTGCAGCCCCTGCACCCTGGCTGAGCTACAAGTGTTTTTTGATGAAACCAGCCTTTTTCTTCTGATCCTAAATAATCCATCTAAGTCTTAGAAAAAGGTTTTGACATATTTCCCTGTATTTAAGCTATGATAGAGTGAAATATTTGAGAACCAGTAAAAAATAAATATATTGTGATTGCAATCAGCGGGACCAGGCACACGCCTAAATTTTTTTAAATTTCTGTTTTGAAGATAATATTGGAATCTTATGGGCAAAGTTTGGACACAGAAACTCTTCAACTTCAAATCAGACAAATCAATTTTTAGAAATTTGTTTCAAGAACCGGGAGTTCCGGGCATCATTACTTTTTGTAAAGAATAAACACTTCCCTTTTTGGAGACCACTTCCCTAACCTGTCCCCTAAATGTTTTCTTTTAGCAGACTATGCCTTTGTTAAAGCCCCATTCTTGCCCGCTGGATGTGCATCTAGATGACATTTCAGAATCTTGGTGCAATGTACGTTCAGGGTTTGCTGCATTATGAGAAGCTTCTGGGAAGCCTGAGAGTTTTTCAAACTTTTCTGTGTTGTCTCATTTTTTCACAGAAGCCTCTGACTGTCAAATTTTCCTTATCTTTTAACAGTAAAAAAAATACTCTTTGCAGAACCGTTCAGCAGTCATATTTTAGGGAAGAGCTTGGGGAGCTTTCATGAACCCATTCCCAGATGGAGAGTTGACCATGTATCTGTGCACAAAAGCGCATTATGTGCACAAAAATTGCAGAATGCATTCTAAATGATGGGATGCATAGTGTATGCATTTTTTCGTGTTTTTATAGCGTTTTTATAGCAAAAAAACGCGGAAAAAAATGCGAAAGATCTGCAACGTGTGCACACAGCCTCAACCAAAATACACAAGCTTGCACCCACTTCAAGAGTCTTCATACTTGAGAGTCCTAACACTAAAATGTACCCTCCTAATGCATTGGTAATATGACCTGGTGTTGATAAGGCTGGCTTCTTTTCAGTAAAGCTCTATCTCCTGGAATGTTTTACATTTCGAACTCTCCCAACTGAATGGGCTGGGAATTGGAAGTTGAATGCTTGTGTATTTGCTATTTTAGCTCTTATAGGGGTGGTCTCATGAAATAAAATATGTTTTTATGTATTTATAGTTTAAATATAAACAAAATAAATTTCATAATCAAAAATCCACCATTGTCCCATTGCTATCATTGGTCCTGAGTCTCTTCCATTCCACTTCTACTGATAACCCTATGGTGATCTAAGTTTTGCTCAAAGAAAACTAATAAATGGGCGGCACGATGGCTCATTGGTTAGCACTGCAGCCTTGCAGCGCTGGAGCCCTGGGTTGATATCCCACCAAATCCCACCAAGGACAACATCTGCAAGGACTTTGTATGTTCTCCCAGTGTTTGCTTGGGTTTCCTATGGGTTTTCCGGTCTCCTCCCACACTCCAAAGACATACTGATAGGGAATTTAGATTGTGAGCCCCATCGGGGACAGCGATGATAATGTGTGCAAACTGTAAAGTGCTGCGGAATATGTTAGCTCTATATAAAGATTATTATTAATAAACTATCATACCCTAGATTAAGGCTTAAAGGGGGATTTCCATGTCCACAAACACATGTATATGTCCGAAACAATAAACACAGTTGGTTCCCACCTTTCTCAGGTCCGATTCTTCGGGTTGAGTTCAGTGATTGGCTACAAAGACCAAAACAGCAACAGTGGAGAGCTGGCGTTGGACCCAGAAGTGTAAGTTGGTAGTGGAAAACCCTTTTAAGGGGACAGAGAATAATGCATGGACTATCACTTTTGTGTTTTTTAAAAATCTGTGGAATGGGTCTGGTACTTTTTCTCTTTGTGGAGATCACTAATTGTCATACAGAAACATAGACCAGGAAATCTTTCTTGGGAAAAGGGTATGCATATTAGCATCTACATAGCCAACTCTGCACTGATGAGGGGCCAGAACCCTGAAACAGCTGTCTTCATATGTCTGGTTTGGCTAAATCTCCTAAGTCATGTTTCAAGGCTAATAAAAAGGGCCAACGTAGTGTAATAGGTAGCACTAGTCTGCCAGCTGTTTATCCCCTGGGACGAGAGCTAATTTGCATATATTTAATTGTTATGTTCCACCCTTGGAACCTTGGCATTACATAGTGTTTTTTATTTTTTTGCATAGACTACTCTAAATCTAAATCACTTCTAAAGATAATTGTTTAACTGCTCTTGTCTATGTGGTGTGACCATGTGCAATGAGTGAGTAAAGCAATATTGGAAGTTTACCAAATATCGTAACGTGAATAGATCACTGTGTGGTTTTCTATAGAAGAATAGTAAAAGTATAATAAAAAAGAAATTATTCAAGCTGAGAATAGATTGTAATGATCAAAAAGATGGACAGCATCAAGAAATGTTGCAAAACTAAACAGGAAAGGGGAAGAAGAAGTGTAAGAAACATCGGATAATGTCAAGTCAGCAAAAGCAAAAATGGAATCACTAGTGTCGAACAATAACAACATGATAGATCCGGTCACACGACAACATTAATTATGTGAAGTTAGGGTGAACATGCACTTTCTACAGCTGTGAAATGATTAATTTATTTGTATGATTTACGGTGATGAAAGCCATAAATATTGGATAGATGAAGGTTTCAACTCTGGCACTCGCATCGGACTTGACAATGGTTCCTAGTCTAGCCGTGCCGCTTATAAAGAGGCTGGCATAAATGCGCTACTTTCTCCATTTACTTATGTGAGATGACGGATTTGAAAATAATTACATTTTCCACAATTTTCCATCAACATTTTGGGGAAGTTCAGAAAATAATCAATAGTCACAGTGGAACCACTGTGCCACAGACCGTGGAGAGCCTGGAGGGGCGTGACTAAGCGAACACCTGACTGTTTACTAGAGCCTCTGATGGTGAGGTTAGACTTGGCTCCCGATGAATGCCAGGTGCCACTCCAGGACAGACCAATGGACATGCAGCAGCTGGACCCAGAGGAGAGACTGGAGGGAGAAGCTGGCAGAGTTCGTATTAGAATGCAGCAGACAGTTCGCATCTGAGTGCAGCAGAGTTCGCACCAGAGTGCGGCAGACAGTGTTTTTATCAGAGTGCAGCTGACAGGATATGCAGTAGAGTGCAGAAGGCAGGGTCTGTATTGGAGTGGAGTGCAACAGGCAGCATCTGCAGTTGAGTGTAGCAGGCAAGGTCAGCATTAGAGTGCAGCAGGCAATGTTTGTATCAGAGTGCAGCTGACAGGATCTGTAGTAATGTGCACCAGGCATGGTCTGCATTACAGTGCAGCAGGCAGGATCTGCAGTTGAGTGCAGCAGGCAGGATCTGCAGTTGAGTGCAGTGGGGACTGGTATGCAACCTTACACAGCTTAGACTGCGAAACAGGAAGGTTACTCAGGCACCTCCCCAGTGGGGAGGAAGCAATATATACATAATGTCCCACAGCAATTAGCTGGAGAGGAAATAGCAAGTGCACGCAGTGGCCCTTTAAGAGGGTGGGAGCACACACGCGGTGCCCTAAGGACATGGCTCGGGGACCGGCTGGAAGCATGCAGAGCATGGGGAAGGGAAGAACTGTCTGCAGCATGGGTGAGTGAAGAAACACGCCAGAGACGATGCCTGTCAGAACAGGGATCAGGAGTGGTGCTAATAGTGTGCTGTCATGCGTGGGGTGCGTCACACTCACTTGCAGGCCACAGGCCTCAGCCATCTCCCCATCTTTAGTTTCAGGAGCCACCGCACCAGAATCAGGTGACCTCTAGTTCATTTCATGACAAAGGCAGCCCGTTTGCATTATATTGCAATACATAGTATCAGGCACAGCACTTTCTGTTTCCTGTTTCCATAATACAGTACACTTCCAGATTTTCCTTCAATTCCATCTGGACTATGCCTATGCTCACTGAGCCTGTCAGACCCAGGGATTCCAAGTCCAGTTCAGCAGTACACCTGAGATCGATTAACTTTTCCCCACGTCCATCTTTCTCTGTACGGAAGGGGTTGAGGTGCTCTCCATAGCATATGCCTCGAGCCTTGATTTCCGGACGTTGCAAGAATGTCCTCAGGGAATTTGGTAGGGCCTCACACCACCCAGGACAATCTGTACTCTTCGTGCTGTCTGCCCACTGCACCTTGAACATGAGCTTCTCACATTAATCAACATACTCTAACTGACTCTATCCAGGAAGTACAGTATTGTCCCTCTCATTAAGCCCTCCCCCTATGGGCTAGTCCCAACACTTAACTATATATGTCCCTGCAGCTTTTTGCTGGGCAGATCTCCTTTACAAACATTATGCATCTTATAACAGTAAGCACTAAGCATAGTACACTTACAATGCCTATCTCATTCTATTTTATGTCCTAAATCCTAATATATGCCTTAGCCTATGCAGCCTTATTCTGTACGCTGCCAGCACTATGCATCACCTTTACACTATGCATATTACCATATCACAGTCTATATCACAACACACACTAAAATCCACAGGACATGCTTTACACTTCACATGACACAATATACGTTTACACATGACACTATTCACATGATGCGATTGGTGTCTTCAGGGGCAGGAACACGACAGTACAGTCCACAATTTTACATTTCAAGTCTTCTAAGCATGGAATCAACAAATTGGTGACATATTGTAACATCTATTTTTTTCCATTATTCAAGAAAGACCTCTTTTAGAGTCTGGATGCTGGATGGAGAGTGATGCCAACTTGTCTCTTCAGAATTCCCCATAGGTGTTCGGTTGAGGTCAAATCAGGAGACACTTGGCCACTGCATCACTTTTAGGCCTCCTTCACACGTCCTGATGATTCTTGTATGGGAAAAACCAGTACTGTGAGATCCATATCCGTGTGCCATCTGTATAAATGTTTGTGACATCCTTGTATCCATTTGCTGTACATGTGTCCTTGTGTCCATATGTCACATCCGTGTGTCATCCTTGTGACACATACCGGCACCTGGTAAAAGGTGCAACAGTTCGTGCTGATCCCTGGTCTCAGCGCGACCAGTCAACAATGATGAGAGTTGTATTCAGCACTCGCTGTGTACCTCCTGTGTAAAATTATGAATTAAATTAAAAAAATGGCGTGAGCTCTCACTTAATTTTCATATCCAGCAGAGGGAAAGACCACAGCTGAGGGCTGATGTTAATAATCTGGGAAAAGGGACAATATCCCAAAAAGTTCCCAGGCAACAACTCACAGCTGTTTGCTTACCCTTTACTGGTAAATTTAAAAGCAAAATGACACCGGATTCCCCTGTAAATTCAAACCAGCAAAGGCCAAACAGACAGCTGGAAAGAAGTCAGAGATATTGCCTCCTCCAGGATACCAACATCAGCCCTCAGCCAC
The DNA here is from genome assembly GCF_051348905.1 of Ranitomeya variabilis. Lineage (NCBI taxonomy): Eukaryota > Metazoa > Chordata > Amphibia > Anura > Dendrobatidae > Ranitomeya > Ranitomeya variabilis. The sequence goes on along the minus strand of NC_135233.1, from coordinate 47,051,701 downwards.
CACAGCCCAGGAGTTAGTAATGGAGAGGCATCTATTAGTTGCCCCCTTTAATAACCCCATAGCAAATTTGAAATAAAACTCAACACTCTGTTTTACACATTTTTTTAAGAATAAAAAAGCAAAGTTATACTCATCTTTACGCCTAAAATCCATTGAAGCCTATGTCCCCTGTAAAAAAACAAAATAATTAACAGCCATGTCCCTCACCTGTCCAACGTGAAGATAGTGGCAACGTCAGTGAGGTGAATGGAGTTCATCGGCTATGAACTCCGCTCATCTAATTCACGTAATCATGAGACACTGATGCCACGCAGCTCAGTGTCTCTGCTGGATGGCAGACTGAACGCTCACATTATGCTAGCCGTCAGCCTGGCATCTAGATGTGGCAGAGCTAGATTCATCAAGGGACAAATGGATTATCTTCATGTCAGACAGGTGAAGGATATGGTTGATTATTATTTTTATGAAACTCAGTCTTGTCAAAATTTTGGATATTTGTTCTTGTATTCAGTGAGATATTGATTGAAATCTTACTTTTTAAAGAGGATGTACTTGTATTTACTCTGAACACCGTGGATAGAATTTCCCAAAAATTGCAGAGCAAACTTTACCAAAGCCACACCTATTAGATATTTATTATACTGTAAGTCCTGGGAATAAGCCATAATTTTTGAAGTTGGAGATAACTCTTAAATGATAGGGATCGATAAGTAGGTATAAGGGCCACATTCACTTCGAGGCCTTTATTGGAAATTTCCAATTATTTTTTATTTTCCTTCTCACTTGTGAGGATACTATAATAACTTATTGACAGTCACGTAGACAGCCTCACTACATTCCGTTGTTATTACATAGTGTAGATCTTGGAGCGAGTACTCAGTTAAGTGGATTAAGAAAGAACAATGTTCGGTGTTGATTTTAAACTGTTGATCGTGAGCCCATTACATCAGATGACTTTTACATTTATATAAAGATTAAGTGTCCTTTGCAGCACAAGTTACTGTATTTGACAAAGCCATAGCATTCTCCTTTGTACTCCGCAAACATTAACTCTCTCTGGTTATATATTAATTATTTATAGGTCAGCCTTTGACTGTTCTAACCTGCTCATTGTGTCTATTGAGTATTTACTAGGAGTCCTAGTTTCACTCCACCCAGCACTAGTGGCTAAGATTACTCTGTGGTGTGAGCAATCACACTTCAGCTAGCCTCTTGTTTTGGACATTCTGCAACAATTAAGCGTTACCTTGGAAAATGTTATAAATAGCGCTATAGGGTTAATCTGCAGAGGACTAGCCTTAAAATTCTGTCCATCTGCCTTACTGAAAGTGCAGGTATGAGGAGAAAATGGACTTATTTCATGCGCTTTTCTCATTTTCTATAGCATATTTTTTCTGCCCTCACTGAGACTGTACATGCTTACTTTCTTCCCTATCAATATTGTGAAGATTTGTGCACAACCTCTTCACACTCCCTATTACTATGCAGCTACCAATATACATTGATCGTGCAGAGATGTGGCTGTTGAACGGGTGAGTAACAATGTAAGACATCTAGATCCTGGGTGATGGACACTGTAGACATGTGAGTGCAGCACTGGCTCTCTGCTTCTGTCTCTGCCACCAAAGCTTCTGTAAAAGAAGACATCATCAGGGGTTGAAGGTAGAAGCAATGAGTGACTTCAGTGCTGCCCCACAGCTTCTAGCACTGGTCTCAAACTAATCATCAGCAGGGGCGGCACTAGTATCACTGACTGCCTCAATCTCTGCCCTTGATGACGTCTTTTAGTAAAGAAGCTACGGCAAGATATAGATAGAGGTATGGAGCCGACGCAGCATTCACATCTCCCACAGATTCCATCACCCAAGATCCAGGTTGTCTTCTATGGCGGCAGCAATGCAAGGGATTAGTAAGTAACTGCAGCACTGCCCCCTGTGACTTTCTGTTCCAGGAGGGGCGGTTGATGCTGCAAGGAGTGAGTGCAGCCCCAGCCTCCTGTGACGTCATGTTTGATACTTCTGTCAAACAAAACATCACAGGAAGCACAATAAAAAAACACATTTAGGGATTTGATAGATTGAGAAAAGTGTAGGGTGCTGTGTAATAAGGCAAATGTTAATAGTGGTTAGATTGAAAGGAAATCCTTTGTTTCTTTCAGGTGTTTTCCCACAGACACATCAGAAACACAAGGCAAGCATGCATATCTATATAACAGGTGGGAAGAAGAGCTGTCCACTAAATGAGCATTGAATTGAATGTGATTTTTTCAAAAACAGTCAGCAAAACTTGGATGTACAGTTGTGCTCAAAAGTTTACAAACCCAGGCCGAATTTTTGTTTTCTTTGCCATTTTTCAGAGAATATGAATGATAACACCAAAAACTTTTCTCCACTCATGATTAGTGGTTGGGTGAAGCCATTTATTGTCAAACTACTGTGTTTTCTCTTTTTAAATCATAATGACAACCCAAAACATCCAAATGACCCTGATCAAAAGTTCACAAACTCCATTTCTTAATACTGTGTATTGCCCCCTCTAAAATCAATGACAGCTTGAAGTCTTTTGTGGTAGTTGTGGATGAGGTTCTTTATTTTCTCAGATGATAAAGCTGCCCACTCTTCTTGGCAAAAAGCCTCCAGTTCCTGTAAATTCCCGGGCTGTCTAGCATGAACTGTGAACGTGAGATCTCACCAGAGTGGCTCAATGATATTGAGGTCAGGAGACTGAAATGGCCACTCCAGAACCTTCACTCAACCTTGGTGTTATCATTCATATTTTTTGAAAAAAGGCCAAGAAAGCAAAAATTCGGCCCTGGTATGTAAACTTTTGAGCACAACTGTACATCCAGTGTTTTCTATTGCATGTACTACCAAGATGAAGGTAAATTAAATTGAAAATCTACTATATATATGGCAAAATGGTTTAAAAAGAATGTACAATGCCATAAAGCAAAGCCTTGTTCGGGAATTCTGGTGGAAAAGTGAAATATATTTGAAGCAAGGATAAATGTGTCTCTTGCCCTTGGGCACAAAAATGGTCCAAGTCCTTAAAGAGGTTGAGTTATGTAAAAAAAATAGTTTTGAAAGACATGAATTCCTTCTTGACTCTTTACAATCTGTCTTCTGCTCTTCACAGTCTACTGAATCTTCCCTTTACTGTTGGGGTTCACCAAGGCTCAAACCTAGGTGCTCGCCTCTTCTTCCTATACACTGCTTCTATTTGACAAACCAGCAGCAGATTTAGTTTCCAGTATTATGTCTATGCTGATGACATCCGATTACATGCCTCTTCTCCTGACCCTCCTTAGTACAAAATACTAGGGATTGTCAGACCACTGTCTGTAGCATCATGTCCTAACTCTATCTGAAACTGAATCTCTCCAACACTGAACGTCTCGTGTTTCCTCCCTCTAGTAACCTACCTATACCCAATATTGCAAATGCCTTGGGTGGTTCAACCACAACTCCCAAGCAGGATGCTCAATGTCTTGGGGTCATCTTTGACACAAAACATTCCTTTATTCCTATATCCAATCACTCACTTGCTCATGTTACCTACATCTGAAAAATATCTCCAGAATCCAACCTTTTCTCACTTTTGAAACTGCAAAAATTCTTACAGTCATTCTTTTAAATTCTCATCTGGACTACTGCAATTCTCTACTGATCGGTTACCCTCTAGTCAAACTTTCTCCCCTACAATCCATCCTGAATGCGGCACCTGTCATGGTTCCCAATGGCAAGGGAATGTCAGAGAACATAAATAACAGAACAGCTCTTGGGTGATGGAATCTCGAGCTGACCGTGAGCTAAACCTACCACACAACTAACAGTGGCCGGGTGGCGTACCTACGTTTTATCCCTAGACGCCTAGCGCCAGCCGGAGGACTAACTAACCCTAATAGAGGAAAAGACAGACCTGGCTTACCTCTAGGGAAATTCCCCCAAAAAGGAGACAGAAGCCTGTTGTGAATTTGGTTTCTGGGCTCCCCCGGTGGTTTCTGGTGGTACTGCACTTGTGTGCTTCATCTCCTCTGTTCACCTGTTTCCATCAGGATGTGGGAGTTTTCTATTTAACCTTGCTCCTCAGTCATTTCTATGCCGGCCAACAATGTTACCAGAAGCCTTTCTGTTGCATGTTCCTGCTCCTAGACTACTATCAGCTAAGTTGGACTTGTAGTCCTAAGTTTGTTTTGCATTTTTGTTCCAGTTCTCTGTGATTGATTATTTCTGAGGCTGGAAGCTCTTGTGAGCTGAAATTGCCACTCTGGTGTCATGAGTTGATATTAGAGTCTTAAAGTAATTTCAGGATGGTGTTTTGAAAGGGTTTTCAGCTGACTGTGAAGTTCCCTTTTCTGTCTTCCTACTATCTAGTAAGCGGACCTCAATTTGCTAAACCTATCTTCATACTTCGTATGTCAATTTCCTCTGAAATCACCGACAATATATGTGGGGGCTACTGTCTGCCTTTTGGGGAAAATTTCTCTAGAGGTAAGCCAGGTCTGTATTTTCCTCTGCTAGGGTCAGTCAGTTCTCCGGCTGGCGCTGGGCGTCTAGGGATAAAACGTAGGCACGCTACCCGGCCACTGTTAGTTGTGCGGTAGGTTTAGCTCACAGTCAGCTCGAGTTCCCATCTTCCAAGAGCTAGTCCTTTTTGTATGCTTTACTATGTTCTCTTGCCATTGAGAACCATGACAGTTTGGCCGGCCAAGGGTTAAAATAATTGGCAGAAGAAAGGAGAGAAAAGAACTCTGCAGAGAATTTTTTTTTTTTTTCCTGAGTTTGCTCATTAGTTGATTCACTTGCATCTCTGCTTACTGCAGCCTTCGTCTCTCTCCTTCTAATCCTTGAATGGTTCTGATTTCACCTGATTAATATGGATCCTCAGAGTTTAGCTACAGGTTTGGATAATCTCGCTGTGAAGGTTCAAAGTTTACAGGATTTTGTTATTCATGCTCCTATATCTGAACCTAGAATTCCTTTACCTGAATTTTTCTCCGGGGATAGATCTCGCTTCCAGAATTTCAAACATAATTGTAAATTATTTTTGTCTCTGAGATCTCGCTCCGCTGGAGATCCTGCACAGCAGGTCAGGATTGTAATTTCCTTGCTCCGGGGCGACCCTCAGGACTGGGCATTTGCTTTGGCACCAGGGGATCCTGTGTTGCTCAATGTGGATGCGTTTTTCCTGGCTTTGGGGTTGCTTTATGAGGAACCTCATTTAGAGATTCAGGCTGAAAAAGCCTTAATGGCCCTGTCTCAAGGGCAAGATGAGGCTGAAATATACTGCCAAAAATTTCGTAAGTGGTCTGTGCTTACTCAGTGGAATGAGTGCGCCCTGGCGGCGAATTTCAGAGAGGGTCTCTCTGATGCCATTAAGGATGTTATGGTGGGGTTCCCTGTGCCTACAGGTCTGAATGAGTCCATGACAATGGCTATTCAGATTGATCGGCGTTTGCGGGAGCGCAAACCTGTGCACCATTTGGCGGTGTCTACTGAGAAGGCGCCAGATATTATGCAATGTGATAGAATTCTGTCCAGAAGCGAACGACAGAATTTTAGGCAAAAAAATGGGTTATGCTTCTATTGTGGTGATTCAACTCATGTTATATCAGCATGCTCTAAACGTACTAAGAAGGTTGATAAGTCTGTTTCAATTGGCACTTTACAGTCTAAGTTTATTCTATCTGTGACCCTGATTTGCTCTTTATCATCTATTACCGCGGACGCCTATGTCGACTCTGGCGCCGCTTTGAGTCTTATGGATTGGTCCTTTGCCAAATGCTGTGGGTTTGATTTAGAGCCTCTGGAAGTTCCTATACCTCTGAAGGGTATTGACTCCACGCCATTGGCTAGTAATAAACCACAATACTGGACACAAGTAAATATGCGTATTAATCCGGATCACCAGGAGATTATTCGCTTCCTTGTGTTGTATAATCTACATGATGTGTTGGTGCTTGGATTGCCATGGCTGCAATCTCATAACCCAGTCCTCGACTGGAAAGCAATGTCTGTGTTAAGCTGGGGATGTCAGGGGACTCATGGGGACGTACCTTTGGTTTCCATTTCGCCATCTATTCCCTCTGAGATTCCGGAATTTTTATCTGATTATCGTGACGTTTTTGAGGAGCCTAAAATTGGTTCACTACCTCCGCACAGAGAGTGCGATTGTACTATAGGTCTGATTCCGGGCAGTAAGTTTCCAAAGGGTCGTTTATTTAATCTATCTGTGCCTGAACATGCTGCTATGCGGGAATATATTAAGGAGTCCTTGGAAAAGGGACATATTCGTCCTACGTCATCTCCCTTAGGAGCCGGTTTTTTCTTTGTATCTAAAAAAGATGGCTCTTTGAGGCCGTGTATTGATTATCGGCTTTTGAATAAAATCACGGTTAAATATCAGTATCCTTTGCCACTGCTTACTGATTTGTTTGCTCGAATAAAGGGGGCCAAGTGGTTCTCTAAGATTGATCTTCGTGGGGCGTATAATTTAGTGCGAATTAAGCAGGGGGATGAGTGGAAAACCGCATTTAATACGCCTGAGGGCCATTTTGAGTATTTAGTAATGCCTTTTGGTCTTTCAAATGCCCCTTCAGTCTTTCAGTCCTTTATGCATGACATTTTCCGTGAATATTTGGATAAATTTTTGATTGTGTATCTGGATGATATTTTGATTTTTTCGGATGACTGGGACTCTCATGTCCAACAGGTCAGGAGGGTTTTTCAGGTTTTGCGCTCTAATTCCTTGTGTGTAAAGGGTTCTAAGTGCGTTTTTGGGGTTCAAAAGATTTCGTTTTTGGGGTACATTTTTTCCCCCTCTTCCATTGAGATGGACCCTGTCAAGGTTCAGGCTATTTGTGATTGGACGCAACCCTCTTCTCTTAAGAGCCTTCAGAAGTTTTTGGGCTTTGCTAATTTTTATCGTCGATTTATATCTGGTTTTTCTGATGTCGCTAAACCGTTGACTGATTTGACTAAGAAGGGTGCTGATGTTGCTGAGTGGTCCCCTGCTGCTGTGGAGGCCTTTCGGGAGCTTAAGCGCCGCTTTTCTTCCGCCCCTGTATTGCGTCAGCCTGATGTTACTCTTCCTTTTCAGGTTGAGGTCGACGCTTCAGAAATCGGAGCTGGGGCGGTTTTGTCGCAGAAAAGTTCCGACTGCTCTGTGATGAGACCTTGTGCGTTCTTTTCTCGTAAGTTTTCGCCCGCTGAGCGAAATTATGATATTGGTAATCGGGAGCTCTTGGCTATGAAGTGGGCTTTTGAGGAGTGGCGTCATTGGCTTGAGGGGGCTAGACATCAGGTGGTGGTATTGACCGACCACAAGAATTTGATTTATCTTGAGTCCGCCAGGCGCCTGAATCCTAGACAGGCGCGCTGGTCGTTATTTTTCTCTCGGTTTAATTTTGTGGTTTCTTACCTACCGGGTTCTAAAAATGTGAAGGCGGATGCCCTTTCTAGGAGTTTTGAGCCTGATTCCCCTGGTGATTCTGAACCTACAGGTATCCTTAAGGATGGAGTGATATTATCTGCTGTTTCCCCAGATTTGCGACGGGTCTTGCAGGAGTTTCAGGCGGATAGACCTGATCGTTGCCCGCCTGGTAGATTGTTTGTTCCTGATGATTGGACCAGTAGAGTCATCTTGGAGGTCCATTCTTCTGCGTTAGCAGGTCATCCTGGAATCTTTGGTACCAGGGATTTGGTGGCTAGGTCCTTCTGGTGGCCTTCCCTGTCGCGAGATGTGCGAGGTTTTGTGCAGTCTTGTGATGTTTGTGCTCGGGCCAAGCCTTGTTGTTCTCGGGCTAGTGGATTGTTGTTATCCTTGCCTATTCCGAAGAGGCCTTGGACTCACATCTCCATGGATTTTATTTCTGATCTCCCTGTTTCTCAGAAGATGTCTGTCATCTGGGTGGTGTGTGACCGTTTCTCTAAGATGGTCCATTTGGTTCCCTTGCCTAAATTGCCTTCCTCATCCGAGCTGGTTCCTCTGTTTTTTCAAAATGTGGTGCGCTTGCATGGTATTCCGGAGAATATCGTTTCTGACAGGGGAACCCAATTCGTGTCTAGATTTTGGCGAGCGTTCTGTGCTAGGATGGGCATTGATTTGTCTTTTTCGTCTGCTTTCTACCCTCAGACTAATGGCCAGACCGAGCGAACTAATCAGACCTTGGAGACTTATTTGAGGTGTTTTGTGTCTGCGGATCAGGATGATTGGGTTGCCTTTTTGCCCTTGGCGGAGTTTGCCCTCAATAATCGGGCTAGTTCTGCCACCTTGGTTTCTCCTTTCTTCTGTAATTCGGGGTTTCATCCTCGTTTCTCTTCCGGTCAGGTGGAGTCTTCGGATTGTCCTGGAGTGGATGCTGTGGTGGAGAGGTTGCATCAGATTTGGGGGCATGTGGTGGACAATTTGAAGTTGTCCCAGGAGAAGACTCAGCATTTTGCCAACCGCCGTCGTCGTGTTGGTCCTCGTCTTTGTGTTGGGGACTTGGTGTGGTTATCTTCTCGTTTTGTCCCTATGAAGGTTTCTTCTCCTAAGTTTAAGCCTCGGTTCATCGGCCTGTACAAGATATTGGAGATTCTTAACCCTGTGTCCTTTCGTTTGGACCTCCCTGCATCTTTTTCTACTCATAATGTCTTCCATCGGTCATTGTTGCGCAGGTATGAGGTACCGGTTGTGCCTTCCGTTGAGCCTCCTGCTCCGGTGTTGGTTGAGGGTGAGTTGGAGTACGTTGTCGAGAAGATCTTGGACTCCCGTGTTTCCAGACGGAGACTTCAGTATCTGGTCAAGTGGAAGGGCTACGGTCAGGAGGATAACTCTTGGGTGACAGCCTCTGATGTTCATGCCTCCGATTTGGTCCGTGCCTTTCATAGGGCTCATCCTGATCGCCCTGGTGGTTCTGGTGAGGGTTCGGTGCCCCCTCCTTGAGGGGGGGGTACTGTTGTGAATTTGGTTTCTGGGCTCCCCCGGTGGTTTCTGGTGGTACTGCACTTGTGTGCTTCATCTCCTCTGTTCACCTGTTTCCATCAGGATGTGGGAGTTTTCTATTTAACCTTGCTCCTCAGTCATTTCTATGCCGGCCAACAATGTTACCAGAAGCCTTTCTGTTGCATGTTCCTGCTCCTAGACTACTATCAGCTAAGTTGGACTTGTAGTCCTAAGTTTGTTTTGCATTTTTGTTCCAGTTCTCTGTGATTGATTATTTCTGAGGCTGGAAGCTCTTGTGAGCTGAAATTGCCACTCTGGTGTCATGAGTTGATATTAGAGTCTTAAAGTAATTTCAGGATGGTGTTTTGAAAGGGTTTTCAGCTGACTGTGAAGTTCCCTTTTCTGTCTTCCTACTATCTAGTAAGCGGACCTCAATTTGCTAAACCTATCTTCATACTTCGTATGTCAATTTCCTCTGAAATCACCGACAATATATGTGGGGGCTACTGTCTGCCTTTTGGGGAAAATTTCTCTAGAGGTAAGCCAGGTCTGTATTTTCCTCTGCTAGGGTCAGTCAGTTCTCCGGCTGGCGCTGGGCGTCTAGGGATAAAACGTAGGCACGCTACCCGGCCACTGTTAGTTGTGCGGTAGGTTTAGCTCACAGTCAGCTCGAGTTCCCATCTTCCAAGAGCTAGTCCTTTTTGTATGCTTTACTATGTTCTCTTGCCATTGAGAACCATGACAGAAGCCCCCCACATATATTGACGGTGAGTTCAGAGGAAAAGACATACGCAGTATGAAGGTAGGTTCAGCAAAGCGAGGTCCGCTTACTAGATAGCAAGAAGATACAATAGGGAACTTCACGGTCAGCTGAAAACCCTATTAAAATACCATCCCGAAATTACTTTAAGACTCATGTGTCAACTCATGACACCGGAGTGGCAATTTCGGCCCACAAGAGCTTCCAGCTACAGAAAAATAACATAACTGTGAACTGGAACAAAAATGCAAAACAAACTTAGGACTAAGAGTCCAACTTAGCTGATAGTAGTCTAGAAGCAGGAACATGCAACAGAAAGGCTCTGGTTACATTGATGGCCGGCACTAGAATAACTGAGCAGCAAGGCTAAATAGGATACACCCATATCCTGATGGAAACAGGTGAACAGAGAAAGTGAAGCACACAAGTCCAGTACCACCAGTGACCACCGGGGGAGCCCAAAAACCAAACTCACAACAGGCACCTAGGGTTGTATTTCTGTCCAGCTACTACACCGATGCCTCCACTTTGTGCCAGTCATTGCACTGGTTGCCCATTTGCTACAGAATACAATACAAACTTGTTTATCTTACCCACAAGGTCCTCGGCACTTCAAGAGCCCCCTATATCTTCTCTCTCATATCACCCTTATCATGCTCTCTGCTCCACGTCTGATCTAAGACTAAAGGTACCGTCACACTAAACGATATCGCTAGCGATCCGTGACGTTGCAGCGTCCTGGATAGCGATATCGTTGTGTTTGACACGCAGCAGCGATCAGGATCCTGCTGTGATATCGCTGGTCGTTGATTATAGTTCAGAACTTTATTTGGTCGTCAGATCGCCGTGTATCGTTGTGTTTGACAGCAAAAGCAACGATACCAGCGATGTTTTACAATGGTAACCAGGGTAAATATCGGGTTACTAAGCGCAGGGCCGCGCTTAGTAACCCGATGTTTACCCTGGTTACCAGTGTAAAATGTAAAAAAACAAACAGTACATACTCACCTTCGCGTCCCCCGCCGTCCGCTTCCTGCACTGACTGAGCGCTGGCCGTAAAGTGAAAGCACAGCACAGCGGTGACGTCACCGCTCTGCTGTTAGGGCCGGCACTCAGTCAGTGCAGGAAGCGGACGCCGGGGGACGCGAAGGTGAGTATGTACTGTTTGTTTTTTTACATTTCACACTTGTAACCAGGGTAAACATAGGGTTACTAAGCGCGGCCCTGCGCTTAGCAACCCGATGTTTACCCTGGTTACCCAGGGACCTCGGCATCTTTGGTAGCTGGAGAGTGGTCTGTGTGACAGCTCTCCAGCGACCAAACAGCGACGCTGCAGCGATCGGCATCGTTGTCTGTATCGCGGCAGCGTCGCTTAGTGTGACGGTACCTTTGCATCCTCCATAACCCGAATCTTCCATCTCCGTCTCTAAGTCTTCTCTCTTACTGAGAACCTGATACAACCTATTCATCTGTGTCCACATCCTCCTTGCACCCAATAGCACTTAGCAACTGTACTTCGAAGTATACTGGCTGGTGACTGAATCATGAAGAATATTTAAAATGCCCTATTTATAATAATGATGGCTGGACCATACATGACAAGCACATTTTGTCTTCTCCCCATTTAATTGGATTGTAAGTTAGCGAGCAGAACCCTCAGTCCTCCTGTAACTGTTGATCTGTGTTACTTTGTGATGTCTTTATTGTTTGTACATGAACCCACTTAATTGTAAAGTGCGGTGGAATTTGTTGGCGCTATATCAATAACATTATTATATCATTATGTCAAATGCGTCCAGTGCCTTTGAAGCTGATCGTACATATTAGATGGCTCTTGGCCGAATTATGTTTTTGCCGATTATTCGGCCAACAGTCATCTTGGCCAACTCTCCCATACTCCCTTACACAGGAGATCTGGTTCGGCTGATTGCTCCTGTGTTCTCTATGAGAAAACCGCCGACGGACATGACACCCGGTGGCTTCTCTGTGGGAGAACAATGCGATCAGCAGTTTGAAATCGGATATGTGCGATTGACATTTCTCTCGACCATCCGGCACTCCACCTACATTAAACAGTCTGCTGGACACCTCAATATCGGTTGGCATAGCCGACATTAGCCTAATGTGTACAGGGGGCTTTATGGGGTGAAATGTAAGTAAATCTGCATAATAAAAACCAAAAGCATCAAACTAAACTACTAATGATGCAAAAAACAAAAAGTTGGAATTCCTTAAAAATGGAATAGATTAGATCAAAGTTCAGAATATGTTTCTGTTACCCGTGCTCAACACCAATCTTCAATTATATTGGAGCTGTATATAGCCTCCTAGTAACAAATCTATATTTTTTTCCTGTTGAATGCTGGTGTTATTCGAACATTTACACAATGTGATCCCCTCGGTGAGCAGTAGACACTAAAGTCAACATTTACTCATTGTTTGATCCCAGGAAATGAGCTGTAATGTACGATACAGGGCACCTGTGTGCTCCACAAATGCACTGCTAATAATCTATTCTGGTTCCCATGGAAAACTAACTGAGCTGTGTCTTAATTAAGCCTGACCAGGTAAATGTCAGCAAACACAAGCAAACAGAGGGATTGTAGGATTGGGACTTTTCTGTATGTTCTGTCCAAACAGACTGAAACAATACTAATGAAGATGCGTAATGCACCTATCATTCTAAAGCAGGGTGTTTTATAATTTTTTACTATAACGTTTTACATTTTAAACTGTCCCTCAAGATTCCTAAAAGGAGTTACCTCTGTTTATATTTATCATTAGGGTGGATGTCCTTCATTCAAGATTCCCGAACATCCAAAGCAAACAGTGGCTATAATGGGTCAGAATAACTACATGTAAAACTACATATTCCCTCTAATAGTAGCTTTAAAGTAACCAGCTGACGAAAGGTTCCCTTTAAATAAAAAGCAGTTTGGCCTGAGCTTTGGGAGCTAACTATTATCAAGGGTCTCACATTGATATGGTTTTCTTTCATCAGCGTCTGACTGGAGTTCTTTGGACCCATCAAAGAAAATAGTTCTTTGGGTTCATTCTCCATCAGTACAGAATAAGTGCACAGTACATACCGTATCGTTGAAACAGTTAGTCAACCCCTACCTGCTACCATCTCTTTTTGTTTGTCTGACGTTCTGCAAGCCTTATTGTTTTGGTACTTAGTGATCCACATGTCCTGCTCTGCTGCACTGTCAACTCCAGCCAGTCCTGCTCATTCAGACCCACAACTTAGAGAATCCACCTCACCAGGCAAGCCTAACAATAAAACGAAGGGGCAAGTAATTAGTTCCATTATCAGCTCCAAATGAATTACTCTTCTACTGGACCAAAGAGGCCCTATTGTAAGGGGGCTGGTGCTGTGTTAGATCTTGGGTGGACTGCTTGAGGCAGACTCTTAAATTATGTGCCCACGATCCGGAACTGGCAGCGCTGTGGACACAGCGCATGTTCGCTGCCGTCTATTGAACGCAGGTGAATTTGCATGTGTGCACTGAACCGTGCGGATTCACTGCATCCAATACATTGTATGGATGAAATTTCTCTTGCTGAGACTCGCATCTCCCCAAAAGAAATTGACATGCTGCAGTCTGGAGAGACACGTCGCATGTCCGTCTCAGATGTACCGCGAGCGTCTGTGGAGGCATAGTGGGCATGGGATTCCTTGCAATCCCATCCACTATGCTGTAACATCTGGACGCTGCAGGCACAAGTACGCAACCTGCAGTGTTTACTGATCGTCTGCACATACCCTAAAAGAGGTTTTCAAGGGCTATATATTTTGTTCTCTACGAGACTAAGAACTTACAGGCAGTTAGTTGCTAACCATCTACCTGTTCTGCCCAGCGCAGATTACTGCTGGGACACAGCGGTCACAGACTGCTCCTTCTTGTTCTACCCAGCGACGGCATGGTTTAGTAGCTTCCCCTAACATTATGTCTACAGAGCAGCAGCTTCTTTCCCGCTCTACTCTGCTGATAACGTGCGGCTGCAGACATCAAGCTGATTGACAGCCGGATCGTGGCTGCCTAACTGTGGGGAGCCATCTGTCAATCAGCATGACTTGGCAGTGTACACCCCATCAACAGAGCAGTTTGAAAGAAGGAGAGATGCTCTGCTGTCGTAGGACAGCTGAATCCCCAGCAGAACCGGTAGGTAACTTCTCGGAGCCTACGCAAGATACGAAGGCAGGTAGGTGCTGCTGTTTTCAACTACATGGCTGTTAGCTTTTAGACCCATAGTTAATAAAATTGTCCTGGACATCCCCTTAAAAAACAAGTATATTGCAAGATTTATTTTTAAGCATTCACAGTTCTATAACAGACATATTGGTCAAGTATCACACTGTACTACCATGTGCCTACAAGAAGAAACAATCTTCTTGATCAAACACATATACCCCTGAGTTGCCAGCAGTGTAAAATCTGGTGAGACCGTCCCAATGAACTAGGAGATAACAGAGCTGGGTTTATGTGAATTTTGTCCAAGCATCCCGTAAATGGTTACTCCCAGTTTGCGGACATTCCCAATTGGGACTTGAGGAGACCCTTGAAGTTCATTAACTTTTCTGTCATCAACAATTTTGGTAAGTATGATATGATGTCCTTTTTTATTTTATTGTAAGACCCTACTGTGATTAATGCCAACATATATTTAATAGGGGTTAATAAAGTAATAAACTGCATAAATGAGTAATATAGGCACAATAAGCACTGCTGCTTTGCAGCATTGAGGTCCTGGGTTTATATACCACCAAGGACAAAATCTGCATAAAGTTTGAATAATTTACTTTACTCACTTATATAGTGCCATTCATTTCCACAGACATTATCATAACTTTCTGCAGATGCTGGTTCATGATCGCTAAGGTGTCCATCTAGTCTGGTACACCTGTCCTTATACCGCATATGCCTCTTTCTCTTCCAGTCGAGGTAGTGGGATCCTCTCTTCCCCAGCATTCCAGCACCATTGCAGCACAGTGTTCACCAGTTGGGGATGCAGATGATGTGGGCTAGAACGTTCTCAGCATTCCCTGGCAAAGTGTCCCATGCGCCAACAGGTATGGCAGCTGAACCCCCCCTCACCCAGACGCCAGCCTTATTTGGGGGCTTGGGAAACCTCCCTCTCTTTGTGAAGTCCATAATCACCATATTTCCTTCTGTTGCTGGTCCTTGTGTCTCACTGGCCACTCTGTAAGCCCCTGTTCCCGACTTACTGGGGTTGTCCTTTCACATAGCCCGAGTCCATTGGCAGACCAATCAACAGCCAATCTTGCAACCTCAGACTGAGTGGTTTTCCATCCACCACCCATTCTTTTAAGTCACCTGGAAGCTTGGACATAAATTGCTCCAGCATGAATATATCCAAGACATGTTCTGCTTCCCGAGCCCCAAAGTCCTTCTAGCCACTGATTGCATGCCATATGTAATGTGTTGTCAAACTCCCTGTGTGTGTGGCCCTGGGCTTGTCAGTCTCCCAATAATTCCTCTGGTAGGTTTCAGGCATGACGGCATACCTCTCTAGCAATGCGCTGCAAACACTATAGTAACATCTCTGATCCCCAGAAGACAACATATAAAATTTCTCTTGCCTTTCCAGTCAGGCCAAAAATCAGGTAGGGGTACTGCTACATGCACATCCAGAATTTTTTTTTTTTTTTTTTTTTTTTTTAATTTTTTATTTTCAAACTTTTCAACACATATAAACAGGCAAACATTCATACAGGTTACATGAGTCAGATAAGGGTGGATACATATTTAAAATGGAATATACTGTCGCATTTCGGCCGAACCCTCAATACGGAATAATAGCCGGAAGTATCCACAGTTCTGATTGTGGCAGAACTGTTATGCGATCCAAGTAATAGGCTACGCAATCCGTAACCTGAGTCGCAAGAAGATATCGAACAGAAATTAAAACCAACAATAACAATAAGACAATCAAAGAAAAATAAAAAATAAGAAGGAAGGGGAGAGGAAGTGGGGGGAGTACCGGGGGGGGGGGACTCGAGGTGAGGGGGGACAGAAGCGGTCAAAGCAGAGCTCTTTATACAAAAATACCCCGTCAGAGATAAAAAACGGTCAGAATGAAAACATAAACATACGGGGAGCAGAACAGATAATTATGACCGATTAGGAAGCAGAGAACAGGGCGAATATCGATCATGACTCAAACAAATAG
This sequence comes from Ranitomeya variabilis, assembly GCF_051348905.1. Taxonomy (NCBI): domain Eukaryota; kingdom Metazoa; phylum Chordata; class Amphibia; order Anura; family Dendrobatidae; genus Ranitomeya; species Ranitomeya variabilis. Next base: position 47,035,821 of record NC_135233.1, on the reverse strand, counting down.
GTAATTGAGCTGTATCTGGGTCCATCACAGTGCAGTAAAAGAACCTTAGGAGAAACAAGTAGCACAACCAAATGTTGTGTAAGGAGGATAGTGAATGGGAAACTAAGGGGTAGTTTGAGATGCTAGCTGCCAGGGCAGCCATACACGAAAGAATTTGTCATGCGTATGTGAATCCCAACTGGTCAGCTCTTCCATCCTGAAGATGTCCTGGGCTTTTTTAAGCCATTCATTGATATGAGGGGGGGACGTTTGTCTCCAGTGTATGGCGATCAAGTGCTTGGCAGTGGCTATTAGAAGGGGAAGTAGGTCATGCTTCTTAGGTTTGTAGGACTTCGTGGGGAGGGACAGTAGAACCTCTTGAGGAGTCAAACTCTGCGTTATTAGTTTCATCTGGCGGAGTCGATTAAAAATATCCTCCCAAAATTTAGCGATAATTCGGCATGACCAAAAAATGTGCACGACCAAAAAATGTGCACCAAAGAGCCTCTAGTCTTCATACATCTCCAGCACAGCGGAGAATCCGAGAGGCCAAAGTGGTAAAGCGACTCAGGGGTTCTGTACCATCTGGAGAGGACTTTAAAGGCATTCTCCTGGAGCAAGACACATCTTGAGAACCCATGTGAGTGTTCCAAGACCTGTGCAATTTCTCTATTGGAGAGAGATATATTCAGCTCAGACTCCCATGAGGAGATATATAGGGGTTTAAAGTAAGATTTAGGGGAGATTAAGTTATGATATAGTTTGGAAATTAATTTAGGGGGCATAGGGTTGAGTTTAAGAAGAAGTTCCAGCCAGAGCCAATCTGAATTAGTTTGGATGTCCGACTTAAGCCTAGAAATAATATATTGTACATGGTGGATTTGAATGAAATCTTTGGGGTGTTTCTTGGCGTCTCGAGGCCAACTGTTTGTGCAACTAATTTGGTTGGAGAGTAGGTGTGAAATTGGGAGGGTCGGCAGGGATTTCCAGAGGTCAAATGTGTCTATATATTTTGGTTCAATGAGCCAAGGTATAACTCCCAGAGGCATACTGTCCAAAAAAAGGCAACGTGGCCAGTTGTTCTGGACTAGCTTCTTCCTTATAGTCAGGGTGTTGCAGGTTATTTCCTCCAGAGAATTTTGTGGGGGGGCAGCAGAGGTCCAGAGATACTTCTCCGCCTCACCTCCCATTAACAAGCGTTCAAGATTAGGGGTTTTTGGATCATGTCTTGATTTAACCAGGCACATCCACCTAGCCAGATGTATCGCCTGGTAGTAGGTCTTAAAGTTTGGGAGTCCAAGGCCACCTTTCTTTTTCGGGAGCGAAAGTATTTTGAAGGATAGTCTAGCCCTCCTGCCCCTCCACACATACCCATTGACTATTTTATTGGCTGAAGTGAAGAAAGATTTGGGGAGAGGTATGGGAATCATGGTCATATGGTAGAATATTTTTGGTAGGATGTACGATTTAATTATATTTATCCTCCCTATCCATGAGAGAAATGGTAAGTCATAGGATTTAAGAAGTGTTTGGAGATTATCTAGAAGGGGTGTAAAATTGTATTTATACAGAGATGAAGGATTAGCAGTGAGGAAGATACCTAGATATTTCAGTTTGTCTGCGAGCCATTTAAAGGGGGTAGACTTTTTCAGATCCAAGACTGCTTTGACCGGTAACAAAACATTCATGACTTCCGATTTGTGCATATTAACTTTGAAGTTGGAAATGACCCCAAACTCTTCAAGAAGTTTCAGGATAGAGGGAAAAGCAGTCGTAGGATTTGAGATCACGATCATAAGGTCATCCGCGAATGCAGCTGTTTTAAATTCTGTTTGTTCCACGATTAGACCTCTGATCGACTCCTCCTGTCTTATTCTTTGTATTAAAGTCTCCATCACTAGCACAAAGAGGGTGGGGGAGAGAGGGCAGCCTTGCCTGGTTCCATTCCTAATCCCGAAGGAATCTGAAAGTAACCCATTGACCCTGACCCTAGCGGTTGGATCAGAGTACAGAGTCATGATGGCATCAATAAAAGGCTGGGGGAAGTTAAACCTCCGTAAAGTGCATACCATGTAGTGCCAACTGACTCTGTCAAAGGCTTTCTCAGCATCAGTAGATAACAGAGCCAACGGGGTTCCAGAGCGTTTAGCATGTGAAATGGCTAAGAGGATTTTTAGGGCATTGTCTTTACCCTCTCGTCCCCTGACAAAGCCCACTTGATCAGGGTGAATCAAGGACTCGAGGACGATGTTGATCCTTGATGCAAGGATTTTTGCCCAAAGTTTCAAATCTGAATTTAACAAAGATATTGGGCGGTAGTTACCACATTGGCTGCCGTCTCTCCCCTCCTTTGGGATAACAGATATGTGTGCTTCTAAAGTTTGTTTAGTTGGGGGGTTTCCTGCCAGGAAGGAGTTAAAAAGAGAGGCCAAGCGTGGAAGAAGTATGTCTGAGAATTTCCTATAATAGGACATTGGGAAGCCGTCCGGGCCTGGAGTCTTATTGATTGCCATGTTTTGTAAAGTGTCGCTAATTTCTTGGCAGGTGACTTGGGCTAAGAGAGCTGAATGGTCTTTAATTTGGACTTTCGGGAGGGAAAGAGGGGCCAGGAATTCCTGGATCCTATCTGCAGCAGTTATACAGTCTTTCATTGGGTCAGGGGCTTCTAAATTATATAGGGATTGGTAGTAGCATCTGAACGCCTCTGCAATATCTTCGGACCTGTCGACCCTCGTGTTTGGGTCTTTATGAATATGCTTTATAAATTTGTTTTCTCTCTGCTTTTTAAGAAGATGAGAAGTCAGTCTGCTATTCTTATTTCCGTGTACATAGAAACGGTGTTTACAATGCATGAAGATCTTTGCAGATTTAATGTTAAGCAAATCTTTTAATTTATTACGAAGGGCCACCAGGTCCTGTTGTAGATTCTGCGTGTTAGTTTTTTTGTGGAGGCGTTTTGTGGTTGCTATTTGATGTAAAAGAGACATCATTTCTTTCTCCCTCTGTTTTTTTGCATGGGCACCGATTGATATGAGCTCCCCTCGAAGGACAGCTTTGTGTGCTTCCTATATATTGGGTGTAAGTGGACCGTCTGCGACATTTTCTATAAAATAACGCGACATCGTATATTTTATTTTTTCTAAATTTTGTGGGTTATCCATTAGGGATTCATTTAGTCTCCAGGATGTTGCAGGGCGGGGCAAGGTGTCAATGGCAAGATCTATAAAGATCGGGGCATGGTCAGATATTGTGATTTGGCCTATATTGGCGGATTTAACTAGACTGAGATATCGCGACTGAATTAAGATGAGATCAATAGGTGATAGGATGAGTGAGGATGGGAAAAGAAAGTAAAATCTTTAGTGGTGGGGTGAATAATACGCCATGGGTCGATAAGATGGAGGGTAGATAACTTGTGCAGTAGGTTGTGTCTCGCTTTCTGTGATATGAAGGAAAGACCGCTTGAGGAGTCAATCTCAGGGTCCAAAGTGATATTAAAGTCACCACCCACAATTAGTAACCCTTCTGTGAAGAGTTGTAGCACTTCCAAAGTTTTGGTGATCCACTGGGTTTGCTGTTTATTAGGTGCATACAAGTTGGCAAAAGTAACTAATGTGTTGGCTAGGTGGCCTTTTACAAAAATATATCTCCCTTCATGATCACTCAATGTATCCCTGGGTGAGAATGGTAGGCCTTTTTTTAGTGCTATACTAACACCTTTGGATGCAGAAGAGTTACAACTATTGAACCAGGTTGGGTATGGGGAGAAGGAGGTATTAGGAGTTCTACCATTTTTGAAGTGTGTTTCTTGGAGGAAGGCTACCTGAGTTTTTTGTTTCTTTAGAAGAGTAAACATTTGATTTCTTTTTGCAGGTGCATTAAGGCCCTTAACATTAAAAGAGGCAACTGTGATGGATCCAGAGCTCACCTTATCATTCATACTCGTCATGTGTTAGAGAAGAGTTTTTCCCACCCCGGTACCTAAGGAAAGAAAAGGAGAAACAAAACATGAATAACAAACTTTGTACATTTAAGCACTCACCCATCGCAGGGGGGGGTAGTAACACCCAGACATAGGCGAGGGTAGTCCAAGTTGTGAAAGCTCTTAATGCAATGAGAAGAGCAAAATAAACATTTTTAGAAAAAACTTAGAGAGGCAGACGTGGTTGCTTAAGACAGAGGCAAAACAAATAGAGTAGTTGTTCTGTTCTTACTTATAAAAACAGGAGGGGAGAAAAAGGGAACTCATGGTGGTTGTTTCTTGGGGTCTTGTTTCTTGACTTTGGGGGATGTATGTTTCTTCTTTTGTGACCACTCCGAGGGTTTCTTCATTGAGGGTGGGCTCCAGTTGGCGTCGACTGGCATCCAGGAAGGTATAATCCAGAATTTTTTTTAACACTGTCACGCGCTCTCTGTAGCCCGCTCTCTTAGCGCTTCCAGCATCCGCCTCAACTCAGTCAGTTGATCTTCCGCCTTCTGGATCACATCCCTGGGCTTTTGCCCCTCCACGGAGATGCCCTCCTCCACGTCTGAACTGACCTACTTCTGTGGGTGTTCATGGTCCCAGTCAGCCAAGCATCGTATTACGGTCACCTAGTTGTCCTCCAGCAACCACTCCAGCTCTCTCTCAAAGTAAATGGCTCTCAGATCCTCCTTGAGCCTCTTGTAGATATAGTCTGCCATCTCTTCTGACAAATCACTGCTCAGTAACTTCCTCTGGTATGCTGTCCAGAGACAGGAATTCCCACTGCTACAACCACTTGCGAAGATCTGAGGTTGTGAGTTGTAATAATCATCTAGGCAGGTTAACGATGCAACTATTTCTTACATCCATGGTTTTGCAACAACTCCTGGTAGATAACCAAAATACATTGCCCCCAGTCTAAAAGATCCCTTCCCCAGGGCCGGTAGTCCCACTGCCCCATACCAGGCGATACTTGCTGTCTCCCAACTTTTGGCTGGCCCACAGATTTTGCATCTACCGCCAGTATAGTCTGTAGTCATAATCCATTCCCCTCCAGATGACAGATAACATGACCGAAGCCCATGTATCCAGCAACAGCAGGCCTCAAGAAAGTTCCTCAAATCCAGATGAAAGATCCTTCAATGGAGTGGGCAGAAGTGTTCAAACCCTCCCCCCAAAGCTAACTTTGTATTGGTGGAGGTATTTTCCTAATGCTGAAACCATCACCTGGGACTGCATGCGAGACCCCTGGGATGATGGCTCTGCTGTGTCTACTATCCCCATCCACACAATGGGACTATTGCCTGTGAGAACAATCAAATGATTGCATTGCTTGATTACTAATCTTGGGTCTGACCTTATGTATGCATAAGATCCAGCCTGCACTTCTTCCTCAGTTTACTGTCACTGAATGAAAACATTGGTTCCTGAGGCTGAACTCATGAGCAAGCAAATCTCTAATAAAACACAACAATAGGATTGGCATAGACGATGCTCCGTGATAGAGAAAGTCTGCATTCGTTAGGGTACCGTCACACAGTGCCATTTTCATCGCTACGACGGCACGATCCGTGACGTCGCAGCGTCGTATGATTATCGCTCCAGCGTCGTAGACTGCGGTCACACTTTGCAATCACGCGCTGGAGCGATGCCGAAGTCCCCGGGTAACCAGGGTAAACATCGGGTTACTAAGCGCAGGGCCGCGCTTAGTAACCCGATGTTTACCCTGGTTACCAGCGTAAACGTAAAAAAAACCAAACAGTACATACTTACATTCCGGTGTCTGTCCCCCGGCGTTCTGCTTCTCTGCACTGTGTAAGCACCATAGCCGGAAAGCAGAGCGGTGACGTCACCGCTGTGCTCGCTTTCCGGCCGGCAGGCGCTCACAGTGCAGAGAAGCTGAGACGCCGGAGGACAGACACAGGAATGTAAGTATGTACTGTTTGTTTTTTTTACGTTTACGCTGGTAACCAGGGTAAACATCTGGTTACTAAGCGCGGCCCTGCGCTTAGTTACCCGATGTTTACCCTGGTTACAAGCCAACACATCGCTGGATCGGTGTCACACACAACGATCCAGCGATGTCAGCGGGTGATCAAGCGACGAAAGAAAGTTCCAAACGATCTGCTACGACGTACGATTCTCAGCGTGATGTCTGATCGCAGTAGCATGTCAGACACAGCGTGCCGTCACGAATCGTGCCGTCGTAGCGATGAAAATTTCACTGTGTGACGGTACCCTTAGAGCCTCGGACTCTACGTGCATTGGTACAATAGTCTTTAGAGTAAGGCCAGCTCCTCATTGGGCTCACAATCTAAATTCCCTCTCTGTATGTTCTCCTTATTTTTTGCATGGGTTTACTCAAGGTTCTCCAGTTCCTTCTCACACTTCAAAGCCACACTGACAGGGAATTTAGATTGTGTGCCCCAATGAGTACAGTGATGATGTCTGTAAAGAGCTGAGTAAATGATAGGTATAACTAAGTAAAAAAATATGAATAATTATCACGTAGGCTCACTGAAGGATCCTGCAATTATTTGATTACGATATTGAGGAAGCACTCCTATCAAAGTTTTTACCCTCTTAATATCTTACAATCATATTATATGGGACTGTGTACTTATAATTGCTAATTTTGCCTTTCTACCCAGTTTATTCTACTCTTATCCATTAGTTCTATCACATCACATGATGAAAAACTGACTATCTGAATCCTTTTATGCTCTATGTAGAAACATGAAGTCTCTTTTTCCTGCATGAGCCATTAATACAACTACAATTCTACATCACTGCAAAGTCCCTGGCAGCCCAGCTCTACCCTTCTTCAACTCCTGACCCAACTGCTCCATTCTGGGGCCAGGAGTTCCATTGCCTCATACCAGGCGAAGCCCACTGTTCCCCAACTTTTGGTTGGACCACAGATTTTGTTTCTCATGCCAGTATAGTCTGTAGTCACAGTCCATGCTCCTCAAGATGACTGATACCACAATCATAGCACATGTATCCAGCTCCAGCCAGCAACAACAGTCCTTAGGAAAGTTCCTCAAATCCAGACGACACATACCATGACCATAGTACATGTATCAAGCTCCAGCCAGCAACAACAGGCCTTAAGATAGTTCCTGAAATCCAGATGACAGATATCACCAACGTAGCACATGTATCCAGCTACAGACAGCAACAACAGTCCTTAGGATAGTTCCTTACATCCAGACTACAGAAACCATGACTATAGCAAATGTATCCAGCTCCAGACAGCAACAACATATAGTACAGTCCCAGCAAGTACACAATATGGTGCACATGTAATAGTCTCATCCTTTAGCTGGCATGCCAAGGATAAGAACCTCTGAAACTTAGGGGCATCCAGGGCCAACTACCCCAACCAGTAGCATCCCGCTTTTGACGGGTACCCATAGAGAGGAGATAGCGGCAAGCTTAGGAGGCTGACCGAGCACTGTGAGGTATATATGCAAGGTGACCTGATTGCCCCAACATGGGTTCTCCAAACTTCTTTGTGGATACAGTGATGGACATTGGTATTCCACCAGGTGGAGCCATGGTTCCCTTGGGTTGTTCCTAAATATTCTCTCTTCAAAGGGAGCCAGAGACTCAATACCCACAGGTACCATTCAGGACATTCTTCCACAGGAGTAGGGGAGGTGGGGAGATAATTCTTCATTGTTCAATTGTTCAATTTAAGGTACCGTCAGACTCAGCAACGAGAACGACAACAATCCGTGACGTTGCAGCGTCCTGGTTAGCGATCTTGTTGTGTTTGACACGCAGCAGCGATCTGGATTCCGCTGTGCCATCGCTGGTCGGAGCTAGAAGTCCAGAACTTTATTTCGTCGCCAGGTCGGCGTGTATCGTCACGTTTGACATCAAAAGCAACGACGCCAGCAATGTTTGACATGGAGCTAACAACCAGCGAGAACAAGAAGTGAGTCGCCGTTACATCACTGGATCGCTCCTGCATCGTTCTGGAGTTGCTGTGTTTGACGTCTCTACAGCGACCTAAACAGCGACGCTCCAGCGATCTAGTTTAGGTCGGCTCGTTGTCTATATCGCCGCAGCGTCGCTGAGTGTGACGGTACCTTAACCTGCATATTTGTCCTAAATTGTGCAGATTAGTAAACTGCAGTGGGCTGATGGAATACATAATCAGCAGGTATTCTACAAATTAACATGCAAGAGTCAACATACAGTCTCATATGAAACAATGGCTCAACTAAGGCCTCTGAGACACTAAAAAGAGTAATGGAAGGATTGCTTTACCTGATTAACAATCTCGTGTCTGGCCTTATGTATACATAAGATACAGGTTGCACATCTTCCTCTGCTTACTGTCACTGAATAAAAACATCGATCCTTTAGGCTGAACAATTTCCAGGAGATATTTACACACTATAAACAGACAAAAAAGCAAATCTCTATTAAAACACAACAATAAGATCAATGTAACCGGTGCTCCATGCTGGAAAAAGTCTGCATACCTTGGAGCCTTGGACTCCTCTCTATGTCCATGGGTCCAATAATCTTATGCCTGTGGCCAGATCCTCACACTTGGCTTCTCAGGAAACCTGGCAAATTCTTCTGACACCATCACCCTAGGCTTTTTAAGACCAGCCTTATTAATTAGCAATGTTTCAGTTTCACAGGTTTGTCAGCAGTTTCCTGCCACTTCATTTGGTCCAGCCAGGTATATGTCATTCCCTTCTCTTGACCTCCATGTTACAACCAGAGATATTTTCAAGCTCACTCCAGTTTACTTATTGTCCACAATAACCTCACAGCAGGTTAGAAACTTCTAATATCTCTTCTCTGCAATCAAGGTAAAATATCTCTTCAAGTGAGTCTTCAGATTGCCTATAACTCATTCTATTCATGCGATTAATCATTGCCTTGCTGAAATAATGAACTGCATTTACTTCTTGGTTATTCCCACATTTAACCATGGCCCTGCCGGAAAATACCAAACTGGATTCCTGTGATTAACTACGTCCCTGCCATAAGTTAACAGTTTCCAATGCTACTTCTGCTTAGGTTTGTATCCACACATCTTGCTTTGTTTCATCTATGCTACCTGATGCTCTAGTTTTTCTGACATTCTGCATACCTTGCTGTCTCGGTCCTTAGTGACTTAGTGATCCACATTTTACTCATCAAGACCCACTCTGTTGCATCCAGTCCATGCTGCTCACTCAGACTTACAACTGGGAAAATTCAACTCATCAGGTAAGCCCATGGTAGAAGCAGTGGACAATTCCTATTGAAATCAAGCAGTATTTTAAAGCAATGTATGTATAAGTTGGGTCTTCCAAAGTGATAAATGTTCCAAAACCCAACATTGCACTCATATGTAGTGATGGGCGAACCCAAACATCAGGGGTTTGACTGCGTGAGAAACACTGGCAGCTCTGATCATTGGTTAGATTATTTAGAGAGCTGCAGTTCTTACAGTCAGATGACAGCATGAGCCAGCAGCTGTGACTGGTGATAAAAAGTTTACTGCCGGTCACAGAGGCATCAGATGATGTGAATACTACTCCCATCAGCATACGCCTGCTGTCGCTGATAACAGCAAGAGCAGGCGCCACTGATGGGTGTATTAATAAGCTGCCGCCTGCGCTATAAATAAATTTAAAAAATGACGTTGTGTCTCTTCTATTTTTGATAACCAGCATGGCAAAACTAACAGCTGTGGGCTACAACTGTCAGCTATGTCTTGGCTGGTTATCAAGAATAAAGCGGTCCTGCCACCATTTTTTAAAATTATTTAAATAATTCAGCAAAGTGAAAGTAGAAAGCCGGGGGTCATTTTTTTCGGGCTGGTAAGCAGCCATGGATATTTGCCTACCATCCTAAAAATAGCAGCCTGGAGTTGCCCTAGAAAAGGCACATCTATTAGCCAATTCTGGTGCTTTGCCTGGCTCATCCCACTTCCCCAGCTTACGCCATTTGCCCTGTGGAATAAGCTGAGTATAACTTTGCTTGTTATTTTTAAATAAATTTGTAAATCCGGGTATGGATTTTCATTTAAAATATAGGACTTTATTTGGGTGTTTATTTATTTACAATATGACTATGGGGTTAGCAATGGGTAGGTATCTTACGGACACTTTTCCTTTACTAACCTGTGGGCTTGATGTTACCTGACATTAGAAAGGTGACATCAACCTCACAAATATTACCCCACTTGCCAACACAACAGGGCAAGTGGGAAGTGGTGGGCAAAGCATCTTTTCTGGGTGGCTGCAGGCTGCTATTTTTAGGCTGGGGGGCCAGTATCTTTTACCAGCCTGAGAATACCAGCCTCCAGCTGTCTGCTTTAGCTTGCCTGGTTGTTGAAAATGGGAGGAACCTCGCACCATTTTTTAAAATTATTTATTTAAATAGTTTTAAAATAAATGTCATGGGGACCCCTCCATTCTTCATAAACAGCCATTTTAAAGCTAACAGATGAGGATTGGAGCCCTCAACTGTCAGTTTTGACATGCTTGTTATCATAAATATAAGCGACCCCACATCATTTTTTTAAAAACTTATTTATTTATAGCACAGGCACCAGCTGATAAATAAAAGCAGACATAGGCCTTTGACCGGAGTTAAACTTTTTACTGCTGGTCACAGTTGCTGGCTCACGCTGTCATGCTATTTGAGCAGCGGTAATGATCTTACCTCTGGTCAGAGGCAGTGTTTGCCGCACTGTCATGCAGATTACAGCGTGGCAAACAACAAATGTTCAGGCCACCCATTCATCTGAATAGGGTCGGGGTTTGAGTTCGGGTACTGTTCTGGTACCCAAACCAAACTTTTTAAAAAATGTTCGGCTAAATCTGCCAAACCCGAAAATCCAGGGGTTTGCCCATCCAGGGGCAATATATTAATTAAATAAACTGTATATGTAGGTTGGTAACACTATACTTGGTGCATTGTGCTTTAAGGAAATTGGAGGTGGCTGCACATGCATGGTTCTCCCTTATCCACTCCTATGGGAGTTAAGAAAAGAGGAAAGCAAGTGTACTTGACAATTTTTGGAACTCCCATAGTGAAGTAAATAGAAAGAGTCACACGTGTGGTACCTCTCCCTTCCTAGTGGTGCAAGGCAGGGTCATAATTTTCAAAATAGGTCAGATCCTCATCTATTTGACATTTATGGCACCTATCCAATATAGGAATGCCAATTTAATACAGATCTGCAACCATATACAGGTGCAGATAGAGATGACAATAAAAGCTGCATTAAAGGGAACTTGTCATGTGAAAGAGCGCTATTAACTTGCATATATGGGGTTAATCTGCATGTTAACAGTTTTCTGAACCTGTCCAGTGCCCTCACTTTGAGCTTCACTGCTGGAAGGAAATAACTTTATTCCTCCTGCAGCATTTGGGGTTCAGTCATGGAGTCGGCACCGACGTGGGTTCAGTCACTGCATAGAGAACGGCGGCTGTAACCACACACCGGCACTGACTGACAGCTTTCTCAGCATTACGTCCGGCTGTCAGTCAGTGCGGTTACAGGAGCCAGACCCTCGACATATGTTTCACTGATAACACAGTGAAAAACTTCCCCACCAGCTCTAGCTTTATTAATGAAGCCGGTCATCTTGTGCCACTTATCTTGGGATATCTCCAGCCAAAATGAAAGGTAAAAAAGGAGAGATCTATACATAGGCTTATGAAAATTGACAACTCATAAGAACATGGTGGCTCAGTGGTTAGTACATGCTAAAGTCCTGGCTTCTCATGAAGCTTGTATATTGTTTCTGTGTTCATGTTCAGAATGGGATCTCGTGGGGACAGGGACTGACGAGAGTCCACTCTTTGTACACCAGTGTGCGAGATATAGGCACCATTTATACAATATTTAATAAATCAGACATTAAGCACATTATACACTGTGTTCCAAATTATTATGCAAATAATATTTCCTCATATTTTCTCTAAATTACCTATCTGAATTGCAGTCATTGTTATTTTCCAGTCATCTACTATTCTAGCATAATTGCAATGTTTTGGAACAAACTGCCTATGAAAACAGTATCTTTTTAAAAAAAATAAACACTCACAATGCATGTTCCAAATTATTATGCACAGCAGAGTTTTCAACCTTTTTGCTTTATTTTGAACAAAAAAATGGTCAATTGTGAAGTTATAAGCATTATCAGCTTATTACAAAATGAAATCAAACAGTTTTCAAGTGAAAACTTTATTCTAGGTGATGTTACATGTGCACATAGGACCCCTTGTTCGAAAGAAGCTTCTGAACCCTCTCGTCCATTGAATTTGTCAGTTTTTGGATGGTTTCTGCTTCAATTGTTTTGCATGTGGACAGAATACCCTCCCAGAGCTGTTGCTTAGATGTGAACTGCCTCCCGCCATCATAGACACTCCTTTTGATGATGCTCCAGAGGTTCTCAATGGGGTTGAGGTCAGGGAAAGATGGTGGCCACACCATAAGTTTGTCCTCTTTTATGCCCATAGCAGCCAGAGATGCAGATGTGTTTTTTGCAGCATGAGACGGTGCATTATCATGCATGAAAATGATCTTGCTGCGGAAAGCACGGTTCTTCCTCTTGAACCATGGCAGGAAGTGTTGTTTTAGAAACTTTCCACTTCCTGCCGACTTCAACTCAAAAATATTTCACAAATCCGTTCATTCCTCAACCAAGAATCTGCAAAAACCCTAGTCCATGCCCTCATCATCTCTCGCCTTGACTACTGCAACCTCGTGCTTTGTGGCCTCCCCTCGAACACTCTCGCAACCCTCCAATCTATTCTAAACTCTGTTGCCCGACTAATCCACCTGTCCCCCCGCTATTCCCCGGCCTCTCCCCTCTTTCAATCCCTGCACTGGCTCCCCATTGCCCAGAGACTCCACTACAAAACCCTAACCATGACATACAAAGCCATCCACAACCTGTCTCCTCCATACATCTGTGACCTCGTCTCCCGGTGCTTACCTACACGCAACCTCCGATCCTCACAAGATCTCCTTCTCTACTCCCCTCTTATCTCCTCTTCCCACAATCGCATACAAGATTTCTCTCGCGTATCACCCTTACTCTGGAACCCTCTACCACAACATATCAGACTCCCACCTACCATCGAAACCTTCAAAAAGAGCCTGAAGACCCACCTCTTCTGACAAGCCTACAACCTGCAGTAACCACCGATTGACCAAACCGCTGCATGACCTGCTCTACTCTCACCTACTGTATCCTCACCCATCCCTTGTACATTGTGAGCCCTTGTGGGCAGGGTCCTCTCTCCTCCTGTACCAGTTATGACTTGTATTATTCAAGATTATTGTACTTGTTATTATTATGCATACCCCTCCTCACATGTAAAGCGCCATGGAAAAAATGGCGCTATAACAATAAATAATAATAATAATTATGGAGTTCATCTTTACCCCTTCAGGGATCATAAAGGGGCCGACAATCTCTCTCCCCATGATTCCAGCCCAAAACAATACTCCACCTCCTCCTTGTTGGCACCTTGGCCGTGTTTTCATGGGGTGTCCATCAACCAGTCATTCTCCACTCCATCCATCTGGACCATTGAGCGTTGCACGGCACTCATCGGTGAGCAAAACAGTTTGGAAGTCAGTCTTCATGTATCGTTTGGCCCACTGGAGCCGTTTCTGCTTGTTGCAGTGGATAGAGGTGGTCGACAAGATGGCTTATGCACAGATGCAAACCTCTGAAGGACCCTGCATCTTGTTGTTCTGGGGACGTTGGAGGCACCAGCAGCTTCAAAAACTTGTCTGCTGCTATGACAAGGCATTTTTGCAGCTGCTCTTTTAACCTTACGCAATTGCCTGTTGGAAAGAGTCCTCAATTTTTCCTTATCAGCACGCACACATGTGTGCTGGGAATCAGCTACATACTTCTTGATTGTGCGATGATCACGATGAAGTGTCTTGGCAATGTTGATTGTAGTCATGCCTTGACCTAAATAATCCACAATTTGTTGCTTCTCAGCAGCCGACACATCCTTTTTCTTTCCCATTTTGGCAAAAAATGTAGGCTGCTTAATAATGTGGAACAGCCTTCTTAAGTAGTCTTGCCTTTATTTGGACACACCTGCCAAACTAATTTGCACAGGTATCTGCAATTGCTTTCAGTGATATAAAGAGCCCTGACACACATCACCATCAATGAGTTTAAATGACAAACAAAAAAATTCTAACCTTATCACTCCTAAACTCTATGTGCATAATAATTTGGAACACAGTGTAAAGGTGTGCTGACCTGAAATGCATTTTAAAGAATCGTTGATACAATATTTTCTTTTTATCTTATAAATGTCGATGAGACATTAGCAAAGCTCTCAAATGACCCGAACTTTGCCTGCGGGACAATAACGCTATTGATCCTATTTTCATAAGACATTTTATCACACATAATTTGTGCCGCAGGTTTGGCTCATGCTAATTGCTTTACTAAAAACAACAGATTGAGACTACATTGATTGCAATACATCTGGCAGTATAAACACCGCTTTATAGAAACCTCTGTGATTGCCAACTATTGATTGACCTTAAAGGATTAGAGTTAATATATTATCTGGAAGGAGACTTTGGACTTTATTTTGTGTGTGGAAACTTACTTGTGTGTAAAACGGGTGCCAGATGAGATATAGACTGGCATGATCATGCCCAGACAGCAGTAATATTAACTGGGATCTGGGTCATTGAGAACAAAGGTGTAGAAAGATCCATTTAAAAGATTTTATTTTCTTTGCAAAGAAAAGTTGTTAATGGACAGAGATAAATCTTGCTGTGGTCACAGAATCTTAGAGAAATTTCAGCACTAAACTATGTTCCCATCTCAGCCCTTGATTACTTTGTCCATTTATATAAAAGTTTGCATTCATTGGCACCTTAATCAATGGCATAAGCGGCTAAATTCGTCCATTTTGTTAGGTTTGGCCTATCCTTTTCTAACTGACAGCATTTGCATACTTGAACATACCGAGCATGCACGGTCATAGGGCAGTCCAGAGGAACAGTGTTACTCTCTTATCTCAGTTCCATCGTTAAGTGTCGCTCTTCTATTGCTATGGAAAATAGAAAAAATTGGAGTTCGGCTCAACAGGACTGAATTTTCCTTTTCTTTTTCAAAAGAAAATATAATGCATTCAAAACAAAAATTTGCATGGTCGATATGACCCAGTCGACTTGTTTTGACTGCACTAGGCAGTCTTACTCATGAGAGGAACAGTGTTACTCTCTTATCTCAGTTCCATCGTTAAGTGTCGCTCTTCTATTGCTATGATGGAATTATCCACCCAGGTCATTTAAGCCCTGCTCAGGCATCAGGATGCTGCTTGAGTATTCAGGTAGTTGACACTCCTACCACTATACTGCATCACTGCTAATCAACTCTGCTCTTCTGGTTATCATGATTCTAAGTCCCACTGTACAACTCTTATTTAGTAGTTCCAGCATCACTACATTGAGAGTTTCATTGTAAATTTAGTTTTGCTACACCGGTTCTTCATCACTAATTCAATTCTGATGCATTGCTGTGTCAGCTCCGTTACACCGAGCTCCTATTGCAAAGTCAACTCTACTACATTCATTCCTCATCACTGAGTCAAGTCTGCTACATTGCTGTTCAGCTTTTCTAGCGTTGTTCTAGTACAGGCATTCCAGTTATCGTTGTTCCAGCTCCCATTGTTTGACTTGAATGGCCTTGCTGCACCAACGTCACCTGTCTGTGCTGCATTAGAACTGATCACCCGACCAAAGGACTTTCAAGATCCACCTGTTCATTTGAAACATAAGAAACAGCTGTTAGGTAAGGTGTATGGTCATCTTTACATTTATCATAGGGCCATGACACCAATTTCTAATGGAGTCACAAAATATGGACAAATTCCCCTCATGTATCATTCAGAACTTCAGGGTTTTCTCTTGGTTAGAATGTTTTTGACAGTATTACATTTAATTAGGTCTGATATGTTTAATAAAACAAGGGCAGCAAACTCCAGAAAATGGGTGAACTGGTGTTACTCAGTTTGGAAAAATGAACACTTAGGGGCGATCTTAAAATAATGTACAAATATATGAAATGACATTACAGCAATTTTTCGAATGATTTTTTAACACCTAAGTCTGCAACGAGGACAAGAGGTCATCCTCTACCTCTAGAGGAAAGAAGGTTTTATCATAATCAGAGATGCAGATTCTTTACTGTAACCACAGTGAAACTATGGAACTATCTGCCACATGATATTGTAATGGTTGATTCACTGCTAAAATTCAAGACTGGCCTAAATATTGAGTGATTGGTGTCTGATCTATGGGGTTTTTGATAGGCCATCAATAAAAAAGTAGTGGCCAAACCCAAGAAGTATAGAAAAGTATGTCCAAGATCTCACCTGACTTACGAGTATCAGATACTAGATTTCTTGACTCCATTAGGAAAGCCACCATAAATTTAGAAATTTACTTTACAGCAGACACAAGGAAATATTCAGGGAGTGGGAGGAAGTGAGTCTTGACCATCGCCCACTGTGAATGGTGGATCCTGCTGTATCTATTAGTGTTATATGTCATTGTAATCCTGCCTGTAATGATAATAGGATGAAAGCGAACGAATGATCTCTACAAAGTTGTAAGTATCAACGTGTTGTGTGGTTCAGTGGTCAGTGTTAAATTGTAATATTTCAGAATCTTTTTTTTTTAAATGAAGACATCGACATGGAAATTTTGAAAAAAAGTGGTCGGATGCATCATGCCAAAGAGCACAAGGAGGTAACAGTCCATAAGCTTTTTATTTTCTCAGATATGATGGTAAAATGCAATAGTTATAAAAACCATTAACAAGATGACATTGGGTAATCACAAGTAAATTGTACACTATAGGGCATATAATGAGCCTTAAAGTTCACTCCGAACATTGGGGAAACTTCTTGAGGATTATGCTTATGTCCCTCTAACAGGGGTAAAATACCTGCTCCTGTGAAAACTACTGTGCAGACTCCTCCAATAGCAGTGGCCCTGGCGGGGATCTCCAGCTCTTCCCGCTAGGCTGCAAGTTATCCTGACAAAGTTTACCAAAGCTTGTTGGGCCTCTGTTGCTTCAATTGACCCCCTTCCTATTCTCTGCCTCAGTCCAGGCCAACCCCCCCACCGTACATTGGCGCTGGAAGCAATGGCCGGCTCACTCGTGTCTCACGTTCACCACCACAAGCGTCCTCTTCCAAGAAAAGTCTCAGAACGTATATTTGGTGCTTGACTGACATCGAGTGTCTTCGAGGTCTGAGTGAAAGAGTGAAAAAGGACTGGACTCTGGTTCTTGACTGGCAAATCCTGGACTCTGGGTCTTGACCTGCACAGATCTAAGGTTCATGCCTTGAGTGGCGTAGTCGGGACTCTGGGTCTTGACCGGCGCAGATTGGGTCCTTGGGTCTTGATCAGTGTAGTCTGTACTCTGGGTCTGATCTGATGCAGCTGGGGTCCTGTTTGTAACTGAACTTTTTATATTGAGGAACTCCATCATGAATGGCATCTGACTAGGTATTACATCTAAACTTGCCCTCCCTGCAACTTTTCCTCTATCAGTTCCACATTGTCCCGTCTGAATGGTAGGTGGCAGCATTTTGGCACCAATGATACACAACGTCGTGGTTTTTCAAAAGTATTGTCATTTCCTCTTACAGCTAGTTATTAACATGTGAAAATATTTCCAGAGAAAATATAGAATTTAACAAAGTAAAAAACAACCATTGGATAAAATATTCATAAATAAGCGCTTAAAGACCCAGTAACAGAGGATCTGTTTATTGCTGGGATCGAAAGCAAGACAGGTCCTCACAAATAATTACTGAACAATAAGAAGCCCTCAAGGTACCAGGTGTTAGAACTTCTTGAAACATATGAAGTACCGTAAGTTTTCACGTCTGAGATTTTTCTCTTTGTGTTTCACAAACAATATTTAGAAAAGGAAACATAAAAGCCATTTATTCGCAGTTGTGTTTGGCACCACCATGCTGAGATGCAACGTTTTCTGTCAAAGCGTGGGGGAAAGCGCACAGCAATAGTACAGAATACTACCAAAAATAATTAGTCAAAGTCATTTCTTAAACAGCTATTGGTCATTCATGGAGTCTGCAATAATTAATTCAAAGATACGTTTTATCCACCGAGCTGCGGAGAGCAATTATTCACATGAATATATAAACAAAGCCGACATGTAATACAGAGAAATATTCTATCGTGGTCACTGATACTAGCAAATATTCAAAATAAAAATGTAAAAATTGAGACATTATGTTGGATTTTTAGTCATTGCAGCCATTGGGGACATAATCACAGGTCTCAGCAGTCTCTGGCACGTACAATGACATTAGTAGCATATTACACTGTGCAGTAAGTGAGCTCACACACATTAGATAAAGCTCAAATTTATTATCAAAATTTGGCCATAGAGAACGATTGTTGGCTCATTCTGTGAAACAAATGATTTATTTGATTCATTCGTTTCAACTGGTGACTTAATATTATTATTATTTATTATTAAAGCGCTATTTATTCCATGGCGCTTTACATGTGAGGAGGGGTATACATAATAAAAACAAGTACAGTACGATACAAGTCACAATGGTACAGGAGGAGAGAGGATCCTCCCCGTGAGGGCTCACAATCTACAAGGGTTAGGTGGCTTGGTTGAGCGGTGGTTACTGCAGGTTGTAGGCTTGTCGAAAGAGGTGGGTCTTCAGGATCTTTTTGGAGGTTTCGATGGTAGGTGAGAGTTTAATATGTTGTGGTAGAGAGTTCCAGAGTAGGGGGATGCACGGGAGAAATCTTGCATGCAATTGTGGGAAGAGGAGATAAGAGGGGAGTAAAGAAGGAGATCTTGTGAGGATCGGAGGCTGCGTGCAGGTAAGTATCAGGAGATGAGGTCACAGATGTATGGTGGAGACAGGTTGTGGATGGCTTTGTATGCCATGGTTAGGGTTTTGAACTGAAGTCTTTGTGTAATGGGGAGGCATTGCAGGGATTGACAAAGGGGAGAGGCAGGGGAATAGCGGGGTGACAGGTGGATTAGTCGGGCAGCAGAGTTTAGAATAGACTGGAGGGGTGCGAGAGTGTTACAGGGGAGGCCACAGAGCAGGAGGTTGCAGTAGTCAAGATGATGAGAGCATGAACTAGGGTTTTTGCAGATTCTTGGTTGAGAAATGTACGGATCAGTGAAATATTTTGGGAGGGAGCAAAAAGAGAGATGGGCGGACAGTTCAAGATGGACGTGTTGTTTCAGTAGTTTTGAGGCATAGGGAAGAAGTGATATGGGGCGATAGCTAGATGCAGTGGATGGGTCAAGGGAGGGCTTTTTGAAGATAGGTGTGATTGAGGTATGTTTAAAGCTTGAAGGGAAAACACCAGTTGTTAGTGATAGGTTGAAATATGGGTTATGGTTGGGATGAAGACTGTGGTGAAGTTTGGGATGAAGTGGGATGGGATTAAGTCAAGTGCACAGGTGGTGAGATGTGATCTTGAGAGTAGAGTGGAGAGTTTATCTACTGTAATGGTGGTGAAGTTGGTTTTGGAGGTGGAGGTTTGGGCAGTTAGGAGGAAGGGCTCTGGGAGTTGTCGACCAAAACTGTCTCTGATGTTATCAATCTTCTGCTTGAAAAATGAGGCAAAGTCTTCAGCTGAGATGAGTTTAGAGGGAGGAGGTGCTGGGGGACAGAGGAGAGAATTGAAGGTGTTGAATAGCTGTTTAGGGTTGTGAGACAGGGAGGATATGAGAGATGAGAATTAGGTTTGTTTAGCTGTGGCGAGTGTGGCCTTGAAAGTAGTGAGGGAATGTTTGAATGCGATGAAGTCCTCTTTGGAGTGGGATCTATTTCATCACCACTCAGCAAACCCTGGAAGCCCGTCTCAGTTCTTTGGTCAGGCTGGTGTGCCAGGGTTGACTATTGTTTTTATGAGCTTTGGTATGTGTGAGAGGGGCAACCGATTCCAGAGCTGCAGCTATTGTGGTGTTATATAGAGTGGCAGCGGCATCCGCATTGTGTAAGGAACTTATGTCTGTAAGAGGGAGAAGAGATTCAGACAGTGAGTGTATATAGAGGTTTTTAAGATATCTGCGAGGGTGTGCGAGTTTGTGGAGTGGGGATTGTGGACCTGGAGAGGATAGGAAAGAGAACATACGCAGGTTGTGGTCAGAAAGAGGAAGAGTTGAGTTAGAGAGGTTGGATAGGGAGCAGAGGCAGGTGAAGATGAGGTCTAGTGTGTGGCCATCTTTGTGAGTGGCTGCAGAAGACCATTGAGTGAGGCCAAAGGAGGAAATGAGAGATAGAAGCTTAGTGGCAGCTGAGAGGGAAGTGTCAATGGGGATGTTGAAGTCTCCCAAGATGATAGTGGGGATGTCAGTTGAGAGGAAATTAAGTAGCCAGGTGGAGAAGTGGTCAAAGAAGGTGATGGCTGGCCCTGTGGGGGCGGTAAATGACAGCCAGTTGGAGGTTGGAGGGGGAGTAGATGCGCACAGAGTGCACCTCAAAGGAAGGGAGGGTAACAGAGGGTAGCAGTAGGATTGGCATTAAGGAGCAGTTATCTGACAGGAGAAAACCAACTCCTCCACCATGCTTGTGCTGGGGCGGGGGTGTGGGAATGGTGGAATCCACCATACAAGAGTGCAGCAGGAGAGGCTGTGTCAGAGGGTGTGAGCTAGGTTTCGGTGATGGCGAGGAAGGAAAGTTTGTGAGTAATGAAAAGATCATGGATGTAGGAAAGTTTGTTGCAGGCAGAGCGAGCATTCCATAGAGCTCCTGCTAGTGGGACTGGGGAAGCGGGGGCTGGGCGAATGAGTATAAGGTTAGAGAGGTTACAGAAAGTTGTGATAGAGCATTGATGGGAGGTAGAAATGACTGTGGGAATGTGGTGAGGAGGACCAGAATTTGGAGCAATGTCACCGGCAGTGAGGAGAAGCAGAGAAAGTGTTAGCAGGTGGGAGCAGGAGAGAGCATGAGGATTGTATGTGATGAACAGTTCTGTGGAGGAGGTGAGATGGATGGGGAGGATTGAAGAAGAGATGAACAGTTCCTTACTTGGTGTACAGATTAGGGGGGTTAATAGAAAGTGGAGGATTATAGGCTATATAGGATTATAGACTTACTGACAACGATTCATAATTGTTCAAAACACCAATCGGGCGAAAAAAATCTATTATTGACAGATATAGTCGAGGATGTGTTTAAGGTTAATGTAGCCAATATATTCTGCAATGTGCGTGCCGGCTACCATGTGTACCTGTCATGATCTCCATGGCCAGAGAACTAGCATAAGCCTCAATAGGAACAAGCTCTTGGAAGATGTAACTATACTGACCATGAACTAAACCTACCGCATCATCTAGAAGTAGCCAGGTAGCATGTCCTACTTTTTATCCCTATATGCCCAGCGCCGGCCGGAGAACTAAATAATGCTAGCAGAGGGAAATATAAGACCTGACTCACCTCTAGAGAAATGCCCAAAAAGGAGACAGAGGCCCCCCACATATATTGGCGGTGATATGAGATGAAACAACAAACGCAGCAGGAAAATAGTTTTAGCAAATTTGAGGTCCGCTTTCTAGATAGCAGAAGACAGAAAGCATACTTTCATGGTCAGTAGAAAACCCTAACAAAACACATCCAGAAATTACTTTAGGACTCTGGCATTAACTCATAATACCAGAGTGGCAATTCCTGATCAACAAGAGCTTTCCAGACACAGTAACGAAACTGCAGCTGTGAACTGGAACCAAAATACAAAAACAAAACATGGACGAATGTCCAACTTATCTAGTAGATGTCTGGGAGCAGGAACAAGCACAGAGAGGCTTCTGATAACATTGTTGACCGGCAAGCATCTAACAGAGAAGCCAGGTTATATAGCGACACCCAGATCTAATCAGAACAGGTGAACAGGGAAGATGATGTCACAAGTTCAATTCCACCAGTAGCCACCGGGGGAGCCCAGAATCCAAATTCACAACATGTACCCATCAATAAATCACAATAGAATCGAGGTGGGAGGGCAATTGGCATCAAAATGGTAAAGTTCATGTAATTTTGCCACGTAAATACCGTTATCAGAGATTACCAGCATCGTTTAAGGGGATTATACAGGACTTTCTTTTTTACTACGAGCGTAAAAACTAACAGGCAGGTAGTTGCAATCTGCCTGTTGTACTCTGAATGCTTCTGCTGGTGACTCAGCTGCTCAACATCAACTGAGTAGCTCATCCTCTTCTGGGCTTCTCTGTTGATGTGACATGACTGCAGATGTCATGCTGATTGTCAGCTGGTTCCCCACAATTAGGCAACCAGGAGCCGTCTCTCAATCAGAATAAATTCGGCAGTCACGTCCTGTCAACAGATCAGAGAGGAAAAGAGGCCGCTGCTCTGTGGATGTGATTTCAGCAGAAGAGATCAGTTCATGGCACAACAGGCAGGTAGGTAGCAATTACCTGCTTGTAAGATTTTCGTCCCAAAACAAGAAAAACAGCAGAAACTTCAAGTGGATGTGCTTCCTCGTATTTTAGTGCCGCGGTAGCACACTTTTGCAGTGAGGAGGCAGTGACCCACAAAGTTCAACAACAAAACTCCTTTAATGTGTTTCTTCACAGCATTAAATGTCCCAATTCACACAATTGCATATAATCTCAGTGCATAGTATTAGTGTCCATTTCACCGCACTACATACTACACGGCATCCTTCTATTTACAGTCACTAAACACGCTGGCCTTCCTTTGACCAGTAGCCGTGGGCGACTGCACCGCTGTGTCAATGTACAATAAAAACGGAAACGGGAAATAGGAAAAGTCAGCTCACCGAAATGCCTTGCACCTTGTTTATGAGTATCATCTGTGCGGAGCAGTCCCAGTCTCAGACTCAGTCAATGAAGGAAAAAAACTTAAGGAACGTACACCAGCGAAAGAAACAGTCCCAATAAAGGGATAAAAACAGCTTTTTATTTAAACCATTTAAAATTGTAAATAAGCAGTGTGGGTAACTGCACAGATGATATACATATAAAAATCCTACGCTTTTCAGTGATAAGCCTTAGCCATGACTAAGGCTTATCGCTGAAATGCACAGGTTTTTTCGCTTTTTATTTTGGCATTTTGGGGCCCCATGTGCTCAGGGTTCTCAGACCTAGTATGCTTTGTTTAGGGGCAACTGTTTGGGCCTCTGAATAAAACATGAATAGTCCTTTTTTGGATAGGTTTGGATAGGTTGGATAGGTTGTGAATTGGTTACAGGGACCTTTTATATATACGTAGTGGTTAGTGTTGAGCGATACCTTCCGATACTTGAAAGTATCGGTATCGGATAGTATCGGCCGATACCTGAAAAATACAAGTCAATGGGACACAAATATCGGAAGGTATCCTGGATGGTTCCCAGGGTCTGAAGGAGAGGAAACTCTCCTTCAGGCCCTGGGATCCATATTCATGTAAAAAATAAAGAATTAAAATAAAAAATATGGATATACTCACCCCTCCGGCGGCCCCTGGACATTACTGATGTAATCGGCAGCCTCCGTTCCGAAGAATGAGGAGTTTAGGACCTTCGATGATGTCGCGGCTTGTGATTGGTCGCGTGACCGCTCATGTGACCGCTCACGCGACCAATCACAAGCCGCGACGTCATCGCAGGTCCTAAACTCCTCATTCTTAGGACCGGAGGCTGCCGGTTACATCGGTAAGGTATTTTTTATTTTAATTCTTTATTTTTTACATGAATATGGATCCCAGGGCCTGAAGGAGAGTTTCCTCTCCTCCAGACCCTGGGAACCATACACTGGGAACTTCCGATTCCGATTTCCGATATCACAAAAATATCGGAACTCGGTATCGGAATTCCGATACCGCAAATATCGGCCGATACCCGATACTTGCGGTATCAGAATGCTCAACACTAGTAGTGGTATTTGGGTATCTTTTTTGTATACACAATATTGTGGAACTTTTGCACTTTAAACATAATTAGTATTGTCCCCAAAAAATTGTAAACGGAATTATTAAAAGTTATATTTTATTTCTGCAATTCGCTTATACTATCCATTTCTGATTTGGGTTGATACTGTCCCTACTCTTTCATGTTTGACATTTCTGAAGCAATGAGAGTCCACCTAACTTATGGGTGCATGTCTCCAGAAGCATGAGTTGGGCTTGGTCACTACGGCGTACTGGTCACTCCAATGGCAGTTTGCAATTTTCACATGGCAACATCCACTGCTGCTTGTTTCTGGAAAATATCCATGAAGTCAAAATCGTCACTGCACCTGTAGATAAATTCCCAAAGGGGTATAATTTCCTAAATGGAGTCCTGTTGTGAATTCCGTTCTCGGGCTCCCTCCTGTGGTCGTGAATGGTACTTTGTTGAGTTCTGTTCGTGGGCTCCCTCTGGTGGCTTTGAGTGATACTGCTGGTCTTTAGCTGGGCTCCAGCTGCCTCGTTTTCTGCAGTGCTGGTTGCCTATTTAACTCCACCTAGATCTTTACTTGTTGCCAGCTGTCATTGTATTCAGTATTGGTTCAGTTCTCTCTGGGACTTCACGTGTGACCTGTCTCCTCCTGGAGAAGCTAAGTTCATGCTAGTTCATTTTTGCTTATTGCTTTTGGAAAATGTTTCTCAGTATATGATAAGTTCAGTCCAGCTTGCTTATATGCTATTTTCTTGCTAGCTGGAAGCTCTGGGGAGCAGAGTTGCTCCCTCACATCGTGAGTCGGTGTGAGGGTCTTTTGTACTCTCTGCGTGGATATTTTGTAGTATTTTATACTGACCGCACAGTTCCCTTGCTATCTTCATACTATTTAGTACTAGTGGGCCTCTTTTGCTAAAACCTGTTTTCATTCCTATGTTTGTATTTTCCTCTTAACTCACCATCATTATTTGTGGGGGGCTGACTTTACTTTGGGGAAATTTCTCTGAGGCAAGTGAGGCTTTTGTTTCTCTCTAGGGGTAGCTAGCTCTCAGGCTGTCTAGGGAGAGTTAGGTACGCCCCACGGCTGCCTATAGTGTGTGTGATAGGATCAGGTTTGCGGTCAGTAAAGTTCCCACGTCCCCAGAGCTTGTCTTATATTTCTGGTTTACATATCAGGTCATTCCAAGTGTTCCTAACCACCAGCACCATAACAGTACAGCTGGCCCGAAAGTGTTAATGCCTCACAAAAGAGGGATAAGAGAAGTCCTGAGTTCATTTTTTTTTTTCTGCAGTGTGTTTTGCTTCTCTCCTCCCCTTAATCTCTGGGTGGTTCAGGACTCAGCTGCAGATATGAACATTCAAAGTCTGTCCTCTAGTTTGGATCATCTCACTGCAAGGGTACAAAGCATTCAGGATTTTGTAGTTCAGAATCCTATGTTAGAGCCTAGAATACCAATTCCTGATTTGTTTTATGGAGATAGATCTAAGTTTCTGAATTTCAAAAACAATTGCAAATTGTTTCTTGCTCTGAAACCCCACTCCTCTGGTGACCCTACTCAGCAAGTTAAAATTATTATTTCTTTGTTATGTGGCGACCCTCAAGACTGGGCATTCTCCCTGGTGCCAGGAGATCCTGCATTGCTAAATGTAGATGCGTTTTTTCTGGCACTTGGATTGCTTTATGAGGAGCCTAATTCAGTAGACCAGGCAGAAAAGACTTTGCTGGCTCTGTCTCAGGGTCAGGATGAAGTGGAGGTTTACTGCCAGAGGTTTAGGAAGTGGTCTGTGCTCACTCAATGGAATGAGTGTGCCCTGGCAGCGATTTTCAGAAAGGGTCTTTCTGAAGCCTTTAAGGATGTTATGGTGGGGTTCCCCACGCCTGCGGGTCTGAATGATTCAATGTCCTTGGCCATTCAGATTGATCGGCGTTTGCGGGAGTGCAAACCTGTGCACCATCTGGCGGTGTTCTCTGAGCAGAAGCCTGAGTCTATGCAATGCGATAGGATTCTGACCAGAATTGAACGGCAAAATCACAGACGTCAGAATGGGTTGTGTTTTTACTGTGGTGACTCCACTCATGCTATCTCTGTTTGTCCTAAGCGCACTAAAAGGTTCGCTAGGTCTGTCACCATTGGTACTGTACAGCCTAAATTTATTTTGTATGTTACTTTGATTTGCTCTCTGTCATCCTACTCAGTTATGGCTTTTGTGGATTCAGGCGCTGCCCTGAATTTGATGGATTTGGAATTTGCCAGGCGCTGTGATTTTTTCTTGGAGCCTTTGCAGTTTCCTATTCCACTAAGGGGAATTGATGCTACGTCATTGGCCAAGAATAAGCCTCAGTACTGGACTCAAGTGACCATGTGCATGACTCCTGCACATCAGGAGGATATTCGCTTTCTGGTGTTACATAATTTGCATGATGTTGTCGTGTTGGGGTTGCCATGGCTGCAGGTTCATAATCCAGTATTGGATTGGAAATCAATGTCTGTGTCTAGCTGGGGTTGTGAAGGGGTACATGGTGATGTTCCTTTGGTGTCAATTGCCTCTTCTACTCCTTCTGAAGTCCCTGAATTTTTGTCGGATTACCAGGATGTATTTGATGAGCCCAAATCCAGTGCCCTACCTCCTCATAGAGATTGTGATTGTGCTATAAATTTGATTCCTGGTAGTAAGTTCCCTAAGGGTCGACTGTTCAATTTGTCTGTGCCAGAGCATGCCGCTATGCGGAGTTATATAAAGGAGTCCTTGGAGAAAGGACATATTCGCCCGTCCTCGTCACCATTGGGAGCAGGGTTCTTTTTTGTGGCCAGGAAGGATGGTTCTTTGAGACCCTGTATTGATTATCGCCTTCTTAATAAAATCACGGTCAAATTTCAGTACCCTTTGCCTCTGCTGTCCGATCTGTTTGCTCGGATTAAGGGGGCTAGTTGGTTCACCAAGATAGATCTTCGAGGAGCGTATAATCTTGTGCGTATAAAGCGGGGCGATGAATGGAAAACAGCATTTAATACACCCGAAGGCCATTTTGAGTACTTGGTGATGCCATTTGGGCTTTCTAATGCCCCTTCCGTGTTTCAGTCCTTTATGCATGACATCTTCCGAGAGTATCTGGATAGATTCATGATTGTATACCTGGATGATATCCTGGTCTTTTCTGATGATTGGGAATCTCATGTGAAGCAGGTCAGGATGGTATTTCAGGTCCTGCGTGCTAATGCTTTGTTTGTGAAAGGCTCTAAATGTCTCTTCGGAGTCCAGAAGGTATCCTTTTTGAGCTTTATTTTTTCCCCTTCTACTATCGAGATGGATCCAGTTAAAGTCCAGGCCATTTATGATTGGACTCAACCTACATCTGTGAAGAGTCTTCAGAAGTTCCTGGGCTTTGCTAATTTTTACCGTCGCTTCATCACTAATTTTTCCAGTGTGGTTAAGCCTTTGACTGATCTGACCAAAAAGGGTGCTGATGTAACGAATTGGTCTCCTGCGGCCGTTGAGGCCTTTCAGGAGCTGAAATGTCGGTTTTCTTCGGCTCCTGTCTTGTGTCAGCCGGATGTTTCTCTCCCTTTTCAGGTCGAGGTTGATGCTTCTGAGATTGGAGCAGGGGCTGTCTTGTCTCAGAGAAGCTCTGATGGCTCTGTGATGAAGCCATGTGCTTTCTTTTCTAGAAAGTTTTCGCCTGCCGAGCGTAATTATGATGTTGGCAATCGGGAGTTGTTGGCAATGAAGTGGGCATTTGAGGAGTGGCGACATTGGCTTGAGGGAGCCAAGAATCGTGTGGTGGTTTTGACGGATCACAAGAATTTGATTTATCTCGAGTCTGCCAAGCGGCTAAATCCTAGACAGGCTCGATGGTCGTTGTTTTTCTCCCATTTCGATTTCGTGGTTTCATACCTTCCGGGCTCTAAGAATGTGAAGGCTGATGCCCTTTCTAGGAGTTTTGTGCCTGACTCTCCGGGAGTTCCTGAACCGGCTGGTATCCTCAGAGAGGGGGTGATTCTGTCTGCCATCTCCCCTGATTTGCGGCGGGTGCTGCAGGAGTTTCAGGTCGATAGACCTGACCGTTGTCCACCGGAGAGACTGTTTGTCCCTGATAGATGGACCAGTAGAGTTATTTCCGAGGTTCATTGTTCAGTGTTGGTGGGTCATCCTGGGATTTTTGGGACCAGAGATTTGGTGGCTAGGTCCTTTTGGTGGCCTTCCTTGTCGCGAGATGTGCGTTCTTTTGTGCAGTCCTGTGGGATTTGTGCTCGGGCCAAGCCTTGCTGTTCTCGTGCCAGCGGATTGCTTTTGCCTTTGCCTGTCCCAAAGAGGCCCTGGACGCATATTTCCATGGATTTTATTTTGGATCTTCCGGTCTCTCAGAGGATGTCTGTCATCTGGGTGGTTTGCGATCGTTTTTCTAAGATGGTCCATTTGGTGCCATTGCCTAAATTACCTTCCTCCTCTGATTTGGTTCCGCTGTTCTTTCAGAATGTGGTTCGTTTGCATGGTATTCCTGAGAACATTGTGTTGGACAGAGGGTCCCAGTTTGTGTCCAGATTTTGCCGGTCCTTTTGTGCTAAGATGGGCATTGATTTGTCTTTTTCTTCGGCCTTCCATCCTCAGACAAATGGCCAAACCGAAAGAACTAATCAGACCTTGGAAACTTATCTGAGATGTTTTGTTTCTGCTGATCAGGATGATTGGGTGACTTTTTTGCCATTGGCTGAGTTCGCCCTCAATAACCGGGCTAGTTCTGCTACTTTGGTTTCACCTTTTTTTTGTAATTCTGGTTTTCATCCTCGTTTTTCCTCAGGGCAGGTTGAGCCTTCTGACTGTCCTGGTGTGGATTCTGTGGTGGACAGGTTGCAGCAGATTTGGAACCATGTAGTGGACAATTTGGCGCTGTCATAGGAGAAGGCTCAGCGCTTTGCTAACCGCTGTCGCTGTGTGGGTCCCCGACTTCGTGTGGGGGATTTGGTTTGGTTGTCTTCTCGTTATGTTCCTATGAAGGTTTCCTCACTTAAGTTTAAGCCTCGTTTCATTTGTCCTTATAAGATTTCTGAAATCCTCAATCCTGTGTCATTTCGTTTGGACCTCCCAGCATCTTTTGCCATCCATAATGTGTTCCATAGGTCATTGTTGTGGAGGTATGTGATGCCTGTGGTTCCTTCTGTTGATCCTCCTGCTCCGGTGTTGGTCGAGGGAGAATTGGAGTATGTGGTGGAGAAGATCTTGGATTCTCGTGTCTCGAGACGGAAGCTTCAGTACTTGGTTAAGTGGAAGGGCTATGGTCAGGAGGATAATTCCTGGGTTGTTGCCTCTGATGTCCATGCTGCTGATTTGGTTCATGCCTTTCATTTGGCTTGTCCTGATCGGCCTGGGGGCTCTGGTGAGGGTTCGGTGACCCCTCCTCAAGGGGGGGTACTGTTGTGAATTCCGTTCTCGGGCTCCCTCCTGTGGTCGTGAATGGTACTTTGTTGAGTTCTGTTCGTGGGCTCCCTCTGGTGGCTTTGAGTGATACTGCTGGTCTTTAGCTGGGCTCCAGCTGCCTCATTTTCTGCAGTGCTGGTTGCCTATTTAACTCCACCTAGATCTTTACTTGTTGCCAGCTGTCATTGTATTCAGTATTGGTTCAGTTCTCTCTGGGACTTCACGTGTGACCTGTCTCCTCCTGGAGAAGCTAAGTTCATGCTAGTTCATTTTTGCTTATTGCTTTTGGAAAATGTTTCTCAGTATATGATAAGTTCAGTCCAGCTTGCTTATATGCTATTTTCTTGCTAGCTGGAAGCTCTGGGGAGCAGAGTTGCTCCCTCACATCGTGAGTCGGTGTGAGGGTCTTTTGTACTCTCTGCGTGGATATTTTGTAGTATTTTATACTGACCGCACAGTTCCCTTGCTATCTTCATACTATTTAGTACTAGTGGGCCTCTTGCTAAAACCTGTTTTCATTCCTATGTTTGTATTTTCCTCTTAACTCACCGTCATTATTTGTGGGGGGCTGACTTTACTTTGGGGAAATTTCTCTGAGGCAAGTGAGGCTTTTGTTTCTCTCTAGGGGTAGCTAGCTCTCAGGCTGTGAAGAGGCGTCTAGGGAGAGTTAGGTACGCTCCACGGCTGCCTATAGTGTGTGTGATAGGATCAGGTTTGCGGTCAGTAAAGTTCCCACATCCCCAGAGCTTGTCCTATATTTCTGGTTTACCTATCAGGTCATTCCAAGTGTTCCTAACCACCAGCACCATAACAGGGTCCCTTGAGAGAGGAGTCTACTATTCTTGCAAAAAGGGGCAAACTGTTCTAGGAAAATCTGTGCTCCAGGAGGCAAATAGCGTTCTGTTCCTACCAAGTTTTTCCATATGGCTAAGTAGTACTGTACAGCCACATATGGGGTATTGCCACGTTCAGTAGAAATTGTGGTACAAATTATGGTGCCATTTTTACACACTTCTTGTGTGAAAATGTCAAATCTGGGGCTAAAACAAAATTTTCGTGGTAGAAATGTAGTTATTTTTCTTCACTGCCCAATGGTATAAAATTCTGTGACACATCCGTGGTGTCATTATGATCACTGCACCCTTAGATGCATTCATTGAGAGGTGTAGTTTGTAAAATGGGGTCAATTATGGGGGATTCTGCCGTTCTGGCACCTCATGAACTCTTCCAGTGGGCCATGGCACCTACAAACCATAACAGTAATATCTGGCGCTCCTTGCCTACTGATCTTTGCACTGTGCCTGAAAAATAATTCCCGATTGCATGTAGGGTATTAGCACATTCATTAAAAAATGCACCTCAGTTTGCTGTAAAAAAATTGTCCTATTAGCCCTTAGAAAAATTAAAACTTGGCCCTAAAACAACATTTTAGTGTCAAAAATGTAATTATTCTTTCTTCACCATTCAATGGTATAATATTTTGTGAGGCACATGTGGTGTTAATATGATCACTGCACCCCTAGATTAATTCATTGGGGAGTGTAGTTTGTAAAATGAGTTCACCTATAGTGGGTTTCTGTTGTTTTGGCACCTCAGGGGCTCTGCCAATGTACTATAGCACCCTCAAACCATTCCAGCAAAATCTGAACTCTAATATGGCGCTTCTTCCCTTCTGAGCTTTGCACTGTGCTTCAAAAGTAGTATTCTCCCACTTATAGGGTATCAGCATACTCAGGAGAAATTGCACAACAAATTGGTGCAATTTATCATGTTACCCTTATGAAAATGCAAAATTTTGCGGCTAAAATAACATTTTTGTGCAGAAAATGTGATTTTATTATTTTCATGACTCAACGGTTAACTTCTGTGAAGCACCTGGATGTTCAAGGTGCTCACCAAACATCTAAATTCATTCCGTGAGTGGTCTAGTTTTCAAAATGGGGTCACTTGTGGGGGTTTACTCTGTTCAGTCACATCAGGGGCTCTCCAAACGGGACATGATGTCCGCTAATGAATACAGGAAATTTTACATTCAAAAAGTCAAATGCCGCTCCTTCCCTTCCGAGCCCTGCCGTGCGCCCAAGCAGTAGTTTTCTCCCTCATATGGGGTATAGGTGTACTCAGGAGAAATTTCTCAATAAATTTTATGGTGCAATTTCTCCTTTTACCCTTATGAAAATGCAAAATTTGGGCCAAAAAAAAAAATTTTGTGGGGAAAATGTGATTTTATTATTTTCCACACTCAACGTTATAAATTTCTGTGAATCACATGGGGGTTCAAGGTGCTCACCACACATCTAAATACATTCCTTAAGGGGTCAATTTTCCAAAATGGGGTAACTTGTGGGGGGGTTTCCTCTGTTTAGGTACATCATGGGGCTTCCAAATGGGATATGATGTCCGCTAATGACTCCCGGAAATTTTACATTAAAAAAGTCCAATGGCGCTCCTTCCTTTCTGTGCTCTGCCGTGAGCCCAAAAAGTGGTTTTCTCCCTCATATAGGGTATAGGCATGCTCAGGAGAAATTACACAACAAATGCTGAGGTCCATTTTTTCCTGTTACCCTTGTCAAAATAAAAAAATTGGAATTTGAAGTAAATTTTTTGTTAAAAAAGTTAAGTGCTAATTTTTCTAACAAAAAAAAATGTTGGTTCCAAAATTGTGCTGATGTAAAGTAGACATGTGGTAAATGTTATTTTTTAACTATTTTATGTGACATAGCTCTCTGATTTATGGACATAAAAATTAAAAGTTTAAAAATTGCGACATTTTCTAAATTTTCCCAAATTTCCATTTTTTTAACAAACGCAAGTCATATTGAAGAAATTTTAACACTATCATGAAATACAATATATAACAAAAAAACATTCTCAGAATCATCGAGATTCGTTGAAGCATTCAAGAATTATAACGGCATAAAGTGACAGTGGTTAGAATTGTAAAAATTGGCCTGGTCATTAATGTGCAAACTATCTTCGGGGTTAAAGGGGTTAACATACATCATGACAAGCATCTTCAGCACTTATTAAAGCCCGTTTGGCTGTTATGACCTGCTGCAGACATAATGTGCAGCCAGAAACCACCTTCTTGCAGTGTTCCTGAGGAATCTTGGCCCATCCCTCATGGAGAATGGCCTCCAAATGACTAATATTCTTGTAAAGAGAGTGTTTAGGGTTATTCTATGGCGTTCTAGTCAGGCCACTGTGATGGAAACTCCAGAATCATATAGTACTTCTTTTGAAGCCAAGTCTTGATGTACTGCTAGTTATACCTGGAATCATTGTCCTGAAGGAAAGTCTAATGATGCAAAAGCCTCAGTTTCCTCACAGAAGGCATGACATTTTCTATTAGGTTTTCTGGATACTTGATTAAATCCATCTTGTTCTTCACACACTGCAGGTTTCTAGCGACAAAGAAAGCAAAGCAGCTCGAGAGCATCACCAAGCCACCACCATGATTCACTATAGGCATCACTGAGTCACCACCATGCTTCACTGTAGGCATCATGGTATAAGCTTTATTCTTTCTCCAGATGTATTGCTGATCCATAGGCCTAACAGTTAACGTTTTGTTGTATCACTCCAAAGAAGAGAATCTCAAAAAGTTTGTGGATTAATTATAAAGTTTTGAGCACATTGGAGCCAATCTTTGAAGGTTTTTTGAGTCAGTTGAAGTGATGTCTTGGAGTTTGGGTATGGAGACCATACTGTTTAGTATGCGCCTTATTGTACAAACTGAATCCTCAGTGCTGCTGCCAATTTTTGCTGCAGGCCTTTTGCAGTCACTCGTTGGTTTTCGACCACCTGCTTCTTCAGGAATATGGTGGCAAGCGGTGACAGCTTCCTCTTTCTGCCATATCCAGGTAGTATAGCCGGTATTCCTGTGTCTTTAAACTTGTAAACCTTGCTTTCATCTGTGTTTCAATGATCTCTTTTCTAAAATTTTCAGACCACTCTCTTTACAAGAATATTAGTAATCTGGAGGCCATTCTCCATGAGGGATGGGCCAAGATTTCTCAGGAACCCTGCCAGAAGCTGGTTTCTGGCTACACATCATGTCTGCAGCAGGTCATAACAGCCAGAGGGGCTCTAATAAATGTTGAAGACGCTTGTCATGAAGTAGGTGAATAATCACGAGACAGCAGCATTTAGTAAAAATGTCATTTTGTTTACATTTTGAAAAATGACATATTAATTTCGTTCAGCTATTTACATTGTTTTTGCTTAATTGGTTTATTGCAAACAGCATAAAGTTTGTACATTTTGCTAATAAACCAAATGTGCAATGGGGGTGGGGTGTGAATAATTTTTATTGCAACTGTATGTTTTCACTGTTAAAGTAGAATTCACTCCTGTCTACATGCATTTTGGAGGGAGGCAGCTATATCTGTAATCTGATCTTTTCTGTGCATAGTATACTACATGGAAATACAAAAGGGTTATAAGTAATGAAGCTTAAATTACAATGTAGAATATAGGAAATGAAGTTGGCAATTTGAAGAGAGTGAAATACTGATTATAGCTTAGGCCGCCGTAATCTGTTACTTGCTGAAAAGACACCATCTTATCAGCCAGAATGAAATCCCTTATTGTTCAGGGATCATCTGAAGTTCTGTGCCATTACACCATCAGATGAACCAGAAAAAGACGACTTATTCATAAATGTCATCAGACACGTCCCATCTACATCTCGTGAGGAGTCTGGCTCCTGTAGGAAACTATTGTCTGTATGATATTCTGCGTTGAGTAATGTTGGGGCTCTGCAGCGAATCTTTTGCATGACAGTCTTAGAAAATTCTTCGCTTGACCTTACGGAACAAAAGTTGTGAATTATTTGCAACTAGGGTTGAGCGAAACAGATCGAACAATTTCATAAGTCGCCGACTTTTGGCAAAGTCGGGTTTCGTGAGACCCGATCCGATCCCAGCGTGGGATCGGCCACATGGTCGGTGATCTTGGCGCCAAAGTCGCGATTCGTATGACGCTTTCCCCGCCATTTTTTCAGCCAATGAAGGAGTGTGGGCAGCGTGATGACATAGCCATATTACCGTTTGGTATGTAGCGATTTCCGCAGTCCAATACAACATATGCTTTGCACGGAGGGGAGAGAGAGAGAGAGAGAAAATAAAAAAAAAAAAAAAAAATCCAATTGACTTGCATTGGGTTTCGTGTTTCAGTCGGCACCCCCGACTTTTTACAATAATCGGCCGATTTCACACGATCCGACTTTTGAGGAAGTCGGGTTTCACGAAACCCCGACTCGATCCTAAAAAGGTAAAAGTCGCTCAACCCTATTTGCAACTAAAAGAAGAATTCTGACCATTTCCGAACTAGTTTTCTGCCGTAGGATCAGATGAGGGTATCACAATGATTGTGGAGACCTGTGATTTTGCAGTGAAAGAGTAAACTTTGCTATAGATATGAAACCAATAAAAATATCAGCTTGTTTTTGCAATATACCCTTTATATATTTATGTATTCATTGGCGAAATTGGAGGGATAAGATTGTAAATTATTGCTTCAAAGGCTTGTCAATGATAAATTTTAGTATTTACAGTAACCTTGTTGAACTGTAATTGTGGCGCCCCTGAAGGTCCAGACGCCACAGAGGTACTGCATCTCAGCCAGAGATGTGGTATCCCAACTCTCTGGTAAGAAGAGAGCTTTGTACAGAACTCCAACAGACACCAGTTTAGACGGGGCATCTGGGGAATAGTGTGAGAGCAGTTAGTTGGTCCTGAGAGACCAAAGAAGAAGGAAGTCTGAGGTGGAGGGGAAAGGAAGAAGAGCTTATTGTGAACATCAGCTCAGGTGGAGTTTGTGAGAGGAGTTAAGCTGAGCAGACGTGGGGGTCTGCAGCTCAAGATAGACTGAGAGAAAGAGCAAGAATTGAAAGGAAGGAGAAGAAGCTCCCAGTAGAAGGGGTTCCAGGAGCACGGGAAGTGCGGAGGCCACCCGTGGGATCCGTTTCCAGGCTGACCAGTGTCAGTGGAGGGACCAGGTCGCAGTAGGGGATCCGGCTCCTGAATTAGTGGGAACACTCCAGGCTCCAGCTAAGAATCCAGAGGCTGCTGTTATTTCATGTGCAGCAGCCACATTTGCACCTACCCACCAAAAGGATGAACACATAGGGTCCAGGGGACAGAGAGTACGTTGCCCGACAAGACCCGCGTTCACTGTCTTGAGATACTGGGTGGCAAGCACCAAGACAGGAGAGGCGATAGCCAGCGCAGAAAGATGGCCAGGAGAGGCATGCATAGAAGTGGAGTTATGGACAGGTGCCCGACTTACCGGAGAGTTTTCCTGACTTCTTACCTGGAGGACAGAGCCACCCGGCTGGGGGCCAGAACTGTAAGTAAAGCTGTAAAAACTGCAACCTGCTTCCATGTCTTTCCAGCATCACCTACTCTGCACCTCTACCTGTCCCTAGAAACATTGCCACCCACATCACTTACGTCCCTGGGGACCCCGCTTCACCTGTGGGAAGCGTCACCATTAGTGTTGAGCGATACCGTCCGATACTTGAAAGTATCAGTATCGGATAGTATCGGCCGATACCCAAAAAATATCGGATATCGCCGATACCGATACCCGATACCAATGCATTTCAATGGGATGCAAAGTATCGGAATGGTTCCCAGGGTCTGAAGGAGTGAAACTCTCCTTCAGGCCCTGGGATCCATATTCATGTGTAAAATAAAGAATTAAAATAAAAAATATGGATATACTCACCTCTCCGGTGGCCCCTGGATCTTACCGCTGTAACCGGCAGCCTTTGATCCTAAGAATGAGTGCGTGAAGGGCCTTCGATGACGTCGCGGCTTCTGATTGGTTGCGTGACCGCTCATGTGACCGCTCACGCGACCAATCAGAAGCCGCGACGTCATCGAAGGTCCTTCACGGGCTCATTCTTAGGAATGGAGGCTACCGGTTACAGCGGTAAGATCCAGGGGCCACCGGAGAGGTGAGTATATCCATATATATCCATATACTCACCTCTCCGGCGGCCCCTGGACCTTACCGCTGTAACCGGGAGCTTCCGTTCCTAAGAATGAGCCCATGAAGGACCTTAGATGATGTCGCGGCTGACGTCGCGGCTTCTGATTGGTCGCGTGAGCGGTCACATGAGCGGTCACCCGACCAATCAGAAGCCGCGACGTCATTGAAGGCCCTTCACGCGCTCATTCTTAGGAATAAAGGCTCCCGGTTACAGCGGTAAGATCCAGGGGCCACCGGAGAGGTGAGTATATTCATATTTTTTATTTTAATTCTTTATTTTACACATGAATATGGTTCCGATACCGATTCCCGATACCACAAAAGTATCGGAACTCGGTATCGGAATACTTGCGGTATCGGAATGCTCAACACTAGTCACCATCTTTGCTGCAGTAACATCACCCCAGAGGACCTGTTTATGCAGCATTGGTCACCCCTGACAGAGCACCACAGGTGGCGTCATGAACTTTCACCACCTTACATATCCCTTTAAAAACTATCCCTTTTACTTGAGTGCCCAGGGCCATGGACAGGGTCGCTGCCGCCGTGACCACCCCTTTAATTGCGACCAGACCCGGTACCGAGTACCCCACGGCCATGGCGGGAGACTCATAATTTTTTTCATATAGTGCAATAAAGGCTGCTTAATCTAATTGTGCTCCATCATTAATTAGAGTATCTGGTATTAACATGTTGTAGATAAAACATTTGGTTATGCTTCCTCCTGCCATTCCATCCCTGAGTGCTAGAGATGAGGTAAATTATTCGAGAGGGTTTGAATTCTCCTCAAATTGCATGAATATTTATATTTTCCAGAAAACTGATTTTTTTTTTTGCAATTCACTCCACCTGAATTCAGCAAAATGGAGCTAACTTGCTGCCATAGAGGGCAAGGCAAATGGTTAAAAAATGTTTGCAATAGTCAGCTCACTGATCATCTGTACCAGCAACTCTGCTGCCTGTCGACCTGTCCACCATGCCTCTACTTTTCCTCTTACCCATCAAGCTGGATTCTGCTCGCCTTCTTCACACCAGGGCAGGACTTCCAGCACAATTCGGCCTCTAATTTCCTTGTGTAGTAACCATCATTCATCAAGTCACGACGTGATGACACTTGTCACCCAAGTAACGGCAAAGTGCTTAGTGACAGCTGATGTGTGGCTGGAGCGCCCCACTAGGACCCTGGGGTACTTGGGCAGGGTCCAGTGGTCGTTAAAGGGGTGGTCATGGCGGAAGCGACCCGGTCCGTGGCTCTGGGCATCCAAGTAAAAGGGAAGGTCTTTAAAAGGGTTGTTTGGAATAAAGAATGTTCGTGACGCCACCTGTGGTATTCAGTCAGGGACGACCGACGCTGCTTAAAGAGGTCCACTGGGAATGATGGTACTGCAGCAGGGATGGTATTTCTTCCCACAGGTGAAGCTGAATCCCCAGGGCTCCCGGGGAAATAGGCAGAGATGGTGTGGTGCCAGAAAGAATCAGAGGACATAAGGTTGCAGTCTCTTTACCTTTTACTGGTGGTTTTCGGCCACAGTCCAGGGTACTGGTAACAGGTGATGGTGAGGTCCAGTCAGCCTGGAAGTGATTATGGATCCCCCTTTCAGGTGAGGTTGGAAGCCTTCCTTCCTGCACTGTAAGGTGCGTCCCTTGCTACCTATGGCTCCACACAAGGTCCT
The DNA here is from genome assembly GCF_051348905.1 of Ranitomeya variabilis. Lineage (NCBI taxonomy): Eukaryota > Metazoa > Chordata > Amphibia > Anura > Dendrobatidae > Ranitomeya > Ranitomeya variabilis. The sequence goes on along the minus strand of NC_135233.1, from coordinate 46,997,858 downwards.
CTCTCTGTCCTAAGACAGTACCCGCATGGCAGGCAATGCGAGCCTTTTTACACGTGTCTTTAATTATGACTCCAATCTCTATATGTTGCTGTGCCTTCAGGTGTGGGTGCGGACAGACGACCTGAAATCTTCTGCCCTCCGGTTTCTGCTGTGGGCATACAGTCCCACACAGCCTCGGACTCCCGGTGTCCAGTTCTTGCTCTTCAGTATAGAGGGAGCTCCAGCTCTTTACTTTGCTTCTTCTCCTCTCACATGTTCTACAGACACAACTTTGTCTGACTCCTCCACTCTGGTCAGGAGCTGCAGCACCATGTGCTTGCAAGGCTCCAGCTCTCCTGCTCTCTCCACTCTCCCCCACTGTCTGCTACAGACTACACTAACTCCTCCAAGCCAGAACATATATCTAGGGCAGCTCCTCTGAAGCCAAGTTCAGAGCTCCCCCTTCAAGCCTGGAATCAGAACATGTTGCATGTATTGTGCTACCTGTTAAAGGGATCCTCCTCGCTTCCAAGTATGGCGTCAATCACCCTCCCCGAAAGGAAGGCAACACGCATGGCTATCCCGTAAGTCCCAACCTGGCATGAGGAGGTTGAAGAGAATCCTGAGTACAATATAGCGCACTGCAGCAATGGCGGGACAGGTGAGCAGTGAGATAAGTATCCTTTTTTCTTTTTTACATTCTACATTTATTATGCCCTGAGGTCTAGAGAGACCCCATTGCAGGGGAAGAATGATCATGGTCGAAGAGATGTAACCTTGATTGGGCCCATGGAGTCAGGAGGCCCTCTAACACGAGCCCTGTTTTCAGCTGAATGTGCATCATCGGATGCACATTCAGCTGAAATGTATTGTGTCGCAGAAAGCTATCAGCTCCCTGCATCTGAATAGCTAAAGAGGTCAGCAGCCTATCAGAGGCCATCATCTGAAGTTGGCGTGTCTGTCACAAGTGGCGCATCACATCACTGCTATAAACCGCCTGTCCCCTTGCATGAGCTATGGAGGATGAAGAGGGCAGTACTCACCATGGGAGCAAGTAAAGTTAAGAATTATCTTTTATTTTTTTGCGATCAAATGTGTTTGAAGAAAGCGCCAAATTGGGGGGACATTATAACAGGAAAGGGCCCTGGACGAGGGATATTATTAAAGGATGAAGGCCAGGATAGGGGACAATATTAAATAAAGGGCCTGGAAGGGGGGTCATCATTAAAGGATTGGGGTCAGAATGGGGGGACATTATTACTAGACAGGGGACATTACTACAGGTAGGGACCAGGATGGGAGACATTATTATAGGATGGGGTCCAGGACAGTGGACATTAGTACAGGATGGGGGCCAAGAAAGGGGGACATAATTACAGAATAGGGGACATTTTGTACAGGATGGGGGACATTATTACCGAATTGGGACTTTTTTACAGGATGTGGGACAATATTACAAATTTTAAAACAGGATGGGAGCCAGGATGGGGGACATAATTTTAGGATAAAGGGCATTACTACAGGAAATGGAACAGTATTATTATTTGAAATTAGGCAAATAATTTTTTGGCGCTCATCTAAACTGAGTGCCGACCAATCCCTAGGAATGTAGCTGCAGTGATGTGACTTATTTACATGATACCCTGATTACCTCTGTGAGACCGCTTTTCTCATAATTTCATCCCACACAAAACAGACTAATTAGAGATAAGTGAATTTCCTGAAATTAGTTTTGGGTTTGACTTGCCCAAATTAAGCAAAAAATTCAATTACGACAAGCTCGATTTGGCACAAAACCTAGTACTCCAGAGACTCCAATTGTCCTGAAAAGATATATGTGACACACTGACGTCTCCTATATACAATCTTTCTCAAGCTTTTTAACATGAAGTCAGCCTCAGTAATGTCAAAGTGCCTTGAACATTACAGCAAATTATTTTGATTTACAAATATTGATGAATTTTGGAAAAGTTGGACGCATCTCAATTCGTTAAGGATTAATTATCTCATGTTTACAGCTAAATTATCACACTGCCATATACCACCCATACAATGCTACCAAATACTGGCCATATAAGCTGTCCATCTGCCATCTTTCTGGATTCTGAATGCTGTAAAAAGTTTAAAAGAATTTTTTTTTATTCACCTCTCATTAACCCTTCCCTACCTTTCTCGCTGCCTTCGGTCCTCTGATCGGCTTTGACTTCTTCTCTCTTCTTTTTTCTTTCTTCTTCTGTTTCTGGACCTCCATCGTTGCTTTTCTTCACTAGGCCCCATTTCTTTATGTGTGGCGTCATTTCAAAGCAAAAATATGCTTCAAACTCCACACGATAGTGCTGGGCTCACTGAAGAAAGGCAGAAGAAGACCAGAGACAGAAAAGAGAAGGTAGAGGAGTCCATTTGAGGACTGGCGTTGGTGATAGCGGTATGTAGAGGACAACAAAGCATTTTCTTTTTTTTATCCCCTTCCTGGCAGATTCGATATACACAAAATTTATTAGATTCCCTGGCCAAATTTGAGTAAATCTGGTGAATTTCAAATTCAGGAAATTTGCTCATCCCTATTTAGTGCCAAGGTAATACTGTCATACAATACTACCACATAGTGGCCAAAAATATAATATAATACTGCCATAGAGTTCACATATATCAAATAACTTCCAAAATATTACACAATTCTAAAAAATAATGGGTACTTTACATTTTCTCCTGGGGTTCCTGTCTTTCACACTGTCTAAAAATTTCTTACAGAGTTCAAACTGCAATTGGGCAACAAGCACTCTATATTTCGAGACAGCTGTTCTCATAATTTCATTCCAAATAATATTACTAAACATATAGAGCCCGAATAATCATTTGTGGGGGGTTTTAAGTCACATTCCTTTTTTTCTTGTAGGATTTGTTGCCTTTTTTTATACGACAAATGCTACTACAAAATGGTGCATGCGGTTCCTGAATATGTTGCAAAGTCCCCAAAAAATTTTTTCTGACATGAACCGTTTTTGCGACTTTTAACACAAAACGTTGCATGTTTTGCAAAATGGTGCAGTAATTGATCAATATACATTAATGGCATACTCAAAAACATACCCTGGATGGCTGGTGTGAAGCTGAGCCACAGTTTGCAATTGCTAGACTCAGCCTACAAAGCAGGAAACTTAAAAAAAACAGGGGAGCACATATAAAACAGTCTTCAAAAAAGGCACAAAAAGAACGATGAATTGGGTGAAACAAAAAAATGGCACAAAACACACAAATTTGAACAAAAAATAGGCACAAAAAAAGATGAACCTTGATCATACTGCCATATATAGCCCATACTATCTTGCTACATAGCGGCCAAATATTGCTCAACATCCAAATACTTCCTTAAAAATCCACATAATAATAAAATGTGGTGGAAACAAATTATTAAAAAGACATAAAAATTAATACCACCGCTATAAAAAATTTGCCTATTTTACATATAATAAAATTATTGCCCACAAATGTTCTGATAGCCACACCTTTTAACATGCCATGCTTCACTGTGACACTTCCACCTCCCGAATGTATGAACGAGCACCAGGGCTACTGGAGCATTCCAGCTCACGTGCAAGAAACTGAGACATTTCTTTTGTAGCCATCTTTTCTAGTAGGTCTTCACTTTTTCTGGGAGTCGCTAAGAAATTTCACGAAAGTCGGCAAGTATGGGTAATTTTTATAGCAGCCCCTGTACATGTCTTCTTCCTCTTCTCAGCAGGGACTCCGGCATGTTTGCTCACCTCCCCGCTCCTCTCCTGTCACCACTGTCTTTACCTCCTCCCAGGGCCTGCACATGGTATCATCATGAGAGAATGCTTAGGGAGCGTGTACTTCTGTAACTGTCCCCAGCTAATGGCTGGGATACATTAGATATTTAAAGGGAACCTGTCAGCAGGATTTTGCTCAGTAACCTACAGGCATTGTCAGGTTGGTGCCATTATACTGATTACAATGATACCTTGGTTGATGAAATCCGTCTTGTGGTTGTTGTTTAATCTTTATTTGTAGTTTTCAGTTAATGAGATTCTCGTGCTTTGGGCGACCTGTAGGCGGGGCCTGTGGGTGGGGTTGTGGGCGGAGCTTTATGTGGTGCTCTGCTTACACCTACTAGCATCTGTATGGGCTTATGACAGATCACTGATCCTTCACTGACCTGCCCCCTATTTTACATGCTGCATATCGTTTTGTGTGGTTGCAAAAAAAAAGTAGCTTCATCAAAACGGCGCCTGCGCTGCAGCCCATTATGCCTATATGCCTTTATGCTTATACTATTGTGTGGTAAAAAAAAAAATTTGGTGGAGTTTTTCTATTTCCTAATTTTATCAAAATCCTCTCGAAAAAAAAGTGACATGCACTTTGTTTTTTCCACCCACCCCCCGTTCTACAAAACCTTTTCAGGAAAAAGGAAAAACAAAAGAACAATCCAAAAACTCCTTATGTGATTACCAAAGCGGATTTCCCATGGTAATTAAAAGGAAGAGTTTTCAAAGCATCTTCCATGTGGTTTTTGGAACAGGACTTTGGCGTTGATCTGCTCCAAAAAGACTCCTCAAAAGACCCTGTGTGAACACATCCTGATAAGTGTCAAAATGCACCCTGCAATGTAACCAGACACCAGTAATATAATTTGCACATGGTAGACGTAGGGGGGCCCTGACACAGATTTTGCATTATGGTCGATGTATAGAACATGATCTTACCGTAAATAGGGGGTCACGTCCTGTTATAAGTGCCGATTGTCATGTAGTTGTCCTGGAAGGAATGGGCCTAATAGGAGTTCAAACAGCCTCTCTTATAATATATGTGCAGCCTAATTAAATCCTGGAAAAAGATCTGTATCTCCGAGCGAGGAGACATCACCCAAATTTCACAGCTGGTGAGCATGGCTAGGTCTCCGCTACACGCCAATGATCACCGGCCAAGTGTACTGACATCTGGACCTATTGGCAACAGATAAGAAATGATGAGAGATATGACAAGGAGACTGGAGGAGGGTATGCTAGGCTGAATACATGCTCGAGCTCACCGATACAGATCTATTCCTTTTTTTTCCATTTTCCATAAAAAATTATTACATTTTTTATGCAGCATTCCTTTACTACTTTATATCATTCCTAGAGTGCTGGAAAAGTATGTGATGTGAAGATATCAGATTGTAGGACACACAATCACATGACCCTGACACGTACAGACACTGGTACCTGACGTAGCCTTATACACAGTAGAAAGCACACTCTTAGGGCTCGTGCAGACCACCGTCCGAGTGTCAGCCGACAAAACATTGGATTGTGCTCAAACCAATGTTATTCTATGGGGAACATGTCCGATTTTTTCCTCGGACCAAGTCTCTTTAAGAGCAAAATTGCAGCATGCGCAATTTGCATCCGGAAATCAGATCACACTCGGCCATGCAAGTCAATGGGTCCATCCGAAAACATCGGACTGCACTCGGATGACATCTCAGTGTGGTCCGATTTTCATGAACTGACAGAATAGAGAAGATGGAGAATTTTCGTTTTTCCATCTTCTCCTCCTCCGAGAAATTCGGACCGCACTGTGATCACACTCTGATCAAAGTGCGATTAGTATAATTGACCAGATTTTCTCAGATGAGAGGATACAGGATCATGCATTCTTAGCCTTACATTGAATTTCTACCTTTTAAGAGCACTTCTTGTTTAGGCCAAAGACTTATCCCTTAAAGGGGCTGTCAAGGTTTATGATTCAAGTCTGCAGTCACTGTATGTGACTGCAGACTTGTGAGTCCTTACAGCGTGCACAGTGTGCGCTGTTAAGATTCTTCATTGTCAGAGCCATACTTTCATCCACATTCCAACTAAGCATGTCCAACAATTGCTCAATTGCGGCACGTGACCGCATGTATGTAAATTGCATACTCACGTTTTTGTGTCCACCTACTCCCAGAGTAGGAGTGTCTTCATGAGACAATCCCTTTGATGGCACTATGAAAGTGGGACTTTTTATAGTATCATATAGCATTACATTTATGGATTCAATGGCTTCCATGTAACATCAGGCAAGAAAAATTAGGGTATGTGTTAAAGGGGTTGTTCATCTTATACAAATATTGTTAAAAGGGCTCAGATTAATTGAAAAAATATATACTTTAGTGATCACTGGAGCTCCCGTTTCAAATCCTGCACTGCTCCCTCTGGTCTATACTTCTCTGTCCAATTTTGACACACCAAAAATGGCAGTAAATGCCCACTCAGTCCATGGCTGGCTGCATTAGGGACCCCTTTTTATCCACTAAAGGATGTTGTTGGTAACCAAGAACATTACAGAGGCTACTAGAAAAAGGGAAGACCTCCCAGAACAAGTTAGCCATTCTCCCCAAAACATCCCAGAAAGCAGCATTATTGGAAGGTCTTTTTAAAGGGCATCTGTCAGTAGGATCATTCCTCCTAAGCCATCTATATGGGCATGTAAGTCATAGGAAGCTGAAAAAAAAAATGATACCTTGATATCAGCAATCTGATGTTTTATTCCAGAGAAATCCATGTTCATATTATGTGTTTTAAAACAAGCTCTGGAGGCAGATTCTCAGGGAGATCTATGTCTGGCCCATAGATCTCAACAGCTCATTTACAATAAGCTCTGGAGGCAGATTCTCAGGGAGATCTATGTCTGGCCCATAGATCTCAACAGATCATTTACATATTAAGAAAAACGTGCTTTTCTCTGGAGTAAAACATTAGATCACAGATATCAAGGTATCATTTTTCTCAGCTTCCTATGACCTACATGCCCATATAGATGGCTTAGGAGGGTTAACCCTACTGACAGCTGCCCTTTAATAAATGGTATGTGTCTTTAAAAGGGGTGAGAGTTTTTGCATGAATACATAACATGTCATATGCTGTGAAGAACTAAAATTTGGAAAGTATGCTATATAACATTTTTTTTTTAAGATTCTACAGGTCGCTGGTGTTTTGGGAACTGTGTTTTTTAAGGGGCCCATAACTCCTATTGCCCATCCTCAGTCTGCTGTTGCTCAAGGATCAATAGGATTCCCATTAGGTTATCCAAAAGGTGGCCATACACATTGTTGGCTGCTTGTTCAAGAGTGGCTTAGGCTAGGTTCACATTGCGTTAATGTGTGCACGCTAACGGACAGCGTTGCACGGCGAAAATGTCGCAATTAACGCCGTGCAACGGGTCCGTTAGCGCACCCATTGACAGCAATGTGAAGTTTCCCTGTAGCGCATCGCTAGCGTGTGCCTTTTTCGGCTCGCGCTAGCGATGTGTCGTTCTTCTGTGGCGCGCCTCGGACGCTGCTTGCAGCGTCCGCGGCGCGCCCGAGGTCCGTTCCCCGCTCTCGCAGATCGGGGATCTGCGAGAGCGGGGACGTTAACGCAACCCCTAACGCGGCCCCTAAAAAACCATTGCGTTAGCGCAATCCGCTAGCGCTAGCGCTAAACGGATTGCCCTAACGCAATGTGAACCTAGCCTTATCTTGGGTGGGAACAAAGGATCGAACTTGTTGAAAACCAACCTGTTGCTCTCTCTACTCTACTCTCAACCTGACTCTCTATTTCTGCTGACAAATGTCATCAGGAAGAGTCGATTGGCCCTTAGTTCAGTCTAATGCGTAATGTCAACAAGTCCAATTGCAAAATAGGAGTCACACAATCATATTTTAAGCTTTTCCGGAAGATTGATCGGTATGTACAGTCTCTATACAGTCTGTATACATTGCTGAAGAATATCTTGTGTTTAGAAATGATTATCACTTTTATAATTTAAAGGTTTTATAACACACAAAGTAAAAAATGGTATAATAGACCAAAAAAAATCCTAATATGGCATAGAAATCGTTTTCTTTTTCAAAAAGACTTCTAAAAATAAAGTTGACATGAAGCACAATTTAAAAAAAAAAAAAAAACCTCTATATTGTGTAACACAGAAGCACATGATTTAGCAAGTATCTTGTGTTTGAGGAAATGAATAAGAGGAATAAAATCTTTCACAATATACCAGGAAGAGAAAAAAAAGATAAGTAACAGCTATTTGAGGTCATTTGTAGCATACGTTCAGGGACTGAACATGAGGATTACCTTCTGTTAGTTATATAACAAAATTTCATTGGTTCAGGTTCTGCTCAGTGACTTAAAGGGGTATTCTCATGTTATTAAATTAATATAGTTCGTTAGGCAGCATGAAAGTAAGCAAGTTTGCAGTTGACCTGCTTTTTCTATCTGGTGTCATTCTCCTGTTATGATAGCTTTTGTCTTACAATGTTTACAGCTCGTTGCCAAGGAGAATGACCACTGGTCAAGTATGCGCATTAGCTACATTCCAGGCAGAGGAGTTAACTACTGTTACCTCTCTCAAGCCAATTATTTTTTATACAGCAGTTAGACAGCTGCTATCAGTCATGCACTGCCATTAACAATATATACCCCCTCTGTTGGGACCCTAAGCCTAACATGATACCTTTCCCAGGCTAAAAGCCTACAATTATAGACAAGTAGGATGAAACTTTTTTTTAAAAAAAACAGGCTTAGACTGATGTGTGGAGTGCTCAGTAGGAATGGGCGAACCCATGCATATTTACAGTATGTTCAGCGTGTTCGGCCGAACATCTGCAAAAAGTTTGATTCGGGTATCCAAATGGTACCCGAACCTCATTCAGATGAATAGGGGTCCCGAACATCCGTTGTTTGCCGCGCTGTCATCTGCTTGACAGAGCGGCAAACACAAGCTCTGATCGGCGGTAAGATTATTACTACTCATCACAGAGCTGCGGTTCTCACTCTGTCAGATGAAAGCATGAGCCAGCAGCTGTGACTGGCAGTAAAAAGTATTGCAATGCATAAAAACTGTTAGTTTTACACTGTCAGAATGCCTGTTAGACCCTACTGCTCGCTTAGTCTAACAGGCCACCATAGATGGCAGATTCGGAGGTCATCATTTGACCTCCGGCTCCATCGCGATCACGTTGCAGGGGAGCAGTGATTGATATTGATTGAGGCATCTGGAAGATAACAGGGTAAATGGAGCGCCTGCCAGGGCCATGGGGATACTCAGTACCGGGCCGGTTCTTAAAGGGATGTGTCACAGCAGCAGTGACCTGGTCCGAGGCCCTGGGTGTCCAATGAAAAATGATGATTAAAGGGAAATAAAGTTTATGGGGAGGTTGCTCGTAACGCCACCCATGTTATTTGGCAATGAGTGGCCGACGCTGCTTAAGGGGACCGCTGGGGCTGATGGTGATGCAGCAGAGTTGTTACTGCTCTCCACGGGTAGAGCTGGGCCCCAGGGCAACCATTGTGATAAAGTCAATGATGGTGAACGTGATGATGCAGGGCAGGTGGCTCAGCAATAATTCAGAGGACACAGCAGGGTACAGTTTCCACAGTTTACTCACAGTTTGAAGTGCAGGCCGGGGCACTAGTTACAGATGACAATGGAGGTCCGGTGAGCCTGGAAGCAATTTAGGATCCGCTAGCCAGATGAGTTTTGATGCCTCCTTACTGCGCTGTCCTCTGAGGTCCTTGTTGCCTAAAGCTATGCTCAGTCCTCTTTTCCTGATTGGTCTGTAGTACTTGCCCACATGGCAGGCAGCGTGAGCCTATTACAGGTGTCACTCCTTCGTGGTGGTTCCGGGCTCTCATTTGCTGCTGTGCCTTCAGGTGTTGTAATGGGCCAGGAGACCTGCAGTCCCCTGCCCTCTGGATTTAACTGCCGGGACTTCCTTACCCGGGCAACCACAGACCCCGGTGTCCGGTTTCTGAGCGTTTGGTTCTGGGGTGAGCATGGCTACTGCTTCTATCCCCAGGCTCTCATAGACTTGCTTCCTCTCTCCTCTTCCTCCTCAGACTGACTGACTAACTCCGCCTCGAGGCCAGAATTTATAGGGCAGCTCTCCTGGAATCAGGTGTTAGAGCTCCCCTTTTGGTCTGGAGTAGGAAAGTGTTGGATGGAAGTGTTATCTAGTCAGGGAAACCCTCTTTGCTTCCAGGCATGTCATCACCCCCCTGTGAGGGAGGCAATGCCACTGTGGCAACCAGACTCCTGGGTGCCACATTAACATTATCAGGACCTGAGTTAATAAGGTCCTGATGATGTCACTAGTCAGCGTTTTCGCTCTTCACCGAAATCTCAGCAAACTCCAGCGCGGTTGTAAAGCGGTTAATCCCAGTCCAGTATATATTGTATGTTCCCTTTTTGCTTCTTTGAACACAACTGAGCAATTAATAACAAAGTATGTGACGTGTTTGTTAGGTACTTGGGTAAGGATCATGTGATGTACTTGCATATACTGTGGACTCAGTGCATGCACAGTACTTAAAGGGATTGTCCTGAACTTTTATATCGATGTCCTATCCTTAGGACACCTGGCACCCCTGTCAATTAGCTGCCCCCGATGCCGGTGGTGGACAGATGGGCTCAGTTGTGCAGCTGCACAGTAGAGTTCCATTAACTGTAGAGTGGCTACGGCCAGATACTGCACTTCCATCCCATATTTGTATCAATAGCGGCAGCTACTATGTAGTTAACAAGGCTCTATAATTAAACTGTGCAACTTGGCACTCTAAAAAAAGCCCATGAAAATTGCGAATTAGATCACTTTTCAGGGCAATTTAATAGATTCAATAGATTTTACTATTTACTAGATTCACTCATTAGATTTTATATTGAGTGCGGAAACTTTGAAGTGTAGCTAAACTTTTAAAAAAACTTTTAACACTGAGACCCCCACCGATTGCGCAGACCAGTGGTACGAAAGTGCTCAGCTGATGTATGATCGGGGGCATAAAGGTGACTTTGTATTGAGCTTGGACACGGCTGTACTCGCTTCTGCCCTGTGGTTTCAGCAGAGGTCTAAGGACTAAGTTGTCCTAAGCTGTTCAACAGGACTTTGGGGACTAAAAAAATCTGAAATATTTTTTAAAGTTGACTTGCACTGATAATCTAACTAGTACTGATGATCTGACTGTCAATTGTTAAATGTGGATGAGTTGTTTGGCAATTTTAGGCTAAATCTAAAATATGTATGATTGTATGATGCTTTTAAAGCCACATTTCAATAATTTAGCAATTTACTTTGATTATGGCAGTCTCTATCCGCAGGCAAAGATATCAAAGCTTATTAATTTCTTCTTGAGAAACAAATGTTGCAGAGGAGTTTGTTGTTCTCAATGACACAATGTCACTTAGATCCAGGCACATGCTTCTCCGCTGCCTGCCCTTGAGGATACGCTACGTGTTCCAGGTGAGCTAAGGTTGTCCATTTTCATTTACATTTTTCCGTTGAGATCATATCTGGTAATCTGACATTTGGCCATCTGCTTATTGCTTTGGGGCAATTCATTAATATGTAGCAGATAACTAGAATACCTTGCATGATGGCTGGAGAATGAAACGTTGCCCTATAACAGATAACATGTCAGCCTGCAGAAATAAGCTGATACATATCTCTTCTCATGTAACATCAGATAAAAATGAAGCCAAAGAAGAAAAACAACTGAATATCTACCTAGTATCTGCCTGCACCTGTGTATGGCCTGTCCAGTCCCCATGAGTTGATAATAAAGATGAGCAAATGGATTCAATGTGAGTTTTTAGGAATACATTGAACCAATATGTGATTGGATTTGCTTGAAATGCTAGAAAAATGGTAGCTGCCGTTTTGCATATTGATGAAGATTAAATTAGCCAGAAAAGTCTCGGACAAGGCCAGCTGAATTCCCATAAATACTTGCTACTATCAAATCATATTGTATAGCACAGCCAACCAGGACAGATTATTATAGCCGTTGTAAAACTACAGGCAGGGAATGCAGCAGCCCTTTTGTGGTGAATCTGGATAGTAAGAGTACGTCACAGCTTAGCCATAAAAATATGGAGAGAAAAGCATAAAATAGCTAGAAAAAATTGTACAAATCTATTAACCAACAGGGTATGTGTAAGGCTAGGTTCACATTGCGTTAGGGCAATCCGTTTAGCGCTAGCGCTAGCGGATTGCGCTAACCCAATGTTTTTTTAGGGGCCGCGTTAGGGGTCGCGTTAACGTCCCCGCTCTCGCAGATCCCCGTGCCACAGAAGAACGGCACATCGCTAGCGCAAGCCGAAAAAGGCACGCGCTAGCGATGCGCTACAGGGAAATTTCACATTGCTGTCAATGGGTGCGCTAACGGACCCGTTGCACGGCGTTAATTGCGACATTTTCGCCGTGCAACGCTGTCCGTTAGCGTGCACACATTAACGCAATGTGAACCTAGCCTTAGGGGTCGAGTTCCCGCCTCTGCATGGGGGGAATCTCGGGCCGTCACCGCTGCGGTCTCCCATTCTTCTCCTGCCGCAGTGGAGCCTGCTCAGTCTGACTGTGTACAAAGGTTTACTGCTGCTTTTCCAGCTTCTGCCATTGAAGTCAGTGCTGTGCAGTGGCGAGCAGACGCTTCTGGGACTACGTCCTGCTTTTCTCATTTTGAGCATGCCCAGAGTAAGATCTCTCAGTGGAGATCGAGGGTCACATGTTCAGATACTGCAGCTAAATCCATTGGTCCTCCAAGAAGGTCCTGAAGGTGCTCAGGCTCTGTAGCAGCCTCTCATTGGTCTTTCTTGGAAGGTCCTGTACTTGCTGCAGCTATTTAAGGCTCTCATGACCGCATGGCCATGCGCTAGTATTGAATCTGTTACGTGCATGCGCCAGTGTGGTCATTTATGTGTGTTCAGTGACTCGGCTGAAATAAGCCCCTAGAATGCCGCACCTCCGGCGAGGAGATTGTGTGCATGGATTTAGGGCCCCGGCTGAAATAAGCCCCTAGAATACCGGCTCCTCCGGTGAGGAGATTGTATGTTTGCATGACCGCTCTCTGATGGGCAGTTAACCTGTGCTCCTGTGAAGTCTAACAGGGCGCAGAGCTTTCCTTTCTTGGCTACTCTGTGAGGTAACAGAGCTAGTCTATACCGCCAAATAGTGCCACCATTTACTAGCAGCAGGTTCCCCTGCATGGTGGACCCCGGGCTGCGAACACATCAATAATAATAAACATCTATATTTACTCGGTGCGTTCCGCTAGCCCTAACAGAATACTAGCGCCAGGGTCTGGCTAGTAAATGGCGGACATACAGCAGTCCTTGCGGTACATCCAGCAGCTGGAGGGTAGGTTGGCGGCTCTTGAGAGCACAACCTCAGCTGTGGATGTTACCGCAGATGCTGTACAGGCTGCTAGCGTGGCTGCAGCAACCTTGTCCATTGCCATCCCTGTTCCGACATTATCTCGCCTCCCGCTGCCAGAAAAATTTTCTGGAGATAGTAAATCTTGTAGGGGTTTCGTGAGTCAGTGCTCTATATACCTCGAGCTCCTAGCTGCACGTTTTCCCACAGAGCGGGCAAAGGTGGGATTTATTGTGTCTCTCTTGTCGGACAGGGCGCTGGAATGGGCTACGCCGCTGTGGGAGCGTGGCTATCATGTGGTGCAGGGTGCTCCGCTGTTCCAGAGCACTCTGAAACAGGTCTTTTTAGGACCTCGAGTCACCCATGACACGGCGCTCCAACTGCTGGCATTGACTCAGGGTTCATCCTTGGTCAGCCATTTTGCCATCCACTTCCGTTCCCTAGCATCTGAGCTGGAGTGGTTGGATAAAGCCCTTATCCCCATATTTTGGAGGGGGCTGGCTGACCACGTGAAGGATGCTCTGGCCACTAGGGAGATTCCCACCACGCTGGAGGAGTTAATAGCTGTCTCCCCTCGTATTGACCTACGTTTTAATGAGTGGAGGTTAGAGCGAGCCCAGTGTAGGCAGAGGTTTCGGCTGGCTCCCACCTTTGCCAAACCTCTCGAATCTTCGGTCCTGGTCCCTGAGTCACATGAGGCCATGGAAGTGTCACGAGCGGGATCTAAGTCCCAGACCGCTTGTGCACACAAGGTCTGTCATGTTTGCCAGCAGTCAGGACATCTTGCCACCAGATGTTCCCAGCGGTCGAGGAAACGTCAGCGTCTAGTGGTACTAGGTGGAGGTACACTAGACACGGCGACGTTTGCCTCCAAATTGTCCTTTAAGGGGACAATTACTATAGGCTCATCCACCCACTCAGTGGAGCTCTGCGTGGATTCTGGGGCAGAGGGCAATTTTATGTCCTCTGCCTTTGCCCAATGTCACGCAATACCCCTGGTGATGCTAGCTCAGCCAGTGACGGTACGAGTGGTGAATGGGTCACAGATAACACACCAGACCATCCCTTTTACTCTGTCCATGTCGCCATCCCATCAGGAGATTATATCTCTGCTCGTCATTCCTGAGGGAATTGATGAGGTCCTGTTGGGGATACCTTGGCTACGGTACCACTCTCCTCATATCGAGTGGTCCTCAGGCAGAATTCTGGGATGGGGTGAATCTTGTGGGGGTAGGTGTCAGAGGGAATGCGTTCAGGTTGCTACTACTTAGGTACCCGCAGATCTATCCTCTCTCCCCAAGCAATATTGGCCCTATGCGGACGTGTTCTACAAAAAGGCGGCGAAGACCCTTCCGCCCCACCGCCCCTATGACTGTCCTATTGATCTCTTGCCTGGTGCTGAGCCTCCCCGGGGTCGAGTCTATCCGTTATCTCTCCCGGAGATGGAGGCAATGTCTCAGTACATTCAAGAGAATCTGGCAAGAGGGTTCATCAGGAAGTCAGTGTCACCTGCAGGGGCTGGGTTCTTCTTCGTACAGAAGAAGAATGGGGAACTACGTCCATGCATAGATTACAGGGGTCTTAACGCCATCACCGTTAAGAATAAGTATCCTCTGCCACTGATATCGGAGCTCTTTGATAGGCTTCGGGGAGCAAGGGTATTCACAAGATCTGCGGGGTGCTTACAACCTGATTCGCATCCGTGAGGGGGACGAATGGAAAATGGCTTTTAACACCATGGGCACTATGAATATCTGGTGATGCCCTTCGGGCTCTGTAATTCCCCAGCTGTTTTCCAAGACTTTGTTAACGATATCTTCCGGGATATGCTCTCCACTTCGGTCGTTGTCTATCTGGATGATATTCTCATCCACTCTCCAGATATTGACTCCCACCGGAGAGATGTTGGCAGAGTCTTCGACCTCTTACGGGCAAATTCCCTCTATGCTAAGTTGGAGAAGTGTAAGTTTGAGCAGGAGTCTTTACCTTTCCTGGGCTATATCATCTCCGCCCAGGGATTGGCTATGGATCCTGCCAAACTAAAGGCTGTGATGGACTGGCAAGAACCCCATTCTCTTAAAGCAGTGCAGCACTTTATGGGGTTCATTAATTACTATCACCAGTTCATTCCCCACTTCTCCACTTTGGTAGCTCCCTTGGTAGCCCTCACCAAGAAGGGAGCAAATCCCAAATTGTGGTCTGAAGAGATCTCCAAGGCCTTCTCTTCTACTGTCACATTTTGCTAGCGCTCCCATCCTACATCGCCCCGATGTAGATAAGCCATTTATCATGGAGGTGGATGCCTCATCCGTTGGTGCTGGAGCAGTCCTTTCCAAAAGGATGCTCAAGGTTGGAAGCATCCTTGCTTCTTCTTCTCCAAGACCTTCACACCAGCGGAGAGGAATTATTCCATCGGGGACAGGGAGTTGCTAGCCATGAAGTTGGCTTTCTCTGAGTGGAGACATCTCTTGGAGGGGGCTCGCTTTCCCTTTCAAGTATTCACAGACCACAAGAATTTGGTTTATTTACAGACCGCCCAGCAGCTAAATTCTCGCCAGGCCAGATGGTCCTTGTTCTTCTCTCAGTTTCATTTCACCCTCCATTTTCTTTCCGGGGATAAGAACATTTGTGCCGACGCTCTCTCTCGCTCCGTGGTATCATCTGAGGAGGAGGAAGAGGAGCCTCGGC
The DNA here is from genome assembly GCF_051348905.1 of Ranitomeya variabilis. Classification (NCBI taxonomy): domain Eukaryota; kingdom Metazoa; phylum Chordata; class Amphibia; order Anura; family Dendrobatidae; genus Ranitomeya; species Ranitomeya variabilis. Next base: position 46,982,020 of record NC_135233.1, on the reverse strand, counting down.
TTATTGTCCCTTCCAAGAGCCTGAGAACTGTGGCCCCGGTTTTGCTAGAGACTGTGCCTCCGGGCAAGACTTTTGTACCATCCAATTTGCGTCCGGAGGTTCTCTCTTGGGCTCACTCGTCTAGGGTGGGTGGACATTTCGGGACCAAAAGGACATCTGAGTTACTGGCGAGGACATATTGGTGGCCTCATATGGTCCGTGGTGTTGCAGATTATGTTCGGGCATGTGTCTCCTGCGCCAAGAACAAGTCTCCTCGTCAACGGCCAGCTAGATTGCTTTACCCTCTGCTGGTGGCAGATAGGCCCTGGGAGATGGTCAGGATGGATTTTGTGGTGGGCTTACACAAGTCTCGTTGCTGCACCATTATTTGGGTGATCACCGACCATTTTTCCAAAATGGTGCACTTGGTGCCTCTTCCACGGCTACCTTCTGCACGGCCTCTGGTGGCATTGTTTATCAAACACATATTTTGTCTACACGGTATGCCGGACAAAATTGTCAGTGACCGGGGTCCCCAGTTTGCATCTCGATTCTGGAGAGAGCTTTGTCATCTACTCAGCATTGAGTTGAATCTCTCCTCAGCATATCATCCCGAGACAAATGGGTTGGTAGAGAGGGCCAACCAGACCCTGGTCACATATCTGCGACATTTTGTCTCTGCCAGGCAGGATGACTGGGCATCCTTGCTACCGTGGGCAGAGTTTGCGCTTAACAATGCTGTAGCCGACTCCACCGGTCAAACTCCTTTCCTCCTTAATTATGGCCAGCATCTGCGGGTTCCTGTGCCTATGCCCATGTCTTCTGCTGACTCCAGGGTGGCAGACTGGGCAGTGGAGGCACGAGACATTTGGGACCGCACTCAGGATGCCATCTGGGCCTCCAAGGAGAGAATGAGGTCCTCCGCCGATGCACATCGGCGCCTGCTCCGACCTTTGCTCCAGGCGACTTAGTGTGGCTCTCCGTCTGTAACATCAGGCTGCGTGTTGAGTCCACTAAGTTTGCACCTCGCTACTTGGGTCCCTTCAAGGTTCTCGAACAGGTTAACCCTGTGGTCTGCCATCTGGCCCTTCCTCCACGCCTAGTTGTCACCGACACCTTTCATGTGTCCCTCCTTAAGCCCGTATACATGTCCCGGTTTTCTGAGTCATCTGCCGGGACATCGGGTTCATCTATGGACGATTACGAGGTGAATGCTATTTTGGGGTGCAAGGTGGTACGTGGCAAAAAATTTTATTTGGTGGACTGGAAGGGTTATGGTCCTGAGGACAGTTCCTGGGAGCCTGCTGAGCACATTCACGCTCCGCAGCTCATTGCTGCCTTCGAGCGTGGCAGGGCCCAAGGGGGGGGCCCTGGGGGGGGTAATGTTAGAGGTCAAGTTCCCGCCTCTGCATGGGGGGAATCTCGGGCCGTCTCCGCTGCGGTCTCCCATTCTTCTCCTGCCGCATTGGAGCCTGCTCAGCGGAGACGTCAGTCCCAGCGTCTCGCTCAGTCTGACTCTGTACAAAGGGTTACTGCTGCTTTTCCAGCTTCTGCCATTGAAGTCAGTGCTGGGTAGCGGCGAGCAGACGCTTCTGGGACGAAGTCCTGCTTTTCTTGTTCTGAGCATGCCCAGAGTAAGATCTCTCAGTGGAGATCGAGGGTCACATGTTCAGATACTGTAGCTAAATCCATTGGTCCTCCAGGAAGGTCCTGAAGGTGCTCAGGCTCTGTAGCAGCCTCTCATTGGTCCTTCTAGGAAGGTCCTGTACTTGCTGCAGCTATTTAAGGCTCTCATGACCGCACGGCCATGCGCTAGTATTGAATTTGTTACGAGCATGCGCCAGTGTGGTTATTTATGTGTGTTCAGGGACTCGGCAGAAATAAGCCCCTAGAATGCCGGCACCTCCGGCAAAGAGATTGTGTGCATGGATTTAGGGCCCTGGCTGAAATAAGCCCCTAGAATACCGGCTCCTCCGGTGAGGAGATTGTATGTTTGCATGACCACTGACTGCTCTCTGATGGGCAGTTAACCTGTGCTCCTGTGAAGTCTAACAGGGCGCAGAGCTTTCCTTTCTTGGCTACTCTGTGAGGTAACAGAGCTAGTCTATACCGCCAAATAGTGCCACCATTTACTAGCAGCAGGTTCCCCTGCATGGTGGACCCCGGGCTGCGAACGCATCAATAATAATAAAAATCTATATTTACTCGGTGTGTTCCGCTAGCCCTAACAGTATGTTGAGGTCACTTTCACATTACTTATTCTATACTTGAATTAAAGAGGTTGTCTACTACTTGGACAGTTCCATCTTAAAGAGGACGTTTCACCAAATGTTTCACATTAAGTTTGACCCTTCACTCATTTCACTTGTATTACGTGAGGCTGCACACATCTAGTCTTCACATTACTGAATGTATGTAAATCACATACTTGCAGACACGATCCCACCAGCTCCTGAGCAAGTGGCCTTCGGTTCTCTTGTGACATTATTATGACACGTGAGTGCTGCAGCTGATCAGTGGGCTGCTTTTTTTTTAGAGAAGTGTGAGCAAAGCAGCCCATTCAATGAAAAAATAAACTAAAAGACAGTAGAGCAAAATAAGGTCTTATCAAGAAAGAGGGTGGACAAACAATAGGTGCAGGGCTCTGCTTGGCTGGCAGGGTTGTGAGATCACAACACTATAAAAAAACTCAGTAAACCACTGTTGCAGATCCAAGACCACATACAAGAAATGGAAATGGAAGATTGATCTTTTTCTGTGTTGCTGTAGACACCAATATGTGGAAGAAAGGAATCTAAGAGGTGATGTGTAGAGGACTGCGGTTTTAATGCGTTTCGAAGTTCACAAACTTTTTCATCAGGATGAACTGCATTGAATGTGGTCCACCTTCCATTTCCATTCCAAAGCAGCCCATTAGCGGTCACTGATTGGTTACAGGGCTCATGTGGTATAACAATGTCACACGAGTGGTGGGGATCTGGTGTCAACATTGCTGGTACAGCTTCGGTGCAGAAGGTGCATATAATTTTTTATTGTACACTGGGGACTACAGAATTTAAGAAGGGGTTGTCCAAGTAGTGGACCACCCTTAACTTGGATAAAGGCTTCAGCATCATGCACACCTTTCGAAGGTGATTGGAGGCCTTTCAGTACTTTTGGCTCAGATTTTTTGGAAGCATTCAGGAAAGCTCACAAATTTAAATTCCAAAAGATTTGCTCATCTTGGTCTAAAAGGTTGTGCTTCTGTTATCATTTGCTGCATCTCATCTGTTCAATTCCTCCCACATTTTGTTCTTATTACCTTCAGTGGGCAATCTCAAAAAGGGATAAGTCCATTTGTCCTCCTCAATCTTTTAAAGGAGTTATCCAGCCTTAGACTACAAGTCTAGAGTCACTTTATGTCACTGGAGACTTGTGTATCCTCACATCCTCGCATCACGTGCTCTGCATGCTGCCAGGACACCCTAGTGCCGAGAGTGGATGCTCATGTAATTACAAATATACAATTTTCTTACTTCAAGACACTTTCTGACTAGACGTGTCTGACCTTGCTCAATACACATACACTGAGCGAGGCTGCACACGTCTATTCAGAAAGTGTCTTGAAGTAAGAAAATGTGGGCCACATTTCTTGAAAAATTAGCCACTCGCTTCCGTATTGTCCTTGAATTGCAATAAATGATTATAAAAGTTTGGTATTGTGGGATCTTTAATTGAAAATCTCTTTATTGTTTACATGTAATTTTTAATATCTCCTGGCTAGTATTCTTAAAGGATAGGGCGGACCATAGATGTCCAGATGTCACAAGCATCATCTCTGACTATACAACATCTTAACCCACCTGGCTGCCTAAAAGCAGCTGGAATGGTCGAATTAACTCTTCTTCTCCCCATTTTAGAGAGGCAAACATAGCACCTGGAGAGGGTCACACCACTGACCCACAGCTCTATACCTAGTCGACATCTAGTGGTTTCCCTTTAACTAAAAGTTCTGAAGAAAGACAATAGACTATTCACAATAAATGTTTCTAGGTATTGAATTATTGTTTTGGACATTCCGGCTGAATTCCACAAAAATTATTTCATTTTTTCATAGGATCAAAAAGAAGAACATCTTTTTCGAATCCATTATCATTGACAGTAAATTGCGACTTACAAAATAAAAGCTGCAGCATATGTTTGCATTCCATGTGTTGGTATATTTTCCCGAGAATAACTATCTACATATGGACCAAAGGATAAATATTTATGCACAGAGAAGAGTTCAAAAATTGATATTCTACGTGTGTGCCAAAATGTATGATTTTCAAGCCAAAACTTCTCCTTTCTTCTAAGACGTATTCTTTCCTACGATCCCCGAGAGCATAAAGAAGAGGAAATACATTTCATAGGAAATGATCTCAACCCCCACATTTAGTGCAGCATCATCAAAGATGTAACTGTATAAATTTCTATGTGCGACTTGAAGACGAGGGAAGAAACAGCCCTGGCGTTAGACCCAAGATAGCCAGCTGTGTCCTCTACATCATTGGTGTAGCTCTTTGAGCATTGAGAAAAAATAGTTGTTGGATCTACTTCGAGTGCAGCTGTCACAGACAGCTCAGGACTTCCTGAAAGAAGCTAAGACCCTTTCTGTTTTTATGCTGGTTGATTACAAGGAAGAAAATAATACACAACGCGATATTGCCATATTGTAACACACAAGAACGATACAACATTGTAATTAAACACAAAAAGAAGAAAATTCTTTCCAAAAATAAGAGAAATATGGAACATGACTTCATTTCCAAGGTGAAAGAATGGAGAAAAATATCATGACGGTATAATGAGTACCCATGGAAATACACCGAGCATGGCACGCTGCCCTGGAGTCCAGAGCAATTAACACATAAGGCACACGCACTGCTTACAAATGAATAGAAAGATTGGATTCAAGCCTAAACACAGCACAATGCAAACATATAAAATTTTGTTCTATCCTGCGATAATGTAATCAGCTAAACATCATTGTTTCGGTCAGTTCATTCGTGTTGGATTTCCATATTCCATATCCAACAAATACTTTACAGCAAGATCCTAGGCTGAAATTTGAGGCTTATACTCGGATTTCTCTTTTGGATAAGCTATGGGTGCGCAGCTGATCCACACTAGGATTAGTCCCATTGTCATTCAATAGGGGTGATATTCAGCATTTCCGTGCTAAAGCTCTGTGCAGACCTTTTCTGCAATGTGTCAAGGGGGTTTGCAAGAACCCCATTAAGTACACAGAAAGGGGATTGCCATGAGTTCTGGCCAAAAAATTGGAGCAAAATAATTTTTTATGACAAAGCCATATTTACTGCATTGAAAGCACCACTCCAGCGTTTTTATTTTCAGCAATGGAATGGTGCTTCTAATATAAGGTTCCTGACTCTAATTTTATACTTACCTGCCACCGCCTTTCCCTCTTTTCGATGACGATCCGGTCCCGGTGTGCCATCTTGTGACTGCAGTTTCTGACTGGCCTGAACAAGTCTCTCATAGACATGGGCAAGGGCATGGATATGGGCAGCACGGTGGCTTAGTGGTTAGCGCTGTTGCTTTGCAGTATTGGGGTTCTGGATTCAAATCCCAACAAGGACAATATCTGCAAGGAGTTTGCAAGTTCTTCCCATGTTTGTGGGGGTTTTCTCCTACACATCAAATATGTACAGATAGGGAATTTAGATTGTGAGCCCCACTCAGCAGTGACAATGATGTCTGAAAAGTGCTGTGGAAATCTTATGACAGTATATAAGTAACCCATTGTATTGAAAAGTGACCTGGTCACAAATTTCTGGAGACAACCAGACTGGCAGCGATAGGTGAAGATGACAGCGGGAAAGTATAAGATGAGGGCAGGGACCATACATTAGATGCACCACTCAGGCGCTGCAATAACAAAAAATGCTGGAATGCTGCTTTAAGACAATGTAGAGAAAAAAATCTAATCCATTTTATCTTCTATTGACTTATATCTAGAGATGAGGGAGCACTAAAATGCTCGGATGCTTATTACTCTAACTGAGCAATTTAAGATGCTCGTTTCGAGTAATGGGAGTCAATGGGAAATCTGAGCATTTTTCAGGCATACCCTACAAAGAGGTCTGAGTGACAATGAAAATGGTGAAATAGATGGAAAAAGTGCTGAATGGAAAAAGAACAGCATGGAGAAGACCCCTAGAAACATCTCTGAATCCCAGATCGCTGTTGAGAACAATGGTGTCACGCTTTTACTCTACTTTAAGGACTGATAATAAAACATTCAAAATCGATGAGAAATTGGAGTTTACAGGAAAAAAAATTAAAGAAATGTTTTTTTTCTGTATAATGACTTGCGTGTAAGGCAAAATTTAATTTTTTTTTAATTTTTTTTAAAATATAATTTAAGTAAACCAAAATTCAATTTTGTATTAAAAATTTTTTAAATTTCAGTGTACTTTATGAAGGAAGCAAGGTCTGGAAAACATAATAAGTAGGGTCATACAGTCATCCATAGACCCTAGAAGGTAACAACTGGCGGGCCTTATTCAAATATTGAACATTTTAATCAGTTGTCAGCACCTGTCTGTTATGACCCCCTGGGGGCACTAAAAACCTGCTCAAACAAGACACTAGTGGCAGGGCAGTACAACATCTCCAAAGCATAGAGGGACAGCTCATGTCAGGTTTCCATCTTTGAGACCCAATAGCTGAAAGTCGCAGAGGAATTAGGGAGTACGCTGGTTTTGTCAGTCAGGTATTACTTGACCATCTTTAAAAACTTTTCCCTCCTTGTCAAAATACCCAGTCATCAGGCCATGGACAGAGTGTCATGGCAGAGTGTCATGAAATTGGCCCAGGCCTTTGACAGTGTACCCCTGCCTCTGCTGTACCTGGTGTGTGTATCCCTTGCCTCTCCTCCTTGGCTGAGAAAGGAAGATTGCCCCCTGCCAATAGTGTTGTCTGATGGGAATTTTTTCAACATATTTTCCACAATGGCATTCTAGTGTAGTACCATTTTAGGACACCTCTCCTCCTCAGGAAGAAGAGATGCAAAGTTCTTCTTGTAGCATGGGTCTTGCAGGGTGAACCAGTACTCTTTTTTGGCCAAGATGAATGCTATGCAAGGGTCACGGGAAGGCAGCATTACATAAAGTCTTACATATGTGCCAAGATCTCTACAGGCAATACTTCTCTGTCTCCACCGTGATGACAACTCTCCTCCATCTCTTCCTCCTCATTCTCCTCCTCAGTTCATCCATGTATGAGAGATGTGACAAAGGTTGTGTGGGTACTAGCCTCTTTTGTGCTATCAGCCAGCTCCTGTTCCTCATCCTCTTCCTCAGTCTCCACCTCCTCCTAGTTACCTACTCTTCACTGAGCAGATGAGATGAGGCTGGGCAGTATCTCCCTGTCTCATGTCTTCCTCTATCTCCACCTGGTCTGAATACAAAGCTAAATATTTAATTGTCAGCAGTGACTGTGTAAGTAGGCACAGAAGCAGGATTGTTGTGCTGTTGATGGCGTCATCGCCACGGCGTATCTTGACCAGAAGGTCTGGCAAATCTGGGTAGGATTTAAAAAATCGCTGAACTACCAAGTTGTGCATGTGGGTCAAGAATGGTACATGTGTGATCAGGTACGGACTGGGGCTGAAATTCAGCCCTGGCATTTAAAATCACACAGGCCCGTGCGGTCCCCATCCCCATGCACCAGATGAGATATATTACTAATATTACCCTGCATGGAGGTAAGACAGATTTACTACAAGACCAATATTCCTAATGATACCTGTGGCCTGCTGGTGTAAGAGACGGAGTCAGCGACTTTGTGCTCCTTCACAACTCTTAACAGTATGGGTGTCTTGAGACACTGATTTTGTTAACAATGTAGCAGACAAGGTGGCCCATGACCAGACAGGCCCTTCTGGCATTTGCCAGAATTGCCAGATGGCCAGTCTGGCCCTGTGTGTGAGCTTGCGAAGCTTCACATCTGCCACCAGGTTACGTCCATTATCACACAAGACCATGCTTGGCCAGAGGCGTAGCTAGGGTTTTGATTTGGAGGGGTGAAGCTTCTGAGTGGGCCCCTAACCAGGTAACTGTGGCACCATCGGAGTTCGGGTACCACAGTAGTGCTGCCTTCCTCTCAGGGAGGGTAGTGCTATGCCTGGAAACAAGAGGGATTTCTTTGGCAGGTAACCACACACACAACGCATTCTAACTCCAGGCCAGAAGTGGGAGCTCAAAACCCTGTTTTAGGGGAACTTCCCTGATATTCATCCTGGTCTGGAGGAGGAGTTAGTTTAGTCTGGAGCAGACAGTGAAGGGAAAGGAGCGGAGGAGAAATTAGGAGCTCAGGGGGAGGCTGCGAGTGGGCCTCCTGTGAGCCAGAGCGCAGAAACCGGGCACCAGGAGCCCGAGGTCGTGGGAGACTATAAGTCACGCGACAGACCTGGAGGGCATAGGACTATACGTAAACTGCCCGTACAACACCTGTGGTACAGCAGCATTCTGGAGCCTGGAGTCACTGTGCAGAGACCACAGAAGGAATGGCTCAAGCTGCCTTCCATACAGGTACTGTCCCAGGACAGGAAAGAATGAGGACCTTGTTAGGACACTTCAGGTAGCAAGGGACTAATAGTGAGCACAAAGTGGAAGGCTCCCAACCTGACCTGCCAAGGAGATTTCCACTTGTTTCCGGGCTGCCTGGACTCCTTCTGTACCTGTTGCCGGAACCCTGGACTGTGGCCTGCTACCAACAGTAAACCAGGTAAAGACTGCAACCCTGAGTCCTGAGTTATTTACCGGCAACACATCATCCCTGCTATACACCTTGGGAGTCCTGGGGACCCCGCTTCACCTGAGGGAAGCGTTACCAACTAGCCGCCATCTCATCGCCCCAGGGGACCCATTTAAGCGGCGTCGGTCCCCACTGATAGAACACCACAGGTGGCATCACAAACAATAGACTTTATTCACAATTCCCCTTAAAAGACCTTTCCCTTTTAATTGGGCATCCAGGGCACAGACTAGGTCACAGCCACTGTGACATTCCCTTTAAGAGCGACTGGACCCGGTGCCGAGTATCCCAGGCCCTGGTGGTTGACTCATAACTTTGATTACAACTCAGTGGTGCACCCTAATAGTGGAGGAGGATTTCAGCAGATGACAGCGATGTTACTAAAATCTCTATATAAAGACCAATATTGATATTACCGCCATATGGTCAGTGGTAGATACCAGTCCTACAGAACATATAAGTGATTACAGCACAGTTACAGATAATGACTTACCGCTGATGTTCTTTCTGATGGAATCGTTCACTTTTCCCGACTTTTCCATCTGGCCCAGACCGACATGACAACTTCTTCCAGCCAGGACTCGGCTACAGAGAATACAACAAAGACACCTTTCACTTCTCATATTCCATCCCCAATCATCATCTATTCCCAACCTGCACAAACTCCTCATCCTGCTGATATCCCAATGCTGAGCCACTGCTGCAATATGTGTCCCCATTACTGCACCTACTGTGTGGTTCACTGTGCCTTCTAAATTCTAAAGCAACACTCTATAATATAGTAATGCTGGATACAAGTGCCCTAGAAAACATTGCCCATATATTTCCACCTAGAAAGTAATAATGCCCTCTGTATGCCCCTTTGATAGTCACAGTAACCTGAGTTCCCCTATAACAATAAGTTCCCACTTTACATTTAATAATGTCCCGAGTCTCCCCCTTGTACAGCTCCCCTATACAAAGTATGATGCTCTCTTATGCACAGTATAATGCCCCTCACTGTATAGTGCCACCCACACAGTATACTGACCCCTTTGAAGCCCCCAAACTGTTTGATGGCTCCAACACTATATGATGACCCCCTCACTGTAATCTCCACACTGGATGTTGGCTCCCTAGATAGCCTCCATATAGTATAATGCACTCCCCATAGGCCTCCATAGTATAATGCACTCTCCATAGGCCTCCACATAGTATAATGCACTCTCCATAGGCCTTCATATAGTATAATACACTCCCCATAGGCCTACTCTATATTGTATAATGCACCCCCATAGGCCTACTCTATATTGTGTAATGCACCCCCATAGGCAGACTCTATAGCATAAGGCAGCCCCCATAGGCAGACTCTATAGCAAAAGGCAGCCCCCATAGGAAGACTCTATAGCACAAGGCAGCCCCCTCATAGGCAGACTCTGTAGTATAAGGCAGCCCCCCATAGGCAGACTCTGTAGCATAAGGCAGCCCCCCCATAGGCAGACCCTGTAGTATAAGGCAGTCCCCCATAGGCAGACTCTAGTATAATACAAACCCCCCATAGGCAGACTCTGTAGTATAAGGCAGCCCCCCATAGGCAGACTTTGTAGTATAATGCAAACCCCCCATAGGCAGACTTTGTAGTATAATGCAGCCCCCTTAAAAATAAATAAATAAATAAATACTCACCTCTCTTCTTGCTGGCTCCTCCGCTGCTCCGAGCGCCCACTGTCAGCGTCGGTGATGTCAGACGCTGACAAGGAGATGATGAGAGAGGGAGTGTAACATTCTCTCATCAATCTGGTCAGCTGCATTGGCATGTAGCTGATACAGTTCAACCTGCGAACACAGGCGGGGGGCCCACTGCTGGTACCGGGCCCCCCGCCTGCTCAGGGGTCCCATAGCAGCCGGGCGGCAGAGCAGGAAGATCGATTCTCCATGCTCTGCCACAGAATGTAGCTGTATCGGTGCGCTGTGCGCACGCCAATACAGTTACAGTAGCGTAGCTCCGGGTGGGCCCCCTCAGAGCACGGGGCCTGGGGTGATTGCCCCCTCTCCCTCCCCCCCCCCCCGTAGCTACGCTACTGTGCCTGGCTGATGGTTCAGCAGCAAAAAACACAAATCTGTCTGGTCTGTTATTCCTTTCAAAAACTCTGCCATGGTGTGTGGTTTGTTTCCTAAACAAATTAGCTTCAGCAGAACTTTTTGCCACTTTGCTGAGGCTGTGTCCCAGAGCTTCCAGCTTCTGCCTGATGTGGATAACCTGCACTGAGATAGCAGATTAGAGATGGAGGATGAGGAAGAGCAAGAGAGGGTGCAGGAACTGGTGTAGGAGGTGGAGAAAACCCTGATAGAAGTAGGGCCAGCAGTCCGCGGCGTCGGTGGCAAATTTGCTGTGCCATGGTGGGACTTGGCCCAGACTCCACAATGTGCACCCAGTGTGCCATCAGGGAAATGTAGTATCTCTGGCCACAATCGCTTGTCCACATGTCGGTCATTAAGAGGTTAATGTCAGTAGTAACCGTGTTTGTAAGGACTCTAGAGATGTTCCTGGACACGTGCGGGTACAAGGTGGGGACGCCACAATGAGTGAAATAGTGGAGTCTGGTGACCGAGTACTGACGGATCAGATTTCTACACCTGTAGCAGGACAATTTATATTTTTTTTATGTGAAGCCAATGACATTTCGCACAAACCAAGTTCAATAGTATATATGACAATAGTCAGTATTTATTGTTCAGACATTTTTAATAAAAAGGTTTTAACTATTTACATGCAAAGAATCAGGCATTATAATATTAATCGAAAGAGCCTGGCACTCAACTTAATGCTGTGAAAGCTTTAATGTAGTACCAAAACATTTCGGTCCTCATTCAGGACCTTCATCAGTTGTACTAATAGGTGGGTATGTTTGATCATGTGTCCCAAGGACAATTATTGTAAACCGCCTCAATCATTGGCTGTGGGTGGCCGTGTAAAGGAGGGTAGGTGAGGCTTATAGTGCGCGTATGTCTGTGCCTGGACGCGGCATCCACCACTTGATCAAACATACCCACCTATTAGTACGTAACTGATGAAGGTCCTGAATGAGGACCGAAACGTTTTGGTACTACAATAAACCTTTCACAGCATTAAGTTGAGTGCCAGGCTCTTTCTATCACAAGGTGTGGGAACCTACCTTGGCACCTCTGACAGTAGGGCACACGGCTTCACTTCTCGCATTATAATATTAATCTTAATGAAAGTTTTGTTGTGATATAGCCTGGGGATGGAAATGGAAAATAGAATAGTAAACTTGTTACTGAGATTACTTCCTTCATGTAGCTGACTGTGTTGTATATCTAATTTGTACTGATGTTACAGTTCTGTCATGAATCCCAATGGCTAGGGATAGCACAGGACAAGCAAAGTACAAATATATTACGGACGAGCTCTAGGGTGATGGAACCTGGGCTGACCGCTGCCCTACGCCTGACAAACGCAACTAGAGATAGCCAGGGAGCGTGCCTACGTTGGTTCTAGACGCCACGCACCAGCCTAAGAGCTAACTAGCACTGCAGAGAAAATAAAGACCTCACTTGCCTCCAGCGGAATGAACCCCAAAAGATATAGTTGCCCCCCACATGTATTGACGGTGAAATGAGAGGAAGGCACACACATAGAGATGATATATATAGTTTTAGCAAATTGAGGCCCGCTGTAAACTAGAAAGCAGAACGATACAAAAGGGGACTGAGCGGTCAGCAAAAAACCCTAATCAAAAAAACCATCCTGAGATTACAAGAACCCATGTGCCAACTCATGGCACATGGGGAGAACCTCAGTCCACTAGAGCTACCAGCTAGCATAGAGACATAATAAGCAAGCTGCACAAAAAACCAAACAACTGAAAATCAGCACTTAGCTTATCCTGAAAGATCTGGGAGCAGGTAGGCAGGAACCAAACAGAGCACATCTGAATACATTGATAGCCGGCAAGGGAAATGACAGAAAGGCCAGGTAAAATAGGAAACACCCAGCCACTGATGGACAGGTGGAAACCAAAGGCCGCAACCCACCAAAGTCACCCAGTACCAGCAGTAACCACCAGAGGGAGCCCACAAACAGAATCCACAACAGTACCCCCCCCTTGAGGAGGGGTCACCGAACCCTCACGAGAACCCCCAGGGCGATCAGGGTGAGCTCTATGGAAGGCGCGGACCAAATCAGTCGCATGAACATCGGAGGCGACCACCCAGGAATTATCCTCCTGACCATAACCCTTCCACTTAACCAAATACTGGAGTTTGCGTCTGGAAACACGAGAATCCAAGATCTTCTCAACAACATACTCCAATTCTCCCTCCACCAGCACCGGAGCAGGAGGCTCAACCGAAGGAACAACGGGCACCTCATACCTCCGCAACAACGACCGATGGAACACATTATGAATAGCAAACGATGCTGGGAGATCCAAACGAAAAGATACAGGGTTAAGAATCTCCGAGATCCTATAAGGACCGATGAACCGAGGCTTGAACTTAGGAGAAGAGACCTTCATAGGGACAAAACGAGAAGACAACCACACCAAATCCCCAACAAGAAGTCGGGGACCCACGCGGCGACGGCGATTAGCAAACTGCTGAGTCTTCTCCTGAGATAACTTCAAATTGTCCACCACCTGATTCCAAATCTGATGTAGCCTGTCCACCACCACGTCCACTCCAGGACAATCCGAAGGCTCCACCTGACCAGAGGAAAAACGAGGATGAAACCCCGAATTACAAAAAAAAGGAGAGACCAACGTGGCCGAACTAGCCCGATTATTAAGAGCAAATTCGGCCAGTGGCAAAAAAGCAACCCAGTCATCTTGATCAGCAGAAACAAAACACCTCAAATAAGTTTCCAAGGTCTGATTAGTTCGCTCCGTCTGGCCATTCGTCTGAGGATGGAATGCAGACGAGAAAGACAAATCAATGCCCATCTTGGCACAAAACGTCCGCCAAAATCTAGACACAAACTGGGATCCCCTGTCAGAAACGATATTCTCCGGAATCCCATGCAAACGAACCACGTTCTGAAAAAATAAAGGGACCAACTCAAAGGAGGAAGGCAACTTAGGCAAGGGCACCAAATGAACCATCTTAGAAAAGCGGTCACACACAACCCAGATAACGGACATTTTCTGTGAAACCGGGAGATCAGAAATAAAATCCATGGAAATGTGCGTCCAAGGCCTCTTCGGGATGGGCAAGGATAACAACAACCCACTGGCCCGAGAACAGCAAGGCTTAGCTCGAGCACACACTTCACAAGACTGCACAAAGGTACGCACATCCCTAGACAAGGAAGGCCACCAAAAAGACCTGGCCACCAAGTCTCTAGTACCAAATATTCCAGGATGACCAGCCAACACAGAAGAATGGACCTCGGAGATGACTCTACTGGTCCAATCATCCGGAACAAACAGTCTTTCTGGTGGACAACGATCCGGTTTATCCACCTGAAACTCCTGCAATGCACGTCGCAAGTCTGGGGATACGGCGGACAATATTACCCCATCCCTAAGGATACCAGTAGGCCCAGAGTCTCCAGGAGAGTCAGGCACAAAACTCCTGGAAAGAGCATCTGCCTTCACATTCTTTGAACCTGGCAGGTATGAAACCACGAAATTGAAACGAGAAAAAAACAACGACCAACGAGCCTGTCTAGGATTCAAACGCCTGGCAGACTCAAGGTAAATGAGATTCTTGTGATCAGTCAAGACCACCACACGATGTTTAGCACCCTCAAGCCAATGACGCCACTCCTCAAATGCCCACTTCATGGCCAAAAGCTCCCGATTACCCACATCATAATTGCGCTCGGCGGGCGAGAATTTTCTAGAGAAGAATGCACATGGCTTCATCACCGAGCCATTAGAACTTCTCTGTGACAAAACCGCCCCCGCTCCAATCTCGGAAGCATCAACCTCAACCTGAAAAGGAAGTGAAACATCTGGTTGACACAACACAGGAGCAGAAGAAAACCGGCGCTTAAGTTCCTGAAAGGCCTCCACGGCCGCAGGAGACCAATCAGCAACATCAGCACCCTTTTTAGTCAAATCAGTCAAAGGTTTAACAATACTGGAAAAATTAGCAATGAACCGACGATAAAAATTAGCAAACCCCAAGAACTTCTGAAGGCTCTTAACAGATGTAGGTTGTGTCCAGTCACAAATCGCCTGAACCTTGACGGGATCCATCTCAATAGTAGAAGGAGAAAAAATGTACCCCAAAAAAGAAATCTTCTGGACTCCGAAGAGACACTTTGAGCCCTTCACAAACAGAGAATTGGCCCGCAGAACCTGAAACACCTTCCTGACCTGTAGAACATGAGACTCCCAGTCATCAGAAAACACCAAAATATCATCCAAATACACAATCATAAACTTATCCAGATATTCACGGAAAATATTGTGCATAAAGGACTGAAAGACTGACGGAGCATTGGAGAGTCCAAAAGGCATTACCAAATACTCAAAATGGCCCTCAGGCGTATTAAATGCGGTTTTCCACTCATCACCCTGTTTTATCCGCACCAGATTATACGCACCGCGAAGATCTATCTTAGTGAACCACCTAGCCCCCTTAATGCGAGCAAACAAATCAGTCAATAATGGCAATGGATACTGATACTTGACTGTAATCTTATTCAGAAGGCGATAATCTATACAAGGCCTCAGGGAACCATCTTTTTTTTCCACAAAAAAAAAAACCTGCTCCCAGAGGGGACGAAGATGGACGAATATGTCCCTTTTCCAAGGACTCCTTAATATAATTCCGCATAGCAGTATGCTCTGGCAGTGACAGATTAAATAAACGACCCTTAGGGAACTTACTGCCAGGAATCAATTCTATAGCACAGTCACAATCTCTATGCGGAGGGAGCGAATTGAGCTTAGGCTCCTCAAAAACATCCCTATAGTCAGACAAAAACGCAGGGATCTCAGAAGGAGTAGATGAAGCGATTGAAATCGGAGGTGCATCATCATGAACCCCCTGACATCCCCAGCTTAACACAGACATTGTTTTCCAGTCCAGGACAGGATTATGAGTTTGTAACCATGGCAGACCAAGCACTAGTACATCATGTAAATTATAAAGTACAAGGAAGCGAATCACCTCCTGATGAACGGGAGTCATGCGCATGGTCACTTGTGTCCAATACTGCGGTTTATTCATAGCCAATGGTGTAGAGTCAATTCCCTTCAGAGGAATAGGAACTTCCAGAGGTTCCAGACTAAAACCGCAGCGTTTAGCAAATGACCAATCCATAAGACTCAGGGCAGCGCCCGAATCCACATAGGCATCGACGGAAATGGAAGACAGTGAAAAAATCAGAGTCACAGACAAAATGAACTTAGGCTGCAGAGTACCAATGGCAAAAGATTTATCAACCCTTTTTGTGCGTTTAGAGCATGCTGATATAACATGAGCTGAATCACCACAATAGAAGCACAATCCATTTTTCCGCCTATAATTTTGCCGTTCACTTCTGGACTGAATTCTATCACATTGCATAGTCTCAGGTGCCTGTTCAGAAGACACCGCCAACTGGTGCACGGGTTTGCGCTCCCGTAAACGCCGATCAATCTGAATGGCCATAGCCATAGACTCATTCAGACCTGTAGGCGTAGGGAACCCCACCATAATATCCTTAATGGCCTCAGAAAGACCATTTCTGAAGTTTGCAGCCAGGGCGCACTCATTCCACTGAGTAAGCACCGACCATTTCCGAAACTTCTGACAATATATCTCCGCTTCATCATGCCCCTGAGAGAGGGCTAATAAAGCCTTTTCAGCCTGAATCTCCAGGTTAGGTTCTTCATAGAGCAATCCCAATGCCAGAAAAAACGCATCCACACTGAGCAATGCAGGATCCCCTGGTGCCAATGCAAATGCC
Source organism: Ranitomeya variabilis (assembly GCF_051348905.1). Classification (NCBI taxonomy): domain Eukaryota; kingdom Metazoa; phylum Chordata; class Amphibia; order Anura; family Dendrobatidae; genus Ranitomeya; species Ranitomeya variabilis. The sequence goes on along the minus strand of NC_135233.1, from coordinate 46,965,339 downwards.
CAATTCTGAGGGTCGCCCCGCAGGAAAGATATTACAATCTTGACCTGTTGAGCAGGGTCTCCAGAGGAGCGAGATTTTAAAGAAAGAAACAATTTACAATTGTTCCTGAAATTCAAGAAGGTAGATCTATCTCCAGAAAAGAACTCTGGAATAGGAATTCTAGGTTCAGACATGGGAGTGTGAACAACAAAATCCTGTATGTTTTGAACTTTTGCCGCGAGATTACTCAGGCTGGAAGCCAAACTCTGGACATCCATGTTAAACAGCTAAGATCAGAGCCATTCAAGGGTTAAGAGGAGGTAAGAAGCAGCTAGACAGCAATTAAGGGCTAGGCAGCAAAACTCTGAAGGGAAAAAAAAAAAAAAAAAAAATTTCCCTTAAACACTTCTCTATCTCCTGCTTCAGCCCAAACAATTAACACTTTGTGGGCCGGCTATACTGTCATGAATCCCAATGGCTAGGGATAGCACAGGACAAGCAAAGTACAAATATATTACGGACGAGCTCTAGGGTGATGGAACCTGGGCTGACCGCTGCCCTACGCCTGACAAACGCAACTAGAGATAGCCAGGGAGCGTGCCTACGTTGGTTCTAGACGCCACGCAGCAGCCTAAGAGCTAACTAGCACTGCAGAGAAAATAAAGACCTCACTTGCCTCCAGCGGAATGAACCCCAAAAGATATAGTTGCCCCCCACATGTATTGACGGTGAAATGAGAGGAAGGCACACACATAGAGATGATATATATAGTTTTAGCAAATTGAGGCCCGCTGTAAACTAGAAAGCAGAACGATACAAAAGGGGACTGAGCGGTCAGCAAAAAACCCTAATCAAAAAAACCATCCTGAGATTACAAGAACCCATGTGCCAACTCATGGCACATGGGGAGAACCTCAGTCCACTAGAGCTACCAGCTAGCATAGAGACATAATAAGCAAGCTGGACAAAAAACCAAACAACTGAAAATCAGCACTTAGCTTATCCTGAAAGATCTGGGAGCAGGTAGGCAGGAACCAAACAGAGCACATCTGAATACATTGATAGCCGGCAAGGGAAATGACAGAAAGGCCAGGTAAAATAGGAAACACCCAGCCACTGATGGACAGGTGGAAACCAAAGGCCGCAACCCACCAAAGTCACCCAGTACCAGCAGTAACCACCAGAGGGAGCCCACAAACAGAATCCACAACACAGTTCAATTTGTAATCTATATAAGAATGTTAAATAGTCAATTTTTGAACAACTAAATTTGTATACCTGTAGCTGGCCAATTTAGGTTGTTACTTCAAACTGACAATTCCCCAAAAATCAAGTTCTAGAGAAAATATGATAATAGTCATTTTTTGAATAACCAAATTTCGACACCTGTAGCAAGCCAATTTTGTTCTTTATTTCTAACCAATGAAATTTCACAAAAGCCAAGTTCTACAGTATATATGACATTAGTCAATTTTTGAATCACCAAATTTCTACACCTGAACTAGGACAATTTTTGGTTTTATTTCAAACCAACGAAATTTCAGACAAAGCAAAAGTCAATTTTTGACATAAACATTTTTATGAACTGTACTCCTACACTCATAAAGGCTTTGCAGAAAGTGCAAAGCCAGGAAAAATTACAAGGAGGGTCATCCAGTCATCCATAGACCACAAAAAGGAATCAACTGACTGGCCTTATTCAAATATCTTTATATTGTGGATTGTCTCCACCTGTTTCCTGGAGCTCAATTCCCAGGTGCCTGTGCTGTAAATGTCCCATCGTCAGGTAGTGCCAGAGCCCCTGACATGTAGAAATGGGCAATGCCCCCTCTGTCATCTCCCCCATTGCTTGCTCCTGCATAGGAGTTCGGGAACGCCAAGGATAGTACGATCTCTTGGGGGTGGTAGTATACCCATCTCAAGCTGTCTCAATGAGCCTCTCCCAGGCCTGTTCATTTCTCAAGAAGGGTTCATCCTGCTCCCTTTCTTCTCGGATCACACCCACCGCATATCAGCAATGCTGCCTGCCCATTTTGAGGATCGTGACTGTGGTTCCAGCTGTCAGCTCTTGCAGCCTTCGAGGCAAGTGTTCTATCAATACTGCAGGCTGGTTGAACGAGATGGCATAATGGGTCCCAAACTTTTAAAAAAACCTCCATCTCTGCTGCCACTCGTACGTAACTACCTTTCCCCAGAACGCCAACTATCAGTACCTTGCGGCTAGAAGACCAACATGAATTTCTCCAGCCTTGGTCCTGGTTTGCCTTCTTGTCTCTTCTCAAAAGACTAGGACTTATAGGGTTTCTTAACATGCACCCCTCCATTACTTCAAGTCAGTTTACCAAAGATTAATAAAGTTTCTTAGGAAGTCACATTGTATGCATTACTTTCTAAAGGGTTTTATGAAATCCATGGCTAACCAGAAATATAACTACTTTGCACATATGTTTCCAGGCTTGAGCAGGGATTCAGACATATGTTCCACATCACCAACGGCTCTTTGGTGTTGCATAAAGTTATATAACATTATTTCCATAATATCCATTAACCATATTCTTCCCCCTCTATATCTGGTATTAGAGCATTAAGAAATATAGGCAGAGAATGACCCCTGCAGTTTAAGAGATGCCTGCAAAGTATTACAGATGAATGAGCTGATTGTTCAGTGAAGATGACTGGACAGATATAGCCTGACTAATTGTCTCTGACCAGGCAAGAAAAAATAAATAAATATAGCTATAATCTGAACGTACTGTGATGGGGGAGAGATCAGGAATTTCCAGATCTGTTTTGTGTGACCCTTAACTATGACAAATAAAAACTTAAAGGGGTTTGTCTGATTTTGAAAAATAGTTTTCAATTAGAAAATTCCCCATTTTGAATCCTCATCTGTTAACCAGAGTGAACAGCGACTACAATGAGGTAGAAGTACCCAGCATGCCTGTATGTTACAAAAGTATCTAATTATTTTTAAACTAAAGTATGTAATGTTTCATTACTCCTGTATTTTTATAATTTTTGCACTTCAGGGAAATGAAAAGATTGCTGTTGGATTCCTTAACATATTGTTATTGCTAACTGAAAGTCACATCAGCAAGATATCCTGCGATTAGAAAATGAGTGAATCTGTGAGCTATGACATCCTCTCCCTTTCCAGATTGGTTACAGGATATCTGCTGCATTCCCTGCCTCTGCTTTTATACAGCCTATGATAGTCTGTCCTATATGATGTAAGGTGATAGCTGCATTATGTGAAAGCCGTATGAGCCTTTTCCAGCTCATGCAATCTTTAGCAGTGTGTAAAATGGCGGTGGGTATTTTTCTTTGGTGATTTGTGCAAAGCTAATGGTAAATTACTCAAATTTGCTGAGTCCAGCGAATTTCCTACATTTTGACACGAATAGATGTGCTCAACATTCCAATAAGTGGTTAAATTGCTATCTCTACCTGTGATTTTAAAGTAACCCTAATTATCTTTACGTAACTCGGTTAGCAAAAATTAATTGTCCAAATCGCTTTTCTGACCCATTTAAAGCCAAAGTTGTCAATAAAGGAAGCGTGCTACGAATTTTCAGATTAAGCTATTGTCTGTCTACATTGAAATTAAAACTATTTTTTTGCATTTTTCATCAGCCTTCCCCTCTGCAGGCTCAATCTCTGATTTTCAGTTGTCTCTGAGCTAGTGAGTGAAGAGTAGCTGCCCCCATAAACTGCACACTTGGACATACTGTATTCCTTTTCCTTTGTCTCTGCACAGCACATGTTCAGAAGCACCTGTCAGGTCATTATACTGCACTAATGAGCAGTGTAGCTGTGAATCAAGCACGGAAGTGAGATAAAACACTTACTTGACCCATTGTTGTATGTATTGCAGCTCCTCCTTCCTCATCTTCCTATATGCTTCAATATGCAGCTGTAATCTGATACCTCACTGAGCTGGTGGTCTATCGTGTTTTACCAGAGTAAATTATGAGTTCAGGAAACAAGTAGAAAAGGAAAATAATGGATGATACATAGAAAAAAAAAGCTTGTTTCTCTGACAAGATATATTGCAAAGCTTCTTCCAGTATATTTACATGCACTATCAATGTATGCACACAGTAACAAATTAAAATTGCATGTATTAAGCATTTAGTTGTGAAATGTGTGCAGGCTAATAATGTCAGGCATGGGCGGATAGGCTTCCTCACAGTACTTTGAAGCTATCACGTTACATAGGGACTATCAGAGCTAGTAGAAACATGACAAACAGCCAAGTGGCACAATTTTTAGATTTTCCAGTGTGGGGATATTAGGTCAGCTCATTATATATAACAATAGAAAAGGGCCTAAATGTTATTATTATTGCAGCAATTAAGCACATTTAAAATGTGAGTGTTATCTCAGTCAGTGAATACTAATCCAAAGATTCAGGTGATAGGGAGGTGCTGGACCTGGCATAGTCAGTGAAATCATTGATCTGAGATATACTACACTAACAGCACCTTAATAACAGCATTTTATAATATTCTTAACACACTGCAAACAAGGAAAGTAGATTAATACATCTCTGTATAGTTTTTCTACTAAACAAAAATCCTGAAACCAAGGCTTGTGTGTCACCGAAAGGGTGCTTACTGGATTATTGAGACAGGTAAGTCATAATTTATTTTTATTTTTTTTAAAGACAAAAGAAAATTCTCCATAATCCAGAAAGTTAAACACAATTGTATAAATAATATGCCTATTTTTACACACTTCCTTGTTGTAATGACTCAATATTAGACCAGTACATTACCACCGGTTGCCATTAGTTTTTCCTTAGGCAGATAGGTTGCGATCACTTGGACGTTAAAAGGGCTCTGTTTATATTAAGGAGTTAAAAAATGTTTAAATAGAGTCCTAGAAGACCTTCGAGAGCTATTTTTCAGGCAAATAGAGGTTTTCCTCTATTGAGACTTATTGCTTAATTATTTGAAAAAAATTATAATTGGGAGTAAAATTCTACAAAGCTGGTGAATATGTATTTCAAACAATCCTCTCATCTGTAGTGCTGAACTGAAATCCTGGAAAAAAGTTGTGTTTGGTATAGCAATTAAGCCCTTTATAAGAAGAATAGAATAACAGCACAAAAAAGGAAAGGAGAGACAGAATTAGGGGAACACAAAGATTTTACAAGGTATTTAGCTCAATTTTTTGAGCAAAGGACAAGTCATCTTTAAGGACAGAATTTTAATTGTATCAATAAAAATCGAATGCTTTACTTTGGAATTCGATTTTTTCCCCCTCCTCCTTAGACTTGATTGGATGAGTGTCATCCGATTTACAGAGGAAAATCGACATGCTGCATTTATACGTCGATTCGGTCAGTGAAAAAAATCATTCATTTGTAGTGATGACAGAACGTGCTCGGATAAGGTGTTAACCTAAGGGCAGGACAGTGGCTCCGTGGGTAGCACTGCAGCGCTGGGGTCCTGGGTTCAAATCCCACCAAGGACAACATCTGTAAGGCGTTTGTATGTTCTCCCCGTCTTTGCGTGGGTTTCCTCCGGGTACTCCGGTTTCCTCCCAATATACTGATAGGGATTCTAGATTGTGAGCCCCATCGGGGACAGCGATGATAATGTGTGTAAACTGTAAAGCGCTGCAGAATATGTTAGCACTATATAAAAATAAAGATTATTATTTATTATTATTATTACCGGTATTAACCGAGCACGCTCATGTGCTAATCGAGTATCTTCGGCGTGCTTGAATACTATGTCCGAGTCGCCGCGGTTGCATGTCTCGCGGCTGTTCGACAGCCGTAACAGATGCAGGGATTGCCTAACAAACAGGCTATGTGTGCATGTGTTGCGGTTGTCGAACAACCGCGAGACAAGCAACTGCGGCGACTCAGACATAGTATTCGAGCACGCTGAAGACACTCTATTAGCACACGAGCATAGTGGAGAATATCTAATCTGAGCAGGTTTGCTCATCACTATTCATTTGCACTGCCCCACTGAATAATATTGGTCTGAGTACAATCTGATTTCTTTTAACGGAGAAAAAAAGGACCAAGTCAGAAAAGAAACCTTAGGCTACGTTCACACTTTGCGGGTTTTGCCGCAGATCCGCAGCGGATTTGACACTGCGGATCCGCAGCAGTTTTCCATGCAGGGTACAGTACAATGTTACCCTATGGAAAACAAAACCCGCTGTGCCCACGCTGCGGATTTCCGCGGAAAAAGCCGCGCGGCTTTTCTGCGGAAAAAAAGAAGGAGCATGTCACTTCTTGGTGCAGAATCGCAGCGATTCTGCACCCATAGAAATGCATTGATCCGCTCACTTTCCGCATGGGGCTGTGCCCACGTTGCGGGAAGTTAAGCGGATAATGTGCAGATGGTACCCGGGGTGGAGGAGAGGAGACTCTCCTCCAGGTCCTGGGAACCATATTTTGGTGTAAAAAAAAGAATGAAAATAAAAAATGATGCTATACTCACCTCTCAGCGCTGCCCGCGGCGTCCGGTCTCAGTTGCTGTGCGAGCAGGACCTGTGGTGACGTCGCGGTCACATGACCGTGATGACGCCGCGGTCACATGACCGTGACGTCACGAAGGTCCTTGTCGGCACAACCGCCTGCAGCACCGAGGAGATCCGGACATCAGAGGGTGAGTATAACCAATTTTAATTATTTTTTACATTACTATTGATGCTGCATATTGCTGCATATGCAGCATCAATAGTATAGGCGGAAACCCGCAGCGGAAACCGCGGAACAAACCGCGATAAATCTGCAGGGATAACCGCAGCGGTTTTGCCCTGCAGATTTATCAATTCCGCTGCGGGATTAACCCGCAGAGCACACCGCAAAGTGTGAACGTGGCCTTAGACCTGTTATTTCTGATCATAGCTATTATAAAACGTTGAATTTCATTCTGCTTTGTAGGATTTTAAGCATCACGGATAGTCTAAAAGCGCACCGTAGAGACGTTTCAATGACAAAGTATGTGTAAATGGCTCTGCTTACCAATTTCCAGTCTATTTCTCAGAAGTTCACAGATAATTTTTTATATATAGAGTTAAGATGAAATCACATGGAAAAGAAAATCCCGTCCAGCCTCCAATTATGTAACAAGCCTTTGGAAAAAATAAAAAAATAAAAACTTTCATTAACTTCTATTACACTTAATGGAAGATTGTAATGTTTTTCAGTTTAATGAGTCAAATATCTTGGCCCCAAGGGGTCATCACCAACACATTTTGAAGTTTTGCAAAAACATTGGCCTCTAGGAAGTCAAACGGAATTGTCGGCCAATCAGAAAGCTATTATAGCGAGTGAATTGAATCGTGGGCCTTTTATATGTCATAATTCTAAGTTGTGCTTAAATGGAAAAAAAATTGGCCTGGCGCCTATTGCAATAAAGCTATGGGATGTACTTTTGGGAAGTGCAATTTATGGCTACACATAGGATGACCTCAGTAACTGAAGCAATGTGTTGTTTTTTTATTTTAATAGCGGCTTTGAGAATATAAACATCCCTTAAAGTATTTTTTCCATTATGGAGTTATCACAGCTGGAAATTTTCCGTTTAAAAAATGCTGAATTATATAGTATGTTAACAATATTCTGTTACTGGGGAAGATGGAAAAAACTGCAAGGTTTCAACTCACAGATGTTTTAATGATCCAGTACATCTGAACACTTGAGCATTATATAGAGATGATCCAATCTGTTTTTTGGAGAGCGGGACTTAATGGGCACACGTACTTTACAGGCACACTGGGCATTCGCTGTTTCGGCAGAGTAAGTGCACACGGCTTAAATAATAAACAAGCTGTGTTTGGTGATAGGGGCGTTTAATATGAAATGCACAGAAAGGAGGAAAAGTCAGGCTCATCTACAATGTATGGCACAGGGATCAGATATGACATGTTGCGTGATGTATTGCATATCAAAGAGCAACAGTAAATACTAAGGATTTCTAGGTCAGCCTTAATGACTATGTATACCTTCGCACATTCTTTTTTTATTGTTTGTTTCCTAAATACAAAGTCAAATAGGCATCGAAATTGTCTTCATTAAAAAAAAAATCTATCATTTTGCTGTGGCAAAGTGACTGTAAGACCTTTGTCTAGCTTAGTGATAGTAAAATCTTACAAATACTTCACAGCTCCTGTTGCTGGTTCTGATAGCTCTCTCTACGCTTTCCCTCCCTTCTCTCAGTGATAGAGATGTTACAAATACTGTACATCACAGCTCCTGTTGCTGATTCTGATAGCTCTCGCTGCGCTTTCCCTCCCTTCTTTCAGTGATAGAGATGTTAAAAATACATCACAGCTCCTGTTGCTGGTTCTGATAGCTCTCGCTGTGCTTTCCCTCTCTTCTATCAGTGTTAGCGATGTTACAAATACTGTACATCACAGCTCCTGTTGCTTGTTCTGATAGCTCTCTCTGCGCTTTCCCTCCCCTCAGTGTTAGAGATGTTACAAATACTGTACATCACAGCTCCTGTTAATAATTCTGATAGCTCTCTCTGTGCTTTCCCTCCCTTCTCTCAGTGTTAGAGATGTTACAAATACTGTACATCACAGCTCCTGCTGCTGGTTTTGATAGCTCTCTCTGCGCTTTCCCTCCCTTCTCTCAGTGATAGAGATGTTACATATACTGTACATCACAGCTCCTGTTGCTGGATCTGATAGCTCTCTCTGTGCTTTCCCTCCCTTCTCTCAGTGATAGAGATGTTACAAATACTGTACATCACAGCTCCTGCTGCTGGTTCTGATAGCTCTCTCTAATCTTTCCCACCCTTCTCTCAGTGTTAGCGATGTTACAAATACTGTACATCACAGCTCCTGTTGCTGGTTCTGATAGCTCTCTCTGTGCTTTCCCTCCCTTCTCTCAGTGATAGAGATGTTACAAATACTGTACATCACAGCTCCTGTTGCTGGTTCTGATAGCTCTCTCTGTGCTTTCCCTCCCTTCACTCAGTGATATAGATGTTACAAATACTGTACTGTTATGATCCCAATGGCAGAGGATCTCTGATATTCCGGCAAGATAGCAAAAATATAAATACTGCTCTAGGGAGGTGGAAACTGGGCTAACCGCATACCTGATCCTGACACAAACAACTAAAAGTAGCCGGTGAACGTACCTACGTTGGTTCTAGACGTCTCGAGCCAGCCGGAGAACTGACTACCCCTAGAGGGAAAAAATAAGACCTTGCTTGCCTCCAGAGAAATTGAACCCCAAAGATATAGAAAGCCCCCAACAAATAATAACGGTGAGGCAAGAGGAAAACACAAACGTAGAGATGAACTAGATTCAGCAAAGTGAGGCCCAATAGTCTAGATAGCAGAAAATAGATAGTGGACTATGCGGTTAGCAGAAAACCCTACAAAACATGCACGCTGAACATTCAAGAACCCCCACATCGACTGACGGTGTGGAGGGAGAATATCAGCCCCCTAGAGCTTCCAGCGAGTCAAAAATCAAATGTAAAGCAAGCTGGACAAAAACACTGAATAATGCAAACGATCCAAATTGTACAAAACAGACTTAGCTTTTCTTGCATGAGGCAGACTGAAAGGAATCCGGAGGAGACCAAATAGGTCTGGATACAACGATGCCAGGCAAGAGACTGAGTCCAGAGGAGACTCAAATAGGAAACACCCGCTGCTTAACGACACAGCTGGAGCTCAGGCCTGCAACAAGACATACCTAACACAATACCGTTAGTGACCACCAGAGGGAGCCTAGAAACACAGTTCACAACACTGTACATCACAGCTCCTGTTGCTGGTTCTGATAGCTCTCTCTGTGCTTTCCCTCCCATCTCTCAGTGATAGAGATGTTACAAATACTGTACATCACAGCTCCTGTTGCTGGTTCTGATAGCTCTCTCTGTGCTTTCCCTCCCTTCTCTCAGTGATACAGATGTTACAAATACTGTAAATCACAGCTCCTGTTGCTGGTTCTGATAGCTCTATCTGCACTTTTCATCCCTTCTCTCAGTGTTAGCGATGTTACAAATACTGTACATCACAGCTCCCATTGCTGGTTCTTATAGCTCTCGCTGCGCTTTCCCTCCCTTCTCTCAGTGATAGAGATGTTACAAATACTGTACATCACAGCTCCTGTTGCTGGTTCTGATAGCTCTCTCTGCACTTTCCCTCCCTTCTTTCAGTGATAGAGATGTTACAAATACTGTACATCACAGCTCCTGTTGCTGTTTCTGATTGCTCTCTCTGCACTTTCCCTCCCTTCTCTCAGTGTTAGAGATATTACAAATACTGTACATCACAGCTCCTGCTGCTGGTTCTGATAGCTCTCTCTGCGCTTTCCCTCCCCTCAGTGTTAGAGATGTTACAAACACTGTACATCACAGCTCCTGTTGATGGTTATGATAGCTCTCTCTGTGCTTTCCCTCCCTTCTCTCTGTGATAGAGATGTTACAAATACTGTACATCACAGCTCCTGTTGCTGGTTATGATAGCTCTAACTGCTCTTTCCCTCCCTTCTCTCAGTGTTAGAGATGTTTCAAATACTGTAAATCACAGTTCCTGTTGCTGGTTCTGATAGCTCGCTCTGCACTTTCCCTCCCTTCTCTCAGTGTTAGAGATGTTACAAATACTGTACATCACAGCTCCTGTTGCTGGTTCTGATAGCTCCCTGCGCTTTCCCTCCCCTCAGTGTTAGAGATGTTACAAATACTGTACATCACAGCTCCTGTTGCTGGTTCTGATAGCTCGCTCTGTGCTTTCCCTCCCTTCTCTCAGTGATAGAGATGTTACAAATACTGTACATCACAGTTCCTCTTGCTGGTTATGATAGCTTTCGCTGCACTTTCCCTCCCTTCTCTCAGTGATAGAGATGTTACAAATACTGTACATCACAGCTCCTGCTGCTGGTTCTGATAGCTCTCTCTTTGCTTTCCCTCCTTTCTGTCAGTGATAGAGATGTTACAAATACTGTACATCACAGCTCCTGTTGCTGGTTCTGATAGCTCTCTCTGTGCTTTCCCTCCCTTCTCTCAGTGTTAGAGATATTACAAATACTGTACATCACAGCTCCTGCTGCTGGTTCTGATAGCTCTCTCTGCGCTTTCCCTCCCCTCAGTGTTAGAGATGTTACAAACACTGTACATCACAGCTCCTGTTGATGGTTATGATAGCTCTCTCTGTGCTTTCCCTCCCTTCTCTCTGTGATAGAGATGTTACAAATACTGTACATCACAGCTCCTGTTGCTGGTTATGATAGCTCTAACTGCTCTTTCCCTCCCTTCTCTCAGTGTTAGAGATGTTTCAAATACTGTAAATCACAGTTCCTGTTGCTGGTTCTGATAGCTCGCTCTGCACTTTCCCTCCCTTCTCTCAGTGTTAGAGATGTTACAAATACTGTACATCACAGCTCCTGTTGCTGGTTCTGATAGCTCCCTGCGCTTTCCCTCCCCTCAGTGTTAGAGATGTTACAAATACTGTACATCACAGCTCCTGTTGCTGGTTCTGATAGCTCGCTCTGTGCTTTCCCTCCCTTCTCTCAGTGATAGAGATGTTACAAATACTGTACATCACAGTTCCTCTTGCTGGTTATGATAGCTTTCGCTGCACTTTCCCTCCCTTCTCTCAGTGATAGAGATGTTACAAATACTGTACATCACAGCTCCTGCTGCTGGTTCTGATAGCTCTCTCTTTGCTTTCCCTCCTTTCTGTCAGTGATAGAGATGTTACAAATACTGTACATCACAGCTCCTGTTGCTGGTTCTGATAGCTCTCTCTGTGCTTTCCCTCCCTTCTCTTCGTGATATAGATGTTACAAATACTGTACATCACAGCTCCTGTTGCTGGTTCTGATAGCTCTCTCTGTGCTTTCCCTCCCTTCTCTTCGTGATATAGATGTTACAAATACTGTACATCACAGCTCCTGTTGCTGGTTCTGATAGCTCTCTCTGTGCTTTCCCTCCCTTCTCTCAGTGATAGAGATGTTACAAATACTGTACATCACAGCTCCTGTTGCTGGTTCTGATAGCTCTCTCTGCACTTTCCCTCCCTTCTCTCAGTGATAGAGATGTTACAAATACTGTACATCACAGCTCCTGCTGCTGGTTCTGATAGCTCTCTCTGCGCTTTCCCTCCCCTCAGTGTTAGAGATGTTGCAAACACTGTACATCAAAGTTCCTGTTGCAGGTTATGATAGCTCTCTCTGCGCTTTCCCTCCCTTCTCTCAGTGATAAAGATGTTACAAATACTGTACATCACAGCTCCTGTTGCTGGTTCTGATAGCTCCCTGCGCTTTCCCTCCCCTCAGTGTTAGAGATGTTACAAATACTGTACATCACAGCTCCTGTTGCTGGTTCTGATAGCTCTCTCTGTGCTTTCCCTCCCTTCTCTCAGTGATAGAGATGTTACAAATACTGTACATCACAGCTCCTGTTGCTGGTTATGATAGCTCTCGCTGCACTTTCCCTCCCTTCTCTCAGTGATAGAGATGTTACAAATACTGTACATCACAGCTCCTGCTGCTGGTTCTGATAGCTCTCTCTGCACTTTCCCTCCCTTCTCTCAGTGATAGAGATGTTACAAATACTGTACATCACAGCTCCTGTTGCTGGTTCTGATAGCTCTCTCTGTGCTTTCCCTCCCTTCTCTCAGTGATAGAGATGTTACAAATACTGTACATCACAGCTCCTGTTGCTGGTTCTGATAGCTCTCTCTGTGCTTTCCCTCCCTTCTCTCAGTGATAGAGATGTTACAAATACTGTACATAACAGCTCCTGTTGCTGGTTCTGATAGCTCTCTCTGCACTTTCCCTCCCTTCTCTCAGTGATAGAGATGTTACAAATACTGTAAATCAAAGTTCCTGTTGCTGGTTCTGATAGCTCTCTCTGCACTTTCCCTCCCTTCTTTCAGTGATAGAGATGTTACAAATACTGTACATCACAGCTCCTGCTGCTGGTTCTGATAGCTCTCTCTGATCTTTCCCACCCTTTTCTCAGTGTTAGCGATGTTACAAATACTGTACATCACAGCTCCTGTTGCTGGTTCTGATAGCTCTCTCTGTGCTTTCTCTCCCTTCTCTCAGTGATAGAGATGTTACAAATACTGTACATCACAGCTCCTGTTGCTGGTTCTGATAGCTCTCTCTGTGTTTTCCCTCCCTTCTCTCAGTGATAGAGATGTTACAAATAGTTTGAGTGAAACGGGTCGGCAATTTTCAGAAGTCGCCGACTTTTGGCAAAGTCGGGTTTCATGAAACCCGACCCGACCCCTGTGTGGGGTCGGCCATGAAGTCGGCGATCTTCTGAATCTGGAATCGGAATTCCGATACCTATTCTCGATATGTTTAAGATATCGGGAATTGGTATCGGAATTCAGATTTAAGTGTAAAATAAAGAATTAAAATAAAAAATATCGCTATACTTACCGTCTGACGGGCCCTGGTACTAACCGGGAACCTTCCTTCCTTAGAATCAGCCTTCCAGGACCTTGCGGTGACGTCACGGTGACGTCGCGGCTTGTGATTGGTCGCGCGGCCGCCCATGTGACCGCTCGCGCGACCAATCACAAGCCGCGACGTCACCGTGACGTCACCGAAGGCCCTGGAAGGGCTGATTCTTAGGAAGGAAGGCTGCCGGAAAGAAGCAGTGCGTGTCCGAGGGTGAGTATATACCTAATAGGAATATACTCACCCTCGGCTTCGTTCCGGCAGCCTTCCTTCCTAAGAATCAGCCCTTCCAGGACCTTCGGTGACGTCACGGTGACGTTGCAGCTTGTGATTGGTCGCGCGAGCGGTCACATGGGCGGCCGCGCGACCAATCACAAGCCGTGACGTCACCGTGACGTCACCGCAAGGTCCTGGAAGGCTGATTCTAAGGAAGGAAGGTTCCCGGTTAGTACCAGGGCCCATCAGACGGTAAGTATAGCGATATTTTTTATTTTAATTCTTTATTTTACACTTAAATATGGATCCCAGGGCCTGAAGGAGAGTTTCCGCTCCTTCAGACCCTGGGAACCATTGGAAACCCAATGCACTGCATTGGGTTTCGAGTTTCGGCCGACTCCGACCCCGACTTTTTTATAGGATCAGCCGATTTCACTCGACCCGACTTTGAAAAAGTCGGGTTTCGTGAAACCCGACCCGATCCTATAAAAGTAAAGGTCGCTCAACCCTAGTTACAAATACTGCACATCACAGCTCCTGTTGCTGGTTCTGATAGCTCTCTCTGATCTTTCCCACCCTTCTCTCAGTGTTAGCGATGTTACAAATACTGTACAACAAAGCTCCTGCTTCTGGTTCTTATAGCTGTCGCTGCGCTTTCCCTCCCTTCTCTCAGTGATAGAGATGTTACAAATACTGTACATCACAGCTCCTGTTGCTGATTCTGATAGCTCTCTCTGCACTTTCCCTCCCTTCTTTCAGTGATAGAGATGTTACAAATACTGTACATCACAGCTCCTGTTGCTGGTTCTGATAGCTCTCTCTGCACTTTCCCTCCCTTCTCTCAGTGATAGAGTTATTACAAATACTGTACATCACAGCTCCTGCTGCTGGTTCTGATAGCTCTCTCTGCGCTTTCCATCCCCTCAGTGTTAGAGATGTTACAAACACTGTACGTCACAGCTCCTGTTGCTGGTTCTGATAGCTCTCTCTGCACTTTCCCTCCCTTCTCTCAGTGATAGAGATGTTACAAATACTGTAAATCACAGCTCCTGTTGCTGGTTATGATAGCTCTCGCTGCGCTTTCCCTCCCTTCTCTCAGTGATAGAGATGTTACAAATACTGTACATCACAGCTCCTGCTGCTGGTTCTGATAGCTCTCTCTGATCTTTCCCACCCTTCTCTCAGTGTTAGCGATGTTACAAATACTGCACAACACAGCTCCTGCTGCTGGTTCTGATAGCTCTCTCTGTGCTTTCCCTCCCTTCACTCAGTGATATAGATGTTACAAATACTATACATCACAGCTCCTGTTGCTGGTTCTGATAGCTCTCTCTGTGCTTTCCCTCCCTTCTCTCAGTGTAAGCGATGTTAGAAATACTGTACATCACAGCTCCCGTTGCTGGTTCTTATAGCTGTCGCTGCGCTTTCCCTCCCTTCTCTCAGTGATAGAGATGTTACAAATACTGTACATCACAGCTCCTGTTGCTGGTTCTGATAGCTCTCTCTGCACTTTCCCTCCCTTCTTTCAGTGATAGAGATGTTACAAATACTGTACATCACAGCTCCTGTTGCTGGTTCTGATAGCTCTCTCTGCACTTTCCCTCCCTTCTTTCAGTGATAGAGATGTTACAAATACTGTACATCACAGCTCCTGCTGCTGGTTCTGATAGCTCTCTCTGCGCTTTCCCTCCCCTCAGTGTTAGAGATGTTATAAACACTGTACATCACAGCTCCTGTTGATGGTTATGATAGCTCTCTCTGTGCTTTCCCTCCCTTCTCTCAGTGATAGAGATGTTACAAATACTGTACATCACAGCTCCTGTTGCTGGTTATGATAGCTCTCGCTGCTCTTTCCCTCCCTTCTCTCAGTTATAGAGGTTTTACAAATACTGTACATCACAGCTCCTGTTGCTGGTTCTGATAGCTCTCTCTGCACTTTCCCTCCTTTCTCTCAGTGATGGAGATGTTACAAATACTGTAAATCACAGCTCCTGTTGCTGGTTATGATAGCTCTCGCTGCGCTTTCCCTCCCTTCTCTCAGTGATAGAGATGTTACAAATACTGTACATCACAGCTCCTGCTGCTGGTTCTGATAGCTCTCTCTTTGCTTTCCCTCCTTTCTGTCAGTGATAGAGATGTTACAAATACTGTACATCACAGCTCCTGTTGCTGGTTCTGATAGCTCTCTCTGTGCTTTCCCTCCCTTCTCTTCGTGATATAGATGTTACAAATACTGTACATCACAGCTCCTGTTGCTGGTTCTGATAGCTCTCTCTGTGCTTTCCCTCCCTTCTCTCAGTGATAGAGATGTTACAAATACTGTACATCACAGCTCCTGTTGCTGGTTCTGATAGCTTTCTCTGTGCTTTCCCTCCCTTCTCTCAGTGATAGAGATGTTACAAATACTGTACATAACAGCTCCTGTTGCTGGTTCTGATAGCTCTCTCTGCACTTTCCCTCCCTTCTCTCAGTGATAGAGATGTTACAAATACTGTACATCACAGCTCCTGCTGCTGGTTCTGATAGCTCTCTCTGCACTTTCCCTCCCCTCAGTGTTAGAGATGTTGCAAACACTGTACATCAAAGTTCCTGTTGCAGGTTTATGATAGCTCTCTCTGTGCTTTCCCTCCCTTCTCTCAGTGATAGAGATGTTACAAATACTGTACATCACAGCTCCTGTTGATGGTTCTGATAGCTCTCTCTGCACTTTCCCTCCCTTCTCTCAGTGTTAGAGATGTTACTAATACTGTACATCACAGCTCCTGTTGCTGGTTCTGATAGCTCCCTGCGCTTTCCCTCCCCTCAGTGTTAGAGATGTTACAAATACTGTACATCACAGCTCCTGTTGCTGGTTCTGATAGCTCTCTCTGTGCTTTCCCTCCCTTCTCTCAGTGATAGAGATGTTACAAATACTGTACATCACAGCTCCTGTTGCTGGTTATGATAGCTCTCGCTGCACTTTCCCTCCCTTCTCTCAGTGATAGAAATGTTACAAATACTGTACATCACAGCTCCTGCTGCTGGTTCTGATAGCTCTCTCTGCACTTTCCCTCCCTTCTCTCAGTGATAGAGATGTTACAAATACTGTACATCACAGCTCCTGTTGCTGGTTCTGATAGCTCTCTCTGATCTTTCCCACCCTTTTCTCAGTGTTAGCGATGTTACAAATACTGTACACCACAGCTCCTGCTGCTGGTTCTGATAGCTCTCTCTGTGCTTTCCCTCCCTTCACTCAGTGATATAAATGTTACAAATACTGTACATCACAGCTCCTGTTGCTGGTTCTGATAGCTCTCTCTGTGCTTTCTCTCCCTTCTCTCAGTGATAGAGATGTTACAAATACTGTACATCACAGCTCCTGTTGCTGGTTCTGATAGCTCTCTCTGTGTTTTCCCTCCCTTCTCTCAGTGATAGAGATGTTACAAATAGTTTGAGTGAAACGGGTCGGCAATTTTCAGAAGTCGCCGACTTTTGGCAAAGTCGGGTTTCATGAAACCCGACCCGACCCCTGTGTGGGGTCGGCCATGAAGTCGGCGATCTTCTGAATCTGGAATCGGAATTCCGATACCTATTCTCGATATGTTTAAGATATCGGGAATTGGTATCGGAATTCAGATTTAAGTGTAAAATAAAGAATTAAAATAAAAAATATCGCTATACTTACCGTCTGACGGGCCCTGGTACTAACCGGGAACCTTCCTTCCTTAGAATCAGCCTTCCAGGACCTTGCGGTGACGTCACGGTGACGTCGCGGCTTGTGATTGGTCGCGCGGCCGCCCATGTGACCGCTCGCGCGACCAATCACAAGCCGCGACGTCACCGTGACGTCACCGAAGGCCCTGGAAGGGCTGATTCTTAGGAAGGAAGGCTGCCGGAAAGAAGCAGTGCGTGTCCGAGGGTGAGTATATACCTAATAGGAATATACTCACCCTCGGCTTCGTTCTGGCAGCCTTCCTTCCTAAGAATCAGCCCTTCCAGGACCTTCGGTGACGTCACGGTGACGTTGCAGCTTGTGATTGGTCGCGCGAGCGGTCACATGGGCGGCCGCGCGACCAATCACAAGCCGTGACGTCACCGTGACGTCACCGCAAGGTCCTGGAAGGCTGATTCTAAGGAAGGAAGGTTCCCGGTTAGTACCAGGGCCCATCAGACGGTAAGTATAGCGATATTTTTTATTTTAATTCTTTATTTTACACTTAAATATGGATCCCAGGGCCTGAAGGAGAGTTTCCGCTCCTTCAGACCCTGGGAACCATTGGAAACCCAATGCACTGCATTGGGTTTCGAGTTTCGGCCGACTCCGACCCCGACTTTTTTATAGGATCAGCCGATTTCACTCGACCCGACTTTGAAAAAGTCGGGTTTCGTGAAACCCGACCCGATCCTATAAAAGTAAAGGTCGCTCAACCCTAGTTACAAATACTGCACATCACAGCTCCTGTTGCTGGTTCTGATAGCTCTCTCTGATCTTTCCCACCCTTCTCTCAGTGTTAGCGATGTTACAAATACTGTACAACAAAGCTCCTGCTTCTGGTTCTTATAGCTGTCGCTGCGCTTTCCCTCCCTTCTCTCAGTGATAGAGATGTTACAAATACTGTACATCACAGCTCCTGTTGCTGATTCTGATAGCTCTCTCTGCACTTTCCCTCCCTTCTTTCAGTGATAGAGATGTTACAAATACTGTACATCACAGCTCCTGTTGCTGGTTCTGATAGCTCTCTCTGCACTTTCCCTCCCTTCTCTCAGTGATAGAGTTATTACAAATACTGTACATCACAGCTCCTGCTGCTGGTTCTGATAGCTCTCTCTGCGCTTTCCATCCCCTCAGTGTTAGAGATGTTACAAACACTGTACATCACAGCTCCTGTTGATGGTTATGATAGCTCTCTCTGTGCTTTCCCTCCCTTCTCTCACTGATAGATTTGTTACAAATACTGTACGTCACAGCTCCTGTTGCTGGTTCTGATAGCTCTCTCTGCACTTTCCCTCCCTTCTCTCAGTGATAGAGATGTTACAAATACTGTAAATCACAGCTCCTGTTGCTGGTTATGATAGCTCTCGCTGCGCTTTCCCTCCCTTCTCTCAGTGATAGAGATGTTACAAATACTGTACATCACAGCTCCTGCTGCTGGTTCTGATAGCTCTCTCTGATCTTTCCCACCCTTCTCTCAGTGTTAGCGATGTTACAAATACTGCACAACACAGCTCCTGCTGCTGGTTCTGATAGCTCTCTCTGTGCTTTCCCTCCCTTCACTCAGTGATATAGATGTTACAAATACTGTACATCACAGCTCCTGTTGCTGGTTCTGATAGCTCTCTCTGTGCTTTCCCTCCCTTCTCTCAGTGTAAGCGATGTTAGAAATACTGTACATCACAGCTCCCGTTGCTGGTTCTTATAGCTGTCGCTGCGCTTTCCCTCCCTTCTCTCAGTGATAGAGATGTTACAAATACTGTACATCACAGCTCCTGTTGCTGGTTCTGATAGCTCTCTCTGCACTTTCCCTCCCTTCTTTCAGTGATAGAGATGTTACAAATACTGTACATCACAGCTCCTGTTGCTGGTTCTGATAGCTCTCTCTGCACTTTCCCTCCCTTCTTTCAGTGATAGAGATGTTACAAATACTGTACATCACAGCTCCTGCTGCTGGTTCTGATAGCTCTCTCTGCGCTTTCCCTCCCCTCAGTGTTAGAGATGTTATAAACACTGTACATCACAGCTCCTGTTGATGGTTATGATAGCTCTCTCTGTGCTTTCCCTCCCTTCTCTCAGTGATAGAGATGTTACAAATACTGTACATCACAGCTCCTGTTGCTGGTTATGATAGCTCTCGCTGCTCTTTCCCTCCCTTCTCTCAGTTATAGAGGTTTTACAAATACTGTACATCACAGCTCCTGTTGCTGGTTCTGATAGCTCTCTCTGCACTTTCCCTCCTTTCTCTCAGTGATGGAGATGTTACAAATACTGTAAATCACAGCTCCTGGTGCTGGTTATGATAGCTCTCGCTGCGCTTTCCCTCCCTTCTCTCAGTGATAGAGATGTTACAAATACTGTACATCACAGCTCCTGCTGCTGGTTCTGATAGCTCTCTCTTTGCTTTCCCTCCTTTCTGTCAGTGATAGAGATGTTACAAATACTGTACATCACAGCTCCTGTTGCTGGTTCTGATAGCTCTCTCTGTGCTTTCCCTCCCTTCTCTTCGTGATATAGATGTTACAAATACTGTACATCACAGCTCCTGTTGCTGGTTCTGATAGCTCTCTCTGTGCTTTCCCTCCCTTCTCTCAGTGATAGAGATGTTACAAATACTGTACATCACAGCTCCTGTTGCTGGTTCTGATAGCTTTCTCTGTGCTTTCCCTCCCTTCTCTCAGTGATAGAGATGTTACAAATACTGTACATAACAGCTCCTGTTGCTGGTTCTGATAGCTCTCTCTGCACTTTCCCTCCCTTCTCTCAGTGATAGAGATGTTACAAATACTGTACATCACAGCTCCTGCTGCTGGTTCTGATAGCTCTCTCTGCACTTTCCCTCCCCTCAGTGTTAGAGATGTTGCAAACACTGTACATCAAAGTTCCTGTTGCAGGTTATGATAGCTCTCTCTGTGCTTTCCCTCCCTTCTCTCAGTGATAGAGATGTTACAAATACTGTACATCACAGCTCCTGTTGATGGTTCTGATAGCTCTCTCTGCACTTTCCCTCCCTTCTCTCAGTGTTAGAGATGTTACTAATACTGTACATCACAGCTCCTGTTGCTGGTTCTGATAGCTCCCTGCGCTTTCCCTCCCCTCAGTGTTAGAGATGTTACAAATACTGTACATCACAGCTCCTGTTGCTGGTTCTGATAGCTCTCTCTGTGCTTTCCCTCCCTTCTCTCAGTGATAGAGATGTTACAAATACTGTACATCACAGCTCCTGTTGCTGGTTATGATAGCTCTCGCTGCACTTTCCCTCCCTTCTCTCAGTGATAGAAATGTTACAAATACTGTACATCACAGCTCCTGCTGCTGGTTCTGATAGCTCTCTCTGCACTTTCCCTCCCTTCTCTCAGTGATAGAGATGTTACAAATACTGTACATCACAGCTCCTGTTGCTGGTTCTGATAGCTCTCTCTGTGCTTTCCCTCCCTTCTCTCAGTGATAGAGATGTTACAAATACTGTACATCACAGCTCCTGTTGCTGG
Source organism: Ranitomeya variabilis (assembly GCF_051348905.1). NCBI lineage: Eukaryota > Metazoa > Chordata > Amphibia > Anura > Dendrobatidae > Ranitomeya > Ranitomeya variabilis. The sequence goes on along the minus strand of NC_135233.1, from coordinate 46,944,554 downwards.
TTCTGATAGCTCTCTCTGTGCTTTCCCTCCCTTCTCTCAGTGATAGAGATGTTACAAATACTGTACATAACAGCTCCTGTTGCTGGTTCTGATAGCTCTCTCTGCACTTTCCCTCCCTTCTCTCAGTGATAGAGATGTTACAAATACTGTAAATCACAGCTCCTGTTGCTGGTTATGATAGCTCTCGCTGCGCTTTCCCTCCCCTCAGTGTTAGAGATGTTGCAAACACTGTACATCAAAGTTCCTGTTGCTGGTTCTGATAGCTCTCTCTGCACTTTCCCTCCCTTCTTTCAGTGATAGAGATGTTACAAATACTGTACATCACAGCTCCTGCTGCTGGTTCTGATAGCTCTCTCTGATCTTTCCCACCCTTTTCTCAGTGTTAGCGATGTTACAAATACTGTACATCACAGCTCCTGCTGCTGGTTCTGATAGCTCTCTCTGTGCTTTCCCTCCCTTCACTCAGTGATATAGATGTTACAAATACTGTACATCACAGCTCCTGTTGCTGGTTCTGATAGCTCTCTCTGTGCTTTCCCTCCCTTCTCTCAGTGATAGAGATGTTACAAATACTGTACATCACAGCTCCTGTTGCTGGTTCTGATAGCTCTCTCTGTGTTTTCCCTCCCTTCTCTCAGTGATAGAGATGTTACAAATAGTTTGAGTGAAACGGGTCGGCAATTTTCAGAAGTCGCCGACTTTTGGCAAAGTCGGGTTTCATGAAACCCGACCCGACCCCTGTGTGGGGTCGGCCATGAAGTCGGCGATCTTCTGAATCTGGAATCGGAATTCCGATACCTATTCCCGATATGTTTAAGATATCGGGAATTGGTATCGGAATTCAGATTTAAGTGTAAAATAAAGAATTAAAATAAAAAATATCGCTATACTTACCGTCTGACGGGCCCTGGTACTAACCGGGAACCTTCCTTCCTTAGAATCAGCCTTCCAGGACCTTGCGGTGACGTCACGGTGACGTCGCGGCTTGTGATTGGTCGCGCGGCCGCCCATGTGACCACTCGCGCGACCAATCACAAGCCGCGACGTCACCGTGACGTCACCGAAGGCCCTGGAAGGGCTGATTCTTAGGAAGGAAGGCTGCCGGAAAGAAGCAGTGCGTGTCCGAGGGTGAGTATATACCTAATAGGAATATACTCACCCTCGGCTTCGTTCCGGCAGCCTTCCTTCCTAAGAATCAGCCCTTCGAGGACCTTCGGTGACGTCACGGTGACGTTGCAGCTTGTGATTGGTCGCGCAAGCGGTCACATGGGCGGCCGCGCGACCAATCACAAGCCGTGACGTCACCGTGACGTCACCGCAAGGTCCTGGAAGGCTGATTCTAAGGAAGGTTCCCGGTTAGTACCAGGGCCCATCAGACGGTAAGTATAGCGATATTTTTTATTTTAATTCTTTATTTTACACTTAAATATGGATCCCAGGGCCTGAAGGAGAGTTTCCGCTCCTTCAGACCCTGGGAACCATTGGAAACCCAATGCACTGCATTGGGTTTCGAGTTTCGGCCGACCCCGACCCCGACTTTTTTATAGGATCAGCCGTTTTCACTCGACCCGACTTTGAAAAAGTCGGGTTTCGTGAAACCCGACCCGATCCTATAAAAGTAAAGGTCGCTCAACCCTAGTTACAAATACTGCACATCACAGCTCCTGTTGCTGGTTCTGATAGCTCTCTCTGATCTTTCCCACCCTTCTCTCAGTGTTAGCGATGTTACAAATACTGTACAACACAGCTCCTGCTTCTGGTTCCTATAGCTGTCGCTGCGCTTTCCCTCCCTTTTCTCAGTGATAGAGATGTTACAAATACTGTACATCACAGCTCCTGTTGCTGGTTCTGATAGCTCTCTCTGTGCTTTCCCTCCCTTCTCTCAGTGTAAGCGATGTTACAAATACTGTACATCACAGCTCCCGTTGCTGGTTCCTATAGCTGTCGCTGCGCTTTCCCTCCCTTCTCTCAGTGATAGAGATGTTACAAATACTGTACATCACAGCTCCTGTTGCTGGTTCTGATAGCTCTCTCTGCACTTTCCCTCCCTTCTTTCAGTGATAGAGATGTTACAAATACTGTACATCACAGCTCCTGTTGCTGGTTCTGATAGCTCTCTCTGCACTTTCCCTCCCTTCTCTCAGTGATAGAGTTATTACAAATACTGTATATCACAGCTCCTGCTGCTGGTTCTGATAGCTCTCTCTGCGCTTTCCATCCCCTCAGTGTTAGAGATGTTACAAACACTGTACATCACAGCTCCTGTTGATGGTTATGATAGCTCTCTCTGTGCTTTCCCTCCCTTCTCTCAGTGATAGAGATGTTACAAATACTGTACGTCACAGCTCCTGTTGCTGGTTCTGATAGCTCTCTCTGCACTTTCCCTCCCTTCTCTCAGTGATAGAGTTGTTACAAATACTGTAAATCACAGCTCCTGTTGCTGGTTATGATAGCTCTCGCTGCGCTTTCCCTCCCTTCTCTCAGTGATAGAGATGTTACAAATACTGTACATCACAGCTCCTGCTGCTGGTTCTGATAGCTCTCTCTGATCTTTCCCACCCTTCTCTCAGTGTTAGCGATGTTACAAATACTGTACAACACAGCTCCTGCTGCTGGTTCTGATAGCTCTCTCTGTGCTTTCCCTCCCTTCTCTCAGTGATAGAGATGTTACAAATACTGTACATCACAGCTCCTGTTGCTGGTTCTGATAGCTCTCTCTGTGCTTTCCCTCCCTTCTCTCAGTGTAAGCGATGTTACAAATACTGTACATCACAGCTCCCGTTGCTGGTTCTTATAGCTGTCGCTGCGCTTTCCCTCCCTTCTCTCAGTGACAGAGATGTTACAAATACTGTACATCACAGCTCCTGTTGCTGGTTCTGATAGCTCTCTCTGCGCTTTCCCTCCCTTCTCTCAGTGATAGAGATGTTACAAATACTGTACATCACAGCTCCTGTTGCTGGTTCTGATAGCTCTCTCTGTGCTTTCCCTCCCTTCTCTCAGTGATAGAGATGTTACAAATACTGTACATCACAGCTCCTGTTGCTGGTTATGATAGCTCTCGCTGCACTTTCCCTCCCTTCTCTCAGTGATAGAGATGTTACAAATACTGTACATCACAGCTCCTGTTGCTGGTTCTGATAGCTCTCTCTGTGCTTTCCCTCCCTTCTCTCAGTGATAGAGATGTTACAAATACTGTAAATCCCAGCTCCTGTTGCTGGTTATGATAGCTCTCGCTGCGCTTTCCCTCCCCTCAGTGTTAGAGATGTTGCAAACACTGTACATCAAAGTTCCTGTTGCTGGTTCTGATAGCTCTCTCTGCACTTTCCCTCCCTTCTTTCAGTGATAGAGATGTTACAAATACTGTACATCACAGCTCCTGCTGCTGGTTCTGATAGCTCTCTCTGATCTTTCCCACCCTTTTCTCAGTGTTAGCGATGTTACAAATACTGTACATCACAGCTCCTGCTGCTGGTTCTGATAGCTCTCTCTGTGCTTTCCCTCCCTTCACTCAGTGATATAGATGTTACAAATACTGTACATCACAGCTCCTGTTGCTGGTTCTGATAGCTCTCTCTGTGCTTTCCCTCCCTTCTCTCAGTGATAGAGATGTTACAAATACTGTACATCACAGCTCCTGTTGCTGGTTCTGATAGCTCTCTCTGTGTTTTCCCTCCCTTCTCTCAGTGATAGAGATGTTACAAATAGTTTGAGTGAAACGGGTCGGCAATTTTCAGAAGTCGCCGACTTTTGGCAAAGTCGGGTTTCATGAAACCCGACCCGACCCCTGTGTGGGGTCGGCCATGAAGTCGGCGATCTTCTGAATCTGGAATCGGAATTCCGATACCTATTCCCGATATGTTTAAGATATCGGGAATTGGTATCGGAATTCAGATTTAAGTGTAAAATAAAGAATTAAAATAAAAAATATCGCTATACTTACCGTCTGACGGGCCCTGGTACTAACCGGGAACCTTCCTTCCTTAGAATCAGCCTTCCAGGACCTTGCGGTGACGTCACGGTGACGTCGCGGCTTGTGATTGGTCGCGCGGCCGCCCATGTGACCGCTCGCGCGACCAATCACAAGCCGCGACGTCACCGTGACGTCACCGAAGGCCCTGGAAGGGCTGATTCTTAGGAAGGAAGGCTGCCGGAAAGAAGCAGTGCGTGTCCGAGGGTGAGTATATACCTAATAGGAATATACTCACCCTCGGCTTCGTTCCGGCAGCCTTCCTTCCTAAGAATCAGCCCTTCGAGGACCTTCGGTGACGTCACGGTGACGTTGCAGCTTGTGATTGGTCGCGCGAGCGGTCACATGGGCGGCCGCGCGACCAATCACAAGCCGTGACGTCACCGTGACGTCACCGCAAGGTCCTGGAAGGCTGATTCTAAGGAAGGTTCCCGGTTAGTACCAGGGCCCATCAGACGGTAAGTATAGCGATATTTTTTATTTTAATTCTTTATTTTACACTTAAATATGGATCCCAGGGCCTGAAGGAGAGTTTCCGCTCCTTCAGACCCTGGGAACCATTGGAAACCCAATGCACTGCATTGGGTTTCGAGTTTCGGCCGACCCCGACCCCGACTTTTTTATAGGATCAGCCGTTTTCACTCGACCCGACTTTGAAAAAGTCGGGTTTCGTGAAACCCGACCCGATCCTATAAAAGTAAAGGTCGCTCAACCCTAGTTACAAATACTGCACATCACAGCTCCTGTTGCTGGTTCTGATAGCTCTCTCTGATCTTTCCCACCCTTCTCTCAGTGTTAGCGATGTTACAAATACTGTACAACACAGCTCCTGCTTCTGGTTCCTATAGCTGTCGCTGCGCTTTCCCTCCCTTCTCTCAGTGATAGAGATGTTACAAATACTGTACATCACAGCTCCTGTTGCTGGTTCTGATAGCTCTCTCTGTGCTTTCCCTCCCTTCTCTCAGTGTAAGCGATGTTACAAATACTGTACATCACAGCTCCCGTTGCTGGTTCCTATAGCTGTCGCTGCGCTTTCCCTCCCTTCTCTCAGTGATAGAGATGTTACAAATACTGTACATCACAGCTCCTGTTGCTGGTTCTGATAGCTCTCTCTGCACTTTCCCTCCCTTCTTTCAGTGATAGAGATGTTACAAATACTGTACATCACAGCTCCTGTTGCTGGTTCTGATAGCTCTCTCTGCACTTTCCCTCCCTTCTCTCAGTGATAGAGTTATTACAAATACTGTATATCACAGCTCCTGCTGCTGGTTCTGATAGCTCTCTCTGCGCTTTCCATCCCCTCAGTGTTAGAGATGTTACAAACACTGTACATCACAGCTCCTGTTGATGGTTATGATAGCTCTCTCTGTGCTTTCCCTCCCTTCTCTCAGTGATAGAGATGTTACAAATACTGTACGTCACAGCTCCTGTTGCTGGTTCTGATAGCTCTCTCTGCACTTTCCCTCCCTTCTCTCAGTGATAGAGTTGTTACAAATACTGTAAATCACAGCTCCTGTTGCTGGTTATGATAGCTCTCGCTGCGCTTTCCCTCCCTTCTCTCAGTGATAGAGATGTTACAAATACTGTACATCACAGCTCCTGCTGCTGGTTCTGATAGCTCTCTCTGATCTTTCCCACCCTTCTCTCAGTGTTAGCGATGTTACAAATACTGTACAACACAGCTCCTGCTGCTGGTTCTGATAGCTCTCTCTGTGCTTTCCCTCCCTTCTCTCAGTGATAGAGATGTTACAAATACTGTACATCACAGCTCCTGTTGCTGGTTCTGATAGCTCTCTCTGTGCTTTCCCTCCCTTCTCTCAGTGTAAGCGATGTTACAAATACTGTACATCACAGCTCCCGTTGCTGGTTCTTATAGCTGTCGCTGCGCTTTCCCTCCCTTCTCTCAGTGATAGAGATGTTACAAATACTGTACATCACAGCTCCTGTTGCTGATTCTGATAGCTCTCTCTGCACTTTCCCTCCCTTCTTTCAGTGATAGAGATGTTACAAATACTGTACATCACAGCTCCTGTTGCTGGTTCTGATAGCTCTCTCTGCACTTTCCCTCCCTTCTCTCAGTGATAGAGATATTACAAATACTGTACATCACAGCTCCTGCTGCTGGTTCTGATAGCTCTCTCTGCGCTTTCCCTCCCCTCAGTGTTAGAGATGTTACAAACACTGTACATCACAGCTCCTGTTGATGGTTATGATAGCTCTCTCTGTGCTTTCCCTCCCTTCTCTCAGTGATAGAGATGTTACAAATACTGTACATCACAGCTCCTGTTGCTGGTTATGATAGCTCTCGCTGCTCTTTCCCTCCCTTCTCTCAGTTATAGAGGTTTTACAAATACTGTACATCACAGCTCCTGTTGCTGGTTCTGATAGCTCTCTCTGCACTTTCCCTCCTTTCTCTCAGTGATGGAGATGTTACAAATACTGTAAATCACAGCTCCTGTTGCTGGTTATGATAGCTCTCGCTGCGCTTTCCCTCCCTTCTCTCAGTGATAGAGATGTTACAAATACTGTACATCACAGCTCCTGCTGCTGGTTCTGATAGCTCTCTCTGCGCTTTCCCTCCCCTCAGTGTTAGAGATGTTGCAAACACTGTACATCAAAGCTCCTGTTGCTGGTTATGATAGCTCTCTCTGCACTTTCCCTCCCTTCTCTCAGTGATAGAGATATTACAAATACTGTACATCACAGCTCCTGTTGCTGGTTATGATAGCACTCGCTGCACTTTCCCTCCCTTCTCTCAGTGTTAGCTATGATACAAGTACTGTACATCACAGCTCCTGTTGCTGGTTCTGATAGCTCTCGCTGCGCTTTCCCTCCCTTCTCTCAGTGACAGAGATGTTACAAATACTGTACATCACAGCTCCTGTTGCTGGTTCTGATAGCTCTCTCTGCGCTTTCCCTCCCTTCTCTCAGTGATAGAGATGTTACAAATACTGTACATCACAGCTCCTGTTGCTGGTTCTGATAGCTCTCTCTGTGCTTTCCCTCCCTTCTCTCAGTGATAGAGATGTTACAAATACTGTACATCACAGCTCCTGTTGCTGGTTATGATAGCTCTCGCTGCACTTTCCCTCCCTTCTCTCAGTGATAGAGATGTTACAAATACTGTACATCACAGCTCCTGTTGCTGGTTCTGATAGCTCTCTCTGTGCTTTCCCTCCCTTCTCTCAGTGATAGAGATGTTACAAATACTGTAAATCCCAGCTCCTGTTGCTGGTTATGATAGCTCTCGCTGCGCTTTCCCTCCCCTCAGTGTTAGAGATGTTGCAAACACTGTACATCAAAGTTCCTGTTGCTGGTTCTGATAGCTCTCTCTGCACTTTCCCTCCCTTCTTTCAGTGATAGAGATGTTACAAATACTGTACATCACAGCTCCTGCTGCTGGTTCTGATAGCTCTCTCTGATCTTTCCCACCCTTTTCTCAGTGTTAGCGATGTTACAAATACTGTACATCACAGCTCCTGCTGCTGGTTCTGATAGCTCTCTCTGTGCTTTCCCTCCCTTCACTCAGTGATATAGATGTTACAAATACTGTACATCACAGCTCCTGTTGCTGGTTCTGATAGCTCTCTCTGCACTTTCCCTCCTTTCTCTCAGTGATGGAGATGTTACAAATACTGTAAATCACAGCTCCTGTTGCTGGTTATGATAGCTCTCGCTGCGCTTTCCCTCCCTTCTCTCAGTGATAGAGATGTTACAAATACTGTACATCACAGCTCCTGCTGCTGGTTCTGATAGCTCTCTCTGCACTTTCCCTCCCTTCTCTCAGTGATAGAGATGTTACAAATACTGTACATCACAGCTCCTGTTGCTGGTTATGATAGCACTCGCTGCACTTTCCCTCCCTTCTCTCAGTGTTAGCTATAATACAAGTACTGTACATCACAGCTCCTGTTGCTGGTTCTGATAGCACTCGCTGCACTTTCCCTCCCTTCTCTCAGTGTTAGCTATGATACAAGTACTGTACATCACAGCTCCTGTTGCTGGTTCTGATAGCTCTCGCTGCACTTTCCCTCCCTTCTCTCAGTGATAGAGATGTTACAAATACTGTACATCACAGCTCCTGTTAATGGTTCTGATAGCTCTCTCTGCACTTTCCCTCCCTTCTCTCAGTGACAGAGATGTTACAAATACTGTACATCACAGCTCCTGTTGCTGGTTCTGATAGCTCTCTCTGCGCTTTCCCTCCTTTCTCTCAGTGATAGAGATGTTACAAATACTGTACATCCCAACTCCTGTTGCTGGTTCTGATAGCTCTCTCTGCACTTTCCCTCCCTTCTCTCAGTGATAGAGATGTTACAAATACTGTACATCACAGCTCCTGTTAATGGTTCTGATAGCTCTCTCTGCACTTTCCCTCCCTTCTCTCAGTGATAGAGATGTTACAAATACTGTACATCACAGCTCCTGTTGCTGGTTATGATAGCACTCGCTGCACTTTCCCTCCCTTCTCTCAGTGTTAGCTATGTTACAAATACTGTACATCACAGCTCCTGTTGCTGGTTCTGATAGCTGTCGCTGCGCTTTCCCTCCCTTCTCTCAGTGACAGAGATGTTACAAATACTGTACATCACAGCTCCTGTTGCTGGTTCTGATAGCTCTCTCTGCGCTTTCCCTCCCTTCTCTCAGTGATAGAGATGTTACAAATACTGTACATCCCAGCTCCTGTTGCTGGTTCTGATAGCTCTCTCTGCACTTTCCCTCCCTTCTCTCAGTGATAGAGATGTTACAAATACTGTACATCACAGCTCCTGTTAATGGTTCTGATAGCTCTCTGCGCTTTCCCTCCCTTCTCACAATGTGAAATAAGCAGCTACAGTCTCCTGGAGGGAATGGATAACAGGCTACAGACAAGGAAAAAAACACATGAAAAGGAAATAAGTGCTGGATTGAAGCTATGCTGGTATGTGAGCTATTGAAAATAGTAGCACCCTGGTTACACGCAGACCAACATCCAGTTGATATCATAGAAAGGGACACACAAAAAAACAGAAATATGGACCTTGAATCAGGCTGTGAACAGCTAAATATATCACTATCTTCATGCATGGATTAGCGATCTTGCCTGCAACCGATGGTCCTCAGCCACTGTGAGATAACTTGGGAACAAGCTGTGATGTCATATCTGCTGTGCCATATATGTTTTCTCCTTTCCCTTCACATTTCTCCACTGCCAAGAGCTCTGACACATGGGAGTAGTGACCACTTCCAGCCTCTATTTTTGTGTTGTTCCAATACACACAAAGAAAATAAACATGTGTATAACAAAACATGTATAGTTGCAATAATTTTCTTGGAGATACACTTTATTTTCTGGAATAATTTCAAGGGTGTCAACACTTTCATCCATGCATAAACAAGGAAGAAAAAGACTAGACCAATAACGGTATGCACACCCATAAAATATACAAAATATCAAAAACTTTTATTACACCTCAAAAGGACAAGTACACAGTAAAACCAAAAGGCCTGGATACAGAACCATAGGCCGCCTCCCCTGAATACATGTTACAAAAAAATGATAATAATACACATGGATAAAGTGCTTAATATTAAATATATACAATGTCTCTTGTTTATGCAGATAGTATTTCAAATCACAAAATAATACATGCCACAATCAATGAACATACACTGACCAGTAATCAATTTGCTGAGATTCTATAGACAGAACATATCAGTATAGAGTTTTAAATGAGCATGCTCACTGTCCTGTTCAATGTGAAGAATATAAAGGCATAAAGTGTTAAATGGGCATGCTCTTTGCCCAGAATAGTGATCACAGAATAATAATACATGCCACAGCTAATGGTGATACACTAACCAGTCATCGATTTACTGAGACTCTATAGACGGAACATGAAAGTATAAAGCTTTGAATGAGCGTGCTCACTGTCCTGTTCAATATAGATAGAATAAAGGCATGAAGTGTTAAATGAGCATGCTCTTTACCCAGTGTATTGATAGTATGAATAAGACTATCTGAGCATGGGCATAGACCATACGCCCAAGACCTTAATCAGGCACATACCAATCACCCCCTATTAATTGAAACACGCAGAGAGAGATCTATCACAAGTCTGGCACAATAGCCTGCATGGAATTGAATGAGAAAAGGGAGAAAGGAATGTGCCAAAAGATACAGCACCAATGCTAAGTAATGGTATACCATGAAGCAGGATGCCTGGAAAAAGCAGGAGACAAGCTCAGGGGTGAGGCGAGAGCCCCACGCGTATCGCTGCAAGCGCAGCTTCGTCAGGGGAAGTGAAGGAAGTACACCTCCTCTGAGGTTAATATACAAGTATTCATAATGAATAAAATACGAACTGGTGTGTAGCCCTGGAGCATCGCGTCAGTGGAAGCCACCGCATGTGTGCCATTGTGATGGTGCTGATGCACATGCAAAATGGCAACACTAGGGGGAGAAGTACACACATGCGCAGAGTCATTACAACATGGTAGGCGGCATTTACTGAAGAGCAGAGCCTGAGTGCCGGTCAATGCATACAGACAGGAGACCCTATATGTTACAAATGCATCCGGGCGCAACAAATAAACGAAATATTATATTAGAAAAAGCAGTGATGCTATATTAGCACTATGAGTAAGGCCCATACAAGCGCATACTCAGAAGGATGACACCAACGGAGGAATCAGTTACAGAGGGGCAGCCATCATAGCAGACCCAAAAGTACCCATATCCAGCAGAAAGATTAGGATGCCGTTCGGGGTAGAGTAAAGACTCCTAGAGCCCCAGAGGTGTCAAACCAGATAAGGTGGAATAAACCACTACTATGTTGATAACCGAATATCCACGGAAAAGCGTGTTGTGATAATATCTCCAGATGGACTGTCAGGTCAATGGATAGTGATAGCCAAAAAAGTATATGCACAACCATTTTATCTATATAAATAGGGCTATAGTGGAGCACCCATAGAACGGGTGTCCGACCTTGTATACAGCCACAAAAACTCGCATCATAGTGCAGATACATCGCTCGCTACATAGCCCATAACAAGGAGTACAATTATTAGTATACATCCACATAACTTGATAGCAACGGGATCCATAAATATCTTAGTTCCTGGTCGGTAAGTAACACGCGCCAAATCCTATGGGTCAGTTCATGTGAGTACTTAGGTTGAACAGAATCGTGTTACACTTCACAATGGCCAAATCCATATCTGTTACAAGTCCAGACAGATCCCCGTCGATATATGTATCCAACTCCTCTCAATCCTGCAGCCCAAATAGTTTTTTTTTTTTTTTTTGTTTTGTTTTGTTTATTTTTTCTTCACTATTTGGGCTGCAGGATTGAGAGGAGTTGGATACATATATCGACGGGGATCTGTCTGGACTTGTAACAGATATGGATTTGGCCATTGTGAAGTGTATCACTGAAAATACCCCACTACCTTCCCTCTATGTCCTCTCCTACCATCTGTAACCATTAGTATCCTCATCGGTTCCACATTACGAATTCTGCAGCCTCTGGAGACTACTTTCTTTGGTCAAATCATGTCTTGATTTTTCTCTCCATTTACCAACCTCAGCAACCATGTCGTGAATGGACATGCCGTCTTAATGATGCTTTTCTGAAAGATCAGGTCTAGCCCTTTGAGATTTCTGCTAGTATCAAAGACTTTCTTATGATATACACCTCTAACAAATACTCTCCGCTGATCCAGTGGGAGATTTTGAACTTCTGAGTGGCATTTTCATAAAGCATGTCTCTCGATTGAAGAGCGAATGGGCTCGAAAATTTGCGAATCTAATCAGGTACATGGAGAACATCCATTAACACATGCTCTCTGCAGATGCGGCTTTAGAGCTGCTGACAGTTTGGGAGCAAATCCAGGAGATTATAAGTTGAAGGCACATTCTCTACAGAAACTGAATGCGGAAGCATTACTATGAACATAAAGAAAGACCTGGTAGGCCGCTGACATCTGGGGACCTCAACATTTCACTTATATCTTCCGAGGCTCAGACCCTGTGCAAACTATCAGCTATATTGGAAACTTTTGGCTCTTATTAAAAAGACCTGTTCCATTTACCTAAAATATAGGAAATGGCCTTATGAAATAAAATAAAACCTATTTAGCAGAGACAACTCTGCTAATGACCACCCCTGAGGAGGCAAAGGAGTCAGATGAGCCAGTCTTGGAAACAGATCTCGGATTCTTTTAGGAAAGTTACCCCAGACAATAGTCCAAGGCCAAATGGCTGCATGCCAAGATTTTACAAGTTCCTTAATGTGCAATTGCCTCTAGTTTCTTATAGGATACTCTATTCCCTATCCAAGCTCTAAAGGCCCCTATGAAACTCAATGAAGGACCCGACAGTATGTTGCAATTACTGTCCCATTTCCCATGTCATCTGTGATGAGAAGCTATTACTGACAGGTTGAAGCTATTACAACAAGAGTACCTGACTCGTTTCAAATCAGAGAGATGCCTCCTGTTACGCTTTATATGCAGATGAACTTCAAAACTACTTATCCAATCCCACCTACCTGACCTACTAACAGCTAAATCTAATGGTCACTACTCCATGCTAATTCTCTTGGATCTCTCTGCAGCATTTGATACTGTGGATCATCAGCTCCTCCTCACTATGCTCTGCTCCATAGGCCTCAAGGACACCGTTCTCTCCTGGTTCTCCTCCTATCTCTCTGATCGCTCTTTCACTGTATGTTTTGCTGGTTCCTCCTCCTCTCACCTTCCCCTTACTGTTGGGGTTCCTCGAGGATCAGTCCTAGGCCCCCTCTTCTTCTCTTTGTATACCGCCCCTATTGGACAAACAATCAGTAGATTTGGGTTCCAGTACCATCTCTATGCTGATGACACCCAATTATACACCTCTTCTCCTGTTATCACGCCGACCTTTTTAGAAAACACCAGTGATTGTCTTACCGCTGTCTCTAACATCATGTCCTCCCTCTATCTGAAACTGAACCTGTCAAAAACTGGACTCCTCTTGTTGTTTCCCTCTACTAACCTACCTTTGCCTGACATTGCCATCTCTGTGTGTGGTTCCACCATTACTCCCAAGCAACATGCCTGCTGCCTTGGGGTCATCCTTGATTCCGAGCTTTCATTCACCCCCCACATCCGATCACTGGCTCGCTCTTCTTATCTGCATCTCAAAAACATTTCTAGAATTCGCCCTTTTCTTACTTTTGACACTGCAAAAACTCTTACTGTTTCTCTTATTCATTCTCGCCTGGACTATTGTAACTCTCTACTAATTGGCCTCCCTCTTACCACACTCTCCCCACTCCAATCTGTCCTGAATGCTGCTGCCAGGATTATATTCCTCACCAACCGTTACACCGATGACTCTACCTTGTGCCAGTCATTACACTGGTTACCCATCCACTCCTGAATCCAGTACAAAACTACTACCCTCATCCACAAAGCACTCCATGGCTCAGCACCACCCTACATCTCCTCTCTGGTCTCAGTCTACCACCCTACCCGTGCCCTCCGCTCCGCTAATGATCTGAGGTTAACATCCTCAATAATCAGAACCTCCCACTCTCGTCTCCAAGACTTTTAATGTGCTTTGCCAATTCTTTGGAATGCACTACCTAGGTTAATATGATTAATCCCCAATCCCCACAGTTTTAAGCGTACCCTAAAAACGCATTTGTTCAGATTGGCCTACCGCCTCAATGCATTAACCTAACTATCCCTGTGTGGCCCATTAAAAAAAAAACATAATCAGGTTCCTCACATCATTTTCTCATACACTTTATGCAGTTAATAGCCCTCTGTGTCTGTACTGCTACATACTTAGGCAGTTAACTGGTTCCTGCAGCTTTACATGAACACCCGAGCCTTACACTATGGCTGGTCCAAATAACTAAAGCAATTGTTACCATCCACCTCTCATGTCTCCTCTTTTCCTATAGATTGCAATCTTGCGAGCAGGGCCCTCACTCCTCTTAGTATCTATTTTGAACTGTGTTTTTGTTATGCTGTAATGTCTATTGTCTGTACAAATCCCCTCTATAATTTGTAAAGCGCTGCGGAATATGTTGGCGCTATATAAATAAAATTATTATTATTATTACCATAGTGTTCCCAGTATGATAAAATAATTCAAAAGATTTGGCCACCTGAGTAATTCTATGGTAAATTATACAAAACAGAGGTCAGAAATGTTTCATTACTTGCTAGTGAAGGGCACATGTTGCGGTCGTCTTTTCCATTTAAACGGCAGACGTGGACTATAAAACACTTGGTTATCCGCAATCCAGCAGGTGTTGGCTTCTTGTTTTAACTTAAATGGGTATTCCTATCTACAAGAACCTATCCATATATGTAGTAGGTGTAATAATAATAATAATAATATTAGCAAATACCTCCAATTAGAAATGTAGTATAGTTTAGGTATCCATGGTTACGACCACTAGCATCTAGCTTTCTGTCACTATAGTAGTGGTCGTAACCATGGATACCTAAGGTCGTGCAATGCCTGCACATAATGAAATAGAAAGAGCGAATCAGAAAAGCTATACTACATTTCTAATTGGAGGCATTTGCTTATATTATAATTACACCTACAACTTATTGAGACTTCTCTCTAGTCTCTCTCTACCACTAGTGGGGACTCGGATTCCTTCCATTCCTGCATTCCAAATGATAGGCTCCTGTGCATCATCTCTGGTTCAATTAAAATCTCAGAAAAATCTGTTTTTGTCTACTTTTTTCTGTGACACGTGCTGTGATGCCATGTAACTGGAGAACCTGGGTTCCTCTCTCTATAAGTGGACACTCAATTTGAATGGAATTATGTAGATGGAGGAACTCCTGGCTGATAATGAGAATAGACAACATGCGTTGATTTGCACTTGGACCTACTCATCGTCCCTCCTCCTGAAAACTAGTAATATTGCACTAATCATACTAATATTCACTGATTTGAAAAATATGATGAAATTACAATATACCATGGGATGGAGAGTCCTCACCCCATTCATAAAAGGCTGGCTTGGTTGAGTCTTATACTGAGTACTTCTCCTGCCCCCAATACACACTATATAGATCTTGTCCAACTTTCCCTTGCTTGCTGGGCAGAGCTTTTCTGTGATCTCAATAAAAAAAGCTGCTACCGGACGTATCTCGTGATGGCTTATTTTTGGGACAACATAAGAATTGGCAGCACAAAGTTGGACATGTCGTATCCTTTCAGTCATCTGACTAGGGCTCTCAGACATAGCAGACTGTCGACTGAACCCATAGATAATGGCAGATTTGGCTATCATTAGTCTAATGGATATGGAGGCCTTTATTCCTCAGCAATGCCATTCTTGGTAGGTGGCTCTCATCTGTCCTAGATCTGCAGCTCACTGATGAGTCCAACTGTACACCACTGTTGTGATAGTTTCTCACATGCTTATTGTATCATCTTCTGCTTTTCTGTTCATTTTTTTTTGCTCCTTCTTTATGTTCCACTCTTGTTCCATGTTAGAGCACCACTCCAGCGTTTTTTTTTAATGCAGGGCTAGAGTGGTGCTCCTAAACTAAGGTCCCTGCCCCAGTCTTATACTTACCTGCCGCCTTCTTCACCTTCTGTTGGTCTCCAGCAGGTTCTGAGTTGCCAGATCGCTTCCGTGTTTGCAGGGCAAGTGAGAGGTCACATTTCAATGCAAGTCTGTTAGAACTTGTGACTATTACTTCTGACTTCTAGACATTCGGGTCACAAGATGGCGCTGCGGTACAGTTCTCAGCTCTTTTCTATTGGTCACTTCTTGAGCACCATTCCCACTTAATTAACAAAACTATATTTACATACATAGACGAGATGGCCATATCTTGGGAAAAAAGAGGCAGAAAAAAGGAAAAACAACACCCGATTCAGTAAACAACATCCCTTTAAAATTGATTGCATTGGTGCAATAAAAATGTAGTTGCAAAAATGCACATGGCCTTGAAGTATTCAGTGTCATTTTCAGTTGGGTTCCTCAGGAGGTACATTCTGTGCTTTCATACTTAGATAAACACTTGCGTGACATCACTCAACTTGATGATGTTCTGCGTTGCAATATAAGATGTCCTGTGAAGTGTAACGGGTTTCAATCTAGTTAAAACCTCTCTTAATATCCCGCTGACAACACATCACATTTATACTGCTTTCTGACCTTAGTGAAGTGTTGGGCAGCTTGAGGACAGTATTTGGCCACTTTTATGTACAAATATTTGCATATGTGGGATTTTATTTTTCAAGCCCCGATTATTGCACTCGAAAAAGGATGTGAGAGAAGAATATTCATGAGGCTCTTTCATTACTCATTACCTAAAATCCAATACTAAGCAGAAACATCATTAATCAGATTGGTTTGAGTCAGGTAAGATCATTTTTTCTTTTGAATGTCAACCTATTTTCAGTGTTAAGGTAACTAAACATCTTTTTTGACCATCAACTGGCACAAGAAACACTAAATCTAGAAGTCAATCTTCAGATTATGTAACAAATATAGTCATCTTCACTGTTAGTCTGCGGCATTTTCTGCATAATCATGAAACAATTAATCTTGCACAGAACGCAAGGTTTAATCTCTTGGTGGAGAAAGTGGCAGAAGCCTTTGGCAAAGGTTTTTTTGGAAAAAAAAATGGTCTACAGAATGAAATCAAGCTACTGGAAACTTATCCCTCTCAAAGTCATCTGGCATGAGAGTCAGGAGGCCATCATGAATATTAGATTGTTGGTCAATCCGCACTATATCTACGTGTTGGGTCAACTTTAGAGTGTAAGCAAAGTAGAGTTGCTGCGTATCAATTTGCACACCCAATCTCACCACCTCTTAGTAGAACCACCTCTTACCTACCGGCAAATTTTCTTTTGATTAGCTATTCTGCGATGATGAACATTTGTTATCATGCCTGGCTGGCTAGTCCAAAGAACACCTGTGATTTTCGGCAGTTAAGAGGATGTACATTCGATCCCTTGCAGAAGCCACAGACCACTGTGATGACCGATGGAATGAGACATGCAAATCGATTCACAACTCTAATGGATTGCTTAAGATTCAGGTCAACTTCAGGTCAACTATTTAACACTGTCACTTTCCAATATACAGTAATTTATTAACATATTCTACTGCCATACAAATAAATGCTCAAAATAAAGGTGTAGACATGCCTTGGACATCCTTCTCTTTTGTTTCCCCACCTTAGTCATTGAATTAGTCTAATCAGGTGAGGTTAATCAAAATGTTTTGGTTCACATTAAATAGAATGGTAAGAAGCCTTGACTTTGTAATAGTTAGCTCCTCTGAGATGTTCAACAACAATTTAGTTTAAAGTCCCATAATTTTCAAAAAGGGTTTTAAGTTACCCAACAGTCTGTGAGAAGATTACAGAGGTGGAAACCATGGAAATTAGACTACACCAAATATTCTTCAGTTTCTAAGCATGCTGTAGGGTGTATCCTACAATTCCGAGTCCTGGTAAAATGAGTGATACATGTGATGCTAGATACTTATTATTACAGCACCAGAGATGAATAATTTTTCAATTTTATATAGTCTCCAAACCATTGCGTAATTTTCACTTTTATTTGCCCAGTCATAAATATGGAAAATGTTGCATGCAAATTCCCTGACAGTCTATCATTATGTCTAACGATTGTGCCTATATTCTAAACACTGGAAATTATATATATAGTCTCTAATGACCCTTTTGAAGAAATTGATCTTCTTCTCAAAACTCTTAATTCTCTTGTCAAAAAGATAGAATATGTGGTCAATAGATGTAGTTTAATAGCCCCGGTGTGTCTTATAGATATATAGATACACAGACCGTGAGACTGAATGATTGAATAAAGCTTAAAGTAAATTTGTCAAATCTCTAAAGTATATTAAGTCTTCTACATACTTTTTTTAAAAAAATTTCATGCAAGGAACTGTTTAAGTTTTTTCAGAACTCTGAGAGAAAATTAGTAAGACCTGTTTTCTCATCCCTTCATATAATAAGCATGTGAGTCTTGTTTTCCCTTTCTATTCATAGAGTGAGCTTGTGAGTCCTGTTCCCTTCCTATTCATAGTGTGACCATGTGAGTTATGTTTTCCCTTCCTACTCATAGAGTGAGCCTGTGAGTCCTGCTCCCTTCCTATTCATAGTGTGACCAAGTGAGTTATGTTTTCCCTTCCTATTCATAGAATGAGCCTGTTAGTCCTGTTTTCCCTTCCTATCCATAGAGTTAGCCTGTGAGACCTGTTTTCCCTTCCTATTCATATAGTGAGCCTGTGAGTCCTGCTCCCTTCCTATTCATAATGTGAGCCTGTGAGTTCTTTTTTCCCTTCCTATTCATAGAATGAGCCTGTGAGTCCTGTTTTTCCTTCCTATTCATAGAGTGATCCTGTGAGTCCTGTTTTCCCTTCCTATTCACAGACTGAGCATGTGAGTCCTGCTCCATTCCTATTCATAGTGTGACCATGTGAGTTATGTTTTCCCTTCCTATTCATAGAGTGAGCATGTGAGTCCTGCTCCCTTCCTATTCATAGTATGACCATGTGAGTTATGGTTTCCCTTCCTACTCATACAGTGAGCATGTGAGTCCTGCTCCCTTCCTTTTCATAGTGTGACCATGTGAGTTATGTTTTCCCTTCCTACTCATACAGTGAGCCTGTGAGTCCTGCTCCCTTCCTATTCATGTGAGCCTGTGAGTCTTGTTTTCCCTTCCTATTCATGGAGTGAGCCTGTGAGTCCTGTTTTTCATTCCTATTCATAGAGTGAGCCTGTGAGTCCTGTTTTCCCTTCTTATTCATATAGTGAGCCTGTGAGTCCTGCTCCCTTCCTATTCATAGTGAGCCTGTGAGTCCTGTTGTCCCTTACTATTCATAGAGTGAGCCTGTGAGTCCTGTTTTTCCTTTCTATTTATAGAGTGAGCCTGTCAGTCCTGTTTTCCCTTCCTATTCATACAGCAAGCATGCGAGTCCTGTTTTCCCTTCCTATTCATAGAATAATCATGCAAGTCCTGTTATTCCTTCCTATTCATAGAGTGAGCCTGTGAGTCAACTTGCAACTTGCTACTTGTGAAGCCAACCATTTGCAAGGTTAAGCCTCCTTTGCACTGGACTACAACCCATCACAAGCACAATATGACTATGGATGAATATCTCTATAATACAAAATTTTGCAAGCAATACAGGCAATTTTGTGGTACCCAGGGCCAAAAATGGTGGGGTTTATTCAGGCACCGTCCATTAATTAATTTTTCTGGGCAGAATAAGGGGCATGACCAGGGTGGGAATAACATGTCCCTAGCTTGCCAATACAAATGTTTCAATTTTTTTCCAATCATATATGCTACATTCGAAGCTTATATAGGTAAGAAGAGAATATGCTAAGCTTGGCGTTTCATAGTTTTCTAAGATTTGATTTTAATTTCTGCCGGGATTCATGCAGAAAGCATGTGAGTCCTGCTTCCCCCTCCCACACACTGTCAATCACAGTGGTCAGAAAAAAATTAAAATAGGTGTACATCTAAGTGAAAATAGAACTTACAGGCTTTCTCTATGAGTTGGAGGAGAAACATGAAGTGCTTGAAGTATGAGTAGGTGGGGGATGCAGGACTCAGGAGAATTTTTCTGTGTGAGTTGGAAGAGAATACAGGACTCACTGAAGGAAGGACTCCCAAGCCTTCACTATGAATGAGAAAAGAAAACGGGACTCACAGGCTTATGATATGAATAGGAGAGAAAAACAGAACTCACAAATTAACTCTATGAATAAGAAGGGAAAATAGGACTCACAGGCTTATTCCATAAATAAGAATAGATAACATGACTCATAGGCTTCCTCTGTGAATAGGAAGGGGAAGCAGGACTCACAAGCTTACTCTATAAATAGGAACGCTAAAACAGGACTCACTGGCTTATTATAAGAATAGGAGGGAAAACAGGACTCACAGGCTTTCTTTAATAATAGGAATAGAAAACAGGACTCATAAACTCACTTTATGAATAGGAAAGGAAACAGGACTTACAGGCTTTCTCTATGAAAAGGAAGGGAAACAGGACTCAGAAGCTTACTCTATGAATCAGAGGGCAAAACAGGACTCACAGGCTTAGGCTATGAATAGGAAAGGTAAAAAGGACTCACAGGCTCACTTTATGTATAGTAAGAGAAAACAGGACACATAGGCTCACTCTATGAATAGGAATAGAAAACATGATTCACAGGCTTAGTCTATGAATAGGAAGGGAAAACAGGACTCACAGCCCTATGAATAGGAAAAGGAAAATAGGACTCACATGCTTATTTTATAAATAAGAGGGGGAAACAAGAACTAACATGCATATTTTATGAATAGGAAGGGAAAACAGGACTCAAGGGCTTACTCTGAATAGAATGGGTAAACAGGACTCACATGCTTTCTCTAACAATAGGAATAGAAAACAGGACTCATAAACTTACTCTGTGAATAGGAAGGGAAACAGGACTTACAGGCTTTCTCTAGGAATAGGAAGGGAAAACAGTACTCAGAAGTTTACTCTATGAATGGGAAAGGAAACAGGACTCATAGGCTTACTCTATGTATAGGAAGGGAAAACAGGACTCACAGGCTTAGTCTATGAACAGGAATAGAAAACGTGTTTTTTCATGTTTTGTAGGGTATAAAAGCATTGGTTCTAGTGGAGAATACTTCTGCCATATGGCATTTAAAGGGGTTGTCCGGCCTTGTGATATTGATGGACTATGTGGAGCATCTCACAATTTTATTTTTGTCATATCCATGTGAAATAACTAGCAAAATCTGAGACACTCTATGATGAATGGGATATTAAGGGAGTGTAAAGGCTCGGTTTGGGGATTCGATCTGGTGATCTCTACTTCTGTGGTCAGTTCTCCTGTCTGCTGAGCTATTGTCCTTTCTTCCCTTTCCGTTTGCTGATGGTTCCTATTGCGTTTATTTTTCCATTCTGGGTTTGCTCCTCTTCAGGTGTTTCCCATTGTTCCGTTTTCAGTGCACTTACCCATTATGGGTTGGACTACATACAATCTATTCTCCTTTCACTACACTTACTTACTGGGTATACTTTTAAGTGGATTTAGTTCTAAGGAGTTCCAGACCTTCAGCAATAGGATTCTCCCTACTAGGCAGACACTGTATTTCTGCTCTGTGTTTGTTTGTCTGTCTTCCCAGCATCCTTCCTTTCTCCTCAGTTAGGTTGATGGGAGAATATTCTTGTTTCATTTATTATTCTTCTTAGTCCTCCTTATTTCCCGTTTGTGCACATGCTTTAAATTTTTCTCACCCTGGGGCCTCTTATCTCTTGTCGCACTTTCCCTTTCTTGGTTAGCTGTGGGCATCCCTCTGGTTCCTCAGGAGGTGCAAGAACCCACTTGATGGCCTTTTAGGGAGCCAGGTCCGAGATGGGGGTTTTAGTTGGGCGGCTAGAGACTGTCTAATCTGTGCGGGGAGCAGAAGGGGGTAAGTGCAGCCCCTGTGTTTTAGGCTTTATTATTCCCATTACCCATGTATAAGTGAGTTACTTTGCATTAGAGGAGCCCTTGGGTCCTACTCATGCAAGAAAGGACACCAATTCAAGCATTTATTTTACATTATTAATAAATATGTTAAACATATAGAAGTAGCTATAAAAATATTTCTAGGGGCTAACAGTTAAAAAAAAAAACAAGACCATGGATGGTCTTTAGTCATAGTACATAGCATGTGACAGATGACAGTAAATGTAAATATATGCATGTCAGCGTGATGAAATTGATTATGAGAGCACAGCCACGGCAGACATTTCTCGGCGTTCATGGGCATGGCACAAATCCAGTATTTCACCACATTGCTGAAAGAGTTTAATTTGACATGGGAACTTAACATAAGGAATTACTGCTGAAGAATGTGTTTATGCCTTGTAAGGGTATTTCTGCAAAAGCCTAACCTTTTTATTTTATACGGATCAGCTTAATATGATTTCTTCACAGTGATTATGAAAAGAACTTGAAATTCACAAGCTTTTATTAGTGACTTAAACTAAGGGAGCGCACGATAAACATAATTTAAAGGGGTTGTAGAGCACATTTCACTACTGCGGTGGGAGGCGCTGATGACATGGCGTTCATCGACTATTTACCAAGACTTACCAAGTGCACGTCTGGCGGCAGGTCCTACCATGTTTTCCCAAAAATAAGACGTTCCCTAAAAATAAGCGCTATCATGATTTTAGAGGATTTTTGGATTATACTTGAAATATGAGCCCTACTACACTCACCGGCCACTTTATTAGGTACACCTGTCCAACTTCTTGTTAACACTTAATTTCTAATCAGCCAATCACATGGCGGCAACTCAGTGCATTTAGGCATGTAGACATGGTCAAGACAATCTCCTGCAGTTCAAACCGAGCATCAGTATGGGGAAGAAAGGTGATTTGAGTGCCTTTGAACGTGGCATGGTTGTTGGTGCCAGAAGGGCTGGTCTGAGTATTTCAGAAACTGCTGATCTACTGGGATTTTCACGCACAACCATCTCTAGGGTTTACAGAGAATGGTCCGAAAAAGAAAAAAAATCCAGTGAGCGGCAGTTCTGTGGGCGGAAATGCCTTGTTGATGCCAGAGGTCAGAGGAGAATGGGCAGACTGGTTCGAGCTGATAGAAAGGCAACAGTGACTCAAATCGCCACCCGTTACAACCAAGGTAGGCCTAAGAGCATCTCTGAACGCACAGTGCGTCGAACTTTGAGGCAGATGGGCTACAGCAGCAGAAGACCACACCGGGTACCACTCCTTTCAGCTAAGAACAGGAAACTGAGGCTACAATTTGTACAAGCTCATCGAAATTGGACAGTAGAAGATTGGAAAAACGTTGCTTGGTCTGATGAGTCTCGATTTCTGCTGCGACATTCGGATGGTAGGGTCAGAATTTGGCGTAAACAACATGAAAGCATGGATCCATCCTGCCTTGTATGGAGCATCTTTGGGATGTGCAGCCGACAAATCTGCGGCAACTGTGTGATGCCATCATGTCAATATGGACCAAAATCTCTGAGGAATGCTTCCAGCACCTTGTTGAATCTATGCCACGAAGAATTGAGGCAGTTCTGAAGGCAAAAGGGGGTCCAACCCGTTACTAGCATGGTGTACCTAATAAAGTGGCCGGTGAGTGTATATAAGCCCTACTCCAAAATAAGCTCTACAGTAGTTACAGTCAGTACTTACGTTTTTTTTTAGTGGAAGGAAACAGATCAATTATGCAGGAACCCAATCTATTAGGCGCCCCCAGAATTTCTGCTCTGAGCTTAAAACTGCTTAAGGACCTTTGGTTACATCACAGTCATGTGACTTGAGTCAGAGGATTAGGGATTTGGTGACCCCTACCGTTTGCTTACCCGAATAGATTGAGTGTGGACGATGCTGTTATGTCTCTGTTCAACACAGTACATTCATTTTTGGATAATAATCGAACCACTTAACGGGCAATGATCTTTTATTTTTCTAGTGCGTTCAATACCTTACAGACATTTTTCCTACTCAAAAGGATGAGAAGAGAAACTGGAAAACGGACTACCAGTCAGACAGGGTACAATCTGTTCAGATGTTAGCGAGCGGCTGTGTTTGGCAGGCTATTTGGCAGCACAGGTGCCCCTCAGGGAACATTTTTTCACTTTTTCTATTCACGATGTATGCTGCTGATTTTCAGTATAAATCTGATTTTTGCCACCTTCAAAAATTCCCGGATGACTCCATGGTAGTCAGATTTATTAGGGTGGACTTTGGTGATGAGGAATAATATAAAAGGGTGGTGTAGAGTTTTGTGGATTGGTGCCGTGCCTAACTTTTTACAACTAAACAAACAAAATTAAAGAGCTGGTGGTGAGATAAGGAGGAGAAAGATGGAATGTTTACTTGTCACTATTGCAAGTTAGGAAGTGGTGCAGGTTGAGAGTTACTAATATTTGGGGGTCCACTTGGACGGTAAACTTGATTGGAGGTGCCATACAGAGTGGGTTTACATGAATGGTATTCTATGGAAACTTAGGTCATTTAATGTTGTGCAGCAAAATTTTAGAAATGTTCTATCAGGTCGTAATGGCAAGAGCAATGTGTAGGAGTGTGTGATGCCAATAAGATAAATAAGCTTATCAAGAAAGCATGCTCGGCTGTTGGTCGCCATCTTTACACTTTTGAGGAGAGAGTGGAGAAATTCTGAAGAAATGTTTGGCGATAATAAACAATAACGCAGACCCAATAGATGAGCTGTTTAGAGGACAGAGGATCACCTTCAGTAACCATCATATCCTGCTAGGGTCTAAAAAGGAAAGATACAGAAAATCATTTGTGTCAACTGCTATAGGAATGTCTAACAATTACTTAAATGGAAAACCCTCAAAGTGATTTGCTGTTTTATTGGGTACCCAGTGGATATAGCCTGTGAATATTAGGGTATGACCTGTGTATAACCTGTCAGAAATAATAGTAATGTGACATTCTTATGTTAATTCTACTGTTTTGTTTTATTAATTAAGTAATTCACGTTATTTATGCTCTGCTGCTGTGATACTACAATTTCCCTTAGGATCAATAATGTATATTGTATCATATTGTATGTCACGAAGGGTCCTTTAAAAGCAGGAGTCTATTTGAACTTGAGACGAGACAGGCTGGTATGTACCTGTCATTTAACGTGTAGGAAAGGCTAAGTGAAACATGAAAGGATAAGGGAAAGGGAACCAAGAACTAGGGAAGGGGGGAGTGTAGATCCCTAGACAGATCTAACATCACCCTGGCTGCCCTATCGTCCCTATATTGGTTCCGCACCTATCACCGAGCAGGATACCTAATCCCTGCCTGACCCTGGAGATTAGCCCTGCATCGGGAAGGACAGGATGCAGCTAGTCAATCCACACTACTGCTAAAGGCAGCTAGGATGCATAAAACAAGGGAACACTTAGCTTGAGTAGACTCAGATAGAAACGCAAAAGTCCTCCAAACACCTGAGAGGAAGAGAGTCGACTGCTACAGCTCCAAGCCTCAACAGGGAAGTGCAAATAGAAAATATCACCCTCAACTCCCAACAGCAAGTTGGGAGTTATAAACACCCAGATCCAGGTGTAACTCAAGAGGGTGAAAACGTTGTAGCCAGATCTTATGACATGAAGGGGGCACAAACAGAAACTATAAGACAAATGCTATAATTCTGAATACAAAGGATACAAAAGACACAAACATAAAATAAGATTCCTCTTTAAGAGGTAAAGCTTAATATAAGGAAGAAAGATAACGAAGCATTGGGTGAAATATTTTACAATTGGTTCAATAGGAATATTAATAGAGTTGCTCATAGTCACCAATCTGACTTTTTATTTTCAGTAGGACTCTAGAACGAGGGGGCAGTGGATGAGATTGGGAATCTGTTTGCTACAGGCAGCTGCACCCCTTTTGTTTGCAATAAATTTGAAACAGCAGCCTAAATTATTTTGTAACTAGGACTGTAACTTTAGTAAGGTCCCTTTGGCTCTTATGAGAAAAACAGTATAGTTGGGGGGGGGGCTGATGAACAGTTTGCATTGGTACCCACAAACTTAAAGCTACACTTGAAGTTACTCCACCATTTGTGGCCATAGTGAGTTTTCATAGGAAGGGAAATGTCTTTCTTCATTTACCAATTGAATCATTGTTGGATAGGAAACCCCAATCATCCCTTTATAAGGGGATGAAGAAGTGAGGAGACACACATAATAGTGCTTAAGCCAAGTGTCTGTAAGCGAACATTGCCATCTGTTGGTCAAAGACGAAAGTGAAAGCAAAAGGTATTGTTTTAGTAGGAACCCAAGGGTGAAGTGCATGTTCCCACAAGAAGGAGATTGGAAAAGACACCAAGTCTGGTGACAGCTGAGGCACAGTTAATAATTATAAAATGCCTGGGAAGAAGAAAAAGGGGTGGAGTTGGCGCCAGAACCTGTAGCAGGACATACGAGTGTTGCAGTGGAGTTGACTTGCAGCCATCATTATCAGTAACCAGCCACAAATGGAAGACCGAGTGATGAGATCTGGGTGACCAGAGACCAGAGCTGAGAGTTCCGAATCGTGTGAGCTGAACCAGGACTGGGGGGGATGACCAAGCAAAGATGGATGTTCTGTGAGCTATTTCTTCCAGCATAGATGTCCAGTATAGAGTTTGGGCCCGGGCCATGATTCAGGGAATGAAGACGGTGAGTTTGTCAAGTGTACCATATACAAAATAACTCCCCTATCTAGGACTTGTGGCCTAATGGTAAATAAAGGTGACCCTCATTATGGCCTGTGTGACACTTGGAGCCGCTTAGAGAAAAGACAGCAGTGATGGGCTAAGTAGTTAGAATGACACCGTGCCAGACTGAGGCATTAGGAATAGGCATTACTGATAAACAGTCCTTTAACTGCCAGAGAGGAAAGACAGTATATTTATGCATATATATATACTGTATATATACACTCATGCTAATATATATATATATATATATATATATATATATATATATATATATATATATATATATATATATATATATATATATGCTCATGCTAGTCAAATAAATAGTTGTTTGTGAGGTGCTACTGTCTCCTCATTATCTACACTGTTACATCCGCTGACCTGGATATATTACAATGCTGGCACAATTTCTCCATTTTTACATTGGCAAGCACATTGAAACATATTGTCATTCATTATTTGGTTTAGACAATGTAGAGATTTTACAGGTAAGTTTTTATTACAGACCCTCATGAATTAGCCAGATCAGACATACTACATAGCTGCCAAAAAGTCTGCCTTTTAATCTGTCTCTCTTCATGGATGATCTTGCACATCTGTTTATGAAATTATTTTCTGCAAGAACTGTGTAATGCTACATTTCTCCTGTAGAAGCGCTGCAGTGAAATATCAATACTTCTTCGGGTTGCCATCACAGATGACAGCTGATCGCTGGAAGGCCATCTAACCAAAGAGAGTCTAAAGCAGAAAAACCCTTAACTTTAGTTTTACAATCTATGGTAGATGCAGCCCTACTTGCAATTTATGTACTGTTTTCCATGTCACTCAGGTCAGATAAATTTGCTTTTCTGAAACTATCAGCTTTACCGTTGTTATTTTTATGGGTGCTCATGTCATATTGACCAGTACACTACATTCTGGCTCATGCTTGCACAAGGGGATGAGCCCAGTACATGTTGTCACATACCTCAGCTGCTTTCATATATCGCCCTTTGACCTTTTACTTTCGCCACTGATGATAGATTAGGTGTAATGTACCATTCATCCAAACAGTTACAGCCAGACACAGAATTTACAGTTTCTGGCAAAGCCACTGGTTTATGTCATTTTCGACCCTGTAGGTTTTCATAAGCCTTACAATATTTCTCATAAATGTTACCATTCATTTGGCTGAAATATTTGCGTTCTAAAAGAATAAATTAAATGAAATCAAACCCAAATACCTGAATACTATATGAAAGATGTCCATAGAAAACAGACCAATTCTCATGATCCAAGAAGCTAATTTCCTTAGGTTGACTTTGATATATACCTTTTATTGAAACACTTATAACCTAAAGTCTCAACTTTAAGTCTTAGGAAGGACTGAACTAGTCCACAAAATAGCCATTACCAGTTCTCAAGGGTATAGTCCAAGAGTGGTGGTGAAATCAGGACAGCAGAAAAAGTGGTGGCAACAACAAACAAGAGGCCATCTACTGGTACCGGACTGGTGAAAGGGCAGAAGTGGCCTCCAAGTCCACATTCCAGGCTGAGAAAGAAGCTCACAAGGAACGATGTCCCTCAGGACTTCCAAAATGTCAGAAAGGCTGTATTATTCAAGAGCTTGTGGTCAGACAGAACCAAACCAGGACATCAAGATCAAGCAACAGAAAAATAACCTGGCAGAGTTGAGAGGGTACCAGATAAACCGAGCACATCTCTAATAATGTTGTCTAATAAGGAACTCTACTTCTTCAGAAAATTTGCATTCAGGAACATGTGTTGCTTTTATAGCGTCAGCATATTTCACAGCCCTGTACAATATTGTCATCATTGATATCAGTCAGAATCCAACCAAACATTAGAAAAATGTAAAAATTCCATGAAGGTGTTGCCCTTGGTCTTACTTGAGCATTTTTCATAATATTCATGCGCTCATATTAGTTTCTCCAGGTCATTTAATTACCACCAAAAAAACTAAGGGGTTGACTAGGTTCTGAAAAAAAAAGTTGTAATGGCATGTAAGGAAAATGTTGTCTTTGCTGAGTCTTTAATTGGATGTACATAATGTGACAGTCATCAGAAGTGACTGCATTGCATAGATTTTTTTTAATTTTCTCAAATATTACTATTCTAGCATCCTACTGTTGGGCAACACAAAACCATAATTGTGATGTGTTGGAGAGTTTGTAAAATGATGTAATATTAGGTTGTGATCTCTGTTGGGAATACAGGAATGATTGACAATATCTTAGTGTTTTTTAAAGGCTCAAGTAAGTAAAGAAGATTTTGGAAAGCTGCTTGAAAGACTTGATGGGAGTGCCACTGCACAAGGAAAAGTGACTGAAGTGGTGAGTATTATTTTTCGATTTTTTACACCCCTTTTCTGGTTGTGCGACCTTTTGCTGGATTTGCACAAAGTGAATCACATGAAATCCAAATTCGGGAGACTCTGAATTTTTTCTTCAAAATTCAATGAGAATTACAATGACCTCTAACAAATTCACTCATCCAAAGTACTGACCCCGGGGAGTATTGTTTTTAGGTCAAACTAGATTTGTACATATGCAACCATATAGGCTCTCGAATGTGCATGGGACCCAAAATAATGACTTTTACAGAGTCAGCACCCTCAAGGCAAGCCTGTCCATTCTTTTACAGAAAGTTATGACACCTAATATTTCCCCATATATTTTGAATTTTCTGCTTATTCTTGAAAAATATTCAGCATGGCAACATTTTATAGCTCTCAGGGTGAGTTTATTACATCTTTATTCCAAGGGAACTGACGAGGGTGACAGGAGAATGGATCTGATTTTAGGTGCCCCGAGGGTTTCTAACCCGCCACTTTTGTAAATCCTGCCAACTGTTTCTCGTGGAAGACTGAAATCTCATTCTCAAATAAAAACCCCGACTAGCTGCAGCCATAATTTTCTAAACCAAAGACAAATGATTACATGGCATCCTATCCTGGAATCCGTTCAGCTGTTATACAACAAGTGAGTCACATTTACCAGGAAAGCAATATACACTGTAAGTTGAATCATTATGTCGAAATCTTTCAAACCCAACGAAAGTGTGGGATAGATTTGCCAAGAATATAGTCAGGGGTGACTAAGTTTCTTTGCTTCCTCTCCAATCCGTGGGAGAAGAGAAAATCAACTTGATACATTTGCTAGTACTTAAGCGGTGGCTCTCCAAGTCGTTCTGCTTAGTATCAATCAGCATTTAAATTGGCTCATTTATTTCATATTGCAGAAATAGTCAGTAATGAATGTGGGTTCACATGGTTTAAAACATTTTTGAAGACATCTAAAACTATGTGGACACTTACACAGATGGATGAAACATAGAGATGGTTTTTAGCATTAAAGAAAACATACTTCAGCGCTGAAGATTTACAACACTTTTGGGGAACATACATGGGTTTTGCAATGCCCCATTCAACCCTTTGCTCTCTACAGTTTTGCATAATCTACCTTCACTCTGGGCAAAAGGTTCAATGTACTGCCTTCATTCTGTATCAAAATATCCTGACCCAGGCAAACTGGCTTATTGGTGTTGTCCCTAGCCACTAGCACAACCCACCAGCCCATGTTTTCCTGAAAATAAGACTTACCCTGAAAATAAGCCATATCATGATTTTATAGGATTTTTGAAGTATGCTTAAAATATAAGCCCTACTCTAAAAGTAAGCTGTAGCTACAGTCAGAGCATGTGTTAGGGGTGAGTAACCTAGGCAATTGCCCAGGGCCCCAGTCTGTTAGGGGCCTCCAGCGTTTCTATTCCGAGGTTAAGAATGCTTAAGGACCTTTGGTGACATCATGTGATCATGATCTCACCAAAGGTCCTTTAACTGCAGAAGTCTAGAGAAGATCAAAAGAAGACAGGCTGGTATGCACTGCATATGCAGTGTGTGTATATACATGTGTATGTCCAAAAACAGAAAAAAAGGGACCGTACTGCCAGCTGGTTCTATCACCTAATCATAAAAAGACTCAGATACCAAGAAGCAAAATTGGATGTCGGGTGCTCACGCTGAAATAAGTCCAAGTCACTAGGGTTGAGCGAAATGGGTCGGCCATTTTCAGAAGTCGCCGACTTTTGACAAAGTCGGGTTTCATGAAACCC
This sequence comes from Ranitomeya variabilis, assembly GCF_051348905.1. Lineage (NCBI taxonomy): Eukaryota > Metazoa > Chordata > Amphibia > Anura > Dendrobatidae > Ranitomeya > Ranitomeya variabilis. The sequence goes on along the minus strand of NC_135233.1, from coordinate 46,914,235 downwards.
GACTCGACCCCTGTGTGGGGTCGGCCATGAGGTCGGTGATCTTCTGAATCTGGTATCGGAATTCCGATACCGAGTTCCGATATGTTTGCGATATCGGGAATCGGTATCGGAATCCATATTTAAGTGTAAAATAAAGAATCAAAATAAAAAATATTGATATACTCACCCTCGGACGCGCCCTGGTACTAACCGGCAGCCTTCCTTCCTAAGAATGAGCGCGTGAATGACCTGCGGTGACGTCGCGGCTTGTGATTGGTCGCGTGAGCGGTCACATGGGTGGTCACGCGACCATTCACAAGCCACGACGTCATCTAAGGTCCTTCACGCACTCATTCTTAGGAAGGAAGGCTGCCGGAAAGAAGCAGGGCGCATCCGAGGGTGAGTATATACCTAATAGGAATATACTCACCCTCGGACGCGCCCTGCTTCTTTCCGGCAGCCTTCCTTCCTAAGAATGAGCGCGTGAATGACCTGCGGTGACGTCGCGGCTTGTGAATGGTCGCGTGACCGCCCATGTGACCGCTCACGCGACCAATCACAAGCCGCGACGTCACCGCAGGTCATTCACGCGCTCATTCTTAGGAAGGAAGGCTGCCGGTTAGTACCAGGGCGCGTCCAAGGGTGAGTATATCAATATTTTTTATTTTTATTCTTTATTTTACACATTAATATGGATCCCAGGGCCTGAAGGAGAGTTTACTCTCCTTCAGACCCTGGGAACCATAGTATCCCATTGCACTGCATTGGGTTTGGTGTTTCGGCCAACCCCGACCCCGACTTTTTTATAGGATCGGCCGATTTCACTCGACCCGACTTTTGAGAAAGTCGGGTTTCGTGAAACCCGACCCGATCCTATAAAAATAAAAGTCGCTCAACCCTACAAGTCACCACTGTATGCAAATAGAAGAGAATAGACCCGTGGAAGCGCAACTGCGCGAAACAGCCGTCGTCTTTGGAAGCCCGTGTTTCCCTGCCTGTCCTGCATTTGACATGATGTCAGAATAAAGTTTGGATTTTATCTGGATGGTGAGTACCCGCTTCTCTTCTATTTGCATACATGTGTATGTATTTGCTGTGTGTGTGTATATACTGTACATTTGTATGTGCACTGTGTGTATATATACATGTGAATGTGCAGTGTATGTACGTATATCCAGTGTATGTGTATATATCATGGTGATCTATGCAAGAAGCAACGCGTTTCAAACTCCCTTCTTGCATTTTTTTCTCAACGCTTTGAGAAAGAAAGCCGGAAGAGCGTTTGAAACGGGTTGCTCCTTGCATAGATCACCATGCCACTTGTTCCCATGTGTTTTCATATTATTCTAATGGAATAAAGTCTAGATTTTTTAAGAAGTTGGAGTCAATTGTTTTCTCAATTTTTCTGTAGGTAGCCACATATTTCCTTGCTTCTTCACCCCACGGGCCGTTCAGGTGAGCTGGTTTATTTCCACTTATAGTACAAGTATGTGTATAAACATGTGTATGTACAGTACAGACCAAAAGTTTGGACACACCTTCTCATTTAAAGATTTTTCTGCATTTTCATGACTATGAAAATTGTACATTCACACAGAAGGCATCAAAACTATGAATTAACACATGTGGAATTATATACTTAACAAAAAAGTGTGAAACAACTGATGTCTTATATTCTAGGTTCTTCAAAGTAGCCACCTTTTGCTTTAATGACTGCTTTGCACACTCTTGGCATTCTCTTGATGAACTTCAAGAGGTAGTCACCGGGAATGGTCTTCAAACAATCTTAAAGGAGTCCACAGAGATGCTTAGCACTTGTTGGCACTTTTACCTTCACTCTGCGGTTGCAGCTCACCCCAAACCATCTCGATTGGGTTCAGGTCTGGTGACTGTGGAGGCCAGGTCATCTGGCATAGCACCCCATCAGTGGAGGTGTGTTTGGGGTCATTGTCCTGTTGAAAAATAAATGATGGTCCAACTAAACGCAAACCGGATGGAAAAGCATGCCGCTGCAAGATGCTGTGGTAGCCATGCTGGTTCAGTATGCCTTCAATTTTGAATAAATCCCCAACAGTGTCACAAGCAAAGCACCCCCACACTATCACACCTCCTCCAGGCATGTAGAGTCCATCCGTTCACCTTTTCTGCGTCGCACAAAGATACGGTGGTTGGAACCAAAGATCTCAAATTTGGACTCATCAGACCAAAGCACAGATTTCCACTGGTCTAATGTCCATTCCTTGTGTTCTTTAGCCCAAACAAGTTTCTTCTGCTTGTTGTCTGTCCTTAGCAGTGGTTTCCTAGCAGCTATATACCATGAAGGCCTGCTACACAAAGTCTTCTCTTAACAGTTGTTGTAGATATGTCTGCTGCTAGAACTCTGTGTGGCATTGACCTGGTCTCTAATCTGAGCTGCTGTTAACCTTCGATTTCTGAGGCTGGTGACTCTGATAAATTTATCCTCAGAAGCAGAGGTGACTTTTGGTCTTCCTTTCTTGGGGCGGTCCTCATGTGAGCCAGTTTCTTTGTAGCGCTTGATGGTTTTTGCTACTGCACTTGGGGACACTTTCAAAGTTTTCCCAATTTTTCGGACTGACTGATCTTCATTTCTTAAACTAATGATGACCACTCGTTTTTCTTTACTTAGCTGCTTTTTTGTTGCCATAATGCCAATTCTAACAGTCTATTCAGTAGGTCTATGAGCTGTGTATCCACCAGACTTCTGCACAACACAACTGATGGTCCCAGCACCATTTGTAAGGCAAGAAATCCCACTTATTAAACCTGACAGGGCACACCTGTGAAGTGAAAATCTTTTCCGGTGACTACCTCTTGAAGGTCATCAAGAGAATGCCAAGAGTGTGCAAAGCAGTCATCAAAGCAAAAGGTGGCTACTTTGAAGAACCTAGAATATAAGACATAATTTCAGTTGTTTCACACTTTTTTGTTAAGTATATAATTCCACATGTGTTAATTCATAGTTTTGATGCCTTCAGTGTGAATGTACAATTTTCATAGTCATGAAAATACAGAGAAATATTTAAATGAGAAGATGTGTCCAAACTTTTGGTCTGTAGTATATGTGCAGTGTGTGTGTGTGTGTGTGTGTGTGTGTGTGTGTGTGTGTGTGTGTGATGACATGATTATATTTGAAAAAATGTTGATTTTGTGTTAAAAATTAAATATGGATTGTTGTTGTTGGAAAAAAAAAAAGACATCCCCTGAAAATTTTTCGAATAAAAAAATAATACAAGACTTATTTTTGGGTAAACACAGTATCATTGCTCTTGCCCTTTTATGTTATACATGCCCATTACCCGTCAACTCTATCCCATTGACACATATGTAGCTCCATAATGCAAGGCCAGCTAGCTGCCTTACCATATATATGTAGTAGGGTCTACCTGCTCCTGCAACCCCTGTCCAAGCTCCTCTCCCCTTGCTTTTTCCATCTCTCTTACATCTCACCTGAATACAAACAGTGACATTTCCATTTTTTGTCTTTAACATTCATGGTTATATGTGTGAAGTGGCCAGGGTAGTAGTTATGCAGAGGGGCTGCTAGTACGGCACACCCTGGCACCCCGCAAAGAAAACATAATGTCCAGTCTCTTGTGAGGTGTGAGAGTATTGCACAAAACTCAGGTTTGCGTTTGCAGATCCTACTGGTCCCATAGTCCTGTCTCCGGACGATATCACACATTCAGTAAAAGACACCGTATTCTGCTTTAACAGTATAACTTTACTTGGTAACAAACAATTCATGGCAGTTTCAGTACAGCACAAGTTCATGTTTTCAGCCTGAGCTTTCCCTCTCAAAATTGGCTCCTCTAGCCTCTGAGATGCTCGTCCTGGCTCTGTGGTCCCATTTTCAGCTGGATCTTTCCCTCTCAATGCTGGCTCCTCTAGCTTTAGAGATGCTCGTCCTGGCTCAGGTGTCCCCATATTCCTGGTCCCACTTTCCCATACTGGTTCCCACTCTGGCTTCCCTTCACTGGGAGTTGAAAAAGGTTCCTGATTTGAGCCATAGGCCCCGGATTCTCTGTGGGATACCATCGTACCAAGTGGCAGCCGACCGCATTCTGCTTTTCCCAAGCAATCTGTGCCTTCCTTTGAGGCCCTCTGGTCTGTTCTGCCTTCTCCTTAATCACTCTCCAGCACGTTCTTAATGTTACAACCATAAGACACTACTGTACTGTAATAATTATAGGGGATAATTCAGGAGACTCTTTGCGTGGAACAAGACAACAGGACACAGTTTAGGCCCCCTACACACGTTCAGGAATTAATGCAGAAAATTTCTGTGAAAATCCGGACATTTCTGCCGGATTTCCGCATGAAAACCGCATGCGTTTTTTAGCGCGTTTTTGCGCGGTTTTGACGCGTTTTTGATGCGTTTTTTCCCAGACATTTCCCAATGCATTAGACAGTGGGAAAACCGTGAAAAAACCGCAAAATTAATGAGCATGTCCATTATTTTTCCGCAATGCATTTTTCATGCGGAAAAACGCACATCATGTGCACAGAAATTGCGGATTTCATTAAAAATGATAGGATGATTAATGTATGCAGATTATTTGTGGTTTTATAGCATTTTTATAGCGCAAAAAACGCTAAAAAACCGCAAATAATCTGCAACGTGTGCACATAGCCTTATAAGTGGTAAAGTTTATATTATCACACGGTGATTCAAACAGGTGCAGAGAGAAACTCAAGTCCACAACACTATATTCTAGAATATGCATGTCCACGTAGTATATTGCTCAGCCACGTAGTATATTGCCCAGTCACATAGTGTATTGCCCAGCGATGTAGTATATTGCCCAGTCACGTAGTATATTGCCCAGTCACGTAGTATATTGCTCAGCGATGTAGTATATTGCCCATCGACATAGTATATTGCCCAGCGACGTAGTATATTGCACAGCCCACGTAGTATATTGCACAGCCCACGTAGTATATTGCCCAGTCATGTAGTATATTGCCCAGTCACGTAGTATATTGCCCAGCGATGTAGTATATTGCCCAGCGATGTAGTATATTGCCCAGTGACGTAGTATATTGCACAGCCCACGTAGTATATTGCACAGCCCACATAGTATATTGCCCAGTCACGTAGTATATTGCCCAGCGACGTAGTATATTGCACAGCCCACGTAGTATATTGCACAGCCCACGTAGTATATTGCCCAGTCACGTAGTATATTGCCCAGTCACGTAGTATATTGCCCAGCGATGTAGTATATTGCCCAGCGATGTAGTATATTGCCCAGCGACGTAGTATATTGCACAGCCCACGTGGTATATTGCACAGCCCACGTAGTATATTGCCCAGTCACGTAGTATATTGCCCAGCGACGTAGTATATTGCCCAGTCACGTAGTATATTGCCCAGTCACGTAGTATATTGCCCAGTCACGTAGTATATTGCCCAGCCACGTACGTAGTATATTACCCAGCCATGTACTATATTGCACAGTGACGGAGTATACAGCACAGAGCCACGTAGTATACAGACTTAAAATAAAAAATAAACATATACTCACCTTCCGAAGGCCCGTTGAAGTCCTGGTTCTGTGTGCGGTGCTCGCGGCAGCTTCCGGTCCCAGGGTTTGGTATATGAGCACAGGACCTGTGGTGACATCGCGGTCACATGACCATGACATCATGGCAGGTCCTTCTCGCATACCATCCTTGGCACCGGAACCTGCCGCTTGCATGGAGCGGTCACCGGAGCATCACGAGGAGCGGGAAAGGTGGCAGAAGGTTAGTATATAATGATTTTTTTTTTTAATTATTTTTAACATTACATCTTTTTACTATTGATGCAGAATAGGCAGCATCAATAGTAAAAACTTGGTCACACAGGGTTAATAGCAGCAGTAACGGAGTGAGTTACCCGCGGCATAACGCAGTCCATTACCACTGGCATTAACCCTGCGTGAGCGGTGACTGGAAGGCAGTATGGAGCGGGCACTGACTGCGGGGAGTATGGAGCCGGTGCCGGGCACTGACTGCAGGGAGTAGGGAGGGACTAATCAGACTGTGGCCGTAACTGATTGGTCGCGGCAGCCATGACAGCTGCTGGCGAGTCCAATCAGCGACTTGGATTCCATGACAGACAGAGGCCGCGACCAATGAATATCCGTGACCGACACAAAGACAGACAGACAGAAGGACAGACAGAAAGACGGAAGTGACCCTTAGACAATTATATAGTAGATGAGAGGTACAATTGCCCTTTGCAATCTATGCCTTTTGAATGCAAGGTCAAATATACCATATGTGCAGCCTTAACAACTTTATGGGGCCCTTATTGGCATCACTACATTGGAGGGCTGTTATTTTTCCAAAAATAGCAGCATACTTTTCCAGAGTTTGTATCTGGTATTCTGCTCCATTCTCTTTAAGAGAGTTGACCAAAGTTTGTAAGTAGTGATGAGAGCAAGTGCTCGTTATTCAAGTTTGCCTAGGGTGCTCGGGTATGCACGGAGTATTGTGGATGCTTGAGTGACATGTCCAAGTCCCCGCAGTCCCATGTTTCGCAGATGTTAGACAGCCACAAAGCATGCTGGGATTGCCTGACAAACTTGGTCAATCCCCGCATGTTTAATTGCTGTCTAACATGTGGCCGCAGGGGTGCGAACATCTCACTCGAGCACCTACGATATTCGGGGCATACCCTCGGCAAACTCAAGTAATGAGCACTTGCACTCATCACTATTCACAAGTTATCAGCTATCCACCTATTCCTGTGGAAATGACCACTACGACCCCCACTGATAATGAGAATGGGTGTTAGCAATGTCCAATTAGAATAGTTTTGTCAAGTAGACAATGAATGGAGCGGTAGAGAACATGCTTCATTATAACTGCATTTCAGAACCCTGTTCTCAGAATTGGTGGATATCACAGCGATCAGCAAGTTTACCGGAAATCGAGCTGCTTGGAAGTCCATTATTCATGAGTACAGAATTTAGCAATGCCACATAGGAATCGAATGGAGGCTCAGTGGTTAGCACCGCAGCCTTGCAGCACTGGGGTCCTGGGTTCAAATCCCACCAAGGACAACATTTGCAAGGAGTTTGTATGTTCTCCCCGTGTTTGCGTGGGTTTCCTCCGGGTTCTCCGGTTTCCTCCCACACCACAAAGATATACTGATAGGGAAATTAGATTGTGAGCCCCAATAGGGACAGTGATGATAATCTATGTAAATATATGAGAGTAACGCCTTCATGACATATATACCTATATCAATTCATTATAATCATATAGGAAAGTTTCCATATTAAATCATAGGTCATATCTGAAGATTTATATGGGGTAATCGCAGACAATTAATAAAAAACCACAGCAAAACATGATCAACACACCCGTTTAATCAAAAGTGAATAACTTTATTGTTTACAATAAATAGGAGCATGAAAGGAGCACAGTTCATACCAAATGCACATGTCAGAAACGCAAGGGTGCACAACGTGGGTGAGGATATATACTAAGTTCAGCAAAAATTATCAATCACAGTCCATCCGGTCCTAATGACACAGATGACTCCACATGGGGACTCATATGGCTAATACCGCTAACTAATACACCATATGCAGGCATAACCAACCTAAGCGACTAGTTTACAAATCAGAATCATGTTCAATAATATAACGCAAGGTATAGTTACCTGAATGGGTACAGGGATCAATCACACCACCGAGTGCACCCGCCCCGACGCGCTTTTCGGCGTAATGGCCTTTTTCAAGGGGTAGTGAGGATAAGGAAGGGGGACGTATAAAAAGGGGCCAACCACCAATCAATTGTTCTGGTGTCCACACGTGATTCTCTGCACCAATCAAATCATGCACATACACACAGTCCAGACGCTATGGTGCCTCAACTTCCTGCCTACGTCATACCGCGACATTTCAAACAATTTCACGGATGTGACAGTTCCCTCCTTATGATTAGAGGGATTGATATGGTCGATCCGGGTATACGCGGTGGTAATCTGGGACAAAAATTGGCACGCTGTGAAACTAGATGGATATGGGCATTAGACACTGTTCAACCCAAAGGGCTCAACGAAACAATAAGTTTTGTTCCATTTTTATAAAATTGGTTGGTTCCTGTTTCATCTTGGTTTCCGTTTGCATATGTTTGTTTTTAATTGTTCTTAACTTGTATATATATTTTTATCTAGTGTCCTTCCACCCTTCTGTGTTGGTGTCCCTTCGTGTCTCTGCTACTACCATGAAAATACGGGAGATGGACATTTTGATTGTATTGACGGTTGCACGCACCATTCCTCCAATGCCATATCATCTAATGATGCTGAAGTTTGGGATGAAGATATTTATCTATTTATGTGGATATATAGTTTGTATTATAATACATTGTGATGGATATATTTGTATGCAATTTATAATGTACTGCAATTTACGTTCATACCTCAGCTCTAATATTGATATATTTTTTCTTCTTGTTAATATCAGTGACAACTATAGTGTAGCGTTGGTGTGTTTATACACTCTGTACAGCTGTCGTGAATGTTATGGTGTCCATAACTGCAGTATTACATGTGTCCCTAGATTGTTAGGGGTGATTTGAGAGTGTTGCATATAGTATATCTACCAGTCCAGTCGGGGGTTTTTCTAGTTGGTGCATTGGATTAAATTTCAGCAATAGCTTACATCTTACCTATCACATGGGGAGGCATCCATCAGGTCTGCTGGAACGCATGGGTGCTGTGGTCTCTGTCCACGGTGCGGTTTCCGGTGTCTTTGTCACCAGTGTGGGTGCTGATGCCGGCGCCGCCTCGCGTCCTGGGTTGCCGCGGCAACACATGCGTCATCAGAGGCAGACCCGGCACCTTGTGATGACATGGCCGATAATACCATGTGGTAGGGTCAGGTGCTTATGACGTAGGCAGGAAGTTGAGGCACCATAGCGTCTGGACTGTGTGTATGTGCATGATTTGATTGGTGCAGAGAATCACGTGTGGACACCAGAACAATTGATTGGTGGTTGGCCCCTTTTTATACGTCCCCCTTCCTTATCCTCACTACCCCTTGAAAAAGGCCATTACGCCGAAACGCACGTCGGGGCGGGTGCACTCGGTGGTGTGATTGATCCCTGTACCCATTCAGGTAGCTATACCTTGCGTTATATTATTGAACATGATTCTGATTTGTAAACTAGTCGCTTAGGTTGGTTATGCCTGCATATGGTGTATTAGTTAGCGGTATTAGCCATATGAGTCCCCATGTGGAGTCATCTGTGTCATTAGGACCGGATGGACTGTGATTGATAATTTTTGCTGAACTTAGTATATATCCTCACCCACGTTGTGCACCCTTGCGTTTCTGACATGTGCATTTGGTATGAACTGTGCTCCTTTCATGCTCCTATTTATTGTAAACAATAAAGTTATTCACTTTTGATTAAACGGGTGTGTTGATCGTGTTTTGCTGCATTTTTTTTTTTTTATGTAAATATATGGTAGCGCTATATAAGCAAAGCATAATAAATTTGTAATAAATAATAGCTATTTCTCATTGACAATGAATGGAGCAGTAGAGCACATGCTTCATTATAACTAGTCACTCCAGCATCCCATTCCCAGACTTGTTTTGTGTTCCAGTGATCAGTAAATTATCACCTATCCACCTATTGGTATCTGAACACTAGAACCCCCATTATTTAATAATACAGTTAACATACTTCATTATAAAGGGACATTTCAGCAGCTCATTCTCAGGATCGGTGGATGTCCCAACGATTATCAGGTATCCTATGTGTTTTTACCTTTCACAGTCATATAATCCACTATGAGAAATAATGTGCTGCCATTATTCTCAATATATTGAGTTATATTGATTGGGAATAGACTCATTGTCAGTGAAATACAAGCTACCAACTTGCTGCTTAATCTATTCAAGTCTACACAATACAGGATATGTGGTTATGTTACAATGCACATGTATATATGTGTTTGTATACAATAGGAAGCAGTGATAAAGAACTCTGTGGTTAATTTCACAGCTACGTCAAGTAACCTTGTAGAATGCAATGAAGGTACATGTGTAGAACATCTGCGGTCTGACATTTGTATCTGATGTTCTCTAGCAGGTACTGTAGCTTGCAAAATAATAATGAAAAGATAAGCAGTGGGTACATTGTGTTTCCTTGCTTGTTAGGACCTGCGCTGCTTGCACTATGCGTTCATCTTCAATGAGTTTGCAGATTTCTTTGAATAAGTCTTCAATACTTGGCCCTGTTACTTGTGCATTAGACAGTATGGTGAGGGGGATATGAAAGATTAAGGGGAACCAGTTTTGTCATGTATCAACTAAAACTATCACCTTATTCAGCGCCTGTGCTGCATTCCATAAAGGGGTAAATAACCCCTTGACTCCCCTTGTATAACCCCCAAAAAAACTTTTGAAGTTTTCCCGCCCTGTATGTTAATTCTGTTGGTCCTGTCCGATAGGCAGGGACGGTTTTAGGCAAAGTGGGACCCTGGGCAGGAGTTTAAAATGAGGCCCCAAGTGCTAACATATTGCACATCACACAGAAACAATTCGGCTGTATTTACGCGTGCTGAGTTCAGACCGCTAAACGAGTGTGATCGACAATATTGAAGTCATTTGTTGCTTGTTTCCCGGCCTCTTTACACCGCTAAGGAACAATGATGGGGACAGAACAATCTGTCCCCATACATTATGATGTTATCAGCAGCATATCTGCAGTTTTCACAGGGCGATGTGCTGCCGAGAACAATGATTTTTGTTCCAGCATAAACAAGTCAATCACTATATGAATAGGCAGCATTTTGCTTGTTTAGTGTAATACACCCCATATTCCTCCATAAAGAACAGGGGTGGTGAACCTCAGGCCCCAGGGCCACTTACGGCCCTCGATGACCTTTTATCAAGCCCCCCGGGCAGATTCTCAGGGACCGCATTCTTGGGTAGGGAGGTGAATTTTGATTACAACCAGCTCATTCATTTCTTCTTGCTCTGTTAGCACACACATGCAGTGTTCACTACAGAACACTAAAGGGCATGCAATGAAAGATTACGTCCTGAAACCAGTCCCAGAGTCAGGATGTACTTTGTGGGCTGAGTTTGTATGGCCCCTGAAGAATGGAATAAATATACCAATGGCCCTTGGCAGAAAAAAGACTCCCCACCCCGGATAAAGTATAATACACCCCATGGTCCTCCATATAGTTTAATGTGCACGACAGTCATCCATATTGTATAATGCACACCCCATAGTCCTCCATATAGTATAATGTGCACCAAAGTCCTCCATATAGTATAATGCACTCCCCTTAGTCTTCCATATAGTATAATATGCCCTATAGTCTCCCATATAGTATAATACAATTCCCATAGTCCTCCATATAGTATAATAGACTCTCCATAGTCCTCCATATACTATATTACACAGTGCACCTGCAGTGTGAGAGGCAGAGAGGAATGATGGGAAAGAAGGTTCACGTGACACTTTCTCCTCCATCGTTGCCTTCAACTGTACCTGTGTTTATGATGCTGATACAGTTAAATGTGGTGCACGGTGGGGAGGAGGTGCTGATCCTCCTGACTCCACTGACTCACGGGCCCCATAGTGGCTGCATGGTGAGCCGCTATTAGTGGTATGCCAGTGGCTGGGGGCCCCTGGGAGAGTGGGGGCCCTAGGCAGCTGCCTGGTCTGTCCCCCCTAATGCTGGCCCTGCTGATAGGCATCCTTTCTGTGCTCCTTCCGTTTACTGCTCGCCATCCTCCTGCCTTGACTGGAATGACAGAATTAACATGAGTGACAAACAAAGTGAAGAACTTCAAAGGGATTTTGGGTGGTATACAGGGGAAGTCAGGGGGTTATATAACCATTTAGCTATTTATGGAATGCAGCACAGATGCCGAATAAGGTGATAGTTTTAGTTGATATCTGACAACACTGGTTCCCTTTAAGGCCATTTGGATATTTGTTCCTTTGTACATACAATGTCATAACTGGTCCATGTTGAGTGTGATACACACCATGTCACCAAACAGCACAGTGAGTATCTGTAGCCCTATATTCAGGCCACTCACTGATTCCAAGATTGTAGACACCTGTGATGCTAGTTAGTGGACACACTGCAATTTAACATGTCCCTTTTGTCACATTATTTTCAGGGGTACCATCATTTCTGTCCAGGGCCAGGCCTATTTCATGAGTTTTATTTTTTTTTAATTCTGTGGAAGCATGGTTGAAAAGCAATGTCTGACTTACATTTGTTCATTTTCATAGATTTTTTTATTTATTATTACTTTTGTCAGATTCAAGTTATTTCTGTGACCATTATGGATTTTTCTGTCATTAAATGAGGGGTACCGACAATTTTGACCACGTGTGTGATAGAGGCATGCACCGGGGAGTGGAGGATGGGATAAAACCAAAGAGAAGAAAGGGAATTATCACACACTCAAAACTTAGCAACAGTCACAGATAAGTCCACCAAACGCCTTTCTCCTATAATAACCAACTACAATCTCCAGCCATGCAGCATAAGCTAACTCTGACAATGAGTGCTAGCCAGGACCCATTATAAAGGAGATGGGAGTGGCTAACAGTGCACAGCCGAGAGCCTAAATGCTCCAGCAGCTCTCAACAGAGCAGATTAACCCTTACACTGCCAAAATAAATTTACACCATTTAATAAGAAGGTGCTACCAATCAGTGCTGAAGTAGGAGAAATCAGATGCTGTGGTCTTCTGGCTCCTTTGTGTCATGGTAAACCCGGGACAGCCCCCCTCCATATTAGATAAAAGTTGTCTCATCTTGTAAATTTCATCTGTACCAGCCTGCCATCTGATGTATATGGGGGCCTCGAAACTCTCCCTTGAAAAATTAAGTTGTGGTAAAATAAGGATCAGGCAGAATATTAATGGACAAATCTTTTGTTTTCAGGGGACGAGTCTAGCAGTGACTTTCTTCTTTCTCTTCATTGACAATATGTATTGTCAAGTTGGGAATTATAGCTGATTGCCAATTGATAATTATCTCATGTGTATGTCCACCTGTAATCATAATTCTGTGATGGAAGAAAATAAGACTTCATGGATTGCCTGATGCACATTAGAATAACATTGGCCGAACTCATCCATATTGATGGTTTTGGTCAACAGCTTAATGTGTATGGGTGCCCATGCTAGAGGAGTAGGGGGAGTTACAAATCTGGCATGTTTGATTTTGGATTGCTGATTTATCGTGTTTTCTAGACAGGGAAAGAAAAAGTCTACGGTTTTTAGGGGCGCGGGCCCTTTAAAAGTGCAGACAGAGGATATGCAGGGGCGCGTGCACGCAGCGTTCATTACCTGAACCGCTTGCGGCACGTGTCCTGATACTATCTGTCAAGTGTGTGCCCGTCGTCACCGGCGTATGACGTCAGTGTCATGCGTCCCATGAGACGGGCGCACATCAGCCGCCGGCCTCTGCTAGGTCGGCGGCCATTTTACTATGTGCGTGCCAACCTGCAGAGGAGGAGGAGAACGCCACCCGGCGCTGGGAGCACAGGAAGGTAAGAGGAATCTTCTGTCTGTGTCTCTCTGTCTGTCTCTGTCGCTCTGTCTCTCTGTCTGGCTCTTTCTCTCTGTCTGTCTCTGTGTCTCTGTCTCTCTTTCTGTCTCTGTCTGTCTGTCTCTGTCTCTGTCTGGCTGTCTCTCTGTCTCCATGAAGCCAGGATAAGAATATGGGGGGAAGGAAACAAGGACCGGGATGGATATAAGGGGGCGGCAGGATGGATATATGGGGGGCAGGAAAAAAGGAACAGGATGGATATATGGAGGGCAGGAAAAAAGGGCCAGGCTGGATATAAGGGGGCGGCAGGATGGATATATGGGTGCAGGACAAAGGACCAGGATGGATACATATGAGGGGCCAGGATGGATACATATGGGGTGCGGGGAGCCAGGATGGATACATATGGGAAGGCCAGGATATATATATATGGGGCAGGATGCATATATATGGGGGGCCAGGATGCAGATATTTGGGCGACAAGGATGGATATATGGTAGAGCCAGGATGCATATATATGGGGGCGCCAGGATCGATATATAGGGGGCCAGGGTGTATTTATGGGGGGGCAGGACAAGGGAACAGGATGCATATATATATGGTGGGCCAAGATGCCGATATATGGGGGAGCCAGTATGCATATATATGGGGAGGCCAGGATTGATATATGGAGGGACAGGGTAGATTTATGGGGGGCAGGACAAGAGAACAGGATGCATATATATGGGGGGGCCAGAATGGATATATATGGGGGGCAGGACAAGGATGGATATATATGGGGGAGCAAGGATGGATATATATAGTAGAGCCAAGATGCATATATATATATATATATATATATATATATATATATATATATATATATATAGGGGCAGGATGGAGTTATGGGGGGAGCAGGACAAGGGACCAGGATGCATATATATGGGGGGCCAGTACGCATATATATGGGGAGTTCAGGATGCATATATGGGGGAGCTAGGATGGATATATATTGGGGGGCCGGGATGCATATATATATATATATATATATATATATATATATATATATATGGGGCAGCCAGGATGGTCATATATGGGGGAACCAAGATAGTTATATGTGGGGGAGCCAGAATGCATATATAAGGTGGACCAGGATGGATATATGGGGGTCCAGGAGAGAGATATTGGGGGAGGCAGGACAAGGGACATATGGGAGCCAGTATAGATAGCTGGGCCGCAAGATGGATATCTGGGAGCCAGGCTGCACAAGGAATATGGGGGGCAGGCTGGGGCATATTATAAAATAAATTGGGCCAGACTGGGAGAGATGGAGCCTATGGATCGGTGATAACTTGTTTTAACCATAGAACCTTTAATGTAAATTACCGTAATTGTACATTCCAGTTATGGTGGGCACAGTAGATGTGCAGGAGCCCCCTGTGTTTTACAGTCGATGCTCCACTATAATGGGGATAACGACTTACAGATGTTTGCATATAGCTGTAGGGTGGGCCCCTAGAGTCCATTCCCCTGGTGGGCCCCAGACACCCCAGTCCAACCCTGTTTCTAGAGATAAACCACCACCAGAGATGTCTAGCAGCAGGTCTTCCATATAGGACAAAGCGAGAGCTCCTGTGTATGGGAAAGTTGGGCAAGATAGCTGACAACTGTACGATTGACCAAACTGTGGTTTGACTTACAGTTATCTAAAATGAATTGTGGGGCTTAAGAGAATCTCACTGAATAAAATCTCT
Organism: Ranitomeya variabilis; assembly: GCF_051348905.1. Lineage (NCBI taxonomy): Eukaryota > Metazoa > Chordata > Amphibia > Anura > Dendrobatidae > Ranitomeya > Ranitomeya variabilis. The sequence goes on along the minus strand of NC_135233.1, from coordinate 46,898,966 downwards.
TATATAGAAGTATTTGTTACTTTACCATTCACTCTTATGCCCAATTTGGGCCCATACCAATGGTCAGTTACCAGTGTTTAGTCAATAAATCACCCTTAATGCTTTATTTAAAGGTAGGGTTTTATTGGAGCATGGTGGCTCAGTCTTTAGTACTGTTGCTTTGCAGCGCTGGATTCCTGGGTTCAAATCCCACAAAGGGCAACATCTACAAGGAGTTTGTATGTTCTCCCCGCGTATGTGGGGATTTCTCCCAAATTCTCCGGTTTCCTCCCACGCTCCAAAGACATACTGACAGGGAAACTAGATTGTGAGCCTCAATGGTGACAGCGTTGATAATGTCTGTAAAATTCTGTGGAATATGATGGCGCAATATAAGCAAGGCACAATAAATAATTGCACATATGTAGACATTCTACAAATTATAGTTTTCTCTGATATTACATTTGTGTTGTTGTTTTTGCTGTTTTGTTTTTAATTAAAATTGAAGATTTTAAGACAACTTTCACACATCAGTTTTTTGCCGTCAGGCACAATCCGGCGAATTTTGAAAAAAAGGATCCCTTTTTTTTCCCCGCCGGTTCCGTTTTTTTCTCATAGAGTTGTATGAGCGCCGGATTGCGCCTGTTGCCTCTCTCCCTCTCTCTCTCTCTCCCCCCCCGGAACAGGAAGTCACTGTATTCCCGGGTGAAATCCAAATAAAACGGATCCAGCAGAAGAACGGATCCGTTGCATCAGTTTTTTCACTATTTGCGACGGATCCGTTTTTTTTTTAAATTATCTGGATTGTGCCTGAAACAAAAAAAACTGATGTGTGAAAGTAGCCTAAGTTTCTTTTTCTTCTATGAAGTACAAGAAATTGTCAGGAAATAACATGAAAATTTAATATAGAGAGAGAACGCCGCGGTTACTTTTAATTCTTTTTTTTTTTTGTAGCTGCCTCCAGACACCGATTGTTTCTGTAACTAAATCATTTTTTCAAATGAAAAGAAAAGCAGAACATTCATTTTGCAAACAGTTTTATAGAAATTATTTGTCATTTGTTGAACGTGATCTGGGCCATGATTCATTTTATAATTCAATTCAAATTCTTAGTTCACGTTTTCCGGTGACAGGAAAAGACTTTCTAAATCATTCAAAAACTTTTTTTTTGCAGAAAGAATATGTTGAAAATTCTGAAACGAGCGTAGTAAACTCCATTGTGCTTTAAAATGGAATTCATTTCTTTGATGTGTCAGGTTAATTCTATGAGATTGCTTTAGATTTACACTTAAACATAGATCCCTGTAATTACCACTTTAGTCGACATGGTGCGATCGCCCTTACGGAAATCATTGCAGATTGACTTTTTTTTTTGCTATTAAGTTTTCTTGGTCTCGGGTATGTGCATATGTGTGTCAATGACTCCCTCTGCTGAAAGACAGACATTCCTTCACTTGTAGATTCGCTTTTACAGCAATTATGTTCTCCTAATCTCCAGTTACTGAATCATCAGTTTGCATTTTGCAATTTCAAAAAATATGTTTGGTTTTAGAAATTGAAATAATACAGGTCAATAGTGAAGTCACCTTTTACTTATACCTTTATACCATATATTTAATATTCAGATCATTTATTGTATTAAAAATTAAAATCAACTGTTAATTTCATGACAATTTTGCTGACAATTGAGGCATCTAGGCAGCACCTATGAACCCAATGCCAGAATGGACTCATACAGACAAATGTATCAATGTTTATGGGTGATTTCAAGCTGTGTTTTTTGTAGAAATCGCATATTTTATTATGGTGTTTTTTCAATTTTTTTTTTCCATCAAAAACACTGCAGAAAAGTAATGAACAATGGGAAAATATGTAATATTCTACAAACTTTATCCAAATTAATCAAATGTGTGACTTTTCATAGTTTTATATACGGTAGTTTATTATTATAGTCTACATGGCACATTTTTTCATGAGTTTTACATAGGCTTCATTTAGGATCAAAAATATATTTTATACATATATAGGAAAAACAAAACAAATGTAAAAACAAAAAGGCTGCATGAAAATCATAATATTTTTACAAGACAGAAAAAATACTGCATGGAAGCAAATGTAAAAGAAACTTATATGTTTTTGAGTTTTCCTAAACAATGTCTGTTGCAAAAACTGCCTGAAATGTCACTCAAAAAGACTTGAAAGTCTCCTCTTATTAATTTCTATTTTATACATTGGTATATATGCAACATGATGTAGGAGCATGTGCACACTGGTCAATAAAGAGACGAAACCTAAGATAGAAAGAAAATGTAAGTAAGTAAAAAGCAAAAGTGCATATAAATAACATAGAGAACTTAGGAAACACTGTTGTTGATTAAAAAAAAGCATAAAAACCATCCCACCAGTGACAGTATGATGGTAGGATGGAGCTGCAGGACAGTGAAGCAGCAAGCTGGGTTACATTTAGAAGGCCGGGTAGAGGGAAGAGTGCCAGGGAGGCTAGTCATGATCTGGCACACCCCAATAAGTTTGCTAAGTTGGCAGATGAGGGGGGTGCCAGTACAGGGGTAGCACTGCTGCAGCCAGGCATGTCCTCTGAAAGCCGGAGGAGTGTCTGCTCCAGTAATGGGGGAAATAGGAGAGTAGGGCAGGCCAGACAGGTGCTGGTAGTGGGGGACTCAATTATTAGGGGAACAGATAGGGCAATCTGTCACAAAGACAGGGATCGTCGGACGGTGTGCTGCCTACCTGGCGCTCGAGTCCGACACATCACTGATCGGGTGGACAGATTACTGGGAGGGGCTGGTGAGGACCCAGCGGTCATGGTGCACATTGGCACAAATGACAAAGTTAGAGGTAGGTGGAAGGTCCTTAAAAACGATTTCAGGGAATTAGGCTGCAAGCTGAAAGCAGGGACCTCCAATGTGGTATTTTCCGAAATACTGCCTGTACCACGTGCCACGCCAGAGAGGCAATGGGAGATTAGGGAGGTTAATAAGTGGCTCAAGAATTGGTGTAGGAAGGAGGGGTTTGGGTTCCTGCAAAACTGGGCTGACTTCTCAGATGGCTACAGGCTCTACGCTAGGGACAGGCTGCACCTCAATGGGGAAGATACAGCTGTGCTGGGGAGAAAATGGCTAGAAGGTTGGAGGAGTGTTTTTAACTAGGGATTGGGGGGAGGGTATTCAATTTATAGGAGGGGAAGATAGTGCAGATAGAGACCTGGGCACAAATAAGGAAGTTGGGGGTGGCAGTGGCATGGGGGGTGGGGTTAGAACAGTTAATAATTTAAGAAAGAATAGAGGTACAGAGAGGAACATCAAGTGCATGTATACTAATGCCAGAAACCTCGCCAACAAAATGGATGAATTAGAATTAATGTTGTTGGAGCATAATTATGACATGGTGGGGATATCTGAGACATGGCTGGATGAGAGCCATGACAGGGCTGTTAACTTGCAGGGCTATAGTCTGTTCAGAAATGACCGTACAGATAAGCGAGGGGGAGGGGTGTGTCTGTATGTAAAATCGTCCTTAAAACCCATCCGGCGTGATAATATGGGTGAATTTAATGAAAATGTAGAGTCCCTGTGGGTGGAGATAAGGGGAGGGGGAAAAATAATAAATTACTGATGGAGTTTGTTATAAGTCTCCAAAAATAATGGAAGCAACGGAGAATATCCTCGTAAAGCAAATAGATGAAGTTGCGACTCAAGGAGAAGTCATTATTATGGGGGACTTCAACTACCCTGAAATAGGGGAAATTGGGGAACAGAAACCTGCAGTTCCAGCAAAGGTAATTGGTTTTTGACAACTATGAGAGACAATTACCTTTCACAACTGGTTCAGGACCCAACAAGAAGGGGGGCACTGCTAGACTTAATACTAACCAACAGGCCAGACCGCATATCAAATATAAGGGTTGGGGGTGACTTGGGGAATAGTGATCACAAAATAATAAGTTTTCGTGTATCCTTTAATAAGATGTGTAGTAGGGGGGTGACAAGGACACTAAACTTCAGGAGGGCAAATTTCCAACGGATGAGAGAGGATCTTGGTGCAATTAACTGGGACGATATCCTGAGACATAAAAGTACACAAAGAAAATGGGAGACATTTATTAGCATCCTGGATAGGACCTGTGCACAGTATATACTGTATGGGAATAAACATACTAGAAATAGGAGGAAACCAATATGGCTAAATAGAGCTGTAAAGGGCGCAATAAGTGACAAAAAGAAAGTATTTAGAGAATTAAAGGAAGTAGGCAGTGATGAGGCATTAAATAAATACAGAAAATTAAATAAATTCTGTAAAAAGCAAATCAAGGCTGCAAAGATTGCGACAGAGAGACTCATTGCCAGAGAGAGTAAAAATAATCCCAAAATATTCTTTAACTACATAAATAGTAAGAAACTAAAAAATGAAAGTGTTGGCCCCCTTAAAAATAGTCTGGGGGAAATGGTGGATGAGGATGAGGAAAAAGCCAATATGCTAAATGACTTTTTTTCATCAGTATTTACACAAGAAAATCCCATGGCAGACAATATGATCAGTGATAACAAAAACTTCCCATTAAATGTCACCTGCTTAACCCAGCAGGAAGTACGGCGGCGTCTAAAAATCACTAAAATTGACAAATCTCCGGGCCCGGATGGGATACACCCCCAAGTACTGCAGGAACTAAGTATAGTCATTGATAGACCATTATTTTTAATCTTTAAAGACTCCATAATAACAGGGTCTGTACCACAGGACTGGCGTATAGCAAATGTGGTGCCAATATTCAAAAAGGGGACAAAAACTGAACTCGGAAATTATAGGCCAGTAAGCTTAACCTCTACTGTGGGTAAAATCCTGGAGGGCATTCTAAGGCTACTTTCACACTAGCGTTAACTGCAATACGTCGCAAATGCGTCGTTTTGCCGAAACTACGCATCCAGCAAAAGTTCTTGCTGGATACGTTTTTTCATCATAGACTAACATTAGCGACGCATTTGCGACGCATTGCCAAACGGTGCATCCGTTTTGCGACGCTTGGGCGTGTGGTAGCGGACCGTCGGGAGAAAAAAACGTTACATGTAACGTTTTTTGCTCCCGACGGTCCGCTTTTTCCGACCGCGCATGCGCGGCCGGAACTCCGCCCCCACCTCCCCGCACTTCCCCGCACCTCACAATGGGGCAGCGGATGCGTGGGAAAAATGCATCCGCTGCCCCCGTTGTGCGGCGGAGACCACGCTAGCGTCGGGAACGTCGGCCCGACGCACGGCGACGGGTTGTTCCCGACGCTAGTGTGAAAGTAGCCTAAGGGATGCTATACAGGAGTATCTGAAGAGGAATAACCTCATGACCCAGTATCAGCACGGGTTTACTAGGGACCGTTCATGTCAGACAAATCTGATCAATTTCTATGAAGAGGTAAGTTCCGGACGGTACCAAGGGTATCCAGTGGACGTACTGTATATGGACTTTTCAAAAGCTTTTGATACGGTGCCACACAAAAGGTTGATACATAAAATGAGAATAATGGGGATAGGGGAAAATATGTGTAAGTGGGTTAAGAGCTGGCTCAGGGATAGGAAACAAAGGGTGGTTATTAATGGAGCACACTCGGACTGGGTCGCGGTTAGCAGTGGGGTACCACAGGGGTCAATACTGGGCCCTCTTCTTTTTAACATATTTATTAATGACCTTGTAGGGGGCATACAGAGCAGAATTTCAATATTTCCAGATGACACTAAACTCTGCAGCGTAATCAATACAGGGGAGGACAATTTTATATTACAGGATGATTTATGTAAACTAGAAGCTTGGGCTGATAAATGGCAAATGAGCTTTAATGGGGATAAATGTAAGATCATGCACTTGGGTACAAGTAATAAGATGTATAACTATGTGCTTAAGGCCGGAGACACACTGGTGCGAGATACGGCCGAGTCTCGCCGGTTAAAAGCAAGCTGTGGCACCTGCACTCCGGAGCGGAGCGTGCAGCTGCATAGCAATACATGGAGCTGCACAGCTCCGCTCCGGAGTGCCGGCGCCACAGCTTGCTTTTAACCGGCGAGACTCGGCCGTATCTCGCACCAGTGTGTCTCCGGCCTAATTCTAAAACTCTGGGCAAAATCGTCAATGAAAAAGACCTGGGTGTATGGGTGGATGACAAACTCTTATTTAGTGGCCAGTGTCAGGCAGCTGCTACAAAGGCAAATAATGGGATGCATTAAAAGAGGCATAGATGCTCATGAGGAGAACATAATTTTACCTCTATACAAGTCACTAGTTCGACCACACTTGGAATACTGTGCACAGTTCTGGTCTCCGGTGTATAAGAAAGACATAGCTGAACTAGAGCGGGTGCAGAGAAGAGCGACCAAGGTTATTAGAGGACTGGGGGGTCTGCAATACCAAGATAGGTTATTACACTTGGGGCTATTTAGCTTGGAAAAACGAAGGCTAAAGGTACCTTCACATTGAACAACTTAACAACGATAACGATAGCGATCCGTGACTTTGCAGCATCCTGGATAGCGATATCGTTGTGTTTGACACGCAGCAGCGATCTGGATCCCGCTGTGACATCGTTGGTCGGAGCTAGAAGGCCAGCACCTTATTTTGTCGCTGGCTCACCCGCTGACATCGCTGAGTCGGCGTGTGTGACGCCGATTCAGCGATGTCTTCACTGGTAACCAGGGTAAACATCGGGTTACTAAGCGCAGGGCCGCGCTTAGTAACCCGATATTTACCCTGGTTACCATTGTAAATGTAAAAAAACCAAACACTACATACTTACATTCCGGTGTCTGTCGCGTCCCCCGGCGTCCGCTTCCCTGCACTGTGTCAGCGCCGGCCGGCCGTAAAGCAGAGCACAGCGTGTTGTGAAATTGGATTCTGGGCTCCCCCGGTGGCCACTTGTGGAATTGAACTTGTGTACATCATCCCCTTTGTTCACCTGCTCCTATCAGGATGTGGGAGTCGCTATATAACCTTGCTCCTCTGTCAGTTTCTTGCCGGTCAACAATGTAATCAGAAGCCTTCTGTGCTTGTTCCTGCTACTAGACAACTCCCAGCTAAGTTGGACTTTTGTCCTTGTGTGTTTTTGCATTTTGTTCCTGTTCACAGCTGCTGTTTCGTTACTGTGTCTGGAAAGCTCTTGTGATCGGAAATTGCCACTCTGGTGTTATGAGTTAATGCTAGAGTCTTAAAGGAATTTCTGGATGGTGTTTTGATAGGGTTTTCTGCTGACCATGAAAGTGTCCTTTCTGTCTTCCTGCTATCTAGAAAGCGGACCTCGATTTTGCTAAACCTATTTTCATACTACGTTTGTCATTTCATCTGAAATCACCGCCAATATATGTGGGGGCCTCTGTCTGCCTTTTGGGAAAATTTCTCTAGAGGTGAGCCAGGACTGTCTTTTCCTCTGCTAGGATTAGGTAGTTCTCCGGCTGGCGCTGGGCATCTAGGGTTAAAAAACGTAGGCATGCTACCCGGCCACTTCTAGTTGTGCGGCAGGTTTAGTTCATGGTCAGTATAGTTTCCATCTTCCAAGAGCTAGTTCTCATATATGCTGGGCTATGTTCTCTCGCCATTGAGAATCATGACAGTTTGACCGGCCCAAAAAAGGGTTAAATTACTGGCTGAGAAAGGAGAGAAAAAAGAAGTCTGCTACAAATTTTTTTTTTTTTTTTTTCCCCTCTAGTTCTGAGTGTGCTCTTAATTGAATCACTTGCTAGTCTGCCTATGCTGCAGCCTTCCTCTCTTTCTCTCCTTCTGATCCTTGAATGGCTCTGTGTTCACCTGTTTCAAATGGATCTTCAGAGTGTAGCTACAGGTTTGAATAATCTCGCCACAAAGGTACAAAATTTGCAAGATTTTGTTGTTCATGCACCTATGTCTGAGCCTAGAATTCCTTTGCCTGAATTCTTCTCGGGGAATAGATCTCACTTTCAAAATTTTAAAAATAATTGCAAATTGTTTTTGTCCCTGAAGTCTCGCTCTGCCGGAGACCCTGCGCAGCAGGTCAGGATTGTAATTTCCTTGCTCCGGGGCGACCCTCAAGACTGGGCTTTTGCATTGGCACCAGGGGATCCTGCGTTGCTCAATGTGGATGCGTTTTTTCTGGCCTTGGGGTTGCTTTATGAGGAACCTCATTTAGAGCTTCAGGCGGAAAAGGCCTTGATGTCCTTGTCTCAGGGGCAAGATGAAGCTGAAATATACTGCCAAAAATTCCGCAAATGGTCTGTGCTTACTCAGTGGAATGAGTGCGCCCTGGCGGCGATTTTCAGAGAAGGTCTCTCTGATGCCATTAAGGATGTTATGGTGGGGTTCCCTGTGCCTGCGAGTCTGAATGAGTCCATGACGATGGCTATTCAGATCGATAGGCGTCTGCGGGAGCGCAAACCTGTGCACCATTTGGCGGTGTCTACTGAGAAAACGCCAGAAAATATGCAATGTGATAGAATTCTGTCCAGAAGCGAGCGGCAGAATTTTAGACGAAAAAATGGGTTGTGCTTCTATTGTGGTGATTCAACTCATGTTATATCAGCATGCTTTAAGCGTACTAAGAAGCCTGACAAGTCTGTTTCAATTAGCACTTTACAGTCTAAGTTTATTCTATCTGTGACCCTGATTTGTTCTTTGTCATCTATTACCGCGGACGCCTATGTCGACTCTGGCGCTGCTTTGAGTCTTATGGATTGGTCCTTTGCCAAACGCTGTGGGTATGATTTGGAGCCACTGGAGGCTCCGATACCTCTGAAAGGGATTGACTCCACCCCATTGGCTAGTAATAAACCACAATACTGGACACAAGTGACTATGCGTGTTAATCCGGATCACCAGGAGGTTATTCGCTTTCTGGTGCTGTATAATCTACATGATGTTTTGGTGCTGGGATTGCCATGGCTGCAATCTCATAACCCAGTCCTCGACTGGAGAGCTATGTCTGGGTTAAGCTGGGGATGTAAAGGAACTCATGGGGACGTACCTTTGGTTTCCATTTCATCATCTATTCCCTCTGAGATTCCTGAATTCTTGTCTGACTTTCGTGACGTTTTTGAAGAACCCAAGGTTGGTTCACTACCTCCGCACCGGGAGTGCGATTGTGCCATAGACTTGATTCCGGGTAGTAAATACCCTAAGGGTCGTTTATTTAATCTGTCTGTGCCTGAACACGCTGCTATGCGAGAATATATAAAGGAGTCCTTGGAAAAGGGACATATTCGTCCTTCGTCATCTCCCTTAGGAGCCGGTTTTTTCTTTGTGTCTAAGAAAGACGGCTCTTTGAGGCCGTGTATTGATTATCGACTTTTGAATAAAATCACGGTTAAATATCAATATCCGTTACCACTGCTTACTGATTTGTTTGCTCGTATAAAGGGGGCCAAGTGGTTCTCTAAGATTGATCTCCGTGGGGCGTATAATTTGGTGCGAATCAAGCAGGGGGATGAGTGGAAAACCGCATTTAATACGCCCGAGGGCCATTTTGAGTATTTGGTGATGCCTTTTGGTCTTTCAAATGCCCCTTCAGTCTTCCAGTCCTTTATGCATGACATTTTCCGCGATTATTTGGATAAATTTATGATTGTGTATCTGGATGATGTTCTGATTTTTTCGGATGACTGGGACTCTCATGTCCAGCAGGTCAGGAGGGTTTTTCAGGTTTTGCGGTCTAATTCCTTGTGTGTGAAGGGTTCTAAGTGTGTTTTTGGGGTTCAAAAGATTTCTTTCTTGGGATACATTTTTTCCCCCTCTTCCATCGAGATGGATCCTGTCAAGGTTCAGGCTATTGGTGATTGGACGCAACCCTCTTCTCTTAAGAGTCTTCAGAAATTTTTGGGCTTTGCTAACTTTTATCGTCGATTTATTGCTGGTTTTTCTGATGTTGTAAAACCATTGACTGATTTGACTAAGAAGGGTGCTGATGTTGCTGATTGGTCCCCTGATGCTGTGGAGGCCTTTCGGGAGCTCAAGCGCCGCTTTTCTTCCGCCCCAGTGTTGCGTCAGCCTGATGTTGCTCTTCCTTTTCAGGTTGAGGTCGACGCTTCTGAAATCGGAGCTGGGGCGGTGTTGTCGCAGAGAAGTTCCGACTGCTCCGTGATGAGACCTTGTGCTTTTTTTTCCCGTAATTTTTCGCCCGCCGAGCGGAATTATGATATTGGGAATCGGGAGCTTTTGGCCATGAAGTGGGCTTTTGAGGAGTGGCGTCACTGGCTTGAGGGGGCCAGACATCAGGTGGTGGTATTGACTGACCACAAAAATTTAATTTACCTTGAGTCTGCCAGGCGCCTGAATCCTAGACAGGCGCGCTGGTCGTTGTTTTTCTCTCGGTTTAATTTTGTGGTGTCGTACCTACCGGGTTCTAAGAATGTTAAGGCGGATGCCCTTTCTAGGAGTTTTGAGCCTGACTCCCCTGGTAATTCTGAGCCCACAGGTATCCTTAAAGATGGAGTGATATTGTCTGCCGTTTCTCCAGACCTGCGGCGGGCCTTGCAGGAGTTTCAGGCGGATAGACCTGATCGTTGCCCACCTGGTAGACTGTTTGTTCCTGATGATTGGACCAGTAGAGTCATCTCTGAGGTTCATTCTTCTGCGTTGGCAGGTCATCCTGGAATCTTTGGTACCAGGGATCTGGTGGCAAGGTCCTTCTGGTGGCCTTCCCTGTCACGAGATGTGCGAGGCTTTGTGCAGTCTTGTGACGTTTGTGCTCGGGCCAAGCCTTGTTGTTCTCGGGCTAGTGGATTGTTGTTGCCCTTGCCTATCCCGAAGAGGCCTTGGACGCACATCTCGATGGATTTTATTTCGGATCTGCCTGTTTCTCAGAAGATGTCTGTCATCTGGGTGGTGTGTGACCGTTTCTCGAAGATGGTCCATCTGGTTCCCTTGCCTAAGTTGCCTTCTTCTTCCGAGTTGGTTCCTCTGTTTTTTCAAAATGTTGTTCGTTTGCATGGTATTCCTGAGAATATCGTTTCTGACAGAGGGACCCAATTCGTGTCTAGATTTTGGCGGGCATTCTGTGCTAGGATGGGCATAGATTTGTCTTTTTCGTCTGCTTTCCATCCTCAGACTAATGGCCAGACCGAGCGGACTAATCAGACCTTGGAGACATATTTGAGGTGTTTTGTGTCTGCGGATCAGGATGATTGGGTTGCTTTTTTGCCTTTGGCGGAGTTCGCCCTCAATAATCGGGCCAGCTCTGCCACCTTGGTGTCCCCGTTTTTCTGTAATTTGGGGTTTCATCCTCGATTTTCCTCCGGTCAAGTGGAATCTTCGGATTGTCCTGGAGTGGATGCTGTGGTGGAGAGGTTGCATCAGATTTGGGGGCAGGTGGTGGACAATTTGAAGTTGTCCCAGGAGAAGACTCAGCTTTTTGCCAACCGCCGTCGTCGTGTTGGTCCTCGGCTTTGTGTTGGGGACTTGGTGTGGTTGTCTTCTCGTTTTGTCCCTATGAGGGTTTCTTCTCCTAAGTTTAAGCCTCGGTTCATCGGCCCGTACAAGATATTGGAGATTCTTAACCCTGTGTCCTTCCGTTTGGACCTCCCTGCATCCTTTTCGATTCATAATGTTTTTCATCGGTCATTGTTGCGCAGGTATGAGGTACCGGTTGTGCCTTCCGTTGAGCCTCCTGCTCCGGTGTTGGTTGAGGGTGAGTTGGAGTACGTTGTGGAAAAGATCTTAGACTCTCGTGTTTCCAGACGGAGACTCCAGTATCTGGTCAAATGGAAGGGATACGGTCAGGAGGATAATTCTTGGGTCACTGCCTCTGATGTTCATGCCTCCGATCTTGTCCGTGCCTTTCATAGGGCTCACCCTGATCGCCCTGGTGGTTCTGGTGAGGGTTCGGTGCCCCCTCCTTGAGGGGGGGGTACTGTTGTGAAATTGGATTCTGGGCTCCCCCGGTGGCCACTTGTGGAATTGAACTTGTGTACATCATCCCCTTTGTTCACCTGCTCCTATCAGGATGTGGGAGTCGCTATATAACCTTGCTCCTCTGTCAGTTTCTTGCCGGTCAACAATGTAATCAGAAGCCTTCTGTGCTTGTTCCTGCTACTAGACAACTCCCAGCTAAGTTGGACTTTTGTCCTTGTGTGTTTTTGCATTTTGTTCCTGTTCACAGCTGCTGTTTCGTTACTGTGTCTGGAAAGCTCTTGTGATCGGAAATTGCCACTCTGGTGTTATGAGTTAATGCTAGAGTCTTAAAGGAATTTCTGGATGGTGTTTTGATAGGGTTTTCTGCTGACCATGAAAGTGTCCTTTCTGTCTTCCTGCTATCTAGAAAGCGGACCTCGATTTTGCTAAACCTATTTTCATACTACGTTTGTCATTTCATCTGAAATCACCGCCAATATATGTGGGGGCCTCTGTCTGCCTTTTGGGAAAATGTCTCTAGAGGTGAGCCAGGACTGTCTTTTCCTCTGCTAGGATTAGGTAGTTCTCCGGCTGGCGCTGGGCATCTAGGGTTAAAAAACGTAGGCATGCTACCCGGCCACTTCTAGTTGTGCGGCAGGTTTAGTTCATGGTCAGTATAGTTTCCATCTTCCAAGAGCTAGTTCTCATATATGCTGGGCTATGTTCTCTCGCCATTGAGAATCATGACAACAGCGGTGACGTCACCGCTCTGCTTTACGGCCGGCGCTTACACAGTGCAGGGAAGCGGACGCCGGGGGACGCGACAGACACCGGAATGTAAGTATGTAGTGTTTGTTTTTTTTACATTTACACTGGTAACCAGGGTAAACATCGGGTTACCAAGCGCGGCCCTGCGCTTAGTAACCCGATGTTTACCCTGGTTACCCGGGGACCTCGGCATCGTTGGTCGCTGGAGAGCTGTCTGTGTGACAGCTCTCCAGCGACCACACAATGACGAAACAGCGACGCTGCACCGATCGGCATCGTTGTTAATATCGCTGCAGGGTCGCTTAATGTGACGGTACCTTAAGGGGTGATCTTATGTTAATGTATAAATATATGAGAGGACAGTACAAACACCTTTCTGATGATCTTTTTACTCATAGACCTGAGACAGAGACAAGGGGGCATCCTCTACGTCTGGAGGAAAGAAGGTTTAAGCATAATAACAGACGCGGGTTCTTTACTGTAAGAGCAGTGAGACTATGGAACTCTCTGCCGTATGATGTTGTAATGAGTGATTCATTACTTAAATTTAAGAGGGTGTGTGTGTGTGTGTGTGTAGCCCATTCACTATCTCCATCTACCCCCCACCCCCTGAAGATGGCTGGACCATCATTGTAAATACATCATTGTAAATACACACCTGTACTTTGTATCTCCCCACCTCATTGTAGATTGTAAGCTCTCACGAGCAGGGTTGTCTTATTTTGTCTTATTTTGCTTTATTACTGTATTGTTAACGTTGTTACCTATGACTGTTGTGTTTGAAACTGTTAGGGTACGTTCACACAGGACTTTTTTGCTGCTTTTTTTTATGCTAATTTAGGTGCGTTATTTTGGTGCGTATTTGGTGCGTTTTTTGGGTACGTTCACACAGGACTTTTTTGCTGCAGATTTTTGCTGCAGTTTTTTGCTGCAGATTTTTGCTGCAGTTTTTTTTTTATGCCAATTTTCAGCTGCTAGGACACCTCACAATGGCTCTTCACACCTCACAATGGCTCACAATGGCTCTTCACACCTCACTAACCACACCCCTAAGCTCTTGGCTGTGAGATCCCTTCCTGCTGGCCATGATTTTCTGCACAAAAAACGCAGCAAATAATGCTACATGCGTTTTTTCAGCGTTTTTGCAGCGTTTTTTTCATCACCCATTCAAGTCAATGGGTGAAAAAACGCTGCAAAAACGCAGCAAAAACGCTGAAAGAAGTGACATGCCCTATGTCCAAAAAAAAGCAGCAAAGCAGAAAATACTGATCAAACAAAAAACCAACGTGTGTGCATGAGATTTCTGAAATCTCATAGGCTTTACTGGTACTGTAAAGCAGCTGAAAATTAGCATAAAAAAAGCAGCAAAAAAAAGCAGCAAAAAAGTCCTGTGTGAACGTACCCTTAAACTGTAAAGCGCTGAGGAATATGTTGGCGCTATATAAATAAAGATTATTATTATTATTATTATTATTGGATGCCTTTCTTGAAAAGTATAATGTTACAGGGTATATATATTAGATTCCTTGATAAGGCGTTGATCCAGGGAACTAGTCTGATTGCCGTATGTGGGGTCGGGAAGGAATTTTTTTCCCCATGGTGGAGCTTACTCTTACCACATGGGTTTTTTTTGCCTTCCTTTGGATCAACATGTTAGGGCATGTTAGGTTAGGCTATGGGTTGAACTAGATGGACTTAAAATCTTCCTTCAACCTTAATAACTATGTTACTATGTTACTATGTAGTCGGGACGGTGCTACCCTCTAGTATTAAAACCTTACCATGTGTCAAAAATTAGCTCATTGTGAATAAGGCCCAAGCAGTACCAGGGCCTGACTACGGACACTCAGCCAGGGGAAGCTGTATAAAATTAATGTCCAGCTCAAAGAAAGGGATGCCACATCCTTGCATTAACTAAGTGCAAAAACAAAAGAAATGAACTGGAGTATAAGTTGGTATGCATGCAATGTGTAGGAGCTTGTTCACACTGGCCATTCCCGACTGGGTACTCCTTGCTGCTGCTCGGATGACTTTTACCTTTTTTTTAATCAAAATCAGTGTTTACTAAGTTACCTATGTTATTATAGTGCTTTGGAACAAAGCACTATACTGTTATTCCACCGTGGTAAACTTCTTATTCTTATTATTCAGTCCGCACGTAATGCGGCCCGAACCGCTAAACTCACAGACTCCAGTGAGGTGTCATTTCGAAGCCAGCGTTCCTGAGAGGTGTGCTAAGTATTTTTCGTGTCGATCGGATTTGTAGTTTTGGCGCAATTTGCGTTTGAAAAAAGTGTCTCAATGCATTTCAATAGGGAAATTTTCCAATACGTTTATAATGGGCCTGATTTCTGAGGCAATTTCTAAAAATAACTGCCACCTGGCTGATTACCTCATTGATATGCGCAGTGAGACCCAGTTACTATGCCAACGCCTATAAACTCTACATCAGCCCACCAGGTCACAAGTTTTGTCAGATAATATCAGCTCTTAAAGTGACAGTACAGCACAATTACAAAGCACTATCTGTAGTCTTATCATTATTGCCCCGCTCACCAAATCGGACCCAGCCCACCAAATCGGACCAGAGTGCCCCCGCTTGCCAAATCGGACCCAGAGTGCCCCCGCCCGCCAAATCGGACCCAGAGTGGCGCCGCCCGTCAAGTCGGACCCAGAGTGGCGCCGCCCGCCAAATCGGACCCAGAGTGGCGCCGCCCGCCAAATCGGACCCAGAGTGGCGCCGCCCGCCAAATCGGACCCAGAGTGGCGCCGCCCGCCAAATCGGACCCAGAGTGGCGCCGCCCGCCAAATCGGACCCAGAGTGGCGCCGCCCGCCAAATCGGACCCAGAGTGGCGCCGCCCGCCAAATCGGACCCAGAGTGGCGCCGCCCGCCAAATCGGACCCAGAGAGGCGCCGCCCGCCAAATCGGACCCAGAGTGGCGCCGCCCGCAAAATCGGACCCAGAGTGGCGCCGCCCGCCAAATCGGACCCAGAGTGACCCGGGCCGCCAAATCGGACCCAGAGTGACCCGGGCCGCCAAATCGGACCCAGAGTGACCCGGGCCGCCAAATCGGACCCAGAGTGGCGCCGCCCGCCAAATCGGACCCAGAGTGGCGCCGCCCGCCAAATCGGACCCAGAGTGGCGCCGCCCGCCAAATCGGACCCAGAGTGGCGCCGCCCGCAAAATCGGACCCAGAGTGGCGCCGCCCGCCAAATCGGACCCAGAGTGGCGCCGCCCGCCAAATCGGACCCAGAGTGACCCGGGCCGTCAAATCGGACCCAGAGTGGCGCCGCCCGCCAAATCGGACCCAGAGTGGCGCCGCCCGCCAAATCAGACCCAGAGTGGCGCCGCCCGCCAAATCGGACCCAGAGTGGCGCCGCCCGCCAAATCGGACCCAGAGTGGCGCGGCCCGCCAAATCGGACCCAGAGTGACCCGGCCCGCCAAATCGGACCCAGAGTGACCCGGCCCGCCAAATCGGACCCAGAGTGACCCGGCCCGCCAAATCGGACCCAGAGTGACCCGGCCCGCCAAATCGGACCCAGAGTGACCCGGCCCGCCAAATCGGACCCAGAGTGATCCGGCCCACCAAATCGGACCAAGAGTGGCGCCGCCCGCCAAGTCGGACCCAGAGTGGCGCCGCCCGCCAAGTCGGACCCAGAGTGGCGCCGCCCGCCAAGTCGGACCCAGAGTGGCGCCGCCCGCCAAGTCGGACCCAGAGTGGCGCCGCCCGCCAAGTCGGACCAGAGTGGCGCTGCCCGCCAAGTCGGACCCAGAGTGGCGCCGCCCATCAAATCGGACCCAGAGTGGCGCCGCCCGTCAAATCGGACCCAGAGTGACCCGGGCCACCAAATCGGACCCAGAGTGACCCGGGCCACCAAATCGGACCCAGAGTGACCCGGGCCACCAAATCGGACCCAGAGTGACCCGGGCCACCAAATCGGACCCAGAGTGACCCGGGCCACCAAATCGGACCCAGAGTGACCCGGGCCACCAAATCGGACCCAGAGTGACCCGGGCCACCAAATCAGACCCAGAGTGACCCGGGCCACCAAATCGGACCCAGAGTGACCCGGGCCACCAAATCGGACCCAGAGTGACCCGGGCCACCAAATCGGACCCAGAGTGACCCGGGCCACCAAATCGGACCCAGAGTGACCCGGGCCACCAAATCGGGCCCAGAGTGACCCGGACCACCAAATCGGGCCCAGAGTGACCCGGGTTGACCAAATCGGGCCCAGAGTGACCCGGGTTGACCAAATTGGGCCCAGAGTGACCCGGGCCACCAAATGGGACCCAGAGTGACCCGGGCCACCAAATGGGACCCAGAGTGACCCGGGCCACCAAATGGGACCCAGAGTGACCCGGCCCACCAAATGGGACCCAGAGTGACCCGGCCCACCAAATGGGACCCAGAGTGACCCGGCCCACCAAATGGGACCCAGAGTGACCCGGCCCACCAAATGGGACCCAGAGTGACCCGGCCCACCAAATGGGACCCAGAGTGACCCGGCCCACCAAATGGGACCCAGAGTGACCCGGCCCACCAAATGGGACCCAGAGTGACCCGGCCCACCAAATCGGACCCAGAGTGACCCGGCCCACCAAGCCTCAACCCTGAGGGGCTACAACTACCAAACCAGCGCCTGAGGAGCACCCAAGTGTGAAAGTCTTGCAGGGGCAGCCCGGGCACCATTCCAAAGCACTATCTGTAGTTCCTTCAGGAAATACCCATCTAGTTCTTATTATTATTCAGTCCGCACGTAATGCGGCCCGAACCGCTTCACTCACAGACTCCAGTGAGGTGTCATTTCGAAGCCAGCGTCCCCAAGAGGTGTGCTAAGTATTTTTCGTGTCGATCGGATTTGTAGTTTTGGCGCAATTTGCGTTTGAAAATGTTTTTTCCCCTCATTGTAATGCTTTTCAATAGGGAAATTTTCACATAGGTTATAATGGCCGGGTTTCTGAGGCAATTTGAAATGTACCTGCCACCTGGCTGATTAGCTCATTGATATGTGCAGTCAGGCCCAGTTACTATGCCAACGCCTGCGAACTGTACATGACCCCAGCACAGTTTTGCCAGATAATATCAGCTCTTAAAGTGATAGCACAGCACAATTTCAAAGCACTATCGGTAGTCTTATTATAATTATTGCCCCGCTCACCAAATCGGACCCAGAGTGGCGCCGCCTGCCAAATCGGACCCAGAGTGGCGCCGCCCGCAAAATCGGACCCAGAGTGGCGCCGCCCGCAAAATCGGACCCAGAGTGGCGCCGCCCGCCAAATCGGACCCAGAGTGGCGCCGCCCGCCAAATCGGACCCAGAGAGGCGCCGCCCCCCAAATCGGACCCAGAGTGGCGCCGCCCCCCAAATCGGACCCAGAGTGGCGCCGCCCGCCAAATCAGACCCAGAGTGGCGCCGCCCGCCAAATCGGACCCAGAGTGGCGCCGCCCGCCAAATCGGACCCAGAGTGGCGCCGCCCGCCAAATCGGACACAGAGTGGCGCCGCCCGCCAAATCGGACCCAGAGTGGCGCCGCCCGCCAAATCGGACCCAGAGTGGCGCCGCCCGCCAAATCGGACCCAGAGTGGCGCCGCCCGCCAAATCGGACCCAGAGTGACCCGGGCCACCAACTCGGACCCAGAGTGACCCGGGCCACCAACTCGGACCCAGAGTGACCCGGGCCACCAAATCGGACCCAGAGTGACCCGGCCCACCAAATCGGACCCAGAGTGACCCGGCCCACCAAATCTGGCCCAGAGTGACCCGGCCCGCCAAATCGGACCCAGAGTGGCGCCGCCCGCCAAATCGGACCCAGAGTGGCGCCGCCCGCCAAATCGGACCCAGAGTGGCGCCGCCCGCCAAATCGGACCCAGAGTGGCGCCGCCCGCCAAATCGGACCCAGAGTGGCGCCGCCCGCCAAATCAGACCCAGAGTGACCCGGGCCACCAAATCGGACCCAGAGTGACCCAGGCCACCAAATCGGACCCAGAGTGAGCCGGCCCACCAAATCGGACCCAGAGTGACCCGGGCCACCAAATCAGACCCAGAGTGACCCGGCCCACCAAATCGGACCCAGAGTGACCCGGCCCACCAAATCGGACCCAGAGTGACCCGGGCCACCAAATCGGACCCAGAGTGACCCGGGCCACCAAATCGGACCCAGAGTGACCCGGCCCAGCAAATCGGACCCAGAGTGACCCGGCCCACCAAATCGGATCCAGAGTGACCCGGCCCACCAAATCGGACCCAGAGTGACCCGGCCCACCAAATCGGACCCAGAGTGACCCGGGCCACCAAATCGGACCCAGAGTGACCCGGGGCACCAAATCGGACCCAGAGTGACCCGGGCCACCAAATCGGACCCAGAGTGACCCGGGCCACCAAATCGGACCCAGAGTGACCCGGCCCACCATATCGGACCCAGAGTGACCCGGGCCACCAAATCGGACCCAGAGTGACCCGGGCCACCAAATCGGACCCAGAGTGACCCGGGCCACCAAATCGGACCCAGAGTGGCGCCGCCCGCCAAATCGGACCCAGAGTGGCGCCGCCCGCCAAATCGGACCCAGAGTGGCGCCGCCCGCCAAATCGGACCCAGAGTGGCGCCGCCCGCCAAATCGGACCCAGAGTGGCGCCGCCCACCAAATCGGACCCAGAGTGGCGCCGCCCGCCAAATCGGACCCAGAGTGACCCGGGCCACCAACTCGGACCCAGAGTGACCCGGGCCACCAAATCGGACCCAGAGTGACCCGGGCCACCAAATCGGACCCAGAGTGACCCGGCCCACCAAATCGGACCCAGAGTGACTCGGGCCACCAAATCGGACCCAGAGTGACCCGGCCCGCCAAATCGGACCCAGAGTGGCGCCGCCCGCCAAATCGGACCCAGAGTGGCGCCGCCCGCCAAATCGGACCCAGAGTGGCGCCGCCCGCCAAATCGGACCCAGAGTGGCGCCGCCCGCCAAATCGGACCCAGAGTGACCCGGGCCACCAAATCGGACCCAGAGTGACCCGGGCCACCAAATCGGACCCAGAGTGAGCCGGCCCACCAAATCGGACCCAGAGTGACCCGGGCCACCAAATCGGACCCAGAGTGACCCGGCCCACCAAATCGGACCCAGAGTGACCCGGCCCACCAAATCGGACCCAGAGTGACCCGGGCCACCAAATCGGACCCAGAGTGACCCGGGCCACCAAATCGGACCCAGAGTGACCCGGCCCAGCAAATCGGACCCAGAGTGACCCGGCCCACCAAATCGGATCCAGAGTGACCCGGCCCACCAAATCGGACCCAGAGTGACCCGGCCCACCAAATCGGACCCAGAGTGACCCGGGCCACCAAATTGGACCCAGAGTGACCCGGGGCACCAAATCGGACCCAGAGTGACCCGGGCCACCAAATCGGACCCAGAGTGACCCGGGCCACCAAATCGGACCCAGAGTGACCCGGCCCACCATATCGGACCCAGAGTGACCCGGGCCACCAAATCGGACCCAGAGTGACCCGGGCCACCAAATCGGACCCAGAGTGACCCGGGCCACCAAATCGGACCCAGAGTGACCCGGGCCACCAAATCGGACCCAGAGTGACCCGGGCCACCAAATCGGACCCAGAGTGACCCGGGCCACCAAATCGGACCCAGAGTGACCCGGGCCACCAAATCGGACCCAGAGTGGCCTCAACCCTGAGGGGCTACAACTACCAAACCAGCGCCTGAGGGGCACCCAAGTGTGAAAGTCTTGCAGGGGCAGCCCGGGCACCATTCCAAAGCACTATCTGTAGTTCCTTCAGGAAATACCCATCTAGTTTATATGTACTATTGCTTTTTACTTTCTTATAGCAGGGTATATGTTCATTTCTTTCTATCTTGGGTTTTGTCTTTTCGTTTGTATTGTAAAACCACTTTTCCGGTCATACAGGTGCTTCTCACAAAATTAGAATATCATCAAACAGTTAATTTATTTCACTTCTTCAATACAAAAAGTGAAACTCATATATTATATAGAGTCATTACAAACAGAGTGATCTATTTCAAGTGTTTATTTCTGTTAATGTTGATGATTATGGCTTACAGCCAATGAAAACCCAAAAGTCATTATCTCAGTAAATTAGAATAATTAACAAAAACACCTGAAAAGGCTTCCTAATTGTTTAAAACGGTTCTCTTAGGCCTCTTTCACACTTCCATCTTTTATCTCCCGTCGCAATCCGTCGAGTTTTGAAAACACAGGATGCTGCAAATTTTTTTTGTACTAGTACTAGTACTACCTGTAGGAAGCTGCAATCCTGAAAGTCAATATCGACCCTATAATGAGAGTCGATATTGACTTTTAGGATTGCTACTTCCAGTAGGTGGCACTAGAATTTAAGTCCTCTTCCCCTCAGAAGAGGCAATTTGCATGGCCTATAAGTCCCCTTACATTGACATGTCAGGCATGTCACTCTCCACATTGCCCTTTGGATTAAAAATGTGATAAAGCATCTAAAACTTGTATATAACAGTATGTATAAAATACAAGCTCGGTACACAAGAAATAAGTTCTCACACAAATCTATTAACAGAAAAATAAAAAGTTACTGGGCTCGGAAAATGGCAGCACAAATCAAATCATTTTTTGAAAAGTTCAGAATTTTTTCTGACTATTAAAAATAAAAAAAAAACCTTATAAATTTGGCATCGCTGTAATCCTCCTGAGAGTCCAGACATTGAAAATCACATTGAGATTGCAATTATAAAATGATGTCATTCAAAACTACAACTTCCCTCAATGCCATGTTCATGGAAAAAAAAAAAACAGTTATGGCTCTCGGAATAGGGAACGGTAAAAATGGACATGTAAAAACGAAAATGTCTGGTGGTCATGAATGGGTTAAGTAGTATACCTCTGATGTATACAACTATTGTGATGTGAACAGAGCCTTATCAAGGTTTTCGAAAACAATGGCAGGTCACTGGTAGTAGAGTTTGTAACAGGTGGTCTTCTCTCTGCGACATCATGGGACTATCCCCTTATTTTCAAATAAAAAGGACACACTCCACAAAATGTGTCACACTATGGGCTCGATTCATTATTGTACTTATGGGTTTTTTTGGGGCTAGTTTTTAGTGTTTTTCACCTGTTTTTCTTATTTAATTTGCGTCTTTTTTCAAAGTCCATTTTATATCTGTTCACCTATTGTTTTTCTAATGCTCGCAATTGCGGGCATGGTTTTTGTTTTCCAGATGATTGTATCCTATTTATCAATTGTCACAATTTTTTTCTCATATCTGATTCAGTCCACTTCCTCCACTCCCATGACATAACACTCGGCTATTTTATACGCTCGTGTGACCCGGGCCTAACGATAAGAGTCAGTGGTAGTGAGTACAGAGTTTGTGAAAATGGAAGTTAAAGCAGCATTTATATTGTTTTGTGTCTGATAATATGGAATTTTGGAAAATCCCTAACCAGTCATATCCATCTAATGCTGGATTAAAGCAATTTTGACATTTATTAATTGCATTTTGATATTTTAATTATTTTGATGGGGGAAGCACGAAATATAAATGTAGCTGCTTATTTTTTCAGTTCACTCTAAATTTTTCAAAATGGTACTTATCTTCTGTACATGGATAGTCTCCAATGGCAGATACTCCGGCACTTGTCGTTACACAGTAGCTGGGAGCGTTCATGTCTGGCTACATCAGTCAATAATGGAAATGGATTCCCTGGATTGTCAACTGTCCGAAATGACTGCAGACTCACTTCTGTTATAGTGATACCCAGCTGGACACCTGCTCCTCTGAGCTACTAAAGCCCGTCTGCTTCTGAGGAAAGGCTTCATCACTCCGCACCTGGTTTGACGTAAGAAGATTTCGGGAAACTGCCAGACTATGTTGAGTGATCCATGGCTCCTAATTTTTTTCTTCTAAGCAGGCAATACAGACAACAATATGCCTTTAGTTTTGCGAACTTAGAAGAGATTATGTAACGGTGTAATGGTGAACAATCAAGATGTTACCTGGATGTGAATACGTCTTAAAAATGAGAATAATATATTATATTAATGGCATAAAACTATGTAAAATAGCAGAAGAATAATAACACCGTAAATAACCATAATAATAACATAAAAAATATAATAATGATGTAAAGAAAATAATAATAATATAACTATAAAATAATTAAATTAAAGAATTAAAGAATTATAACTATAATATATATATATATATATATATATATATATATATATATATATATAAAATAATTAAATAACTATAAAAGAATTAAATTAGCAAAAAGAATAAAAGCTATAATATAAAAAATACAAATTATCTAATCATATTATAAATTACATTTTATATGATATGATCTTAAGAGGGTTTAGACTTATAAAGACTTAAAGGGTTCGTCTAAGCAAAATTTTAATTACTATATTTACCTACCGGCACTTTCTGGGATCCAGCGCAGGAACTGGGAGCTGTTATTGGCTGCCATGGTCAGGTGTCTTCATTAACATGTGAACAGTGATGAAGCGCTGCCAAAGACACCTGACCATGGCAGCGAATCACATGTCCCAGTGGTCCTGCTACCGCTTTGATTGGAGAAGGCTTCCTTTCAGTGTAATCGGAGCCTATGGAGCGGCCTGCTCTGGATAACATCCAGTGCCGTTAGGTAAGTGTAACTTTTTAATTTACCAAGCCAATGGTAAATTTTTTATATTTTCAGACAACCCCTTTAAAAAGAACCTTTTAGTAGATTTTTAGATATGGAAGTAGTGGTATGACTGTGATAACAAATCTAGTGTAGAAGCCATATTAAAATCAGGCTGGAAGTGCACAGGGGGTGTGTCAGTGTAATTGGAAGAAGG
This sequence comes from Ranitomeya variabilis, assembly GCF_051348905.1. Classification (NCBI taxonomy): domain Eukaryota; kingdom Metazoa; phylum Chordata; class Amphibia; order Anura; family Dendrobatidae; genus Ranitomeya; species Ranitomeya variabilis. The sequence continues at coordinate 46,875,522 of NC_135233.1, read as the reverse complement.
TCAAGTACATGCCCAAAGTGCACTTCCAGCCTGATTTGCATATCGCTCCTAAACTAGATTTTTAATGACTGGTACATTGGATATCTACAATAAAAAACGGAAAAAAATGATTGTAGAGTTATACATACATATGTATAAAGCTACTAAGGATGCACAAATCTGACAAATTCATATTCAGTAGATACACGCAAATTCATCCATTACAGTTGATTTTTTTTCTTTCGTTCTTGTCTTTATTTTTACAGTCCCGGTATCCAAATGTGGAAAAGTTCACAGGGTATGAATACTTTTTCAAGGCACTGTATACGACAGTAGATGGTAATGAAGCTGTAGGTGGTAAATTAAATTGATAGATTGAAGCCACGTGTAACATAGTAACATAGTAACATAGTTAGTAAGGCCGAAAAAAGACATTTGTCCATCCAGTTCAGCCTATATTCCATCATAATAAATCCCCAGATCTACATCCTTCTACAGAACCTAATAATTGTATGATACAATATTGTTCTGCTCCAGGAAGACATCCAGGCCTCTCTTGAACCCCTCGACTGAGTTCGCCATCACCACCTCCTCAGGCAAGCAATTCCAGATTCTCACTGCCCTAACAGTAAAGAATCCTCTTCTATGTTGGTGGAAAAACCTTCTCTCCTCCAGACGCAAAGAATGCCCCCTTGTGCCCGTCACCTTCCTTGGTATAAACAGATCCTCAGCGAGATATTTGTATTGTCCCCTTATATATTTATACATGGTTATTAGATCGCCCCTCAGTCGTCTTTTTTCTAGACTAAATAATCCTAATTTCGCTAATCTATCTGGGTATTGTAGTTCTCCCATCCCCTTTATTAATTTTGTTGCCCTCCTTTGTACTCTCTCTAGTTCCATTATATCCTTCCTGAGCACCGGTGCCCAAAACTGGACACAGTACTCCATGTGCGGTCTAACTAGGGATTTGTACAGAGGCAGTATAATGCTCTCATCATGTGTATCCAGACCTCTTTTAATGCACCCCATGATCCTGTTTGCCTTGGCAGCTGCTGCCTGGCACTGGCTGCTCCAGGTAAGTTTATCATTAACTAGGATCCCCAAGTCCTTCTCCCTGTCAGATTTACCCAGTGGTTTCCCGTTCAGTGTGTAATGGTGATATTGATTCCTTCTTCCCATGTGTATAACCTTACATTTATCATTGTTAAACCTCATCTGCCACCTTTCAGCCCAAGTTTCCAACTTATCCAGATCCATCTGTAGCAGAATACTATCTTCTCTTGTATTAACTGCTTTACATAGTTTTGTATCATCTGCAAATATCAATATTTTACTGTGTAAACCTTCTACCAGATCATTAATGAATATGTTGAAGAGAACAGGTCCCAATACCGACCCCTGCGGTACCCCACTGGTCACAGCGACCCAGTTAGAGACTATACCATTTATAACCACCCTCTGCTTTCTATCACTAAGCCAGTTACTAACCCATTTACACACATTTTCCCCCAGACCAAGCATTCTCATTTTGTGTACCAACCTCTTGTGCGGCACGGTATCAAACGCTTTGGAAAAATCGAGATATACCACGTCCAATGACTCACCGTGATCCAGCCTATAGCTTACCTCTTCATAAAAACTGATTAGATTGATTTGACAGGAGCGATTTCTCATAAACCCATGCTGATATGGAGTTAAACAGTTATTCTCATTGAGATAATCCAGAATAACATCCTTCAGAAACCCTTCAAATATTTTACCAACAGTAGAGGTTAGACTTACTGGCCTATAACTTCCAGGTTCACATTTAGAGCCCTTTTTGAATATTGGCACCACATTTGCTATGCGCCAGTCCTGCGGAACAGACCCCGTTGCTATAGAGTCCCTAAAAATAAGAAATAATGGTTTATCTATTACATTACTTAGTTCTCTTAGTACTCGTGGGTGTATGCCATCCGGACCCGGAGATTTATCTATTTTAATCTTATTTAGCCGGTTTCGCACCTCTTCTAGGGTTAGATTGGTGACCCTTAATATAGGGTTTTCATTGTTTCTTGGGATTTCACCTAGCATTTCATTTTCCACCGTGAATACCATGGAGAAGAAAGTGTTTAATATGTTAGCCTTTTCCTCGTCATCTACAACCATTCTTTCCTCACTATTTTTTAAGGGGCCTACATTTTCAGTTTTTATTCTTTTACTATTGATATAGTTGAAGAACAGTTTGGGATTAGTTTTACTCTCCTTAGCAATGTGCTTCTCTGTTTCCTTTTTGGCAGCTTTAATTAGTTTTTTAGATAAAGTATTTTTCTCCCTATAGTTTTTTAGAGCTTCAATGGTGCCATCCTGCTTTAGTAGTGCAAATGCTTTCTTTTTACTGTTAATTGCCTGTCTTACTTCTTTGTTTAGCCACATTGGGTTTTTCCTATTTCTAGTCCTTTTATTCCCACAAGGTATAAACCGCTTACAGTGCCTATTTAGGATGTTCTTAAACATTTTCCATTTATTATCTGTATTCTTATTTCTGAGGATATTGTCCCAGTCTACCAGATTAAGGGCATCTCTAAGCTGGTCAAACTTTGCCTTCCTAAAGTTCAGTGTTTTTGTGACTCCCTGACAAGTCCCCCTAGTGAAAGACAGGTGAAACTGTACAATATTGTGGTCGCTATTTCCTAGATGCCCGACCACCTGCAGATTTGTTATTCTGTCAGGTCTATTAGATAGTATTAGGTCTAAAAGTGCTGCTCCTCTGGTTGGATTCTGCACCAATTGTGAAAGATAATTTTTCTTGGTTATTAGCAGAAACCTGTTGCCTTTATGGGTTTCACAGGTTTCTGTTTCCCAGTTAATATCCGGGTAGTTAAAGTCCCCCATAACCAGGACCTCATTATGGGTTACAGCTTCATCTATCTGCTTTAGAAGTAGACTTTCCATGATCTCTGTTATATTTGGGGGTTTGTAACAGACCCCTATGAGAATTTTGTTACAATTTTTCCCTCCATGAATTTCGACCCATATGGACTCGACATCCTCATTCCCTTCGCTAATATCCTCCCTTAAAGTGGACTTTAGACAAGACTTTACATAGAGACAAACCCTTCCTCCTCTCCGATTTTTACGATCCTTTCTAAACAGACTGTAACCCTGTAAGTTAACTGCCCAGTCATAGCTTTCATCTAACCATGTCTCGGTTATTCCCACTATGTCAAAGTTACCTGTAGATATTTCTGATTCTAGTTCTTCCATCTTGTTTGTCAGGCTTCTGGCATTTGCGAGCATGCAGTTTAGAGGATTTTGTTTTGTTCCAATTTCCTCGCTGTGGATTGTTTTAGAAATGTTCTTACCTCCCTTCTGAGTATGTTTTCCTGGGTCTTCTTTGTTCGAGTCTAATGTTTTTCTTCCCGTCCCCTCTTCTTCTAGTTTAACGCCCTCCTGATGAGTGTAGCGAATGTGTGTTTCCCAGGTTTGTTGAGGTGTAGTCCGTCTCTGGCGAGGAGTCCATCGTACAAGTAATTCACACCGTGGTCCAGGAATCCGAATCCTTGTTGTCTGCTCCATCGTCTTAGCCAGTTGTTCGCGTCAAGGATCCTGTTCCATCTCCTGGTGCCATGCCCGTCTACTGGAAGGATAGAAGAAAAAACTACCTGTGCATCCAGTTCCTTTACTTTCTTCCCCAACTCTTCAAAGTCCTTGCAGATTGTCAGTAGGTCCTTCCTTGCCGTGTCATTGGTGCCAACATGTATCAGAAGAAATGGGTGGACGTCCTTGGAGCTGAAGAGCTTTGGTATCCTATCGGTCACATCCTTGATCATCGCACCTGGAAAGCAGCATACTTCTCTTGCGGTTATGTCTGGTCTGCAGATGGCTGCTTCTGTGCCTCTCAGTAGTGAGTCTCCCACCACCACCACTCTTCGTTGCTTCTTGGCTGTACTTTTTGCTGTCACTTGTTGCTGTGTACCCTTTTCTTTTTTGCTTGCTGGTAGTGCTTCATCCTTAGGTGTGCCATCTTCATCCTCTACAAAGATTTGATATCGGTTCTTCAGTTGTGTGGTTGGTGATTTCTCCATGGTCTTCTTGCTTCTTTTGGTCACATGCTTCCACTCATCTGCTTTTGGAGGTTCTCTGACACTTTTTTCACCTTCTGTGACCAGTAGAGATGCTTCTGTTCTGTCTAGGAAGTCTTCATTCTCTTTGATGAGTTTCAAAGTTGCTATTCTTTCTTCCAGACCCCGCACCTTTTCTTCTAAAAGGGCCACTAGTCTACACTTCTGACAGGTGAAATTGGATTCTTCTTCTGGTCGATCTGTGAACATGTAGCAAATGCTGCAGCTCACCATGTAGGTTGTCACATCTGCCATGTTGCTCCTAGATCCTGCTGACTTGCTGTGTGTTTTCCTTCTTGTGTAATCTACTCAGCCAAGCTTTCTTGCAATAATGTCCTACAGGCAAAAATCCAGGTTTGGTGATGCTTTCCAAGCAGCTGGTCCCGGCTGTACCCAACGATCTTCTTGCTGAGGGAGACTCTTCACTTTTCCCAGAAGGCACCTGGAATATGCAAATTATCCTCCTCAAGCTTGAATCCCTGGTGTCAGGTCTGCGATTTTTCAATGGCCAAGCCGCCAAACTCTTGAGCCCAAACTTTGTAACCTCTTCCTCCACATGGAAATGTTTTCAAAATTGCAGGAAAGGTTGCGTTAATGACTCCTCTGGCAGATAGGAAATAACCAATAATATTTCAGTTTTTACAACAGAAGTGAAAGGTGGATACTAAGTGCGACACTATGACTGGTTGCAATAAGTCCTATGTTGAAAGCATCCTGACTAATTAAGAATGGCATGTAAAGATGGAGGCACCACAGGAGTAAGATGAGCTTAACTCATTAAGATTGGCACCTCACTTAATGGATTAGGTGCATCTTATAACAGGTGTGCACCTCTGTCCGAAATGTTGCTCCTGTTAGGGACTGGAGTACATTTCTTGTGAAATTTACACCAGTAAAGTGGTGTAAATGTTGTTGAATTAGATGCCCATTTTGATGAAGCTGGCCATGACTGGCATAAAAACATTGCCAAATATTTGTGCAACCTTGAGTTTCCCAAAAAATTTTGCTACATATCAAGGGGTTTTATGCCAAAAAACTGGGATAAACACCTTGATGAATTGGGCTGTATGTTTCTACGTGGCCCTATAACTCTTCATTAGACATGTACTTTTCCTCTTGCACCAATTTGTAGATTGTATTTCATGCTTCACTTTCTTCTTTTTCTTATTTCCTTTCATGCAAAATTCTGTGATCAGAAAGAGGAACTGGCATCAATTTATAGCCTTCTGGTTACCTACAATAAAGTGTATCACATGTACATGTACGTACATCGCTTAATTTATTTTCCCTTAACCTCGCCATTTACCACAACTTTTTTTTACAGACAGACGTTTCTTAGCAAACCACTTCAAGGGTGTTATGGAAAATTTTTCTAGACATTTCTAAAGAGAGAAAATAATCATTTAGAGGGACCCTGCTACTAGAGCTGAGTCTTTATCAATTACGCCATTTGTTTGCTGCCCTATCAAAGCTGAACTAATGAGCAGGACTGCACCCCGTTAATGCCAGTCAGTGACCATAAGTAGTGAGCCATTAAAAATGCAAAATAGCTGACTTTAAAAAAATTGACTCATAAGTGCCACCTATCTAGCCAAACCTTGTTTTATACAGATGATGGGCAAGTTTCCCAAACAGCTGTCTACCGATGGCTTTCTGGTTAGTTGATATGCCTAGTCATACTATAAGTTTTGTTAAAGAGGTAAACATCGATTTATAAGGTAGCTAGTGCTATCACCAATATATGGCTGTAGTAAGACAGTTGCTTTTTTCGGGAGAGAGCTAATTTGCATACCTTTTTTTCCCATGGAGTACTGCAAATAGAGCTCCATGGTCAACTGGTGTCCCCAAATGGAGCCAGTCCTCCCCCAAATCTTCTTTAGAAAGTTCTTAAAAGCAAGATTATTTATGTAAGGCCATGTTGTATGAACCCTTTCAACTTATACCAAAATGCTGCTTACTAGATAATATATTAGTGGCACTTTAGTAGGAACCATTCTATCCATCCAACTTCAAGGCCTTCATAGATAGGTCAGTTCACAGATCCTTGAATTTTTTGGGGATGGAAGGGTATTGCACATTTGTGACCACTGCTCCATTTCATGTCTTTGGATCTAGGAGAGCAGAGTGCATGAATAACAGTGTATGAGCAAGGGTCACACAAGACATGTGCACTACTACTGCATACCAAAAACAGGCAGAGATGCTTACCTGTCTGAATAGGCCTCAATACTAATGCACAAGCAGGATGCAGCGGACCCAAATGAAATAGCAAATGCACAGGTGCAATACCTGATGAGACAGCCAGCCTTCAATAAGGGTTTGGCCGTGTGGTGCACCCGTGCACTAAGATAAAAACTGTATGTGGCGTGTTCACACAGGGAATGCAGGCATCTGGCTCCAGCCTATTAATAACGCCCTATGGCGGGCTGCCTAGTGCCAAAATGCATCCCGTGTGAACAGAGGCCACAGTGTACAGAACCAATTGGGCCCAGCTGCACCCTGCAAAAAGATATACGTGCAAAAACAAAACATATAAATATATGTAAGGTATTGGTTGATATTCTGGCCATAATATGGAAGCTGGCAACCCACGTCAAGGGTCCTTACTTATTGCCAGTCCTACACTAACATGAAAAACACCAAAAAAGGAACAATCCAAGAAATCTTGGATTGTTCCTTTTTTGGTGTTTTTCATGTTAGTGTAGGACTGGCAATAAGTAAGGACCCTTGACGTGGGTTGCCAGCTTCCATATTATGGCCAGAATATCAACCAATACCTTACATATATTTATATGTTTTGATTTTGCACGTATATCTTTTTGCAGGGTGCAGCTGGGCCCAATTGGTTCTGTACACTGTGGCCTCTGTTCACACGGGATGCATTTTGGCACTGGGCAGCCCGCCATAGGGCGTTATTAATAGGCTGGAGCCAGATGCCTGCATTCCCTGTGTGAACACGCCACATACAGTTTTTATCTTAGTGCACGGGTGCACCACACGGCCAAACCCTTATTGAAGGCTGGCTGTCTCATCAGGTATTGCACCTGTGCATTTGCTATTTCATTTGGGTCCGCTGCATCCTGCTTGTGCATTAGTATTGAGGCCTATTCAGACAGGTAAGCATCTCTGCCTGTTTTTGGTGTTTTTTCTTGGATTGTTCCTTTTTTGGTGTTTTTCGCACTACTACTGCATTCAGAGGAGGAGCATAGGATTCCTGTAACCGCTGGTGGTCGCAATGGTCGGACCACCATTAATCATTAGTGTTGAGCGATACCTTCCGATATTCGAAAGTATTGGTATCGGATTGGATCGGCCGATACCGGCAAAATATCGGATCTCGCCGATACCGATACCCGATACCAATACAAGTCAATGGGACACAAATATCGGAAGGTATCCTGGATGGTTCCCAGGGTCTGAAGGAGAGGAAACTCTCCTTCAGGCCCTGGGATCCATATTCACGTAAAAAATAAAGAATAAAAATAAAAAATATGGATATACTCACCCCTCCGGCGGACCCTGGACCTTAGCGATGTAACCGGCAGCCTCCGTTCCTAAGAATGCAGAGTGAAGGACCTTCGATGACGTCGCGGCTTGTGATTGGTCGCGTGACCGCTCATGTGACCGCTCACGCGACCAATCACAAGCCACGACGTCATCGCAGGTCCTACACGCACTGCATTCTTGGTAACGGAGGCTGTGGGTTACATCGCTAAGGTCCAGGGTCCGCCGGAGGGGTGAGTATATCCATATTTTTTATTTTTATTCTTTATTTTTTACAGGAATATGGATCCCAGGGCCTGAAGGAGAGCCTCCTCTCCTCCAGACCCTGGGGACCATACACTGGGAACTTCCGATTCCGATATCACAAAAATATTGGAACTCGGTATCGGAATTCCGATACAGCAAATATCGGCCGATACCCGATACTTGCGGTATCGGAATGCTCAACACTACTAATCATACATTTATCACTGATCCTATACAGTGATAACACTTTTAAAAATGACACTCATCTTTCATTACTACTCTGAGTGCATATTTAATTTGATCAAAACACTCTACCAGAAGTAAAAATAGCAATTAACTCTAGATAGTAGCTTTAGTTAAAAGGCTTTATAGGCCTTTACAATTGACCACCAATCCATAGGAAAGTTCATCAATATGTCTTCTGGTCTGACTCAAATCAACCCTGTCAATTGGCTTGATGAAGATAATCTGACTCCATAACTAGACTACGAGTCTGGGGCTCCTTAGACAGCATTTCTATGGATGTCTGTATTGACCATTACTCACAGCAAGAACTTCATCAGATAGCTTCAACTCGACTGCAGAGGCACGATTGCAGTAAGGGTTTTTCTCAGGTTGAATTCTTGTATTATGCATATTAGTAACAGCAGTAGCTGCAACAACTGCAGGAGCTGTAACAACTGGAGTAGTTAAAAAGACAATTTTGAACTAAAGGTTTACAGAGATGAATCAGCAAGATGGATGACAAACACTAACTGGGGAGGAAGAAGGGAGAGGTTACTTACATCAGAGCTGGGCTTACAGGAAGAGAGACAGGGCAAACTGATTCCATTGCAGTGTGACAGCAACAATACAATAAGTTACGATTCCCAAGTCGTGGGACATGACAGAAGAGGTGTTAAAAAGGCATGGCACCATACACTATGAAGTGGCTGTACTTGGTACTGCAGTTTAGTCCCTATCACCTGCAGTACCATGCCCAGCTGCTGCAAAATGTATAGAGAGGAGAGGGTCAGGGAGCTTCACCATAGTGTTGAATGTACTGTAGTTGACTGAGGCTGGGTATAATGAGAACAGGTACATGCCGATCTTGCTGGTGAACGCAGCCATAGAGAGTGGAAGAAAAGAATCTCTCTGGCACACCAACCAGGCCAGTGAAAATGTCCTTGCTCTGATGTGCAGTAGGAGCATTCCCGAGCTTTCGACAGGAGCGCTCTTACTGCGCATCAGGACAATTAATTTTTCACTTGCCTTGTTGGTGTGCCAGAGAGATCCTTTTCTTCCACTGCAAAATGTATAATACTATGCCTGATAATCAATTTAGTTGACTTATAGGAAGATAGATATCGGACCCCATCATCAGATAATGATGGTCTCTTCTAAGGACTGGTCATCAATAATATTTTCTAAATGTCTACATTTTATTTAGAATTTTTGTAATGAAAGGATTCTTCTACTTGAGTTAATTACATTCTGATTTGTCTCAGCCAGAAAACCTAACTGGAGACGATTCATAACACATCACTGTTAACATTGTTCTAATCATTTATTTGTTTAAATCAGTAATCCCCATGAGACACCTAAAACTGAAGAGAAACATTGTGTTCTCTAACAAAGACTGGCTTCCTCCGGCAACTATAAATAGTAAGGTCTCCGCAAGGGGTTTTAGCAGCGCATTTTACAATTCAATACCCAAGAAAAATAATAGATTTGTACAAGTCTATATAAAAGTATGATTCTCATCATCATGTATCTGCTGAATGATAGCATCAGGTATATGCCAGAACAGAGATCATCTGTACAAAATTATGACATTAGCAAACTTCTACAGATGGTCGGCCTTGTTGCTCCAACTGTTGAGCAGATTGTAGGTAAATCTTCATGAACATTTACAACATAGAATGAATTAGGAGGCTACTAAAGTGTAACTATACTTTTTTTTAAAGTTTTCATATGTTGTATCCACTGCTCATTAGTTTTGATTAGTGGGGATCCAGGTCCTGAGATCCCCATCAATCGCTCAAAAGAAGAAGCAGAAGAACTTATTCTTGATCTCAAGTAGTTTTTAGCTTGCAGGCTCAATTGTAACTTTGGGAGTCTGTACAGTGCCAATCTTGTTCTTGAGGAACATGGCCCTTTCCTTTGCGAAATCAGTGGTGATTTCAGGATGTGGACCTCTACAGAATAAAATTACTAAAAAGTGGCTACAACCTATAAAAAAACATGTTTTATTGTTTTTTAAAGTATAGTTACCAGTTAAGATCATAAAAAGTTTGCCAAGATTTGGCCACAGGCACCACTAACTGAGTTTACATTCAAGGGTGGGATTTGTAATCTAGGAGATCTGAAATTCACCAGTGTTTGAGGTACCAAAGTTTAGCAGTACAGCTATATCAAAGGTTATCATGAATAATAACACAACAGGAAATTTGACTTGAACTTAATCCTCTGCAAATTGATCTGCTCATCTCTACACAGGAGTGCTTGGCTTTGCTGTATGGCAACGTCAAGGTTATTGATGTTGGCCAAACGATCGGCCAAATCTTCATTTGTCCGACAGCTATCTAAAATGTGTGCGGGGCTTTATTCAAAGTTAAGGGATTGTTCCATTTGACAAGTTCATAGTATAGACCATAAATATATGATACATTTGGGTCCCACTGCTGAGAACCACATCTACCTCCGTTAAAAAGACCCAGCGACTTCTCTCATAGAGAAGATAGGTGGCTGAGCGCACACAGTTTTCTCCATTCATTTGTCAGAGGTCTCTAAAAATATGTGAGCAAGAAGAGACTATTTATTCAATCACTATGTTATAAATTACGTTATAAATGTCGCAGATGGGACAAATCTTTTCAGGACCAAGTCCTTTTTGCCATTTTTTTTTCATTTTTACAGTGCCACATTCAGATAGCCATAACTCTTTAACTTTTCTGTCAATGTAGCTATATACGGTAAGTGTTTGATTTGTGTAGAATTCTTGGCACCGTCCAGGTTGAAAACTATTTAGCTCTCAGACATGGATTACAGCGTAAGACACAACGACGGAAAGGTATGGTATATTGTTAGTTTATTATTTTACTTTTTTACAGGAGATTGAGGGCGTCGGGGAATTAGGTCTTGCAGTAAGTATGGTTTAATTTAGAACATTAAAGTCTGTGTAATTTTTTCAAATAAAGGACATTATTCTGTCCATGTCTTTATGTAACATTAAACTATAGGATTAGTAATGGATAAGTGTGTTATAGACGCCTCTCCATTACTAAGCCGTGGGCTTGATGTCACCTGAAAGGTGACATCAACACCACAAATATTACCCCACTTGCCACCACTACAGGGCAAGTGGGAAGAGCCGGGCAAAGCACCAGAAAAGGTACATCTAATAGATGCGCCTTTTCTGGGCAGCTGCAAACTGCTGTTTTTAGGCTGGGGGGCATATATCAATGGCCACTTACCAACCTGAGAATACCAACCCCCAGCTGTGAGCTTTTGCCAGGCCAATTGTCAAAAATTGCAAACCCAACGCCGTTTTTTTTAAATTATCTATTTAAATAATTTAAAAAAGACAGTGGGGACCACTCTATTCTTGATAACCAACCTTGCAGAAGCTGACATCTGGGGGTTGCAGCCCCCAGCTGTGAGTTTTGTCTGGTTGGTTCAAGAAAATAGGGGGGAACCCACGTCGGGTTTTTCATTCATTTATTTCCTTAGATCGCAGCCGACGGCTGTGGAATACCCCGGTCATCCGCACCTACTGTCACTGTTATTACCGGCAGCAGGTGTCAGATGATAGGTGTAAGAGTCCCAAAAGCCCCCACATGCTGTCGTTTGGACTTTAATATACAGTAACGCTCATCATTCTCCTCTGCTCGCCGGTAGAGCAGGGGAGAATGACGAGAGCCGGCTTCAGCACCAGCCGCCGTGGAACAGCACTAGCTGTAGTGCTTCTTCCCCTGCGGCTGTCCGTGTAGTACTGATGCGGCACACGGGTGGCACACGGTTGCCACATGTGTGCTACATGTAGTACACACACGGACACACGAACACAAATATCTCCAGTACCATTTTTTTCCAGTACCGGAAATAAACAGATGTGTGAAACCGGCCTTAGGGACAGAAATATGTTACAAAAATCTGATATGGGAACACTCCCTTTAAGGTTTCCATTTCTTTGGAGAACCCAACCAAAAAAAAAGGAAAATAATAAAGCCAGCGATGATAATCACTAGTTCATTTTTTATTAAGACAGACAGAACACAGGAAATCAACACCCAGAAGTGTAAAAAACTAATTCTAAAAAAAGCCGAACTGCGGTCTTTAAAACTACAGTGTAATAAAAAAATACTCTCATTATATGGAAAGGAAAAGAACTGAAGGAAACATCTCGAGGAGATGACGTTTATTGCTTGTTATTCGCTGCCCTTTTGTTATTAATCGACGGGTGTAGATATATGAAAAAAAAGTCAAAAAGAAGACTCGTCTATGTTGCCCCTAGCAACCAATCACAGCGCAGCTTTCATTTTTTATTCTGCTCTTGAAAAATGAAAGCTGCTCTTCATTACTACTGGCAACGATGACAATTTTGCTTTAGACATTTTCCAGAAATTCTCCCTTCTACGTACTAGAATGTACTATTTTATCATTATGTAGTAGTAGTAGATGTCATCATCTCTATTTAGCGCGGCCCAGGGCAGTAGCCGCTGGTGAAGCACTCATCTCCATTTATGCCCAGTCATGCTACATGCAAGTGTGGGTCCTGGCTGGGTGCGTGGACTTGTGCTGTGAGGCCCTCACGCCCGTGCAGGTCGCATGTAGCCGTTGTTGTGAGCTGGTCAGGACCATGTGTTTCACAGTTCAATGAGAGTGACTTCCTTTCCAAAACAAACTCTTTACTGAACAATAACTTGGCAAAGGTTATATACAAGGCATAGCGGGTGCAATGTCTTATGGACATTTCCTTTTCAGTAAAAAACATTTTCCATTTTCAGTATCGTTCCTCCGTAGTTTACTCCAGGGCTAGTGTTTCTCTCTACTCCGCCACAACCCAGCCTTAACACTGCAGTCCTGATGAGTAAGTCCTACTTGTTCAGCAGTTCCGTGTCCTATTTCTTCCACTACTGGTGCCCTGGAACACTTGCACTTGGGACCCACACTAGTTCGTCGTGCTCAGCCCTGCTTAGGTCGGTTACCTTCTTCATTACAAGCTATGGGGTTTTTGATTCGGCATCCTCTTTGAAGACCCTTATCCTGAAGGCCACTCTGTCTTGCCAGTCACTTTTCTTCAGGATCAAACTAACCCTCACCTTAGTCTCCTCTTACTAGGGATAACCCTTTAGACAGCACTGCTCATTTCGCACTCAAAACTCAAACTGTCTACCTCACAGGAAGAGGTCACTTGCCCTAACACTAACCCCACCCTTGTGGACTAGTCCCAAACATTACCTATAACCTAACTTACCCCATTGTCACTACCTATGCTACAGTCAACTATCTACATCCCTATTCTACCTGTCCTATAATGCTATACTTTACTCTATGCATTCTATACTATACAGTACTACACACTATACATAACCATATCACAATACATTGAAGTGTGCATTACACAACATATACAAAAAGACACAAGACATTATTCACAATGACGCAATTGGTGTCTTCAGGGGTAAAACGCTCCAGCACAGTCCACCATCCTTACATGTACACAGCAATTGAATATGTTGGGAAAAGACAGTTTTATATCACTCCTTGGGCCACTGAAGCTCCTCAATCCTTCGATAATTTTTTGATGTCTGGGCTTTCCTTTCCGATGCAGAAACCTGTGATTGACGTCAACGACATTCTTCAACTCTCCCTATCTGATGGTCTGAGGTCTCAGCTCTGAAAGACAAAGCTATAAGATTCAGGGATTTAAAAAAAAAAAAAAAATGCTGCAGAGAACCACGGAGTTGAAGCAGTATTTTTAACCCCTTCCCGGCCATCAAAAGAACTCTAATGTTGGCCTGTTTTAGAATTGAATGGAATCCTAAATATTTCCGATTTTTAGGAAATTCATAATGAATTTGATTTGCTTCAAGTTGATCCTCTCACCTCTATTGTGGTGTGACATATACAGTGGAACCAGAAGTTTCCATACACTACATAAAAAAGACACATCTGCATGTTTTTCTCAATATCTGACATAAAATCAGAATGAACCTTTCCCATTTTAGGCCAATTAGGATTACCATAATTATTAATATTTGCCAAATGCCAGAATAATGAGAGAGAGAGAATGTTTTAAGGCATTTTTATTACTTACTGCAAAGTCAAAAGTTTACATGTATTTCATTAGTATTTGGCACCATTGCCCTTAAACTGAATGACTTGGGTCAAACATTTGGGATCTCCTTCCACAATCTTCTCACAATAATTGGTTGGAATTTGGGTCCATTCCTCCTGACAAAACTGGTGTAACTGATCTAGGTTTGTAGGTCGCCTTGCTCACACCGGCCTTTTCAGCTTTGCCCATAAATTTTCAATAGGAATGAGATCATGGCTTTGTGATGGCCACTGCAAAACATTGACTTTGTTATCCTTAAGCCACTTTGTTACCATTTTGGTAGTATGTTTTGGGTCATTGTCCATTTGGAAGACCCATTTGCACCCAAGCTTTAACTTCCTGGCTGATGTCTTGAGATATTGGTTCTGTATTAGCACATAATTTTCTTTTTTCATGATACCATCTATTTTGTGTAGTGCACCAGTCCCTCCTGCAGTAAAACAACCCTACCACATGATGCTGCTACCCCCATGTTTCACAGTTGGGATGGTGTTCTTAGGCTTCAAGCGATGGTCATTATGCCCAAAAAGTTCAATTTTAGTTTCATAAGACCACAGGACGTGTCTCCACAAATTAAGGTCATTGTTCCCGTTTGCACTTGCAAACATTAATCTGGCTTTTTTATGTTTCCTTTGGAGTAATAGCTTCTTCCTGGCAGAGTGGCCTTTCAGCCCATGTTGGTACAGTACTCGTTTCACTGTGGATATTGACACATTCTTACCAGCTTCCGCCATCATCTTCACAAGGTCTTTTGATTTTGGCCTTGGGTTGATATGCATATAATTGTTTGTAAAGATGAACGAGGCACATTCAAGTATTGTGAAATTATACCCAAGGATGAGCTAGAATTGTGCAAGTTCACAATTCTCTTCCTGATATCTTAACTGATTTCTTTAGAATTTCCCATGATGCTACATAAAGACGCAGTGTGTTTCAGGTGTGCATTAAAATACATCCACAGGTGTGTTTCTAGTTAACTCAGATGTTACCAAAAAAAGCTTCCAAACACATGACATCCTCATATGGGCAGTCCAGAATTGTTTAAAGGCATAGTAATCTTGGTGTATGTAAACTTTTGACTTTGCAGTCAGTAGTAAAAATGCCGTAAAACATTCTCTCTCTCTTATTATTCTGGCATTTGGCAAATATTAATAATTATGGTAATCCTAATTGACCTAAACGGGAAAGGTTTATTCTGATTTCATGTTAGATATTGAGAAAAACATGCATATGTGTCTTTTTATATAGTGTATGTAAACTTGCAGTTTCAACTGTAGTGTCCAAAGTTTGGCTTAAAGGTGCAATCTTCAGGCCACCAGAACAACTACGGTGGTGGTGCCTCTATTCAATAATGACAAATGATGTGTTCTGTGCAACTCCACAGCTCGCACACCCCTCAGACCAGTCGTAACAGCAGACATACCATATTTTTCAGACTATAAGACGCACCGGACCATAAGGCGCACCCCAAATTTGGGGTGAAAATTGCAGAAAAAAAGATTTTTATAAGATGGGGGTCCATCTTATTGTCCGAATTTACAGTATCTTACCTGAGGGCTGGCGTGGCAGAGCAGGGTCACAGGAGGCATGGTGTCGGCAGAGGTGGGGTGATGCGATACGGCGTGCACCTGAGCAGGGTCCCTTCCTGCTTAGGTGGGCTACGCCACGGCCTGGTGTCCATGGGAGGGTTGCAGCAGTGGTTACCGGCAGAGGTGCTGGGATGAGGAGGTCCTGCGATGAGGAGGTGCTGGGATGAGGAGGTGCTGGGATGAGGAGGTCCTGGGATGAGGAGGTCCTGGGATGAAGAGGTCCTGGGATGAGGAGGTGCTGGGATGAGGAGGTCCTGGGATGAGGAGGTGCTGGGATGAGGAGGTGCTGGGATGAGGAGGCGCAGTGAGAGGTATGGCGTCAGAGGGGTCCCTTTCCCCGGAGAGGTGATGCAGCAGCCCGGCAAGCAGCAGAGCCGGGTGAAAACTGTTGTTAGTGGTGGTGGTGGCCATCTTCCCGAGGCCGCGGGTGCGCAGATGAAGCGCTCTGCTTCCCGGGGCTTCAGGAAAATGGCCGCGGGATGCCACGCGTGCGCAGATGGAGATCGCGGCGGCCATTTTCCTGAAGCCACGAACTTCAGGAAAATGGCCGCCGTAATCCCCATCTGCGCACGCGCGGCATCCCGCGGCCATTTTCCTGAAGCCCCGGGAAGCAGAGCGCTCCATCTGCGCATGCGCGGCCTCCGGAAGATGGCCGCCACCACCGCTAACAACAGGATTCACCCGGCTCTGCTGATTACCGGGCTGCTGCATCACCTCACCAGGGAAAGGGACCCCGCTCACTGCGCCTCCTCATCCCCGCACGTCTGCCGCCGCACCTCTGCCACCACACCTCTGCCACTGTACCTCTGCCGCCACGGTAAGCCTGCATTGCGACTATTAGACGCACCCCCCATTGTCCCCCCTTTTTTGGGGGGGAAAAAGTGCGTCTTGTAGTCCGAAAAATACGGTATATGTCAGACCCATACGTACTTCATGTTTCATCATATAATCCTTACAGTTTACTTCTCCTAGGAGCAAGAGCCATTGTACTTTATGCAATGGAAAATATTGTGATTTTTCTTCTATCAAATAGCAACATGAGAAAAAAAAAGTTTTTTTTTCTATAATGGTGTCCTACTTCACAGACATAATACTATAGGTGCTGAGATACTATAAGACACAGCTGTAGTAGGTCTAAGGACTCATCATATTACTTGGCATGTAGCCTTTTTATTATTTTTTATCTACATTTATACAACCAAAAAGTTTGTCATTATAGTGGTTAGAGTTATATTTCTCTAAAACAGGGTGCTAAATCACTCACATAGACACGTGAATAGTGTTGAGCATTCCGATACCGCAAGTATCGGGTATCGGCCGATACTTGCGGTATCGGAATTCCGATACCGAGTTCCGATACTTTTGTGATATCGGGAATCGGTATCGGAACCATATTCATGTGTAAAATAAAGAATTAAAATAAAAAATATGGATATACTCACCTCTCCGGCGGCCCCTGGATCTTACCGCTGTAACCGGCAGCCTCCGTTCCTAAGAATGAGCACGTGAAGGGCCTTCGATGACGTCGCGGCTTGTGATTGGTCACGTGAGCGCTCATGTGACCGCTCACGCGACCAATCACAAGCCGCGACGTCATCGCAGGTCCTTCACGCGCTCATTCTTAGGAACGGAGGCTCATGGTTATGGCGGTAAGGTCCAGGGGCCGCCGGAGAGGTGAGTATATGGATATATATATATATATATATATATATATATATGGATATACTCACCTCTCCGGCGGCCCCTGGACCTTACCGCCGTCACCGGGAGCCTCCATTCCTAAGAATGAGCGCGTGAAGGACCTGCGATGACGTCGCGGCTTGTGATTGGTCGCGTGAGCGGTCACATGAGCGCTCACGCGACCAATCAGAAGCCGCGACGTCATCGAAGGCCCTTCACGCGCTCATTCTTAGGAACGGAGGCTCCCGGTTACATCGGTAAAGTCCAGGGGCCGCCGGAGAGGTGAGTATATCCATATTTTTTATTTTAATTCTTTATTTTACACATGAGTATGGATCCCAGGGCCTGAAGGAGAGTTTCCTCTCCTTCAGACCCTGGGAACCATTCCGATACTTTGCGTCCCATTGAAATGCATTGGTATCGGGTATCGGTATCGGCGAGATCCGATATTTTGCCGGTATCGGCCGATACTATCCGATACCGATACCAATGCATATCAGAAGGTATCGCTCAACACTACACGTGAATTCTAAATTTATGATTGTCTGCAGCCACCACTAGGGGGAGCGTAGGAGCTTACTGCATACAGGGTAAAGCAAAATGTACTAAACTCCCCCTAGTGGTCACTGAAGACAGAAAAACAGTTTTGAAAAGGGGGAAAAACACTACTGTAATCATATCTTATGAGCATATTTATTACAGTACCGGCCTGGTATGCAATATTGTGTCTATGTTGCTATATTATGACTTTTTCATTAATGTGTTTATGCGGATTTGAAGGGAATTTAATCTGTTCTATCCCATTGTGGCTGACATGTTACGGCATCACGCTAATGGAATTTGTAATTGCTGCATAGTGTGATCTTACAGGCATTACTTTTGTCTTTATTTGTCATTGACTCCCCCCCCCAAGAAAAAATGGACCCTGGTCACGGAGGAAGGAAAACAGCTGTTACATAGCGATTACCGAATTCCTTTTGGATAATAACATGTTATCAACATATAAGATGTTTCTCTACGGCTGAACAGATAGACAAGCAGAAAATGAGTAGATGTTACACCACTGAAGAGCTGATCGCGAACCGCGGCCAAGATTCTGAGTTTATGATTAACTAAAGTAAAAAAAAAAGTTTCGACATACCGTACAGACCAAAAGTTTGGACACACCTTCTCATTTAAAGATTTTTCTGTATTTTCATGACTATGAAAATTGTACATTCACGCTGAAGGCATCAAAACTATGAATTAACACACGTGGAATTATATACTTAACAAAAAAGTGTGAAACAACTGAAAATATGTCTTATATTCTAGGTTCTTCAAAGTAGCCACTAGGGTTGAGCGACTTTTACTTTTTTGGGGTCGAGTCGGGTTTTGCGAAACCCGACTTTGTCAAAAGTCGAGTCGAGTGAAGTCGGCCGATTATCGTGAAAAGTCGGGGATCGGCCGAAACATGAAACCCAATGCAAGTCAATGGGGAAGCATAGTCGGCAGTGAGTGGAGGCCAGGAAAACACCTACAGTGCCCATTTTAATGGCAAAAACATCCATTCTTGTTACTGAAGCTGGTCAATATTAATTTACTTTATAATAATAGTTAGGCATTTGAAATTGGGGGTCATTTGGCTAAAGTTGTGGGGGGTAGGGCTGGTTAAAGTTTTTAGTGGGCCCAGGAAACGTGGACTACGTCACGGTGGTGGAGCAGGGAGAGGTAAGTATTTCAACGTTGCAAGTGCTGTGATCCTGAGCAAGCAGGGGGGCCCACTCGTTCGCATTGGCACAGGGCCCCTCACAGTACGGCGGTGTGTTTGCACGGCAGGGGTGCCTCCCACCGGCAGCAACACTTTTGCGTACTATGAGGGGCCCTGTGCCAGTGACGTCGCCAATGAGTATGCCCCCCCACCTGATGAAGGAACCTGCACTTTCACCTGCACCTTCCTCTTTGTCCCCATGTAAGGTGGTATAGTAAGCGGGAAGAGGAACCTGACTTTCAGCAGGGTCAGATTCTGGCTGTGTAGAGTGCAAGGGGAATGTAGTGGTCTGGGTCAATGTACCAGCGGCCTCATCTAGCAGTGGCTGGGCAATGGGCAGGATGAGAAGGAAACACAGATCTAGGCCCAAATAATAAAGTGGGCTAAATGCAGTTCAAAATTGGTAACAGGACTAACCAAGCGGCATTGCTTTGTTCAGTGGAGGACAACTGTAATGAGAGGCTGACACAGTGTGTAGGGCCAAATAAGTAACTAGGCTAAATGCAGTTCTAAATTGGTAACAGTAGGAAACAGGTGGCACTGCTTTGTTCAGTGGAGGAGAACACCAAGCAGTGGCAGACACCGTTACTAGTCCCCAACCAAACTAGTAGGCCAACTGCAGTGTTACATTAACAACTACCTAATGAGAGCCTGAAGGTTGAAGCTCAAGAAAAACAAACAGGAGGAAACCCAGGAGCGGCAGACACCGTTAGAAGGCCCCAACCAAACTAGTAGGCCTGATGCAGTGTTATCTAAACAACTACTTAATGAGAGCCTGAAGGTTGAAGCTCAGACAAGGAAACCTGGAGGAGAACACCAAGGAGCGGCAGACACCGTTACTAGGCCCCAACCAAAGTAGTAGGGCAACTGCAGTGTTACATTAAAAACTACTTAATGAGAGCCTGAAGGTTGAAGCTCAGACAAGGAAACCTGGAGGAGAGCACCAAGGAGGAGGAGAACACCAATGAGCGGCAGACACCGTTACTAGGCCCCAACCAAAGTAGTAGGGCAACTGCAGTGTTACATTAAAAACTACTTAATGAGAGCCTAAAGGTTGAAGCTCAGACAAGGAAACCTGGAGGAGAACACCAAGGAGGAGGAGAACACCAAGGAGTGGCAGACACCATTACTAGGCCCCAACCAAAGTAGTAGGGCAACTGCAGTGCTACATTAAAAACTACTTAATGAGAGCCTGAAGGTTGAAGCTCAGAAAAGGAAACCTGGAGGAGAACACCAAGGAGTGGCAGACACCGTTACTAGGCCCCAACCAAAGTAGTAGGGCAACTGCAGTGTTACATTAAAAACTACTTAATGAGAGCCTGAAGGTTGAAGCTCAGACAAGGAAACCTGGAGGAGAACACCAAGGAGGAGGAGAACACCAAGGAGCGTCAGACACCATTACTAGGCCCCAACCAAAATAGTAGGGCAACTGCAGTGTTACATTAAAAACTACTTAATGAGAGCCTGAAGGTTGAAGCTCAGAAAAGGAAACCTGGAGGAGAACACCAAGGAGCGGCAGACACCGTTACTAGGCCCCAACCAATGTAGTAGGGCAACTGCTGTGTTATATGAACAACTACTTAATGAGATCCTGAAGGTTGAAGCTCAGACAAGGAAACCTGGAGGAGAATACCAAGGAGCGGCAGACACCGTTACTAGGCCCCAACCAAAGTAGTAGGGCAACTGCAGTGTTACATTAAAAACTACTTAATGAGAGCCTGAAGGTTGAAGCTCAGACAAGGAAACCTGGAGGAGAACACCAAGGAGCGGCAGACACCGTTACTAGGCCCCAACCAAAGTAGTAGGGCAACTGCAGTGTTACATTAAAAACTACTTAATGAGAGCCTGAAGGTTGAAGCTCAGACAAGGAAACCTGGAGGAGAACACCAAGGAGGAGGAGAACACGAAGGAGCGGCAGACACCGTTACTAGGCCCCAACCAAATTAGTAGGGCAACTGCAGTGTTACATTAACAACTACTTAATGAGAACCTGAAGGTTGAAGCTCAGCTTTTTCAGTGAAGGACAGCGTGATTGAGTGTCGCAGACAGACAAAGGTAGTATGTGTTAACTAAAAAAGTTGGCTCTATGCAGTTTTAAATTGGTTACAGGGGTACACAGGCAACATTGGTGTGGTCAGCAGAGGATAATTGGAAGGAGGGACCGCAGACAGACTTCCTAGGCCTAAAATAATAAAATAGGCTCTATGCAGCTTCCATTATGTGGCAGGGGTACACAGGCAGCATTGGTGTAGTCAGCGGAGGACAATTGGAAGGAGGGACCGCAGACAGACTTCATAGGCCCAAAATAATAAAATAGGCTCTATTCAGCTTAAATTTGGCTACAGGGGTACACAGGCAGCATTGGTGTGGTCAGCGGAGGACAATTGGAAGGAGGGACCGCAAACAGACTTCCTAGGCCTAAAATAATAAAATAGGCTCTATGCAGCTTCCATTATGTGGCAGGGGTACACAGGCAGCATTGGTGTGGTCAGCGGAGGACAATTGGAAGGAGGGACTGCAGGCAGACTTCCTAGGCCTAAAATAATAAAATAGGCTCTATGCAGCTTCCATTATGTGGCAGGGGTACACAGGCAGCATTGGTGTGGTCAGCAGAGGACAATTGGAAGGAGGGACCGCAGACAGACTTCCTAGGCCCAAAATAATAAAATAGGCTCTATGCAACTTAAATTTGGCTACAGGGGTACACAGGCAGCATTGGTGTGGTCAGCGGAGGACAATTGGAAGGAGGGACCGCAGACAGACTTCCTAGGCCTAAAATAATAAAATAGGCTATATGCAGCTTCCATTATGTGGCAGGGGTACACAGGCAGCATTGGTGTGGTCAGCGGAGGACAATTGGAAGGAGGGACCGCAGACAGACTTCCTAGGCCTAAAATAATAAAATAGGCTATATGCAGCTTCCATTATGTGGCAGGGGTATACAGGCAGCATTGGTGTGGTCAGCGGAGGACAATTGGAATGAGGGACCGCAGACAGACTTCCTAGGCCTAAAATAATAAAATAGGCTATATGCAGCTTCCATTATGTGGCAGGGGTACTCAGGCAGCATTGGTGTGGTCAGCGGAGGACAATTGGAAGGAGGGACCGCAGACAGACTTCCTAGGCCTAAAATAATAAAATAGGCTATATGCAGCTTCCATTATGTGGCAGGGGTACACAGGCAGCATTGGTGTGGTCAGCGGAGGACAATTGGAAGGAGGGACCGCAGACAGACTTCCTAGGCCCAAAATAGTAAAATAGGCTCTATGCAGCTTCCATTATGTGGCAGGGGTACACAGGCAGCATTGGTGTGGTCAGCGGAGGACAATTGGAAGGAGTGTCTGACACAGTAAGTACTCCCAAAAACTAAATTGATGTTAATGTATCCCAAAAAATAACAAACCCCCCCCCAAAAAAAACGGTGGCATACTTAGGTACAGGGGTGTGCTCCTATGCCGACTTTCAGACATTGTAATTTTGCGCAAAGTATTTACTGGTGTAAATGTAGGACAGGGCCCCTGACTATTTTAACTAGCATCATACATGTCAACAAATTGTTATTGTCTGTGCCAGCCATTGAAGGATTTCTGCGCATAGACTAAATAGTGGTGGAGCAGCGACAGATAATTTTGCAAGTGGTAGAGCACTGTTTGACCTGGGGGGGACACTCTCTCCTGGCCGGCGGTACAAGCCCAGGGCCCCTCATGTTACAACAGTGTGTCTGACGTTGGGTGCGCGCCACCACCGCCAGAGACACTTCATTGTACTATGAGGGACCAGTGCCGTCGACCAAAAGTGGGCACACCCACCTCTTCAGACAAACGGCACTCTGACGGGTGCTTGCACCAAGTGGCGAGACCACGGCCCCGTGGGGGGAGTTAGGCCATTTAGGGAGGTGTAAACATGTCGTATGCTGGACAAACAGCAGCTGCAAATTAAGAGATTGGAACTGTCAGTAAAACCAGTCCCAAAGCAAGACCTTTTTACAGGAAAGCTAGGTGTCAGCCGGGAAAGGAGGGGCAAAATAATTTGAAATCCATGAGTGGTTCATTTTAATGAAGGTTAGATCATCAACATTTTGGGTAGCCAGACGAGTCCTTTTTTCGGTCAGTATTGAACCAGCAGCACTGAATACTCTTTCTGATAGCACACTAGCTGCTGGGCAAGCAAGCTCCTGCAATGCATATTCGGCCAATTCAGGCCAGGTGTCTATTTTGGATGCCCAGTAATCAAAGGGGAATGACGGTTGAGGGAGAACATCGGCAGTGGAGGAAAAATAGTTAGTAACCATACTGGACAAATGTTGTCTCCTGTCACTTTGAATTGATGCTGCTGTACCTGTCATGTCTGCGGTCATTGCGAAATCACTCCACAACCTGGTCAGAAAACCCCTCTGTCCTACGCCACTTCTGATTTGTGCACCTCTAACACCTCTGCCCTGTTGCCCCCTGCAGCTCGTGTGAGAACCATCACCGGCGCTGTGTGCTGGGAATGCCCGAATCAAACGTTCTACAAGAGTAGCTTGTTTGGTTGCCAATTTGTTCGAGGTTCTCATGTGGCATGATATTTTGCAATTTGCCATTATAGCGAGGATCAAGGAGGCAGGCCAACCAGTAATCGTCATCGGTCATCATTTTTATAATGCGTGGGTCCCTTTTGAGGATACGCAAGGCATAATCCGCCATGTGGGCCAATGTTCCAGTTGTCAAGTCAGTGCATATGCTGGGTTGAGGAGCACTTTCTGGCAAATCAACGTCACTTGTCTCCCTCAAAGAACCTGAACCCGGCCTTGCACCGCCAGCAGTTTCTATTGCCCCCTGAGAAGCTTCCTCATCCAAAAAATACTCATCCCCATCATCCTCCTCGTCCTCCTTCTCTTCGCCCGCCACCTCGTCCTGTAGACTTCCCAGGGCAGACAATGGCTGACTGTCTTCAAGGCTTCCCTCGTCCTCGGCTGCAGACGCCTGCTCCTTTATGTGCGTCAAACTTTGCATCAGCAGACGCATTAGGGGGATGCTCATGCTTATTATGGCGTTGTCTGCACTAACCAGCCGTGTGCATTCCTCAAAACACTGAAGGACTTGACACAGGTCTTGGAGCTTCGACCACTGCAGAGCTGACAACTCCATGTCTGCCATCCAACTGCCTGCCCGTGTATGTGTATCCTCCCTCAAATACATAACAGCACGCCTCAGTTCGCACAGTCTCTGAAGCATGTGCAGTGTGGAGTTCCACCTTGTTGCAACGTCGATGATTAGGCGATGCTAGGGAAGGTTAAAAGACCGCTGATGGTTCTGCATACGGCTGGAGTGTACGGGCGAACGGCGGATGTGAGAGCAAATGGCTTTTCTGGAAAAAAAGTGTCGACTGGGTAGCTCGTAGCATGGTGCAGCGTAGTCCATCAGGGCTTTGAAAGCTTCGCTTTCAACTAACCGGTAGGGCATCATCTCTAACGAGATTAGTCTAGCAATGTGGGCATTCAAACCCTGTGTATGCGGATGCGAGGATGAGTGCTTCCTTTTCCTAACGAGAGTCTCATGTAGGGTGAGCTGGACTGGAGAGCTGCATAGGGTGGAACTAGCGGGGGTGCCGGTGGACATGGGTGACTGAGAGAGGGTTGGTGATGGTATCCTTGCTGTTGCCCTACATACAGTTTTTCCTACCACGAACCTGGTGATTCCCTGACTGCTTTGGCCTTGCGACGAAACCGCCACATTACCTGCAGGTGGTGTGGTAAACGGTGGGCTTACAGTGAGAGAAGGGATGTCGCGTTGCTGACTAGCTTCATTGTGAGAGGGTGCTACAACGTTAAGGGACGTTTGGTAGTTTGTCCAGGCTTGCAAGTGCATGGTGGTTAAATGTCTACGCATGCAACTTGTATTTAGATTTTTAACATTCTGACCTCTGCTGAAGGTCCTTGAGCATTTCTTACAGATGACTTTGCACTGATCATTGGGATCTTGGTTAAAAAAATTCCAGACTGCACTCTTCCTACTATCGGATACCTTTTCAGGCATTGCACACTGAGCTACTTTAACCGGATGGTCACGCTGTCCTACAACTGGTTTTGGTTTTGCCACACGTTTTTGGCCAGATAAGGGCCTGCCAGATGGAACCTGTTGCGATGTTGATGCCTGCTGCGGCTCCTCCTCCTCTGCTTCAGAGCTACTGCCGCCTGCACCCTGTTCCCCCAATGGCTGCCAATCGGGGTCAACAACTGGGTCATCTATGACCTCCTCTTCTATGTCCTGTGCACCTTCCTCTGGGTCACCGTGTAAGCCGGTGTATAGCGTTGGTGACGGGGCTCCATAGTCTCATCGGGGTCAGATTCTGGATCAGTACACTGCAAGGGCAATGTTCTGATCTGAGTCAAAGGAACAGCATAATAATCTGGCTGTGGCTGTGCATCTGTGCACTCCATGTCCGATTCATCTTGTAATGGGCATGGCCTGTTAACAATTTCCCTTTCTAACCCAGGCACGGTATGTGTAAAGAGCTACATGGAGTAACCTGTTGTGTCGCCTGACGCATCCTTCACTGTTGTTCTGGGTGAAGGACACAAGGAAGCGACTTGTTCCTGACTGGGAGCATCCACTGATGACGCACTGCTCTGACATTTGGCACTTTCCGAGGAGGAGGCGAAAGAGCTAGAGGCAGAGTCAGCAATGAAAGCCAATACTTGTTCCTCCTGCTCCGGCTTCAAAAGCGGTTTTCCTACTCCCAGAAAAGAGAGCCTTCGAGGCCTTGTGTAGCCAGACGATGATGCTGGCTCAACAACTTGAGACTTAGGGGCTATATTGCTTTTCCCACGACCACCTTATGCTCCACGACCACCACCACTACCATCATTACCAGCTGGCAATGAACGCCAACGGCCACGACCTCTTCCACCAGACTTCCTCATTCTTGGAAAAATGTAATCAAACTAACAACCGTTATGTGGTCCTGTAAAACCAGGTAGAAGGTGTACGTGAACTTGTTGTGAATTTAAATCTCCCTTTTTTATGTGTGGGAGAATGCAGGAAAAAATCAGGCCCACTCTATTACACTACACTGTTTGATTGGCAGAAAGAGGCTGGCAGATATGGCACTAACAGGACTGACGCAGATGCACACACTGGCAATAAAAATGTCCCTCATTATTAGTGTTGAGCATTCCGATACCGCAAGTATCGGGTATCGGCCGATACTTAGCGGTATCGGAATTCCGATACCGAGATCCGATACTTGCCGCGTATCGGATACCGGAATCGGAAGTTCCCAGGATTCAAACTGCACAAATTTGCATGAATTCAGCCAATGAGAATGATTCCAAGTGTGGGCACATCCTGTTCAGCATGGAGGGAATGAAACTACTGGCAAGGCTGTGATTGGCTGCTGAAATGATGTCATGCTGCAGTTTAAAAGTCGCTGGCGCCATTTTGCGCTCACTCTGCTGTGAATTCAGTTAGTGACAGGATGCTGTTTGCTGACTGAGGGCCAGTTTAGAGATAGCGATTTGCTTCATTGTTCTTTTCCAAGGCTAATTTAGCAACCGCTGTGTTCACCTACTAATCACCTTGCTTTTGCCTTGCAGCGCTGTTTTCACAGCGATCTGCAAGGTCTGTGTGTGTGTGTGTGTGTGTGTGAGTGCAGCCCACTCTCTAGTCTGTGTGCAGCCATAGGCCATAGCTGGTTGTATTCAGTTCAGGGAGGGTGGTTCATTGCCTCATACTGTTCTTTTTTTTTTTTTCAAGTAGTATAGTCTGCTGCTCATTTTTTCTAATAATTCCTATTAGTGACTTTCCACCCGTATCCAGCTAACTTGTGGAAAAACACTAGATAGGATAACGTAGAGGAGTGTTTTTGGGCCTTGCAGCGCCGTTTACGGCTGTCTGCACGGTCTCCGTGTGACAGCAGCTCGCCCTGTAGTCTGTGAGCAGCCATAGCCTGGTTGTATCCAGCTCAGGGTTCTTTACTGCGTCATACCGTAAAATCAATTTTCCTTTTGTTTTAAGTAGTGTACTCTGCTGCTCATTTTTTCTAATAATTCCTATTAGTGACTTTCCACCCGTATCCAGCTAACTTGTGGAAAAACACTACATAGGATAAAGTAGAGGAGGTTTTTTGGGCCTTGCAGCGCTGTTTATGGCTGTCTGCACGGTCTCCGTGTGACTGCAGCTCGCCCTGTAGTCTGTGAGCAGCCATAGCATGGTTGTATCCAGCTCAGGGTTCTTCACTGCGTCATACCGTAAAATCAATTTTCCTTTTGTTTTAAGTAGTGCAGGCTGCTGCACATTTTTTCCAAAAATTCCTATTAGTGTCTTTCCACCCGTGTCCAGCTAACGTGTGGAAAAACACTACATAGGATAACGTAGAGGAGGGTTTTTGGGCCTTGCAGCGCCGTTTACGGCTGTCTGCACGGTCTCCATGTGACTGCAGCTCTCTCTGTTGTCAGTTCAGCCCCCCAAAAATAAATAAATAATAAAGTTCACCAAACACACCACTTTACATTTATGTAGGCCACATTAGCTCATATTAAAGTCTAGTCCACACTTTAGAAAATTAGTGTTTCTTATACCTGTTAGGAGCTGTTCAGGAATAAGCACACAAAGCCGTTACCCGTTACTTTTCTGCTTATCTTTATCAGTCAACCAAGATGAAGAAGGCAGGGAGTAAGGCACGTGGGCGTGGGCGCGGAGCAGGGAGAGGACGTGGGGATTCTGTGCCTGCTGCGGGCACCGGTGACTCCTCAGCGGAGTTAGAAAAACACACTGAAGAGCTAGGCCAACCAACAGCGGCAGCTACCACCTCTTCAGCTCGTGTTGCCTCTTCCTCCAGCTCACACGCAGCTGGTTCGGCTTCCTCCCAGGATCGCCATGGAAGAACCTCTGGCCCTGTTGTCCAGAGACCCACTGTAATTCCACCCGCAGCACCACGTTCCCAGTCATCCACACACTCCCATCCCAGTCTACAGCCATCGGTAGTACAGGCATGGGAGAAAAGGTGGCCTTTCTCGTCAAACCACCCACGAGCACAGGCTCTGACTGCAGGCATTGCCAAACTTCTGTCACTGGAAATGCTGTCATTCAGGCTGATGGAGACTGACAGCTTCCGTGACTTGATGTCATTGGCAGTCCCACAGTACAATGTGCCCAGCCGCTTTTACTTCAGCAGGCAAGCTGTCCCTGCCCTGCACAAGCATGTGGAGGGACACATAAAACACGCGCTACTGAACACTGTCAGTAGCAAGGTCCACCTCACCACCGATGCATGGACCAGTCAACATGGACAGGGGCGATACCTTTCCCTCACTGCCCATTGGGTTAATGTTGTTGAGCCGGGTACAGATCGTGCGAGTGACGCAGGACGTGTCCTGCCCACTCCAAGGATTGCAGGAATCCATTCTGTACGCTTTGACTCCTCCTCTTACACCAGTTCCTCAGAATCATCGCTGCAGGAGCCGTCACAGTCCACCTCCACATGGATCCGTGATGAACGTTTACCTGTTATGACCGACATGAGCACAGCCGTGGCCAAACGTCAACAGGCCGTCTTGAAATTAATTTCTTTGGGGAATCGAAGCCACACAGCGCAGGAGCTCTGGAATGCCATCAAGCAGGAGAGCGATGTGTGGTTTGTGGCAGCGAATCTCCAGCCAGGCATGGTAGTGTGTGATAATGGCCGAAATCTGGTGGCAGCTCTGGGCCTCGGCAACCTCACTCACATCCCATGTCTGGCACATGTGCTCAATTTGGTTGTGCAGAGTCTTTTGAGGGACTATCTGGATCTTGATGCACTACTGCACAAGGTCCGCCTAGAGTGTGCTCACTTGCGGCGTTCCAGCACGGCAAAATCGCGCATTGCGGCTCTGCAGCGCCGACACCGCCTGCCGGAACATCGCATCATATGTGACCTACCTACCAGGTGGAATTCCACGTTACATATGTTGGAGCGGTTGTGTGAGCAGCAGCAAGCTGTAATGGAGTACCAGCTGCATCAGGCGCAAAGAAGTCGCACTCCGCGCCGTTCAGACTTCACAACCACAGAGTGGGCCACTATGAAGGACGTCTGCCAGGTTTTGCGTCCCTTCGATTATTCCACACGGATGGCGAGTGCAGATGATGCACTAGTCAGCATGACTGTCCCCCTTATCTGCCTGCTTGAAAAATTACTGCAAGCGCTAAGGGATGATGTTGTGGAAGAGGTGGAGGATGAGGATTCACCATTTCCATCATCTTCTGGACAGTCAGCGCCACGTGGTTCCTCACAAACGCGTAGGCAGGGGACACTTTGTGAGGAGGATGAGGAGGAGTCAATGGAGGAGGAAGACATCCGTCCAGAGGAGGGAGTTACACAATTGTCCAGTACTCAGTGTGTACAGCGAGGGTGGGGTGATGACGAGCGGGCAGAGATCATGCCTCCAGCAGGGGACAGCGTTTCTTGGGCAGTTGGCAGTCTGCAGCACATGGTGGATTACATGCTGCAGTGCCTGAGAAACGACCGCCGCATCGCCCACATTCTCAACATGTCTGATTATTGGGTGTTCACCCTCCTCGATCCTCGCTACCGGGACAACGTAGAAAGCCTCATCACACCGTTGAACCGGGAGCGAAAAATGCGGGAGTACCAAGACACACTGGTGAATTCCATCATCTTCTCCAGTCCAACTGAGAGAAGTCCTGCTAGTGCATTACAAAGCAGCTCAGTGCGTCCAGGCAGTAGAGGAGGCTCTGCACAAAGAGGGAGCAGAAGCAGTGCCTCTGCCCAAGGCAAGACCAGTATGGCCCAACTGTGGAACAGTTTTGTATGCCCGCCACAAAAGTCTACACCATCACAGACGGCTCCAGTCAGCAGGAGGCAACGGTTCCGTCAGATGGTGACAGACTACATGTCTTGCCCTCTTGCTGTACTCCCAGATGGCTCTTCCCCTTTCAAGTTTTGGGACTCAAAGCTGGATACATGGCCAGAGCTAAGCCAGTATGCATTGGAGGTGCTGGCTTGCCCTGCGGCTAGTGTATTATCAGAACGCGTCTTTAGTGCTGCAGGTGGTGTACTAACTGACCGTCGCATGCGACTATCCTCCGATAACGTTGACCGGCTTACTTTCCTGAAAATGAACAAGGCCTGGATCTCGCAGGAATTTGCCACTCCTCTTCCTCATTAAATAATTAGGTGACTGTCTACAGTATCCAGGTCTCCTGTTGTGTTCATCTTTCTACCACCTGAACTTAAAATCCTGGGCTCCAACACCGCCAGTTGAGGCTTAGAAGTGCCGTCTGCACAGTCAAAACATACGACCCAGTGTTATTGGGTTTCAGTAACGTCAGCTGATCCCCAGCTGTGTAGCCGGCAATGTGTCCTGCGACCGCCACGCTGACACAACAACTTAAATGTAAGGGAACCTGTCCCCCCCCCAAGGCGTTTGTTACTGAAAGAGCCACCTTGTGCAGCAGTAATGCTGCACAAGGAAAAGGTAGCTATTTTTGTTTAGCTCCTTGCACACGCAGAACTTAACACTTATAAAATATGTCCACTGATACTGTAAAACCGTCCCGTAGGTGGGACTTTCCTTCGTAATGTGACGCAGCACAGCCGTCATTCCTACCCCCTTGGCACCGTGCGCCGGCTCCTCAGCGTTGTTTGATTCTGTCCCGAAGCCTGCGCTGTTATGTTATCCCTTGGCCAGGCACACTTAGCGCTGCCCCTCTTCTGACATCATTTGGTGTCAACCTGACTGCGCCTGTGCATCCGCGCTGGCCGAGATCCCGCCTCGCAGTGTCTTCTGATTTAATCACACTGCGGGCCTGGGATCCATGGGCATGCGCAGTGCATATCTTCACCTCCGCCTCTCACTCATCTCCCTTTGCCTTCTTCAGACTGTGCGCCGTCAGCTGATCCCTAATAGCATGCCACGGCCGTGACACCACACAGTCTGAAGAAGCCGGAGGGAGGGGAGTGAGAAGCGAGGATATGCACTGCGCATGGCCACGGATCCCAGGCCCGCGGTGGGAATACATTAGACAACACTGCGAGGCGGGATCTCGGCCAGCGCGGACGCACAGGCGCAGCCAGACTGACACCAAATGATGTCAGAAGATGGGCAGCGCTAAGTGTGCCTGGCCAAGGGATAACATAACAGCGCAGGCTCCGGGACGGAATTAAACAACGCTGAGGAGCCGGGGCACGGCGCCAAGGGGGTAGGAATGACGGCTGTGCTGCGTTATATTACGAAGGAAAGTCCCACCTCCGGGACGGTCTCATGTTATCAGGGGACACATTTTATAAGTGTTTAGTTCTGTGTTTGCAAGGAGCATAATGAAAAGAGCCACCTTTTCCTTTTGCATCCTTTGTGCTGCACAAGCTGGCTCTTTCAGCTACAAACGCCTTGGGGGGGGGTTAAAGGTTCCCTTTCGACTTTCTCCAATCAGGCTTCGGCCTACACTGTGTTCCTCTGCTCCTCCTGCTGTCCCTGGGCTCCAACACCGCTAGTTGGTGCCTGGAAGTGCTGTCCACACAGTCAACACTTGCTGCCATGTTATTGGGGTTCAGTAACGTCAGCTGTTCCCCAGCTGTGTGTGTGGCAATCCCTCCTATCTCCTCCACCTCCTCCTCCTCCTTCTGTCCCTGGGCTCCAACACCGCTAGTTGTTGTCTGGAAGTGCTGTCCGCACAGTCAACAGTCGCTCCTCTGTTATTGGGGTTCAGTAACGTCAGCTGTTCCCCAGCTGTGTGTGTGGCAATCCCTCCTCTCTCCTCCACCTCCTCCTCCTTCTGTCCCTGGGCTCCAACACCGCTAGTTGTTGTCCGGAAGTGCTGTCCGCACAGTCAACAGTCGCTCCTCTGTTATTGGGGTTCAGTAACGTCAGCTGTTCCCCAGCTGTGTGTGTGGCAATCCCTCCTCTCTCCTCCACCTCCTCCTCCTCCTTGTGTCCCTGGGCTCCAACACCGCTAGTTGTTGTCCGGAAGTGCTGTCCGCACAGTCAGCAGTCACTCCTCTGTTATTGGGGTTCAGTAACGTCAGCTGTTCCCCAGCTGTGTGTGTGGCAATCCCTCCTCTCTCCTCCACCTCCTCCTCCTCCTTCTGTCCCTGGGCTCCAACACTGCTAATTGTTGTCTGGAAGTGCTGTCCGCACAGTCAACAGTTGCTCCTCTGTTATTGGGGTTCAGTAACGTCAGCTGTTCCCCAGCTGTGTGTGTGGCAATCCCTCCTCTCTCCTCCACCTCCTCCTCCTTCTGTCCCTGGGCTCCAACACCGCTAGTTGTTGCCTGGAAGTGCTGTCCGCACAGTCAACAGTCGCTCCTCTGTTATTGGGGTTCAGTAACGTCAGCTGTTCCCCAGCTGTGTGTGTGGCAATCCCTCCTCTCTCCTCCACCTCCTCCTCCTTCTGTCCCTGGGCTCCAACACCGCTAGTTGTTGCCTGGAAGTGCTGTCCGCACAGTCAACAGTCGCTCCTCTGTTATTGGGGTTCAGTAACGTCAGCTGTTCCCCAGCTGTGTGTGTGGCAATCCCTCCTATCTCCTCCACCTCCTCCTCCTCCTTCTGTCCCTGGGCTCCAACACCGCTAGTTGTTGTCTGGAAGTGCTGTCCGCACAGTCAACAGTCGCTCCTCTGTTATTGGGGTTCAGTAATGTCAGCTGTTCCCCAGCTGTGTGTGTGGCAATCCCTCCTCTCTCCTCCACCTCCTCCTCCTCCTTCTGTCCCTGGGCTCCAACACCGCTAGTTGTTGTCTGGAAGTGTTGTCCGCACAGTCAACAGTCGCTCCTCTGTTATTGGGGTTCAGTAACGTCAGCTGTTCCCCAGCTGTGTGTGTGGCAATCCCTCCTCTCTCCTCCACCTCCTCCTCCTCCTTCTGTCCCTGGGCTCCAACACCACTAGTTGTTGTCTGGAAGTGCTGTCCGCACAGTCAACAGTCCCTCCTCTGTTATTGGGGTTCAGTAACGTCAGCTGTTCCCCAGCTGTGTGTGTGGCAATCCCTCCTCTCTCCTCCACCTCCTCCTCCTTCTGTCCCTGGGCTCCAACACTGCTGGTTGTTGTCCAGAAGTGCTGTCCGCACAGAGCCAAACACCTCGCCAATGTGTTAGTGGGGTTCAGTAATGCCTGCTGCTCCCCTGCTGTGTATATGGCAACGTGTCATGCGACCGCCACGCAGGCACAACAACTTAAATTTAAGGGAACCTGTACCCCCCCCAGGCGTTTGTTACTGAAAGAGCCACCTTGTGCAGCAGTAATGATGCAAAAGGAAAAAGTGCCTCTTTTCGTGGTGCTCCTTGCACATGCTGAACCTAACACTTATGAAATGTGTCCCCTCACACCGTTAAACCGTCCAGTAGGTGGAACTTTCATTTGTCATGTGATGCAGCACAGCCATCATTCTTACCCCCTTGGCACCGTGCGCCGCCTCCTCAGCATTGTTTGAATCTGTCCCGGAGCCTGCGCTGTTATGTTAGCCCTTGGCCAGGCACACTTAGCGCTGCCCGTCTTCTGATATTATTTGGTGTCAGGCTGGCTGCGCCTGTGCGTCCGCGCTGGCCGAGATCCCACCTCGCAGTGTCTTCTGATTTAATCCCACTGCGGGCCTGTGATCCATGGACATGCGCAGTGCATATCTTAACCTCCGGCTCTCACTCATCTCACTACGCCTTATTCAGACCGTGCGCCGTCAGCTGATCCCTAATAGCATGCCACGGCCGTGACGCCACACAGTATGAAGAAGCCCTAGGGAGGGGAGTGAGAGGCGAGGATATGCACTGCTCATGCCCATGGATCACAGGTCCGCAGAGTGATTACATTAGATGACACAGCGAGGCGGGATCTTGGCCAGCGCGGCCACACAGGCGCAGCCAGCCTGACACCAAATGATGTCAGAAGACGGGCAGCGCTAAGTGTGCCTGGCCAAGGGCTAACATAACAGCGCAGGCTCCGGGACAGATTCAAACAACGCTGAGGAGGCGGCGCACGGTGCCAAGGGGGTAAGAATGACGGCTGTGCTGCGTCACATGACAAATGAAAGTTCCACCTACCGGACGGTTTAACGGTGTGAGGGGACACATTTCATAAGTGTCAAGTTCAGCATTTGCAAGGACCATAATTAAAAGAGCTAAGTTTACCTTTTTCAGCATTAGTGCTGTACAAGATGGCTCCTTCAGCTACAAATGCCTGGGGGGGGGGGGTTAAAGGTTCCCATTCAACTTGCTCCAGTGCAGGCTTCGGCCTACACTCTGCTCTTCCTGCTGACCCTGGGCTCTAACACCGCCAGTTGGCGCCCGGAAGTGCTAGCTACACAGAGCAAAACACCAGCCAATGTGTCAGTGGGGTTCAGCACCGCCAGCTGTTCCCCTGCTGTGTAGCTGGCAACGTGTCCTGGAACAGCCACGCAGACACAAAGCTGCCGCCAGTGCAGGCTTCGGCCTAAACTCTGCTCCCTCTACTCCTCCTGCTGACCCTGGGCTCTAACACCGCCAGTTGGGGCCCCAAAGTTCTGGCTGCACAGAGCCAAACACCTCGCCAATGTGTCAGTGGGGTTCAGCACCGCCAGCTGTTCCCCTGCTGTGTAGCCGGCAACGTGTCCTGCAACAGCCACGCAGACACAAAGCTGCCGCCAGTGCAGGCTTCGGCCTACACTCTGCTCCCTCTCCTCCTGCTGACCCTGGGCTCTAACACCGCCAGTTGGCGCCCGGTACTGCTAGCTGCACAGAGAAAAACACCAGCCAATGTGTCAGTGGGGTTCAGCACCGCCAGCTGTTCCCCTGCTGTGTAGCCGGCATCGTGTCCTGCAAAAGCCACGCAGACACAAGAACTGAAATTGAAGGGAACCTGTCACCCCTCCCCCAGGCGTTTGTATGTTTTACAGCCACCTTGTACAGCAGTAATGCTGCATGTGTGCAAGGTGGCTCATAAACTTATTCTCCTTGCACACGTGGAATGGAACATGTCTACAATGTGTCCCCTGAGACCATTAAAACATCCCTGAGGTGTGACTTTCCTTTGTAATGACACGCAACGACCCCCTTGGTAGCGCAGCCCTTCTTCTGACATCATTGTTTGGCTGGCTGCACCTCTGCGGCCGCCCTGCCCCACACAAGACCCCTCGGTGTCTTATTTATTTTGACTGCGAGGGTGTGATTGACGGGCATGAGCAGTGCATATCTTCGCCAGGCTGTCACTCAGCTCCTTCCGCCTTCTTCAGACTGTGCGGCTTCATGGCCGTGGCATGCGATAAGGGATCAGCTGACGCCGCACAGTCTGTAGCAGGTGTAAGGACTCGAGCGAGAGGCGAACATATGTACTGCGCCAGGCCATGAATCCCAGCCCCGCAGTGTGAAACACTGTAAAGGGACTGCGGGGCTTGGATTCATGGGCATCGCGAACTGCACCGGCCGACATGAAATGATGTCAGAAGACGGGCAGAGCAGGGCCAAGGGATAACGCAACAAAGCAGACTCCTGTACATCAAAATGCGATGCTCAGGAGGCCGCGCCCAGCACCAAGGTGGTATTTTTGCCAGCTGTGCTGCGTCTCATTACGAAGGGAACTCCCGCCTCCAAGACAGATTGACTGTATAAGGGCCAAAATGTTGTACGTGTTTCATTCAGCTTGTGCAAGGAACAAAATTAAAAGAGCAACCTTTGACTTGTGCAGCACTACTACTGCATAAGGCGTGGCTCTTCTAGTTTGTAACACCTGAGGGGGGTTAAAGGTTACCTTTAAAATTGGTTCAATTAGGCTTCGGCCTACACTCTGCTCCCCCTGCAGAGCCTGGGCTCTAACACCGCCAGTTGGGGCCCCGAAGTGCTGGCTGCACAGAGCCAAACACCTCGCCAATGTGTCAGTGGGGTTCAGCACCGCCAGCTGTTCCCCTGCTGTGTAGCTGGCAACGTGTCCTGCAACAGCCACGCAGACACAAAGCTGCCGCCAGTGCAGGCTTCGGCCTACACTCTGCTCCCTCTCCTCCTGCTGACCCTGGGCTCTAACACCGCCAGTTGGCGCCCGGTACTGCTAGCTGCACAGAGAAAAACACCAGCCAATGTGTCAGTGGGGTTCAGCACCGCCAGCTGTTCCCCTGCTGTGTAGCCGGCATCGTGTCCTGCAAAAGCCACGCAGACACAAGAACTGAAATTGAAGGGAACCTGTAGCCCCTCCCCCAGGCGTTTGTATGTTTTACAGCCACCTTGTACAGCAGTAATGCTGCATGTGTGCAAGGTGGCTCATAAACTTATTCTCCTTGCACACGTGGAACGGAACACGTCTACAATGTGTCCCCTGAGACCATTAAAACGTCCCTGAGGTGTGACTTTCCTTTGTAATGACACGCAACGACCCCCTTGGTAGCGCAGCTCTTCTTCTGACATCATTGTTTGGCTGGCTGCGCCTCTGCGGCCGCCCTGCCCCACACAAGACCCCTCGGTGTCTTATTTATTTTGACTGCGAGGGTGTGATTGACGGGCATGAGCAGTGCATATCTTCGCCAGGCTGTCACTCAGCTCCTTCCGCCTTCTTCAGACTGTGCGGCTTCATGGCCGTGGCATGCGATAAGGGATTAGCTGACGCCGCACAGTCTGTAGCAGGTGTAAGGACCCGAGCGAGAGGCGAACATATGTACTGCGCCAGGCCATGAATCCCAGCCCCGCAGTGTGAAACACTGTAAAGACACTGCGGGGCTAGGATTCATGGGCATCGCGAACCGCACCGGCCGACATGAAATGATGTCAGAAGACGGGCAGCGCATGACCAAGGGATAACGCAACAACGCAGACTCCTGTACATCAAAATGCGATGCTCAGGAGGCCGCGCCCAGCACCAAGGTGGTATTTTTGCCAGCTGTGCTGCGTCTCATTACGAAGGGAACTCCCGCCTCCAAGACAGATTGACTGTATAAGGGCCAAAATGTTGTACGTGTTTCATTCAGCTTGTGTAAGGAACAAAATTGAAAGAGCAACCTTTGACTTGTGCAGCACTACTGCTGCATAAGGCGTGGCTCTTCTAGTTTGTAACACCTGAGGGGGGGGGTTAAAGGTTATCTTTAAAATTGGTTCAATTAGGCTTCGGCCTACACTCTGCTCCCCCTGCAGAGCCTGGGCTCTAACACCGCCAGTTGGTGCCCCTAAGTGCTGGCTGCACAGAGCCAAACACCTCGCCAATGTGTCAGTGGGGTTCAGCACCACCAGCTGTTCCCCTGCTGTGTAGCCGGCAACGTGTCCTGCAACAGCCACGCAGACACAAAGCTGCCGCCAGTGCAGGCTTCGGCCTACACTCTGCTCCCTCTCCTCCTGCTGACCCTGGGCTCTAACACCGCCAGTTGGTGCCCGGTACTGCTAGCTGCACAGAGAAAAACACCAGCCAATGTGTCAGTGGGGTTCAGCACCGCCAGCTGTTCCCCTGCTGTGTAGCCAGCATCGTGTCCTGCAAAAGCCACGCAGACACAAGAACTGAAATTGAAGGGAACCTGTCACCCCTCCCCCAGGCATTTGTATGTTTTACAGCCACCTTGCACAGCAGTAATGCTGCATGTGTGCAAGGTGACTCATAAACTTATTCTCCTTGCACACGTGGAACGAAACACGTCTACAATGTGTCCCCTGAGACCATTAAAACGTCCCTGAGGTGTGACTTTCCTTTGTAATGACACGCAACGATCCCCTTGGTAGCGCAGCCCTTCTTCTGACATCATTGTTTGGCTGGCTGCGCCTCTGCGGCCGCCCTGCCCCACACAACGCCCCTCGGTGTCTTATTTATTTTGACTGCGAGGGTGTGATTGACGGGCATGAGCAGTGCATATCTTCGCCAGGCTGTCACTCAGCTCCTTCCGCCTTCTTCAGACTGTGCGGCTTCATGGCCGTGGCATGCGATAAGGGATCAGCTGACGCCGCACAGTCTGTAGCAGGTGTAAGGACCCGAGCGAGAGGCGAACATATGTACATAGGGTTGAGCAAAATGGGTCGGCCATTTTCAGAAGTCGCCGACTTTTGGCAAAGTCGGGTTTCATGAAACCCGACCTGACCCCTGTGTGGGGTCGGCCATGAGGTCGGCGATCTTCTGAATCTGGTATCGGAATTCCGATACCGAGTTCCGATATGTTTGCGATATCGGAAATCGGTATCGGAATCCACATTTAAGTGTAAAATAAGAATTAAAATAAAAAATATTGATATACTCACCTCTCCGACGCAGCCTGGACATCGCCGCTGGTAACCGGCATCTTCCGTTCCTAAGAATGGCGCTTGAAAGACCTTTCGATGACGTCATGGCTTGTGATTGGTCGCGGCCGCCCACATGACCGCTCAGCGACCAATCACAAAGCCGTGACGTAATTTTCAGGTCCTAAATTCCTCATTCTAGGAATTTAGGACATGAGAATTACGTCATGGCTTTTGAGCGGTCACATGGGCCGCCGCGACCAATCACAAGCCGTGACGTCATCAAAAGGTCCTTCACGCGCTCATTCTTAAGAAGGAAGGCTGCCGGAAAGAAGCAGGGCGCGTCCGAGGGTGAGTATATACCTAATAGGAATATACTCACCCTCGGCTTCTTTCCGGCAGCCTTCCTTCTTAAGAATGAGCGCTAGTTTGTAACACCTGAGGGGGGGTTAAAGGTTACCTTTAAAATTGGTTCAATTAGGCTTCGGCCTACACTCTGCTCCCCCTGCAGAGCCTGGGCTCTAACACCGCCAGTTGGTGCCCTGAAGTGCTGGCTGCACAGAGCCAAACACCTCGCCAATGTGTCAGTGGGGTTCAGCACCGCCATCTGTTCCCCTGCTGTGTAGCCGGCATCGTGTCCTGCAAACGCCACGCAGACACAACAGACCTACAAATGCCTCCAGTGCAGGCTTCGGCCTACACTCTGCTCCCCCTGCTGACCCTTTGCTCCAACACCGCTAGTTGGGGCTCTAGGAAGACAAGCTTGAATAGGTCCCCATCCTGGTTCCAGCACTGTCAGCTGGTTCCGGGCAGAGCCTTTGGCTTAGGTGCCTCCTTCTGGGTATCCGAGTTCCACCAACGTCAGGTGGTCCTTGGTAGTGCTTTCAGGCATGGGTACCTCCTGCTAAGTAACCGGGTTCCAGTAGCGTCAGCTGGTCCTCGGTAGTTCCATTGGCTCTTGGACCTTCGGCTACCCATCCGGGTTCCAGTACCTTCAGCTGGTTCTCGGCAGTGTCTTTTGCTCTTGTACCTTCTGCTCCCCATCCTGGTTCCAGTACCGTCAGCTGGTTCCGGGCAGAGCCTTTGGCTTAGGTGCCTCCCTCTGGGTATCCGAGTTCCACCAACGTCAGGTGGTCCTTGGTAGTGCTTTCAGGCACGGGTACCTCCTGCTTAGTAACCGGGTTCCAGTAATGTCAGCTGGTCCTCGGTAGTTCCATTGGCTCTTGGACCTTCGGGTAGCCATCCGAGTTCCAGTTCCATCAGCTGTTTCTCGGCATTTTCTCAGCCTTCTTGTACCTTCTGCTACATTTCCAAGTTCAAGACCCTAAAGACGACGACCCGGAAGACCACCCCTAAGATGACGACGACACCAGAGACGACAACCACTGAGATGACGACGACCCTGGAGACGATGACCCTGAAGACCACCCCGATGACGACGACCCCAGAGACGACGACCCTGGAGACGACGACGACCTGGAAGACCGAGAAGCAGAAGAACAAGAGGCTGCAGAACAAAGAGCAGAAGAACATTAAGCATAAGACTAAATATCAGAGCAAAAGATATTATCTAAATTATAAGCAGAAGAAGACTAAGCAGTGTATGGGGGTGAGTCCGTTCCTCCTCGTGGTGCCCCTGGATAAAGCCTGATGCTGCAGGCCAAATTGAACGCGGACAAATGTAACTGTTTTGTGACAGGCAGAACGGAAGGTGTAATCTTCAAACTTTTATAGATAACAACTACGGGAATGCCTGTCACAAATAAGAATATGATGAAGAAGTTGAATATGAAGAAGATAATCTAATATATAATTGCCTAGAATACTACTTCCTGCAATTTGTGCCAACTTCCGTGGCTTTGTCCGGAGCTATTGTCCAGAGCTATTGTCCGGAGCTATTGTCCGGAGCTAATGTCCGGAGATAAGTGACGTCACCAGTGTCCTACACCCAGGCAGAGCACAGGGGCCCCAGGCAGCATATGGGGCCCCAGGCAGAGCACAGTGGCCCCAGGCAGAGCACAGGGGCCCCAGGCAGCATATGGGGCCCCAGGCAGAGCACAGGGGCCCCAGGCAGCATATGGGGCCCCAGGCAGAGCACAGTGGCCCCAGGCAGAGCACAGGGGCCCCAGGCAGAACATGGGGCCCCAGGCAGAGCACAGGGGCCCCAGGCAGAGCACAGGGGCCCCAGGCAGCATATGGGGCCCCAGGCAGAGCACAGGGGTCCCAGGTAGCATATGGGGCCCCAGGCAGAGCACAGGGGCCCCAGGCAGAGCACAGGGGCCCCAGGCAGAACATGGGGCCCCAGGCAGAGCACAGGGGCCCCAGGCAGAGCACAGGGGCCCCAGGCAGCATATGGGGCCCCAGGCAGAGCACAGGGGCCCCAGGCAGAGCACAGGGGCCCCAGGCAGCATATGGGGCCCCAGGCAGAGCACAGGGACCCCAGGCAGCATATGGGGACAAAGGCAGAGCACAGTGGCCCCAGGCAGAGCACAGGGGCCCCAGGCAGAACATGGGGCCCCAGGCAGAGCACAGGGGCCCAAGGCAGAGCACAGGGGCCCCAGGCAGCTTATGGGGCCCCAGGCAGAGCACAGGGGCCCCAGGCAGCATATGGGGCCCCAGGCAGAGCACAGTGGCCCCAGGCAGCATATGGGGCCCCAGGCAGAGCACAGTGGCCCCAGGCAGAGCACAGGGGCCCCAGGCAGCATATGGGGCCCCAGGCAGAGCATAGTGGTCCCAGGCAGAGCACAGGGGCCCCAGGCAGCTTATGGGGCCCCAGGCAGAGCACAGTGGCCCCAGGCAGAACATGGGGCCACAGGCAGAGCACAGTGGCCCCAGGCAGAGCACAGGGGCCCCAGGCAGAGCACAGGGGCCCCAGGCAGC
The DNA here is from genome assembly GCF_051348905.1 of Ranitomeya variabilis. NCBI lineage: Eukaryota > Metazoa > Chordata > Amphibia > Anura > Dendrobatidae > Ranitomeya > Ranitomeya variabilis. The sequence goes on along the minus strand of NC_135233.1, from coordinate 46,834,351 downwards.
ATATGGGGCCCCAGGCAGAGCACAGTGGCCCCAGGCAGAGCACACACCAAATCGGAGGCCGAGGGGACCCGCCAACCAAATCGGAGGCCGAGGGGCCCCGCCAACCAAATCGGAGGCCGAGGAGCCCTGCCCACCAAATCGAAGACCGAGCGGCCCCGCCCACCAAAGCGGAGGCCGTGGGGCCCGGCCCCGCCCACCAAAGCGGAGGCCGAGGGGCCCCGACCACCACATCGGAGGCCGAGGGGCCCCGCCCACCAAATCGGAGGCCGAGGGTCCCCGCCCACCAAATCGGAGGCCGAGGGTCCCCGCCCACCAAATCGGAGGCCGAGGGTCCCCGCCCACCAAATCGGAGGCCGAGGGGCCCCGCCCACCAAATCGGAGGCGGGGGTCCCCGCCCTCCAAATCGGAGGCCGAGGGGCCCCGCCCACCACATCGGAGGCCGAAGGGCCCCACCCACCAAATCGGAGGCCGAGGGTCCCCGCCCACCAAATCGGAGGCCGAGGGTCCCCGCCCACCAAATCGGAGGCCGAGGGTCCACACCATCCAAATCGGAGGCCGACGGGCCCCACCCACCAAAGCGGAGGCCGAGGGTCCCCGCCCACCAAATCGGAGGCCGAGGGTCCCCGCCCACCAAATCGGAGGCCGAGGGTCCCCGCCCACCAAATTGGAGGCCGAGGGTCCTCGCCCACCAAATTGGAGGCCGAGGGGCCCCACCAACCAAATCGGAGGCCGAGGAGCCCCGCCCACCAAATCGAAGGTCGAGGGGCCCCGCCCACAAAAGTGGAGGCCGAGGGGCCCCACACACCAAATCGGAGGCCGAGGGACCCCGCCCACCAAATCGAAGGCCGAGCGGCCCCGCCCACCAAAGCGGAGGCCGAGGGGCCCGGCCCCGCCCACCAAAGCGGAGGCCGAGGGGCCCTGACCACCACATCAGAGGCCGAGGGGCCCCGACCACCAAATCGGAGGCCGAGGGGCCCCGCCCACCAAATCAGAGGCCGAGGGTCCCCGCCCACCAAATCGGAGGCCGAGGGGCCCCGCCCACCAAATCGGAGGCCGAGGGTCCCCGCCCACCAAATCGGAGGCCGAGGGTCCCCGCCCACCAAATCGGAGGCCGAGGGGCCCCGCTCACCAAATCGGAGGCCGGGGGTCCCCGCCCACCACATCGGAGGCCGAGGGGCCCCGCCCACCACATCGGAGGCCAATGGGCCCCGCCCACCAAATCGGAGGCCGATGGGCCCCGCCCACCAAATCGGAGGCCGATGGGCCCCGCCCACCAAATCGGAGGCCGAGGGTCCCCGCCCACCAAATCGGAGGCCGAGGGTCCCCGCCCACCAAATCGGAGGCCGAGGGTCCCCGCCCACCAAATCGGAGGCCGAGGGTCCCCGCCCACCAAATCGGAGGCCGAGGGTCCCCGCCCACCAAATCGGAGGCCGAGGGTCCACACCAACCAAATCGGAGGCCGAGGGGCCCCGCCCACCAAATCGAAGGCCGAGGGGCCCCGCCCACCAAAGCGGAGGCCGAGGGTCCCCGCACACCAAATCGGACGCAGAGGGACCCCGCCCACCAAATCGGAGGCCGAGAGGCCCCGCCCACCAAAGCGGAGGCCGAGGGTCCCCGCCCACCAAATCGGAGGCCGAGGGCTTCACAGAAGTTTATAATGTGGAGCCGTAAAAAAAATTAATATTAATTTTCACAAAAAATGATCTTTTTGCCCCAAATTTTTTATTTTCCCAAGGGTAGCAGGATAAATTGGACCCCAAAAGTTGTTGTGCAATTTGTCCTGAGTACGCTGATACTTCATATATGGGGATAAACCACTGTTTGGGCGCATGGCAGAGCTCGGAAGGGAAGGAGCGCCATTTGACTTTTCAATGCAAAATTGGTTGGAATTGAGATCGGAACCCATGTCGTGTTTGGAGAGCCCCTGACGTGCCTAAACAGTGGAAACCCCCACAAGTGACACCATTTTGGAAAGTAGACCCTCTAAGGAACTAATCTAGATGTGTGGTGAGCACTTTGAACCTCCAAGTGCTTCACAGAAGTTTATAATGTGGAGCCGTAAAAAAAAATAATATTAATTTTCACAAAAAATGATCTTTTTGCCCCAAATTTTTTATTTTCCCAAGGGTAGCAGGATAAATTGGACCCCAAAAGTTGTTGTGCAATTTGTCCTGAGTACGCTGATACTTCATATATGGGGATAAACCACTGTTTGGGCGCATGGCAGAACTCGGAAGGGAAGGAGCGCCATTTGACTTTTCAATGCAAAATTGGCTGGAATTGAGATCGGAACCCATGTCGTGTTTGGAGAGCCCCTGACGTGCCTAAACAGTGGAAACCCCCACAAGTGACACCATTTTGGAAAGAAGACCCCCTAAGGAACTTATTTAGATGTGTGGTGAGCACTTTTAACCCCCAGTTGTTTCACTAAAGTTTAGAATGTAGCGCTGTGAAAATCAAAAAATCATTTTTTCTTTCCACAAAATGATGTTTTAGCCCGCAATTTTTTTTCCCCCAAGGGTAACAGGAGAAATTGGACCACAAAAGTTATTGTCCAATTTGTCCTGAGTACGCTGATACCCGATACATTGGGGGGAACCACTGTTTGGGCGCACGGCAGAGCTCGGAAAGGAAGGAGCACCGTTTGAAATGCAGACTTAGATGGATTGGTCTGCAGGTGTCATGTTGCATTTGCAGAGCCCCTGATGTACCTAAACAGTAGAAACCCCCCACAAGTGACCCCATATTGGAAACTAGACCCCCCACGGAACTTATCTAGATGTGTTGTGAGAACTTTGAACCCCCAAGTGCTTCACTACAGTTTATAACGCAGAGCCGCGAAAATAAAAAATATATTTTTTTCCACGAAAATTATATTTTAGCCCCCATGTTTTTATTTTCCCAAGGGTAAGGCTGGTTTCACACTTGCGTTTTTTAAAAAAACGCATGTGTGAAAAAACGCATGTAATCGCGGTAAAACGCATGCGTTTTTTTAGACGCATGCGTTTTTATAGAAAAACACAAGAAAACAAGAAAAAACCAAAAAACCCTAACCCTACCCCTACCCCTAACCTGAAATACGTGGCACTGAAATACGTGGCACTGAAATACGTTTATATACGTATATACGTATATAAGTGCCACGATATTTCAGTGCCACGTATATAAGTGCCACGTATATAAGTGCCACGTATATAAGTGCCACGTATATAAGTGCCACGTATTTCATGTACATGCCACGATATTTAAGTGCCACGTATATAAGTGCCACGTATATAAGTGCCACGTATTTAAGTGCCACGTATTTGAGTGCCACGTATTTAAGTGCCACGTATTTAAGTGCCACGTATTTAAGTGCCACGTATTTAAGTGCCACGTATTTCACGTAAATGCCACGATATTTCAGTGCCACGTATTTCACTGAAATACCGTGGCACTTAAATACGTGGCACTGAAATATCGTGGCACTGAAATATCGTGGCACTGAAATACATGGCACTGAAATACGTGGCACTGAAATACGTGGCACTGAAATACGTGGCACTATGACTGTCAGAAAATGTTCATTAAACGGTTAGGGATGAGTTTAGGGGTAGGGTTAGGGTTAGGGTTTGGATCCCTTTATCACCTTGATGGTGGTGGGTGACTTTTCAGTGTGTGTTCTGTTTTTTTTCTATAAAAACGCATGCGTTTTTAACGCAAACAAACGCGTTGAGATCGGACGCCATGTCGCGTTTGGAGAGCCCCTGATGTGCCTAAACAGTGAAAACTCCCCAATTCTAACTGAAACCCTAACCCCAACCCTAACCCTAGTCCTAACCCTAGCGCTACTTTCACACTAGCTTTTTTTGCATACGTCGCAATGCGTCGTTTTGGCGAAAAAACGCATCCTGCAAAGTCATCTGCAGGATGCGTTTTTTCCCCATAGACTAACATTAGCGACGTATTGACACACGTCGCAAGCGTCGTGCGACGGTTGCGTCGTGTTGTGGCGGACCGCCGGCAGCAAAAAACGTTACATGTAACTTTTTTTGTGCTGACGGTCCACCATTTCCGACCGCGCATGCGCGGCTGGAACTCCGCCCCCACCTCCCCGCACCTCACAATGGGGCAGCGGATGCGTGGAAAAACAGCATCCGCTGCCCCCGTTGTGCGGCGCTTGCACAGTATGCGTCGGTATGTCGGGCCGACGCAGCGCGACGGCCCCGTACCGACGCTAGTGTGAAAGTAGCCTAACGGGAAAATGGAAATAAATATATTTTTTAAAATTTCATTATTTTTCCTAACTAAGGGGGTGATGAAGGGGGATTTGATTTACTTATATAGCGTTTTTTGGGCGGATTTTTATGATTGGCAGCCGTCACACACTAAAAGACGCTTTTTATTGCAAACAATAGTTTTTGCATCACCACATTTTGAGAGCTATAATTTTTCCATATTTTGGTCCACAGACTCATGTGAGATCTTGTTTTTTGCGGGACGAGTTGACGTTTTTGCTAGTTCCATTTTTGGGTACATGACATTTTTTTATCGCTTTTTATTCCAATTTTTGGGAGGCGGAATGAACAAAAACCAGCAATTCCTGAAATTCTTTTAGGGGGTGCGTTTATACCGTTCCGCGTTTGGTAAAAAGGATAAAGCAGTTTTATTCTTCGGGTCAGTACGATTACAGCGATAACTCATTTATATAATTTTTTTATGTTTTGGCGCTTTTACACAATAAAAACTATTTTATATAAAAAATAATTGTTTTTGCATCGCTTTATTCTGAGAGCTATAACTTTTTTATTTTTCTGCTGATGATGTTGTATGGTGGCTTTTTTTTTGCGGGACAAGATGACGTTTTCAGCGGTACCATGGTTATTTATATCCGTCTTTTTGATCGCGTGTTATTCCACTTTTTGTTTGGCAGTATGAGAATAAAGCGTTGTTTTTTGCCTCGTTTTTTTTTTTTTTTTTTACGGTGTTCACTGAAGGGGTTAACTAGTGATATAGTTTTATAGGTGGGGTTGTTACGGACGCGGCGATACTAAATATGTGTACTTTTATTGTGTGGTGTTTTTTTTATTTAGATAAAGAAATGTATTTATGGGAATATATATATATTTTTTTCTTTATTTAGGAATTTTTTGATTTTTTTTTTTTGCACATGTGGAAAACATTTTTTTTTACTTTTTTACTTTGTCCCAGGAGGGGACATCACAGATCGGTGATCAGACCGTGTGCATAGCACTCGGTCTGATCACCGATGTGACAGGCACGTTCCACAGGCTTGCCGGCGCCTGCTATGAGGATTCTCAGCAGACGCCGGCGAGCAGGGTCATCTTATGACCCGGAAGGAGTCCCGCGGCCATCTTGGATCCGGGGACTCCTTCCAGGTCACCGGAGCAGCGCGATCTTATCGCGCTGCTCCGGTGGGAGAGCGCAGGGAGCCCCCGTCCCTGCGCGATCCCCCTCTATGCCGCTGTCACTATTGACAGCGGCATCAGAGGGGTTAAATGCCCGCGATCGGCGACAGCGCCGATCGTGGGCATTGCTGCGGGGTGTCAGCTGTCATATACAGCTGACACCCGCACCCGATCACCGCGGCGCTCAGCGTGAGACCGCGGTGATCGGGGCGCCGTACTAGTACTGCGGCTGTCAGTAATGCAGTGCCGGCAGCGCAGTACTAGTACGGCGCATGTCGGGAAGGGGTTAAGCAAAGAACCGTTGTTGTGGCATTTGCCACAACACGCAAAGTTGTTGTCTGATGTCTTTCATCACTCCCCTCATGTTCATGGATCCTGTGTAACTGTACCTTAAATAACAAGAATTGTCAAGAGCTGGTGAGTGCAGCCATTTTTTGTTCTTTCTTACTATTATTTATTAATTGTATTATTCTTACATTTGAATAAATAAAGTATATACTCCCGATTCTTTAGAATCGGGCTGCCATCTAGTAGTTAAATAAAAAGAATATGAACAATGTAACAAAAAAAATAATAGGTAGAAGATGAAGAAGAAGATGAATAAGGTGAAGAAGTTGATGTCAAAGAAGCTGATGATGAGGATAATGAAGAAGAAAGTGTGGGAGAAGTAAAAAGGGCGTGGAAGTAGTGAAACATCAATATCTGACAAAATAAAAAAAAAAATAACATAGTCAAAATCTTTCTAACGCCGAACGTCATAAAAAACAAAACAAAATCCTGCTATTCTATTTGATTGGGCTAAACCTCTGTGCCTTTAATGTCTCCGCCACCTCCCCCAATACATCCTACATTATTCTTAATTGTTTTCCTTCATGTAGAATGAACCTACAAGGAAAGAAAGGGTTTATTTTAATTCCGATATTTTCGTCCCATTGACTTGCATTGGGATCGGGTATCGGTATCGGATTAGATCCGATACTTTGACGGTATCGGCCGATACTTTCCGATACCGATACTTTCCGATATCGGAAGATATCGCTCAACGCTACTCATTATGTGTGGGAGAATGCAGGGAAAAATCAGGCCCACTGTATTACACTACACAGTTTGATTGGCAGAAAGAGGCTGGCAGATATGGCACTAACAGGACTGACGTAGATGCACACACTGGCAATAGAAATGTCCCTCTTTATGTGTGGGAGAATGCAGGGAAAAATCAGGCCCACTGTATCACACTACACAGTTTGATTGGCAGAAGGAAGCTGGCAGATATGGCACTAACAGGACTGACGCAGATGCACACACTGGCAATAGAAATGTCCCTCTTTATGTGTGGGAGAATGCAGGGAAAAATCAGGCCCACTGTATTACACTATACTGTTTGGCAGAAAGAGGCTGGCAGATATGACACTAACAGGACTGACGCAGATGCACACACTGGCAATAGAAATGTGTTGTTGTGAACTGTATTTCTTGGCTCCCTCTTGTGATCACTAGCGGTATTACACTTGGATTGTCTTTCTCTAGGTTGGTACCCACCTGGTTCGTTAGGCCTTGGGTGTTCCTATTTAGACTTCCTGGAAACTCAGTCTAGTGCCTGGAATCGATGTAGTCAGTCTATGTCTGTTTGCTCCTGACTCCTGGTCTCCTGCTTTTTGCAAGATAAGCTAAGTCCTGCTTTCTTATTTTTGTTTATTCGCATTTCTGCTATTTTGTTCCAGCTTGATACAATGTGATTCCTGATTTTTGCTGGAAGCTCTAGGGGGCTGATATTCTCCCCCCACACCGTTAGTCAGTGCGGGGGTTCTTGGATATTCAGCGTTGATATTTTTGTAGAATTTTTGCTGACCGCATAAGTCCTCTTCCTATTTTCTGCTATTAATTAGTGGGCCTCTCTTTGCTAATTCTAGTTCATACTTACGTTTGTCTTTTCTTCTTACCTCACCGTTATTATTTGTTGGGGGCTTGTATCATTACTTTATGGGTCTTTTCTCTTGAGGCAAGTGAGGTCTTATTTTCTCTGAAAGGGTTAGTTAGTTCTCCGGCTGGTGCGAGACGTCTAGAATCAACGTAGGTACGTTCCCCGGCCACTTTTAGTTGTTGTGCTAGGATCAGGTATACGGTCAGCCAAGTTACCACCTCCATATGAGCTGGTTTTTGTGTTTGCGGACTTAGCTGGAACTTCTGAGATCCTCTACCACTAGGATCATAACAGTATTCCAGGCCCCCCCAAAAAAAAGTGAATATTTAATGCATTGCAGAAGCGGGATTAAAAGAAAAGAAGTTCTGAGTTTTGTTTTTTTTTCTCTTCCCCTTTTTCCTCTGAGTGGCTTGAAGCTCTGCTGCAGACATGAATGTTCAGACTCTGATTACTAGTGTGGATCAGCTTGCTGCACGAGTGCAGGGCATTCAGGATTTTGTTATTAGTACTCCTATGTCAGAGCCTAAGATACCTATTCCTGAGCTTTTCTCTGGTGATCGATTTAAATTTGGGAATTTTAGGAATAATTGTAAATTGCTTCTATCTTTGAGACCGCGTTCATCTGGAGACTCAGCTCAGCAAGTTAAAATTGTTATCTCTTTCTTGCGTGGCGACCCTCAGGATTGGGCTTTTTCATTGGCGCCAGGAGATCCGGCATTGGCAAATATTGATGCGTTTTTCCTGGCGCTCGGATTGCTTTATGAGGAGCCCAATCTTGAAATTCAGGCAGAAAAAGCGTTGCTGGCTATCTCTCAGGGCCAGGATGAGGCTGAAGTGTATTGCCAAAAATTTCGGAAATGGTCCGTGCTTACTCAATGGAATGAGTGTGCCCTGGCCGCAAATTTCAGAAATGGCCTTTCTGAAGCCATTAAGAATGTGATGGTGGGTTTCCCCATTCCTACAAGTCTGAGTGATTCTATGGCTCTGGCCATTCAGATAGATCGGCGTTTGCGGGAGCGCAAATCTGCTAACCCTCTGGCAGTGTTGTCTGAACAGACACCTGACTCAATGCTATGTGATAGAATTCAGACTAGAACTGAACGACAAAATCATAGACGTCAGAATGGGTTGTGTTTTTACTGTGGTGATTCTACACATGTTATCTCAGCATGCTCTAAACGCCTAACAAAGATGGTTAGTCCTGTCGCCATTGGTAATTTGCATCCTAAGTTTATTTTGTCTGTAACTCTAATTTGCTCATTGTCTTCCTACCCTGTTATGGCATTTGTGGATTCAGGTGCTGCCCTGAGTCTTATGGACTTGTCGTTTGCCAAGCGCTGTGGTTTTGTCCTGGAGCCTTTAAAAAATCCCATTCCTCTTAGTGAATTGATGCTACACCATTGGCGGAGAATAAACCGCAGTATTGGACACAAGTGACCATGTGCATGACTCCTGAACATCGGGAGGTCATTCGTTTTCTTGTTCTGCATAAAATGCATGATTTGGTCATTTTAGGTCTGCCATGGTTACAGACCCATAATCCAGTTTTGGATTGGAAGGCAATGTCTGTGTCAAGTTGGGGTTGTCAGGGAATTCATTGCGATTCCCCGTCGATGTCTATCGCTTCCTCTACTCCTGAAGTTCCGGAGTATTTGTTGGACTACCAGGATGTATTCAGTGAGTCCAGGTCCAGTGCCCTTCCTCCTCATAGGGACTGTGACTGCGCTATAGATTTGATTCCTGGTAGTAAATTTCCTAAGGGACGATTATTTAATCTATCTGTACCTGAGCATGCCGCAATGCGTTCTTATATAAAGGAGTCTTTGGAGAAAGGACATATTCGTCCATCCTCTTCCCCTCTTGGTGCGGGATTCTTTTTTGTAGCCAAGAAAGACGGGTCTTTGAGACCTTGTATAGACTATCGGCTTTTGAATAAAATCACAGTCAAATTTCAGTATCCTTTGCCACTATTGTCGGACTTGTTTGCTCGGATTAAGGGTGCCAAGTGGTTCACCAAGATAGATCTTCGTGGTGCGTACAACCTTGTGCGCATTAAGCAGGGAGATGAATGGAAAACTGCGTTCAATACGCCCGAAGGTCATTTTGAGTATTTGGTGATGCCTTTTGGGCTCTCTAATGCTCCTTCAGTGTTTCAGTCCTTTATGCATGACATCTTCCGGAAGTATCTAGATAAATTTATGATTGTTTATCTGGATGATATTCTGGTTTTTTCTGATGATTGGGATTCTCATGTAGAGCAGGTCAGGATGGTGTTTCAGGTTTTGCGTGATAATGCTTTGTTTGTGAAGGGCTCAAAGTGTCTCTTTGGAGTGCAGAAGGTTTCCTTTCTGGGTTTCATTTTCTCCCCTTCTACAGTGGAGATGGACCCAGTTAAGGTCCGAGCTATTCATGATTGGACTCAACCCACGTCTGTTAAGAGTCTACAGAAGTTCTTGGGTTTTGCTAATTTCTACAGTCGTTTTATTGCTAATTTCTCTAGCGTTGTTAAACCTTTGACGGATATGACCAAGAAGGGTTCGGATGTGGCTAATTGGGCTCCGGCAGCCGTGGAGGCTTTCCGGGAGCTGAAGCGCCGGTTTACTTCGGCGCCTGTTTTGTGCCAGCCTGATGTCTCACTTCCCTTTCAGGTTGAAGTGGATGCTTCTGAGATCGGTGCAGGGGCTGTTTTGTTGCAGAAAGGCTCTGGTTGCTCTGTGATGAAACCTGGTGCTTTTTTTTCTAGGAAATTTTCGCCTGCTGAGCGGAACTATGATGTTGGTAATCGGGAGTTGTTGGCCATGAAGTGGGCATTTGAGGAGTGGCGTCATTGGCTCGAGGGAGCTAAGCATCGTGTGGTGGTCTTGACTGATCACAAAAATTTGATGTATCTCGAGTCTGCTAAGCGCCTGAATCCTAGACAGGCTCGTTGGTCATTGTTTTTCTCCCGTTTTGACTTTGTGGTCTCGTACCTGCCTGGTTCGAAGAATGTGAAGGCTGATGCTCTTTCTAGGAGTTTTGTGCCTGACTCTCCGGGAGTCTCAGAGCCAGCTGGTATTCTTAAAGAGGGAGTAATCTTGTCGGCCATTTCTCCTGATTTGCGATGTGTGTTGCAGAGATTTCAGGCTGGTAGACCTGACCCTTGCCCACCTGATAGACTGTTTGTTCCTGATAAATGGACCAGCAGAGTTATCTCCGAGGTTCATTCCTCAGTGCTGGCAGGGCATCCTGGGATTTTTGGTACCAGAGATTTGGTAGCTAGGTCCTTTTGGTGGCCTTCCTTGTCACGGGATGTGCGTTCTTTTGTGCAGTCCTGTGGGATTTGTGCTCGGGCTAAGCCTTGCTGTTCTCGTGCCAGTGGGTTGCTTTTGCCCTTGCCCATCCCGAAGAGGCCCTGGACGCACATTTCCATGGATTTCATTTCAGATCTTCCGGTGTCACAGGGAATGTCTGTCATCTGGGTGGTGTGTGATCGCTTTTCCAAGATGGTCCATTTGGTGCCGTTGCCTAAGTTGCCTTCCTCTTCCGATCTGGTTCCTTTGTTCTTTCAGAATGTGGTTCGTTTGCATGGCATTCCTGAGAATATCGTGTCTGACAGAGGATCCCAGTTTGTGTCCAGGTTCTGGCGATCTTTTTGTGCTAAAATGGGCATTGATTTGTCGTTTTCATCTGCCTTTCATCCTCAGACTAATGGCCAAATGGAGCGAACCAATCAGACGCTGGAGGCTTATTTGAGATGTTTTGTTTCTGCGGATCAGGATGATTGGGTCACCTTCTTGCCATTGGCTGAGTTTGCCCTCAATAATCGGGCTAGTTCCGCTACTTTGGTTTCGCCATTTTTCTGCAACTCTGGTTTTCATCCTCGTTTCTCAGGTCATGTTGAATCTTCTGACTGTCCTGGGGTAGATTCCGTGGTGGATAGGTTGCAGCGGATTTGGAATCATGTGGTGGACAACTTGAAATTGTCACAGGAGAAGGCTCAGCGTTTTGCCAACCGCCACCGCGGTGTGGGTCCCCGACTTCGTGTTGGGGATTTGGTTTGGTTGTCTTCTCGGTATGTCCCTCTGAAGGTTTCCTCTCCTAAGTTTAAGCCTCGCTTTATTGGTCCTTATAAAATTTTGGAAGTCCTTAATCCGGTGTCTTTTCGTTTGGATCTTCCGGTGTCGTTTGCCATTCACAATGTGTTCCATAGGTCTTTGTTGCGGCGGTACATTGTGCCTGTGGTTCCTGCTGTTGACCCTCCTGCTCCGGTCTTGGTTGAGGGCGAGTTGGAGTACGTGGTGGAGAAGATCTTGGATTCTCGTCTCTCTAGACGGAGGCTTCAGTATCTGGTCAAATGGAAGGGCTATGGTCAGGAGGATAATTCCTGGGTGGTCGCCTCGGATGTTCATGCGGCCGATTTGGTTCGTGCCTTTCACGCTGCTCATCCTGATCGCCCTGGTGGTCTTGGTGAGGGTTCGGTGACCCCTCCTTAAAGGGGGGGTACTGTTGTGAACTGTATTTCTTGGCTCCCTCTTGTGATCACTAGCGGTATTACACTTGGATTGTCTTTCTCTAGGTTGGTACCCACCTGGTTCGTTAGGCCTTGGGTGTTCCTATTTAGACTTCCTGGAAACTCAGCCTAGTGCCTGGAATCGATGTAGTCAGTCTATGTCTGTTTGCTCCTGACTCCTGGTCTCCTGCTTTTTGCAAGATAAGCTAAGTCCTGCTTTCTTATTTTTGTTTATTCGCATTTCTGCTATTTTGTTCCAGCTTGATACAATGTGATTCCTGATTTTTGCTGGAAGCTCTAGGGGGCTGATATTCTCCCCCCACACCGTTAGTCAGTGCGGGGGTTCTTGGATATTCAGCGTTGATATTTTTGTAGGGTTTTTGCTGACCGCATAAGTCCTCTTCCTATTTTCTGCTATTAATTAGTGGGCCTCTCTTTGCTAAATCTAGTTCATACTTACGTTTGTCTTTTCTTCTTACCTCACCGTTATTATTTGTTGGGGGCTTGTATCATTACTTTATGGGTCCTTTCTCTTGAGGCAAGTGAGGTCTTATTTTCTCTGAAAGGGTTAGTTAGTTCTCCGGCTGGTGCGAGACGTCTAGAATCAACGTAGGTACGTTCCCCGGCCACTTTTAGTTGTTGTGCTAGGATCAGGTATACGGTCAGCCAAGTTACCACCTCCCTATGAGCTGGTTTTTGTGTTTGCGGACTTAGCTGGAACTTCTGAGATCCTCTACCACTAGGATCATAACAGAAATGTCCCTCTTTATGTGTGGGAGAATGCAGGGAGAAATCAGGCCCACTGTATTACACTACACTGTTTGATTGGCAGAAAGAGGCTGGCAGATATGACACTAACAGGACTGATGCAGATGCACACACTGGCAATAGAAATGTCCCTCTTTTTTTTTTATATGGGAGACAAGGTATTTAATCAGGCCCACTATATCACAGTATAGCTCCTGTGGCACAAAATGACTGACAGATACCACAGACAGCACTGGCACAGATGCACAGATTTGTCAAGATTATTCTCCCTTTATTTTAATTTTTTTTGGATATGGGAGACAAGTGATTTAATCAGGCCCACTGTTATACTGTAGGTTTTCTGTGGCAGAAAAAGAAAGACAGATGCCACACACAGGACTGGCACTGATTTAGATTTGCCAACCTGAATCTCCCACTTGTTTTATTTTTTCTGGGAGAATTGTGAAGAAATCAGGCCCACTGTTATACAGTTGGTTTTCTGTGGCAGAAAAACAAAGACAGATGCCACACACAGGACTGGCACTGATGCAGATTTGCCAATTTTAATCTCCCACTTGTTTTATTTTTCTGGGAGAATTGTGAAGAAATCAGGCCCACTGTTATACAGTAGGTTTTCTGTGGCAGAAAAACAAAGACAGATGCCACACACAGGACTGGCACTGATGCAGATTTACCAATCTTAATCTCCCACTTGTTTTATTTTTTCTGGGAGAATTGTGAAGAAATCAGGCCCACTGTTATGCAGTAGGTTTTCTGTGGCAGAAAAACAAAGACAGATGCCACACACAGGACTGGCACTGATGCAGATTTGCCAATCTTAATCTCCCACTTGTTTTATTTTTTATGGGAGAATTGTGAAGAAACCAGGCCCACTGTTATACAGTAGGTTTTCTGTGGCAGAAAATGAAAGACAGATGCCACACACAGGACTGGCACTGACGCAGATTTGCCAATCTGAATCTCCCACTTGTTTTATTTTTTCTGGGAGAATTGTGAAGAAATCAGGCCCACTGTTATACAGTTGGTTTTCTGTGGCAGAAAAACAAAGACAGATGCCACACACAGGACTGGCACTGATGCAGATTTGCCAATCTTAATCTCCCACTTGTTTTATTTTTCTGGTAGAATTGTGAAGAAATCAGGCCCACTGTTATACAGTAGGTTTTCAGAGGCAGAAAAACAAAGACAGATGCCACACACAGGACTAGCACTGATGCAGATTTACCAATCTTAATCTCCCACTTGTTTTATTTTTTTGGGGAGAATTGTGAAGAAATCAGGCCCACTGTTATACAGTAGGTTTTCTGTGGCAGAAAATGAAAGACAGATGCCACACACAGGACTGGCACTGATGCAGATTTGCCAATCTTAATCTCCCACTTGTTTTATTTTTTTTGGGAGAATTGTGAAGAAATCAGGCCCACTGTTATACAGTAGGTTTTCTGTGGCAGAAAATGAAAGATAGATGCCACACACAGGACTGGCACTGATGCAGATTTGCCAATATTAATCTCCCACTTTTTTTATTTTTTCTTGGAGAATTGTGAAGAAATCAGGCCCACTGTTATACAGTAGGTTTTCTGTGGCAGAAAACCAAAGACAGATGCCACACACAGGACTGGCACTGATGCAGATTTGCCAATCTTAATCTCCCACTTGTTTTATTTTTCTGGGAGAATTGTGAAGAAATCAGGCCCACTGTTATACAGTAGGTTTTCAGAGGCAGAAAAACAAAGACAGATGCCACACACAGGACTAGCACTGATGCAGATTTGCCAATATTAATCTCCCACTTTTTTTATTTTTTCTTGGAGAATTGTGAAGAAATCAGGCCCACTGTTATACAGTAGGTTTTCAGAGGCAGAAAAACAAAGACAGATGCCACACACAGGACTAGCACTGATGCAGATTTACCAATCTTAATCTCCCACTTGTTTTATTTTTGGGGGGAGAATTGTGAAGAAATCAGGCCCACTGTTATACAGTAGGTTTTCTGTGGCAGAAAACCAAAGACAGATGCCACACACAGGACTGGCACTGATGCAGATTTGCCAATCTTAATCTCCCACTTGATTTATTTTTCTGGGAGAATTGTGAAGAAATCAGGCCCACTGTTATACAGTAGGTTTTCAGAGGCAGAAAAACAAAGACAGATGCCACACACAGGACTAGCACTGATGCAGATTTACCAATCTTAATCTCCCACTTGTTTTATTTTTTCTTGGAGAATTGTGAAGAAATCAGGCCCACTGTTATACAGTAGGTTTTCTGTGGCAGAAAACCAAAGACAGATGCCACACACAGGACTGGCACTGATGCAGATTTGCCAATCTTAATCTCCCACTTGTTTTATTTTTCTGGGAGAATTGTGAAGAAATCAGGCCCACTGTTATACAGTAGGTTTTCAGAGGCAGAAAAACAAAGACAGATGCCACACACAGGACTAGCACTGATGCAGATTTGCCAATATTAATCTCCCACTTTTTTTATTTTTCTTGGAGAATTGTGAGGAAATCAGGCCCACTGTTACACAGTAGGTTTTCAGAGGCAGAAAAACAAAGACAGATGCCACACACAGGACTAGCACTGATGCAGATTTACCAATCTTAATCTCCCACTTGTTTTATTTTTTTTGGGAGAATTGTGAAGAAATCAGGCCCACTGTTATACAGTAGGTTTTCTGTGGCAGAAAATGAAAGACAGATGCCACACACAGGACTGGCACTGATGCAGATTTGCCAATCTTAATCTCCCACTTGTTTTATTTTTTTTGGGAGAATTGTGAAGAAATCAGGCCCACTGTTATACAGTAGGTTTTCTGTGGCAGAAAATGAAAGATAGATGCCACACACAGGACTGGCACTGATGCAGATTTGCCAATATTAATCTCCCACTTTTTTTATTTTTTCTTGGAGAATTGTGAAGAAATCAGGCCCACTGTTATACAGTAGGTTTTCTGTGGCAGAAAACCAAAGACAGATGCCACACACAGGACTGGCACTGATGCAGATTTGCCAATCTTAATCTCCCACTTGTTTTATTTTTTTCTGGCAGAATTGTGAAGAAATCAGGCCCACTGTTATACAGTAGGTTTTCTGTGGCAGAAAAACAAAGACAGATGCCACACACAGGACTGGCACTGATGCAGATTTACCAATCTTAATCTCCCACTTGTTTTATTTTTTCTGGGAGAATTGTGAAGAAATCAGGCCCACTGTTATGCAGTAGGTTTTCTGTGGCAGAAAAACAAAGACAGATGCCACACACAGGACTGGCACTGATTTAGATTTGCCAACCTGAATCTCCCACTTGTTTTATTTTTTCTGGGAGAATTGTGAAGAAATCAGGCCCACTGTTATACAGTTGGTTTTCTGTGGCAGAAAAACAAAGACAGATGCCACACACAGGACTGGCACTGATGCAGATTTGCCAATTTTAATCTCCCACTTGTTTTATTTTTCTGGGAGAATTGTGAAGAAATCAGGCCCACTGTTATACAGTAGGTTTTCTGTGGCAGAAAAACAAAGACAGATGCCACACACAGGACTGGCACTGATGCAGATTTACCAATCTTAATCTCCCACTTGTTTTATTTTTTCTGGGAGAATTGTGAAGAAATCAGGCCCACTGTTATGCAGTAGGTTTTCTGTGGCAGAAAAACAAAGACAGATGCCACACACAGGACTGGCACTGATGCAGATTTGCCAATCTTAATCTCCCACTTGTTTTATTTTTTATGGGAGAATTGTGAAGAAACCAGGCCCACTGTTATACAGTAGGTTTTCTGTGGCAGAAAATGAAAGACAGATGCCACACACAGGACTGGCACTGACGCAGATTTGCCAATCTGAATCTCCCACTTGTTTTATTTTTTCTGGGAGAATTGTGAAGAAATCAGGCCCACTGTTATACAGTTGGTTTTCTGTGGCAGAAAAACAAAGACAGATGCCACACACAGGACTGGCACTGATGCAGATTTGCCAATCTTAATCTCCCACTTGTTTTATTTTTCTGGTAGAATTGTGAAGAAATCAGGCCCACTGTTATACAGTAGGTTTTCAGAGGCAGAAAAACAAAGACAGATGCCACACACAGGACTAGCACTGATGCAGATTTACCAATCTTAATCTCCCACTTGTTTTATTTTTTTGGGGAGAATTGTGAAGAAATCAGGCCCACTGTTATACAGTAGGTTTTCTGTGGCAGAAAATGAAAGACAGATGCCACACACAGGACTGGCACTGATGCAGATTTGCCAATCTTAATCTCCCACTTGTTTTATTTTTTTTGGGAGAATTGTGAAGAAATCAGGCCCACTGTTATACAGTAGGTTTTCTGTGGCAGAAAATGAAAGATAGATGCCACACACAGGACTGGCACTGATGCAGATTTGCCAATATTAATCTCCCACTTTTTTTATTTTTTCTTGGAGAATTGTGAAGAAATCAGGCCCACTGTTATACAGTAGGTTTTCTGTGGCAGAAAACCAAAGACAGATGCCACACACAGGACTGGCACTGATGCAGATTTGCCAATCTTAATCTCCCACTTGTTTTATTTTTCTGGGAGAATTGTGAAGAAATCAGGCCCACTGTTATACAGTAGGTTTTCAGAGGCAGAAAAACAAAGACAGATGCCACACACAGGACTAGCACTGATGCAGATTTGCCAATATTAATCTCCCACTTTTTTTATTTTTTCTTGGAGAATTGTGAAGAAATCAGGCCCACTGTTATACAGTAGGTTTTCAGAGGCAGAAAAACAAAGACAGATGCCACACACAGGACTAGCACTGATGCAGATTTACCAATCTTAATCTCCCACTTGTTTTATTTTTGGGGGGAGAATTGTGAAGAAATCAGGCCCACTGTTATACAGTAGGTTTTCTGTGGCAGAAAACCAAAGACAGATGCCACACACAGGACTGGCACTGATGCAGATTTGCCAATCTTAATCTCCCACTTGTTTTATTTTTTTGGGGAGAATTGTGAAGAAATCAGGCCCACTGTTATACAGTAGGTTTTCTGTGGCAGAAAATGAAAGACAGATGCCACACACAGGACTGGCACTGATGCAGATTTGCCAATCTTAATCTCCCACTTGTTTTATTTTTTTTGGGAGAATTGTGAAGAAATCAGGCCCACTGTTATACAGTAGGTTTTCTGTGGCAGAAAATGAAAGATAGATGCCACACACAGGACTGGCACTGATGCAGATTTGCCAATATTAATCTCCCACTTTTTTTATTTTTTCTTGGAGAATTGTGAAGAAATCAGGCCCACTGTTATACAGTAGGTTTTCTGTGGCAGAAAACCAAAGACAGATGCCACACACAGGACTGGCACTGATGCAGATTTGCCAATCTTAATCTCCCACTTGTTTTATTTTTCTGGGAGAATTGTGAAGAAATCAGGCCCACTGTTATACAGTAGGTTTTCAGAGGCAGAAAAACAAAGACAGATGCCACACACAGGACTAGCACTGATGCAGATTTGCCAATATTAATCTCCCACTTTTTTTATTTTTCTTGGAGAATTGTGAGGAAATCAGGCCCACTGTTACACAGTAGGTTTTCAGAGGCAGAAAAACAAAGACAGATGCCACACACAGGACTAGCACTGATGCAGATTTACCAATCTTAATCTCCCACTTGTTTTATTTTTTTGGGGAGAATTGTGAAGAAATCAGGCCCACTGTTATACAGTAGGTTTTCTGTGGCAGAAAATGAAAGACAGATGCCACACACAGGACTGGCACTGATGCAGATTTGCCAATCTTAATCTCCCACTTGTTTTATTTTTTTTGGGAGAATTGTGAAGAAATCAGGCCCACTGTTATACAGTAGGTTTTCTGTGGCAGAAAATGAAAGATAGATGCCACACACAGGACTGGCACTGATGCAGATTTGCCAATATTAATCTCCCACTTTTTTTATTTTTTCTTGGAGAATTGTGAAGAAATCAGGCCCACTGTTATACAGTAGGTTTTCTGTGGCAGAAAACCAAAGACAGATGCCACACACAGGACTGGCACTGATGCAGATTTGCCAATCTTAATCTCCCACTTGTTTTATTTTTTTCTGGCAGAATTGTGAAGAAATCAGGCCCACTGTTATACAGTAGGTTTTCTGTGGCAGAAAAACAAAGACAGATGCCACACACAGGACTGGCACTGATGCAGATTTACCAATCTTAATCTCCCACTTGTTTTATTTTTTCTGGGAGAATTGTGAAGAAATCAGGCCCACTGTTATGCAGTAGGTTTTCTGTGGCAGAAAAACAAAGACAGATGCCACACACAGGACTGGCACTGATGCAGATTTGCCAATCTTAATCTCCCACTTGTTTTATTTTTTATGGGAGAATTGTGAAGAAACCAGGCCCACTGTTATACAGTAGGTTTTCTGTGGCAGAAAATGAAAGACAGATGCCACAGACAGGACTGGCACTGATGCAGATTTGCCAATTTTAATCTGCCCCTTTTTTTTTTCAGGGAGACTAGTGAATACATCTGGGCCACTGTATTAGAGTATATTTTCTGTGGCAGAAAGTGGCTTGAAGAGTTATAACAAAAAAAAAAAGGGACTGTACTACAATTACTATCTCCCTACAGTTATATCAGAAAAGTATGTCAGGCAGTAATAAAAAGGACTGCTGCACACAAAAGTCAAAAGTGTGGACAAACAAACAAGATAGCTGTGCAGAAAGGAAGGAGCAACAGGATTTGTGCTTTGAAAAAAGCAGTTGGTTTGTACAGCGGCTTACACACAGCAACGCAGCTATCAGGGAGCCTTATAACCTACAGAGCTGTTGCACAGAAATCTAGCCTCCACTGTCCCTGTAAAGAAAAGGTGGTGTTGGACAGTGGAAATCGCTACAGCACAAGCGGTTTTGGGGTTAATTTACCCTGCCTAACGATATCCCTGCTTCTGACGAAGCGGCAGCATCCTCTCCCTATGCTCAGATCAGCAGCAGTAAGATGGCGGTCGGCGGGAACGCCCCTTTATAGCCCCTGTGACGCCGCAGAAAGCAAGCCAATCATTGCCATGCCCTTCTCTAAGATGGTAGGGACCAGGACCTATGTCATCACGCTGCCCACACTCTGCGTGCACCTTCATTGGCGCGAAGATCGTGTACCGCATGGCCGATCCCACGCTGGGATCGGATCGGGTTTCATGAAACCCAACTTTGCCAAAAGTCGGCGACTTTTGAAAATGACCGATCCATTTCGCTCAACCCTAGTAGTCACCTTTTGCTTTGATGATTGCTTTGCGCTCTCTTGGCATTCTCTTGATGAGCTTCAAGAGGTAGTCACCGGGAATGGTTTTAACTTCACAGGTGTGCCCTGTCAGGTTTAATAAGTGGGATTTCTTGCCTTATAAATGGGGTTGGGACCATCAGTTGTGTTGAGCAGAAGTCTGGTGGATACACAGCTGATAGTCCTACTGAAAAGACTGTTAGAATTTGTATTATGGCAAGAAAAAAGCAGCTAAGTAAAGAAAAACAAGTGGCCATCATTACTTTAAGAAATGAAGGTCAGTCAGTCTGAACAATTGGGAAAACTTTGAAAGTGTCCCCAAGTGCAGCCATAAATCATGCAGTTGCATCGACAAAAACTAAATCTCCGAGCACTAACAAATACTTGGAGACCACCCGAGCATGATCGGGAAAACCCGAGCAACGAGTGTACTCACTCTGAGTCATCATCACTAATACTGATCTAATAATTATGACTTAGCCAGTGGGTAGGTGATAATGTATGTAAACCAGATACCCCTTTAAGGGTACCGTCACACAGTGAAATTTCCATCGCTACGACGGTACAATTCGTGACGTTCTAGCGATATCGTTACGATATCGCAGTGTCTGACACGCAGCAGCGATCAGGGACCCTGCTGAGAATCGTACGTCGTAGCAGATCGTTTGAAACTTTCTTTCGTCGCTGGATCTCCCGCTGTCATCGCTGGATCGTTGTGTGTGACAGCGATCCAGCGATGAGTTCGCTGGTAACCAGGGTAAACATCGGGTAACTAAGCGCAGGGCCGCGCTTAGTAACCCGATGTTTACCGTGGTTACCAGCGTAAAAGTAAAAAAAAAAAAACCGTACATACTGACCATCTGATGTCTGTCAGGTCCCTTGCAGTCTGCTTCCCTCTCTGACTGTGAGCGCCGGCCGGAAAGTGAGAGCAGATCACAGCGGTGACGTCACCGCTGCGCTCTGCTCTCAGTGTACGGCCGGCACTGTCAGAGCAGGAAGCAGACGGCAAGGGACCTGACGGACATCAGATGGTCAGTATGTACGGTTTGTTTTTTTTTACTTTTACGCTGGTAACCACGGTAAACATCGGGTTACTAAGCGCGGCCCTGCGCTTAGTAACCCGATGTTTACCCTGGTTACCAGCGAACCTCGGCATCGCTCCAGCGCCGTGATTGCAAAGTGTGACCGCAGTCTACGACACTGGAGCGATAGTCATACGACGCTGCGATGTCACGGATCGTGCCGTCGTAGCGATCGTAATTGCACGGTGTGACGGTACCCTAAGATAGCAAAGCTGGAACTGGGATACTTCAAGGGGACAGCGATCCTCGAAATGAAGGAGACAAGGGTCCAATATAGCCCTGTGTCTCCTCTACGTTTTCTCTTCGCTGCAGCCACAGAAGGAACAGCCGACCCCATTTCCATGAATGTGGTCCAAATTCCACCGTTCAGGAGAGAAAAATGAAGCGAACACCACTAAACCAAATGTTGAATGCCTACAAGCCATAAACATGTCATCAGTATTTGTTTTATCTCGAGTGTCCCTTTAAACCAGAGTGTTCATTTTTATTTCATAACTTAATAGTATACATGAAATTAAGAAACTTATCAGACAGATCTGCTTCTTTCTCCCCCAGGACTTATCTTTCAGATTTCTCTGATAAGATTAATTACAAATTTTCTTAATTTTAGATGTATTATTAATGATGTATCAAATAAAAATTAAAACAATGGTTACTCTTTAATCATTCTATATTTTTACCCTTGCCAACAATTTATTTTTTAACAAATTTAGTTGGTCAACCCCACTTAGTCATGAAAGTATGGACTGAGTTGGGTTGGAAGGTAGTAGGTTTATACAGGAAGCTTTGATCTCTTCCTTTAAGCCGGGGGTGTAAGATTTTCTCTTGTCACCAGGTTCTTCCATTCAGGGTTTATAATAAGCCCGGTTTCTTAGTACGGCAGCCTAAAGCCGGAGATGTTAAGCAGCTCGGAACTTCACAAGTGCATCAGCTGCGAACTGATCCCAGCCATGGCGTCAGTCTACCCTTTGTGATACCTCTCTGAGGAGTTGGCGATGATGTCAGCAGGGTTCATTTGACCCTTTTACCTCTTTTACTATGCCGTGCATACAGTATGCTGAATACAATAGTGATGTACATGTGATGGCTCTTCAGTATGACAAACAATACAACCCTGAGAGGAGGGAGAAGAACTTTCAGCTTGTGTGTTATCTCCCCCTTGACTTACTTGGCAGTCACTTCTCACCAGCTGGTGATCGGAGTGAGTCTCATCTCAGGCAAATCTTCAGTCTGGAAGCCCAGTCTTCATTACATAGCGGAGACCTGTCCAAAAATCTGTAACTGCACATTCTGAGTGCAACTGTATCCTGTGTATAGAAGGAGAGCCGGGAAATGCAGACTATATAAAGGGGCAAACACACAGTGAAACTGCCTTCACTCGGTACTGCAACTACTCCTTACCATCATTTTTATCAATATTATTAATTTTCCCATAAACCTAAACCATTCTTGTGGTGCATGCCACATAAAATGGATGCATTTGATTAAATAAAAACAACTGGGGAAAAACTATATAAAAGGCAAATTTCTATTATCTATTTTATACTCGCTTATATAGCGCTATCATATTATACAGCGCTTTACAGACATCACCACTGGCCAATATGGGGTTCACAATCTAAATTCCCCATTATTGTGTCTTTGGAGTGTTGGAGGAAACCGGAGAACCTGGAGACGATCCATGCAAATATGGGGAGAAAATACAAACTCCTTGAAGATTTTGTTCTTGGGGTAATTTGAAGCCAGGGATGCTACAAAGCAATAGCGCTAACCACTTAGCCACCCACAATTAAGTTCCGTCCCTCAACCTTGTCCCCACTGTCACTAGAACCCAAACCCTTCACCATTTTGGCACACTCAGGGTTTACATAAACCCTTTCCACTCTCAACTCAAGAGTTCTGGGAAATCTGGGACACAAGGACAGGCATATCATTGGTTTGTAGCCGCACATGGGCCCAAGAAGTAAGGAACCCACTTCCACCTCTAAAGCAAATAAATTGTCTAGCATAGTAGCCCTATTCTGTCTGTGTCTGCCAGTGTTGGGACAGTTAGCCAGCATGCCCCTAGACAAGTCTTCATGCACATGCCCATATTGAGCAAATGCAATTTTTTTTAGCAAATTTACATCACTAAAGCTTCTCACCGAACAAATAACAAAGCAACAACACATGCATATTTTCCAATTCTAAACAAGGTTTCCCATTTTAGAGTACCAGTTTGTGCTTCAGAGCTGTACATCTTGCTCTAACTGGGGGCAGGAAGCTGCAACCACAGTGTTTTTGGGGGCTACAGAGCTGAATTTTCTGCTAGCAAGTATAGAAAGACTCTCTCGGTGTCCTTTCTCTTCCTCCCTTCTCTACGAAAGTTGTGGGTCCAATATGACATGTGTTTTAGTCCTCTCTCCTATTATGTTGGCGTTTATAATATTGGTCTCTTTCTATTTCGTAACGGAGTCTTTGAGCCTACGGATATCTAGTGGTAAAGTGTATGATTTTCCATCACATAACTGCAAAAAAAATTAATAAAGAGGTTTTTCACAAATGGCAAAAAAATAGTCCAAAGAAACAAAAACACAATTACTTGATAAATCAGTTCTCCCCACCGGTCTCTGCTTACTGCCCTGCAGCCATCATTCTCCCCACCGGTCTCTGCTTACTTCCCTGCAGCCATCATTCTCCCCACCGGTCTCTGCTTACTTCCCTGCAGCCGTCATGTGGGCTCTTCCCATATAACCATGGCAGACAAAACTTTTGAGTAGTGTGGAAAGAGTCTGGGCCTACGGCATGCTGCCGTACTTGCATTCTGGAAACTTGTGTTGGTCCAAAATCAATTTCACATTGATTTAAAGTTTTATTGCAGCATTTTTAGCTAGGGCTCATTCATACATGGCGCCTCTGCTGCGGAAAAAATGCAGCGTTTTACAGCACCAGCAAAATGAATAAGATTTCTGAAATCTCACACCGGAGCTGCTTACTTTTTCCTTGCAGATTTTAACTTTCAAAATTTTTTTTTTTTTTTTTTTTTTTTTACAAATTTGCATTACTTCAATTCGTTGTAGCGTTTTTGCAGCATTTTTCACTATATGTAAAACGCATTAAAAAAAGCATTAATTTTATGCATTTTTTTTGCCAATAATTAGTTTTCTTTGCAGGAGAAAAATCTGCAAATACTAGATGTCTGCACATACCCTTATACTTACAGGCAGCATTTTTTTTGCTTTGCCCTTTGGCTGTTATGGGACAAGTCCAAAATTAGTAATGAGGGCACATTTGTTCCAGACATACACAAGATTGTTTATCTTGACATCATGCCTGTAAGGCTTTTAGGATAAAATGTGTCTGCTTTTTATAGTAATCCTCCAGTGATAGATAAATGTACTGTACAATCATATTGTAGCCATGCAGAACAGATCCGGAATACACTAATAATCTAATATAGGCAACTGTACCTCTCTGATTGGGTGACTACCTCCTAAACCCTCTGACCTGTTTTTGATTTCTGGTAGATTATGGAACAATCCTAGGTTGAATGATTTGCCATTATCATTGCTGTTTGGTCACGATAGTGCTGCAGACTGTGAAATTCTTGCTGATGGAAACCTCAATGCAAATGTAATCAAAGCCTAAAGGATTCCATATACATTAGATTAATGTTTTTGGAGGGTCAACAATCAAATGCTTTTAGGGAAAGTCTTCACAACAGATATCAGGGAAAAAGAAGAATTGGGCATGTTGGATTCTAACATGTCTGGTCCTTTTGTTCTCTCAGAAAATAAGCCTATGTCTGTGCACAATCTTAATATTGTTGCTCACCTAAATGAGGCTGGTTTCACACTTGCGTTTTGATCTGCAGCGTTTTAGCGCTAAAAAACGCATGCGTATTTTTTCCTATACTTAACATTAAAAAACGCATGCGTTTTTTAGCGTGCGTTCATTTGCAGAAATGCAACATGTAGTAATTTCTGCATGCGTTTTTTCGCGGCAAAAAAATGCATTGCTGTCTATGTAAACGCATGCGTTTTTAAGCACATGTGTTTGCTTGCGTTAAAAACGAATGCGTTTTTACCGAAAAACACAAGAAAACACAAGAAAAATCAAGAAAACCCTAACCCTAACCCTAACCCTAAACACAAGAAAAAACAAGAAAACCCTAATCCTAACCCTAGAGTTACTAGGGATCCTAACCCTAAACCTAACCCTAACCCTAACCCTAAGGTTAGGATCCCTAGTAACCCTAGGGATCCTAACCCTAACCCTAACTTTAACCCTAGGGATCCTAACCCTAACCCTTAGTGTTAGGGTTAGGATCCTAACCCTTAGGGTTAGGGTTAGGATCCCTAGGGTTAGGGTTAGGATCCCAAGGGTTATGATTAAGGTTAGCGTTAGGGGTAGGGTTAGGGGTAGGGTTAGGGTTTGGATCCCTAGGGTTAGGGTTAGGGTTAGGGGTAGGGTTAGGGTTAGGGTTTGGATCCCTAGGGTTAGGGATAGGGGTAGGGTTAGGGTTAGGGTTAGTGTTATGATCCGGTGACCATGGAGCCGCATGAGACTATCTCTGGAGTAGGTGGTACCTGTACTGACCGCAATCCTAATACTGACACCGCAACTAGAAGTAGTTGTGGGATGTATCTAACCAGGCCTAGACACCTTGACACAGCCGGAGGACTAAATACCCCTAAAGATGGAAATGGGAAATTCTATCTTGCCTCAGAGCAGAGCCCCAAAGGATAGGCAGCCCCCCACAAATATTGACTGTGAGTTTAAGAGGAAATACGTACACAGGCAGAAAAAACAGAGTTTAGCAAAAGAGGCCCTTCTAGCTAGATAGAAAGGATAGGACAGAGTTCTAAGCGGTCAGTATTGAAACACTAGAAAATTCCACAGCAGAAAATACTATATACTACATCTAACTAAAGACATAGGATGTATATCTGCATCTCCAGAGAAACCAGCATGACAGAAAAATCCAAACAAGTCAAGCTGGACAAAAACACAATAGATTGCACTGCACATAAAAGCACACTGCATGCATGCTACAGAGAACCAAAACAAGGCACTTATCTTAGCTGAAATGACAGCAGGGCAGTGGAGCCAGACAGAGATGCAATCCCTTCAAGATACAATGGACAACTGGCAGGGATTGATGGATCTTACAAACCTGAATACCTAATAGAGCTGCAATAAGCAGAAACACCTGCCCTGGCTTATAATCCAGAGACCACTGCACTACCACTAACAACCACCGGAGGGAGCCCAAGAGCAGAATTCACAACAGGTTAGGGTTTGGATCCCTTTATCACCTTGATGGTGGAAGGTGGCTTATCAGTGACCTGGTGACCAGGACATTCTAATAAAAAGCTACCCCTAACCCTAGGGATCCTAACCCTATCCCTAACCCTAACCCTAGCTAATTCTATTATTAGTGTGTTTTCTAGTTGATTTTGATGATTGGCAGCTGTCACACACTTCTCAGCATGCGTTTCAAAAACGCAAACGCGGGAAAAAACGCATGCAAATGCGGGAAAATGCCGCGTTTTCCCGCGGTTTTTATTTTTGGCGCAAAAACGCATGCGTCTAAATAACGCAGCGTTTGCATGCGTTTACATGCGTTTTTTCACCACATGCGTTTTTTTTAAAAAAAGCTGCAGATCAAAACGCAAGTGTGAAACCAGCCTGACACATTCTTTTTCTTTTGTTCCTTTTTGTTCCTTTGACTCTCTGCTCTTAAAAGGGTTGCTCACTACTATGACAATCTCTACTTAAACTAAATGTTATGCCCCGCTAACATAAGAAAGCCTGTACTCACCTCCTGTGCTGGCACCTTTCCTGTGGTGTCGGCACTTGGTCTCCCTGAGGCTGTGATGCAGTGTTGAGACACGTGACTTCAGTGTCTAACCAGTGCTGATGTCGCTGTCTCGACCTTCGGACGAACTCAACATGAAAAGGAAGCCAGGTCTACAGACTTCCTCTTCATGTTCAGTTTGTCCAAAGGCGGAGACAGCGACGCCAGCGCTAACTGGGCGCCTGGTGTCAAGTGTCATTCCACCGCATCACAGCCCTGGGACCGCGAGTGCGGACACCACTGGAACTGAGACGGCATAGAAAGTGAGAATAGGTTAAATTATGTTACTGGGGCATAATACTTAATTTAAGAAGGGGTTGTCCTAGCAGTGGACAACCCTTTAAGATATGATCCCCATCTTCTGTATATGTAAATCTGGTCTTTTGATCTAATTTAGCATAGTCATCAACTCTTCTCCAAGGGAGTTTTCTTGAGGACCACACCCAATTGGCTAAAAAGACTGGATTAATATACAGTGAAGATGATAATGTTCAATTCCACTCCGCTTTAGAACAGCAAGTCCAGTGACCCTCTTTAGTCCTGAAGCAATGACTGAGGCCACTGATTGGTTGCTGACATCATATGTTTGATGGATGTGATGTATGCAGTCAATCAGTGGACTGGGCCAGTGACTCTTGCATGTACAGCACTTGACAACTGAGTCCAATGAAAGGTTGACTGAATTAACTGATGTAGTTCTTTTATTATTTTTATGAATTTTTGTTAATGGGCAACATTTTGAAAATCCCATCAGCAGTTGTGATGCATTGTGGTAGATTGTTAATTTTGGATTGACATAAAGAGAGGAAGAAGGAGCATGAGAGGGGGAGAGGGAGAAGTACAGGGTGAGGAAGAGGATGAGAGGTAGAGGATGAGGAGTGGGGAGAGAGGTAGAGTTAAAAGTATTGAGTAATGCTGATTGTGAAGTAGAGATTGAAGGCAGAGGTAGAAGGTAGAGGAATAGAAGGAAAGGGGTAGAGGAACAGGGAAAGAGATAAGAAGAGGTTGCTAGAGGGAGAGGGAGGCAGAAAAAAAGAGACAGAGGGGTAGAAGGAGGTTTAGAGGTAGTGTGGGAGAGGGAGATAAAGAGTGAGAGAGGGGTAGAATGAGAGGTAGCGGAGGAGTTAAAGGTAATGAGTGCTGAAAATAGTGAAGTAGAGATTGAAAGGAAGGGTAAAAGAAGAGGAATTAGGAGAGAGTTAGGAAGTGAGTGAGAGGTGAAGAGTGAGGGAGAGAGGGAAGTAGAGAGGGAGAGATATAAGGAGAGGTAGAGTTCGTGATGACACAGCATTCAATCTTAATTATCCAGATGTAAATTAAGCAGGCCAGGAGACATATGTTATTGTCTTTATGTTGATTTTCGAATTTATGTCTCTTTCTTTGATTGGTGAAGAAACACAGACTATTGTTTGCGCTAGCCTGAATGTGACCCTGGAGTAGCTGTATGCTGCAAGCTCATTTTCTGCTATCTTTGAGGGATAGAGACATAGGGTAATTGAACAATAGATGTTTGACAATGTGTTGATTGACCATTGGGTGGGTTGGTGGCTTGTTGACTTATAACACAGAGGAGTAAAAACTATGCAAATTGATTAAATACTCAAACAATGCGAGGTAATCTCATCACACCATCCTCTTGACATCTAGATGATGACTTGAAGGACAACAGTTGTCAACTATAAAAGGGAGGGATATTCCTCTGCAACAAGAGATCCAGAGATACATAAACTCTTTACAAGACCAGAGCCAGGACAAGACCACAGCCAAGGCAGGACAGCAGCCAGGACATCAATGGCTCCATCATGATGGACACAGATTTGACATTCTACAGGATGCCAGATTAGAGGACCACGGCCCAGACAGAAATAATTCTGATCTGCTCCATTGATCATCACTGATCCCATGGATTCATTTGAGAAAGCCAGGATTTGAACCCACCGGTCACCTGAGCCCCAAAGATGCGTTTGGGAAAGCCAGGATTGGGACCCACCGGTCACTTGACTCCATGGAGATGTTCGGACAAGCCAGATTGGGACCCCCTGGTCACCTGGCCTCATATGTCAATAGACTGTCAGCTTCCCATGCTTGTCGTTTTCTCCTCTCTGTGCTCATCACAGGTGAGGGAAGTCAGCCCGGAAAGCTCCAAAATCAAGCTGCTCTAATCCCAGGGAGTCAGCAGAAGGGTGAGACTCTGTAATTTGCACCCTGTTGGGTATTTTGCTGGGACTGTTCTATGTGTTATCATCTGCTTTGTGGCTCAATAAAGTATTGCCAGTCTGTTTTATCCTCACCCTGTGTTGTCTGAGTAGTACTATGCCCACGGTAAAAGGACAGTAAGCATTCAGTGGGAAGAGCCCTGGTCCATGTGATCTTGAGCCAGCGGACTAGAATTCCCTCTGACCCCCAGTGTCTCCACAGAGATAAAGATTGTGAGTGGTGAAGTAGAGGTTGAGGGGAGAGGTAGAAGGTAGAGAAGGAGAAGGGTGAAACGAGAGGCAGAGAGAGGGAATTCGGAAGAAGGTGAGAGGAAAAGAGTGAGGGAAAAAAGGAGAAAGAAAGGGGTAGAGATGGTGAGAGAGAAGGGGCGGTAGAGTGCACGGGAGAGGGGTTAGAAGGCGAGGTACAGGGTGAAAGTGCAGGAGAGGGTGATGGTGAGGGTGAGCGGAAGAGAGGTGTAAAGGTTTTATATCTTCTGTAGCTGCCAAATCCAACCTGGGTCTAAGCAAATAAAGAGGTGACCATCACTTGATAACAATTTATTTCTGAAGTGCCAATTTATTTCTTCTTCATTAGTGGAGATTGTGGGAGTTGAATAATCTGTTGTTTTTCCTTATCACCTATTTCTTGCTGCAGAGTTGATGACTTTAGTGTTTTACCATGGGATGTCTGATGGGATATTCAGAAAAATAGTTTCCCCCTATGACAACTTCCTTGTCTAACATATCTCTAGCTGTGAGAACTTCCAGATATATTTACATAGATGTTAGTAGCTTGGCTTATACTGTATACTGAACTTTTACAAGCTACAAGCCAAGGATTTAAAAATGTCTAACAAGCAATAAAAATCTCAAACAACAGTCTCCGTCCATCTATGGCAGCTGTAATACCACCACCACAGTGAATACATATTGATTGTCTTCTTATGTAGAAAAAATGATGTTTCCCATATCAAGGTATAGCATTGCCATAAAGCAAATAATTAGCAAATTGAGGAATTTTGTCATTTGCCTTGTAATTAAAAATATTATCTGATGGCAGAAGATCTGTGTCTTCATATGAGGGATTACGATCAAGTTGCAGGTAATCGGGCTGCTCAGAATGTGATCCCATTTCAGGCTGCCCCTGCTATCCCAGGTGCTCGGATACAACATTCCTTGCAGGGCTAGGTTCATAGCAGTCATGACTATGTTTTCCATACACTCTTCTTTTATTGCAGCCAAGTGTAAATAAATCATGAATGAGTGGACGAATATTCTCTTTTCTTGATAAACTGTGTAAAAAATATGCAATAATTGTAAAAATGTGGATTTTTTTTCCTGCTTCAAAAGTTTGAAACAAATATAAAATCTGAACACGTGATATTTTTACATGTTGAACAGCTCTGATGGCGTTCATACATGGAGTATGTGTGAGGTTTATATAGATTGTCCCACATTGATAGCTGTACCATAGCTCTTTATCAGCAGCTGATACGGTGCCCATGGCTCTGTTGAAAAGGGCCACACAGACTCTATGTGCTTCCATACAGCCTTTTAACACATGGCCTAAGGCAATAAATACATGACAGTTGGTATACGTGAATCCCCATGAGTTTCTCTACCCACCTTTTTTACTCCTCATTTTTACCCTTCAACCAAACGGCCCGACCGCTTTATCTGAAATAAAAAACTGACCACAATGGTATTTGGATAAGTTGGCCACAGCAGCCGTTTATTAACACATAATAACAAACAGTTTATTTATTAAACATTAACCACGGGGAGGGTGGTCCTCGAAGCCCCAAAATGTAATAAACTTGGCCTCCAGACCATAAAAACTTGTCTTCCATAACCGTAAAACTTGGCCTCCAGGTCACGTCTTGCCTCTAGCCGCTACGCTCCAGCTCAGAGACGCCCATAGACTCACCCGGCCAATTTCCTCCAAAATTACCCATATATCCTAATTACCACCTCCATGTGATCTTTTTGTTCCATTCCAAATTTGTTCACCCACGGGGGAGTCCAGGACCTTAGAGATCCCCCCCCCTCCGATCCACCATTTCCATCACCACCAACCTCGAGGACCTCCCCCCCCACGCCTTGCTGCCGCGACAAAACAACAGAAAACATAACGCAATAATTCGAGCAATACAACGATAATAACCCCTTTTTCTTAACGACCTTGACATCACCTATGAACGTTTCCAAAGCAACCAACAAAAAAGGGAGGGTGGGTGGGAGCTTGTTTCTAGTACGGTGGGGAACCTAAAATGGTTGCCCCACTGAGATGGCCGTTGCCCCTTATACTGCCCGCCCTTACTCCGCCTCTTCTCCCCATTCCCCCTCCCCCTAGCCATACATCATTCCCCTGATTCAAATTTATTAACCCTTCCCCACCCAAAATTCCCTCAACCCAATGCTTTCTCATGTATTATCACTTAACCCTGTCATGGCGTCCTCCCTTTGAAGGCCTGCGGCCCAGTACGGCCTTACTTGACAGTTGGTATACGTGAATCCCCATGAGTTTCTCTACCCACCTTTTTTACTCCTCATTTTTACCCTTCAACCAAACGGCCCGACCGCTTTATCTGAAATAAAAAACTGACCACAATGGTATTTGGATAAGTTGGCCACAGCAGCCGTTTATTAACACATAATAACAAACAGTTTATTTATTAAACATTAACCATGGGGAGGGTGGTCCTCGAAGCCCCAAAATGTAATAAACTTGGCCTCCAGACCATAAAAACTTGTCTTCCATAACCGTAAAACTTGGCCTCCAGGTCACGTCTTGCCTCTAGCCGCTACGCTCCAGCTCAGAGACGCCCATAGACTCACCCGGCCAATTTCCTCCAAAATTACCCATATATCCTAATTATCACCTCCATGTGATCTTTTTGTTCCATTCCAAATTTGTTCACCCACGGGGGAGTCCAGGACCTTAGAGATCCCCCCCCCCTCCGATCCACCATTTCCATCACCACCAACCTCGAGGACCTCCCCCCCCACGCCACCAGCATAAATGTTCTGACCCCTCAAACATTTATGTCACGCCATACCAAAATACCTTTCTCAATGCCCTCTTGAATCGCCAGACACCACAAATCTAGACCTATCGCATTTAAATGGACCCATCTTTCCTCCAGTATTCCCCTTGCCCAGACTCCAGATCCTTATGCCGAACCACAAGTGCCCCATTTCTCACCATAAAACGTGAAATCGCTCTGTTTAACTTAATCCTCGCCTTGTTCACACCATGAACAGATCTTGCCTCGCGCCAAACCTTCCTGGGCACAATGTCCGACCAAACAACCAACAAACGTGGAAACATAGACCAAAGCCGTAACATGTCAAACTTGATATCCTTAATTAGTTCCCTACAGGGACGTTTGCCCAAGTCATTGCCCCCCAAATGAACCACCAACAAGTCTGGCACCCGATCCAATCGAACAAATCTGTGGAATTCCGACAGCAATTGCTTCCACATCATACCCCTTTTTCCGATCCACCTCAGGGTTCCACGCGATCGGGGCACTCCCAGTTGTCTCCCGTCCGGCCGAACGTCGGCCCTCAATGCCGCCCAGAATACAAATGAATGACCCATGATCCAAATAAGCAATTGCCTCGGCTCTGAAAATAGAAAAGGAAACATCAACACCGTATAACTAAAAAGGAAAACTGCGGTCAATTAGATCAATCCGTTACAACAAAGACGGGCGAATGTAAGAACGAAATCTTACTGATTCCCACCGACCGATCCTCTGAACCATTTCATCTCCTAGACCCCTCCTGGCAGCCTCCGTTGCCGCCCCAATCCGGAATGAATGCCCACTAAAATTCTTCGCTGAAATGCCCCCTTTTTCCAAACAACGTCTAAGTACAGTCAAAAATTGAAAACGGGAAAGAAATGACCCATCCTTATGCACTAACAATGGGCAATCCCCCGAACCTGGACCAGACAGGAACTCCCTCAAACATTTTACCGGGCAAACTGGAGAGCCGTTTACCTCAAAAAGAACCACTCGACAACCTTTACCTGCAGTATCCGTTTTGGAAGAACGCAAAATTATCACTAGCCTGTCCCCAAACATGTCCACATCCTGCCTCAGTATACCACCTTTCTTACACTTGGAAGGACTAACCAATTCACCTAACCGAAACGCACCAAAAAATGCTAGAGAAAATGCTAATCTAAACAAAATTACTTCCCCCATATCCGAACACACAGCCTCTAACTGATTTTCCAGATTTAATAAAACTTCATATGACACCGGCCGCCTACCGTCTGACACCTTCCAGCCTTTACGACAGCCTTTTACCACCTGCCGGACCAGAAACGATTTTGTCAAATCCTGCAACCCTCTAAGTTTAAAGCCAAAAGCCAAGCCTGATAACGAATTATTGATTTTTGACACTGACCAACCTGACTCCCAGATATGACCGATAAATAAAATCAATTTGCTTTCGTCCTCTAAATCCGCACCCATCTGATTTTTCCACCGGACCCAAGAATCCCAGGCCCTCGTATAGTGCGACCAAGTTCCAGCCGACAGCGATCTGGCCAACAAGTCTCTCACTGCCCCAGCGGAAGATTCCAAAGCTCCTCTGAACAAACCTTCCCCGTGGGTTCCACTTGAGGTGCCAACTCCCGAACACGATCCCACTGCGAAGAAGAAAGAGCTTCAAGAATTTTGTTATATTTCAAAACCCCAAGCTCCGCCGTGACCCACAAATTAAAATTCAAACCAGCCCAAACCAATTGTTGTAAAACTCGCAGAAGAGAGTGTTTTGATGATGACAACGAATTAATAGCCTCCATGGCCCCAACTGAGCCGCAACAAAAACATATTTTCTTGTCTCGAACATTGCCTCCCCATAGTGTCAAAGCTACCACGATAGGAAACACTTCGCGTAGTGTAATATCAGCCACTAAACCGTTCTCTTTCCACGTTTTTGGCCACTCGGCCACTAACCATTCGTTCCGAAAAAACAAAGAAAAACCCGATTCGTCCGCTGAACCGACCAAAATGCCGAGAAACTCCGCCGACACCACCGGCGCAATCCAGAGTGACTTTCCATTGTATGAATCCAGAAAAAATTCCCAAACTTTCAAATCATCCTTCAGATCCCTTCTAAGCCGTATGAAATGATTTGGCGCCCTAATCCCAACCGTGGCCAATGAAAGTCTACGACAAAAGGCTCTTCCCATTGGCATGATCCGACATGCGAAGTTCAGTTTACCAAGCAACGACTGGACCTCACGAAGTGTTACCTTCTTCAAGCTACCCACACGCTTCACCTCCAATCTCATGTTCACCAGTTTGTCCTCAGGCAATCTACACTCCATTGCCACCGTGTCGATTTCAATACCCAGAAAACTCAAAGATGTAACAGGCCCAACCGTTTTTCCGCTGCCAACGGAACGCCAAATTTTTTAGCCACCCCTTCCATCGAGTGAAGTAAAACCGAACAATCCGAAGAAAAGGCCGACCCAACAAACAAGAAATCATCCAGATAATGAACACAAGAACCGAGTCCTGTCACGTCCCTAACTACCCATTCTAAAAACGTACTAAATGCTTCGAAATAGGCGCATGACAATGAACACCCCATCGGTAAACAACGATCCACAAAAAATCCCCCGTCCCAAAAACAACCAAGCAAATGCATACTGTCCGGATGAACTGGTAGCAGTCTAAATGCTGCCTCAATGTCCGTCTTTGCCAACATGGCCCCTTGTCCACATTTTCTAACCCATGACATTGCCGAATCAAAAGAAGTATATAACACAGAACACAATTGGGGGTCAATTCCATCGTTTACCGAAGAGCCCTTCGGAAATGAGAGGTGATGAATCAACCTGAACTTGTTAGGCTCCTTTTTTGGTACAACCCCCAATGGCGACACTCTCAGGTTAACCATGGGGGCTGTGTCAAACGGCCCAGCCATTCTACCTAAAGCCACTTCTTTTTGCAATTTTTCAGTGACCACTTCTGGGAATTCCCTGGCTGATTTCAAATTCCTGGTTGATAACCTCACCTCCATGTCAACAAAAGGGATCTTGAATCCCTCCCGAAAACCATCACGCAACAATTTTGCAGCCTCTTTGTCAGGGTATTTATTTAGGAAGTGCTCCATCTCTTCCAGCCGAACCGGTGTCACCCCTTTTTTCAAAACCCTCAGATCCCTTCTGTTTTCCTCCCTTGAAGCACTTCGACACCCCATGATTACCTCCGCAGGCGGAACACTCGTGTTTGAATTTGCACTTGGCGCCGAACCTGCATGCGCCGTCATTGTATGAGAAGCACAGTCCTTTCTGTACTGCCACCGAGTGCCCTGACTGCCCTGAACCCCCGGTGCCCCCAAGAAACGATTGTGAACCCGAACCCCCTTTTCCAGGGGCCGTCACTCTCATCCATAGAGCTATGTCTTTATGTTCCCATCTAATGTTTGGACGAACTGCTTTCCTCTGGCGGAATTGTTCATCATATCTCAACCATCCTTGTCCCCCGTATACTCTATATGCCTCCCCTATGGTATCCATATAGCAGAATAGGGGCGAACAATTTTCTGGCGCTTTTTCCCCAATCACACTAGCCAATATAGCGAAAGCCTGTAACCAATTATTGAATGTGCGGGGTATCAAACGAAAACGTCTCCTCTCCTCGTCTTCCTTTTTATACTCATCCCGTCTGACCCTGTCTAAATTAAAACGTTCGAGTGGGAGAAGTGAGAATATCTCCACGTATTCCCCCTTCCAAATCCTATCCCTTACTTCCTGCTTTAAATGTGTTCCCAGAGGCCCCCAAAACAGACATACACTTCACATTTTGCAGCATCCCCTAAACGCACTGCTTCATCTTTATCTTTGCCCCCGTTATCAACCGCCGTGGATACCTGACCCGTTATTGCGTTGCCCGAAGCTGCCTCGTCCCCAGCCGCCGCAGTAACCCCCGATACCTCGCTCTGTACCACAGGACGTGACTCCAGACTTCTTTCTCCATCCCCTATACCCCTTCTATTACCTAACCAAGCCGCCGAGGGAGATAACGTACCCTGTGCACTCCCCGCCTCCCATAACCGCACTAAATCTTTAAGACTTTGTAATAAAACACCAGAGCCGCCACTAGCCCCCCCAACAGATAATTCCTCCCCCCTTGCATTCACATTTGAGGCTAGTGCAGGTAAGTAAAAAGAAGTGCAGTCTCGCTCACCTGGCTGCCTGGGTGCTGTGTTCCCAGCAGCCGCCAATCCGGCGTCCTGACGCGATCTCTCTGGGCGCGTGCTTCCTCCATCCTCGTGCTGTCCCATGGAAGTTGATGCAGTGTGCAGCCAGCCTGACTCGACCGCTGCGTCCCCAGTGTCCATACGTCCCACATGTCCTGGTTCAAATCCATCTGATGATCCTCTTCTTCTAAATGAATGGCCTAATCCATGCTCCCCCCTCCTCTCCCCCTCCCCAGTGGCCAGAGATTCCCTCCCTCCTACTACACAGCGATCTCCTCCATGCCTGCGGTCAGCTTCGCCCCCCCTCCCCCTCCCAGCTGCAGCACAGGGACGTCCAGCTCTGCTCTCTGTAGCAGCAGCAGCAGCCGATGAGCAGGAGGAGACTCCCCACTGCCACTCACCAGCCGCCCTGCGTGCTGATGCTCGCCCCGCCGACTCCTCACTGCTGCTGGATGAATGCCGAGCCTGGGGCCGAACCGAAGGGGCCCCAGCCGTTCCTGACCCCGGATCCCTGGCTCCTTCTGCTGCTGGTGAGTGCTCGCGTTGCCGGCTTCCCCCCTGCGCTGAAGGCACCTGACTAGCAGGCCCTCGTGTGCTCTTCAGTACCTCTCTGCCCCGCCGAGCCGAGCCCGTTCCTGGTTGGGCAGCGGCCGCTCCTGCTCCTGGATCCACGCTTCCTCCAGACGCCATCGCTGCAGGGGAGGCCGACACCTCCCCCTGTTGCAGGCCCCGCCGGTGTTGCGGATTCCTCCCAGCCGCAGGTTTACGCGCCGGCTGCCGACGCTTCGTGACCGCGGCCGGAGGGTCCCTAGAGGGGCTCCTTATACGGCGCCGGGCCCTGGGGGTAGCCTCAGGGCTGAGGCGCTCCGGAGGCCTAGACCTCCAAGTCCGACGCCCTGCACTTAAACCTTGGGGTTGGTCGGCTCCCTCATCAGGCAGCAGGCCCTGAATGGATGCCTGCAGCCATCCCGCACCTCTGGTTCCCGCAGCCGCTCTCAATTGCTGCAAAATCGCCTCAATCTCCATAACTAAAATCAGCTCTGAGCTTGTTTCTAGTACGGTGGGGGACCTAAAATGGTTGCCCCACTGAGATGGCCGTTGCCCCTTATATTGCCCGCCCTTACTCCGCCTCTTCTCCCCATTCCCCCTCCCCCTAGCCATACATCATTCCCCTGATTCAAATTTATTAACCCTTCCCCACCCAAAATTCTCTCAACCCAATGCTTTCTCATGTATTATCACTTAACCCTGTCATGGCGTCCTCCCTTTGAAGGCCTGCGGCCCAGTACGGCCTTACTTCACATGTGTTGTAAGTCAATATATATGCCACAAAGATGTTCTGATTGGCACATTAAGGTGCCTATAGATATTACAAATATTACAAAAGTATTCTTATCTCAAACAAATAAGACATATTCACCAGATATTCCTGTGGATATGTCATCTATCCATTCCCAATTTTATTGAAATAGGTAGATAACTGAAAACACAACAGACATTTTGGGCCCGATTCATCAAATCTTTCACCCCAGAATTCTTGGGTAAAAGCTGTGAAAAGTCATAAAATGTATGAGCCTACATTTATGACTTTTGGAGTCTTCACAACAGTTTCTCCCTGGTCTTCCAAAATGGGCAGGATGGGGATGAGGAATGGGGGGGGGGGAGTGGGCAGGACCCCACAGGCTGTCTAATTTGTGAACATCGTCAATCTT
This sequence comes from Ranitomeya variabilis, assembly GCF_051348905.1. Classification (NCBI taxonomy): domain Eukaryota; kingdom Metazoa; phylum Chordata; class Amphibia; order Anura; family Dendrobatidae; genus Ranitomeya; species Ranitomeya variabilis. The sequence continues at coordinate 46,796,450 of NC_135233.1, read as the reverse complement.
TCAGAATGTTTCAGGAGAAGAAGTTTCCAAGCTCCTCACTTCTGCTCAGCCTGCAACCTGCAACAGTGACCCCATTCCTTCACATCTCCTGCAGTCTCTCTCACCAGTGGTCACTCACCTGAGTAAAATATTTAACCTCTCTCTTTCTTCAGGTATCTTCCCCTCCTCATTTAAACATGCCATCATAACCCCTTTACTTAAAAAGCCATCCCTGGACCAGAACTGCACTGCTAACTACAGACCTGTATCTAACCTTTCCTTCATCTCTAAACTCCTGGAACGCTTGGTCCACTCCCGTCTAATCCTCTATCTCTCGGATAACTCTCTTCTCAACCCCTTACAATCTGGTTTCCTCTCTTTACACTCCACTGAAACTGCCCTCACTAAAGTCTCTAATGATCTAATAACAGCTAAATCCAAAGGTCATTGCTCTCTGCTGATTCTCCTGGATCTCTTTGCCGCATTTGACACTGTGGATCACCAGCTCCTTCTCACTATGCTCTGCTCCATAGACCTCAAGGACACAGCCCTCTCTTGGTTCTCCTCCTACCTCTCTGACCACTCCTTCACTGTATCTTTTGCCGGCTCCTCTTCCTCTCCTCGTCCCCTTACTATCGGGGTTCTGCAGGGCTCAGTCCTAGGCCCCCTCCTCTTCTCTCTATACACGGCCCCTATTGGACAAACAATCAGCAGATTTGGGTTCCAGTATCATCTCTATGCTGATGACACCCAATTATACACTTCTTCCCCCGATATCACCCCTACCCTAATTCAAAATACCAAGGATTGTCTGTCTGCTGTCTCAAACATCATGTCCTCCCTCTATCTGAAACTAAATCTCTCCAAAACGGAACTTCTTGTATTTCTCCCTTCTACTAACCTCACTCTAGCCAACAGCGAAATTACCCTTGAGGGTTCAACCATAACTCCCAAGCAGAATGCCCGCTATCTTGGGGTCATATTCGACACTGAACTTTCCTTTACTCCCTATATCCGATCACTCACTCGCTCTTGTCACCTGCATCTTAAAAACATCTCAGGAATCCAACCTTTTCTCACCTTTGAAACTGCTAAGACTCTTACTGTCGCTCTTATTCATTCTCGTCTGGACTACTGCAACTCTCTTCTGATCGGTCTCCCTCTTACCAAACTTTCTGCTCTCCAATCCATCTTGAATGCGGCAGCCAGAGTCATATTTCTGTCCAACCGCTTCACCCATGCCTCCATCTTGTGCCAGTCATTACACTGGCTACCCATTCGCTACAGGGTCCAGTATAAACTCATCTCTCTTACCCACAAAGCCCTCCACAGTTCTGCACCGCCTTATATCTCCTCTCTCATCTGTCTATCGCCCTACACGTGCCCTCCGTTCTACAAATGACCTAAGGCTAACATCCCCCGTAATCCGAACCCCGCACCTCCGTCTCCAAGACTTCTCTCGTGCTGCGCCAGCTCTCTGGAATGCACTTCCCCAGACGATCAGACTGATGCCTAGCCCCAACCTATTCAAGCGTGCTCTAAAAACCCATCTCTTCAAACAAGCCTACCACATCAACTGCTCAGTAAACTAACTTTGCCCTGTTCCCTCCTTCCAAATATTACTCTGAATCTGCACCCTACTATTCATCTGTCTCCACACCCTCCATGCACATTATAACTGCACTTGATACTTGACTATTGCACTTAAACACACGGGCTGATGACCAGATCATGTAGCTTTATATGAAAATCCCTATTTATTATAATTGCCAGACCTCAAATAACAAGCACTTTTCACCTATTGTGTCCCCCCATTTCCTTGTAGATTGTAAGCTTGCGAGCAGGGACCTCACCCCTAATGTCACTGTTTAAATTGTCTTAACTTGTACTGAATTTATTGTCTGTACTTGCCACCGCTTAATTGTAAAGTGCTGCGGAATATGTTGGCGCTATATAAATAAAAAATGATTATAATTATTAATCTTGACTAGTTGAACCCTTCATTGAAGATGTATGCAATTGTAAAGGCATATGGTTTCATACTTCCATCTATACACATACACTGAACACGGTGCGATTTGAGTCTAACTTTATATACCATTTTAAATCCCTATGTAGCTGTACATCCAGTCTACCATAACCATGGAGGATCATCGTGTTACATACCAAATACATCAGTAAAGACCCCCATACATGTTATACTAATTTAGACTAAAATCGATGGGTATGGACGGCAGTCTAATGTGTATAAGGACCCCCGACTCTTCCCCAATAGATTATGGTGAGGACAGAAGGATCTGGCGTGTCCAATTTTGGACTGTCTACCCTTTTTTTCTCTAAAAAAGATAAGCTGCCACCACCACCTGTCTAGAAGCTGCTCTCTATGTATAAGAGAGTGGGGCGACATGGCTTCCAGCTGAATGATCGGCCAAATCATTGTTTGGCTGACTGTCATCTTAAGTATTTGTGGAAGTACAAGAAGTGGCTTATCTTCCCTGAAAACAAAAGTTCTTTTTTTTTAATCCAACTACCTATTGTTTTTTCCCCATAATGTCATTTATTGAGGGAAAGTCAGGAGGTCTCATACATATCAGGTGGTTGGATGGTTAAGTCAAAATGGAATCACACATGCAGAGAAACTCAAGACATAGGCAAATCCTTCCCAGTACCAGAGAATGCTCCTATTGGCCCAAACATTAATAATATTAATAATAATTATAATGGGATTTGATAAAGGACAACCCCATTTGAAAATGACTTATTTTTTTACTAGGGTTTATTTCTTCTTTAATGGTTTACAACATTTTATACATTACTGATGATATGTCCTACTTGCACAGTGATACAGAATTGATTAGTGAATGCGCTATTTAATTAGTTAGATGTTGTGATCCGGTGACCTTGGAGCCGCATGAGACTTTCTCAGGAGAAGGTGGAACCTGTACTGACCGCAAACCCTAAACTGACACCGCAACTAGAAGTAGCCGTGGGGTGTACCTAACACATCCTAGACACCTCGACACAGCCGGAGGACTAAATACCCCTATAGATGGAAATGGGAATTCTATCTTGCCTCAGAGCAGAACCCCAAAGAATAGACAGCCCCCCACAAATATTGATTGTGAGTATTAGAGGAAAGACACACGCAGGCAGAAATCAGGATTTAGCAAAAGAGGCCACGCTAGCTAAATAGGAAAGGATAGGACAGAATACTAAGTGGTCAGTATTAAAACCCTAAAAATATCCACAGCAGATAATACAAAAATTCCACCATCTAACTAAAGACATGGAATGTATATCTGCAGCTCCTGAGAATCCAACTTGACTGAAATATCCAAACACAGTCTAAGCTGGACAAGAAAAAACATTGAATAGTACTGAATTGTAAAGCACACAGCATGTGTGCTGTAGAAACAAAAACCAGACACTTATCTTTGTTGATTTGGCAGCAGGGCAGGAGGAACCAGACAGAGATGCAAAACCTCCAAGAACAATGGACAACTGGCAAGGGCTAATGAATCCTGCACACCTAAATACCCCAGTCAGAGCTGCAATCAGCAGGGACACCTGCCCAGGATTGCAACCCAGGGACAACTGCACTACCACCAACAACCACCAGAGGGATCCCAAGAGCAGAATTCACAACAGTTAGAGGTCCACATATGTTCTGTGCATATGGGGATTGGATCTTTTTTCTGGTAGGCACAAGACACTTTCGATACCGCAGGGTGGGTCTAAAGAAAAGGGAAATATTTTCAAACCTTATGCTTCTAAGTGGATAAAAACTGTCAAAATTCATCATATTGGTCAATAATTGCAAACTGTCTTGATTATTTTTTTTTAATTAATTTTAACCCCTTCATGACCTTGGGATTTTTCGTTTTTCCGTGTTCGTTTTTCACTCCCCTCCTTCCCAGAGCCATAACTTTTTTATTTTTCCGTCAATTTGGCCATGTGAGGGCTTATTTTTTACGGGACGAGTTGTACTTTTGAACGACATCATTGGTTTTACCATGTTGTGTACTAGAAAATGGGAAAAAAAATTCCAAGTGCGGTAAAATTGCAAAAAAAGTGCAATCCCACACTTGTTTTTTGCTTGGCTTTTTTGCTAGGTTCACTAAATGCTAAAACTGACCTGCCATTATGATTCTCCAGGTCACTACGAGTTCATAGACACCTAACATGACTAGGTTATTTTTTAACCTAAGTGGTGAAAAAAAATTCCAAACTTTGCTTAAAAAAAAAAAATTGCACCATTTTCCGATACTCGTAGCGTCTCCATTTTTCATGATCTGGGGTCGGTTGAGGGCTTATTTTTTGTGTGCTGAGCTGGCATTTTTAATGATTCCAATTCAGTGCAGATATGTTCTTTTGATCGCCCGTTATTGCATTTTAATGCAATGTCGCGGCGACCAAAAAAACCTAATTCTGGCGTTTCAATTTTTTTCTCGTTACGCCATTTAGCGATCAGGTTAATGCTTTTTTTATTGATAGATCGGGCGATTCTGAACGTGGCAATACCAAATATGTGTAGGTTTGATTTTTTTTTATTGATTTATTTTGATTGGGGCGAAAGGGGGGTGATTTAAACTTTTATATTTTTTTTCTTTTTTTCACATTTTTTTTAACTTTTTTTTTTTACTTTTGCCATGCTTCAATAGCCTCCATGGGAGGCTAGAAGCAGGCACAGCATGATCGCCTCTGCTACATAGCTGCGATCTGCTGTTTGCTGCTATGTAGTAGAAAATCAGGTGTGCTGTGAGCGCCGACCACAAGGTGGCGCTCACAGCTACCGGCGATCAGTTACCATAGAGGTCTCAAGGACCTCTATGGTTACAATGGAGAAGGATCGCCGACCTCCGATCATGTGACGGGGGTCGGCGATGCGCTCATATCCGGCCGCCCGGCCAGATGCGGTAGTTAAATGCCGCTGTCTGTGTTTGACAGCGGCATTTAACTAGTTAATAGCGGCGGTTGAATCGTGATTTCACCCGCCGCTATTGCGGGCACATGTCAGCTGTTCAAAACAGCTGACATGTCCCGGCTTTGATGCGGGCTCACCGCGGAGCCCTGCATCAAAGCAGGGGAGCTGACCTCGGACGTACTATCCCGTCCGAGGTCAGTAAGGTGTTTTAATATGGTAGTTTGTGTTATGAACATATCATCATAGGTTTATACTAGTTAAGAATTATATGTGTATGTATAGAATGTAAGTCCGCAAGGACAGGGTCTTCTCTCCTCTGTCATTGTAAATTTGTTTACTGTAAACGATATCTATAACTCTTTACGTAAGCCCTTTCTCCATGGAATTAATGGTGCTATATAAATAAATAATAATAATAATAATAATAATATGGTTGGTTGGGGTGAGAAAAGTACCTGAAACAGAGGTAGTGTGCTTGCACTTGTAAGAGGTAGAAGAGGATTTTCTTTCTCATGGATATCAGGTTTAATTTAGCTTTAGATTTATAAGCTTTGCACTATTTGTTCCCTTCTAATTAATTGTTGGCACAAGTTTAATATGACCCGCACATATAAATCAATTAGGCGCTAAAAGAAATTAATGATGAAAGGGTTTGTCAATGAAGAGAAGAAAAGCTTGACATATGGGGGGAATTTTCCCACCAGCTGTAGGAAATGGGCATTTTTGTGTGTACAATGGATCAATCTGGATATTCGTGTCTGTCTTGGGGCTCCTGCACACTGACAAGAAGCCAAAACAGCAGTATACAGGGTTATATTGTCTCCATGCACTGCTGCAGAGGCATCATTGGACTCTTTGTGTTAAAAGATTAGTCTCCATTGGAAGCAATGCTTCTTGACGGGAATACTTCAGTACATAGGATTGTTTTTTTACAAAATGCCAACTAAAATACCCTTTATATATCTCCATATAAAATAGGAGCTGCACAGAGATACAGAGGAGACTGCACAGTGGTGTAACTTGAGGCTCGGGGGCCCCAATAACATCACTCCAAAAGGGCCCCCAACTATTGCAAGTCTTTAAAAGCAACGGTCTTTTCATATGGTCCAAAGGGACATTTTGGGCCACCTAGACTCAGAGACAGAGGTGCTTTTGCCACCCATGCACCTATTATAGTTACACCCCTGCTTGCGCACGTCTTTCAAAGTCCTACTTAACCCTAGTCCACCATGAAGTTTGAATGTAATCACAAGCTCATTGACATAACAGACTTCAGGGTTTGTACAGTGATTAAAGCTGAATATAGGCAAGCTCGGTTTGGATGAGAGTGCAGGTATTCTTGATTATATCCCCTGATCATAACAAAAGGATAAGGAATTTGGAAAATTCAATTTGTCCAACTCTTCTTTCCACTGCCATCTGCCATCAGGAAAGAGTCATCCCGTTCTGGAAAGTGTAGAGAAGCAAAAGTTTTCTAGTCCCAACAAGATGGCCAATGCTCATCTAGTGTATATGTGTGAACATCTAAGGCTGGGGTCACACATGGCGTAAGAAAATACGCCACGTATTATACGTCCGTACTACGGCCGTAATACGGAGAAATGTCCCCAAAATATTGATCCGTAGTCAGGGTGTTTCAGCGTATTTTGCGCATGGCATCCTCCGTATGTAATCCGTATGGCATCCGTACTGCGAGATTTTCGCGCAGGCTTGCAAAACCGACATCTAATGGATTTATGTGCTCAAATGTTAGGGAAAACATATATACAGTATATATATATATATATATATGTCATTGAGACACATATATATATATTCTGTATTTAGATTTCATTCAGCGCGATATCTGTGAACAGCCGCTAATTCAATTGCCGGCTTTTCATTTCTCCTGCACAAACCCGACAGGATATGAGACATGGTTTACATACAGTAAACCATCTCATATCCCCTTTTTTTTTGCATATTCCACATTACTAATGTTAGTAGTGTGTATGTGCAAAATTTCAGCGCTGTAGCTGCTGAAATAAAGGGTTAAATGGCGGAAAAAATTGGCGTGGGCTCCCGCGCAATTTTCTCCGCCAGAGTGGTAAAGCCAGTGACTGAGGGCAGATATTAATAGCCAGGAGAGGGTCCATGGTTATTGGCCCCCCCGTGGCTAAAAACATCTGCCCCCAGCCACCCCAGAAAAGGCACATCTGGAAGATGCGCCAATTCTGGCACTTGGCCACTCTCTTCCCACTCCCTGTAGCGGTGGGATATGGGGTAATGAAGGGTTAATGCCACCTTGCTATTGGAAGGTGACATTAAGCCAGATTAATAATGGAGAGGCGTCAATTATGACACCTATCCATTATTAATCCAATTGTAGGAAAGGGTTAAAAAACACACACACACATGATTACAAAGTAGTTTAATGAAATAAACACAGCGGTTGTTGTAATAATTTATTGTTCTCCCATTCCATTTCCAGGACCTCGCTTGGCAACATAATAAACGCACAAGATACATACCTTCTGCTGTCAGATCTCGTCCCACGAAGTAATCCATCTGAAGGGGTTAACTAATATTACAGGCAGGAGCCCTGCAAATGCAGCTGTGCTCCGTGCTTGTAATCCCCGGGGAATGAATTAAATGTAGGTCATTGACCTACATTTCCTTCAGTCGCGGTAATGCGCCCCCTGGTGGATGTCCTCATATGACCTGGAGCGTGGGAAAAAGTTCCCAGGCTGCAGTTCATCAGAACATCCAGCAGGGGCGCATCACCGCGACTGAAGGAAATGTAGGTCAATGACCTACATTTCATTCATTCCCCGGGGATTACAAGCACGGAGCACAGCTGCATTTGCAGGGCTCCTGCCTGTAATATTAGTTAACCCCTTCAGATGGATTACTTCGTGGGACGAGATCTGACAGCAGAAGGTATGTATCTTGTGCGTTTATTATGTTGCCAAGCGAGGTCCTGGAAATGGAATGGGAGAACAATAAATTATTACAACAACCGCTGTGTTTATTTCATTAAACTACTTTGTAATCATGTGTGTGTGTGTTTTTTAACCCTTTCCTACAATTGGATTAATAATGGATAGGTGTCATAATTGACGCCTCTCCATTATTAATCTGGCTTAATGTCACCTTACAATAGCAAGGTGGCATTAACCCTTCATTACCCCATATCCCACCGCTACAGGGAGTGGGAAGAGAGTGGCCAAGTGCCAGAATTGGCGCATCTTCCAGATGTGCCTTTTCTGGGGTGGCTGGGGGCAGATGTTTTTAGCCACGGGGGGGCCAATAACCATGGACCCTCTCCTGGCTATTAATATCTGCCCTCAGTCACTGGCTTTACCACTCTGGCGGAGAAAATTGCGCGGGAGCCCACGCCAATTTTTTCCGCCATTTAACCCTTTATTTCAGCAGCTACAGCGCTGAAATTTTGCACATACACACTACTAACATTAGTAGTGTGGAATATGCAACAAAAAAGGGGATATGAGATGGTTTACTGTATGAAAACCATGTCTCATATCCTGTCGGGTTTGTGCAGGAGAAATGAAAAGCCGGCAATTGAATTACCGACTTTTCACTAACAGCGCTGCGTATTTCTCGCAAGTCACACTGCAGGTCCGTGTGGAATCCGTATTTTTCGCGCCCCCATAGACTTTCATTGGCGTATTATTTGCGCAGTACGCTGACAAACGCAGCATGCTGCGATTTTGTACGGCCGTAGAAAGCCGTATAATACTGAACCGTAATATACGGCTAATAGGAGCAGCCCCATTGAGAATAATTGTGCCGTATGTAATGCGAGTTTTACGGACGTAGTTTCTGCGCTCTTACGTCCGTAAAACTCGCATGTGTGACCCCAGCCTAAGGGTCCCTTTCCACTTGCGAGATAAAAAACGGTCCGTAATCTGGACCGAAAAAACGGATGGAACGTATGCGATTGTCATGCGAGTGTCATGCGAGTGTTATGCGAGTGCCATGCGATTTTTTAATCGCACCATCCGTATGACATCAGTATGACATCCGTATTGCTGTCCGATTTTTACGCACCAGTGTCCTTTGAAAAGCCGGCAATTCAGCGCTGTGTACAGTAAAATCACACTGACAGGTTAGAATAGAGTAGATATATGCACATAGAATGTGTATATATACATATATACATGTCAGTGAGACACCTATATATGTATATTTATATTTAATGCAGCGCTAGATAGCATAAAAGCCTCTAATTCAATTACCGGCTTTTTCCTTCTCCTTCACAAACCCGACAGGATATGAGACATGGTTTACATACAGTAAACCTTCTCAGATCCCCATTTTTTTTGCATATTCCACACTACTAATGTTAGTAGTGTGTATGTGCAAAATTTGGCCGCTGTAGCTGCTCAAATAAAGGGTTAAATGGCGGAAAAAATTGGCGTGGGCTCCCGCGCAATTTTCTCCGCCAGAGTGGTAAAGCCAGTGACTGAGGGCAGATATTAATAGCCAGGAGAGGGTCCATGGTTATTGGCCCCCCCTGGCTACAAACATCTGCCCCCAGCCACCCCAGAAAAGGCACATCTGGAAGATGCGCCTATTCTGGCACTTGGCCACTCTCTTCCCACTCCCTGTAGCGGTGGGATATGGGGTAATGAAGGGTTAATGCCACCTTGCTATTGGAAGGTGACATTAAGCCAGATTAATGATGGAGAGGCGTCAATTATGACACCTATTCATTATTAATCCAATTGTTGGAAAGGGTTAAAAAACACACACACACATGATTAAAAAGTATTTTAATGAAATAAGCACAGCGGTTGTTTTAATAATTTATTGCTCTCTCATTCCATTTTCATACCCTCGCTTGGCAAAACAATAAACACACAAGATACATACCCTCTCTGATGAACTGTCACGTCCCACGAGGTAATCCATCTGAAGGGGTTAACTAATATTACAGGCAGAGCTGCGATAATCCACTCGCTCGTGCCTGTAATCCCCGGGTGCTGAAAGGAAAGCAGTGATCTATACTTACATTCAGTGGCGGTGATGCGCCCCTGCTGGATGTTCTCATGAACTGCAGCCTGGGAACTTTTTCCCACGCTCCAGGTCATATGAGGACATCCACCAGGGGGCGCATCACCGCGACTGAAGGTAACTATAGGTCATTGACCTACATTTCCTTCAGTCGCGGTGATGCGCCCCTGGTGGATGTCCTCATATGACCTGGAGCATGGGAAAAAGTTCCCAGGCTGCAGTTCATGAGAACATCCAGCAGGGGCGCATCACCGCGACTGAATGTAAGTATAGATCACTGCTTTCCTTTCAGCACCCGGGGATTACAGGCACGAGCGAGTGGATTATCGCAGCTCTGCCTGTAATATTAGTTAACCCCTTCAGATGGATTACTTCGTGGGACCTGACAGTTCATCAGAGAGGGTATGTATCTTGTGTGTTTATTGTTTTGCCAAGCGAGGGTCTGAAAATGGAATGAGAGAGCAATAAATTATTAAAACAACCGCTGTGCTTATTTCATTAAAATACTTTTTAATCATGTGTGTGTGTGTTTTTTAACCCTTTCCTACAATTGGATTAATAATGGATAGGTGTCATAATTGACGCCTCTCCATTATTAATCTGGCTTAATGTCACCTTCCAATAGCAAGGTGGCATTAACCCTTCATTACCCCATATCCCACCGCTACAGGGAGTGGGAAGAGAGTGGCCAAGTGCCAGAATTGGCGCATCTTCCAGATGTGCCTTTTCTGGGGTGGCTGGGGGCAGATGTTTGTAGCCAGGGGGGGGCCAATAACCATGGACCCTCTCCTGGCTATTAATATCTGCCCTCAGTCACTGGCTTTACCATTCTGGCGGAGAAAATTGCGCGGGAGCCCACGCCAATTTTTTCCGCCATTTAACCCTTTATTTCAGCAGCTACAGCGCTGAAATTTTGCACATACACACTACTAACATTAGTAATGTGGAATATGCAAAAAAAAGGGGATATGAGATGGTTTACTGTATGAAAACCATGTCTCATATCCTGTCGGGTTTGTGCAGGAGAAATGAGAAGCCGGCAATTGAATTAGCGGCTTTAATGCTATCTAGTGCTGCATTAAATATAAATATACATATATAGGTGTCTCACTGACATATATATATGTATATATACACATTCTATGTGTATATATCTACTCTATTCTAACCTGTCAGTGTGATTTTACTGTACACCGCGCTGAATTACCGGCTTTTCAAAGGACACCGGTGCGTAAAAATCGGACAGAACTCGCATGGTGCGAGTGCTGTGCGATTTTTTTCTCGCACCCATTGACTTGCATTGGCGAGTCTCGTCCGAGAATCGCAGCAATACGCAGCATGCTGCGATTTTTTTCTCAGCCGATCCAGATTTTTCTCAGTCCGATTTCGGCTGAGAAAAAAATCGCAAATCAAAAGACACCTATTAACTAACATTGGTCCGAGTGCAATCCGATTTTTTATCGGATTGCACGCGTCCGTTTTCCTCGCAAGTGGAAAGGGACCCTTATACTATAGGTGGCACCCTCCATTTCATACAGACAAAAATATGGTTATCCCATTGCTGTATTTCGGAAAGCTTCTCCCCTAAAAGCACAATACAATGTTAGGAGTCATGCATATAATGTAAAATTGGTCCAATCTTGGACCACAATGCACAGACCAGCAGTGGTCTTCCGACTGGAGCATGACAGCTTCATTTATTTCTCGGTTCAGCAGAGCTGCGACCAATTCATTCTTTGCGAGCCGAGTTGAGACTGAGATGCATGGATATCTGCACAAGTTTTTATACAGAGGTGCTGTACAATGGCACACAGAGTATACATGGAACAGAAAAGTAGGGACTCAGAATATTGTTGTACCTACTCATTGTCTTGTGCACTGAGGGAAAGGAAAGTTGCTTCTAGATGACCTATCCTCTTAAAGAACTGAAGAAATCTTGCACTTTCATTCCTAAACTTCCCCGATTTCTTTTGATCTCTTCACCCAATGGTGTAGACATTAGCCGACAAACAGAGTCTCTAAGGACATATTCTTCCGTTTGCTAGACTAGGATCTTTGGAAGTATCTTAGACCACAGCTTTTTCTTCTGTTATTGTGTCACCAATATTAACATGAAAAGAATAGTCAAGAGTAAATAGATCTTTTCAGTCTGGACACTACAGCTCTGCAAAAAATTAAGAAACCACTGCAGTTTGTCTGATTTTTCTCTGTATAGGTATATTATTGAGTAAACTGTAAATTGTTCTTTTATTCTATAAACTTCTGACAACATGTCTCCGAATTTCAAAGCAATACATTTTTTTTTTGTTTACAAATAAAAATGGTCAAAATTAAAAAAAACTCAGTGCTTTCAGACCTCAAATAATGCAAAAAAAAACCCAAGTTCATAATCATTTAGAAACAGCAATATTAATGTTTTAACTCAGGAAGAGTTCAGAAATCAATATTTTGTGGAATAACCATGATTTTTAATCACAGCTTTCATGCGTCTTGGCATGCTTTCCACCAGTCTTTCACACTGCTCCTGGCGCAAAAATGTAAGCAGTTCTTTGTTTGATGGCTTGTGACTATCCATCATCCTCTTCATTACATTCCAGAGGTTTTCAATGGGGTTCAGGTCTGGAGATTGGGCTGCCCATGACAGGGTTTTGATGTGGAGGTCTCTTAATTTTTGCCAGAGCTGTATGTAAAATAATTCTCCGACTAGAGGGTCATTATAAAATCATTAGTATTATTGAGAAGAAAAAATATCTACCTCCAAGATAATGATTCCATCTTAATTATTTCCAATACTGAGAATTAATCAAACATTGACATTGTATGACATGGAAAAACCCCAAAGGTATGAACTGGGATATAAACTGGTGTGCATGCAACATGTAAGTGAGCGTTCACACTGGCCACTAAACAGAAAAAAAAACAAAAGACAGAAACATAATGATTAAATACCCTGCAGTAAATTAATAGCATAGTGCAAGAAAACAATATACGGAACTTAGTTAACATGTTTTTTGATTAAAAAAATGTGAAAGCCATCCCGCCTCGTCACGGCAATCACAATTGGGACAGTCCTAACTCTAATATTAAAAATCTTACCATTGATCAAGTGACATGCAGGTGGATAAGGGCTGAGAGTGACTGAGTCCAACTCCTGACGAAGTTACAGCGAAACGCGCATCAGGGCGGCAGGCCAGGGGATCCTGTCACTGTACCATATAACATACCAAGTACTTGCCTAATGTATGCACCTTATTGACGCCTTTCCTCGTGCACTGCAAGCACTTTATTTAGCATTTGTCATTTGCACCTTATTGTGCCCTGTCATCCACTCCTTCACAATAGGTTATTTCCGTACACCAGGTCTATAGAGTGGCTTTCTGGAATTTGTTTGGGTTGTGCAGCTGGCATCATTTTGCTTATTTTTTTGTTTTGCTCTAATCAGCCTGTTGGGACTTTTGTGTCTATAGTGCTTTCAGAGCTTTTTTGACTTTCTACTTATTTCCATTGTGTAGGGAATTTCAGTATCTAATGATTTACAGACTATGCTGCAATTTTTTAACACACAGATTCGGTCTGTGAAAAAAAATCGCTTGTCTGTGAAAAAAATCGCTTGTCGCACAGCCAAATTGAACACGTTTGCGCAGTCCGTTTTTTTACATACAACACTTGGACCAAAAAACATAGTTCTGTGAATGGGCCCTAAGGCATATGAGGTCACTGTCAATCGATGACCCAATGCAGTGAAAATTGGGACAGAACTCCTCATACAGCACTTTTGCTCTTATTAAGGAAACCAGTAGTGCAAAATGTCTTACTTGCAATGCTCCATGGAAAGCCAAAGGCAAAATCTATGTTCACTGTATGATCATTAATACAATTGTTATATCCATAGAACATCGAGGTTATTGGCAGACCATCTCCTGTTTACACAGGATCATGCGCTGTCGAAAAAGATACATTTTAAATTAGTCATTCTCGACAGCACATCATCTAGTGTAAACAGGAGATGTTTTGCTGATTACGACGATGTTCTTTGCAAACAGAAAGATCACACCCAACAAAAGAGCATTTTGCTGTTAGGATGGACCGATGGTTAAGCCCTAAGTCAATGTCTACTAAGGTTAGTAATGAAGGACGGGTCTGTTCTGATCAGACCCAGAGGGTATTTTGTACCTACAGGATCCTGAGATGTAAAACCATTATTGCTCACATCAAAAGCTAAAATCTCATACTTCCAGGCTTCATAGTTGTGACAAAGCAGGAAAGACCCATTTTACATTTTAATACTGTCCCTTCCCCATTTTCTCATGTCTAAGAAGTAATCAGAATGAATTTTACCAAAATTGGTTAACAAAAGTAACCATCTCCTCCATGAATTGCCCACTTTAGGACAACAATAGATCGTTTTACTGGCCTCATCAATAGACCTTTCCAAGCCTGTAACAATATGGATCCATTGATAGGCTTAACCCAAAACTAACCACTCGAAAACTTTTGACATTTTGCATTTATTATTGCTTTTCTCACGTAATATAACAATTAAGGGCAACAAATAGAAGCTTTCACATTGCAGATAGCAGTTAAAGGGGGGATGGGGACTAATATGTCCCTGATAATGGGTATCTGGTGGCTTTTGTGTTGCCTTGGATGACAGTAACATAGTCCTTTTCCATTTAGTTTCTGAAGAATCCCTAAACAAATGGCCAGGCCTGTGTTTGGTGGCCTTAAGTGGATAAACAGTGACAGACCATGATTGATTTCACTCTCAATGGAGAGAAAACTTTTAGTTTACTGAATCCTGGGATGGACAATGGTCTAAGTCCATCCATGGGCAAACAATCATGTCCTATTTATCTCTTTGTATAATACAATTAGAAGCTTAATAAGTCGTTTGTCACAAAGGTTCCTTGGTAAATAGGACGGGAAGATAACAAAATCAATAGTCAATCAATTAAGAGAATGCAAATTACTCTTCTCTATAGCAGCAATTATAGACACAAAGCTATCCCTACAATCAATAGGCGGGGTAGGGGGTAGCAGTTACACCCTGGTGCCTGAAGCAAAGGCCTCTCTGCCACCTAAATACTATCCTAAATGCCATATGGATGGTTGGAGATCTTTTACTGATTTTGCATAGGGGTCCATGAAATAATGACGCTGGTTACAAAGTTTGATATTACAACTTCTGAGAAGCCACATACAAGCAATAGTAGTGCTCCTGGGAAAGTCAGCCTAGTTACAATTTTTTTTTAAGCAAAATATTAAATTCTTCCAGTGTCAGACTTGGGTTTCCTGGGCTCACCAGAAAAAACGATACTGAAGGTCTCCCCTCCATCCAAACAGAATTAAAAGGAGTCTCACGCCCCCAGACGATAATGAAGCCACTTACACGAGTATGTGGGGGACTTAGCTCCTATTAAATCATACATGTAGTATTGATATTAGTGGTTTAGTTGCCATGAAAAAAAAAAGATTTATTTAATATGGAAATGAGGGGCTTTGGAGACAAGGACACAGTGCACATTACACCCCCCTTAATTTGAGCACTTGAGAACTTTATTCATTCTTGATTGACAGCCCCTCAAGGTAGCCCTGCCAGACACTGCGGGACCCCATCTGCGCTCACATAGTGTACTTCTTCAGGCTCACATCATTATCTCCTGTCTGCAATACAGTACTGCGCAGTAGACGATGACACTATGTGAGCATGGCTGGGTTTCTTCAGTATCTCTGCAGAGGTGCTGAACCGCTAATTGTGTACAGATACCACTCTGTCAATCAAGATATGACAAAACGCTTAACGCAAAGTTCAAGAACCTATCACCAGCTTTTTCCCACATAAAGTAGGAACAGCTCCTGTAGAATGCTGTATATAAGTCCCCAATGACACAAAAAAAAGCTTACATTATACTCACCTATGGAGAGGTAAGGTCCAGTAGGTGTGTCTGGTCTTGATCCGGTGCCTCCTCTCTTCTTGCAATCGCCATCCTCCTTCTTGGTTCAGGTGGATGTTGCGTCCTACTTCAGTCCCTTAGTGTTCTCCATCCGGCTCCTGTGCAGTTGTACTATTCTCTGTCCTGCTGAAGGCAGAGCAAAGTACTGCAATGCGCATTCACAGGGAAAGGCCAAAGATCGCTGGCGCATGCGCACTATAATACTTTGATCTGCCCTCAGCAGGGCAGATAGAAGTGCGTCTACACTGGAGCTAGATGGGGGACACTGTATGGATAATGTAGGATGCATCAGCCACGTGAAGCAAGAAGGAAGACGGTGATCGAAAGAAGAGAGGAGGCGCCGGATCAAGGTCAGCTACGTCCATCGGACCTGACTGCATAGTAGGTGAGTATAATAAAAGGCCTTTTTTGTGTTTTGCAGGGTGCATTGGGGACATATATACAGAACGCTGCATATGAGGGTGTACAGGTGCTTGCCTAGTTTTTATGGGAAAAAACTGGTGAAAGGTTCCTTTTAAATACCTCTATGTGTTTTTAGGTGTTTTAATTTATAAAACATAAAATAAACATATTTAGTAACACAGCGTCTGTAAAAGTCCGATCTATGAAAAAGATGAAATTAATTAACCAATTTTGACATCTAGTAAAAGCCACAAAGAGAAACAAAAATCAATATTTTAGAATATTCATTTTTCTGACAAAACACAGATCTATCGATGCGAAAATGAAGAAGTTATGGATCTGAGCAACCAAAACACTTTTTTTTTTTACAAGTTTCTGTAACTTTTTCAGCCATCAAAATATCTTAAAAAATCGGTATCGTCGTAATTGTACTGACCTGGAAAATCATGTTGCCAGATCAATTTTAGCTCACAATGAATACAGTAAAACAAAACCTACGAAGCAATGATGCCATTTTTTTCTGCACCATTTCCCCTCACTTTTCCAGTTTTTCAGTACAGTATATGGAAAAATTAATAGCGTCATTCAATCTCATTCTGCAAAAGACAAGCTCTCAAACGACTGTGTCAATGGAAAAGTAAAAAACTGAAAAACGCAAAAACGAAAAGTTGCCGGGTTAAGCAGTTTTTTAATAGTTTGCTTTGTTTTTGTTTTTTAGTTAAAAACTAATATTATATTGCTCCATGTGATTTTTTTTCTTTTGTGGGAAAATACAGGATTCACAAATATTAAGCAATTAAATAAGACGTTTTTCAAAGCATTAAGCAAATGACAATTGTCACCTGGTCTGCTCCAATCATTGTAAGGCTGTATTGTATTCTCTGTATTGTGGTATAAACAGGGCAGTTGATATTCTTCCTCGTACCTACCGCAAGTCTTAGCAATGAGCGTGGGAAGGAAACTCTGCGCTCAAGGAAACAGATGACATAACAAAGACCCATTTTTTTCCAGACTTCCTTGAAAGACAGAAAAGTTTTATATCATTATGTATACAGTAAATCATTTGTCTGCCTATCTGCTACTGTATCACACAGACATAGCAAATTAGCGAGATACAATAACAGGTTCCTAGAACTGTCAAAGGCGATGTTGGCATATTCATATAGCAAACCATACACTTAAAGACCGCATACAGCTTTTCTTTTAATAACTTCATTATGTAGAAAAAAATTAGCTTTTAAAACAATAAAATGTTTCACAATAAGAGAGTCTGCTGCATATAAATGTATATTTATATGTAAAATATGTACAGCTCTGGCAAAAATTAAGAGACCACCACATCAAAACCTTGTCATGGCCAGCCCAATCTCCAGACCTGAACCCCATTGAAAACCTCTGGAATGTAATCAAGAGGATGATGGATAGTCACAAGCCATCAAACAAAGAAGAACTGCTTACATTTTTGCGCCAGAAGCAGTGTGAAAGACTGGTGGAAAGCATGCCAAGACGCATGAAAGCTGGGATTAAAAATCATGGTTATTCCACAAAATATTGATTTCTGAACTCTCCCTGAGTTAAAACATTAGTATTGTTGTTTCTAAATGATTATGAACTTGTTTTCTTTGAATTATCTGAAGGCACTGTTTTTTTTAAATTTTGACCATTTTTCTTTGTGAGAAAAAATACAAAATGTATTGCTTGGAAATTGGGAGACATGTTGTCATAAGTTTATATAATAAACGAACAATTTACATTTTACTCAAAAATATACCTATAAAGAGAAAAATCAGATAAACGGAACATTTTGTAGCGACCTCTTTATTTTTTGTCAGAGCTGTATGTATGCATAAAACAAATGTGATTCTTTAATAATATAATGATTGTGATGAACAATTTTCTTGATTTTTTACTGCTCCTGTTACTGAACCCCCTTAGGCCCATTATATATATACTGCTCAAAAGAATAAAGGGAACACTAAAATCCCACATCCTAGATATCACTGAATGAAATGTTACAGTTGTAAATCTTAATTCTTTACATAGTGGAATGTGTTAAGAACAATAAAACCTAAAAATGATCTACGGAAATAACAACTAATATCCCACTGAGGTCTTGAGTTGGAATAATGCTCAAAATCAAAGCGGAAAATGAAATTACAGGCTGATCCAACATCAGTGGAAATGCCTCATGACAAGGAATTGATGCTCAGTAGTGAGTGTGGCCTCCACGTGCCTGTATGACCTTCCTACAGTGTCCGAGCATGCTCCTGATGAGGCAGCAGATGGTCTCCTGAGGGATCTCCTCCCAGACCTGGACTAAAGCATCTGCCAACTCTTTGACAGTCTGTGGTGCAATGTGAAGTTGGTGGATGGTGCGAGACATGATGTTCAAGATGTGTTCAATCGGATTCAGGTCTGGGGAATGGGTGAGCCAAGCCATAACTTCAATGCCTTCATCTTGCAGGAACTGCCAACACACTCCAGCCACATCAGGTCTGGTATTGTCCTGCATTAGGAGGAACCCAGGGCCAACTGCACCAGCATATGGTTTCACAAGGGGTCTGAGGATCTCATCTCGGGTACCTAACGGCAGTCAGGCTACCTCTGGCAAGCACATGGAGGGCTGTGCGGCCCTCCAAAGAAATACCACCCCACACCATTACTGACCCACTGCCAAACTGGTCATGCTGAAGGATGTTCCAGGCAGCAGATTGCTCTCCACGGTGTCTCCAGACTCTGTCACATCTATCACATGTGCTCAGTGTGAACCTCCCGAGGAGTTTCGGACCTGCGATGACGTCGCGGCTTGTGATTGGTCGTGTGAGCGGTCACATGAGCGGCACGCGACCAATCACAAGCCGCGACGTCATCGAGGGTCCTAAACTCCTCATTCTTAGGAATGGAGGCTGCCGGTTACAATCGGTAATGTCCAGGGGCCGCCGGACGGGTGAGTATATCCATATTTTTTATTTTAATTCTTTATTTTTTACATGAATATGGATCCCAGGGCCTGAAGGAGAGTGTCCTCTCCTTCAGACCCTGGGAACCATCCAGGATAGCTTCCGATACTTGTGTCCCATTGATTTGTATTGGTATCGGGTATCGGTATCGGCGATATCCAATATTTTTCGACCGATGCACAGTGACACCATCTGCAGCAAGTTGATGCTGCAGCTCTCTGGAGGTGGTCTGAGGATTGTCCTTGACTGATCTCACCATTCTACTTCTCTGCCTTTCTGATGTTTTTCTTGGCCTGCCACTTCTGGCCTTAACAAGAACTGTACCTGTGTTCTTCCATTTCCTTACTATGTTCCTCACAGTGGAAATTGACAGGTTAAATCTCTGAGACAGCTTTTTGTATCCTTCCCCTGAACAACTATGTTGAATAATCTTTGTTTTCAGATCATTTGACAGTTGTTTTGAGGAGCCCATGATGCCACTCTTCAGAGGAGATTCAAACAGGAGAACAACTTGCAAGTGGCCACTTTAAGTAGCTTTTCTCATGATTGCATACACCTGGCTGTGAAGTTCAAAGCTCAATGAGGATACAAAACCAAAAAAAGTGCTTTAGTAAGTCAGTAAAAAGTAGGTAGGAGTATTTAACCCCTTAAGCCCCGAGGGTGGTTTGCACGTTAATGACCGGGCCAATTTTTACAATTCTGACCACTGTCCCTTTATGAGGTTATAACTCTGGAACGCTTCAACGGATCTTGGCGATTCTGACATTGTTTTCTCGTGAGATATTGTAATTCATGTTAGTGGTAAAATTTATTCGATATAACTTGTGTTTATTTGTAAAAAATGGAAATTTGGCAAAAATTTTGAAAATTTCACAATTTTCCAACTTTGAATTTTTATGCCCTTAAATCACAGAGATATGTCACACAAAATACTTAATACTTAATAAGTAACATTTCCCACATGTCTACTTTACATCAGCACAATCTTGGAACCAAAATTTTTTTTTTGTTAGGGAGTTATAAGGGTTAAAATTTGACCAGCAATTTCTCATTTTTACAACACCATTTTTTTTTAGGGACCACATCTCATTTGAAGTCATTTTGAGGGGTCTATATGATAGAAAATAACCAAGTGTGACACCATTCTAAAAACTGCACCCCTCAAGGTGCTCAAAACCACATTCAAAAAGTTTATTAACCCTTCAGGTGTTTCACAGGAATTTTTGGAATGTTTAAATAAAAATGAACATTTAACTTTTTTTCACACAAAATTTACTTCAGCTCCAATTTGTTTTATTTTACCAAGGGTAACAGGAGAAAATGGACCACAAAAGATGTTGTACAATTTGACCTGAGTACGCCGATACCCCATATGTGGGGGTAAACCACTTTTTGGGCACATGACAGAGCTCAGAAGTGAAGGAGCGCCATTGACTTTTCAATGCAAAATTGACTGGAATTGAGATGGGACGCCATGTTGCGTTTGGAGAGCCCCTGATATGCCTATACATTGAAAACCCCCACAAGTGACACCATTTTGGAAAGTAGACCCCTTAAGGAACTTATCTAGATGTGTGGTGAGCCCTTTGACCCAACAAGTGCTTCACAGAAGTTTATAATGCAGAGCCGTAAAAATAAAAAATCATATTTTTTCACAAAAATGATCTTTTTGCCCCCAATTTTTTATTTTCCCAAGGGTAAGAGAAGAAATTGCACCCCAAAAATTGTTGTGCAATTTGTCCTGAGTACGCTGATACCCCATATGTGGGTGTAAACCATTGTTTGGGTGCATGGCAGAGCTCGGAAGGGAAGGAGCGCCATTTGACTTTTCAATGCAAAATTGACTGGAATTGAGATGGGACGCCATGTTGTGTTTGGAGAGCCCCTGATGTGCCTAAACATTGAAACCCCCCACAAATGACACCATTTTGGAAAGTAGACCTCTTAAGGAACTTATCTTGATGTGTTTTGAGTGCTTTGAACCCCAAGTGTTTCACTACAGTTTATAACGCAGAGCCGTGAAAATAAAAAAACATTTTTTTCAGAAAAATGATTTTTTAGCCCCCAGTTTTTTATTTTCACAAGGGTAACAGGATAAATTGGACTCTAAAAGTTGTTGTTCAATTTGTCCTGAGTACGCTGATACCCCATATGTGGGGGGGAACCACTGTTTGGGCGCATGGCAGAGCTCGGAAGGGAAGGAGCGCCATTTGGAATGCAGACTTAGATGGATTGGTCTGCAGGCATCACGTTGCATTTGCAGAGCCCCTGATGTACCCAAACAGTACAACCCCCCCACAAGTGACCTCATATTGGAAACTAGACCTCCTGAGGAACTTATCTAGATGTGTTTTAGAGCTTTGAACCCCCAAGTGTTTCACTACAGTTTATAACGCAGAGCCGTGAAACTAAAAATGCTTTTTTTTTTCAGAAAAATGATTTTTTAGCCCCCAGTTTTATATTTTCACAAGGGTAACAGGATAAATTGGACTCCAAAAGTTGTTGTCCAATTTGCCCTGAGTATTCTGATACCCCATATGTGGGGGGGAACTACTGTTTGGGCGCATGGCAGAGCTCGGAAGGGAAGGAGCGCCATTTGGAATGCAGACTTAGATGGATTGGTCTGCAGGCGTCATGTTGCATTTGCAGAGCCCCTGATGTACCCAAACAGTATAAACCACCCATAAGTGACCCCATATTGGAAAATAGACCTCCCAAGGAACTTATCTAGATGTGTTGTGAGAACTTTGAACCCCCAAGTGTTTCACTACAGTTTACAACGCAGTGCTGTGAAAATAAAAAATCCTTTTTTTTCCACAAAAATGATTTTTAGCCCCCCCAATTTTTATTTTCCCAGAGATAACAAGAGAACTTGGACCCCAAAAGTTGTTGTCCAATTTGTCCCCAGTACGCTGATTCCCCATATGTTGGGGTAAACCCCTGTTTGGGCGCACGGGAGAGCTCGGAAGGGAAGGAGCACTGTTTTACTTTTTCAACGCAGAATTGTCTGGAATTGAGATCGGACGCCATGTCGCGTTTGGAGAGCCCCTGATGTGCCTAAACAGTGGAAACTCCCCAATTCTACCTGAAACTAATACAAACACACCCCTAGCCCTAATCCCAACTGTAACCCTAACCACACCCCTAACCCTGACACACCCCTAATTCTAATCTCAACCATAATCCCAACCGTAAATGTAATCCAAACCTTAACCCTAACTTTATCCCCAACCCTAACTTTATCCCCAACCCTAACTTTAGCCCCAACCCTATCCCTAACTTTAGCCCCACCCTAACTTTAGCTCCAACCCTAGCCCCAACCCTAACCCTAACCCTAGCCCTAACCCTAGCCCTAACCCTAACCCTAGCCCTAACCCTAGCCCTAACCCTAGCCCTAACCCTAGCCCTAACCCTAGCCCTAAACCTAGCCCTAACCCTAGCCCTAACCCTAGCCCTAGCCCTAACCCTAGCCCTAACCCTAGCCCTAACCCTAGCCCTAACCCTAACCCTAGCCCTAACCCTAGCCCTAATGGGAAAATGGAAATAAATACATTTTTTTAATTTTATTATTTTTACCTAACTAAGGGGGTGATGAAGGGGGGTTTGATTTACTTTTATAGTGTTTTTTATATCGGATTTTTATGATTGGCAGCTGTCACACACTAAAAGACGCTTTTTATAGCAAAAAAGTTTTTGCGTCTCCATATTTTGAGACCTATAATTTTTCCGTATTTTGGTCCACAGAGTCATGTGAGGTCTTGTTTTTTGCGGGACGAGTTGACGTTTTAATGGGTAACATTTTTGGACATGTGACAGTTTTTATCCCTTTTTATTCCGATTTTTGTGAGGCAGAATGACCAAAAACCAGCTATTCATGAATTTCTTTTCCGGGAGGCGTTTATACCGTTCCACGTTTGGTAAACTTGATAAAGCAGTTTTATTCATCGGGTCAGTAAGATTACAGCGATACCTCATTTATATCATTTTTTTATGTTTTGGCGCTTTTATACGATTAAAAACTATTTTATAAAAAAAATAATTATTTTGGCATCGCTTTATTCTGAGGACTATAACTTTTTTACTTTTTTGGTTATGATGCTATATGGCTGCTCGTTTTTTGCGGGATAAGATGACGTTTTCAGAGGTACCATGGTTATTTATATCCATCTTTTTGATCGCGTGTTATTTCACTTTTTGTTCGGCAGTATGATAATAAAGCGTTGTTTTTTGGCTCGTTTTTTTTTTTTTTTTCTTACGGTGTTCACTGAAGGGGTTAACTAGTGGGACAGTTTTATAGGTTGGGTCGTTACGGACGTGGCGATACTAAATATGTGTACTTTTATTGTTTTTTTTGTTTTTATTTAGATAAAGAAATGTATTTATGGGAATAATATATTTTTTTTTCTTCTTTATTTAGGAATTTTTTTTTATTATTTTTTTTTACACATGTGGAAATTTTTTTTAAAACTTTTTTACTTTGTCCCAGGGGGGGACATCACAGATCACCGATCTGATAGTGTGCACAGCACTCTATTAGATCGGCGCTCTCACTCACATCGCTGCAGGCTGCAGCTTTGATCTGCAGCCTGCTCCGGACCCGGAAGTACTCCCTGCAGGACCCGGATGCAGCCCCGTGGCCATTTTGGATCCGGGGCCTGCAGGGAGGAGACGCTCGGTACAAGGTGAGTACATTCCCTTGTACCGATCGTCTCAGGGAAGCCCGCAGGGAGCCCCCTCCCTGCGCGATGCTTCCCTGTACCTCCGGTACACCGCGATCATGTTTGATCGCGGTGTGCCGGGGGTTAATGTGCCGGGGGCGGTCCGTGACCGCTCCTGGGGCATAGTGCCGGATGTCAGCTGCGATAGGCAGCTGACACTCGGCCGCGATCGGCCGCGCTCCCCCCGTGAGCGCGGCCGATCGCTATGACGTACTATCCCGTCGGTGGGAATTAAGGCCCACCCCACCTCGACGGGATAGTACGTCATATGGGATTAAGGGGTTAAAACAAGAAAATGATAAGGGTGCCCATACTTATGCACCTGTCAAATTTTGTTTGAATGCAGATCGCACATTTTCTGTTACTACAATAAACCTCATTTCAAGGCAGAAACATTACTGTGTCCAACAGTTATTAGATATATGAAACTGAAATAGCTGTTGCAAAAAAAAACAATTTTTATTAAACATTAAGCTTAAGATTAATAGGGGTGCCCAAACTTTTTCATATAACTGTAACAACTGAAGAGTGGGCATAGATGTCTCACATTTGTGTGGAAGACTTTGAGGACTCCACAAAGATGGTGAGCGGCAATGATGCCATAGTCAGTGCAACAATCCTGCTTCTGTGCCTACTTAAACAGTTGCTGCTCACAATTAAAAGTGAAGCTTTGTATGTAGACCAGGAGGACATGGAGGAAGACATGAGACAGGGAGATACTACCCCCAGCTCAGCCTCATCTCATTTGCTCAGTGCAGATTGGGTAATAATGAAAAGATAGAAACTGAGGAAAAGGAGGAGGAGCAGGAGCTGTTTGCTAGTGCATTAGAGGCTAGTATCCACATAAGTTTCATCCCATCACTCTTACATGGAGTAGACTAAGGAGGGGTATGAGGAGCAAGAGAGGGAGGAAGAGGAGATGGAGAGTCTCCATCATAGTGGAGATAGGAAAGTGTTGTCTGTAGGGAGCTTGGAACATATGGCCTTCTTTATGTACCACTGCCTTTCTCATGACCCTTGTGTTATATTCATCTTGGCCAAAAAAGTTTAATGGCTGTTCACCCTGCTAGATCCATGCTACAAGAAGAACCTTCCATTTTGCCTTCCTGAGGCGGAGAGGTCTACTAAAATGGTGATATACTAGAAGGCCATTGTGGAAAATATGATATCACTACCAGATAACAGCAGCACATAAAGTGTTTTTAATCTTCAATATTTGAATAAGGCTTTTGCTGATATCATGTTGATAGAGCAGCGGCTTCCCTTCTGCTCTCCTATATTGATGGTGAGAGAATGCCAACTTCACGCTTTTTGACAGCCTAACTGCGGGAAGCAGGCTGTTGATCAGCTAGATGTCGGCAGCTATGCCCCATCGATAGAGCAGCCTGGAGAAGAAAGAGCTGCTCTGTTAATATGGAGAAGCTGAATCCCCAGCAGGAGCGGTCAGTGACCTCTCTGAGCTGATGCTGGCTAGAACAAGTAGGTAGTTGCCTCTGTGAGCAACTACCTGCCTGTTAGTTTTTAGGCCTAGAGTAAAAACAAAAGTACTGGACAACCCCTTTAAATGATGTGTTCTCTCATGTCTGTGTCCACTAGTTGGGCCCAGTCCATCTCAGCCCTTATCCAATGTAGCGTAGCGCCTACTACTTGTCTTGGGGAACACTCGCTTAGCACGGGATTAACGCATACAACACAGTCTCTTAGGTTTATTTCACATCCACATAAACAACATCCTCAGGAACTTGATAACAGCATGAACACCATCAGCATGAGCACCATATGTACATATTCAGCTTTATCACAGTACCTCACTGATCCCGATCAGCATAACACACGAACCTCGTCCGTTACCCATTGGCGACCATCACGGGTTCCTGGACACCTCTTGGCCTCAGAGGTGCCCCAGACACAATGTCTCTCTTTCTTTCTCTCTGACCCCGGTCAGTATAACACACAGATCTCCATCCATTACCTGTTGGTGCCGCACAGATTCTCGGATACCTCTCTTCCTCAGAGGTATCCTTCAGACGTTCTCACTGCCCCCGGTCAGCATTTCCTACGGTTATCAGACCATTTCACACACTGGCATGTGCCAGGTCCAGAGCCCCGCCATGTGCTCTTCAGGAATGCTATTCTCCAGGACTTCCAACACAGGCTTCCAGGGCCTTGCTGTTGAACCATTCAGATCCAAACACTGGAACATGTGACCCACACCCTGGTCACATTACATACCTGTAACCACTCCCCTGGGTGGGAGTGTGGGTGTGTGTGGCTAGTCTGACCTGCCCATCTCTCATAACTAGCCCTGCCAGTCTCCCATTAGAACTACACATTTACATGTGGGACTACAGGTTCCAGACCACAACATAACTACAGACTGACATCGCAGAGTGTCCTCCTCTGCGACACACATACCGGCCATCTACAATTCTGCCGGACTTTGTCTCATCACAATTATGCCTCCAAGTGCATCTTGCAGTGCACACACAGCGCCCCCTGGCTGTAACATTGGTCACTGCACCACACCACATACATGTCACTTGACAAACGGTAAGGTTTATAATATTAGAAACAGCACTGTCCCAATTACGGTCACCGTGAAGAGGTGGGATGGCTTTCGCCAAGCACCATATATTATTTTCAAGCACTATTCGATTTAATAATTTACTGCAAGGCATTTAATCATTATGTCTCTGTCTTTGGGTTTTCCTGTTCAGTGACCAAGTGTGAACGTGCGCTTACACACTGCATGCACACCAGTTTATATCCCAGTTCATTCGTTTTTTGTTTTTTTTTATAAAATTGGTCTTGTTGTATATAAACATTAGAAAAGCTGCAGTGAACATAAATCAAACATAACCTTATATAATCAAATAATTGTTCCATAATTCTCATAAGAAGATCTTAACTAGTGTTGAGCGATACCGTCCGATACTTGAAAGTATCGGTATCGGAAAGTATCGGCCGATACCGGCAAAGTATCGGATCCAATCCGATACCGATACCCGATACCAATACAAGTCAATGGGACTCAAGTATCGGACGGTATTCCTGATGGTTCCCAGGGTCTGAAGGAGAGGAAACTCTCCTTCAGGCCCTGGGAACCATATAAATGTGTAAAAGAAAGAATTAAAATAAAAAATATCGCTATACTTTACCTCTCCGACGCAGCCGGGACCTCAGCGCAGGAACCGGCAGCGTTGTTTGTTTAAAATTCCCGCTTTTACATGGTTACGCGAACTCCCGGCTTGTGATTGGTCAGGGCGCCCATGTTGCCGGGCCGCGGACCAATCACAGCAAGCCGTGACGAAAATACGTCACGGCTTGCTGTGATTGGTCCGCGTCCCGGCAACATGGCCGCCATTAACCAATCACAAGCCGTGACGTCACGGGAGGCTGGACTTGCGCGCTTTTGAAAAAGCGCGCGTGTCCAGCCTCCAGTGACGTCCCGGCTTATGATTGGTCACGGCGCCATGTTGCCGGGACGCGGACCAATCACAGCAAGCCGTGACGAAAATACGTCACGGCTTGCTGTGATTGGTCCGCGGCCCGGCAACATGGCCGCCATTAACCAATCACAAGCCGTGACGTCACGGGAGGCAGGACAAGCGCGCATTTTAAAATTGCGCGCGTGTCCAGCCTCCCGGCTTGTGATTGGTTGATCGCGGCGCAACCAATCATAAGCCGGGACGTCACTGGAGGCTGGACACGCGCGCTTTTTCAAAAGCGCGCAAGTCCAGCCTCCCGTGACGTCACGGCTTGTGATTGGTTAATGGCGGCCATGTTGCCGGGACGCGGACCAATCACAGCAAGCCGTGACGTATTTTCGTCACGGCTTGCTGTGATTGGTCCGCGGCCCGGCAACATGGGCGCCCTGACCAATCACAAGCCGGGAGTTCGCGTAACCATGTAAAAGCGGGAATTTTAAACAAACAACGCTGCCGGTTCCTGCGCTGAGGTCCCGGCTGCGTCGGACAGGTGAGTATAGCGATATTTTTTATTTTAATTCTCTCTTTTACACATTTTAACAATGTTAAAATGTGTAAAAGAGAGAATTAAAATAAAATGTTGTTCCGATACCCGATACCCGATACCACAAGAGTATCGGAATCCCGGTATCGGAATTCCGATACAGCAAGTATCGGCCGATACCCGATACTTGCAGCATCGGAATGGTTTTGTAATGTTTCTATTACATTCCTTCAAAGCCAAGGGTCACCGGTAAAGTCCTGGAGGACCGCCAGTTGGGCACCGGAGATGCAGATTCCAGGCGGTCTATCACAGTGTGCATGTATGTGCTTGCTACAGTCAGATAGTGTTGATAAACAAGGAAATTGTGCAAGCATTACTTGTTTTTAGCAGTTATGTTAACAAGCTGCTGATAACATGACAAGCATTTCTGTTGGGATCGTTTGTGGTTTTACTAACAAGATGATTTACATTTATAAATAACCAATAAAATAACCAAACACAGAGAATTTTTCTCAGACACTTATTAGTAAACTCAGCCCTATTGGGAATGTTAGCCATACAGAAATTCATCACGTATACAGCATATTTCTTAAAGGGTAAAAACACTTATATCAAGAGGCAAAATTACATTTAATATTAACATAGTTTACATTTTAGCTCTTAAATTGTTGTTCTGTTTCTCAGATGAGGAGAAGATGGGGAAAAAGAATTTTCTCCATCCATCTCCATTATGTCAAACTGTGAAAATCGGACCGCACTCAGATGTCATCATTTCCACGCACTCATTCACTTGCATAGTCAAGTGTGATCCGATAATCGGATCCAACTCAGGCATTCTGCGATTTTCCTTCGGCCGTTCCAATAAAAAAATCGGACATGCGCACGGCCCCATGGAATAACATTGGTTCGAGTGCGATCGGATTTTTTGTTGGTTCACACTCGGACCGAAAATACGATCATCTGCACAAGCCCTAATACTCACCTATTCAATCACATTATAGTATCCACTGCATTATCTAAAGCGATGTGGACTCCTCAATGCATAGCAAGATTAAATTCCCAGAATAAAGTTTTGGTGAATTTTTTGACACTGCATATTTTTGTTGTGGAAAAATGCAGCTTCTTGCATTTCCAGCAAAGTGTATAGGAGATACAGCAATCCCATGACCACTATGTTTTCTTTTATCTTGCATAAACTGACTTGTGAGTTCTATGCACATGTTTTTCTCATAGCATTAGATATGGTTGTATCAATAAAGTTTTGTTACTAGTTTTGTTACCTGAACAGTAAAGTTCGGCGTCCGTACCGAACACCTACTCTTCGGGTACCAGGAAGTCCGTGTTTCTTTTTGGGTTCGGCCCCCCAACACCGAGTGTTTGTCATGCTGTCAAGTGCATGACAACGCAGCAAACACTGCTTCTTTTCGGCGGTAAAATCATCACCGCCAATCAGGCAGCCACGGTCAAATGACAGCGTGAGCACGCAGCTGTGATCGGAGGTATAAAGCTTACCTCCGGACACTGATGTCAGCTGATGGGACTACTGCTCCCATCAGCCAACGCCTGCTGCTGCTAATAACTGTGAGAGCAGGAGGGGCTGATGGGAGTATTCATCAGCCGGCACCTGAACTGTAAATAAATAATTTTAAAAAATGGTGTGGGTTCCCCTGTATTTTTGATCACCAGTCAAACAAAATTCACAGCTGGGGGCTCAGCTGTTCAGCTTTTAGTTATTTAAATAAATAATTTAAAAAAACAGCTTGGGATCCCCCATTTTTAACAACGAGCTAAGCTAAAGCAGACAGCTGGGGCTGGTATACTCAGGCTGGTAAGGGGTCATGGATATTGCCCCCCCAGTCTAAAAATAGCAGCCCACAAACTCCCAGAAAAGGCGCTTCTATTAGATGCACCAATTCTGCTGCTTTTTCCAACTCTTTCAAACTTGCCCTGTGGCGGTGGCAAGTGGAATTCATATTTGTGAGGTTGTAAATTAAAAACAGTAAATTAAAAACAGGGTGGCACATGTTAAGGAGCTGAAACTCCTAAACCCTTCATCCAATTTTAATGTGGATACCCTCAAATGAAAGCTGAAAGTCTGAGCTTCAACTGCATCTGAATTGTTTTTTTTTAAATTCATTGTGGTAATGTCTGTGACCAAAATTAGAAAAATGTTGTCTCTGTCCAAATATATATGGACGTAACTGTATATTATACTATCTATATGTAGCATTATAATCTAATCTTAACCCAATAGCAGAACTTCTGTAAAATACTGAAGCACTTGTATTTTATTGTATGTATGTTTCTCTGCTTTGATTTTACTTTTTTCTGGCACCCACTATAGATGATATATACCTACCTGTGGCTCTAAGGCTATGTGCACACGTTCTGGATTTTTCGCGTTTTTTGCACATTTTTTCGGCGGCTTTCCACGGCAAAAATGCTTAAAACACATACATTAAGCATCCCATCATTTTTAATGCATTCCGCAATTTTTGTGCACAAGTGTTGCGTTTTTTTCCGTGTTTTTTCCGATCCTCTCAAGACCTCCTTCTCTACTACCCCCTCATATCTTCTTCCCACAACCGCATCCAAGACTTCTCCCGTGCTTCCCCCATACTCTGGAACTCTCTACCCCAGCACATCAGACTCTCGCCTACCATAGAAACTTTCAAAAAGAGCCTGAAGACTCACCTCTTCCGACAAGCCTACAGCCTGCAGTGATCCTGAACCTACTGAACCGCCGCACAACCAGCTCTACCCTCTCCTAGTGTATCATCACCCATCCCCTGCAGACTGTGAGCCCTCGCGGGCAGGGTCCTCCCTCCTTATGTACCCATGTGCCTTGTTTTTGCTCATGTTTAATGTTTGTCTATATTTGCCCCGTACTTCACATGTAAAGCGCCATGGAATAAATGGCGCTATAAAAATGAATAATAATAATAATAATAATTGCTGAAAAAAACACAGCATGTTCATTAATTTTGCGGAATTATCGCGGATTTCCCACTATTTAATGCATTGGGAAGCTCCGGAAGAAAACCGCAAAAAATCCGCATAAAAAACATGCAAAAACCGCAAGTAAAACGCATGCGGATTTCCTGTGGAAAAAGTCCATTTTTTGTCAGGAAATTTCTGCTAAGATTCCTGACTTGTGCACATAGCCTTAATGTTCAATACCTATGTGTGTGCACTACCTCAGTCATGCTTTCAGTGCATATAAATTCGTGCTAACTAAGATTTTTTTCAACAGTTTGCTACAACCAGATATCCATTCTTGTTTTTTCATTTATTATTTTTTATCAAAGTTTTTTTCCATAAAAATTAAAGCTTTTAATTCATAATCTATGTGTCTTCTTAGGCCGGCGTCACACTTGGCGTAAGACAATACGCCACGTATTATACGTCCGTACTACGGCCGTAATACGGAGAAATGTTCCCAAAATAGTGATCCGTAGTCAGGGTGTTTCAGCGTATTTTGCGCATGGCATCCTCCGTATGGCATCCGTACTGCGAGATTTTCGCGCAGGCTTGCAAAACCGACATCTAATGGATTTATGTGCTCAAATGTTCGGGAAAACATATATACAGTATATATATATATATATATATATGTCATTGTGACACATATATATATATTCTGTATTTAGATTTCAATCAGCGCGATATCTGTGAACAGCCGGTAATTCAATTGCCGGCTTTTCATTTCTCCTGCACAAACCCGACAGGATATGAGACATGGTTTACATACAGTAAACCATCTCATATCCCCCTTTTTTCTGCATATTCCACACTACTAATGTTAGTAGTGTGTATGTGCAAAATTTCAGCGCTGTAGCTGCTAAAATAAAGGGTTAAATGGCGGAAAAAATTGGCGTGGGCTCCCGCGCAATTTTCTCCGCCAGAGCGGTAAAGCCAGTGACTGAGGGCAGATATTAATAGCCAGGAGAGGGTCCATGGATATTGGCCCCCCCGTGGCTAAAAACATCTGCCCCCAGCCACCCCAGAAAAGGCACATCTGGAAGATGCACCTATTCTGGCACTTGGCCACTCTCTTCCCACTCCCGTGTAGCGGTGGGATATGGGGTAATGAAGGGTTAATGCCACCTTGCTATTGGAAGGTGACATTAAGCCAGATTAATGATGGAGAGGCGTCAATTATGACACCTATCCATTATTAATCCAATTGTAGGAAAGGGTTAAAAAACACACACACACATGATTGAAAAGTATTTTAATGAAATAAACACAGCGGTTGTTGTAATAATTTATTGTTCTCTCAAATCCATTTGCAGTCCCTCGCTTGGCAACATAATAAACGCACAAGATACATACCTTCTGATGTACTGTCAGGTCCAACGATGTAATCCATCTGAAGGGGTTAACTAATATTACAGGCAGGAGCCCTGCTATAATGCAGCTGTGCTCCGTGCTTGTAATTCCCCTGCGAATGAATGAAATGTAGGTCATTGACCTACATTTCATTCATTCGCGGTGAGGCGCCCTCTGGTGGATGTCCTCATATGACCTGGAGCGTGGGAAAAAGTTCCCAGGCTGCAGTTCATGAGAACATCCACCAGAGGGCGCCTCACCGCGAATGAATGAAATGTAGGTCAATGACCTACATTTCATTCATTCGCAGGGGAATTACAAGCACGGAGCACAGCTGCATTATAGCAGGGCTCCTGCCTGTAATATTAGTTAACCCCTTCAGATGGATTACATCGTTGGACCTGACAGTACATCAGAAGGTATGTATCTTGTGCGTTTATTATGTTG
The DNA here is from genome assembly GCF_051348905.1 of Ranitomeya variabilis. Classification (NCBI taxonomy): domain Eukaryota; kingdom Metazoa; phylum Chordata; class Amphibia; order Anura; family Dendrobatidae; genus Ranitomeya; species Ranitomeya variabilis. The sequence continues at coordinate 46,763,746 of NC_135233.1, read as the reverse complement.
CCAAGCGAGGGACTGCAAATGGATTTGAGAGAACAATAAATTATTACAACAACCGCTGTGTTTATTTCATTAAAATACTTTTCAATCATGTGTGTGTGTGTTTTTTAACCCTTTCCTACAATTGGATTAATAATGGATAGGTGTCATAATTGACGCCTCTCCATCATTAATCTGGCTTAATGTCACCTTCCAATAGCAAGGTGGCATTAACCCTTCATTACCCCATATCCCACCGCTACACGGGAGTGGGAAGAGAGTGGCCAAGTGCCAGAATAGGCGCATCTTCCAGATGTGCCTTTTCTGGGGTGGCTGGGGGCAGATGTTTTTAGCCACGGGGGGGCCAATAACCATGGACCCTCTCCTGGCTATTAATATCTGCCCTCAGTCACTGGCTTTACCGCTCTGGCGGAGAAAATTGCGCGGGAGCCCACGCCAATTTTTTCCGCCATTTAACCCTTTATTTTAGCAGCTACAGCGCTGAAATTTTGCACATACACACTACTAACATTAGTAGTGTGGAATATGCAAAAAAAAGGGGGATATGAGATGGTTTACTGTATGTAAAAAAAACACCATTGGAGGAAAACCTCCACTAAACTAAACAAAAAAACACCAGAACACAGGCAGGGATGCTTACCTGTTCAAGGCCTCCAACAATTGCACTACCCAGGGTGCACCAGGCCCAAGTAAAGATAGCAAACAACACAGGTGCAAATAATACCGATGCAGCCAACCTACAATCAGGAATTGGCTGCTTGGAGCACCCGTGCAAAAAATAGTCTGTATGTGGCATGTTCACACAGAACTGCAAAGTATATGGTGAAAAGCCTATTAATGACGCCATATATATAGCGGGCTAACCATGATGCATCCTGTGTGAACAGAGGCCACAGTGTTTTACTGTATGTAAACCATGTCTCATATCCTGTCGGGTTTGTGCAGGAGAAATGAAAAGCCGGCAATTGAATTACCGACTTTTCACTAACACCGCTGCGTATTTCTCGCAAGTCACACTGCTGGTCCGTGTGGAATCCGTATTTTTCTCGCCCCCATAGACTTTCATTGGCGATTTTTTTGCGCAGTACGCTGACAAACGCAGCATGCTGCGATTTTGTACGGCCGTAGAAAGCCGTATAATACTGAACCGTAATATACGGCTAATAGGAGCAGCCCCATTGAGAATAATTGTGCCGTATGTTATGCGAGTTTTACGGACGTAGTTTCTGCGCTCTTACGTCCGTAAAACTCGCATGTGTGACGCCGGCCTTACTCTGAGAACATGTATCTCAGGCAATGTTGCTACTTGATATCGAGAAGGTTTATGTATTTACCTTCTTGACATACTATTATTATTATTATTTATTATTATAGCGCCATTTATTCCATGGCGCTTTACATGTGAGAAGGGGTATACATAATAAAAAACAAGTACAATTGCGGCGCCCCAGGTTCCTGGACATCTCAGTGGTATTGCTTTCCTCTCGGGGAGAGTGATGCTATGTTTGGAGGCAAAAAAGGAGAACTGCATCCAGGTATCACAAACATGCAACACATTTCACACTCCAGGCCACCAGGGGGAGCTCCTGACCCTATTTATTAGGTCACTCCCCATATATATATATAACTGGTAGTCTGTAGAGAAAGTTAGTTCAGTTCCTGGCAGAGCTCCATACAGGAGTTCTGTTAGTTCCAGACCAGAGTCTGAGGAGGATGGAGGGTTAAAGGAGCTGTGCATGCCCTCAGAGCTGCAGCTCCCAGAAAGAGACATTGAAAGGCAGAATTGTATTGCAGCGAGCGTGAGGGAAGTCAAAGCAAAGGAGAGGATGCCAGAAGGGGACCAGCCCCGCTCAAGCTGTCTCCTTCTGAGGCGCAAATCTCGGTAGCCGGAACACTGAGGGAGTAAGGACCTCTACGCCTTATTTCAGAGACTGGCAGGAAAGCTAATTGCAGGTTACCTGTCCGCACCTACACCCGGGAGGCATGGTGACACCTACAGAGCTGAGTTATCTAAGAGACCCTATAAACAGGCTCAAGTCACCAGTCATACGGGTATTGTCCTATCCTATATGGGGGACAGAGAGAGCGAAACATCGCATCTGTGAGACCCTTATGTGAAGCCATAGGCAGTAAGGGACTACACCACCGCAGTGCAAAGGAAGGCTACTGATTTCCACCTGGACAAGGGAACTCTGGACTTGCCTCCAAACCGGCCAGGCTCTGCCTGCCTGTGATCTGGTGCCCTGGACTGTGGATGCTGAAGTCTTCAGTAAAGGTAAAGAGACTGCAACCTTGTGTCCTCATTCTTCACTGCGCCATTCATCATTTACCATCTACACACTGGGAAGCCCTGGGGACATACTTCACCTGTGGGAAGGTATACCATCTAGCTGCCATAACATCACCCCAGCGGACCCCTAAAGCAGCGTCGGTCACCCTGACTGAATAACACAAGTGGCATCACGAATATTTCCCCTTTAAAGACCTTTCCCTTTAATATGGACGTCCCAGGGCCACGGACCAGGTCAGCCACCATGACATCCCCCTGTGAACTGCAGGACCCGGTACCGAGTACCCCATGGCCCTTGGGGGGCGATCCACAATAATCTTAATCAATACAAGTCATGACTGGTACAGGAGGAGAGAGGACCCTGCCTATGAGGGCTCACAATCTACAAGATATTGGTGAGGATACAGTAGGTGAGGGTAGAGCTGGTCGTGCAGCGGTTTGGTTAATCGGTGGTTACTGCAGGTTGTAGGCTTGTGGAAGAGGTAGGTCTTCAGGATCTATTTGAAGGTTCCCACAGTAGGTGAGAGTCTGATGTGTTGGGGTAGAGAGTTCCAGAGTAGGGTTGATGTGCGGGAGAAATCTTGTATGTGATTGTGGGAAGAGGAGATAAGAGGGGAGTAGAGAAGGAGATCTTGTGAGGATCGGAGGTTGCATGCAGGTAAGTACCTGGAGACGAGGTCACAGATGTATGGAGGAGACAGGTTGTGGATGGCTTTGTATGTCATGGTTAGGGTTTTGAACTGGAGTCTTTGGGTAATGGGGAGCCAGTGCAGGGATTGACAGAGGGGAGAGGCTGGGGAATAGCAAGGGGGGACATGTGGATTAGTCGGGCAGCAGAGTTTAGAATAGATTGGAAGGGTGCAAGAGTGTTAGAGGGGAGACCACAGAGCAGGAGCTTGCACTATTCAAAGCGGGAAATGATGAGGTCATGGACTAGGGTTTTCGAAGATCCTTGGTTTAGTAATGTTCGGATCCGGGAAATATTTTTGAGTTGCATGGGATTCTTCCCAAAAAGGTGATCTTAGTGGACAGAAGATCATTTTTCAACACCAGATCCATTTGTTCTTAAGGAAGATAAGCTGCTGCTCATCGTCTCTGGCAGCGGCTTATTCTTCTCTCCCATTCATAAGTGGCCAAACTAAACAGATTGACATTGGCAGAGGTTATGGATACAACTGTGGTTATAGACCCAAATAACATCTCTCTTCTGCCAGGATTAAATGTACCATAAAATGATTTTATTGCATTGCTTTAGCCCAACCTTTGAGAGAAACTCATTATTACATTTAGATTATGATAGTTACTTAACACACACAGTTAAATATCGGACCAGGAATCGCCCTCCATTGCCTTTTTAAAGAGCGCTCAACAAATGCATAGAGACACAAAAACATGAGGAATCCAATATAGTGAAAAGCTGAAGAGATTAATGACTGCACCGTACTGCTTGATTGCATTTCAGTTCTCTCAAATATCTAAACTTTTTTTTTTAAAGAAAGGTGAATAGTTCAGGCCATACATGAGCATGTACCTCCAGAGGTTTCCAAGTGATTGAGCAATTTATTATGTTTAAGCTGGTTGTGCAAACAATAAAAGTAAGTTATCAGTTAAGTTATGACAGATTACTTAACCTTTCTACCTTATTTTATTGTTCCTTCCGTCCGTACAAGCTACACAGAAAGTTCATACTGAATGTGCACAATTCTAATCAGTCTAGTGCATTACTATAGGGAGTCAATATTTAAAGGTTCCTATGTCCGTATTACCATGTCAGAATAAAGACACAAACGTCAACTGGGTTTACATATCCTTAAGTCAGAGGTGTGTCTAGGTTTTCTGAATTCAGTTGGGCGCCATCTCTCTCACCCTACTAAGTCCGTTTGAATAGCTGATTTTCCAGATTCTCTCAATGTTCAATGAAATACTACAGCCCGGATTCACTGAGAGAAGCAGAAAGAGAAGGTGGTTGTCATGTGACTGTAAGTATGAAAATCACATGTGAGTGATCATGTGATGACCACTCAATTCACTTGTATGGAGTGAGGCCACGCATGTCTAGTTGACACGTGACTGTATGTATGCAAATCATATACTTGTGATTACATGACTTCTTGCTCTCACCAATGGCACCAGAGAATACTGACACGGCATTCGCTGTAAAGATTAAGAAGTCTACAGTCTCATAGAATAACTGCTGACTTTCATTACAAACTTGGACAACTCCTTTAATGCTCCTAACATAGTAACCTTTAATTTGTCAGATAGAACAATACTTTGATAACATAGCCATGTGCCACCTATTCTTACTTGCTATGGATTGCTACATGTGTATGGTCTCTTGGCCAAAAAACCTGCCAAACTGCATCATGTGAGTGCCATGACAGTTGGAAGGATGCAAAATGAAGTCCGTCCATCCATTCAAAAGCCAAGATATGAACATCTAGGCAAAATATTGGAGTAAACAAGTCGGCTCGTCATAAGGTCTATCAGTCCTGGTGCGACAAATGTGGCAGTGGAGATGGCTCGTATGCTTCATATTAGTGAGATCACAGACATCCATGCAAGCACTGTGCAACGCATGTTACACAAGTCTGGAATGGTGGCTTGTAAAAAGGTGAAGGAGCCTGTTAGGAGTCGAGTTCCCGCCGCTGCACAGAGGGAATCTCGAACCATGTCTGCTGTGATCTCCCATTCTTCTCCAGCCGCAGTGGAGTCTGCTCAGCGGAGACATCGGTCCCAGCATCTTGCTCAGTCTCACTCTGTGCATACTGCTGCTTTTCCAGCTTCTGCCATTGAAGCCAGTGCTGGGCAGCGGCGAGCAGATGCTTTTGGGACTAAGTCCTGCTTTTCCCCTTCTGAGCATGCCCAGGGCAAGATCTCCCATTGGAGATCGAGGGTCACATGCTCAGATACTGCAGCAGATCCCATTGGTCCTCCAGGAAGGTCCTGAAGGTGCTCAACTTCTGTGGCAGCCTCCCATTGGTCCTTCTGGGAAGGTCCTGTACATGCTGCAGCTATAAAATATTCGCATGACCGCACGGCCATGCGATAGTGTAAACTTGTAAACGTGTGTGTGTTGATGAGTGAAAGTCGTTCATTAATTATCCCCTCCCTTGTGTATGACTGCTCGCGTAAGGTGGATGATTGCTATCTAGCGCCCGACTTAGCCATCAGCACGTAACACACAAAACAGCGTCTAATTGCTGTGACCTCCAGTGCGGTGCCGTGCGCTTTCACAGCGCTTTCCTGACCCAAGCCTGGGTGGTTAGTGGCGTCTGCCAGTGTGGCACCGCACGCACTCTCGTGCATCTTTATTATTATTTCTTTCACTCTGACACCCCAGTTGTGGTGTCGAGCGCAAGAGGTCTATATGAACTCAAATCCTGTGTCTTGGAATTGAGTTCTGAGACTCCTTGTTTGCGCTCTTGGTGCGGTACCGCAACCCTGTGACGCAACAGGGTTTGCTTCCTTCACACAGGGTGAAGATAACCCGTGTGTGTATCCACATTGTACTGCCATATAGTCCATCATTACTTGGCAGCAGGTTACATCTCTGTACGGTGGACCCCGGGCTGCGAACGCACCTTACTCTATCTTTCTTATTATTTGGTGCGTTACGCTAGCCCTAACAGAGCCTCAGATCAGTATTGTCATAAGAAGCTTCTGGTCAGGTTTTACAAAAAAGTAAAAAAAAGTGAATAGTAAGAAGTGTCATGGTTCCCAATGGCAAGGGAACGTCAGAGAACTTAAACAACAGACTAGCTCTTGGGTGATGGAATCTCGAGCTGACCGTGAGCTAAACCTACCACACAACTAACAGTGGCCGGGTGGCGTACCTACGTTTTATCCCTAGACGCCTAGCGCCAGCCGGAGGACTAACTAACCCTAATAGAGGAAAAGACAGACCTGGCTTACCTCTAGGGAAATTCCCCCAAAAAGGCGACAGAAGCCCCCCACATATATTGACGGTGAGTTCAGAGGAAAAGACATACGCAGTATGAAGGTAGGTTCAGCAAAGCGAGGTCCGCTTACTAGATAGCAAGAAGATACAATAGGGAACTTCACGGTCAGCTGAAAACCCTATTAAAATACCATCCCGAAATTACTTTAAGACTCATGTGTCAACTCATGACACCGGAGTGGCAATTTCGGCCCACAAGAGCTTCCAGCTACAGAAAAATAACATAACTGTGAACTGGAACAAAAATGCAAAACAAACTTAGGACTAAGAGTCCAACTTAGCTGATAGTAGTCTAGAAGCAGGAACATGCAACAGAAAGGCTCTGGTTACATTGATGGCCGGCACTAGAATAACTGAGCAGCAAGGCTAAATAGGATACACCCATATCCAGATGGAAACAGGTGAACAGAGAAAGTGAAGCACACAAGTCCAGTACCACCAGTGACCACCGGGGGAGCCCAAAAACCAAATTCACAACAGTACCCCCCCCTCAAGGAGGGGGCACCGAACCCTCACAAGAACCACCAGGGTGATCAGGATGAGCCCTATGAAAGGCACGGACCAAATCAGAGGCATGAACATCAGAGGCTGTCACCCAAGAATTATCCTCTTGACCGTAGCCCTTCCACTTGACCAGATACTGAAGTTTCCGTCTGGAAACACGGGAGTCCAAGATCTTCTCCACAACGTACTCCAATTCACCCTCAACCAACACCGGAGCGGGAGGCTCAACGAAAGGCACAACCGGTACCTCATACCTGCGCAATAATGACCGATGGAAGACATTATGGATAGAAAAAGATGCTGGGAGGTCCAATCGAAAGGACACGGGGTTAAGAATCTCCAAAATCTTATACGGGCCGATGAACCGAGGCTTAAACTTAGGAGAAGAAACCCTCATAGGGACAAAACGAGAAGACAACCACACCAAGTCCCCAACACGAAGACGAGGACCAACACGACGACGGCGGTTAGCAAAATGCCGAGTCTTCTCCTGGGACAACTCCAAATTGTCCACCACCTGTCCCCAAATCCGATGCAACCTATCCACCACAGTATCCACTCCAGGACAATCCGAAGACTCCACCTGACCAGAAGAAAAACGAGGATGAAACCCTGAATTGCAAAAGAAAGGAGAAACCAATGTGGCAGAACTAGCCCGATTATTGAGGGCAAACTCCGCCAACGGCAAAAAGGCAACCCAGTCATCCTGATCCGCAGACACAAAACACCTCAAATAAGTCTCCAAGGTCTGATTAGTTTGCTCAGTCTGGCCATTAGTCTGAGGATGGAACGCAGACGAAAAAGACAAATCAATGCCCATCCTAGCACAGAACGCCCGCCAAAATCTAGACACGAACTGGGTCCCCCTGTCAGAAACGATATTCTCCGGAATACCATGCAAGCGAACCACATTTTGAAAAAACAGAGGAACCAACTCCGATGAGGAAGGCAACTTAGGCAAGGGCACCAAATGGACCATCTTTGAAAAACGGTCACACACCACCCAGATGACAGACATTTTCTGAGAAACAGGGAGATCAGAAATAAAATCCATAGAGATGTGAGTCCAAGGCCTCTTCGGAATAGGCAAAGATAACAACAATCCGCTGGCCCGAGAACAACAAGGTTTGGCCCGAGCACAAACATCACAAGACTGCACAAAAACTCGTACATCTCGAGACAGGGAAGGCCACCAGAAGGACCTAGCCACCAAATCCCTGGTACCAAAGATCCCGGGATGACCTGCCAACACAGAAGAATGAACCTCCGAGATGACTCTACTGGTCCAATCATCAGGAACAAACAGTCTACCAGGCGGGCAACGATCAGGTCTATCCGCCTGAAACTCCTGCAAAGCCCGTCGCAGGTCTAGGGAAACAGCAGATAATATCACCCCATCCTTAAGGATACCTGTAGGTTCAGAATCACCAGGGGAATCAGGCTCAAAACTCCTAGAAAGGGCATCCGCCTTCACATTTTTAGAACCTGGTAAGTATGAGACCACAAAATTAAACCGAGAGAAAAACAACGACCAGCGCGCCTGTCTAGGATTCAGGCGCCTGGCAGACTCAAGATAAATCAAATTCTTGTGATCGGTCAATACCACCACCTGATGTCTAGCCCCCTCAAGCCAATGACGCCACTCCTCAAAAGCCCACTTCATAGCCAAAAGCTCCCGATTACCAATATCATAATTTCGCTCGGCGGGCGAAAATTTTCGTGAAAAGAACGCACAAGTTCTCATCACGGAGCAGTCGGAACTTTTCTGCGACAAGACCGCCCCAGCTCCGATCTCGGAAGCATCAACCTCAAGCTGAAAAGGAAGAGTAACATCAGGCTGACACAACACAGGGGCGGAAGAAAAGCGGCGCTTAAGCTCCCGAAAGGCCTCCACAGCAGCAGGGGACCAATCAGCAACATCAGCACCCTTTTTGGTCAAATCAGTCAAAGGTTTAGCAACATCAGAAAAACCAGTTATAAATCGACGATAAAAATTAGCAAAGCCCAAAAATTTCTGAAGGCTCTTAAGAGAAGAAGGTTGCGTCCAATCACAAATAGCCCGAACCTTAACAGGATCCATCTCAATGGAAGAGGGGGAAAAAATGTACCCCAAAAAAGAAATCTTTTGAACCCCAAAAATACACTTAGAACCCTTCACACACAAGGAATTAGCCCGCAAAACCTGAAAAACCCTCCTGACCTGTTGGACATGAGAATCCCAGTCATCCGAAAAAATCAAAATATCATCCAGATACACGATCATAAATTTATCCAAATATTCACGGAAAATGTCATGCATAAAGGACTGAAAGACTGAAGGGGCATTTGAAAGACCAAAAGGCATTACTAAATACTCAAAATGGCCCTCGGGCGTATTAAATGCGGTTTTCCACTCATCCCCCTGCTTAATTCGCACCAAATTATACGCCCCACGGAGATCAATCTTAGAGAACCACTTAGCCCCCTTTATTCGAGCAAACAAATCAGTCAGCAGTGGCAGAGGATACTGATATTTGACTGTAATTTTATTCAAGAGTCGATAATCAATACACGGCCTCAAAGAGCCATCTTTTTGAGATACAAAGAAAAAACCGGCTCCTAAGGGAGATGAAGAAGGACGAATATGTCCCTTTTCCAGGGACTCCTTAATATATTCTCGCATAGCAGCATGTTCAGGTACAGATAGATTAAATAAACGACCCTTTGGAAATTTACTGCCCGGAATCAGATCTATGGTACAATCGCAATCTCTGTGAGGAGGTAGTGAACCAAGCTTAGGCTCCTCAAAAACATCACGATAATCAGACAAAAATTCCGGAATCTCAGAGGGAATAGATGACGAAATGGAAACCAAAGGTACATCCCCATGAGCCCCCTGACATCCCCAGCTTAACACAGACATAGCTTTCCAGTCAAGGACTGGGTTATGAGATTGTAACCATGGTAATCCGAGCACCAAAACGTCATGTAGATTGTACAACACAAGGAAGCGAATCATCTCCTGATGGTCTGGATTCATACGCATAGTCACTTGTGTCCAGTATTGTGGTTTATTACTAGCCAATGGTGTAGAGTCAATACCCTTCAGAGGTATAGGAACTTCCAGAGGCTCTAGATCAAACCCACAGCGCCTGGCAAAGGACCAATCCATTAGACTCAAAGCGGCGCCAGAGTCGACATAGGCATCCGCGGTAATTGACGATAATGAACAAATCAAGGTCACAGACAGAATAAACTTAGACTGTAAAGTGCCAATTGAAATAGACTTATCAACCTTCTTTGTACGTTTAGAGCATGCTGATATAACATGAGTTGAATCACCACAATAGAAGCACAACCCATTTTTTCGCCTAAAATTCTGCCGTTCGCTTCTGGACAGAATTCTATCACATTGCATATTTTCTGGAGCCTTCTCAGAAGACACCGCCAAATGGTGCACAGGTTTGCGCTCCCGCAAACGCCGATCAATCTGAATAGCCATTGTCATGGACTCATTCAGACCTGTAGGTGCAGGGAACCCCACCATAACATCTTTAATGGCATCAGAGAGACCCTCTCTGAAATTCGCCGCCAGGACGCACTCATTCCACTGAGTAAGCACAGACCATTTACGAAATTTTTGGCAGTATATTTCAGCTTCATCTTGCCCTTGAGATAGGGCCATCAAGGCTTTTTCAGCCTGAATCTCTAAGTTAGGTTCCTCATAAAGCAACCCCAAAGCCAGAAAAAACGCATCCACATTGAGCAACGCAGGATCCCCGGGTGCCAATGCAAATGCCCAGTTTTGAGGGTCACCCCGCAGCAAGGAAATTACTATCTTAACCTGCTGTGCGGGATCTCCAGCGGAGCGAGATCTCAGGGAAAGAAATAATTTACAATTATTTTTGAAATTCAGGAAACGAGATCTATCCCCGGAGAAAAATTCTGGTATAGGAATTCTAGGTTCAGATATAGGAGCATGAATAACAAAATCCTGTAAATTTTGAACCTTCGTAGCAAGATTATTCAAACCTGTAACCAAACTCTGAGGATCCATTTTAATCAGGTGAGATCAGAGCCATTCAAGGATTAGAAGGAGAGAGAGAGACAAAGGCTGCAATTAGAGCAGAAATGCAACTGAGTCAACTAAAAAGCAAACTCAGGAGGAAAAAAAAAAAAAAAAAATCTGCAGACTTCTTTTTCTCTCCTTTCTTCTGCCAACGGTTTTAACCCTTGGCCGGCCATACTGTCATGGTTCCCAATGGCAAGGGAACGTCAGAGAACTTAAACAACAGACTAGCTCTTGGGTGATGGAATCTCGAGCTGACCGTGAGCTAAACCTACCACACAACTAACAGTGGCCGGGTGGCGTACCTACGTTTTATCCCTAGACGCCTAGCGCCAGCCGGAGGACTAACTAACCCTAATAGAGGAAAAGACAGACCTGGCTTACCTCTAGGGAAATTCCCCCAAAAAGGCGACAGAAGCCCCCCACATATATTGACGGTGAGTTCAGAGGAAAATACATACGCAGTATGAAGGTAGGTTCAGCAAAGCGAGGTCCGCTTACTAGATAGCAAGAAGATACAATAGGGAACTTCACGGTTAGCTGAAAACCCTATTAAAATACCATCCCGAAATTACTTTAAGACTCATGTGTCAACTCATGACACCGGAGTGGCAATTTCGGCCCACAAGAGCTTCCAGCTACAGAAAAATAGCATAACTGTGAACTGGAACAAAAATGCAAAACAAACTTAGGACTAAGAGTCCAACTTAGCTGATAGTAGTCTAGAAGCAGGAACATGCAACAGAAAGGCTCTGGTTACATTGATGGCCGGCACTAGAATAACTGAGCAGCAAGGCTAAATAGGATACACCCATATCCAGATGGAAACAGGTGAACAGAGAAAGTGAAGCACACAAGTCCAGTACCACCAGTGACCACCGGGGGAGCCCAAAAACCAAATTCACAACAAAGAAGATTGGAAACACTTGATTTGGAGCGATGAGATGAAAGTCAGTAGACTAGAATCTGCTAGGTGCAAATAGGTCTGGAAGAAACAAGGGAAAATAGGGCTAATGGATCGAGAAATTGAAGGAACCGTCAAATTCGATGGAGGAAGCCTGATAATATGGGGTTGTTTCATAGCCAAAGGCATTGGATACTTGACCAGGATTGATGGTGGTCTCAATGCTGAGCTTTATGTGAATATCCTACAAGATGAGTTACTTCATTCACTCGAGTACTATGAATGAAAAGGACGACATAGTGTTCCAGTCAGGACAATGACCCAAAGCATACACCAAGATTGGCATAGAAATGGTTCAATAACAATGAAGTAGAAGTGCTGGATTGACCCCCACTTTCCCCTGTGTTCAATCCAATTGAACACTTGTTGGTAGAGTTCATGAAAAAAACTGTATACATACCCAAGTGAGTCGATGTCATGGGTGTGTCAGAGGCTGCAGACCATTGCACTGCATCTGTCTGCAGAAGGTCTCAGTAGTTTGCTTTTCAGATGAGTGGCCACCTCCCCCGGCGCTAATGGTCACACCTGGACCTGAGTGTTGATATACTTCCTGTTTGCAAGCCTGGGTGATATTTTCTATCTGCATTTCCCTGTTGAGGCTTGGAGCTGTAGCAGTCAGCTATCGTCCCTTTTAGAAGTTGGAGGGCATTGGTGCTTCTCTCTGAGTCTTCTCAAGCTAAGTGTTCCCTTTTTTCGTTTGTCTTTGCAAGTTGTCTTTAGCGGTAGTGAGGATTGACTAGCGCTCATCCTGTCCTCCCCAGTGCAGGGATTATCACCAGGGTCAGGCACAGATTAGGTATCCTGCTCGGTGATAGCTGAGGAACCTATATACGGATGATAGGACAGACAGGGTGATGTTAGATTGTTCTAGGGGTCTCCACTCCCCCCTTCACCAGTGTTTGGTTCCACTTCCCTTATCCCTTTGTGTTAGTCTGTCCTACACTGTGCGTGACAGTCGACAAGTATGCACCAACTTTGAGAGTGTGTAGAACAGACTTGGGATCAGATTTTGATTGAGATATGTTTGAATCTGATCAAGAGCCTACCCAGAAAGATTCAGGCAGTGTTAAAAGCCAAAGGTGGATTTACAAAATGCTAACAAAATGATAAAAATAAAAATTTTGATTTTTAGTAGCAAAACAATAACAATGCAGTGACAGGACAAGAATCTGCATAACTAATCATATGCTAAATAGTTGCAAGTCAAATTTATGTATAAGATAGCCAAGATGATTGTCTATAAAATTATGGAAGTCTCTCCTTCAAAAGAGTAGTGGACGGTGAGATATGGAGCCTGAAATTCAAAAGTTCAAAATATTGTTATCCTTTTGATCATCAGTGTACATCACTAGAAAATATCACATGGTTGGCGTGCCCTTGGTTGTAATGATGAGGTGCTGGTGTAATGGAATGTGTAACCCCTTTGGCCAAGGCAGAAGAAATTCCCCACACACTCTTATTCCAGGTGATGCAATAAATTTATTATCCATGAAGGCAGGCATATGTAAAAAGGCAAAGGTGCTGGGAGTTATACGACAAAGTTACATAGGACGTTTTGACCCCACCAGGGATTTATCACAATGTTGCTCTGGATAAAAGGACAGGGTGTGAAAATCGTACAATATGACATAAACAAAAATACATAGTTAATAATCCAATAGATATAGACATATTTACAATATTTACAATTTATAAGGTTCATGCCCTCCATATCGCCCCTCCTTTAAATACTGGGCCCCCAGTTCACATTGTGTCCCCCTATAGTGCCCAGTCGCTATACAATGCACACTCCTCATACTTTCTCTCCTCAGCATACTGCCCCTCCTTGCTGTGCCCTCACACTGCCCCCCTATGCTGCCCTCCTCTCTATACTGCCCCACACTATCCAGTCTCTATATTGTTCTCCCTAACACTTTTCTTCCCCCCACACTGTCCCCTCACACTATTCCTTTCAATAGTCTCTTCTCACATTTCCTCCCTCTCTCTTCATACTGTGTCCTCACACGTCCCCCCCTCGCTCTCCATAGTGTTTCCTCATACATCCCCATACTGTTTCCGCACCCATTCCCCCACTCCACATACTGTTTCCTCACATATTCCACACTACCCATACTGCCATTCTGTCTCCTCACAGGTCTCCATCACTCTCCATTTTATGTCCACACCAATCCCCCCACCCCCTCCTAATACTGTGTCTACACACCACTCCCTCCACCGCTTATTCTGTGTTCACACCACACTCCTCTCTCATACTGTGTCCGTACCAATTCCCATCTCACACCTCATACTAGGTCCATGCCAATTACCCCTCTCACTCCTCTCACTGTGTCCGCAACAATCCACCACACCTCCCTCCTCATACTGTGTTCACACTAATCCCCCTCTGGCTACTAAGTCTATGTCCAAAGCAATCCCCCCACTCCTTATACTTTGTCTGCACTAATCCTCCCCACTTCTCCTACTGTGTCAGCATAAACCCCCTACTCCTCATACTGTGTCTGCAATTATCACCCCCACTCCTCCTAGTGTGTTGGCAACAATTCCCCCAGCTCCTTGAAGTGTTTCCACACAAATCCTCCCTTATAACAAATCTTCAGCCTTTCAGCTCCAGGATAGCACTTAAAAGAAAGTTTGAGGCGCTGGAGAGGGATGTCAGTAGCATGATCAGATGACCATGCCGACGTTCAGGGCATGCACTTGCGTCTGAGTATGTTTTAGTAGTAAGTATGTTGAGTTGAGTAAGTACTTTATGGATTTAGAGTTAGGGTTATTTGTTATACATTTACAGTTACACCACAATGATAATTAAAGTGGTTGTCCAGGCTTGGGGTCCAAGTGACTCTTAGTGACTGCAGACTTGTGAATCTTCACAGCATGCGCTTTCATGATTCACCAGTGGCTGGAGCAGGGGGTTATATCACCACAAGTATGTTATATGAATACTTCCAGCTACATGCTAACTAGATGCATCTGACCTCACTGTACACGTCTAGTCTGCATGTGACAATATGTATGGAAATCACATGCTTGTGGTCATGTGCCCGCCATCTTCTGGCATTGGAGAATCGTGACAGCGCACACTGTGCGTGCTGTGAAGATTCACAAGTCTGCAGTCACATAAAATGACTGAAGACTTGGACCTTAAACATGGTCTATAATTAGCAGAATTTATGCTCTTATTTTTTGCAATAGATACACCTTTCTTAAAAAAGCACAACAACATGTATACCACTAAGGAACAGTAAAGATGAAAAAGGAAGTATTATTCTATACTAGGAAAACATGGGAATACTTCCTTTCCAACATGATTCTGAAAACACGCAGGCACTTTGCACAATTCCGTCCTGCTTTAGAATCTATCAATATCTGGAGTCTTATACTTTGTATTACTGTTTTCCAGCACAATGAAAAAAACAATACTCATATCAGAAGACAGCGTGTATTACATTTCTTCAGAAGGTGGGAGTGTTACCCATTGATCGACAGTCATTACCCAGAATTCCAGATGTTTTCATGGCGGGGACAGCTGCTACAGCAATGGCATGGAAACAAATCCAGGTCGTGGGAAGACGTGCAAATGTTACAAAAATCTGCATCGTTTAGCAAATTGGTGTCACTCAGCACCCTGCAACACTTGTTCGAGAACAGGACAGCCGAGTTAATCAAGTCTTTGATGATATTCAGATGCATACAATGTAAAAGAGAACATGTGAATCTCAGGCTCCACGGCTGCATCATTGATAATACAAACACTACATTAACTTTGCAGCTCCGGATAATCCATCTAAACAAATTAAATAAACTCTAATAATAAGATAATAAATCTGGTTCTACAAGCTATGCAAATGAAAGACTGTCCCACTGAGCACAAGATTATCACCCTGAAATGGCAGGTTAGTGAATTATCCAGTCTTAAGACATGATTTATAGCTGGGCAGCACTTGGCAGACTCCTTAGTTATGAATGTTCACTGCCAACTCGAGATGTTCTGTAGACCCTTGGCCACTTGGAGGCCACTGATGAGATTTGTAACTCTAAAATGTATGTCAATTAGAGAACTGTACAGCACTAGTGTTGAGCGATACCGTCCGATACTTGAAAGTATCGGTATCGGATAGTATCGGCCGATACCCGAAAAGTATCGGATATCGCCGATACCGATACCCGATACCAATACAAGTCAATGGGACACCAAGTATCGGAAGGTATCCTGATGGGTCCCAGGGTCTGAAGTAGAGGAAACTCCCCTTCAGGCCCTGGGATCCATATTAATGTGTAAAATAAAGAATAAAAATAAAAAATATTGATATACTCACCCTCTGACGCGCCCTGGTTGTAACCGCCAGCCTCCGTTCATATAAGAATGAGCGCTTGAAAGTCCTTAGATGACGTCGCGGCCTATGATTGGTCGCGGAGCGGTCACGTGACCGCAACGCGACCAATCACAAGCCGCGACGTCATCTAAGGTCTTTCAAGCGCTTGAAAGACCTTAGATGACGTCACGGCTTGTGATTGGTCGCGTTGCGGTCACGTGACCGCTCCGCGACCATTCACAGGCCGCGACGTCATCTAAGGACTTTCAAGCGCTCATTCTTATGAACGGAGGCTGGCGGTTACAACCAGGGCGCATCAGAGGGTGAGTATATCAATATTTTTTATTTTTATTCTTTATTTTACACATTAATATCGATCCCGATACCGATTCCCGATACCACAAAAGTATCGGATCTCGGTATCGGAATTCCGATACAGCAAATATCGGCCGATACCCGATACTTGCGGTATCGGAATGCTCAACACTATACAGCACCCATCCCACTTTCTATTTGTAGACTTTTTTCTAACAATTTTTTAAATTCTTTTAATTTCATCCAAAAGTGCAGAAAAAGTGGTCTTCTAGGTCTTTTCAAGAAGATGGTCCATTTGCATATACATATACGTACAACGTTGAAGAACAGTTCCATTTAGTATAGAAATAATGCTAACATCGAAAGCTCACACTAGACAGTTGCCTAATTTGCCACTCCTAAGATCAGTTGTGATCTACTGTACCATCATTCCACGCCAGTGACATCATTTTATTGGAGTGTAACTTTTTTGATTACTTAAAAAAATTATTATTGCATTGCCACATGTGTCTGCAATTGAGATTCTGATTTAGCTTTTTATCCTAAGTAGAGTTGAGCGAATACGTTCGGAATCGGTTGCGGAATCTGAATTTGCCATATTCGTGCAGAATTTATGTTTGACAATCGATTCCAAACATATTTGGTCATTTCTACTCCCATTGGCTCCAATGACTTTTGGCAATCGCTGATTGTAATCGGAACTGAATTTTGAAAAATTTGCTCAACTCTAATCCTAAGTCATATGGCAAGGCATGTCAAAGGGTCCATATTGACTTTAAAAATTATTCCTTCCAAATAGGTGGCCAATTTGCATATTTAATTTTCCAGAAAAGCGTTGCAGTGGCCTACAAGTCTCCTTACATTGGCATATCAGGAATGTTACTCTCAGAAAGCTGCCGATCAGTGATAAAGGTGGGATTACATACAGCAGGAGGACTACAAGGCACAAGACAACTAGTCCTCTAGGGATAATCTCCTGCTGATAGAACATTGATTTTATTGAAAGCACAACAAGCAACCCAGTAAGTGACACATAGCTGGAATCAGGGTCTCTGTTCCTACGTCATACTGCTCTCAGATTACATAGCAAAAATCCCCTGGTAAAGTAGGGTCGAATCTCATGTCAGGATCTGAGGTGGAGGCCAATGTGGTGACACAGTCTATTATTATTTTTTGCGGTATATCTGATTATAATGTAACTTTATTTTTTTTACTACAGATTTTATTCTTTGTGCATTACTATGAACAAAATCTCTATATATTTAACTTGCAGAATTATATTGCAATTAACTTTGTGACTAAATATATGTACCTATGCATACCTGTTCTAATTACTCATTGGTAGTACTCTGCCATCTGGTGGCTACCCTTCGTATTATAATCTTATTTTCATTATTTTGTGTCTCTCATCGGCCTCCCCTTGCTTTCATTGTTCCTTGTTTTTACCATTAACTTTTAAAACTACTGTAGTTTTATTGTTTACCTGTGTATCTCAATAAAATATTGTTTGTGAATATGTAAATTTGTCTGATTTTTTATTAAATTGGAGTAACACTTATGTAATACATATAGCTAAAACCTACTTACAAATTCCGTTTAATTAGACCATTTAGTGTTCATGTGGGACCACTGCTCCATGCTTACTGTTCCTGAATGGGGGCTTAGACTTCCATTTTTGGGATCATTGGATATTACAGCCATCATAAATTTGTCACCTATTCTTGTGGATGGCTGATAGTAGTTTTTCCTTGTTTGACCTAATTAACATATGCACCATGAAATATATATGAAGTGTCTTGAGCGCCCCTCGGAGACTCATGTTACTTCTTATCCTATGTATATTTATGTAGGTAATGATATCCAGTGACCATCCTCAGCACACCTGACTGATGACACGTTCTTGGTGCACCGAAATTAGAATGTCATCCATAACATTTGGCTCATTAACATAACGATCTACGTGTCATAGGGAGAAGAACAAGAGAAAAACAGTATGGCAGGTGGCAGAAAGACTCCTTCAAGCTATACAGAAAATAATTCAATTAATGCCCATAATTGATGACGGGATCAATTATATTTTTTGATCCTCCTCTTCCAGAGCTGAACTCAATTTGACTCCTGAATGCAAATGAAAGGTTATCATCTTACAGGGGGCGAGTCCAATGGCTGAAATTATCCATGCGACGCGTAAAGCCATGAATGCGGCGCACTCGTGCCTATTATTTCTGGTCAGTTATTTGCTTCCAAGCCCTGACATGTTTCCCTCCGGTGCTCTCACGTTACAGTGGAAGCTGAGATTATTGAAAATCTGTTGACAAACAGACCTTGATCTCCGAGACCTTAATGGAAAAAAAATCTGTCCCGGTCTTAGATTCATCTTATGAGATTTTATACTTATGAACCAGCTAGAGCTATATTTCATTACTATAGGCTGTGCCCTGCTGCCAAGTGCCAACTCATACCATTGTACAGAAAGGTACGGTGCCGTGCCAAAGGCATTTCAGGAATGGCTAAGCAAACAAGGGCTGCTATGCAGATCTGCCAAGCATGGATGATGGATGATTAAAATGTAAAATGTACAGTATATCCTTCCTTATCCATTTATAATGTGAGTACAACCTTCAATGTACATCTAAATCATTATTTACAATGTAGGTGGCATAATATTGGCATTGGCCTATAGGACCTGTTGCGGAAGATCGCCCAACACTGAACTGCTTCACCATGTGGCTTCCCAAAGCCTCCAGTAGGGGAAGCTCACTACATACAGATCTACACAACTACCATTGCATCCAGTACTAGCTGTACAAACCCATTTGCATTGAGCTCCACCTAGTGGTGTTAAGATTTTATCAAGTTTCAAAACTTAAAAAAAAGTTGTCCTGTACAAAAAATATTTATGAAGTTAAAAGCGTTGACCAAACTTGAGAATGGAGCTCTGAAATTCCTAATTGGTATGGAGCAGTTGACTCTTATTTGTACAATTTCTTTATTAATTGTAAATGGCATTGCTGGAGATAGCAGTGCTCAGGTATCTCTGCCAGTCCCAAAGACAATAAAAGGACATGATATGCTAACGCTCCATTCTAACTAGGTGGGGATCATAGCGGTCGTGCTCCAAGAGTTCTGCAAGTTCAAATGATAGGCGATAGCTTGCCCAGGTGGGACAATGTCTTTAATAATCAGCGCAGGAATTAAAGGGCCACTGTCACCCCCTCCAGCCGTTATAAACTAAAAGAGCCACCTTGTGCAGCAGTAATGCTGCAGTCTAACAAGGTGGCTCTTTTAGTTTTTGATTCAGTTATTCCCTCAATAAAGCGTTTTAAAATTTGCCCTAAATACCTGTCTTTAGACCTGGAGGCGGTCCGAAGCCTCCTCTGTGAATCTCCCAACAGCCGTCACTCTTCTCTTCTGGGGATGTGGTCGCCGCCCCCTTCGCGCTGTTTCTTCTTAAATCCGGCGCCTGCGCTGTGCGTGCCTGCCTGGGGCAGGCGCAGTCTTCATTGTCCTTCATAGCTCAGATCCAGGGTGCCTGACTGCGCCTGTGCGGGCAGTGCGGCAACCCTGTTGCTGAATCCCCGCCCCGCACTGTGTTATTCATTATGCACAGTGCGGGGCTGGTATTCCTGGGCATGCGCACTGCGCTGTTCAGACGCTCCCCCAGCTCCCCCGCCTTCCAGCGTTGCCGTAATATACAGGTTTCCTTGCCAGCGTTTGGAATGAAGCAGCCGCAAATAACAATGCTGGAAGGCGGGGGACCGGGGGAGCGTCTGAACAGTGCAGTGCGCATGCCCAGGAACCCCAGGCCCGCACTCTGCATAATGAATAACACAGTGCGGGGCGGGGATTCAGCAACAGGGTGGCCGCACTGCCCGAACAGGCGCAGTCAGGCACCCTGCATCTGACCTATGATGGACAATGAAGACTGCGCCTGCACCAGGCAGGCACGCACAGCGCAGGCGCCGGATTTAAGAAGAAACAGCGCGAAGGGGGCGGCGACCACATCCCCAGAAGAGAAGAGTGACGGCCGTTGGGAGATTCACAGAGGAGGCTTTGGACCGCCTCCAGGTCTAAGGACAGGTATTTAGGGCAAATTTTAAAACGCTTTATTGAGGGAATAACTGAATCAAAAACTAAAAGAGCCACCTTGTTAGACTGCAGCATTACTGCTGCACAAGGTGGCTCTTTTAGTTTATAACGGCTGGAGGGGGTGACAGTGGCCCTTTAATGTTTCGCATGGATTTATGTCTTTTTACATCAATTAAGGAATTTGCTCTTCAGACCTTCTGGGGACATCACAACATAGAACCAGAGGACCATAGATTCAGAGGACCATAAAACATTAAGACTTCCTTATCTATGAACTGTTCCAATATCTACGTCTATCCCTCTCACATAATGATAATTCTGCTTTACGTCACTTGTCTTATCTATTGCCTTCTTTCTCTCTGTGCTGTGTTGTATATAAGTATGTGATTCTTCAGAATTTGTTTTAGTCTTTGCCTGATGAAGGGACCTGAGTAGTCTCGAAAGCTTGCAATTTGTTACCATCTTTTCAGTTAGCCATTAGAAGGTATCAACCACTGAGGACTCTCATGTCTAAATAATTTAATAACTAGAGGATTGTTAAATTTGACAGAGCTCGGCTCGCAGCAAGTGTATACATACTTGGGGTACTTATCATAAATACTTGAATTGGGTTCCCCCCTTTGGACCCTCCAGTTGCAATTATCCAATCCATGCGTTCTTTGTGATTGTTTTTCAAGGACACTATGCAGGTGCCCATCTAAGACAATGTTCTGTTTGCTTTTCACAGTGGCATCAAAGGGACTAAACTGGGTATAGTGTGTGCTCAGGATGTGAGTCATGCAAATCCTTCCTATTTGCCAGCACTGGGCCTTCCACGTTTAACCTTATGGGTTGCGTGGAATTCCACCATTGACCATACACTACTGGCTCTCAGTGGTGACATGTCCTAGTCTGAGTTTTGCCATTGTTTATGGCCTGCTCTGAGCTGTAATACCATAAAGTGGACATGGGGAACTCGTACATAAGCATACTTTGCTTACCAAACTTAGGATATATTTACTCAAATCATAATGGACCTAAAAAAAGTGGCCATGTTTGGCAATGGCTGACACTAGCTAAGCCAGACAATACTGACTTTTGCATTTTCTGCTACACCTTTTTGAGAAGTTGCTTAGTATTAAAGTTGCAAAAACTACTTCCAAGTATCTAAAAACTTCTTGCAAAATGTAAGCTATGACTAGGTGCCAGGGGCGTAACTTGAAGGCTGTGGGCCCCAATGCAAAATTTCAAACAATGCCCTCAACTATTGGAGATCTTTAATAGTAATAGTCTTTCTATATGTGCCAAAGGGACTTCTTCGGCCTCCGATACTCATTGGCCTGGTACGTTAGCAACCCCTGACCCTACTATAGTTATGCCCTTGTTAGTTGCGGCTATACCGAGAGCACTCCACTTTCTGTGATTTACTCCTTTATACCCTATTCCATGTTTTTTTTCACAGCTAGTATTAATCAGTGCCCTTATAGCTCACAGGATGTAACATACTGTAGATATTTGATTCTGTGAAAAATTCTCAAAAAGAAATTCACTTGTACTAAAAATTTGCATTAAGGGGATTTTTTTTAAGAGCGGAAACACAACATTATCACTTTTACCCACAAAGAGAGAGGAAGAAAGTGACAGAGACAATCTTATATTCAGTTTGTGGAATCTTTACTAATTACATTTTCTTTTCTTTCCTTCTCGTTTTGCTACATTGTTGCCTAATGCTCGTTAACTTCTTGTCTATAATTTGTACTGCAGATTTACTTGTTCATATTAGCAAATTGTATATTTTTAATGTACATGCCATAGGATGAGTATAATTTCTAAACAACTGAATAATTCAAAATTGAAACGGTAATTCACATACTTAAGAACGGGTTTTATGGCTGACTTTTTTTGCTGAAACCACACCTCCATGCACGGCCCCCGGAAGAAGCCTATGCGAAACACGTGTAGGGGCTGCCATACTCCACACACACACCACGGCTCACATGGGTAAGGTGCAGTCATCGACTGTTTGTTTATGGTTACTCTGAATGAATCCTTTATATGGTTGAGAGTGTTATTACTTATCTATACCACTATTAATGTTCCTACTAAAATAGTGAACCTGCACCCTTCAGCTGTACAATTTTGGTGATGTGTGGGGTAGTTTGTTACCCGTACCTTTGTTATACTGTGATTTTATCTTTTGTTAAGTCAGGTTTGATAGCCTAAAAACTTGTTGTTATCAAAATAAACATTTACTTTTTATCAAAACTATAAGTGACAGCAGTTGGACTCCTTTTTCCATATGTTGATATGCCATAGGATGAGTATAATTTCTAAACAACTGAATAATTCAAAATTGAAACGGTAATTCACATACTTAAGAACGGGTTTTATGGCTGACTTTTTTTGCTGAAACCACACCTCCATGCATTGGTAAATGGTAAATGAAGGTATTACTTGCAAAATCAGGTGTCCATTATCAACCAGAAGTAGCCACCGCAAACGTGAAAGCCCAGCTTTTGCTCTGAGTAAAATCTCAATACAATCCTCAAGTCAATATTCTCAAAAGTTTGGACTTCTTAAAAAAATAAGTGAACTCTGGGCTTTTAATCTAAGCTCCTCCAGGGAAGGTCTTATGCAAAAGCATTGCCTTCAAAATCAGGTGGCCATTAGCTACCATAAGTGGGCATTGTGGCTACAATATGCAGCAGCCACAACAAGAAAACCTAGCTTTATATTGAGTAAAATCTCAAAGGAATCATCGAGTTGATGTTCTTCATCTAGCTTCTTCTGAAAAGTTGACTTGCCTACCTCTCAGGTTTTATTCTAAACTCCTCGGGGAAGGTCTTATCTGAAACAAAACAATGATCTTCGGTGCTTTACACAATATCTGTGTATACTGTACAAATACTATATGATAAAAACATTATACACTTGAAATCAACATTTTATATTAACTACCTTGCATTCTAAATAGAATCATCAGCTAATAAATTGTACCAATACATTATGAAGTAAAATGTAAAACACATAGGCCCCAATTCATCAAGCAGTTTATGCCAGTTTTCGGGAAAAAAAACCCCATTAAAAATAAACTAAGAACAACAGCTTAAAATGCCACAATTTTTTTTGTGCAACTCGCAGTTAAATAGAGCTTTTTTAAAAGGCTTATCCAATATTTGCACCATTGGTGTAATACCCAGAGTAAAAAAAGAAGCAACCTTCTACTCTCCTCCCACACTGGCAATCTTAGGCTGATAATGCACTGCTTCCCTCGGACAGATCTCAAGATGTCCGGGGTAGGTGTGAGTGCAGCAGCCCATTAGGGGCTGCTGATCGGCTGCAAAACTTTGGTGACATAACAATATCATCATTGGAATGGTTACATTTATTTTATGTTCCTGTTTTTGAACTTTTTTTATTTTAGTTATGTTCATTTTAAAAGCTGTTATCAAAATATTGCTGGTTGGCTTTAAAGGTGTTTTTTCCGCTTTACATAAATTATCAACTATCCATCATGTGCTAAACTGTCTTCATCAGTGCCGTAGACTTCCAACAGATTGACAGGTCGACCTGTGCTCTATTCAACTTCTCCTGTCCATGGTTTGCAGTTGAGGAAGCATGAGGGACATGTTCTGTATTTGGTTGGGATCCCAAATGTTGGGCCTACATTGACCAGTTATCACCTGTCCTTGTAAAACCGGAATACTCCTTTGAAGACTGTTGAACACCACTTTGTCATGCGACCTAACAACTTTGCTGTGTAACTAGAAACCAATAAAATTCTAAATTTGGTTGACACATGAAAGGAGACGAAAGCAGCATAAAGTTAATAAAAAAAAGAAAAACAAATAATAATAATTTACACAATAAAGCCCCCCACACCCATTAGACTAATTTCAGCTAATCCTGCCAATATTAACAAGTTTGGCAGCCAACATTCTAATGTATTTGGGTGCCCCAGACAGCTTATTACTGGTAGAGTCAGGGGCATACATAGAAATCATGGGGACCCATAGCAGAAGTCATAAGTGGGCCTTCTTGCCCCCTCCTAAAAAAGAAATAATGTAAATAATGTATTCGGTGAGTTCTCAGAAGAGCATATCTCACGATTTTGAGGTCAACACAAAGTAATTTGGCTTCTATTGAAGATCCTAAGAGTTCCCATACACTTAGATTCCCCTTTCATGGATCCCATAAAGTATGATGGCAACAAAATGCCCCCAAGTACAGTGTTATACCCCCGCAGTGAATTCTTCCACAGTACCCTACACACTCACAGTATGATGACTCCACAGTACCCCCCACATGCAAAGTATGATGGCCCCCACAGTCCTATACACAATGTATAATAGCACCTACAGTATAATGGCCCCACTTAGCCCTCCAAACAGTATAATGGCCTCCACACAGCATGATCCCCCAAGTGAGTACAATGTACTCATTGATTAGACAAAAAAATACTCACCTCTCCCATTGTGCAGCGTATGTTCTGAAGCTACACACACAGGGCGCAATGTAGTGAAATCATTACACCAGAGTTCAGCCGAACAGGTAGAATGATGGAGGAGAGAGCTGATGGTTCCTTGTTCCATCAATGCTTTCAACTGTATCAACTGTATTGGCGTGAGGGGATAGAGGAAGCAAGCTTTAGTTTTACTCCACCACCAGCACACCTTGGACTTGAACCTCATGGAAGCATCCAACACATGAGCACCTTTTTGCTGCACTACCTGCAACATGATGCACGTATTGTTAGGATTAGATATAGTGCTGACTACTTGGTTGCCACTCTGTTAGATTTACGGTACAAGAGTAAATTTTGCCAGATGCTTCCCCCAGGAAAGGGACAAGTGCATGCTGAAGTATCGAAATATGCTTGTAGACAATCTTAAGAGTGGTTTTCCCCAAGATAACAGTGAAACACTCAGTATGCCTGGCTGTGAAAGGCTTCCAACCCCTGGAAAATTTAGTCGTCAACACAAAAACATTAGTAGCAGCAGCAGTGTAAGTGGCATAAGCAATTTCTGTGAATCGTTTCATGCATTTTTTAGACCAGCTCGTGCACCAGCAGAACATATTACAAGTATGACATGTTGTGAACGACTGGACAGGATGGTGCAAGAGTATCTCGTGCTCAATATCATTGCCATCAGGGAGGGTTTGGACCCTTTGGCATTTTGGTCTTCAAAAATGGAAGAGTGGCCTGAGCTCGCATGTCATGCCTTGGAGGTTTTGTCATGTCCGGCAGGCACCGTTCTCTCAGAACGTGGCTTCAGCTGGTGGTGTCCTCACGAATATCCACACCCAACTGTCCCCTGAAAGTATAGACTGCCTAACTTTCATAGGATGAACAATTCATGGATTTCCAATGACTTTTGCATCCCAGTCGCAGACTTTGCAGGCTAGGCGATGGTGTAGTTTTTAGTGTCCTGCATTGATCTTGCATTATTGCAGTCTATGACACCTTTGTCGTGACTTCTGTGCCTGCTGTTGCTACTACTGCTGATGTTACAAGCAATTTTTTAAAATGTGGAGACTCCAAGTTGGGTCTACATCTGGTGTGTTGCCTGTAGTGGAAGGGGTGTCAGAACTCAATTATAGTATTTCTAGTCCGAGGAAATTGATGCCACATTAGTGCTGCATGACAATAATTTTTGGAAATGTTTGGACTCCAAGTTGGGGCTCCTTCATGTGTGTTGTATTTAGCAGTAGGGCTCCCAGATCGGCAGGCCTGCACTTACTTTCTGTCAACAACCTGTGTTACTATCCTTAAATCTGGTTGAGCAGAAAACCTGATTCAGCTGTTGCATGAGGTTACAGGGTGTGATGGTGTGATATGCTATGTGGGTATCATTTTTGTGTATATTTCTATTTTACTGATTATCATGGTGTTACTGTATCTTGTAGGATGAGTTGTTATTTGCCATCTGATATTCTCCCCACAGTTCTGTATTGTTATCTCTCCACAGGGTCAGTGAATAATGTTGTTTGCTAATATGCTAATGACATATTGAACTAGCTTGTTGAAACAATGACTCCCTGTAGTGCCTTAACCCACCAGGCACCTTTGTCAGGTGGGGGAGGCCTGAAAACCACCCCAACTTGTTTGACTACTCCTGGATATAAGGGGAGGACAGGAGCTGGGGGGAATTCAGATCCTGTGTGGACCCATGAGGTGAGGACAGCACTTCAGAGAGAGAAAGAAGGGAATATGGACTGTTATACTCTGTGCTGGATTGTTGGACTTTTATTCTATAACTGAACGGCATTCGCTTTCTGGAATATTTAATCCTTTGTGTGATGGATCGTATATATGGACCTTTCGTGTTTTGCCTAAATAAAGGTCTTGGAATTATTCAATATTCCCTTGCTCTGTTGATTGTGTGATACTGGAGAAGGAACCCGTGACAACTGGTGGCAAGCAGCGGGATCAACAGAGCGTAACCTAATGGAGACCCACACACAGAGTGAGTACAGAAATTGGACTGTATCCAGTTTACAGGAGAGAGCCAGAGACCAGGGCCTGAACTACCAGGGACTGACTAAAGAGGCCTTAATCGATCTACTGGTGGGTGCTAGCCAGACCACCTACTCCCATATGTCTGAAGGACGAGCACTGGAGACGATGACCCCCACCCCAAAAAGCCAGTGGGTGGTGTGGTATGAAGAAGAGATGGCGGTTCTGGGCCCAGGCATCTCTCAGGAGTACAAGGAGGATGCTGCCCGCCGGGCACAGCGGAGACAAGAAGAAATGGAGCTTGAAAGAGGGAGTAACGCAATGTGGAGTGTAAACCCAACGATCCGGGAGCCTGTACGGATCACCTGCACAGAGTTCAAGCCATTTGATGAGGCTTTCGGAGATGTGGAGGGGTTCTTCAAGGACTTTCAGCAGCAGTGTGCTGTGATGGAGGTGCCCCACTCTGGCTGGATGCGTTTGTTAGTGGGACTCCTGAACAGTAGCCTGGCGGAGGCTTACCGAACCATTGACTCACAGCGGAATCGGGATTATAACATTGTAAAGCAGACTATCCTGGATTTCCATGCTATCACCCCAGACTCATATAGGGCCAAGTTCTGAGACCTCCCATGCACTACGGGGAGATCGTTTAGGATGTATGCACATAAGATGTCCCAGGCATGTCGGAGATGGCTGGAAGCAGAAAACGCCTTTACTGTGGAAGATGTTATACAGGCGTTCCTTATAGAACAATTTCTTGCCAAGTGCCCCGCAGAGGTATGGGAATGGGTCCGGGAGCGCACGCCGTGCACCGTGGATAGAGCTGCAGCTCTGGCCGATGAAGCCCTTACTATCCGACCGCAATGGAGGAGGCTTCTGGACAATGAACCACGGCCTTTGACCGTGCCCGTCCCCCTCCGATTATATCTGCCCCTCCACCCAGCCGCAGGCCGATGACAATCACAGCTCACAATCCTGGGCCCCAACAGTTCCGACCACGACCTGGGGGTATCACAGAGAGGAGATGTTACAGGTGTAGGTAACCTGGACATTTGCAGTCTGGCTGTCCCTCAAGGATTTGGAGGGAGCCCCACGCAGCCCCAACTCGTCCAGTGCATCTTGTGCACTCCATCCCACCTGAGGAAGAGGAACCACCACCCCCACCAGAGTGGACCACCGACCATGGCACCATAGATACCCCTCCTGGAGCGTACGGACTCCGGCCTTTGTCCATCAGAAATACAGAGCAACGGCATTGCCACCTGCAGGATGTCTTAACTGATGGATACAAAGTGTCGGGATTTAGAGACATAGGGGCATTCCTGACTACTGACTATCGCTGACCCCCGTGTGGTTCGACCTGAGGCAATTCACCGGGGCCCGGGAATTCCCATTGTCCTGGCAGGGGGTGTTCGCAAATATATACAGAGAGCTTTGGTATGTTTGGATTTCGGTTTTGGAGAAAAACTGTGTTGGATTGGCGTTATGGGAGGACTTCCTGCAGATATCCTCCTTGGAAATGACATTGGGGAGTTGCAAAGTCATTTTGTGGGAGCAGAAGGTCTGTGGGCCTCTCCTTCTTCTGAAAGAACAATTGGAGGGAGATATCGCAGATACCGTAATGCCCATCATTCCCTACGTTCTAGAGTTCAGAGACTGTCTCGCCCAGCTAGCTACCTTGGCTAATGGACATCAGCGAACGGCCCAGTCCAGTCAAAAAGCCTGGTATGACCATAAAGCCAGGACCCGGGAATTTATGGACAAGTGCTCATGATTATTGCAACCCCTGTACAAGGAAATATAAACAGTGGAGCAAAGTGGACTAAAGTGAGCACACCAGAGGTCTGTGTAGACCTAATGGCATGCTCACTTATTATGAGGGGGAGAGGTTGTGATGGTGTGATATGCTATGTGGGTGTCATTTTTGTGTATATTTCTATTTTACTGATTATCATGGTGTAAGGCCATGTGCACACAATCAGGATTTTTAGCGTTTTTTTCGCGTTTTTTCGCTATAAAAACGTGATAAAAACGCGAAAAAAACGCTAACATATGCCTCCTATTATTTACAAGGTATTCCGCATTTTTTGTGCAAATGTTGCGATTTTTTCCGCGAAAAAATCGCATAGCGGAAAAAAAAGCAACATGTTCATTAAAAATGCGGAATTGCAGGGATTCCGCACACCTAGGAGTCCATTGATCTGCTTACTTCCCGCACGGGGCTGTGCCCACCATGCGGGAAGTAAGCAGATTATGTGCGGTTGGTACCCAGGGTGGAGGAGAGGAGACTCTCCTCCACGCACTGGGCACCATATAACTGGTCAAAAAATAAGAAATAAAATAAAAAATAGTCCTATACTCACCCTCGATGTCCCGCGCAGTGTTCCCGCCTCACCGCTGCACGCTGCCGTTCGGTTCCTGTAGCTGGTGTGCGGCGAAGGACCTTGCCGATGACGTCACTGTCCTGTGATTGGTCGTGAGCGGTCATGTGACCGCTCACGTGACCGTGACGTCACGGAAGGCCCTGTGCGCACAGACCAGCTATAGGAAGACGAACGGACGCCGCTTATGAGATGTCTGGGTGAGTATAAGCATTTTTTTATTTTTTTTATTATTTTTAAACATTCTATCTTTTACTATAGATGCTGCATAAGCTGCATCTATAGTAAAAAGTTGGTCACACTTGTCAAACAGTATGTTTGACAAGTGTGACCAACTTGTCAGTCAGTTTTCCAAGCGATGCTACAGATCGCTTGGAAAACTTTAGCATTCTGCAAGCTAATTACGCTTGCAGAATGCTAAAAAAACGCGAAAAAAACGGAAAAAAACCGCCAAAAAAAAAATGCGGATTTCTTGCAGAAAATTTCCGGTTTTCTTCAGGAAATTTCTGCAAGAAATCCGCAACGTGTGCACATACCCTTACTGTATCTTGTAGGATGAGTTGTTATTTGCCATCTGATATTCTCCTCACAGTTCTGTATTGTTATCTCTCCACAGGGTCAGGGAATAATGTTGTTTGCTAATATGCTAATGACATATTGAACTAGCTTGTTGAAACAATGACTCCCTGTAGTGCCTTAACCCCCCAGGCACCTTTGTCAGGTGGGGAGGCCTGAAAACCACCCCAACCTGTTTGACTACTCCTGGACATAAGGGGAGGACAGGAGCTGGGGGGAATTCAGATCCTGTGTGGACCCATGAGGTGAGGACAGCACTTCAGAGAGAGAAAGAAGGGAATATGGACTGTTATACTCTGTGCTGGATTGTTGGACTTTTATTCTATAACTGAACGGCATTCGCTTTCTGGAATATTTAATCCTTGTGTGATGGATCGTATATATGGACCTTTCGTGTTTTGCCTAAATTAAAGGTCTTGGAATTATTCACTATTCCCTTGCTCTGTTGATTGTGTGATACCGGAGAAGGAACCCATGACACAGGGTTCCCAGCAAAACAGGCTTACACAGGTCCCTCACCCTCCTCATCTTAATTTAAACTTAAATTCCAAGCTCTAAATGCTGGCCGGGACACTGATACCTCATGCATGGCCCATGGCTGACTGGTGCTGTGCTATCATCAAATTTATAGTGTAGGTCCATTGATGCCACTTTTCCTGGTGTCTGCCCCTAACTATTGGAAGTGTTTGGACTCCAAGTTGGGTCTCCTTCATGTGTGTTGCCTGAATTTGGCAGGCCTCTTGAAGCATTAGGCCTACACCTGACATTCATTTATCTGTTAGTAATCAATGTTTCAGATAGAAATGCTGGTCCAAGCCCTGTCCCATGCATTTACGCTGCGCAATTATACTATTTGTACTCTGGGTCAATTAATGCCACTTTCCTGGTGTCTACCCCTAATTTGAGCAGATTTGGCAGATTTTCGGCCCCCCAGAAGATGCTGTCTTTATGTTTGATTTTGGCTCCCATTGAATTCAACGGGGTTCAGGTATGTTCGGCGAAACATTCAACGAACCTGTTGGGCGAACATCAGGACATTCGCCAAGCCAAACCTTGAAAAGTTTGTTTATCTCTGCTCATTTTTTTAAGTGAGGTTTTGTCTGTTAAATGGAGATGGTGTGGATGTGAGCCTACGCATAACACTTATACCAACATATGCTTCTGCTCAATTCTTTTTTGTTTTGTTTCAGTTTTTTGTACTTTGTACAAACGGTGTGTGGCTCCCCCTTTTTAGGCTGTTCAGTTTGTCTATATAGCTTTCCACGAGTAGGTGTCTGAACAGTTGGAACCCGGTCCTGCTCTGCCCTTATCTATTTTGACGTCTGATGACATATAGCGAGGTGAACTTCAAGAGTTAGGTACTGTCCCAATTGGGTACATCTTGTGGCGGTGGGATGGCTTTTGATCAAAACAACGTTAACTAAGTACCGTATGTTATTTACATGTACTATTACTATTTATTTGCGGTACTTACTACAGGCAATTTGTTCTTTTTGTTTTTATCTTAGGTCATATATTGTAATTGTAAATGATTACATAAAGTGGAATTATGATAAAAATAATGTTTTAAATAACATGATAAACAAATGTGTGCGTTTGAAGGAATTCTCCGAACAGCCAGTATTATAATAAAACAATCATAGCAGCAATGACAGGAAACACATTATCAAAGATGAGCCCAAAAATTACTGAGAGGCCATGTAAATTGTTATGTTGTGTATGGACAGCACAGCCGGGGAAAGCACTGCCAGTTCTCGCTCCAGCTGCTTCGTTCATACTTTGGAAAACACATGCATTGTATATCAAAACGAAAAACCATCAACGTTCTTCATGGCAACCGCTCAGATCCCTTCTTTTATTTTCACTTCTAAAGGCACCCATACACATTACACCAACATGGACGAGTTTAGGTGACATCAGGAGAGTAAAGCCTGAGGTGATTGGCCACAAGGTTTGTGTGACACAACAATATCACGCGACCTCTGGGAAGGCCAGTGCTGACACCGCCGGAAAGCTGCCGGCACCGGGGTGAGTATAAATGTTATTAATTTTGTGGAAGGAAACATAGGGAATTCAGGAGGGGTTGTCCGAGTAGTATGTATCAGTGATGTGACAGACAGCCATGCACAGAGCAGATCTACAATATACAAAAGAGGAAGACTGTAGGTGATGGAAAAAGCTCCGTATTTGGTTGTGTAATGACAGACTGTACGCTTTTTTCTTATTTAGACAACCACTTTATTATCAGAGATTTTCCTGAAGGCAACGACATTTGATTGCCTTAGTATTATCAAAAAATAATTTGTAGAAATAACATGAAGAAATGTCTATTGCAATGTTGATCTGACCAATTACATTTTTGGATCCAGGTGTTGGGTGCTGCAGTTGAAAAGTTGTCCATGACAAACAACAGATCTGTATCCCATCAATGAAGGCCCAAGCCAGGCCACAAATCATGGCAGGAATCAGCATCTGTTGGGTGCATGGGGGCATTTGGATGAATATGGTGCATTAGGTGGGAATTTTCCCTTCTGATGCTTGTGCTGAACTTAAAGGAAAAATTCAATGCTAACAGAGCAGTGTAAATGGCACAAGGTAGACTCAAGGTCCTCCTACAGGTTAGTTTTTGGAGCCTAGAATATTCATGTTTTAAACCCAAGAAGGCCATGACCAGTTATGTTTTTATTAAAAAGATTATCATGCCACAAAGGTCTACTTAACAGGTCCAACGAAAGACCATCAAATTGTAGGAAGAATAATTTAAATGGCCTGCGACCCAGACATTGCTTGCTTAGAAGGCACCAAATTAGTTTGATTGGTTGGCTACCAACTACTGAGGGTGGCCATCTTGGATCTACAAACCTTCTACATAGCAGAAGCCCAGAAGCACTGGTGGTACTAGCACCATAAATCAGTAATTCTATTTAACATTCAGTCATCATTTCTTTTTAAATTAGAGCTTTGGGCTTCGTGTC
This sequence comes from Ranitomeya variabilis, assembly GCF_051348905.1. Taxonomy (NCBI): domain Eukaryota; kingdom Metazoa; phylum Chordata; class Amphibia; order Anura; family Dendrobatidae; genus Ranitomeya; species Ranitomeya variabilis. Next base: position 46,730,897 of record NC_135233.1, on the reverse strand, counting down.
CATATGGCCATAAGTCCCTTGCCCTGTCCTTCGACACCTCAAAAGAATACATGGCTTCATATCAGCTGGAAAATTAAAGTTACCTTCTACAGATGGCGATTCTTTCTAGTTCTTGGAAAAATAGAATATTATTCTCACTTCTCCTGGGCCCTTGCCTCATGTGTCTTGCTGGCACAGCTCCATATTCGGCCCTCCACTTCATTCGGATTCGTGATTAGTCTTTAGCTTCTGAGGGTTTAGAGTAGGCCTCACGTCACCTCATGTAGGGCACAATTCATGGCATGCATGCTATTGACCACGAGATATGACTGTAAGAAGAAGGGTTGCCTGTCTTTTGCCAGGTCTGGAACTGTCGGGGCTGTCTCCTCTGTTGTCCGGGGGAAAGCTTAGAGACCCGGACCAACCTTTGCACTACAGAGCAGGGGGCGTGGCGACTAGAAAAAAGCCTGAGCACATGCATGAGCAGACAGACTTGACTGGAAGAAGCAGCATGCGGCAGGGACAAGAAAGTGCTCCAACTCCTGAACAAGGGAATAGCGCAGGCCCGTGCTCATGCTTCCCTGTGGTAAGTCACGAAGACTGTGACCAGTATGTTGTCATGTGTCTGCTGGCTCCTGTGACGCGAGGTGCCAGACACTCTAGGCCCGTGAGTAAGGGGAGCGCACCGCATAGGAAGGACCGGGTGACTCACCGTCAACTGTGCTCTTACTACCCGGTATACATCTGTCGAGCCACGTTAGGCTCCGTTAGTGTTGTGGACTGTAGTGCACCCCATGCAGCGAACTCATTAAAGACGCTGAGGACAAGCCACTGCCGTTGGTGTTATGGTTCTCAATGGCAAGAGAACATAGTCCAGCATACATAGGAACTAGCTCTTGGAAGGATGGAAACTTAAACTGACCATGAACTAAACCTGCCGCACAACTAACAGTAGCCGGGTAGCGTAGCCTGCGTTTTATCCCTAGACGCCCAGCGCCGGCTGGAGGACTAACTAATCCTGGCAGAGGAAAATATAGTCCTGGCTCACCTCTAGAGAAATTTCCCCGAAAGGCAGACAGAGGCCCCCACATATATTGGCGGTGATTTAAGATGAAAATGACAAACGTAGTATGAAAATAGGTTTAGCAAAATCGAGGTCCGCTTACTAGATAGCAGGAAGACAGAAAGGGTACTTTCATGGTCAGCTGAAAACCCTATCAATACACCATCCTGAAATTACTTTAAGACTCTAGTATTAACTCATAACATCAGAGTGGCAATTTCAGATCACAAGAGCTTTCCAGACACAGAAACGAAACTGCAGCTGTGAACTGGAACAAAATGCAAAAAACAAACAAGGACAAAAGTCCGACTTAGCTGGAAGTTGTCTGGTAGCAGGAACATGCACAGAAAGGCTTCTGATTACAATGTTGACCGGCATGGAAGTGACAGAGGAGCAAGGTTAAATAGCGACTCCCACATCCTGATGGGAACAGGTGAACAGAGGGGATGATGCACACAAGTTCAATTCCACCAGTGGCCACCGGGGGAGCCCAAAATCCAATTTCACAACAGTACCCCCCCTCAAGGAGGGGGCACCGAACCCTCACCAGAATCACCAGGGCGATCAGGATGAGCCCTATGAAAGGCACGGACCAGATCGGAGGCATGAACATCAGAGGCAGTCACCCAAGAATTATCCTCCTGACCGTATCCCTTCCATTTGACCAGATACTGGAGTTTCCGTCTGGAAACACGGGAGTCCAAGATTTTTTCCACAACGTACTCCAACTCGCCCTCAACCAACACCGGAGCAGGAGGCTCAACGGAAGGCACAACCGGTACCTCATACCTGCGCAACAATGACCGATGAAAAACATTATGAATAGAAAAAGATGCAGGGAGGTCCAAACGGAAGGACACAGGGTTAAGAATCTCCAATATCTTGTACGGGCCGATGAACCGAGGCTTAAACTTAGGAGAAGAAACCCTCATAGGGACAAAACGAGAAGACAACCACACCAAGTCCCCGACACAAAGCCGAGGACCAACCCGACGCCGGCGGTTGGCAAAAAGCTGAGTCTTCTCCTGGGACAACTTCAAATTGTCCACCACCTGCCCCCAAATCTGATGCAACCTCTCCACCACAGCATCCACTCCAGGACAATCCGAAGATTCCACCTGACCGGAGGAAAATCGAGGATGAAACCCCGAATTACAGAAAAAAGGAGACACCAAGGTGGCAGAGCTGGCCCGATTATTGAGGGCAAACTCCGCTAAAGGCAAAAAAGCAACCCAATCATCCTGATCTGCAGACACAAAACACCTCAAATATGTCTCCAAAGTCTGATTCGTCCGCTTGGTCTGGCCATTAGTCTGAGGATGGAAAGCAGACGAGAAAGACAAATCTATGCCCATCCTAGCACAGAATGCCCGCCAAAATCTAGACACGAATTGGGTTCCTCTGTCAGAAACGATATTCTCCGGAATACCATGCAAACGAACCACATTTTGAAAAAACAGAGGAACCAACTCGGAAGAAGAAGGCAACTTAGGCAGGGGAACCAAATGGACCATCTTAGAGAAACGGTCACACACCACCCAGATGACAGACATCTTCTGAGAAACAGGAAGATCCGAAATAAAATCCATCGAGATGTGCGTCCAAGGCCTCTTCGGGATAGGCAAGGGCAACAACAATCCACTAGCCCGAGAACAACAAGGCTTGGCCCGAGCACAAACGTCACAAGACTGCACAAAGCCTCGTACATCTCGTGACAGGGAAGGCCACCAGAAGGACCTTGCCACCAAATCCCTGGTACCAAAGATTCCAGGATGACCTGCCAACGCAGAAGAATGAACCTCAGAAATGACTTTACTGGTCCAATCATCAGGAACAAACAGTCTACCAGGTGGGCAACGATCAGGTCTATCCGCCTGAAAATCCTGCAAGGCCCGCCGCAGGTCTGGAGAAACGGCAGACAATATCACTCCATCCTTAAGGATACCTGTAGGTTCAGAATTACCAGGGGAGTCAGGCTCAAAACTCCTAGAAAGGGCATCCGCCTTAACATTCTTAGAACCCGGTAGGTATGACACCACAAAATTAAACCGAGAGAAAAACAATGACCAGCGCGCCTGTCTAGGATTCAGGCGTCTGGCGGACTCAAGATAAATTAAATTTTTGTGGTCGGTCAATACCACCACCTGATGTCTAGCCCCCTCAAGCCAATGACGCCACTCCTCAAAAGCCCACTTCATGGCCAAAAGCTCCCGATTCCCAATATCATAATTCCGCTCGGCGGGCGAAAATTTACGAGAAAAAAAAGCACAAGGTTTCATCACGGAGCAGTCGGAACTTCTTTGCGACAAAACCGCCCCAGCTCCGATTTCAGAAGCGTCGACCTCAACCTGAAAAGGAAGAGCAACATCAGGCTGACGCAACACAGGGGCGGAAGAAAAGCGGCGCTTAAGCTCCCGAAAGGCCTCCACAGCAGCAGGGGACCAATCAGCAACATCAGCACCCTTCTTAGTCAAATCAGTCAATGGTTTAACAACATCAGAAAAACCAGCAATAAATCGACGATAAAAGTTAGCAAAGCCCAAAAATTTCTGAAGACTCTTAAGAGAAGAGGGTTGCGTCCAATCACAAATAGCCCGAACCTTGACAGGATCCATCTCGATGGAAGAGGGGGAAAAAATGTATCCCAAGAAGGAAATCTTTTGAACCCCAAAAACGCACTTAGAACCCTTCACACACAAGGAATTAGACCGCAAAACCTGAAAAACCCTCCTGACCTGCTGGACATGAGAGTCCCAGTCATCCGAAAAAATCAGAATATCATCCAGATACACGATCATAAATTTATCCAAACAATCACGGAAAATGTCATGCATAAAGGACTGAAAGACTGAAGGGGCATTTGAAAGGCCAAAAGGCATCACCAAATACTCAAAGTGGCCCTCGGGCGTATTAAATGCGGTTTTCCACTCATCCCCCTGCTTAATTCGCACCAAATTATACGCCCCACGGAGATCTATCTTAGAGAACCACTTGGCCCCCTTTATGCGAGCAAACAAATCAGTCAGCAGTGGCAATGGATATTGATATTTAACCGTGATTTTATTCAAAAGCCGATAATCAATACACGGCCTCAAAGAGCCATCTTTCTTAGACACAAAGAAAAAACCGGCTCCTAAGGGAGATGACGATGGACGAATATGTCCCTTTTCCAAGGACTCCTTTATATATTCTCGCATAGCAGCATGTTCAGGCACAGACAGATTAAATAAACGACCCTTAGGGTATTTACTACCCGGAATCAAATCTATGGCACAATCGCACTCCCGGTGCGGAGGTAATGAACCAAGCTTAGGTTCTTCAAAAACGTCACGATAGTCAGACAAGAATTCAGGAATCTCAGAGGGAATAGATGACGAAATGGAAACCAAAGGTACGTCCCCATGCATCCCCTTACATCCCCAGCTTAACACAGACATAGCGTTCCAGTCGAGGACTGGGTTATGAGATTGCAGCCATGGCAATCCAAGCACCAACACATCATGTAGATTATACAGCACAAGAAAGCGAATAATCTCCTGATGATCCGGATTAATTCGCATAGTTACTTGTGTCCAGTATTGTGGTTTATTACTAGCCAATGGGGTGGAGTCAATCCCCTTCAGAGGTATAGGAGTTTCAAGAGGCTCTAAATCATACCCACAGCGTTTGGCAAAGGACCAATCCATAAGACTCAAAGCGGCGCCAGAGTCGACATAGGCATCCGCGGTAATAGATGATAAAGAACAAATCAGAGTCACAGATAGAATAAACTTAGACTGAAAAGTGCCAATTGAAACTGACTTATCAAGCTTCTTAGTACGCCTAGAGCATGCTGATATAACATGAGTTGAATCACCACAATAAAAGCACAACCCATTTTTTCGTCTAAAATTCTGCCGTTCGCTTCTGGACAGAATTCTATCACATTGCATATTCTCTGGCGTCTTCTCAGTAGACACCGCCAAATGGTGCACAGGTTTGCGCTCCCGCAGACGTCTATCGATCTGGATAGCCATTGTCATGGACTCATTCAGACCCGCAGGCACAGGGAACCCCACCATAACATCCTTAACGGCATCAGAGAGACCCTCTCTGAAATTCGCCGCCAGGGCGCACTCATTCCACTGAGTAAGCACAGACCATTTACGGAATTTTTGGCAGTATATTTCAACTTCATCTTGCCCCTGAGATAGGGACATCAAGGCTTTTTCCGCCTGAAGCTCTAAATGAGGTTCCTCATAAAGCAACCCCAAGGCCAGAAAAAACGCATCCACATTGAGCAACGCAGGATCCCCTGGAGCCAATGCAAAAGCCCAATCTTGAGGGTCGCCCCGGAGCAAGGAAATCACAATCCTGACCTGCTGAGCAGGATCTCCAGCAGAGCGAGATTTCAGGGACAAAAACAACTTGCAATTATTTTTGAAATTTTGAAAGCAAGATCTATTCCCCGAGAAAAATTCAGGCAAAGGAATTCTAGGTTCAGATATAGGAACATGAACAACAAAATCTTGTAAATTTTGAACTTTCGTGGTGAGATTATTCAAACCTGCAGCTAAACTCTGAATATCCATTTTAAACAGGTGAACACAGAGCCATTCCAGGATTAGAAGGAGAGAGAGAGAGGAAGGCTGCAATATAGGCAGACTTGCAAGTGATTCAATTGAAAGCACACTCAGAACTGAAGGAAAAAAAAAAAAATTTTTTCAGCAGACTTCTTTTTTCTCTCCTTTCTCTGCCAATTAATTTAACCCTTTGTGGGCCGGTCAAACTGTTATGGTTCTCAATGGCAAGAGAACATAGTCCAGCATACATAGGAACTAGCTCTTGGAAGGATGGAAACTTAAACTGACCATGAACTAAACCTGCCGCACAACTAACAGTAGCCGGGTAGCGTAGCCTGCGTTTTATCCCTAGACGCCCAGCGCCGGCCGGAGGACTAACTAATCCTGGCAGAGGAAAATATAGTCCTGGCTCACCTCTAGAGAAATTTCCCCGAAAGGCAGACAGAGGCCCCCACATATATTGGCGGTGATTTAAGATGAAAATGACAAACGTAGTATGAAAATAGGTTTAGCAAAATCGAGGTCCGCTTACTAGATAGCAGGAAGACAGAAAGGGTACTTTCATGGTCAGCTGAAAACCCTATCAATACACCATCCTGAAATTACTTTAAGACTCTAGTATTAACTCATAACATCAGAGTGGCAATTTCAGATCACAAGAGCTTTCCAGACACAGAAACGAAACTGCAGCTGTGAACTGGAACAAAATGCAAAAAACAAACAAGGACAAAAGTCCGACTTAGCTGGAAGTTGTCCGGTAGCAGGAACATGCACAGACAGGCTTCTGATTACAATGTTGACCGGCATGGAAGTGACAGAGGAGCAAGGTTAAATAGCGACTCCCACATCCTGATGGGAACAGGTGAACAGAGGGGATGATGCACACAAGTTCAATTCCACCAGTGGCCACCGGGGGAGCCCAAAATCCAATTTCACAACACGTTGGGATTCGACTTAAGGACACCCACAGGATGTTACCGGATCTACCCCACGCTGACCGTGTTGGCACCACCGTACCCACTGTGGACTCTTGAGTCATGAAGCTGTCAGACTGATAAGTTATCCCTTGGGAACTGTTGTTATCTCTATTACATACTTTACCCCATCCCGTAAACCCCAATTTTATCCTATCTCCTCTCTGCATGGAGTATACCCCTGTTCAAGTAAAACACGTTAACTCTTGCTCTGTCTCCTGTCCGTTACTGCATCCCGAAACCTGCTCACATGACCATGTGGGGTGACATGAGACCCTGTCAACACAGAAAGACCAAAGACACTGAAGGCTGTTCATCTGTCTGAATCTAGCAGAGTACTTGACAGCAGGACAGATAAAAGATGAGCATGGGACAGGCGGGTATAATAAGCTAATATTTTAACCCCTTCCCAGCAATCTACTTATTACATTTTGCGGTCTGGCCAAACCTCAGAGCTAAACAAACGACAATCAGGGGACTTTTGAGTTGGACCGAATCAAATCTATTAGCTGGTTTGAGCGAATCTGCTGGAAATAAATTTTGGGAGATTTGCTCGTCTCTTCCAAAAACTAAAATCTATGTCAGCTATGAGTTATGATTTACCCAAATTTCTGGCATAAATTAAAATAAATCTGTTGGTCCAAGGTTAGCCATGCTCACTCCTACTAAAGGCCCCGTCTCACTTAGCGACGCTAAAGCGATCCCGACAACGATACGACCTGTCAGGGATCGTTGCTGCGTCGCTATGTGGTCGCTGGTGAGATGTCAAACAGTGAGATCTTCCCAACGATCGCTGCTGCGATCGCACTGTTTGACATCTCACCAGCGACCTGTAGCGACCTGTACCACGATGTCACATGGGAGCTATTATGACGATTCAGTGTCTGAGTCGTCAACGAGGTCGTTGGTAAGGTGTCAAACACAGCGATGTGTGCTACCCAGCGGGACCTTAATGATCAAAAAAAGGTCCAGGCCATTCCGACACGACCCGCGATCTCACAGCAGAGGCCTGGTCGCTGCTACATGTCACACATAGCGAGATCGCTACTGAGGTCGCTGTTGCGTCACAAAACTTGTGACTCAGCAGCGATCTCGCTAGCGATCTCGCTTAGTGAGACGGGGGCTTTAGTCACGGGCCACTTTTTAGTTACGGTAAGTGGCCAGGAAGGTATAGAAATGGAAAAATTCACAACAGGTGTGGGTAAAGCCTTTTACATATTCTCTGCTACATTCTTCCAGAAAACTGTTGAATATTGATAAATATGTCACATCTCATCAAATGTTTACTACAAGTTATGATTTTTCCATCATCCTAGGACGATTACCAGGAAGCCATTTCAGTTTCATGCTGTATATTTCAGGATTTGCAGGGTCGCTCTTCCAGCCAAATATATGACAGACTTTAAGCCAATTTGCACAGTTTAGCAAACAGGGCTCAATATGTTTGGAGATATTTCTGTATATTCAATGTGAATTCGATACAGGTTTATTTCAGTAACAAAAGATGCTTAGGTTTGATACACAGCTGTGTTTTGTGCCTGGGTTTTCAGTTACATTCCCAAAAGCTGCAATTTAACCTTCATTAGGTTCAGACACCATTGTTTTGTGAACATGTGGTGATGTCCTAAGTAACCACAGCTGAGTGGAGAACATGTCAGACGTGGTATACTGTGGGCGTTAATGGCTCCTCAAATTGCACCATGACTGAGAGCAATCCCTATGGCACTTTCCTTTCAGACTTCTCCCAAAAATCTGATGGAAACATTGTTATAAAACCAAAAAGCACAAGCAGTGGATAGAAACTTTGTGTTGTGTCATTTAATATGGTGTTTTGTGGAAAGTGACTCCGAATGCATAAGCTTCCATATATCATCAAGTAGGTGGCATGATCCAATGCCGATCCTACGCGGTTCGCTATTAAAGCTGTTTCTCTACATTGGATTTTATGTAACATTTAACAGATGCATGAACTCTGTAACTTACAGAAATGCAGACGGAGACAGACAAAGTAAGTCTCGTAAAAATAAAATGACACACGGTTTTACCCTGGGTGAGTCTGTCTTAAGGAATTAGGTTACTGAGGCTTTTCCTTTGTATCTCTGCTGCAGCTGACATATTTAATGACTTTCTGGAAATGACTGGGTCACTAGAGATGGAGCTCTGCTGTACTAATAGAATATTAACTCAAAAACCATTTCAGTCCAGTGTGTACTTATTCCCATGAAGGCTTTGTAAGTAGTTGCTCATGTCTTATCTCTAAGGATAACAGACTGAAGGGGTAGCTGCACCTTTGGAGACACCTTACAGAACGTACTAGGTGCTGCTAAATCCCCATAAACATGGCTATCTTACCGTAATTTTGTATGCCTGCTTAGAACTCCATTTAGACTGACTTTTAAGGCAGTGCTGCCATCTCCACCCCTTTCTAGTCACCTCTAGTCTAAGTCATCAAATCTCCCCCAAAAGTGCCACTAAATTGCAGTGGGCATTGGATGTACAGATGAATGAGGAAACAAGCAAGGAATTCCCTTTGGTCCGTAATTAGTAATTGTAGGGTCACCATGTACCGTGCTTCCTCTATACACATGGCTGGGTTAAAGGGGTTGTCACATTAAAGAATGTTAGAGCTCCCAACTAGTGATGCGCGAACATCTTATACGAGCATGCTCAGGAGTTATCTGAGCATCTGGGCATGCTCATATATTATGTTCGAGTTTCTGTGGCTGCCTGTTTGTAACACAATTCCCACATGTGTTGAGGTTGTCTAACAGCCGCAAATCATACAGCTGCAGAGACTCGAACATAATATACAAGCACTCCCGAGATACTCGGATAACACCAGAGCATGCCTGGATAAGACGTTATCAGAGCACATTCTCTCATCACTGCTCTCAACATCTTATTTTAATGAGGAAAGGGTTAGCTGGCTGCTTAATCGGATGAACGCCCACCCATGGCTCATCGAAGAGGTCCTAATACAATATTATTCTATTATTCCAATATGCCTTGATAGTGAATGTGAACAAGGGCTTTCTATGATGGAAAAACAAGCAAAAACAATTTTAGCCACACTAATAACGGTCTAGTAATCCAAACTCATCATGTCTTTTTGAAGTCAATCATTTTGACCCAGTTATTTCAATCTAACTTCTGGAAAATAGCTTAATATGCAGGTGATAGGGAAATACCATCATATTGATGGCACTATTATATAGTTCTACATCTAGGAAAGGTTTACAGCATGACCAATCAGCTTCATCACTTTGGATACTAAAGATGTAAACGAGTGATAGGCAGTGGATCAAATCTGTATTCCTCTGATTGGTGCTATGGTACATTTGCTGCTGATCCTCTAGAGTCTCTGTAGAAGGACAGAGATTATACTCATAGCTGTCCTCCAGGTCTTAATCCACAGGCTTGGAGGAAGGTAGGAGGAGGTCATTTCTCATTGTTCAAGTGCTCAATTAACCTGCATATTTTGTCCTTCAATGTTTGCAGAACAACAAGATGCATGGACTGATACAATAGGTAGTCAGCAGGCATTCACCAAATTGACAAACATTGATTGCTCAACTAACCTGCTCCTTTTGTCCCTCAAGGATAGCAGAACAATAAGCTGCATGGACTGATGCCTTAGGTAGTCAGCAAGTATTCAACAACTCAACATACATCAATTGTTCAATTAACCTGTGCCTTTGTTTCCCAAGGATAGAAGAACAATAAGCTGTAAGGGCTGATGCAATAGGTAATCAGCAGTCATTCAACAAATCAACAAACATCAATTTAATCTACAAGAGTCAACTTTCAGGCTCATATGAACAATAGCTCATGTCCCTGGACCTACTGAACAATACATCTAACATAATTAAGAATAAACGTGGTGTCGCCACAATTTTTTTATACTTTAATGTGTTGTGAAATTGGATTCTGGGCTCCCCCGGTGGCCACTTGTGGAATTTAACTTGTGTGCATCATCCCCTCTGTTCACCTGCTCCTATCAGGATGTGGGAGTCGCTATATAACCTTGCTCCTCTGTCAGTTTCATGCCGGTCAACAATGTAATCAGTAGCCTTTCTGTGCATGTTCCTGCTACTAGACAACTCCCAGCTAAGTTGGACTTTTGTCCTTGTGTGTTTTTGCATTTTGTTCCTGTTCACAGCTGCTGTTTCGTTACTGTGTCTGGAAAGCTCTTGTGAGCGGAAATTGCCACTCTGGTGTTATGAGTTAATGCTAGAGTCTTAAAGTAATTTCTGGATGGTGTTTTGATAGGGTTTTCTGCTGACCATGAAAGTGCCCTTTCTGTCTTCATGCTATCTAGTAAGCGGACCTCGATTTTGCTAAACCTATTTTCATACTACGTTTGTCATTTCATCTTAAATCACCGCCAATATATGTGGGGGCCTCTGTCTGCCTTTTGGGAAAATTTCTCTAGAGGTGAGCCAGGACTGTCTTTTCCTCTGCTAGGATTAGGTAGTTCTCCGGCTGGCGCTGGGCATCTAGGGATAAAAAAACGTAGGCATGCTACCCGGCCACTTCTAGTTGTGCGGCAGGTTTAGTTCATGGTCAGTATAGTTTCCATCTTCCAAGAGCTAGTTCTCATATATGCTGGGCTATGTTCTCTCGCCATTGAGAATCACGACAGTTTGACCGGCCCAAAAAAGGGTTAAATTACTGGCTGAGAAAGGAGAGAAAAAAGAAGTCTGCTACAATTTTTTTTTTTTTTTTTTTTCCCTCTAGTTCTGAGTGTGCTCTTAATTGAATCACTTGCTAGTCTGCCTATACTGCAGCCTTCCTCTCTTCCTCTCCTTCTAATCCTTGAATGGCTCTGTGTTCACCTGTTTCAAATGGATCTTCAGAGTGTAGCTACAGGTTTGAATAATCTCGCCACAAAGGTACAAAATTTGCAAGATTTTGTTGTTCATGCACCTATGTCTGAGCCTAGAATTCCTTTGCCTGAATTCTTCTCGGGGAATAGATCTCACTTTCAAAATTTTAAAAATAATTGCAAATTGTTTTTGTCCCTGAAGTCTCGCTCTGCCGGAGACCCTTCACAGCAGGTCAGGATTGTAATTTCCTTGCTCCGGGGCGACCCTCAAGACTGGGCTTTTGCATTGGCACCTGGGGATCCTGCGTTGCTCAATGTGGATGCGTTTTTTCTGGCCTTGGGGTTGCTTTATGAGGAACCTCATTTAGAGCTTCAGGCGGAAAAGGCCTTGATGTCCTTGTCTCAGGGGCAAGATGAAGCTGAAATATACTGCCAAAAATTCCGCAAATGGTCTGTGCTTACTCAGTGGAATGAGTGCGCCCTGGCGGCGATTTTCAGAGAAGGTCTCTCTGATGCCATTAAGGATGTTATGGTGGGGTTCCCTGTGCCTGTGAGTCTGAATGAGTCCATGACGATGGCTATTCAGATCGATAGGCGTCTGCGGGAGCACAAACCTGTGCACCATTTGGCGGTGTCTACTGAGAAAACGCCAGAAAATATGCAATGTGATAGAATTCTGTCCATAAGCGAGCGGCAGAATTTTAGACGAAAAAATGGGTTGTGCTTCTATTGTGGTGATTCAACTCATGTTATATCAGCATGCTTTAAGCGTACTAAGAAGCCTGACAAGTCTGTTTCAATTAGCACTTTACAGTCTAAGTTTATTCTATCTGTGACCCTGATTTGTTCTTTGTCATCTATTACCGCGGACGCCTATGTCGACTCTGGCGCTGCTTTGAGTCTTATGGATTGGTCCTTTGCCAAACGCTGTGGGTATGATTTGGAGCCATTGGAGGCTCCGATACCTCTGAAAGGGATTGACTCCACCCCATTGGCTAGTAATAAACCACAATACTGGACACAAGTGACTATGCATGTTAATCCGGATCACCAGGAGGTTATTCGCTTTCTGGTGCTGTATAATCTACATGATGTTTTGGTGCTGGGATTGCCATGGCTGCAATCTCATAACCCAGTCCTCGACTGGAGAGCTATGTCTGTGTTAAGCTGGGGATGTAAAGGAACTCATGGGGACGTACCTTTGGTTTCCATTTCATCATCTATTCCCTCTGAGATTCCTGAATTCTTGTCTGACTTTCGTGACGTTTTTGAAGAACCCAAGGTTGGTTCACTACCTCCGCACCGGGAGTGCGATTGTGCCATAGACTTGATCCCGGGTAGTAAATACCCTAAGGGTCGTTTATTTAATCTGTCTGTGCCTGAACACGCTGCTATGCGAGAATATATAAAGGAGTCCTTGGAAAAGGGACATATTCGTCCTTCGTCATCTCCCTTAGGAGCCGGTTTTTTCTTTGTGTCTAAGAAAGACGGCTCTTTGAGGCCGTGTATTGATTATCGACTTTTGAATAAAATCACGGTTAAATATCAATATCCGTTACCACTGCTTACTGATTTGTTTGCTCGTATAAAGGGGGCCAAGTGGTTCTCTAAGATTGATCTCCGTGGGGCGTATAATTTGGTGCGAATCAAGCAGGGGGATGAGTGGAAAACCGCATTTAATACGCCCGAGGGCCATTTTGAGTATTTGGTGATGCCTTTTGGTCTTTCAAATGCCCCTTCAGTCTTCCAGTCCTTTATGCATGACATTTTCCGCGATTATTTGGATAAATTTATGATTGTGTATCTGGATGATATTCTGATTTTTTCGGATGACTGGGACTCTCATGTCCAGCAGGTCAGGAGGGTTTTTCAGGTTTTGCGGTCTAATTCCTTGTGTGTGAAGGGTTCTAAGTGTGTTTTTGGGGTTCAGAAGATTTCCTTCTTGGGATACATTTTTTCCCCCTCTTCCATCGAGATGGATCCTGTCAAGGTTCAGGCTATTGGTGATTGGACGCAACCCTCTTCTCTTAAGAGTCTTCAGAAATTTTTGGGCTTTGCTAACTTTTATCGTCGATTTATTGCTGGTTTTTCTGATGTTGTTAAACCATTGACTGATTTGACTAAGAAGGGTGCTGATGTTGCTGATTGGTCCCCTGATGCTGTGGAGGCCTTTCGGGAGCTCAAGCGCCGCTTTTCTTCCGCCCCAGTGTTGCGTCAGCCTGATGTTGCTCTTCCTTTTCAGGTTGAGGTTGACGCTTCTGAAATCGGAGCTGGGGCGGTGTTGTCGCAGAGAAGTTCCGACTGCTCCGTGATGAGACCTTGTGCTTTTTTTTCCCGTAAATTTTCGCCCGCCGAGCGGAATTATGATATTGGGAATCGGGAGCTTTTGGCCATGAAGTGGGCTTTTGAGGAGTGGCGTCACTGGCTTGAGGGGGCCAGACATCAGGTGGTGGTATTGACTGACCACAAAAATTTAATTTACCTTGAGTCTGCCAGGCGCCTGAATCCTAGACAAGTGCGCTGGTCGTTGTTTTTCTCTCGGTTTAATTTTGTGGTGTCTTACCTACCGGGTTCTAAGAATGTTAAGGCGGATGCCCTTTCTAGGAGTTTTGAGCCTGACTCCCCTGGTAATTCTGAGCCCACAGGTATCCTTAAAGATGGAGTGATATTGTCTGCCGTTTCTCCAGACCTGCGGCGGGCCTTGCAGGAGTTTCAGGCGGATAGACCTGATCGTTGCCCACCTGGTAGACTGTTTGTTCCTGATGATTGGACCAGTAGAGTCATCTCTGAGGTTCATTCTTCTGCGTTGGCAGGTCATCCTGGAATCTTTGGTACCAGGGATTTGGTGGCAAGGTCCTTCTGGTGGCCTTCCCTGTCACGAGATGTGCGAGGCTTTGTGCAGTCTTGTGACGTTTGTGCTCGGGCCAAGCCTTGTTGTTCTCGGGCTAGTGGATTGTTGTTACCCTTGCCTATCCCGAAGAGGCCTTGGACGCACATCTCGATGGATTTTATTTCGGATCTGCCTGTTTCTCAGAAGATGTCTGTCATCTGGGTGGTGTGTGACCGTTTCTCTAAGATGGTCCATCTGGTTCCCTTGCCTAAGTTGCCTTCTTCTTCCGAGTTGGTTCCTCTGTTTTTTCAAAATGTTGTTCGTTTGCATGGTATTCCGGAGAATATCGTTTCTGACAGAGGGACCCAATTCGTGTCTAGATTTTGGCGGGCATTCTGTGCTAGGATGGGCATAGATTTGTCTTTTTCGTCTGCTTTCCATCCTCAGACTAATGGCCAGACCGAGCGGACTAATCAGACCTTGGAGACATATTTGAGGTGTATTGTGTCTGCGGATCAGGATGATTGGGTTGCTTTTTTGCCTTTGGCGGAGTTCGCCCTCAATAATCGGGCCAGCTCTGCCACCTTGGTGTCCCCGTTTTTCTGTAATTCGGGGTTTCATCCTCGATTTTCCTCCGGTCAAGTGGAATCTTCGGATTGTCCTGGAGTGGATGCTGTGGTGGAGAGGTTGCATCAGATTTGGGGGCAGGTGGTGGACAATTTGAAGTTGTCCCAGGAGAAGACTCAGCTTTTTGCCAACCGCCGTCGTCGTGTTGGTCCTCGGCTTTGTGTTGGGGACTTGGTGTGGTTGTCTTCTCGTTTTGTCCCTATGAGGGTTTCTTCTCCTAAGTTTAAGCCTCGGTTCATCGGCCCGTACAAGATATTGGAGATTCTTAACCCTGTGTCCTTCCGTTTGGACCTCCCTGCATCCTTTTCGATTCATAATGTTTTTCATCGGTCATTGTTGCGCAGGTATGAGGTACCAGCTGTGCCTTCCGTTGAGCCTCCTGCTCCGGTGTTGGTTGAGGGTGAGTTGGAGTACGTTGTGGAAAAGATCTTGGACTCTCGTGTTTCCAGACGGAAACTCCAGTATCTGGTCAAATGGAAGGGATACGGTCAGGAGGATAATTCTTGGGTCACTGCCTCTGATGTTCATGCCTCCGATCTTGTCCGTGCCTTTCATAGGGCTCATCCTGATCGCCCTGGTGGTTCTGGTGAGGGTTCGGTGCCCCCTCCTTGAGGGGGGGGTACTGTTGTGAAATTGGATTCTGGGCTCCCCCGGTGGCCACTTGTGGAATTTAACTTGTGTGCATCATCCCCTCTGTTCACCTGCTCCTATCAGGATGTGGGAGTCGCTATATAACCTTGCTCCTCTGTCAGTTTCATGCCGGTCAACAATGTAATCAGTAGCCTTTCTGTGCATGTTCCTGCTACTAGACAACTCCCAGCTAAGTTGGACTTTTGTCCTTGTGTGTTTTTGCATTTTGTTCCTGTTCACAGCTGCTGTTTCGTTACTGTGTCTGGAAAGCTCTTGTGAGCGGAAATTGCCACTCTGGTGTTATGAGTTAATGCTAGAGTCTTAAAGTAATTTCTGGATGGTGTTTTGATAGGGTTTTCTGCTGACCATGAAAGTGCCCTTTCTGTCTTCATGCTATCTAGTAAGCGGACCTCGATTTTGCTAAACCTATTTTCATACTACGTTTGTCATTTCATCTTAAATCACCGCCAATATATGTGGGGGCCTCTGTCTGCCTTTTGGGAAAATTTCTCTAGAGGTGAGCCAGGACTGTCTTTTCCTCTGCTAGGATTAGGTAGTTCTCCGGCTGGCGCTGGGCATCTAGGGATAAAAAAACGTAGGCATGCTACCCGGCCACTTCTAGTTGTGCGGCAGGTTTAGTTCATGGTCAGTATAGTTTCCATCTTCCAAGAGCTAGTTCTCATATATGCTGGGCTATGTTCTCTCGCCATTGAGAATCACGACATTAATGTATATATACATGGAGTTAAGAATAATTTTTGCAATTTGGTTTCAATAAAAAATATTGCGTCATTTGGCTTTTACAGGCTCTTCATTCAATTTTGATGTGGTCTGTGGTCATAAATTATCTCCCATTGAACAGTGAGAATGAGCTCACTAATAGATTCTCAGTTAACCCAGTCATTGACAGACAATGCAACAATGAGGCTATAGAAGGCAAATGTTGAAATTTTTTAAATGAAACCCATTTGCAAAAAGCATTTTTAGACAAAAATACATGCATTCAAGTAATAATAATAGCAATAATAGTAATTTTAAAAAAAGTGCCGAAAGGAGAACAACCCCTATAAGATGAAATACAAACCTCAGATGACTGGAAATCTAACTGTTGAGGCTCCCACTAATCTTGGAAACAGGAGCTCAAAATCTCCTGTGTGAATGCTACAGTAATCATCGTGTGCGACCATCAGTCCGATAAACAGGAAATGGAATGGTGGTCACACATGCTCATTACTGTTCCATTCACTCATGAGTAGGGTTGAGCGACTTTCATTTTTTTAAGATCGAGTCGGGTTTTGTGAAACCCGACTTTGTCCAGAGTCGAGTCGAGTGCAGTCGGCCGATTATCGCTGAAAGTCGGGGATCGACCGAAACACGAAACCCAATGCAAGTCAATGGGGAAGCATAGTCTGCAGTGAGTGGAGGCCAGGAAAACACCTACAGTGCCCATTTTAATGCCAAAAACATCCATTCTTGTTTCTGAAGCTTGTCAATCTAAATTAACTTTATAATAATAGTTGGGCATTGGAAATTGGGGGTCATTTGGCAAAAGTTGTGGGGGGAGTAGGGCTGGCTCAAGTTTTTCGTGGGCCCAGGAAACGCGGACTACGTCACGGCGGTGGAGCAGGGAGAGGTAAGTATTTCAACGTTGCAAGTGCTGTGATCCTGAGCAAGCAGGGGGGGGCTCACTCGTTCGCATTGGCACTGGCACAGGGCCCCTCAAAGTACGGCGGTGTGTTTGCATGGCGGGGGCGCCTCCCACCAGCAGCGACACTTTTGCGTACTCTGAGGGGCCCTGTGCCAGTGACGTCGCCAACGAGTATGCCCCCCCCACCTGATGAAGGAACCTGCACTTTCATCTGCACCTTCCTCTTTGTCCCTGTGTAAGGTGGTATAACATGCGGGAAGGGGAACCTTACTTTCAGCAGGGTCAGATTCTGGCTGTGTAGAGTGTAAGGGGAATGTAGTGGTCTAGGTCAATGTACCAGCAGACTCATCTAGCAGTGGCTGGGCAATGGGCAGGATGAGGAGGAAACAGATATAGGGCCAAAGAATAAAGTAGGCTAAATGCAGTTCAAAATTGGTAACAGGACTAAACAGGCGGCATTGCTTTGTTCAGTGGAGTAGCAAACTCAAGAGCAGCAGACACTGTTTCAAGGGCCCAACCACACTAGTAGGCCAAATGCAGTTTAATATCTGATAGTATAGGCCGAAAGCCAGAAGGTAGAAGCTCAGCTTTATTCAGTTGAGGACAACACCAGGCAGGGGCAGACACCGTTAGTAGGCCGGAACCACCAATTTTTTAAAAAACAGCAGTTAATCAGAGCCAGAAGGTAGAAGCTCAGCTTTATTCAGTTGAGGGCAACACCAGGGAGGGGCAGACACCGTTAGTAGGCCGGAACCACCAATTTTTAAAAAAACAGCAGTTAATCAGAGCCAGAAGGTAGAAGCTCAGCTTTATTCAGTTGAGGGCAACACCAGGGAGGGGCAGACACCGTTAGTAGGCCGGAACCACCAATTTTTAAAAAAAACAGCAGTTAATCAGAGCCAGAAGGTAGAAGCTCAGCTGTATTCAGTTGAGGACAACTTGAATTAGGGACTGCAGACAGACTTAGCAGGCTGTCGCCTGTGTGGACCATGCATCCAATACATTAACCCATTGCGCCACAAAGGACACGTAACCTTCCGTGGCCATGCCTACAGGTCCATGTGTCTGTTGTCAGGTGTACCTTTGGACTCACAGATTGACAGAATGCAAGGACAATGCGGTCTTTAACATGCTGGTGGAGGGGTGGGATGGCTTTTCTCGCTAAAGAATTGTCAAGTGGGTAGCTCATAGCGTGGTACAGCGTAGTCCATCATGGCTTTATTAATATTAAAAAAAATAAAAAAATAGGCTCTATGCACTGTAAATTAGGTTCCAGGGGTACACGGGCAGCAGTGGTGTGGTCAGTGGAGGCCTAGTGGAAGGAGGGACCGCAGACAGGCTTCGAAGGCCTAACACAATAAAATGGGCTGGCTGTAGGCACTTTATAATTGTTTCCAGGGGTACACGGGCAGCAGTGGTCTGGTCAGTGGAGGCCTAGTGGAAGGAGGGACCGCAGACAGGCTTCGAAGGCCTAACACAATAAAATGGGCTGGCTGTAGGCACTTTATAATTGTTTCCAGGGGTACACGGGCAGCAGTGGTCTGGTCAGTGGAGGCCTAGTGGAAGGAGGGACCGCAGACAGGCTTTGAAGGCCTAACACAATAAAATGGGCTGGCTGTAGGCACTTTATAATTGTTTCCAGGGGTACACGGGCAGCAGTGGTCTGGTCAGTGGAGGCCTAGTGGAAGGAGGGACCGCAGACAGGCTTCGAAGGCCTAACACAATAAAATGGGCTGGCTGTAGGCACTTTATAATTGTTTCCAGGGGTACACGGCCAGCAGTGGTCTGGTCAGTGGAGGCCTAGTGGAAGGAGGGACCGCAGACAGGCTTTGAAGGCCTAACACAATAAAATGGGCTGGCTGTAGGCACTTTATAATTGTTTCCAGGGGTACACGGGCAGCAGTGGTCTGGTCAGTGGAGGCCTAGTGGAAGGAGGGACCGCAGACAGGCTTCGAAGGCCTAACACAATAAAATGGGCTGGATGTAGGCACTTTATAATTGTTTCCAGGGGTACACGGGCAGCAGTGGTCTGGTCAGTGGAGGCATAGTGGAAGGAGGGACCGCAGACAGGCTTCGAAGGCCTAACACAATAAAATGGGCTGGCTGTAGGCACTTTATAATTGTTTCCAGGGGTACACGGGCAGCAGTGGTCTGGTCAGTGGAGGCCTAGTGGAAGGAGGGCCCGCAGACAGGCTTCGAAGGCCTAACACAATAAAATGGGCTGGCTGTAGGCACTTTATAATTGTTTCCAGGGGTACACGGGCAGCAGTGGTCTGGTCAACGGAGGCCGATTGTAATGAGTGTCTGCCAGTTAGTAGTCAAAAACAACAATTAAATGTGAATGTCTCGCATTAAAACAAAACAAAAACACTAAAGGGTGCAATCATTAGGTTCAGGGGTGGGATCCTCTGCGTTGTTTCAGACCTACTAATTTAGCGCAAAGTATTTACTGTGGTAAATAGAGGACACTGCCCCTGACTATGTTAAGTACCATCATACATGTCAACACAATGGTATTGTCAGTTGCAGGTATGGATGGATGTCAGCGCATAGACTAAACATTGGTGGAAGTGTGAGAGATAACTGTGGAAGTGGTAGAGCAATGTTTGACCTGGGGGTGGGTGAACTCTCTTGTGGCCGGCGGTACAGGCCCAGGGCCCCTCATGTTACAACAGTGTGTCTGACGTTGGGTGCGCACCACCACCGCCAGAGACACTTTATTGTACTATGAGGGACCCAGTAGCAATGCCGTCGACCAAAAGCAAGCACACCCACCTCTTCAGACAAACAGCAGTCTCACGGGTGCTTGCGCCAAGTCGCGATACCACGGCCCCGTGTGGGAAGTTTGGCCATTTAGGGAGGTGTAAACATGTCGTATGCTGGACAATCAGCTGCAGAAAATTAGACATTAGAAAAGTAATTCACAGCAGTCCACAGGCAAGAGCTTTTCATAGGAAAGCTAGGTGTCAGCCGGGCAAGGTGGGGCAAAAGATTTCGAAATCCAGTTGTGGTTCATTTTAATGAATGTTAGATCGTCAACATTTTGGGTAGCCAGACGAGTCCTTTTTTCGGTTAATATTGAACCTGCAGCACTGAATACTCTTTCTGATAGGACACTTGCTGCCGGGCAAGCAAGCTCCTGCAATGCATATTCTGCCAATTCTGGCCAGGTGTCTAATTTTGATGCCCAGTAATCAAATGGGAATGACGGTTGAGGGATAACATCGATAAGGGATGAAAAATAGTTAGTAACCATACTGGACAAATGTTGTCGCCTGTCACTTTCAATTGATGCAGCAGTACCTGTCCTGTCTGCGGTCATAGCAAAATCACTCCACAACCTGGTCAGAAAACCCCTCTGTCCAACGCCACTTCTGATGTGTGCACCCCTAACACTCCTAGTCTGCTGCCCCCTGGAGCTCGTGTGAGAACGATCACGTGCGCTGTGTGCTGGGAATGCCTGAAGCAAACGGTCAACAAGAGTTGATTGTTTGGTTGCTAATATTAGTTCCAAGTTCTCATGTGGCATAATATTTTGCAATTTGCCTTTATAGGGTGGATCGAGGAGGCAGGCCAACCAGTAATCGTCATCGTTCATCATTTTCGTAATGCGTGTGTCCCTTTTTAGGATACGTAAGGCATAATCCGCCATGTGGGCCAAAGTTCCAGTTGTCAAATCTCCGGTTGTGATTGGTTGAGGGGCAGTTTCAGGCAAATCTACGTCACTTGTGTCCCTCAAAAAACCAGAACCCGGCCTTGCCACGCAACCAATTTCCAGTGCCCCCGGGAAAGCTTCCGCATTAAAAATATACTCATCCCCATCATCCTCCTCGTCCTCCACCTCCTCTTCGCCCGCTACCTCGTCCTGTACACTGCCCTGACCAGACAATGGCTGACTGTCATCAAGGCTTTCCTCTTCCTCTGGTGCAGACGCCTGATCCTTTATGTGCGTCAAACTTTGCATCAGCAGATGCATTAGGGGGATGCTCATGCTTATTATGGCATTGTCTGCACTAACCAGCCGTGTGCATTCCTCAAAACACTGAAGGACTTGACACATGTCT
The DNA here is from genome assembly GCF_051348905.1 of Ranitomeya variabilis. NCBI lineage: Eukaryota > Metazoa > Chordata > Amphibia > Anura > Dendrobatidae > Ranitomeya > Ranitomeya variabilis. The sequence goes on along the minus strand of NC_135233.1, from coordinate 46,709,695 downwards.
TGTATCTTCGACCACTGCACACCTGACAACTCCATGTCTGCCATCCTACTGCCTGCCCGTGTATGTGTATCCTCCCACAAAAACATAACAGCCCACCTCTGTTGGCACAGTCTCTGAAGCATGTGCAGTGTTGAGATCCACCTTGTTGCAACGTCTATGATTAGGCGATGCTGGGGAAGGTTCAAAGACCGCTGATAGGTCTGCATACGGCTGGAGTGTACAGGCGAACGTCGGATATGTGAGCAAAGTCCACGCACTTTGAGGAGCAGGTCGGAGAACCCAGGATAAGTTTTCAATAAGCACTGCACCACCAGGTTTAAGGTGTGAGCCAGGCAAGGAATGTGTTTCAGTTGGGAAAGGGAGATGGCAGCCATGAAATTCCTTCCGTTATCACTCACTACCTTGCCTGCCTCAAGATCTACTGTGCCCAGCCACGACTGCGTTTCTTGTTGCAAGAACTCGGACAGAACTTCCGCGGTGTGTCTGTTGTCGCCCAAACACTTCATAGCCAATACAGCCTGCTGACGCTTGCCAGTAGCTGGCCCATAATAGGACAACTGGTGTGCAACAGTGTCATCTGCCGATGGAGTGGTTGGCCGACTGCGGTCTGTGGAAGAGCTGTAGCTTCTGCAGGAGGACGAGGAGGAGGAGGGGGTGCGAACGCCTACAGCCAGCTGTTTCCTAGACCGTGGGCTAGGCACAACTGTCCCGAAATTGATGTCCCCTGTGGACCCTGCATCCACCACATTCACCCAGTGTGCCGTGATGGACACATAACGTCCCTGGCCATGCCTACTGGTCCATGCATCTGTAGTCAGGTGCACCTTTGTACTCACAGATTGCCTGAGTGCATGGACGATGCGCTGTTTAACATGCTGGTGCAGGGCTGGGATGGCTTTTCTGGAAAAAAAGTGTCGACTGGGTAGCTCGTATCGTGGTTCAGCGTACTCCATCAGGGCTTTGAAAGCTTCGCTTTCAACTAACCGGTAGGGCATCATCTCTAACGAGATTAGTCTAGCTATGTGGGCGTTAAAACCCTGTGTACGCGGATGCGAGGATAAGTACTTCCTTTTTCTAACCAGAGTCTCATGTAGGGTGAGCTGGACTGGAGAGCTGGAGATCGTGGAACTTTCTGGTGTGTCGGTGTACATGGCAGACTGAGAGACGGTTGGAGACGGTATTGTTTCCGCCGGTGCCCTAGATGCAATATTTCCTCCTACAAAACTGGTGATTCCCTGACCCTGACTGCTTTTGGCTGGCAAAGAAACCTGCACAGATACTGCCGGTGGTGCGGAAAATGGTGGCCTTACAGTGACGGAAGGGATGTTGCGTTGCTGACTAGCTTCATTGGCCGAGGGTGCTACAACCTTAAGGGACGTTTGGTAGTTAGTCCAGGCTTGAAAATGCATGGTGGTTAAGTGTCTATGCATATGCATGCAACTAGTATTTAGACTTTTCAGATTCTGACCTCTGCTTAAGCTAGTTGAACATTTTTGACAGATGACTTTGCGCTGATCAATTGGATGTTGTTTAAAAAAATGCCAGACTGCACTCTTCCTAGCATCGGATCCCTTTTCAGGGATTGCAGACTGAGCTTTAACCGGATGGCCACACTGTCCTCCAACAGGTTTTGGCTTTGACACGCGTTTTGGGCCAGATACGGGCCCGGCAGATGGAACCTGTTGTGATGTTGATGCCTGCTGCGGCCCCTCCTCCACCTCCGCTTCTGAACTACTGCCGCCTGCACCCTGTTCCCCCAATGGCTGCCAATCGGGGTCAACAACAGGGTCATCTATTACCTCCTCTTCGAGCTTGTGTGCAACTTCGTCTGTGTCACTGTGTCGGTCGGTGGTATAGCGTTCGTGGCGGGGCAACATAGTCTCATCAGGGTCTGATTGTGGATCAGTACCCTGAGAGGGCAATGTGGTGGTCTGAGTCAAAGGAGCAGCATAGTACTCTGGCTGTGGCTGTGCATCAGTGCACTCCATGTCAGAATCTACTTGTAATGGGCATGGCCTGTTAAGTGTTTCACTTTCTAAGCCAGGGACGGTATGTGTAAAGAGCTCCATGGAGTAACCCGTTGTGTCGCCTGCTGCATCCTTCTCTCTTGTTGTAGTTTTTGCTGAAGAGGACAAGGAAGCGACTTGTCCCTGACCGTGAACATCCACAAGCGACGCGCTGCTTTTACATTTACCAGTTTCAGAAGAGGAGGCAAAAGAGCTAGAGGCTGAGTCTGCAATGTAAGCCAAAACTTGCTGTTGCTGCTCCGCCTTTAAAAGCGGTTTTCCTACTCCCAGAAAAGAGAGCGTTCGAGGCCTTGTGTAGCCAGACGACGAAACTGGCTCCACAGCTCCAGACTTAGGTGGAATATTTTTATCCCCACGACCACCTGATGCTCCACTACCACTACCATCATTACCAGCTGACAATGAACGCCCACGACGACCTCTTGCACCAGACTTCCTCATTGTTTTAAAATCTTAACTTTATTTGTTGCTGTCAAACAACTTACACGGTGAGCTATAACTTCAGTATGATTTCAATATCCCTTAACAGGTTGGTGAGACCACAAGGAAAATCAGGCACAATGTTACACACTCTGTTTTCTGTGGCACCAAATCACAGAGATGCCACACACGCAGGACTGTCACTCAAGCACAAATGTCAATATTAATCTCCCACTGTTTTCTTTTTTTTTTCTTTTTCAGGGAGACTTTAGAAACAAAATAATAAAAAATAAATAGGCTTTCTATGGCCCACTGAGTGAGAGATGGCACACACAGGAGTCAGGAGTGGCACACAAGCAGAAAGGGCAATATTAATCTCCCACTGTTTTATTTTTTTTTTCTTTTTCAGGGAGACTTTAGAAACCAAATAATAAAAAATAAATAGGCTTTCTATGGCCCACTGAGTGAGAGATGGCACACACAGGAGTCAGGAGTGGCACACAAGCAGAAAAGGCAATATTAATCCCCCACTGATTGATGTAGTGATTTTTTTTCAGGTAGATTTTAGAACCCAAATCAAGCAAAAAAATTAATAGGCTTTCTATGGCCCACTGAGTGAGAGATGGCACACACAGGAGTCAGGAGTGGCACACAAGCACAAATGTCAATATTAATCTCCCACTGTTTTATTTTTTTTTTCTTTTTCAGGGAGACTTTAGAAACAAAATAATAAAAAATAAATAGGCTTTCTATGGCCCACTGAGTGAGAGATGGCACACACAGGAGTCAGGAGTGGCACACAAGCAGAAAGGGCAATATTAATCTCCCACTGATTGATGTAGTGATTTTTTTTCAGGTAGATTTTAGAACCCAAATCAAGCAAAAAAATTAATAGGCTTTCTATGGCCCACTGAGTGAGAGATGGCACACACAGGAGTCAGGAGTGGCACACAAGCAGAAAGGGCAATATTAATCTCCCACTGTTTTCTTTTTTTTTCTTTTTCAGGGAGACTTTAGAAACAAAATAATAAAAAATAAATAGGCTTTCTATGGCCCACTGAGTGAGAGATGGCACACACAGGAGTCAGGAGTGGCACACAAGCAGAAAGGGCAATATTAATCTCCCACTGTTTTATTTTTTTTTCTTTTTCAGGGAGACTTTAGAAACAAAATAATAAAAAATAAATAGGCTTTCTATGGCCCACTGAGTGAGAGATTGCACACACAAGAGTCAGGAGTGGCACACAAGCAGAAAGGGCAATATTAATCTCCCACTGTTTTCTTTTTTTTTTCTTTTTCAGGGAGACTTTAGAAACAAAATAATAAAAAATAAATAGGCTTTCTATGGCCCACTGAGTGAGAGATGGCACACACAGGAGTCAGGAGTGGCACACAAGCAGAAAGGGCAATATTAATCTCCCACTGATTGATGTAGTGATTTTTTTTCAGGTAGATTTTAGAACCCAAATCAAGCAAAAAAAATAATAGGCTTTCTATGGCCCACTGAGTGAGAGATGGCACACACAGGAGTCAGGAGTGGCACACAAGCAGAAAGGGCAATATTAATCTCCCACTGTTTTATTTTTTTTTCTTTTTCAGGGAGACTTTAGAAACCAAATAATAAAAAATAAATAGGCTTTCTATGGCCCACTGAGTGAGAGATGGCACACACAGGAGTCAGGAGTGGCACACAAGCAGAAAGGGCAATATTAATCTCCCACTGTTTTATTTTTTTTTTCTTTTTCAGGGAGACTTTAGAAACAAAATAATAAAAAATAAATAGGCTTTCTATGGCCCACTGAGTGAGAGATGGCACACACAGGAGTCAGGAGTGGCACACAAGCAGAAAGGGCAATATTAATCTCCCACTGTTTTATTTTTTTTTTCTTTTTCAGAGAGACTTTAGAAACAAAATAATAAAAAATAAATAGGCTTTCTATGGCCCACTGAGTGAGAGATGGCACACACAGGAGCTAGGAGTGGCACACAAGCAGAAAGGGCAATATTAATCTCCCACTGATTGATGTAGTGATTTTTGTTCAGGTAGATTTTAGAACCCAAATCAAGCAAAAAAATTAATAGGCTTTCTATGGCCCACTGAGTGAGAGATGGCACACACAGGAGTCAGGAGTGGCACACAAGCAGAAAGGGCAATATTAATCTCCCACTGTTTTATTTTTTTTTTCTTTTTCAGGGAGACTTTAGAAACCAAATAATAAAAAATAAATAGGCTTTCTATGGCCCACTGAGTGAGAGATGGCACACACAGGAGTCAGGAGTGGCACACAAGCAGAAAGGGCAATATTAATCTCCCACTGTTTTATTTTTTTTTTCTTTTTCAGGGAGACTTTAGAAACAAAATAATAAAAAATAAATAGGCTTTCTATGGCCCACTGAGTGAGAGATGGCACACACAGGAGTCAGGAGTGGCACACAAGCAGAAAGGGCAATATTAATCTCCCACTGTTTTCTTTTTCTTTTCTTTTTCAGGGAGACTTTAGGAACAAAATAATAAAAAATAAATAAGTTTTCTATGGCCCACTGAGTAAGAGATGGCACACACAGGAGTCAGGAGTGGCACACAAGCAGAAAGGGCAATATTAATCTCCCACTGATTGATGTAGTGATTTTTTTTCAGGTAGATTTTAGAACCCAAATCAAGCAAAAAAATTAATAGGCTTTCTATGGCCCACTGAGTGAGAGATGGCACACACAGGAGTCAGGAGTGGCACACAAGCAGAAAGGGCAATATTAATCTCCCACTGTTTTCTTTTTTTTTCTTTTTCAGGGAGACTTTAGAAACCAAATAATAAAAAATAAATAGGCTTTCTATGGCCCACTGAGTGAGAGATGGCACACACAGGAGTCAGGAGTGGCACACAAGCAGAAAGGGCAATATTAATCTCCCACTGTTTTCTTTTTTTTTTCTTTTTCAGGGAGACTTTAGAAACAAAATAATAAAAAATAAATAGGCTTTCTATGGCCCACTGAGTGAGAGATGGCACACACAGGAGTCAGGAGTGGCACACAAGCAGAAAGGGCAATATTAATCTCCCACTGATTGATGTAGTGATTTTTTTTCAGGTAGATTTTAGAACCCAAATCAAGCAAAAAAAATAATAGGCTTTCTATGGCCCACTGAGTGAGAGATGGCACACACAGGAGTCAGGAGTGGCACACAAGCAGAAAGGGCAATATTAATCTCCCACTGTTTTATTTTTTTTTCTTTTTCAGGGAGACTTTAGAAACCAAATAATAAAAAATAAATAGGCTTTCTATGGCCCACTGAGTGAGAGATGGCACACACAGGAGTCAGGAGTGGCACACAAGCAGAAAGGGCAATATTAATCTCCCACTGTTTTATTTTTTTTTTCTTTTTCAGGGAGACTTTAGAAACAAAATAATAAAAAATAAATAGGCTTTCTATGGCCCACTGAGTGAGAGATGGCACACACAGGAGTCAGGAGTGGCACACAAGCAGAAAGGGCAATATTAATCTCCCACTGTTTTATTTTTTTTTCTTTTTCAGGGAGACTTTAGAAACAAAATAATAAAAAATAAATAGGCTTTCTATGGCCCACTGAGTGAGAGATTGCACACACAAGAGTCAGGAGTGGCACACAAGCAGAAAGGGCAATATTAATCTCCCACTGTTTTCTTTTTTTTTTCTTTTTCAGGGAGACTTTAGAAACAAAATAATAAAAAATAAATAGGCTTTCTATGGCCCACTGAGTGAGAGATGGCACACACAGGAGTCAGGAGTGGCACACAAGCAGAAAGGGCAATATTAATCTCCCACTGATTGATGTAGTGATTTTTTTTCAGGTAGATTTTAGAACCCAAATCAAGCAAAAAAAATAATAGGCTTTCTATGGCCCACTGAGTGAGAGATGGCACACACAGGAGTCAGGAGTGGCACACAAGCAGAAAGGGCAATATTAATCTCCCACTGTTTTATTTTTTTTTCTTTTTCAGGGAGACTTTAGAAACCAAATAATAAAAAATAAATAGGCTTTCTATGGCCCACTGAGTGAGAGATGGCACACACAGGAGTCAGGAGTGGCACACAAGCAGAAAGGGCAATATTAATCTCCCACTGTTTTATTTTTTTTTTCTTTTTCAGGGAGACTTTAGAAACAAAATAATAAAAAATAAATAGGCTTTCTATGGCCCACTGAGTGAGAGATGGCACACACAGGAGTCAGGAGTGGCACACAAGCAGAAAGGGCAATATTAATCTCCCACTGTTTTATTTTTTTTTTCTTTTTCAGAGAGACTTTAGAAACAAAATAATAAAAAATAAATAGGCTTTCTATGGCCCACTGAGTGAGAGATGGCACACACAGGAGCTAGGAGTGGCACACAAGCAGAAAGGGCAATATTAATCTCCCACTGATTGATGTAGTGATTTTTGTTCAGGTAGATTTTAGAACCCAAATCAAGCAAAAAAATTAATAGGCTTTCTATGGCCCACTGAGTGAGAGATGGCACACACAGGAGTCAGGAGTGGCACACAAGCAGAAAGGGCAATATTAATCTCCCACTGTTTTATTTTTTTTTTCTTTTTCAGGGAGACTTTAGAAACCAAATAATAAAAAATAAATAGGCTTTCTATGGCCCACTGAGTGAGAGATGGCACACACAGGAGTCAGGAGTGGCACACAAGCAGAAAGGGCAATATTAATCTCCCACTGTTTTATTTTTTTTTTCTTTTTCAGGGAGACTTTAGAAACAAAATAATAAAAAATAAATAGGCTTTCTATGGCCCACTGAGTGAGAGATGGCACACACAGGAGTCAGGAGTGGCACACAAGCAGAAAGGGCAATATTAATCTCCCACTGTTTTCTTTTTCTTTTCTTTTTCAGGGAGACTTTAGGAACAAAATAATAAAAAATAAATAAGTTTTCTATGGCCCACTGAGTAAGAGATGGCACACACAGGAGTCAGGAGTGGCACACAAGCAGAAAGGGCAATATTAATCTCCCACTGATTGATGTAGTGATTTTTTTTCAGGTAGATTTTAGAACCCAAATCAAGCAAAAAAATTAATAGGCTTTCTATGGCCCACTGAGTGAGAGATGGCACACACAGGAGTCAGGAGTGGCACACAAGCAGAAAGGGCAATATTAATCTCCCACTGTTTTCTTTTTTTTTCTTTTTCAGGGAGACTTTAGAAACCAAATAATAAAAAATAAATAGGCTTTCTATGGCCCACTGAGTGAGAGATGGCACACACAGGAGTCAGGAGTGGCACACAAGCAGAAAGGGCAATATTAATCTCCCACTGTTTTCTTTTTTTTTCTTTTTCAGGGAGACTTTAGAAACAAAATAATAAAAAATAAATAGGCTTTCTATGGCCCACTGAGTGAGAGATGGCACACACAGGAGTCAGGAGTGGCACACAAGCAGAAAGGGCAATATTAATCTCCCACTGTTTTATTTTTTTTTCTTTTTCAGGGAGACTTTAGAAACCAAATAATAAAAAATAAATAGGCTTTCTATGGCCCACTGAGTGAGAGATGGCACACACAGGAGTCAGGAGTGGCACACAAGCAGAAAGGGCAATATTAATCTCCCACTGTTTTATTTTTTTTTCTTTTTCAGGGAGACTTTAGAAACAAAATAATAAAAAATAAATAGGCTTTCTATGGCCCACTGAGTGAGAGATGGCACACACAGGAGTCAGGAGTGGCACACAAGCAGAAAGGGCAATATTAATCTCCCACTGATTGATGTAGTGATTTTTTTTCAGGTAGATTTTAGAACCCAAATCAAGCAAAAAAATTAATAGGCTTTCTATGGCCCACTGAGTGAGAGATGGCACACACAGGAGTCAGGAGTGGCACACAAGCAGAAAGGGCAATATTAATCTCCCACTGTTTTATTTTTTTTTCTTTTTCAGGGAGACTTTAGAAACCAAATAATAAAAAATAAATAGGCTTTCTATGGCCCACTGAGTGAGAGATGGCACACACAGGAGTCAGGAGTGGCACACAAGCAGAAAGGGCAATATTAATCTCCCACTGATTGATGTAGTGATTTTTTTTCAGGTAGATTTTAGAACCCAAATCAAGCAAAAAAATTAATAGGCTTTCTATGGCCCACTGAGTGAGAGATGGCACACACAGGAGTCAGGAGTGGCACACAAGCAGAAAGGGCAATATTAATCTCCCACTGTTTTATTTTTTTTTTCTTTTTCAGAGAGACTTTAGAAACAAAATAATAAAAAATAAATAGGCTTTCTATGGCCCACTGAGTGAGAGATGGCACACACAGGAGCTAGGAGTGGCACACAAGCAGAAAGGGCAATATTAATCTCCCACTGATTGATGTAGTGATTTTTGTTCAGGTAGATTTTAGAACCCAAATCAAGCAAAAAAATTAATAGGCTTTCTATGGCCCACTGAGTGAGAGATGGCACACACAGGAGTCAGGAGTGGCACACAAGCAGAAAGGGCAATATTAATCTCCCACTGTTTTATTTTTTTTTTCTTTTTCAGGGAGACTTTAGAAACCAAATAATAAAAAATAAATAGGCTTTCTATGGCCCACTGAGTGAGAGATGGCACACACAGGAGTCAGGAGTGGCACACAAGCAGAAAGGGCAATATTAATCTCCCACTGTTTTATTTTTTTTTTCTTTTTCAGGGAGACTTTAGAAACAAAATAATAAAAAATAAATAGGCTTTCTATGGCCCACTGAGTGAGAGATGGCACACACAGGAGTCAGGAGTGGCACACAAGCAGAAAGGGCAATATTAATCTCCCACTGTTTTATTTTTCTTTTCTTTTTCAGGGAGACTTTAGGAACAAAATAATAAAAAATAAATAAGTTTTCTATGGCCCACTGAGTAAGAGATGGCACACACAGGAGTCAGGAGTGGCACACAAGCAGAAAGGGCAATATTAATCTCCCACTGATTGATGTAGTGATTTTTTTTCAGGTAGATTTTAGAACCCAAATCAAGCAAAAAAATTAATAGGCTTTCTATGGCCCACTGAGTGAGAGATGGCACACACAGGAGTCAGGAGTGGCACACAAGCAGAAAGGGCAATATTAATCTCCCACTGTTTTCTTTTTTTTTCTTTTTCAGGGAGACTTTAGAAACCAAATAATAAAAAATAAATAGGCTTTCTATGGCCCACTGAGTGAGAGATGGCACACACAGGAGTCAGGAGTGGCACACAAGCAGAAAGGGCAATATTAATCTCCCACTGTTTTCTTTTTTTTTCTTTTTCAGGGAGACTTTAGAAACAAAATAATAAAAAATAAATAGGCTTTCTATGGCCCACTGAGTGAGAGATGGCACACACAGGAGTCAGGAGTGGCACACAAGCAGAAAGGGCAATATTAATCTCCCACTGTTTTATTTTTTTTTCTTTTTCAGGGAGACTTTAGAAACCAAATAATAAAAAATAAATAGGCTTTCTATGGCCCACTGAGTGAGAGATGGCACACACAGGAGTCAGGAGTGGCACACAAGCAGAAAGGGCAATATTAATCTCCCACTGTTTTATTTTTTTTTCTTTTTCAGGGAGACTTTAGAAACAAAATAATAAAAAATAAATAGGCTTTCTATGGCCCACTGAGTGAGAGATGGCACACACAGGAGTCAGGAGTGGCACACAAGCAGAAAGGGCAATATTAATCTCCCACTGATTGATGTAGTGATTTTTTTTCAGGTAGATTTTAGAACCCAAATCAAGCAAAAAAATTAATAGGCTTTCTATGGCCCACTGAGTGAGAGATGGCACACACAGGAGTCAGGAGTGGCACACAAGCAGAAAGGGCAATATTAATCTCCCACTGTTTTATTTTTTTTTCTTTTTCAGGGAGACTTTAGAAACCAAATAATAAAAAATAAATAGGCTTTCTATGGCCCACTGAGTGAGAGATGGCACACACAGGAGTCAGGAGTGGCACACAAGCAGAAAGGGCAATATTAATCTCCCACTGATTGATGTAGTGATTTTTTTTCAGGTAGATTTTAGAACCCAAATCAAGCAAAAAAATTAATAGGCTTTCTATGGCCCACTGAGTGAGAGATGGCACACACAGGAGTCAGGAGTGGCACAGAAGCAGAAAGGGCAATATTAATCTCCCACTGTTTTATTTTTTTTTTCTTTTTCAGGGAGACTTTAGAAACCAAATAATAAAAAATAAATAGGCTTTCTATGGCCCACTGAGTGAGAGATGGCACACACAGGAGTCAGGAGTGGCACACAAGCAGAAAGGGCAATATTAATCTCCCACTGTTTTCTTTTTTTTTTCTTTTTCAGGGAGACTTTAGAAACCAAATAATAAAAAATAAATAGGCTTTCTATGGCCCACTGAGTGAGAGATGGCACACACAGGAGTCAGGAGTGGCACACAAGCAGAAAGGGCAATATTAATCTCCCACTGTTTTATTTTTTTTTCTTTTTCAGGGAGACTTTAGAAACAAAATAATAAAAAATAAATAGGCTTTCTATGGCCCACTGAGTGAGAGATGGCACACACAGGAGTAAGGAGTGGCACACAAGCAGAAAGGGCAATATTAATCTCCCACTGATTGATGTAGTGATTTTTTTTCAGGTAGATTTTAGAACCCAAATCAAGCAAAAAAATTAATAGGCTTTCTATGGCCCACTGAGTGAGAGATGGCACACACAGGAGTCAGGAGTGGCACACAAGCACAAATGTCAATATTAATCTCCCACTGTTTTCTTTTTTTTTCTTTTTCAGGGAGACTTTAGAAACCAAATAATAAAAAATAAATAGGCTTTCTATGGCCCACTGAGTGAGAGATGGCACACACAGGAGTCAGGAGTGGCACACAAGCAGAAAGGGCAATATTAATCTCCCACTGTTTTCTTTTTTTTTCTTTTTCAGGGAGACTTTAGAAACAAAATAATAAAAAATAAATAGGCTTTCTATGGCCCACTGAGTGAGAGATGGCACACACAGGAGTCAGGAGTGGCACACAAGCAGAAAGGGCAATATTAATCTCCCACTGATTGATGTAGTGATTTTTTTTCAGGTAGATTTTAGAACCCAAATCAAGCAAAAAAATTAATAGGCTTTCTATGGCCCACTGAGTGAGAGATGGCACACACAGGAGTCAGGAGTGGCACACAAGCAGAAAGGGCAATATTAATCTCCCACTGTTTTCTTTTTTTTTCTTTTTCAGGGAGACTTTAGAAACCAAATAATAAAAAATAAATAGGCTTTCTATGGCCCACTGAGTGAGAGATGGCACACACAGGAGTCAGGAGTGGCACACAAGCAGAAAGGGCAATATTAATCTCCCACTGTTTTATTTTTTTTTCTTTTTCAGGGAGACTTTAGAAACAAAATAATAAAAAATAAATAGGCTTTCTATGGCCCACTGAGTGAGAGATGGCACACACAGGAGTCAGGAGTGGCACACAAGCAGAAAGGGCAATATTAATCTCCCACTGTTTTATTTTTTTTTTCTTTTTCAGGGAGACTTTAGAAACAAAATAATAAAAAATAAATAGGCTTTCTATGGCCCACTGAGTGAGAGATGGCACACACAGGAGTCAGGAGTGGCACACAAGCAGAAAGGGCAATATTAATCTCCCACTGATTGATGTAGTGATTTTTTTTCAGGTAGATTTTAGAACCCAAATCAAGCAAAAAAAATAATAGGCTTTCTATGGCCCACTGAGTGAGAGATGGCACACACAGGAGTCAGGAGTGGCACACAAGCAGAAAGGGCAATATTAATCTCCCACTGTTTTATTTTTTTTTCTTTTTCAGGGAGACTTTAGAAACCAAATAATAAAAAATAAATAGGCTTTCTATGGCCCACTGAGTGAGAGATGGCACACACAGGAGTCAGGAGTGGCACACAAGCAGAAAGGGCAATATTAATCTCCCACTGTTTTATTTTTTTTTTCTTTTTCAGGGAGACTTTAGAAACAAAACAATAAAAAATAAATAGGCTTTCTATGGCCCACTGAGTGAGAGATGGCACACACAGGAGTCAGGAGTGGCACACAAGCAGAAAGGGCAATATTAATCTCCCAGTGTTTTATTTTTTTTTTCTTTTTCAGAGAGACTTTAGAAACAAAATAATAAAAAATAAATAGGCTTTCTATGGCCCACTGAGTGAGAGATGGCACACACAGGAGCTAGGAGTGGCACACAAGCAGAAAGGGCAATATTAATCTCCCACTGATTGATGTAGTGATTTTTGTTCAGGTAGATTTTAGAACCCAAATCAAGCAAAAAAATTAATAGGCTTTCTATGGCCCACTGAGTGAGAGATGGCACACACAGGAGTCAGGAGTGGCACACAAGCAGAAAGGGCAATATTAATCTCCCACTGTTTTATTTTTTTTTTCTTTTTCAGGGAGACTTTAGAAACCAAATAATAAAAAATAAATAGGCTTTCTATGGCCCACTGAGTGAGAGATGGCACACACAGGAGTCAGGAGTGGCACACAAGCAGAAAGGGCAATATTAATCTCCCACTGTTTTATTTTTTTTTTCTTTTTCAGGGAGACTTTAGAAACAAAATAATAAAAAATAAATAGGCTTTCTATGGCCCACTGAGTGAGAGATGGCACACACAGGAGTCAGGAGTGGCACACAAGCAGAAAGGGCAATATTAATCTCCCACTGTTTTCTTTTTTTTTTCTTTTTCAGGGAGACTTTAGGAACAAAATAATAAAAAATAAATAAGTTTTCTATGGCCCACTGAGTAAGAGATGGCACACACAGGAGTCAGGAGTGGCACACAAGCAGAAAGGGCAATATTAATCTCCCACTGATTGATGTAGTGATTTTTTTTCAGGTAGATTTTAGAACCCAAATCAAGCAAAAAAATTAATAGGCTTTCTATGGCCCACTGAGTGAGAGATGGCACACACAGGAGTCAGGAGTGGCACACAAGCAGAAAGGGCAATATTAATCTCCCACTGTTTTCTTTTTTTTTCTTTTTCAGGGAGACTTTAGAAACCAAATAATAAAAAATAAATAGGCTTTCTATGGCCCACTGAGTGAGAGATGGCACACACAGGAGTCAGGAGTGGCACACAAGCAGAAAGGGCAATATTAATCTCCCACTGTTTTCTTTTTTTTTCTTTTTCAGGGAGACTTTAGAAACAAAATAATAAAAAATAAATAGGCTTTCTATGGCCCACTGAGTGAGAGATGGCACACACAGGAGTCAGGAGTGGCACACAAGCAGAAAGGGCAATATTAATCTCCCACTGTTTTATTTTTTTTTCTTTTTCAGGGACACTTTAGAAACCAAATAATAAAAAATAAATAGGCTTTCTATGGCCCACTGAGTGAGAGATGGCACACACAGGAGTCAGGAGTGGCACACAAGCAGAAAGGGCAATATTAATCTCCCACTGTTTTATTTTTTTTTCTTTTTCAGGGAGACTTTAGAAACAAAATAATAAAAAATAAATAGGCTTTCTATGGCCCACTGAGTGAGAGATGGCACACACAGGAGTCAGGAGTGGCACACAAGCAGAAAGGGCAATATTAATCTCCCACTGATTGATGTAGTGATTTTTTTTCAGGTAGATTTTAGAACCCAAATCAAGCAAAAAAATTAATAGGCTTTCTATGGCCCACTGAGTGAGAGATGGCACACACAGGAGTCAGGAGTGGCACACAAGCAGAAAGGGCAATATTAATCTCCCACTGTTTTATTTTTTTTTCTTTTTCAGGGAGACTTTAGAAACCAAATAATAAAAAATAAATAGGCTTTCTATGGCCCACTGAGTGAGAGATGGCACACACAGGAGTCAGGAGTGGCACACAAGCAGAAAGGGCAATATTAATCTCCCACTGATTGATGTAGTGATTTTTTTTCAGGTAGATTTTAGAACCCAAATCAAGCAAAAAAATTAATAGGCTTTCTATGGCCCACTGAGTGAGAGATGGCACACACAGGAGTCAGGAGTGGCACAGAAGCAGAAAGGGCAATATTAATCTCCCACTGTTTTATTTTTTTTTTCTTTTTCAGGGAGACTTTAGAAACCAAATAATAAAAAATAAATAGGCTTTCTATGGCCCACTGAGTGAGAGATGGCACACACAGGAGTCAGGAGTGGCACACAAGCAGAAAGGGCAATATTAATCTCCCACTGTTTTCTTTTTTTTTTCTTTTTCAGGGAGACTTTAGAAACCAAATAATAAAAAATAAATAGGCTTTCTATGGCCCACTGAGTGAGAGATGGCACACACAGGAGTCAGGAGTGGCACACAAGCAGAAAGGGCAATATTAATCTCCCACTGTTTTATTTTTTTTTCTTTTTCAGGGAGACTTTAGAAACAAAATAATAAAAAATAAATAGGCTTTCTATGGCCCACTGAGTGAGAGATGGCACACACAGGAGTCAGGAGTGGCACACAAGCAGAAAGGGCAATATTAATCTCCCACTGATTGATGTAGTGATTTTTTTTCAGGTAGATTTTAGAACCCAAATCAAGCAAAAAAATTAATAGGCTTTCTATGGCCCACTGAGTGAGAGATGGCACACACAGGAGTCAGGAGTGGCACACAAGCAGAAAGGGCAATATTAATCTCCCACTGTTTTCTTTTTTTTTCTTTTTCAGGGAGACTTTAGAAACCAAATAATAAAAAATAAATAGGCTTTCTATGGCCCACTGAGTGAGAGATGGCACACACAGGAGTCAGGAGTGGCACACAAGCAGAAAGGGCAATATTAATCTCCCACTGTTTTATTTTTTTTTCTTTTTCAGGGAGACTTTAGAAACAAAATAATAAAAAATAAATAGGCTTTCTATGGCCCACTGAGTGAGAGATGGCACACACAGGAGTCAGGAGTGGCACACAAGCAGAAAGGGCAATATTAATCTCCCACTGATTGATGTAGTGATTTTTTTTCAGGTAGATTTTAGAACCCAAATCAAGCAAAAAAATTAATAGGCTTTCTATGGCCCACTGAGTGAGAGATGGCACACACAGGAGTCAGGAGTGGCACACAAGCAGAAAGGGCAATATTAATCTCCCACTGTTTTCTTTTTTTTTCTTTTTCAGGGAGACTTTAGAAACCAAATAATAAAAAATAAATAGGCTTTCTATGGCCCACTGAGTGAGAGATGGCACACACAGGAGTCAGGAATGGCACACAAGCAGAAAGGGCAATATTAATCTCCCACTGTTTTCTTTTTTTTTTCTTTTTCAGGGAGACTTTAGAAACAAAATAATAAAAAATAAATAGGCTTTCTATGGCCCACTGAGTGAGAGATGGCACACACAGGAGTCAGGAGTGGCACACAAGCAGAAAGGGCAATATTAATCTCCCACTGTTTTATTTCTTTTTCCTTTTCAGGGAGACTTTAGAAACAAAATAATAAAAAATAAATAGGCTTTCTATGGCCCACTGAGTGAGAGATGGCACACACAGGAGTCAGGAGTGGCACACAAGCAGAAAGGGCAATATTAATCTCCCACTGATTGATGTAGTGATTTTTTTTCAGGTAGATTTTAGAACCCAAATCAAGCAAAAAAATTAATAGGCTTTCTATGGCCCACTGAGTGAGAGATGGCACACACAGGAGTCAGGAGTGGCACAGAAGCAGAAAGGGCAATATTAATCTCCCACTGTTTTATTTTTTTTTTCTTTTTCAGGGAGACTTTAGAAACCAAATAATAAAAAATAAATAGGCTTTCTATGGCCCACTGAGTGAGAGATGGCACACACAGGAGTCAGGAGTGGCACACAAGCAGAAAGGGCAATATTAATCTCCCACTGTTTTCTTTTTTTTTTCTTTTTCAGGGAGACTTTAGAAACCAAATAATAAAAAATAAATAGGCTTTCTATGGCCCACTGAGTGAGAGATGGCACACACAGGAGTCAGGAGTGGCACACAAGCAGAAAGGGCAATATTAATCTCCCACTGTTTTATTTTTTTTTCTTTTTCAGGGAGACTTTAGAAACAAAATAATAAAAAATAAATAGGCTTTCTATGGCCCACTGAGTGAGAGATGGCACACACAGGAGTCAGGAGTGGCACACAAGCAGAAAGGGCAATATTAATCTCCCACTGATTGATGTAGTGATTTTTTTTCAGGTAGATTTTAGAACCCAAATCAAGCAAAAGAATTAATAGGCTTTCTATGGCCCACTGAGTGAGAGATGGCACACACAGGGATGGCACTCTAGCAGAAATGCCAATCTTAATCTCCCACAAAAAAAAAAAAAAAAAAAGAAACTGTCCTACAATTACTATCTCCCTGCAGTAATCTCAGCCAGGTATGGCAGGCAGCAATAAGGAGTGGACTGATGCACAAATTAAATAAAAAGTGTGGACAAACAAAAAAGATAGCTGTGCAGAAAGGAAGGAACAAGAGGATATGTGCTTTGAAAAAAGCAGTTGGTTTGCACAGTGGCGTACACACAGCAATACAGCTATCAGGGAGCCTTCTAGGGCAGCCCAATGAGCTACAGCGCTGAGAGAAAAAAAAAAATGTAGCTTCCACTGTCCCTGCACACCGAAGGTGGTGTTGGACAGTGGAAATCGCTACAGCACAAGCGGTTTGGTGGTTAATGGACCCTGCCTAACGCTCTCCCTGCTTCTAATGAAGCGGCAGCAACCTCTCCCTAAGCTCAGAGCAGCAGCAGTGAGATGGCGGTCGGCGGGAACGCCCCTTTATAGCCCCTGTGACGCAGAAGACAGCAAGCCAATCACTGCAATGCCCTTCTCTAAGATGGTGGGGACCAGGACCTATGTCATCACGCTGCCCACACTCTGCGTTCACCTTCATTGGCTGAGAAATGGCGCTTTTCGCATCATTGAAACGCGACTTTGGTGCGAAAGTCACGTACCACATGGCCGATGCAATGCTGGGATCGGCTCGGTTTCATGAGACGCCGACTTTGCCAAAAGTCGTCGACTTTTGAAAATGAACGACCCGTTTCGCTCAACCCTACTCATGAGACTTTGTGCTCACATTCTCCTGATGGTGAGCCTCAGGGGTCAAACAACAGCTATTAGAGGTGAATAGGTGATATACAGTACAGTATGTTTTTAAGAGATAGCCCATTTATAGCTGACTGGCTAAATGGACTACCTGGTGCACTTGCGCAAGGACTACCTGTAATAGTCTGGCTTGTCGAAGTTTCCAATCTAAAAGATACAAAACAAGAAATTAATATATCTCCAAGGAACTCAAAGGCAAAATATGTCAAGACCAATGATGAAATGCATATTATCTCCATCCTAACAATTATCTCAGGAGAGCCACCTCAATAATAGTAACGGAAATCTGTGACCCTGAATACACACAAGCCCATGAACAAAGATACTGAAAACGCTGTTGTAACAGCAGCTGGTATGTAACAGGCGTGAAGGCAGCTCACATGGGGATCTTTTGCAGGCGAGCAATTGAACGTTAAACGTTGATTTAGACAAAGGCTTATTGACTGACCAAATATCTAACAAATGGAGTTCAGGAGGACATTAGAAAGTTAAACTGTTATATCAACACAAGGCCTATTCTCCAGTGCACAGTTATATAGTCTATTTCATGATAATGGTAAGTTCGGGTCATGCTAATCTTGTATACTTTTCCCCACCCTCTATCATCAGATATCACAATTTTTAAAAACTTAATAGATAGGATACTTAGCGTTCCTTGATTGAGCAACAGGCTGTAGAACAATATCTTAAGGAGGGATCTGATGGGCATTGTCATAATAGTGTCATATTTTTTGAGGTTTAAGATAGACTTAAGTCCATTCAGTTTAACTTATACACTAACATGATGATCCAGTAGAAGTCAAAAACCCCATAGAGCAGACACTAATTACCGTATATTATGGGAAAATTCCCTTCCAACTCCATATATGTCAATACGACTAGTTTCTTGGATCAATATCCCATCAAAAATTCTAGTAATTACAACCTGTAACATTATTTTTTTCAAGAAAGCATCCAGGCCTTTCATGAAATGTAGTAGTGAATCAAACATTATAATATCATGTGGCATAGAGTTCCATAGTCTCACTGCTCTTACAGTAAAGAATCTGCACCTGTGATTATGATTAAACCTTCTTTTCTTCTAGACATACAGGATGCCCCCTTATCCCCATCGCAGACCTATGTGTAAAAAAGACCATTAGAAAGATCTCTGTACTTTGCCCTCATAAATTTGTACATTGTAATAAGATTGCCCCTAAGCCTTAATGACAGAACCAAACATGGTGCCACTCAGTCCTTGAACTACACCCCAGAATAGGATGTCAACTAGGATCTCCACTGAAGATTTTACAAGTTATGGAATCTGATACCCATCTTAGCATGGATGAATAAGTACCACAGATCTCTTCAACTGACTGTCTTCTGCTTTGATCATGAACAAGCATAATTGTGCATAAATGAAATATGCGCAGTGTTAGGAAAGGGATAGGCTACTTCTACTCAAAGTAAACCTTTCAGAGGATTGTTGAAGACTGAACATTGGCAGCAAGAATCAGAGACAATCTCCACCAATACAAATATCCTCTTTTGCAGCACTGCTCTGGTCCTCTTCTCATTCATGTAGCTTCTCTTCCAGCCTGACCGATCACACTGGGTCTATGTGTGAGGCAGAAGTCACTTTTATGGAAGTCAATAGAGCCTGGTTCTGATACAACAAAGACTTACATTATAAAATGACTTCTGGCTCACACATAGACCCCAGAGTGGTCCGACAAGTTGGAACAGAAGTCTCGTGAAGAGGACTCAAGCAGCATTGGAAATTTGAAAATACGCACAAACACTGCATTAAACATATTAAGATTTGAGCGACCTCAGTGGTTGAGACATTTTAATGGTTAAGGCTTCTTTCACATTTCCATCGGTACGGGGCCGTCATGAAGAGTCGGCGCAACGTACCGACGGAAGTGTGTGTGGATCGCCCCCAGGCGTAGGGCAGTGGGGTACTCGGTACCGGGTCCCTTCTGTCTCGGTTCTGGGGATGTCATGGTGGCCCGACCTGGTCCGTGGCCCTGCTAAGGGGCGCCCAATTAAAGGTGTAGTTAGTTGTTTGTACGGTGTTCGTGACGCCACCTGTGGTATTCGGTCAGGATGACCGACGCTGCTAGGGGTCCACTGGGGTGATGGAATGGCAGCTAGATGGTATACCTTCCCACAGGTGAAGTATGTCCCCAGGTCTTCCCAGTAAGGTAGATGATGATAGTGTAAGTCGCAGTAAATAATGAGGACACAGGGTTGCAGTCTCTTTACCTTTTACTGAAGACTTCAGCATCCACAATCCAGAGCACTGCTAATAGGGCTGGCTGAATCTGGCCGGTCCGAAGGCACATTCAGAGTTCCCTTTGCAGGTGGAAATCAGTAGCCTTCCTACTTGCGCCTGTGTGTTGTAGTACCTCCCTGCTGAGCACCACGGGATAGTCCTCACAACTGTCGTGTATATTTCTGATATTCTCTCTCTCCGTCCCCCAGATGGTATGGATAGGACGCACCCGTATGACGGGGTAGGTCTGAAGCTATTTTATAGGGACCCTAGAGACGCCCCTCTCCCACAATTTGCCTCCGTTGTCTTCATTAGGTTAAAGGTTGGGCAGCCAACTTGGAATTAACTGTCCTGCCGTAGTTTGAAGTAATGCGTAGGGCCTATTACTCCCTCGGTGTTCCGGCCACTGGCTACGCGCCTCAGAAGGATGTTGCCGATCTTAAGGCAGAACTCCTCCCGGTGTTATCTCCTTGTGCTGTGGTCTCGTTTCCCACTTCTCCACAATATACTCCGCTTCTTGTCCTTTCTTAGGATGCTGCCACAATGGGGTAACGTTCTATCTCTTGCTAAGTCTCTGCCAGGATCCCACCCCTGGCAGGGACCTCTGTCTGCAGCTCAGAAGTTTCTCCTTCTCCCCCTGTCTGCCTGATAGGTCTTTCCTGGGTCTCACCCAGTAGCGTTCTGCCTAACTTCCTATCCAACCCCCAGTTTTACCCGAGTGTGAGGAGTGGCGTAATAGATAGAACCCTTTGCTCCCCCTGGTGGTTGGAGTGTGAAATGTAGTGTGTGACTGTGATACCTGGTCAGGTGAACTCCTTTAGTGCCATCAGACGTAACATCACTCCCCCTTGTGGAAGAGCGACATTACTGCAACGACCAGGACTCTGGGGCACTACATGTGCTTTCACATTTCCATCAGACTGCAGGGTGAGGAAAGATTGTGAGAGCGATATTTCCTGCTGGGCATGCACAGTCTGAACGTTTCTCTGTGATGACGGTCTGCCCCAACGCAACCAGTGCACGACGGACGCAACGTGTGGCCATACGTCGCAATCCGTCGGCAATACAAGTCTATGGGAAAAAAACGTATCCTGAGGGCAAATTTGCAGGATGCGTTTTTTTTTCCCAAAACGACGCATTGTGACATATTCAAAAAAACGGAAATGTGAAAGTAGCCTAACTGCAAATAACTGCAAACATTTATTAACACAGGTTTAGATAACAAAAAGTTTCATGGGGATGCTTCTTTCAAGCTGATCTGTCATCAGATGTCACACTGCAAACTGTATGCATTATCACATCGATGGATGGATGTTGTGTTTACTTTGACAATTCACATCAGAATGGCTGAATAATCCTTTATTAATTAATTCTCCACCCTCCTAGTCTGATTGATAGCTCCTCAGTTTCCCTCCTCCCTGTTGCTGGATCTCGGCCCACCGAAATTGATTGACAGCTCCTCAGTGTCCCTCCTCCCTGTTGCTGCTGCTGACATCCCATACTACTCAGTACATGCTGCAGTTGTCATTCAGGCTGGGTTAGTATAGACTCAATACAGTCGGGCTCATGAGCTCTTTCACTCTTTACCATGACTCATAAAATGTTCATCTTAATATTAGGGTTATACAGCCACTCTGACATGAATTTTCAAACTAAGAAAACATGTCTCAGTTTCCAGAGATTTATTTAATTATGTATGCAGTTTCCATTGTAAAATTTGGTGACAGATCCACTTTAAATATTATACAAAATACAGTCACATCCTATATGCATCATTGTATCTTTTTTTCTGATTTTGCTTATGGCTATCATTTCTGAGATCCTAATTTTAGATCTGTCATGAAAACCGCAATATACAACTCATTTGGAAAAAGTATCTGTTCAACTTTTTTTTCCCAAGGAAAAAGACAACAGTCCTAATTTTGTATGCAAGAATGCATAATGTTTCTGGTGGTGTTGGGCAGTAAACATTCCTGATGGGCTTCAGCAGTGAAGGAGTTAGTGGATTCATCCCTGGTAGTCCAATGTCGTGAAGGAGTTAGTGGATTCATCCCTAGTAGACCAGGGCTGTTAAACAGTTAATGGACACATCCCTGGTAGAACAAGGCAGTGAAGGAGTTAGTGGACACATCCCTGGTAGTCCAATGTCGTGAAGGAGTTAGTGGATTCATCCCTAGTAGACCAGGGCTGTTAAACAGTTAATGGACACATCCCTGGTAGAACAAGGCAGTGAAGGAGTTAGTGGACACATCCCTGGTAGACCAAGGCAGTGAAGGAGTTAGTGGACACATCCCTGGTAGACCAAGGCAGTGAAGATGTTAGTGGACACATTCCTGGTAGTCCAATGTCGTGAAGGAGTTAGTGGATACATCCCTGGTAGCCCAGGGCCAGGAAGGAGTTAGTGGACACATCCCTGGTAGACCAAGGCAATGAAGAAGTTAGTGGACACATTCCTGGTAGTCCAATGTCGTGAAGGAGTTAGTGGATACATCCCTGGTAGACCAAGGCAGTGAAGAAGTTAGTAGACACATTCCTGGTAAACCAAGGCAGTGAAGTAGTTAGTGGATACATCCCTGGTAGACCAGGGCCAGGAAGGAGTTAGTGGACGCATGCCTGGAAATACTTGGTAGACCAGGGCGAGGAAGAAGTTAGGGGACACATCCCTGGTAGACCAGGGCAGTGTAGGAGTTAGTGGATACATCCCTGGTAGATCAAGTCAGTGAAGGAGTTAGCAGATTATATCCCTGGTAGCCTATGAGGCAGAGAAGGAGATGATGGTTACATTTCTGATAGTATTTGGTAGTAAAGGGATTAGTGATTATATGTCACTGATAGACTAGGGCAGTGACTTAGTGGATACGTCCCCGATAGTCTAGGGCAGTGAAGGAAGTAGCAATTACCTCCCTGGTAGTCTGTAGTATGAAGGAAATGGTGGTTACATCTCTGATAGTTTATGGTAGTGATTACATTCCTGGTAGTCTAGAGCAGTGATTGACTTAGTGGCTACATCCCCAATAATCTAGGGCAGTGAAGGGTTTAGTGGTTACATCCCTGATAGTTTAGAGAAGTGAAGGGGTTAATAATTAAATCCGTGATAGCTTAGTGCACTAATGGAATAATGGTGATACGCTTTTTGGTCTTGGTCCCTGAAATGAAGCAGTTTGTTTGACTTTGATGATGCAGTGACTATAATTCATGAGAAAACCATTCATAATGTGGTGAGAAAAAGAAAAGAAGTTGGATATTCGTAGTTTTTTTCTCACTTTGCATCATTATGTCAGAGATGTAAAATTGTATAATGTTTTCATATTACATGTATCTCACCAGCTAAGCATCAATAGCTAGCAACATTGCCTGCATACCCTGGGATCTTGTGGTGTTCTTAGCTGTATTTTCTTAAGTCAAGTACGTCATGTCTAAAGGTCCCATACGCACTATACTAACCTGCTGATATTGGCAGTTTAATGTGTATGGGGGCCTCCAGACTACCTCGACAGATACCTTTGATATGGATCTGGCATGTCTGATTTTGGATTGCTGATCTTTTTGCTCTTGGCGAGATAAGCCACTGCCATAGGAGTCTGGCAGCATCTCTCTCAAGGAGAACACAGAAGTCCACGGCAGAGCAATGGCTCCAGTGTATGGAGGAGTCGACAAAGATAGCTGCTGGCCAAATGATCGGTGAAACAATCATTCTATCTATTGTGTATGGAGCCACCTAAACTTTCATACTTAATAATAATAATAATTTTATTTATATAATATTTTTATTTATATAGCGCCAACATACGAGTATTCCGCAGCGCTTTACAAATTATAGAGGGGACTTGTACAGACAATAGACATTACAGCATAAAAGAAATCACAGTTCAAAACAGATACCAGGAGGAATGAGGGCCCTGCTCGCAAGCTTACAAACTATGAGAAAAAGGGGAGACACGAGAGGTGGATGGTAACAATTGCTTTAGTTATTCGGACCAGCCATAGTGTAAGGCTCGGGTGTTCATGTAAAGCTGCGTGAACCAGTTAACAGCCTAAGTATGTAGCAGTACAGACACAAAGGGCTATTAACTGTATAAAGTGTATGAGAACATGATACGAGGAACCTGATTATGTTTTTTTTTTTGTTTGTTTTTTTGTGATAGGCCACACAGGGATAGTTAGGTTAATGCGTTGAGGCGGTAGGCCATACTTGTCTTTGACTTTGGAAAAAAAAAGAAAAAAAGCTATGAGAGGAAAATAAAAATAAAGAAGAGGGTTACTATGAAATTACAGCTATAAGGCCTATACCTTTCCTGCATAGGGATATTTACATCTTGTTTAACAGTTAGTGAACTTCTTAGTTATCTAATAATTACTTATATTCTGATTTACATTTTCTAAAGCCCCCGTCTCACATAGCGAGATCGCTAGCGAGATCGCTGCTGAGTCACAAGTTTTGTGACGCAACAGCGACCTCAGTAGCGATCTCGCTATGTGTGACACGTACCAGCGATCAGGCCCCTGCTGTGAGATCGCTGGTCGTGTCGGAATGGCCTGGACCTTTTTTCGGTCGTTGAGGTCCCGCTGACATCGCTGAATCGGTGTGTGTGACACCGATCCAGCGATGTCTTCACTGGTAACCAGGGTAAACATCGGGTTACTAAGCGCAGGGCCGCGCTTAGTAACCCGATGTTTACCCTGGTTACCAGCATAAATGTAAAAAAAAAACAAACAGTACATACTCACCATCTGATGTCCGTCAGGTCCCTTGCCGTCTGCTTCCTGCTCTGACTGAGATCCGGCCGTACAGTGAGAGCGCAGCACAGCAGTGACGTCACCGGTGCGCTCTGCTCTCACTGTACGGCGGCACTGTCAGAGCAGGAAGCAGACGGCAAGGGACCTGACGGACATCAGATGGTGAGTATGTAGTGTTTGTTTTTTTTTGGTAACCAGGGTAAACATCGGGTTACTAAACGCGGCCCTGCGCTTAGTAACCCGATGTTTACCCTGGTTACCCGGGTGCTGCAGGGGGACTTCGGCATCGTTGAAGACAGTTTCAACGATGCCGAAGTCGTTCCCCTGATCGTTGGTCGCTGGAGAGAGCTGTCTGTGTGACAGCTCCCCAGCGACCACACAACGACTTACCAACGATCACGGCCAGCTCGTATCGCTGGTCGTGATCGTTGGTAAATCGCTATGTGAGACGGGGCCTTAAGACATTGGTGGTCAACTGAAAAAATTGAAGATCTCTACCATGTCCTATGTGCAGCCTCAAATACGGAGGCACCTCAAATTTTCCCCAGACTCATGCACACCTACATTCAGCACATGACTGCTTACACTGCTTTTTATGGCTGTGGTTTTCTCCTTGTAATTTATTTAGCTACAAGCTAAATGAAGGTAAAAGCCATATCATAAAGAGAACAAGCATAAAAAAGTCCAAAAATACATGAAAACAGCAAACACACATACAAAAAAAATTAAAGAGGGCAAAGATATCACAGTGCCCCATATCAATTTGGCTTTCCTAGGACCTAGATCTACTCATCATATATGAGGGTCGCAAATTTGAAAAAACTTGTGAATGCCGACAACATGGCTTCTTAAAAACTGAGTAGATGACAAGGCCACCGTTTATCGTCTCATGTATAATTTTTTTTTATTTCAGCCCACGTCATTTACAAGAACGTCTTCTAGAACCTCCGACCAACATATTTGGCTTTGAAGGATATTACTACTTTTCAAACCATGACATGCAGCTAAATATGGCACTGGATAGTTCAATGAGTCTACGAAAATATTTGCCTTTGGGTTTTGGCCCATACTTACATGTAAAGCTGACATTTTGTTGGCTCCTTTGGCTGAATGCCTTCACAATGTAAATTTGCTATGACTACATTTGGCCGTAGCAAAATATTTTAATGCAATATTATTTTTATGTCGTCAAATCGAGCCAAAAATCCTAGATGTCGATGAGCAGAATAGGATACCGTGAAACGCGTTAACCCGTGTGCAGTCAGATAGGGTAACTGACCAACAGGGGCGGCATGAAGTACTCACACAGCTGTGCAACACTTTTACAGGAAATGCCTTCCATTCGAATGGGCAGCTCGATCCGTGAGAAACACTTCACAATCGCTGGCTGTTTTGCACCTGTTCTAATGATTAATGTGAAACATAAGTGCCTGGAAGTGTCAGTTTGGCACATCCCGACATCTAACACATTTATATAGACAGTAAAACATCAGGGATATGAACGGGCTGAAAAACAAAATCTATCATCGGCCTAATCCTTGTTTTGCCCCGTTTGGGAGAGCGCTTGCTATTTAAAGATCCTAGATCTTTGTACTTATCCATGGGCAAAACAGTAAACACATCCCGGTGCGCTGAGAACGGAGTCATGTTCCAGAGAGAATATATATGTGTAAGTAAAAAACATCTTGAAAAATGTATTAGAATTATACTAAAAAAAAAAAAAGATTGAGTTTGAACGAGAAATTTCGACATATTAATTTTACTGGTACGATAGAAAATGTTTTTATAAAATGATAAAGACAAACTCTAAAACTATTCTAATAAAGACAAGTAACTACTCTGTACTGATGAACTTTATATGACTTTTATCTTTAAAGTTGAGGGGGTACTGACTCACATCAAAGGAAATGTCCACTACTAGGACAAACCCCTTCTCACTGTGAATATTTGCCACCGTTAAAATAAAAACACCTGTACTGACCTGGCCGCTCACTTCCTCTTGATTACTTATTCGTCCAAAGGTGCGGACAGTGACGTCAGCACTGAATGGGAGCAGGACTCTCGTCACATATCAATGCCATGTGAGCCCTGGGAACTCGAGTGCTGACACAGCTGGAATTTATACGGGGCATTGGAGATGAGTATAGGCATTTTTATTTTAACGGGGGTAACATTCAGATTGAAAAGGGGTTGTCCTAGTAGTGGACAACCCTTTTAAGGAGTCCACCTGTGTATGGAACTTTGCCGTCAATGCTTCATGGGAAATAAACACATGCAAATTAGACCTCTCCCAGAGTGAAAAATGCTGTTTCTGCCACGTACTGGAGGTTGGTCAAGAACTAAATTCTCTTATTCTAAGAAAGGAAATTGGTGCTGGTGATAGAAGCCAACACTAGGAGAGTTCCCATTATGGGCATCTCCCTCATCGACACTTCTGGTACATGAGATAATGGTTGGCAAATATTAGGCTTTTGCAATTGGGTTTGTACATATCTACAGGGGTGTTATCCAAGTCAAGGGCACTGTCCTCCACGCTCATTCCCTGAAGTTCACCTTGACATTTTTTCACAGACATTCAATCTTATTGTCCCCAGTTCCCCCTTTCCCATCAATCTATAGGTCATGCTACCTCGTCTTGTAAACAAAATATGATTGTCATGTCTACTGATGATAAGTAAAAGTTGCTGATTGAAGAAATAAGGTGGCGTCCATCATTGTGGTGCCGACCTTACACATGTGTGTAATTCTCATGGCCTATTCGATCATTTAGCTCCTTATGTCCGTCCACTTGTTCATTGTCATCTTGAATTGACTAAATCCATTTCTAGTTAAGGTCTGATTTCAGGTAAAAATTGGTTGAAAACAATTAAGCTCTATAAGGTTGCACTAATTACCATAGCTATATGCTTGCACTGATTGGCCACTGGTAAACACTGATGGCTACAATTAAGCACTGATTGGTTACAGGAAATAACTGACTGGCTACAGGTAAGCACTGATTATTTACAGGAAATCATTGATTGGCTACACATAAGCACTGATTGATTACAGGTAAGCACTGATTGATTACAGGTAAGCACTGATTGATTACAGGTAGGCACTGATGTTGCAGGTTATACCAGGCTACAGGTAAGCACTAGTGGTTATAGGTAAGCACTTTTATAGGCTACAAGTAGCATTATTTGGCTACAATTAAGCATTGATTGGCTACAGGTAATCACTGATGGTTACAGGAAATAACTGACTGGCTGCAGGTAAGCACTGATTATTTACAGGAAACCATTGATTGGCTATACATAAGCACTGATTGATTACAGGTAATTATGGTTACTGGATATAAATGATTGATTACAGGTAAGCACTGATGGTTACAGGTTATAACTGATTGGCTACTGATGAGCACTGATGCTTACAGGTAAGCACTGATGTTGCAGGTTATAGCTGGCTACAGGTAAGCACTTCTAGGCTACAAGTAAGAATTATTTGGCTACAAGTAAGCAATGATTGGCTACAGATAAGCACTGATGGTCACTGCTCAGCACTTCTTGGCTACAGGTAAGCATGAATTGGCTACAAGTAAGCATTATTTGGGTGCACTTAAGCAATCTTTGGCTACAGATAAGCACTGATTGGTTAAGGGTAAGCAATGTCAGGCTGCAGGTAAGCACTAGAGATGAGCGGTGTTCGAGTCGAACTGTTCGCCAATTTCAAATTCGAGCTGTTTTGGGCGGTGTTCGAGTCGTTCGACGAACCCGAACAATTTGCTCAAAATTTGGCAGTTTGAGTCTCTGTTCGATAACTGTTCGTTCACCAAAAGCCCAGCTTGATTTGCACATTAAAACTGTTTATCATTGTTAATGGACTGTTTAAGTGTATGGTGGGCGGGGGGGGGCTGGGGATAGATCTGTGCTGAAATAATGCCGATCTCCATTTTTTTTTTTTTTTCTTTCCCGCATTTACAGAGGGGCGGTGCAGTCTCTCAGCCTATCAGCAGTGCACACACACAGCAATGTGCATGTGATGCACACAAGCAAGGGCATGTGTCATTGGCTGTGTATGTCACATGTCCTTGCCCTATAAGAACCAGCCATTTGCCCCATCGCCACCATTTCCTCACTGCTGCAGCTTAGTGTTAGACGGCACCATGGCTGCTGTGGGCGCTATACAGACTAAGAGTTTTTTTTGGAGCGAATTGTCAGAGAGATAGGTTTAGGGAGTCGGGAGTTGGGACTAGTTGTAATATCAGCCCTTTTCAGGGTAGGTTACAGCAGTTCATAGCACTGTTTGCCAGGCAGGTCTGAGCCAGTGCTGTGCAAGTGTTAATCACAGCATTTGGTGTAATCTAGCTCTGCCAATCCTTTTGAGCTAGTAGCATTGTCTGCACGTCAGCAGAGTAGCCCGCCTGTGAAGCGAGCTACACCGCATGTGTATCTCAATTTTTACTGCATCTAACTCAGTAAATCGTTTTGGGGTTTTGGGCTTAGTAGCAGTGTCTGCATGTCAGCAGAGTAGCCCGCCTGTGAAACAAACTATACCGCCTGGGTATCTCAATTTTTACTGCATCTAATCCAGTTAATAGTTTTCACTATGAAACAAACTATACCACCTGTGTAACTCAATTTTTACTGCATCTAATCCAGTTAATAGTTTTGGGCCTAGGAGCAGTGTCTGAACGTCAGTAGAGTAGCCCGCCTGTGAAACAAACTATACTGCCTGTGTATCTCAATTTTTACTGCATCTAATCCAGTTAATAGTTTTGGGGTTTTGGGCTTAGTAGCAGTGTTTGCACATCAGCTAACTTAGTAGCAGTGTTTGCACGTCAGCAGAGTAGCCCGCCTGTGAAACAAACTATACCGCCTGTGTATCTCTATTTTCACTGCATCTAATCCAGTTGATAGTTTTGGGCCTAGGAGCAGTGTCTGCACGTCAGCAGAGCCCGCCTGTGAAACAAACTATACTACCTGTGTATCTCAATTTTTACTGCATCTAATCCAGTTAGTAGTTTTGGGCTCAGTAGCAGTGTTTGCACATCAGCAGAGTAGCCTGCCTGTGAAACAAACTATACCACCTGTGTAACTCAATTTTTACTGCATCTAATCCAGTTAATAGTTTTGGGCCTAGGAGCAGTGTCTGCACGTCAGTAGAGTAGCCCGCCTGTGAAACAAACTATACCGCCTGTGTATCTCAATTTTTACTGCATCTAATCCAGTAAATAGTTTTGGGGTTTTGGGCTTAGTAGCAGTGTTTGCACATCAGCAGAGTAGCCCACCTGTGAAACTAACTACACCGCCTGTGTATCTCAATTTTTACTGCATCTAATCCAGTTAATAGTTTTGTGCTTAGTAGCAGTGTTTGCATGACAGCGGAGTAGCCCGCCTGTGAAACTAGGTGCTTGAACGGATATCAAGTGCTCGTTCAAGTGGGCTCTCCTCCATGTCAACTTCAACATCACAACTACTCCAGTCCTCAGAGTTGTCACCCCAATCGCACTTGCTTCCTCACAGCTCCCAAGTCTCCAGCTGCCCGTCTGAGCATGGGGTAACACACATGGTTGAGTCTGTAGAGCTGTTTACGCATACTATAGCCTGGGAATCAGAGGTCTGCTCCAGAGCGTCTGTGAATCCAGACGAAGAAATGATCTGCACTGATGCCCAGAATCTTTGTGAGTCGGATCCAGGCCCAGATGAAGAAGGTTCTGAGCATAATGTAGACCCTCATTCCCAAACTGTAACTCCTGTTGGTGGAGACAATGAGGAAGATGATGATGAGACTGAGATACCTGATTGGAACGAAAACTTGACTTTTCGGTCGGGGCAGGAAGAGGTTGGCTCTAAGGACGACGGGTGTGAGAACACACAGGATGATGATGACGAGGTTGTAGACCCCACTTACTGTCAACCCCCAGTCCGCCAGTCCATGAGGTCAGCAGAAGTGGTAGAGGAGAATGCTAGTGACGAGTCTGACGACGAGGTAATGGTGCGCCTTCCTGGACAGAGATTGAGTACTGGAAGCACGTCATCGACTGCATCCTCAACCCTAACTGTGCCTCAGACCAGAAGTCATGGTGGCTCTTCAGGTCGCACGGGCTCTAAGCCTTGCATAGCCTGGGCATTTTTTGACATTGCAAAGGATGACCCAACTCATGTTGTCTGTAAGATTTGTCAACAAATTCTCAGTAGAGGCCAAAAAATCACTAGCTTGAGTACTTCATGCATGAATCGTCACATGGATATGAGGCATAAGTTGCAGTGGGAAGCTCACTGTGCTACAATGCGGCCTAGTGTGCCGGGTCAACCACCGTCTGCCTCATCAAGTGCATCCACGTCCTCTTCATCCTCTGTGACTGTCGGGACAGCAGTCGCACTTGGTTTTGGATGCAGACCTTCCACCTCTTTACCCGCAACAGCCAGTGTGATTGGCAGGTCATCAGGACATTTGCAAGTGGAAACACCTGCTGGTGTTGAGCGCTCTCCGACATCGACACCACATTTTGATCAAGGCAACATAACATCTCCGCCTGCACCTTCCTCACAGACCAGCAGTTTGCCGGGGACACCCTACTCAACTCCGTCTAATCACGGCAGCCAGCCCTCAGTCCCTCAGATGTGGACAAGTAGAAGACCATTTTCTCCTAGCCATGACAAAGCTAAGAGGTTTAATTTCTCCATCTGCAAGCTGTTGGCTACAGAAATGCTGCCTTTCCGCCTGGTGGACACAGAGGATTTTCGAGACCTTATGTCCGTCGCAGTGCCCCTGTACCAGATGCCCAGTCGCCACTACTTCTCAAAGAAAGCTGTGCCTGCGCTACACCAGCATGTTGCACACAACACCACCGCTTCCTTGAGAAACTCTGTGTGTGCATTTCACCACAGACACTTGGACGAGTAGACATTGACAGGGGCGTTACATGTCGGTGACTGGGCACTGGGTAACTACGGCGACATCAGGAGAAGGGGCTGCTGTACAAGTCTTGCCATCCCCACGAGTTGCTCGTCGATCCTCTGCATCTAGAAGTTCCTCCTCTGCTTCTGCCTCCTCAACCTCCTCTTGGTCCTCCACCTGCACCCAAAGCCTGTCTGGTAATGCCACCCGCGTTGTGACTGCGCAGAAGGAATCCTGCACACCTCCTCACTATGCTGTCACCATGGCTCAATGGCATCAGGCAGTGTTTATATTGAAATGTCTGGGAAATGTGAGTCACACAGCTGAGGAGTTGTGGTCAGCTCTGGAGACCGAGTTCCATCAATGGTTGTCTCCATTCAACCTGCAGCCAGGGAAGGCTGTGTGCGACAATGCTGCAAACCTGGGTGCGGCCCTTCGCCGGGGCAATGTCACACACGTGCCTTGTATGGCTCACGTTTTGAACCTGGTTGTCCAGCAATTTTTATCCCACTATCCCGGACTAGATGGGCTTCTGCAGAGGGCACGGTCGCTGTGTGCTCACTTCCGCCGTTCGCATCCCGCAGCTCAACGACTTGCAACTCTACAGAAGTCGTTGGGCCTGTGTAGCATAGCGCCTACTACATGTCTTGGGGAACACTCGCTTGGCAGCAGAACACAGTCTGCATATATTCATCTTTACCACAGTTCGTCTCTTACCCCGGTCAGCATTATACACGGTTTTCAGAGGTGCTAATACACAATGTCTCTCACTCTACCATGTGCTCCACACACCTCCTTTACATAGGTGTAACCACACCCAGGTACCTGTCACATGGCTAGTCAGGTGAGCGTGACATCACCACAGGTCCTTGCACACCATATACATGCCTCAATGCATATCTCAATGAGCACACACAGTGCCCCCTAGCTGCCACAGGGGTCACTATACCACATATTCCCCCCCTCTGTTCAAACCCGTAGGGTTGAACACTTATCACACACCATCTTCATCATCACACCTTTGTCAGGTCTTTTCCCCGCCCCCCAGCAGTCAACATGTAAACCCTGAGCTTTAGCCGACAAGTCACAACATTTTTGTAACAAGGTCTCCCACCAATGTCATGTCCGTAAGTTGGGATCGTCCACCTTCTTCCCCGGTCACGCCCAACCCAGGACCGTCAACCACAAGGGCACTCTCCGCATCAACCTCCATACCCAACAATTCATTTGCCCCGGACAACAGTCCGACTGCATCACCCTTTTGGGACGCTCCGCCCCCTTTTGGGAAACCACCATTTGGCAGAACTCCACCCTTTTTTTTGGAAACCACCATTTGGCAGAACTCCACCCTTTTTTGGAAACCACCATTTGGCCGAACTCCACCCCTTTTTTGGGAAACCACCATTTGGCCGAACTCCACCCCTTTTAACAACCATCTTTTGGAAACCACCATTTGGCGGAACTCCACCCCTTTTTTGGAAACCACCATTTGGCGGAATCCACCCCTTTTAACAACCAGCTCCTTCCCTGGGGTACACCCAACAGTACCAGTTCACACAGTACAGAGAAAAAAAAAACCATGTCTCTTTGGGTCGCACTGGCCCTTTAAGAGTCTGCACAGAGAAAAAAAAATGTTCTTTTTTTTTTTTTTTCAACACTTCACCAGCTCCTGCTGGCAATCACAAGCCGCTGCTGAACCTCTTGCTGAAAGTGCAGCCGCACTCCACAATGCTCTGGACGGCTCCACTGCAGACTTCGTGGACCCGCTGATCCACAGCAAGACGCTTGTCACCTTCGTAACCCCGCTGAGTTACAACAAGACGCTTGTCCCCTTCATGGACTCGCCGATCCACAACAAGACGCTTGTCACCTTCGCAACCCTGCCGAGTTACAGCATTACAGCACAAACACATTTTGCTCACTGATCCCGATCAGTATCACACGGTTGTCAGACCGTTCGACTCCTCTGGCTTAGCCAGCACCGCCCATGTGCTTCTTAGGGAACCGTTTGCCCGTTTCGAGCACCAATTGTAGCATAGCGCCTACTACGTGTCTTGGGGAACACTCGCTTGGCAGCAGAATCAAAGCACTCGGGCACGGTTTTCTATCAAAAACAGTCTTTTCGGTTTATTTCTCATAATGTAAACCACATCCACAGGAACTTGGTAACAGTTTGAACACAGTCTGCATATATTCATCTTTACCACAGTTCGTCTCTTACCCCGGTCAGCATTATACACGGTTTTCAGACCGTTACCCGTTGGCAACCTTTACGGGTTCCTGGACACCCCTTGGCCTCCGAGGTGCCCATACACAATGTCTCTCACTCTACCATGTGCTCCACACACCTTCTATTTAGTCCCCTTGCTGAGTTTTACATGACGTTGCCATCATCAATTCCAGGTGGGTGGGTTCATTTGCAGAGTTGTTTACTCATACTATGGCCTGGGATTCAGAGGTCTGCTCCAAAGCTTCAGTGTGTGCTAGTCAGCAGAGTAGCTCAGCCACCCACCGCCTGTTTACCTAAGTACTATTTTTAATGGCATCTGGCCCAGGAAATCATTTTGGGCCTAGTAGAATTTGGTGCTACTCAGCAGCGCACCCCACCCATGAAGCAAGCTACACCGCCTGTTTACCTAACTACTATTTTTTAATGGCATCTAGCCAAGGAAATCCTATTGGGCCTAGTAGCATTTTGTGCTACTCAGCAGCGTACCCCACCCATGAAGCAAGCTACACCGCCTGTTTTCCTAACTACTATTTTGTAATGGCATCTAGCCCGGGAAATCCTTTTAGGCCTAGTAGAATTTAGTGCTACTCCGCAGCGTACCCCACCCATGAAGCAAGCTACACCGCCTGATTTCCTAACTACTATTTTGTAACGGCATCTAGCCTGGGAAATCCTTTTGGGCCTAGTAGAATTTGGTGCTACTCAGCAGCGTACCCCACCCATGAAGCAAGCTACACCGCCTGTTTACCTAAGTACTATTTTTTAACGGCATCTAGCCCGGGAAATCCTTTTGGGCCTAGTAGAATTTAGTGCTACTCAGCAGCATACCCCACCCATGAAGCAAGCTACACCGCCTGTTTACCTAACTACTATTTTGTGACGGCATCTAGCCCAGGAAATCCTTTTGGGCCTAGTAGAATTTAGTGCTACTCAGCAGCGTACCCCACCCATGAAGCAAGCTACACCGCCTGTTTACCTAAGTACTATTTTGTAATGGCATCTAGCCCGGGAAATCCTTTTGGGTCTAGTAGAATTTAGTGCTACTCAGCAGCGTACCCCACCCATGAAGCAAGCTACACCACCTGTTTACCTAAGTACTATTTTGTAACGCCGTTTAGCCCAGGAAATTCTTTTGGGCCTAGTAGAATTTAGTGCTACTCAGCAGCGTACCCCACCCATGAAGCAAGCTACTCCGCCTGTTTACCTAACTACTATTTTGTAGCGGCATCTGGCCCAGGAAATCCTTTTGGGCCTAGTAGCAATTTCTGCTACTCAGCAGAGTACCCCACCCATGAAGCAAGCTACACCGCCTTCTTTCTTTCTCAATCTAACCCCTCGGCTCTGGGGTGTCCACTCTCCCTCCAGCTCTCTCCTTCTCACAGGTGGACTACCGCGTGTTTTCACACTGTGGCAAATCTTTTGGGCCCAGGCATAAGAAGTCGTCGAGGTAATGGATAATATGTGCCACCTTCCAAACGTCCATGACGACACATTCGAGGAAGCAACTAAACGCCTCAAATAGTGAGCAGGATATGGAGCACCCAATGGGCAAACAGCGATCTATGTAGTATGCTCCTTCACAGAAGCAGCCCAATGGGAGGACACTATTCGGAGGTACAGGTAGTAACCGGAACTCCCCCTCAATGTCTGTTTTGGCCATTAGGGTGCCCCTTACCAACTTCTTGACCCGCCTGATTGCCTCGTCAAAGGAGGTACAGTACATAGTACTGTACTTGGTTCCGCGTCGATGTTGTCGTTTACTGACCTGCCCCTTGGATATGACAAATGGTGGATTAGTCTGAATGTATTGGGTTCATTTTTTGGCACAACTCCCAATGGGGGTACCACTACGTCTTCTAAGGAAAGTGATGTGAATGGACCCGCCGCCATTCTACCTAAAGATATTTCTTTTTAGAGTTTAGATTTTTACTCCAACCTTTCTTGATTTTAGAAGGCCATGACATGCCTATATCTGTGTCTCCTCCTCCTTTTACTCCTCCACCTCTTTTCTTTTTGCATGACTATATGTAGTTGTGACTTTTCCATGTGTTTGTTGTGTCTTCTGAGCAGTTTGTCAGCTTTTGGACACCTTTTAAGGTGTTTTCTATGTGTTTTCCATGTGTTTGTATGTGTTTGTGTTTGCCTGCCATTGGTTTCAATGGGGTTCGACGGTGTTCGTCAAGCGTTCGACGAACAGTTCGTCGAACATCTCCCTGTTCGACGAACCGAACCCGAACACTAGGGAGGTGGCTCATCTCTCGTAAGCACTAGTTTGTTACAGGTAAGCACTGATTCTCTACAAATAAGCATTGATAGTTATAGGTAAGCATTGACTGGCTATAGGTAAGCATTATTTGGCAGCTTAGCTACAGGTAAGCATGTATTAACTAAAGGTAAGCAATTACAGTTATAAGTAAGCATTGATTGTTTACAAATAAGCACTTATTGGCAACGGGTAAGAATTATTTGGCTACAGGTGAGCATTGTTTGCCTTTATATGGTTACAGTTAAGCAATGATAGTTACAGTTAAGCATTATTTGGCTACAAATAAGTTATCGGCACCTGATTGATTAACGGTAAACAATGATTGGCTAAAGGTCAGCACTGATAAAAGTGAAGGCCCAGTGTAAAAATCTGTCTTGCATGCCAGGTGATACCCCTTCATATACACATTGCTACTCTACCAACAACTTTTAGCATTAATAGCAGCATCTGATTTGCTGCATAAAAAAATAAGTACAGTGCGATTTTTTTATGAATTGCACCCCTACTTAAAGTCACACTACTTTGTCTACCATTCATTTCATCACTATGCACTTGCAAACATCATAAATCGTGCTTTGTTCAGTATTAACCACATGAACAAGTCATAATTAGTGATGAGTGAGTGTGCTCGTTACTCGAGATTTCCGAGCATGCTCAGGTGTTCTCCGAGTATTTTGGGCGTGCTCAGAGATTTAGTTTGTGTCCCCGCAACTGCATGATTTGCTGCTGATAGACAGCCTGAATACATGTAGGGATTTCCTAACAAACAGGCAATCCCTGCATGTGTTCAGGCTGTCTAGCAGCTGCAAATCATGCAGCTGCAAGGACACAAACTAAATTTCCGAGCACGCCCAAAATACTTGGAGAACACCCGAGCATGCTTGGAAATCTCGAGTAACGAGCACACTCACTCATCAATAGTAATAATATATATTGGTACTATTGATTTAGACTCTTGGGGGTAACCTCGGAGGTCTGCAAATATCTCATTCTGATGTCAGATCCTGAGCGCCAATCTATGCCAAAACTCCTCACCAATTCTTGATATTTATAGGATTTATAGTAAGCGGCACTTTACCCCATTAATTATTATATCAGTTTAATGTCGCAGGTAACGGATTTTCTTTTGTACCACAAAATGGCGTAATACTGACGTGTAATACACACATAAATATGAATGAACGCCAAAAGTGTAAATAATAACAGTAACCCAAAAACACCAAAAAAAATACCCATCTACATCTGTCTAAGTAACGACACTGTGCATGGCTAAACCCAGACAGCAGGAAAAGGAGAGTGATGGGATTAAAGGAATTGTACACCACAGAATGTGAAACTTTCCCCCTCGCCCTCTAAAATAATAGTATTTATCTAATATAATTGCACATTTTCTGTTTTACTAGGTTATGGGTATAAGCTGTTATGTGCATTCTCGGCGGAAAACACGGTACAGTTCTCTAATAGACTTTGGCCCGTAGCCCAGATCCTGTGTGGTCTGAATATCAGCGTATAAGCCTAGCGTGTTTTCAGGACTGAATCAACTCCACAATGAAATCACGTCAAATCTCTCTTTGTGGCCCAGAAATATTTTGGCCTCAAAATTTGTACATTTTGATAAATAAAAAGCTGGAAGCAATGAGGCCTGTTAAAAATATATACGATAGGGATGCCAAAGACCAGTGTAATTTATAACTTGATTTTTACTTTTTCTTTTTTTTACTGCTGTTCATACAAAAAAAAAATTCCATGTCACCCCAAACATTTTTTTGGACTATAACATTAAAGGGAACCTGTCACCTGAATTTGGCGGGACCAGTTTTGGGTCATAGGGGCGGGGTTTTTGGGTGTTTGATTCACCCTTTCCATACCCGCTGGCTGCATGCTGGCCGCAATATTGGATTGAAGTTCAGTCTCTGTCCTCCGGAGTACACGCCTGCGCAAGGCAATATTGCCTTGCGCTGGTGTGTACTCCGGAGGACAGAGAATGAACTTCAATCCAATATTGCGGCCAGCATGCAGCCAGCGGGTAAGGAAAGGGTGAATCAAACACCCAAAAACCCCGCCCATATGACCCAAAACTGGTCCCGCCAAATTCAGGTGACATGTTCTCTTTAAGTATGATATGCCCCTCCTCCACCAAACTGCACCCCATGCCACCCCCAATATTCATTAAACCATTGTTCTAGTCCCCAAAGCTCATTGACATGGAGTTACTGATCAAGCATTGGGTGCCATTCATCAAGACTAGCATTGTTCACACCGGCACAGTTCCACCCATTTTGTTAGAGCTGGGAGAAACTCGGAGTTGCATCAAAATTTGGCAACTTTTCAAAGCTTTTAGGCCAAAATTCTGGCATGAAAGCTTTGATGAATCGGGCTGTATGTTTAATAAATTTGGTGCACCTTAAGATTTCTGTCTAGAAATGTTACCTCACTTTTTACACTACCCCCCTGCTGATGTGAGCTGGACTTTTTTTTAAAAATTGGAAATTATAAATCTGTCCGAATCCTAATGTGCAACCTTAACCACACACTTGTCAAAATTTTCAAGAGTGGTATAACATCAAAAACTTGCCAAAAATTGTGACTCTCTGTGGCAAAGGCCTTGATTCATGTCCCCCTTAGAGCTTCTTTTGGAGTTGCTTTGTACCCAAATATAGCTCATTGGGCCAGCAAGGTAGTTACTACTGTCATTTTGAAGGGCTTGGGTTCGAGGCTCAAATCTGACCAATGACCACATCTTCATGGTGTTTGTACGTTCTGCCTTTCTTTGCATCTCACACGCTAAGGCCTCGATCCATCAAGACCAGTTTTGCTCATGCCGGTCTTGATGATGAAATGTGCTGAAGTCAGGTGCTGAAGAGGCGTACAACTCTTCATGAATCAGAAATGTCGGACGAGTGGCGTACAACTCTGTATGTGCATTGCCACAAATCCAAGTCCATTCCCTACTGGAGTAAGATTTGTGGCATAGCCAATTTGACAAGCGGCATTTGTCACGCCCCACATCTCACACCAGCTCAGCCCAATTTGTTGAGTTGCGCTAAAATTTTGAAACTTTTCAAAACTGTTGCACCAAAATTTTGACTTGAAAGCTTTGATGCATCAGGCCCTAAAGATTTGGCCCTATAGCATCAATGAAAAAAAAAGAATTATTACAGCATTCTTCATCTGAATAGCTCAGTATGGCATTGTTCATAGTAGGGGGGGTGGAAGGGTCGATGAAGACGCTTTGCCTGAAGGTCGTCCCTTGGAATGCAGGAAGTTTTTCCACTAGGGGAACCACACTAAGTATAGGAATATTGCTTGCACTATACATGAATTAGGTAGTTAATAGTGTTGGGATTAGCCCATAGTCTGGGAAGGGTTAGATGAGTTTTTATAAGAAAAGGTTTCTGGGTTAGTAGAGTTCTGGAGGAGTAGAGAGCGGGAAAAGTCAAGTCAAGTGTCAGAGAGAAGAAGCAATACTAGACTAGTCAGTTTCAAAAGGTGCAAAGTGTGGCAGATACCTCAGAGTCAAACAGCTGCTGTCAATTCTAGTTCCCCACAGCACACAGCATGAGTACACGTCAGAAGTTTCGTCTGGATGCTGGAACAGTATTGGGTATGAGGTCCGGATGGGGCATTGAATGCCATACCCCAGGAAGATGTGAGGAAGATGGCGGCAGGGTCGCAGAGAAACGGAAGGATGGCGGTCCTCAGGATAGCTGTTAAGCTGGAGGGAGGGTCCCTAGAGTTAGCAATAACAGTTGGGCTAGGGACAATTCGTGCAGAAAGGAGGCGAAGACTGACATGCCAGGAAACAAAGGAAAAATGGCTAAAATGGGACTCTGTCTTATTCTGTATGCTGCAGCCATGTGAAACCGAATTGAACAGTAAAGTTGAACCTATTAACCCGGACCGAAGGTCTCTTGACTTGTCTGAAGTTACAGCAGCACCAATGGACAGGGAGGTAGAAGGAACTCCTGAAGGAACAGTGAGTAAGGAACCAACTCCTCAACAACCCACACACCTGTCACACTCCTGTTTAGAAGAGGGGTTTCAGGGCACAGTGAACTCAGTTCCGCCCCTGAGCAATCTGGCCTGTAGCCCCTTCACAGAGATCCATAAAGGGACCCTCCACCCAGACACTGAAATGGACTATATATTTGCGGTGTATATTCACTGGAGAAGAGCGAACATACCAGAAAGGCAGATTTGCTTTACTCAGCTGTCAGATTTTATTAAATCGGGATATAATCCTAATCGTAGAGCCCACAACTGCTGTGAAAAGAGGTTTATTATGCTCCGAGGTCTCTTCAGACCTCGGAGCATAATATACGTAGAGCTAGGAAGGGTTAATAAATAACAAAATACATTATGCTCACCTGTCCTAGACTAGGCCCTGAACTATGCCATCTATGTCGCAGCTCCTCCTCAGTCCTCTGAGGCTGGTCTTCTGGTGATTCGTTCCAGTGGCCTCACACAGTTGCACAGGGGGGCAAAGTACTTCAAGGCCACTATATGTGATAAATGTTGAATTACATTTCAGCACCACAGTAAATGGTCACTTGAATCTCATAACGCCTCTGTTCATAAAGTGATATTGCCTGAATTTAAAGTAATCCCCTATTCATGGGATAAGGGATAACTTACTGTTCTATGGGGGTTAGAGAAAGCCCAGTGCAGCAGTCAGCCATTTCCAATAGTCCCATAGACAATGAATAGAGCATAAGACAAGCATGGCCACTACTGCTCAACTCTGCAGAGGTGTCTCTTGATCGCACAGGATTTCAGCAGTCAGACCCAGCAATCAGTAAAGGCCCCGTCTCACATAGCGAGATCGCTAGCGAGATCGCTGCTGAGTCACAAGTTTTGTGACGCAACAGCGACCTCAGTAGCGATCTCGCTATGTGTGACACGTACCAGCGATCAGGCCCCTGCTGTGAGATCGCTGGTCATGTCGGAATGGCCTGGACCTTTTTTTGATCGTTGAGGTCCCGCTGACATCGCTGAATCGGTGTGTGTGACACCGATCCAGCGATGTCTTCACTGGTAACCAGGGTAAACATCGGGTTACTAAGCGCAGGGCCGCGCTTAGTAACCTGATGTTTACCCTGGTTACCAGCGTAAATGTAAAAAAAAAACAAACACTACATACTCACCATCTGATGTCCGTCAGGTCCCTTGCCGTCTGCTTCCTGCTCTGACTGAGATCCGGCCGTACAGTGAGAGCGCAGCACAGCAGTGACGTCACCGCTGCGCTCTGCTCTCACTGTACGGCCGGCACTGTCAGAGCAGGAAGCAGACGGCAAGGGACCTGATGGACATCAGAAGGCGAGTATGTAGTGTTTGGTTTTTTTGGTAACCAGGGTAAACATTGGGTTACTAAGCGCGGCCCTGCGCTTAGTAACCCGATGTTTACCCTGGTTACCCGGGTGCTGCAGGGGGACTTCGGCATCGTTGAAGACAGTTTCAACGATGCCGAAGTCGTTCCCCTGATCGTTGGTCGCTGGAGAGAGCGGTCTGTGTGACAGCTCCCCAGCGACCACACAGCGACTTACCAACGATCACGGCCAGGTCGTATCGCTGGTCGTGATAGTTGGTAAATCGCTATGTGAGACGGGGCCTTAACTTATCCCCTATAACTTATTGCATTGTGTACCACTGCCTGTATAGCTGTGTTCAGTAAAGTTAATCTGCCTCAATACGTTTTGATCAGCGATTGACTTGTTTTGAAAGAAGACCTTTCACTTAGTATAAATACATAATTTTTTATAAAATCTGGTGATAATGCCGCCTTTGTCTTGAATCTGCGGTTGCTTTTCTTTTGGTCCTGCTCCTCTCTGTTTCCAAGATATGCCCCCCTCGTCTCAGTATATCAATCTAATTTTGTTTAGCCAACTAAGAGCGATAAGCAAAAAAGGCACCAACAGAAAAGCATTTAGGATCACGCCCCCTTGGCTAAAAAGACCAGATTTATATGCAGGGAAGAGAGACCCATATCTCAGGAACAGAGAGGCACAGAAATAAGAGAAAAACAACAACGGATTCAGGAGAACAGCGGCATTTCAATCAAGCTAAAAGAAGACATACAGTGTGTACAGAAAGTATTCAGACCCCTTGAAATTTTTCACTCTTTGTTTCATTGCAGCCATTTGGTAAATTAAAAAAAGTTCATTTTTTTCTCATTAATGTACACTCTGCACTCCATCTTGACTGAAAAAAACCCAGAAATCTATACATTTTTGCTAATTTATTAAAAGAGAAAAACTGAAATATCACATGGTCATAAGTATTCAGCCCTTTTGCTCAATATTAAGTAGAAGCCCCTTTTGATCTAGTACAACCATGAGACTTCTTGGGAATGATGCAACAAGTTTTTCACCCCTGGATTTGGGGATCCTCTGCCATTCTTCCTTGCATATCCTCTCCAGTTCCGTCAGGTTGGATGGTGAACGTTGGTGGACGGCCATTTTCAGGTCTCTCCAGAGATGCTCCATTGGGTTTGGGTCAGGGCTCTGGCTGGGCCAGTCAAGAATGGTCACATAGTTGTTCTGAAGCCACTGCTTTGTTATATTAGCTATGTGCTTAGGGTCATTGTTTTGTTGGAAGGTGAACCTTTGGCCAAGTCTGAGGTCCAGAGCACTGTGGAAGAGGTTTTCATCCAGGATATCTCTGCACTTGGCCGCATTCATGTGTCTTTCAATGACAACCAGTCATCCTGTCCCTGCAGCTGAAAAACACCCCGATAACATGATGCTGCCACCACCATGTTTCACTGTTGGGATTGTATTGGGCAGCTGATGAGCAGCGCCTGGTCAACGTGTGCACAGAGCCTTATTGTTACTATGTACTTGCATTATTTTAGTGCCCATGGGTAATACTGGACTGAAATAAACATTTGCAACCAGACTGCTCCATGCCTAAAGATTTAAAGTATTTTTTTGTCTATGTCATAAAATAGGAAGTTACAAAATATAACCTCTGTAAAATCTGTTGATCTATGGAGCAGCAATCCTACGCAAAATCAACAAACCATATATTGCTCAACTTCCCAACTTCTTCTTTATGGTGTTAAAAACAAACCCAGGTCATTTTGTGAAATGTTGCACAGTGCTTCTGCTTTCCCTCCTCCTTTTTTTTTTTTTAGTGATTGCTTTGCTAAACAAACTCTGACTTTACACTCTTTGAGGGTCAGTGACACCCCATAATTTACAGTTTGGAATGCAGACTTCGGGGAAAGGAGGATTGGGTGAAGTATGGTGTCAGGGATATATGTGTTCACATTTCACAGGCTGCATAGAACGGCCCCTTTGGATTGTTGCCTTAGTGATTTTTCTTTTGAAACTAAATAACCATCAGGAGAAAGGAGCGGGATTGATACTGACCCAGCTGTGAGATGTCATTGCCTCTCAATGGACGTTATGTGCTTGGTGTGAGAGGAATGCTGTAATAGTCATCTATGTAACCGCAGTTGCAAAAGCCCCATTTGCATTCATTTGTATATCCGTGGTTTAACTTCTGATTTTTTTTTTTTTTTTTTTTAAATAATGGACATAAGTTCTTTACTTCAGACCTGGAGCTCAACGTTAAACCACAAAACCACTATAAATACCTTACTGTACTATGGTGTTATGTAATCGGAGGCAGGTTACAAGCCCGGATGGTATTACTCATACAGTTGATTTTGTTTGTTTGTTTTTTGTTAGCCCCTTTTTTTGCCGTCAACTCTTTTTGATTGTCATTTTAACTCCGTTTTAGAAAATAGTAAATCTACAGTATTGAAATTCTAATTTGCTAGATTTAATCCATTTTCCCAGAATATTTGATTTGCGGAAAATCAATTGGGCACAAATCAAAAGTACTCAAAAAATGTCTAAGTGTCTTAAAAAAAACCTCTTAAGATATTATTCTATTTTCTCTACATAAAAATCTTCACTGCTGTTCTTCACTATCTGTACAGTTTCTTCAGTTTTTTGGCTTTTCCTCTTTTGAGCTCTATGGCTAAGCTGTGTGCTGTGACGCCCTCTAACTATCCAGATTCCCTACAAGATGGTTGCTGCATTCCCTGCCTCTGCTTTTAAACAGGCTATTATAGCCCTCTTGATTGGCTATGTTATACTATGTAATGTGATAGCTACAAGACATTATGAGAAGAGATGGGCGAACCCGCGAATGTTCAGGTCCGTCAGATTCAGCAGCACTTTATAAAATTTTGGTTCTGGTACCAGAACAGTACTCGAGCTTGATCCAGAACCAAGTGAACAGCTGGCTGTTCCCATGTGATCCTCTGTGTGACAATGTGGGAAACAGTGGCTCTGATGGCGACACAATAGTCTTACTGAAGTCACCACCGGTGACAGCCACTGGGTATTGTGGACTGCTGCGGGTTTCCACACTGTCACAAAGAGGACAGCGTGTGAAACAGCGGCTATGACAAGCGGTGACAAGGTTTCCCCAGGTCAGGTGCCGGTTGATGACTACTACTGTCAACATCGTGTGCCTGGTCTCACTGATAGCAGCAAGAGCAGTCGATGCTGATGAGAGTAGTCATCAGTCATCGCCTGTGCATAGCGGTAGTTTTACTGCTATCCACAGGTGCTGGAGACCAAGAAGATGAAAGTGGACTATATAAAGGGATCTTTTGATTAATGAATTGGTGAACAAGGACTAGTTTGGGGGAGTATTTATTCAAATTAAGTGTTTTTCTGTGTGTTCAGTTTACAGCAGCGGGGCCTCGAGGAGAGCAGTGCGAGACCTGGCAGTGGCTGCTGCTTCAGTCTATGGAGCTGAATGTTCTGGAAGGCGCTCCATAGACGGGATGAAGAAGACTGGGATAATTATGGGACCTTCATTTGAAATACAGTGGACGCTGTGGATTTCTTTTTTTAATAAATGGGGGAAAAAGGGTAAGTGTTGGAAAGTTTTTTTCAAATACAGATTCTATTTTGTGTGTTTTCTTTTTTTAAATTACTGGGTTAGTAAGAGGGGTTTCAGATAGCCACCTCTCCATTACTAATCAGTGGAGCATTACACAACTGGCATCAAAC
Source organism: Ranitomeya variabilis (assembly GCF_051348905.1). Classification (NCBI taxonomy): domain Eukaryota; kingdom Metazoa; phylum Chordata; class Amphibia; order Anura; family Dendrobatidae; genus Ranitomeya; species Ranitomeya variabilis. The sequence continues at coordinate 46,664,869 of NC_135233.1, read as the reverse complement.
CCACAATCATATTATCCCCATTGCCACCACACCAGAGCGAAGATCCAAGGCTAAGTTCCAGAAATGGTGTATCTAATGAGGGCTGATCTTTTTAGGCTGTGAAGGGGCCAATATCCATGGACCTTGTTTTTAAAAAATAAGGGGGTCCCCCATATTTAATAACCAACTAAGGCAAAGCAGACAGCTGGAGGCTGATATTAATACATTAGGAAGGTTCATTGATATTGGCCCCTTTCCAACATAATAAGACCAGCTCACAGCTGTCTACTTTCCCTTGGCTGGTTATTAAAAATATGGGGGAGCCTATATCTTTTTGTTATTTACTATTTATTAATTTTTTAGGATTTTTCATTTATTTATTAGTAATAAATAAATAAATGAAAAAATGAAGTAGGGTCCCTGTTATGACCCCAATGGCGAGGGTCTCAGAGGAACGTGGAAGTCTGCAGAATACAAAAATCCAGCTCATAGGGCAGTGGTAACTGGGTTGACCATATATCTACTCCTAACGCCAACACTAGAAGTAGCCGGGGATCATTCCTACGTTGATTCTAGATGACACGCGCCAGCCGGAGAATCTAGCTACCCCTAGTAGAGGAAAACAAAGACCTTTCTTGCCTCCAGAGAAGGGGACCCCAAAACTGGATAGAAGCCCCCCACAAATAATGACGGTTAGGTAAGAGGAAATGACAAACACAGAAATGAACCAGGTTTAGCACAGAGAGGCCCGCTTACTGATAGCAGAATAAAGAAAGGTAACTTATATGGTCAACAAAAACCCTATCAAAATCCACACTGGAAATTCAAGAACCCCCGAACCGTCTAACGGTCCGGGGGGAGAACACCAGCCCCCTAGAGCTTCCAGCAAAGGTCAGGATATAGATTTGGAACAAGCTGGACAAAAATACAAAACCAAAACAAATAGCAAAAAGCAAAAGGCAGACTTAGCTGATATAACTGGAACCAGGATCAGTAGACAAGAGCACAGCAGACTAGCTCTGATAACTACGTTGCCAGGCATTGAACTGAAGGTCCAGGGAGCTTATATAGCAACACCCCTAACTAACGACCCAGGTGCGGATAAAAGGAATGACAGAAAAACCAGAGTCAAAAAACTAGTAACCACTAGAGGGAGCAAAAAGCAAATTCACAACAGTACCCCCCCCTTAGTGAGGGGTCACCGAACCCTCACCACGACCACCAGGGCGATCAGGATGAGCGGCATGAAAGGCACGAACTAAATCGGCCGCATGAACATCAGAGGCGACCACCCAGGAATTATCCTCCTGACCATAGCCCTTCCACTTGACCAGGTACTGAAGCCTCCGCCTGGAGAGGCGAGAATCCAAGATCTTCTCCACCACGTACTCCAACTCGCCCTCAACCAACACCGGAGCAGGAGGCTCAGCAGAAGGAACTACAGGCACAATGTACCGCCGCAACAAGGACCTATGAAATACATTGTGAATAGCAAACGACACAGGAAGATCCAGACGAAAAGATACAGGATTAAGGATTTCCAATATCTTGTAAGGCCCAATAAAACGAGGTTTAAATTTGGGAGAGGAGACCTTCATAGGAACAAAGCGGGAAGAAAGCCATACCAAATCCCCAACGCGTAGTCGGGGACCCACACCGCGGCGGCGGTTGGCAAAGCGCTGAGCCTTCTCCTGTGACAACTTCAAGTTGTCCACCACATGATTCCAGATCTGCTGCAACCTATCCACCACAGAATCCACCCCAGAACAGTCAGAAGGCTCCACATGACCCGAAGAAAAGCGAGGATGGAAACCAGAGTTGCAGAAAAAAGGCGAAACCAAGGTGGCGGAACTAGCCCGATTATTAAGGGCAAATTCAGCCAACGGCAAGAATGTCACCCAATCGTCCTGATCAGCAGAGACAAAACACCTCAAATAAGCCTCCAAAGTCTGATTGGTTCGCTCCGTCTGTCCATTAGTCTGAGGATGGAAAGCAGACGAAAACGACAAATCAATGCCCATCCTACTACAAAAGGATCGCCAGAACCTGGAAACGAACTGGGATCCTCTGTCTGACACAATATTCTCAGGGATGCCGTGCAAACGAACCACGTTCTGGAAAAACACAGGAACCAGATCGGAAGAGGAAGGCAGCTTAGGCAAAGGAACCAAATGGACCATCTTGGAGAAGCGATCACATATCACCCAGATAACGGACATGCCCTGAGATAGCGGAAGATCAGAAATGAAATCCATGGAGATATGTGTCCAAGGTCTCTTCGGGACAGGCAAGGGCAAGAGCAAACCGCTGGCACGAGAACAGCAAGGCTTAGCTCGAGCACAAGTCCCACAGGACTGCACAAATGACCGCACATCCCTTGACAAGGAAGGCCACCAAAAGGACCTGGCCACCAGATCTCTGGTGCCAAAAATTCCCGGGTGACCTGCCAACACCGAGGAATGAACCTCGGAAATGACTCTGCTGGTCCACTTATCCGGGACAAACAGTCTGTCAGGTGGACAAGACTCAGGCCTATCAGCCTGAAATCTCTGCAACACACGTCGCAGATCCGGAGAAATAGCTGACAAGATAACTCCATCTTTAAGAATACCAACAGGATCAGCGACTCCAGGAGCATCAGGCACAAAGCTCCTAGAAAGAGCATCGGCCTTCACATTCTTTGAACCTGGTAAATACGAGACAACAAAATCAAAGCGGGAGAAAAACAATGACCAGCGGGCCTGTCTCGGATTAAGGCGTTTAGCAGACTCGAGATACATCAGATTTTTGTGATCAGTCAAGACCACCACACGATGCTTAGCACCCTCGAGCCAATGACGCCACTCCTCAAATGCCCATTTCATGGCCAACAACTCCCGATTGCCCACATCATAATTTCGCTCGGCAGGCGAAAATTTCCTAGAGAAAAAGGCACAAGGTTTCATAACAGAGCAACCAGGGCCTCTCTGCGACAAAACGGCCCCTGCCCCAATCTCCGAAGCATCCACCTCAACCTGAAAGGGAAGTGAGACGTCAGGCTGGCACAAAACAGGCGCCGAAGTAAACCGGCGTTTCAACTCCTGGAAAGCCTCCACGGCAGCAGGAGCCCAGTTAGCTACATCGGAGCCCTTCTTGGTCATATCCGTCAAAGGTTTCACAATGCTAGAAAAATTAGCGATAAAACGACGGTAGAAGTTAGCGAAGCCCAAGAACTTCTGAAGACTCTTAACTGACGAGGGCTGAGTCCAATCAAGAATAGCTCGGACCTTGACTGGGTCCATCTCCACAGCAGAAGGGGAAAAAATGAACCCCAAAAAGGGAACCTTCTGTACACCAAAGAGACACTTTGAGCCCTTGACAAACAAAGAATTTTCACGCAAAATTTTAAAGACCAACCTGACCTGCTCCACATGCGAATCCCAATTATCAGAAAAAACCAAAATATCATCCAGATAAACAATCAAAAATTTATCCAGATACTTCCGGAAAATGTCATGCATAAAGGACTGAAAAACTGAAGGCGCATTGGAGAGCCCAAAAGGCATCACCAAGTACTCAAAATGACCTTCGGGCGTATTGAATGCGGTTTTCCATTCATCACCTTGCTTAATGCGCACAAGGTTGTACGCACCACGAAGGTCTATCTTGGTGAACCACTTGGCACCCTTAATCCGGGCAAACAAGTCAGACAACAGCGGTAAAGGATACTGAAATTTGACAGTGATCTTATTTAAAAGCCGATAATCAATACAAGGTCTCAAAGATCCGTCCTTTTTTGCCACAAAAAAGAATCCCGCACCAAGAGGGGAAGAAGACGGACGAATATGTCCTTTCTCCAGAGACTCCTTGATATATGAACGCATAGCGGTATGTTCAGGTACCGACAGATTAAACAGTCTTCCCTTAGGAAATTTACTGCCTGGGATCAAATCTATAGCACAGTCACAGTCCCTATGAGGAGGCAGTGCACTGGACTCAGACTCACTGAAGACATCCTGATAATCAGACAAATACTCCGGAACTTCCGAAGGCGTAGAAGAAGCAATAGACACAGGCAGGGAATCCCCATGAATACCACGACAGCCCCAACTTGAGACTGACATAGCCTTCCAGTCCAGGACTGGATTATGGGTCTGTAACCATGGCAGCCCTAAAACAACCAAATCATGCATTTTATGTAAAACCAGGAAACGTATCACCTCGCGGTGTTCAGGAGTCATGCACATGGTAACCTGTGTCCAATACTGCGGTTTATTTGCTGCCAATGGTGTAGCATCAATACCCCTAAGAGGAATAGGATTTTCTAATGGTTCAAGAGTAAAACCACAGCGCTTAGCAAATGAGAGATCCATGAGACTCAGGGCAGCACCTGAATCTACAAACGCCATGACAGGATAAGATGACAGTGAGCAAATCAAAGTTACAGACAGAATAAATTTAGGTTGCAAATTACCAACGGTGACAGGACTAACAACCTTAGCTATACGTTTAGAGCATGCTGAGATAACATGTGTAGAATCACCACAGTAGTAGCACAAGCCATTCCGGCGTCTATGAATTTTCCGCTCATTTCTAGTCAGGATTCTATCACATTGCATTAAATCAGGTGTCTGTTCAGACAACACAATGAGGGAATTTGCGGTTTTGCGCTCCCGCAACCGCCGGTCAATTTGAATAGCCAGTGCCATAGTATCATTCAGACCTGTGGGAATGGGAAAACCCACCATAACATTCTTAATGGCTTCAGAAAGGCCATTTCTAAAATTAGCGGCCAGTGCACACTCGTTCCAATGTGTCAGCACGGACCATTTCCGAAATTTTTGGCAATACACTTCAGCCTCATCCTGCCCCTGAGACATAGCCAGCAAGGCCTTTTCTGCCTGAATCTCAAGATTGGGTTCCTCATAAAGTAAACCGAGCGCCAGAAAAAACGCATCAAGATCAGCCAATGCCGGATCTCCTGGCGCCAGCGAAAAAGTCCAATCCTGAGGGTCGCCCCGTAAGAACGAAATAACAATTTTTACTTGCTGAGCAGAATCTCCAGATGAACAGGGTCTCAGGGACAAAAACAATTTACAATTATTCACGAAATTCCTAAACTTAAACCTGTCTCCGGAAAACAGTTCAGGAATCGGTATTTTAGGTTCTGACCTAGGATTTCTGATAACATAGTCTTGTATGCCCTGCACACGAGTAGCCAGCTGGTCCACACTTGTAATCAAGGTCTGGACATTCATGTCTGCAGCAAGCATAGCCACTCTGAGGTAAAGGGGAAGAAGAAAAAAAAAAAAAAAAACTCAGAATCTTCTTTCTTATAATCCCTCTTCTGCAATGCATTAAACATTTAATACAGGCCTGGCAAACTGTTATGACCCCAATGGCGAGGGTCTCAGAGGAACGTGGAAGTCTGCAGAATACAAAAATCCAGCTCATAGGGCAGTGGTAACTGGGTTGACCATATATCTACTCCTAACGCCAACACTAGAAGTAGCCGGGGATCATTCCTACGTTGATTCTAGATGACACGCGCCAGCCGGAGAATCTAGCTACCCCTAGTAGAGGAAAACAAAGACCTTTCTTGCCTCCAGAGAAGGGGACCCCAAAACTGGATAGAAGCCCCCCACAAATAATGACGGTTAGGTAAGAGGAAATGACAAACACAGAAATGAACCAGGTTTAGCACAGAGAGGCCCGCTTACTGATAGCAGAATAAAGAAAGGTAACTTATATGGTCAACAAAAACCCTATCAAAATCCACACTGGAAATTCAAGAACCCCCGAACCGTCTAACGGTCCGGGGGGAGAACACCAGCCCCCTAGAGCTTCCAGCAAAGGTCAGGATATAGATTTGGAACAAGCTGGACAAAAATACAAAACCAAAACAAATAGCAAAAAGCAAAAGGCAGACTTAGCTGATATAACTGGAACCAGGATCAGTAGACAAGAGCACAGCAGACTAGCTCTGATAACTACGTTGCCAGGCATTGAACTGAAGGTCCAGGGAGCTTATATAGCAACACCCCTAACTAACGACCCAGGTGCGGATAAAAGGAATGACAGAAAAACCAGAGTCAAAAAACTAGTAACCACTAGAGGGAGCAAAAAGCAAATTCACAACAGGTCCCCTTCATTTTTGATAACCAGACAAGGTAAAGCAGACGACTGGGGGCTGGTATTCTCAGGCTGGGAAGGTTCTTGGATATTTGTCCCTCTACAGCTAAAAAATAGCTTGCAATAGACTCGAAAGGGCCCATCTACTAGATGCTCCAATTCTGTTGCTTTTCCAGGCTTTTACTGCTTTCCCTGGTGCATTGACAAATGGAATAATATTTTGGGGTTAATGTCAGCTGTGTAATGTCTGCTGACATCAAGTCCAGAGGTTAGTAATGGGGTGGCGCCAATCAGACACCTCCATTACTAACCAGTAATTGAATAGTTAAAAATACATAGACACACTGGAAAAAATTACTTTGTTTGAATAAAGACTTCCCCACACTCCCTCGTTTACCCATTTATTAATTAAAAATCAATCCAGGAAGTTTCGATGGAGATCTAAGAGCGTAATGATCCACAACATCCATGAAATCCTATGGAGTCTCGTTCTGAGAAAGTTCTCAGAACGCGACTTCATCGTTCACTCCCGTTCAGTGGCAGGAACAGAAATTCTCCCTCTCATACCTGCTATTGACTGTGAGTAACGCTATTGAGCCTCATTCTGAAAATGATCTGAACAAGGCTCAATAGGGTTACTCACAGTCAGTAACCAGGACTTCTGTTAGAAGTCCACATTTGGAGTCTGTGTCCGGTACGGACCCCGAACTTTAGCGTTCGTGTTCAGCCACCACTAATTATGAGGAAGCTCAATTCACTGGATTTTATATAAATTCGATTAGCATCCAACTAACTACCTTATCTGTATACAATTCCAAAAGGCTCAAACTGTCATGAACCGTGCCCCATGAAACTTAGTGAAATTGACAATCCTGCTAAAATCCTGCTCATTGTGCTATAGTGCCAGGTATTGCTAAATGGGTTGCAAATGGACTTGCCCCGGGTCTCTCGACTCGAGCGTGACAGCTTCATATATTTCTATGAAACTGTCATGCTCGGGATGGGAGACCCATGGCCAGTCCATGCATTGTGGTCTGATCTTTGACCAATTTGTATGGACATCTGAATGCACCCGTAATGTTATATTTTCTTCCCCTTTAGCAATACCTGGCACTATAGCACATTGAGCAGCACTATAATTTTAGCAGGATTGTCAATTTCACTTTACATATTGCAGCAAAAAAAAATCTGTAATCAACCAGATGTTGACTAAAAGTCAACAGAAAAAGTATTAAATGCTCTACAAACAGTGCAAGTTTTCAAGGAATTTTTCCCACTTTGTATAATTTTTTGGGTCACTAATTTTTTTCCAATCGACAGTAAAAGCTTGTACGAAACATGTGAAATTCAAAAGAAAATGCTTTAATAACTGTGATGTGGCATCAGTAAAATATTTTTTACAAATTGCAAACTTACTGGTGAATGTTTTTATTATTTGCATTTTAAAAACAGAGTACTATGTTAGATTTCCTAATAACAAAATTAAATAAATCTACTGCAACAATAAAAGTATAAAAATGTAATAACCGAAAACTGTGAAAAACACCAATAAAAATAAAATAATTGAGAATAAAATACAGCAGAATTTGATTTAAATTTGACCAGGTAAAATAAAAAACAAATCTCCGCCATGGGCAATAGTGCAGGATAGTTTTCCCATAAAAGCACACACATGATTTGGGAGAATCAGGAGTGAGTCAATGACTAATGACACATAATGAAAACAATAATATTGAGTATTAAAGAGAAGGGGCTCTTTAAAACTAAGTCATGACCTTCGGCAAGTCATTTTATCTCCATTTGCCTTAGGCATCAAAACAGAAGTAGTGAGCTGGTATGGGGGAGTGTGTCTGCAGAGTACAGTGGTGTTTGTTATGTTTTAGACTACTCTTAGTTTGATCGAGGGGAGACTTTTAACTGTGTGAACATTGTAGGCTTATCTCCTAAAAACACTAATGGAATGGTGACCTTTCATCTTTAAGCTGGAGTTTAATTTCTGTTACAGTATCAACTTTTCTTCCATTAGGATCAGAAGTCTTGTTTTCCAAATTCTACTTTCTTGAGAATCTACTTTGAGTTGGAAATTGTAGCTAAATTGACCTAAAATAACAAGAAAAGCACCTTTTCATTAAAAATATCTTAGCAATTTGTGTATATAGCTTCTATGTAGACTTATGGATCTTCAAGACTATAGATTGCAAACAAAACCTGTTTGTATTATGATTCTTTAACCATGTGTTACTCCCTTCTTCGAGATATTGCTCTTTTATCCCATCCAACAACAGAAAAAGGGGTATACTTTTCATTAATTTTGCCCCATACCCCTGTTATATTCAGTGCAATCTTTTTAACATTAGCAGTTTGAATCTGTAAGATCATCATGGTAGAAGTTGTAGGCAACAAGAATTTTATATTTTATTTTATGGTGCTAGTTGAACATTTTTCTTGGGCCCATGAGGGCAGTACCAGTATAAAGCATTGACTATGGTCTTGTAGGCACAGGTAGCATCACCATTCTATCCTTTGTCTAGTTTTATAAGTGATTTAGTCATGTACTGCCTTCCTCTCTCTTTAAGTAAAGTAGTGTCAAAATGGCTACCAAAAACCGGGGTAGCCTGCTCCATTTTCCAGAACCCAGGGGCTAACCTGGCCTTCACTCTTTAACCCTTGTACAGCAATCTGGATTTGCATCGGGGTGCCTGCACTGGGCCATAGAGTCAGCTGCTGTTTGGTGGCACAAGCTTGGATGAGTGAGGAGGTCAGGAACAGAATCATAAAACATGTGGATATTCAAATGTCAAGGCGAGGGCAAAGAACGGGAAAATTCAGAACAAAACACAGAAGCCCAGTACAGAGCTATATACCAGGAAAGCAGAACTATTGACTGGCAGTGAAGTCAGAGCTTCAGGGGTTTAAATAGCTGACTGTCCAGCTCAGAACTCTCAGGAATAAGTGATCAAAACATAAACCAAAATGAACCCCATAGCTCTCATATAAACCAGCACCAAAAGTCCCAGGGAAAAAAAACAGGACTCTATCATCAGGCAGGAGAAAGATCAATAAACTATCCAAGGTCGGTGAACAAGATAAATCAGGATGAAGCAACAGATGCAGGTAGCACAGACATTGACTGGCAGAGGATACTGTCTCTCAAGGGTTTATATATTGAACAGCCCCACCCAGTGCTGACAACAGGAAGAAACTAAAAAAAAGATTAACCTGAAAGCTTCTGGAATGGCCAGAGCCACAAGTCCAGGGAGTAAAATAAGATTGACGCTATCAAGCATCACCCACAATAAAGAAAAGGCGCCGCCTAGAGGCTGAAGCAGAATTTGGCAAAGATGTTAAAAGCAGGTATAGAAATAGTACATAATTCCAATATTTTTCCATAAGTAATATAGTCAATGATAGAACTGCTTTCCTGTCGCCTTCTATAAGTGTTGTAGTCACAGATAATTCTGCTTACTTGTCTATTTCAATAAGTAAAATAGTCACAGTGCTACCTGCCTGTATCTTTCAGTAAGTGCCGTAGTCACAGAAAGTACTGCCTTACTTTTTTTTTAATAAGAAATGTAGTCACAAATAGTACTGCATCCTTGTCTCTTCCTATACATGTAATTAGTTTAGATCTCCCCATTTATCTGTTGTGTCTGAAAGGGGCTGAAATGACCTTTAAATGTGTTGGCAAGAATTAAAAAAATTTGACTGCTTTCTATGGATATTCTATGGTTTTGTAGCACAGCCCCCTTTTTTTTTAATGGAACAGAACTGCAATACCACAAAAAACCCATAGAGAGATGTAGTGCTGTTTTTTTGGGAGGAGAATAGCCATACATTTTCTTATTCTGGACAACCCATTTAAAGGGAACCTTTCAGCACGATTTTGCATGCTAAAGAAGAGTCATAGCCATAAGGATGTTATTATACAGATTAAATAGAAACCTCTAGAGAACAAATCCAAATGAAGAAAAGCTGGCAATTCAGCAACAATGTACTATAAAATCACAGCCAGAGCCGACAGGATAGAATAGATGGATTACATACAGTAAATACACATAAAATAGATAGATATATGTTAGGAGTCGAGTTCCCGCCGCTGAACAGGGGGAATCTCGAACCATGTCTGCTGCGGTCTCCCATACTTCTTCAGCCGCAGTGGAGTCTGCTCAGTGGAGACGTCGGTCCCAACGTCTTGCTCAGTCTTACTCTGTGCATAGGGTTACTGCTGCTTTTCCAGCTTCTGCCATTGAAGCCAGTGCTGGGCAGCGGGGAGCAGATGCTTTTCCCCTTCTGAGCATGCCCAGGGCAAGATCTCCCGTTGGAGATCGAGGGTCACATGCTCAGATACTGCAGCAGATCCCACTGGTCCTCCAGGAAGGTCCTGAAGGTGCTCAACTTCTGTGGCAGCCTCCCATTGGTCCTTCTGGGAAGGTCCTGTACATGCTGCAGCAATAAAAGGTTTGCATGACCGCACAGCCATGCGCTAGTGTAAACTTGTAAACGTGTGTGTGTTGATGTGTGAAATTCATTCATTAACTATCCCCTCCCTTGTGTATGACTGCTCACGTAAGGTGGATGATTGCTATCTAGCGCCCGACTTAGCTATCAGCACGTAACACACAAAACAGCGTCTAATTGCTGTGACCGCCAGTGCGGCGCCGTGCACTTTCACAGCGCTTTCCTGACCCAAGCTTGGGTGGTTAGTATCGTCCGCCAGTGCGGCACCGCATGCACTCTCGTGCATCTTTATTATTATTTATTTCACTCTGACACCCCAGTTGCGGTGTCGAGCGCAAGAGGTCTATTTGAACTCAAATCCTGTGTCTTGGGATTGAGTTCTGAGACTCCTTGCTTGCGCTCTTGGTGCGGTACTGCGGCCCTGTGATGCAACAGGGTTCGCTTCCTTCACACAGGGTGAAGTTAACCCGTGTGTGTATCCACATTGTACCACCATACTGTATAGTCCGTCATTACTTGGCAGCAGGTTCCATCTCTGCACGGTGGACCCCGGGCTGGTAACGCACCTTACTCTATCTTTCTTATTATTTGGTGCGTTCCGCTAGCCCTAACAGATATATAGCTGGCAGTGACATATACAATTAGTACAGTGCGTATTCAGCTTACTATACATGTATTTATTAAAATATTAATTTTCTGAAAAAAAATAGCATAGCTCCTGCATAATTTTCTTAACCAGCAGAGGGAAAGCTGACAGCTGGGGGCCAATGTTTCTAGCCTGGGAAGGGGGTAATACCCATGGAGCTTCCCAGGCTATTATTATCATCTCACAACTGTATACTTAGCCTTTACTGGTTAATAAAAAGGGGGACACTAAAAAAATGACATAAGGTCCCCTTATAATTATTAATCAGCAAAGGTTATGCAGACAGCTGTAGCCGACATTAATAGCCGCCTAGGAAGGGGCCATGAAAACTGCCCCCCAGGTTAAAAACATCAGCTCTCAGCTGCCCCAGAAAAGGTGTAATCTATAAGATGTGCCAATTCTGGCACTTAGCCTTCACTCTTCCCACTTGCCCCATAGCGGTGGCAAGTGGGGTGATAGTTGGAAGGGGTTGATGTCACCTTTGTACTGTCAAGTGACATCAAGACCCAACGTTAGTAATCGGGAGGGGTCAATAAGACGGCTCCCATTAATAACTCCATAGTCATATCATATAAAAACACACATACACAGAAAAAAGTCCTTTAATTGAAAGAATGACACAGACTGATTTAACAAATCTTAACCCCTTTGTGACCCACGACATTCTAGTAATGCAGAGGTCACTTTCCTCCCTTTGATGTGGGCTCCGATGGTAATCACACATCTTTCCCAGTACATGTCAGCTGTTTTGAACAGCTGACATGTGCCGGATCAGCCGCAGGTGGAATCGCGATCCACCCCCTGCTATTAACTCGTTAAATGCCGCTGTCAAACTCTGACAGCGGCATTTAACGCGCGCTTCTGGCCATCGGGCTGGAAATCCGCCCACTGGTGACTCCATCACATGATCGAGGGTCACCGATGAGTTGGCATGACAACCATAGGTTTCTTGGAGACCTTTATGGTTGTCAGTGCCGGATTGCTATGAGCGCCACCCGGTGGTCGACGCTCATAACAAGTCAGCAATTCTGTTACATACAGGTAATCTGATCTGATCAGGTTATGGCAGCATCTAGTCTCCCATGGAGAATATTGAAGCATGCCAAAAGAAAAAAAAGTTTTTCAAAATATTAAAAAATAAAAAAATATAAAAGTTTAAATCACCCCCTTTCACCCCATTCAAAATAAAACAGTAAAAAAAATCAAGCATACACATATTTGGTATCGCTGCATTCAGAATCGCCCAATCTAACATTAAAAAAAGGATTAACCTGATCGCTAAACGGCGGCGAGAGAAAAAAGTCAAGACGTCAGAATTATGTTTTTTTGGTTGCCACAACATTCCATTAAAATGCAATAACGGTCGATCAAAAGATCGTATCTGTACCGAAATGGTATCAATGAAAACTTCAGCTCAGCATGCAAAAAATAAGCCCTCAAACAACCCAAGATCACGAAAAATAGAGACGCAATTTTTTTTTTTTTTTTTTAACAAAATTTGAATTTTTTTTCACCACTTAAATAAAAATTTACCTAGACATGTTTGGTGTCTATGAACTCAGAATGACCTGGGGAATCAAAATGGCAGGTCATGTTTAGCATTTGGTGAACATGGTAAAAAAAATCCAAAAAACTGTTGTGGAATTGCATTTTTTTTGCAATTTCACCACTCTTGGAATTTTTTTCCCCATTTTTGAGTACATGATATGGTAAAACCAATGATGTCATTCAAAAGTATAACTCGTACCGCAAAAAACAAGCTCTCACTTGGCCATATTGATGGAAAAATAAAAAAGTTATGGCTTTGGGAAGAAGGGGAGCAAAAAGCAGAAATTGAAAACTAAAATGGGCAGTGTCTCAAAGGGGTTAATTAAACCATACTTACGACCTTGCCCATTCCACCGATGCCATTGTCTTTTGCAAAAGGGTTAAAATGAAAAACAACCATATTCCTCATCTTTCAACACAGAAGATGATAATCCATTTGTCCTGCCACAGGTTTAGCTCTGCTGCATCTAGATAGTTACATAGTAATGTGGCGCTAGGGGTATTTGCCACAAAAATAGTTATTGACACCAAATACAAATATTAAAATAGCAAGACTGCACTACCATCTCCGGCCAGAAGGGGGAGCTCCAGAGACTCCCCTTGATCTATTCTGGTCTGAGAAAAGGATTGGCAGTTGGGTTGAGGAGCTGAAAGTGAGAGGTCGTATAACTGAACTCCTAACAGCCCTATGACGGATTATAGGCCTGTAATACCCATAGTAGGAAAAGAGGAACATTGTGAGAACCGGGTAGCAATAACCTCTACCCAGAATAGGCGCAGAGATGGATACCGGATCAGTGGCTATATTCATTAGATATAATACAGCAACCGGAAGGAAGTGAGGTGATATCAGCTTCACCAGGGTAAGACGCAGCAACAGACACAGAGTTCAGCGGTTCTCCCAGAGGGGGTAAGCCGACAAAAAAAGGACTCGGGTTGTCCGTCTAACCAGAGCACAGAAGAGACAGATTGGGTCGGCAGCCAGTTCACATACAGCAGCAGGGCCATACAGAAACTGCGCATAATAAGAGGTGGAAATCCTGACAGGATCAAAGTAATTCAGAGTTCTCAAACAGAATCCGGTGACAGTATTGGTTGCAAATCCCTTTTTGTTAAAGTAAACTGGTTAAACGTTTCAGCGCCTCAGTCTTTCATTTGGACAATAGCCATCGATCCAGGATCGGGGTCATCACAGCTGAGAGGACCTGCTGCTGATCAAGTAAGTGTCTGTTCCTTCATGATATCCCTTGCACTGTGCATCACCTGAGGCCACAGCACCGGGTCAAGCCACTAGTGACATCCCCCTCAAGAGACGGACCTCATTGATCTGGTGCTGGGTACCTCGGTCTCACGGGCGTTACAACTGGCATCACGAACAGGATTGGGCCAGCCCGTACACCGGGTATTGTGTGCCGTAATTGGAGTCTGAAACTGTGAAAATTTGGATGAAAAATCTTGGAAATTGACTTTGTTAAAGAAAATCCCGTTCCCCATTGAAAACTATTGAAAGTGACTTTTCTCCATTGGTTATAATGGGGTAAAAATGGCCGCCATCCCCTGATGTGATCATCTCATAACCATTAGGCACAAAACTGTTGATCGAGCTACGTCATTACCCAAGCCCCAGTCTAACTGAAAAACTTCAAAATCCACCATCACAGAGCGTGTGGCAGTTAGAGGCAGCAGGGGTCATGTCATTGTCATCCTGCTGCACAGAGGAATGAATCTACATTATCTAGACGGAAGCTGGGACCGGAGGGGTCTGGATTAACTAAGGGGGTACAGTATGTCGCAGCACGGAGACGCCGCAGCACCCGGCGACGCTAATGCAGCTGAAAGACAGAGTGTCGATAGAGAGCCTGGCAGCGCAGCAGTGCAAGGAGTGGCGCCCATCATGCCGGTGTTGATGCCATATACCCCGGGTGGCCCGTGGCTTCCAATGTATGAAGGTGAACCTAATACCCTTGACGGTTTCAGGGAAAAGATGCTGGCTCATTTTGATATGTTCCCCGTGGGTGAAGCTCAGCGTGTTAGTCTCCTGATGATGCAGTTAAGTGGCCACGCTAAGCGAGAAGTCACGGCATGGGCAACTGATCTAAAAGGTACTGTTGAACGCATATTTGCTGGATTAAAAGCTACATTTGAAACCACTACCAGCAGCAAAGCTAAAGTACGATTCTTTAATTGCAAACAAAAAGCTAATGAGGGCGTGGTGAGAGATTTTGCCTTAAACCTGCAGGAAGCCCTTAAATCACTTACACTGGCTGAACCCATTTTTAACACAGGAGCCGATAAACTGCTAAGAGATCAATTTATTGAGGGACTCTACACCCCTTCTCACCGGGGGCATGTGAGCATGCTTATTTTTAAGAACCCTGAATTGACATTTGCCCAATTAAAGGAGAGCGCTATACGTCTCCAGCTGGCAGAGGCACCTCGGGATCAGGATCTCACACAACCCATGGCAGATGCACTTCAGCAACGGGGAATGCCAGTGACATCAGCTGCGTCCGGTGCCAGTGCTAAGTCCCTGGGGCCCATTACTAATGAGGCTCTTCAGCAAAAGCTTGACTCTTTAACTGATGTTGTTGCTTCAATGGCTAAAACCATGCAGGAGATGAGAGAACCCAAGATGGAGTTGGCAAACCGTAGAGAGGATGTTCCATGGATGAGGTCCCGGAGATACCCGACATGGAGAGGATGACCCCGTGACCACTACCAACCGGAGGGACAGCTCATTTGCCGCCATTGCCAGCAGCCAGGCCACTTTGCACGAAATTGTGATTTAAACGGGAATCCCCTGGGAATGCGGGCCGCTTCGCAGGAATGAATTTTCAAGGCCCAACACCCTGGCACGACAGGTACATCGGAGGACGACCCATCATCCCTATCGTGCTGGATGGAATTCCCCTCAACGCTTTGCTGGATACAGGTTCCCAGATTTCATCTATACCATATATCCTTTATAAGAGGTACTGGGCTGAGGTAGATATTGATAAAGGACCCTCTGATTTTGAACTAGATATATGGGCCAGTAATGGTAAGTTGGTACCGAAACTAGGATTCAGGGAGATGACCATATAGATTGGTAAAGCAGAATTGAAGAAACAGGGTATAATTGTCGTTGATGTTGACCGACAGAACTGTGAACCAACTGTATTGATAGGAATGAATGTGTTAGAGAACTGCTTTTCCGAAGTTATTTCTGTCTTACAACAAATTGCTGAAACTGCCCGATCCTGCCAGCAGAGAATTCTCCGGAGGGAAATAAAAGTATTAATGTTAAGGCAACAGATAGAAGTTGCAGGTGGAGAAATCGGCAGTGTGAGTGATCCAACGTCTATTGTAATCCCACCAAAAACAGAAATGCTGGTATGGTGTAGAGCGGCCATTGGTACTAAAGGACGAGACTATCAAGCCTTAATAGAACCATCATACACTGACAGCAGGCCCACTATACTCACGGCACGAGGGGTGGTCGAGGTACACCGGGGACGGGTGCCGGTACGACTTTTGAACTGTGGAGAGGAAGAGGTCACTTTGCCAAGGTACGCTACAGTGGCAAAGTTATATACTGTTGACAACAATGCCATCACAACCATTGAGCCCTTAGAATCGACCTGTCAGGTGGAAAATAACGGCTCAGATGGAGAATCGGAGGATTGGTGCCAACAGCTAGACGTGGGTGTAGATTCAACACCTACCCATCAAAGACAAGGGGTGTATAAATTAGTGACGGAATATGAACAGGTCTTCAGTAAACACCCATTGGACTTCGGATGGATAGAAGGGGTGGAACATACAATCCCCACCGGTGACCATTCCCTGATAAAAGAAAGATATAGACCCATACCGCCCGCTCACTATCAATGCGCGAAGGACATGCTGAGAGAGATGAAACAGGCCGGGGTAATAAGAGATAGTTGTAGCCCTTGGGCGGCCCCTCTGGTGATTGTCAAAAAAAAGGATGGAACCATGAGAATGTGCGTAGACTACCGGCGGATTAATAACATCACCCATAAAGACGCCTATCCCTTGCCTAGGATAGAAAGGTCCTTGACTGCTTTGAAATCTGCTAATTATTTTTCCACCTTAGACTTAACAAGCGGGTATTGGCAAGTCCCTGTGGCTGAGAGAGATAAAGAAAAAACGGCATTCACCACACCAATGGGTCTAAGCGAATTTAATCGCATGCCGTTCGGACTCTGCAACGCATCCGGTACTTTCCAGCGACTGATGGAATGTTGCCTCGGACACAAGAACTTCGAGACCGTCCTCCTGTACCTAGATTATGTGATCTTCTACTCAAAGACTTACGAACAGCACTTAACAGACCTGGCAGAGGTGTTCGAAGCCTTATCCAAGTATGGTATGAAAATCAAACCATCCAAATGTCACCTTCTCAAGCCAAGGGTACAATACTTAGGGCACATCGTGAGTTCGGAGGGAGTAGCACCGGATCACGAGAAAATAACTGCCATAAGGGATTGGCCAAGACCTACCAACGCAAAAGAAGTGAGGCAATTCTTGGGATTAGTGGGTTACTATCGTAGATTTATAAGAGGATTTACCAAATTGGCAGCGCCCTTGCAAGATGCTTTGATAGGGCAGACGAAGAAACCTTCAAACCGAAACCCTCCTTTTCAGTGGAATGACGAAAGAGAAGACTCCTTTGAACAACCAAAGAAGGCCCTAACTGGAGAAGAAGTTCTGGCGTACCCGGATTACCATCAACCTTTCATCCTCTACACCGATGCCAGTAATGTGGGATTGGGAGCGGTGCTGTCACAAAAGCAAGAAGGTCAGGAGAAAGTCATCGCCTTTGCAAGTAGAAAACTCCGGCCTACTGAAAGAAATTCTGAAAATTATAGCTCCTTCAAATTGGAGCTACTGGCAGTAGTTTGGGCTGTGACTGAACATTTCAAACACTATTTGACCGGTGCAGAATTTATTGTCTATACTGACAACAATCCATTGACCCACCTAGACACGGCTAAATTAGGTGCGTTAGAACAGCGATGGATAGCCCAGTTATCTAATTACAACTTCGTGATCAAGTATCGAGCAGGTCGCAAGAATAGAAATGCCGATGCCCTATCCCGGATGCCACACTTGAGAGATGTAGAAGAAGAAATGGGGGAGCTTGAAGAAATTGAACTACCAGCCTTTCATCAGCCCAAGGTAAAACATCGTCAGTCAAATACCTATCAGAAACAACAAGAAGTGAATTTTAATCCGTTAGCACACCATAGATGGGCTGACACCCAAGATAGCAATCCGGCTGTGAAGCTAATGAAGGAACTATTGACTGAGCAAAGTGCATATCCCGATGAGGATGCCCCAGAAGAGACGCATCAACTCTGGAAAGAGAGAGGCAAAATGTTCCTGTATCAAGGGAAACTCTGTAGAAGATACACCAATCTGAAAACACATGAATTGGTTTGGCAGATTATCGTGCCTAAACAAGATGTGAGGATGGTCCTCGAGGCTTACCACAATGGTGCTGGTCACTTTGGTTGGAAAAAGCTAGAAGTACTTCTGAGAGAAAGATTTTATTGGGTCGGGATGAGAAAATCAATCGAACAGTGGTGTAGAAACTGTGGCCCGTGCAACCTCAGAAGGAATGATCAAAAGAGCCAAAGGGCACCACTGCAGCCCATAATCACCAAACAACCACTTGAACTGGTAGCCATGGACCATGTGAAGTTGACACCGAGCCGGTCCGGTTACGTCTATGCCTTGACCATCGTGGATCATTATTCGCGCTTCTTGGTAGTAGTACCTGTAAAAGATCTGACTGCAAAAACAGCTGCCAAAGCGTTCCAAACGTACTTTTGTAGACCCCATGGATATCCGGAACAGGTTCTCACTGACCAGGGTACAGCCTTTGAATCAGAGATCTTCAGAGAATTCTGTAATATGTATGGTTGCAAAAAGATCCGGACGACGGCTGTTGTGAATTCGGTTTGTGGGCTCCCCCGGTGGTCACTGGTGGTACTGGTGTCTTGTGTGCTTTGCTTTCTCAGTTCACCTGTTTCCATCAGGATATGGGAGTATCCTATTTAGCCTTGCTCCTCAGTCATTCTAGTGCCGGCCATCAATGTAACCAGAGTCTTTCTGTTGCATGTACCTGCTCCCAGTCTGCTGATCAGCTAAGTTGGACTATTCAGTCCTTGGTCTATTTTTGTATGTTTTGTCCAGCTTGCAGTTATGTGACTCTCTGCAGCTGGAAGCTCTTGTGGGCTGAAATTACCACTCCGGTGTCATGAGTTGGCACATGAGTTTAAAGTAATTTCAGGATGGTATTTTATAGGGTTTTGTAGCTGACCGTGAAGTCCCCTTTTGTATTTTTCTGCTATCTAGTTAAGTGGGCCTCGCTGTGCTAAATCTGCTTTCATACTACGTGTGTCTTTTCCTCTGAACTCACCGTCATTATATGTGGGGGGCTGCTATCTCCTTTTGGGGTATTTCTCTGGAGGCAAGCCAGGTCTGTGTTTCTTCTACCAGGGGTAGTTAGATCTCCGGCTGGCGCGAGACGTCTAGAGAAAACGCAGGCACGTTCCCCGGCTACTATTAATTGTGTGAATAGGTTTAGCATCGCGGTCAGCTCTAGTTTCCATCACCCGAGAGCTTGTCCGTTTTTCCCTATGCTCCTGATGTTCCCCTGCCATTGGGAACCATAACAGACGGCCTATCATCCGCAAACAAACGGCTTATGTGAGAAGATGAACCATATTGTGATAGACCTACTAAAGACTTTACCTGAAACGGAAAGGCATCAATGGCCAGAGAAATTGTCTGACTTGGTGGATCTGTATAATCATGTCCCGGTGAGCTCTACCAACTGCACCCCAGCTTATCTTATGCGTGCAAGACCCGGCCAGTTACCAATCGATCTAGAAATGGGAATTCTGAAACCAGACGCAGAAGTTCAAGACTCCAATTGGGATGTCGTACGGCAAAAGCAGTATCGCCAAGTGCAAGAGAGTGTGGAAAGAAGCCTCCAGCAAACCAGAGAAAGACATGAGCGAACTTTCAACCAGAATGCTCTAGCAACTCCAATAAGACCGGGTGACCAAGTACTCAAGAGGAATCGTCGAACCAATAAACTGGATAATCAATGGGAAACCGTACCCTACACAGTTTTACCAACAAGAATGGATAATCCTAAAATGTGTCTCATTAGCAAAAACGGAGGTTTAACATCTGTACTAGTGTCAAGAGACAATCTTAAATTATGTCCGGAAACGTTGAAAGAGCCAGAAGTTGTCCAGCCAGAATCAGAAGTTATTCAATCTATACAAGTTCAACCAGTAAAGGAAAAAGAGGAGGAAATGTATCACACCTGTATAGGAGACTTTCCCCAAACCCTACTAACATACCATGGTGCAGTAGTGGTTCCCATGGTGGCCTTTTATCCACCACCGAATCCAATATTAGAAGTCCCAAGACAGGAAGAGGCTGACCCCGTACTACAAGAGGTTCCAGGTCAGGAAGAACAGATTCCTGATCAGAGTGATCCCATTCACGGTGGACTTGCCAACCCCATAGTGGTGGAATTATCTTTAGCAGAGAGGGCAGATACTATATCCGCAGTAGACAGTAGTACACCACATAAAGAGACACCGCTATTACGTAGATCCCAGCGTAGTACCCAGGGTCAATTACCGGCCAGGTATGCGGATTACCAACTATAAGACTATAGTCATTGTTATCGTTCTGTAACGTTTAAGCCCAGTACCTACAGAGACTTACCTGTATGAACTTCTTGCATATTCTTGAACTTTTTATCAGCCCGGAAACACTAAATCAAAGCTCCGGAAAGGCTGCTTTGTGAACTTTGCTTCCTAGTACCTTCAAGGATAGAACTGTATTAATGGACGCTATTTGAAGTGACTTTTTACAGAATTCCATTTTTTTTTTGTTTCTTTGAGTGGTTTTTGTAACTTTTCCTTTTTAAGACTCTGTACATATCAATTGTTATTTCAAAATGTTATCATCCCACAGTCCCGGAGTACTGTTCTTAACTAAGGGGGAATGTGGCGCCCCTAGGGGTATTTGCCACAAAAATAGTTATTGACACCAAATGCAAATATTAAAATAGCAAGACTGCACTACCATCTCCAGCCAGAAGGGGGAGCTCCAGAGACTCCCCTTGATCTATTCTGGTCTGAGAAAAGGATTGGCAGTTGGGTTGAGGAGCTGAAAGTGAGAGGTCGTATAACTGAACTCCTAACAGCCCTATGACGGATTATAGGCCTGTAATACCCATCGTAGGAAAAGAGGAACATTGTGAGAACCAGGTAGCAATAATCTCTACCCAGAATAGGCGCAGAGACGGATACCGGATCCGTGGCTATATTCATTAGATATAATACAGCAACCGGAAGGAAGTGAGGTGATATCAGCTTCACCAGGGTAAGACGCAGCAACAGACACAGAGTTCAGCGGTTCTCCCAGAGGGGGTAAGCTGACAAAAAAAGGACTCGGGTTGTCCGTCGAACCAGAGCACAGAAGAGACAGATTGAGTCGGCAGCCAGTTCACATACAGCAGCAGGGCCATACAGAAACTGCGAATAATAAGAGGTGGAAATCCTGACAGGATCAAAGTAATACAGAGTTCTCAAACAGACTCCGGTGACAGTATTGGTTGCAAATCCCTTTTTGTTAAAGTAAACTGGTTAAACGTTTCAGCGCCTCAGTCCAGGATCGGGGTCATCACAGCTGAGAGGACCTGCTGCTGATCAAGTAAGTGTCTGTTCCTTCATGATATCCCTTGCACTGTGCATCGCCTGAGGCCACAGCACCGGGTCAAGCCACTAGTGACATCCCCCTCAAGAGACGGACCTCATTGATCTGGTGCTGGGTACCTCGGTCTCACGGGCGTCACAGTAACATAGTTATTAAGGTTGAAGGAAGACTTTAAGTCCATCTAGTTCAACCCATAGCCTAACCTAACATGCCCTAACATGTTGATCCAGAGGATAGCGGGCTGCACATGGTTTCATGATGCCACCATACAGTTTGTCATTCAGCAGAGACACTGAGCAGCATCTGCTACCTCTGCCTAGTGTCTTGCAATGAACTGGTAGGACCTGTCTGACTCCACTACGAGTGTAAGAAAGTTCTCACGCTTCCAGTGCCTTCAGAAAGATCCTGGGAGTTGACAGCCAATGAACTCACTTCACCTATCTGATGTTAGCGCGAGCGCCGTGTGAAATTTTCCCACGGCTCTCGTGCTAGCGTCAAATCAGTACCGGAAATGTCAGTGTCCATGTGTGCCCGTATGCCGTATCAGTACCACACGACGGATACCAGAGAAGCAGCAGTACAGTAAGTGCTGTTTCCCGGTGCCGGGTGCTGAAGACGACTTTCATCATTCTCTCCTGCTCTGCCGGCAATCAGCATGAACAGGGGAGAATAATGAGAGTTGTATTCAAGTGAAAACAATGACAGCAGGTGACGGCTTTTGGGACTATAACTCCCATCATCAGACGCCTGCTGCCGCTAATAACAGTGACAGCAGGAGTGAATGATGGGAGTATTCCTCACCCGCGGCCTGCGCTAGAAATAAATACATTAATTAAAAATCCTGCGTGGGTTCCCCTGTATTTTCTATAACCAGCCAGGCAAGATGCACAGCTGGGGGCTGCAACCCTCAGCTGTCAGCTTCAGTAAGGCTGGTTATCAAGAATAGAGCAGTCCCCACACAGTATTTTTTAATTATTTAAATAAATAATAATAAAAATAGGCTTGGGGTTCCCCCCATTTTTGGCAACCAGCTTTGCTAAAGCAGACAGCTGGGGGTTGGTATTCTCAGGCTAGTAAGGGGCCATCGAGATTGACCCCCCAGCCTGTACATATCAGCCCGCAACCATATCCCTCACCTCTCCATCGTTCTGTTCCACGCCGTAATCCATATCTGGAGGATGAATAGTTTTCAACCTGGACAATGTCAATATGTGACCGTCCAGGGTGTGAACCAATGGTAAGTGAGCTGCTGTGAGCGCAGCCTCAGTGATTAATGGTGATGTCACCGAGGTTACCGCCGGTCAATGACGTTGTGTTCCGAGCCAGGCTGAACTGCGGTAACCTCAGCAATATGGGAAAAAGTCAGTGATGAGGTCACCGCAGTTCAATCTCAGTGACTTCACTGCAGATCACAGTGAGAAATTCTCTCGCTGTCGTCTTCTGGCTTGGAGGGGCGGAGATGGTTTACTGGGGACCCTCTCCTCCTTGAAAGGTCCACATGAAACCTCGCCTTGTGCGCTGTTTTGGTGTGACTTCACATTTTTCAGAGCCTTGGATGATGTTTCAATCATAAAATCTCTCCCCATATGCCTCAGCTATGCACAACTACCTCCATATGGACTGGAATTTTAATGCTGGACTTCTATAAGTAACTTGGCAATCAGTGCATCTTAGGAAGGCCTATGAATTGACCAAAACGTTATGATTTCACTGTGGATTACATTCATGGATACTTTATCAACAGTTTTATTATTTGCATTTCCTCTGCTGACTGTGGCATATTTTAAGCCCTTTATATGAGAACCATACAAAATAAGCATGGCTCTTGCACTCTCAGGCATATCTGTCATCTCTTACCGTCTCATGAGGGTGTGGCTGCTGAAACTGATCATGATCACATACCGGTAAAACAAACATAAGTTTTGGTGTGTTATAGAAAGAGGGAATACAGAGAAATATCATTCCATAGGGAAAAAAATGCCTTGATGTCGGCACGCTCACTTATCTTATACATGTTAAAAAACATGACTATAATTATAAAAAAGCCTCCGGACCAACAGGAAGGATTCTGAGTAATAAAAAGTTCAGCAGGAGGTTAAAAGATATTTGGCAAATTGTGATATTATTTTCTAAGTTATGATAAATAAGCTCAATGGCCATACTGGTTGTATCTAATTAATTCAGTCCATTATCCTCCAGCTTGTTATAGGAAAAAAAACATTGTAAATCCAAGAATTCTTATAAATAAAAACCAGGCAAAAATACAAAAGCAAAAATAATGGTGACATTTCAAGGTTTAAGTCTATTTATTAAAATATTTTGCAGTCGTTTTTGCGAATCTTGGCCTTCTCTTCTCTTGCCTGACCGTGCACTGAACTTTCAAGGACCTGGTTGGATAAAATAAAAGTTTATTCGGCTATATCGAGTATATTTTTCTCATAACAAGGGGCGGCTTAAAAATATTTGAGAAGGAAATTGGGTTTTGTGATTAATCCCGTTCATACGGTCTATAAAATGGACAGATGTGAGATCTGTGAATCCCGGACAGTCATGTTTTTCAAACTTTTTGAAGACATTTTTTGGGGGTAAACTTCTCACAATAGTCAGATGTGTGAGTATGTACAAAGACTTGAAGAACATGAATGACCACTTAAAATGTTTTTAAAACCCTGGTATAAAATAATAAAAGAAGTATTACTGATCCACTGCTGCTCCCATTCTGATGCTTCCGGGGTCCTGTATACTATTTGCTCCATTTAGAGAGATGAATCATTGCAGCCAATCATTAGCTGTAGCACTGATGTGTTAGTCAATATTTTTGTCAGCAATTGGCTGTAGTGGTCACATGTTTTTTCAGATTGTGTAAATGTTAGAGACCATCATTGAACACTAGAAGCATTGGACTGAGGGATCGGTAGGGTGAGTATTGCTTCTTTTACCATTTCTCACCTATTCTTAAAAAAAACCTGTTACCAGATGGTAACTTAAAAATCATGATTTTTGTATAAAGTATCCCCAAAGGCCTAAACAGAAGAATTTAGATCCTCTACCCTTACAGCATACCACAGGATTTTTACTAGCTAAAAATTAAGCAGTTCATTTGTCAACTTGTAAGTATATAGTCAAACCCCCATAAATTCTTCAATGTCTAAAACCAACAAAAATTACATCATCGAGTGCAGTACTAGTTGGGTGTCCCCAATTCCAGTAGCACCGGTGCAGTACCCCCTCGTTAATGGCTTCCAGGATAGGAGTTTAATTTCCATATGTCTTAAAGGGGTTGGAGCTTAGTTTGATACAGGCAGAGATCTTTCCAAGGGCCATAAAATTTCTTGAAAAAATTCTAACGGCCTCCAATTGCCACTAGGGGGAACTTACCTCATACATTTTTACATAAATCAATGGAAGCAGTTATAGTTACAGCAGTTTTTAGAGGGGACTTGTTGCTTTGTCTGGTGTCCAGGAGATGTCCCCTATTACAAACAATTACTAAGTATGTTCTGACCCATTTAAATGACCATTTAATGAGCATATACCAAAGTAACTTGTTTCAAGCTCTCATCATACTGCTCTTCTACCTCTTTTTGTGTCGGTGAGCTCTTTTTTGATGTTTAGTGATAGGACTCGCAAACGTGGGGACCCTTGACGTGGGTTGCGTCTTCCATATTTTGGCCATAATATCAACTAATACTTCACATATATTGATATGTGTTTTTTGCACTTTTTTATCCTTGAGGGTGCACTTGCGCACAGATGGCTCTGTAAACTGTGGCCTCTCTTCACACAGGATGCTTTTGGTTAGCACTGGGCAGCCTGTCTGATCTAAGAGTATGGGCATCACTAATAGGCTGTAAGCCAGATGCTCTGCATCACCTGTATGTGAATAATGCCGCATACAATTTAGTATCTTTTGTGCCCTAATATACCAAACAGCCACCCCATCCATGAATTGGTAGGTTGAGAGTGGCTGTTTCATCGGTATTGCTGTACCTGTGTAGCTGCCATCTTTAATCGGGTCCACTGCACCCTGATAGTACATTTGTTTGGAGGCCTGGGCAGGTAAGCACCTCTGCCTTTTTTCTGGTCTTTTTAGCATTGCACTAGAAGTGCTGGTGGCATTATTATTATTTATTATTATAGCACCATTTATTCCATGGCGCTTTACATGTGAGGAGGGGTATACATAATAAAAACAAGTACAGTAATCTTAAACAATACAAGTCATGACTGGTACAGGAGGAGAGAGGACCCTGCCCGCGAGGGCTCACAATCTACAAGGGATGGGTGAGAATACAGTAGGCGAGGGTAGAACTGGTCA
The DNA here is from genome assembly GCF_051348905.1 of Ranitomeya variabilis. NCBI lineage: Eukaryota > Metazoa > Chordata > Amphibia > Anura > Dendrobatidae > Ranitomeya > Ranitomeya variabilis. The sequence continues at coordinate 46,639,058 of NC_135233.1, read as the reverse complement.
TGCAGTGGTTACGTCGATCGGTGATTACTGCAGGTTGTAGGCTTGTCGGAAGAGGTTGGTCTTCATATTTTTTGTATTTATGTGGTGTTGGGGACTTGCCGCAATATTCATCATAAATTAGAGCAGCTGCGCCCTTTTTCTTGTCCTCTGTCAATACCTTATTGACTAGCAGGGTAGGGGGGCGCCAGAGAGCTGCGAGTTCATGACTAAAAGTAAAGTTTTTCTGACAAATTGGCATGAATGAATAATACTAATAATACAAGTAGAAAAGAGCAAATGTTTTCAAATTCGTATTTGCCAGCTTAGCAAAATTTTTCCAGGAAATTTGATTTGCGCTGCATTAGATAGTTGGGAATCAAAGGTCCTCAAAGCCTCCAATTGCAGGTAGTCCACAAGTTACAAAACCGATGTGTTCCTTAGCGTTGTACCTAACCCAGATATTTATGCAAGTTAGAATAGGGCAGAAAAAATGTTGCTTCTAATCACTCCAGCCATACAATTCTCTTCTTTCTGTAGTCTGTTGCACCACCTTCCCAGTCTATTTGCTATACGCCAGGAGTTATAGGACTGGACTGCGAGCAACTTGGCTACTGTAGAATTTATTCGATAGATCACACTAAATGTGACGGATATTTAGCTGGGTGGTACATATACCCTTCGTTTGGGAGGGATTTTTGTTCCAGCTCATTGAGCAATTGTTTGTGAACACATATTACCATTAGCTGTTGTTTAAACAGAGCTCACATAATGGATCTTAGGGCCAAAGAAAGCTCTTGGCAGGCGAAAGCAACTAACATGTTTAAGAAGGGTACAGGTCCTCTACCTACTTCCTCTTCCTACAATCAACAAGAAAATGTGAAAAAATACAAAAATGCAGTGCACAAAAAAATCCAAATTTGGTGGACTAAGACCACCTTAGAAAATTACATCTCACAACAGATTATTCCAAGAGGCTGAAGAATACACCTTTTCCCCACATGACCTGGATGATGAGTCCCTCAAGGAAAGATGGGTTAAGGCAGCAAATGTATGCTCTTTTGAATTTATGAGTATCATCATTGAGAATAATGCCACCACATTAAAAAATATTGAGGTGGAAATTGACTCTCTGCAGAAAATACTACAGCAGGATCTGAATGTAGACCTTTTTCAGGAAATGATTGGCAAGTTGGATAAAGAAATTGAGAAATGGGAAGGAGTCATATCCCAAAACAAACAGAAAAAATATGAGAGGGATCTGGCCGACTTTGAAACCAAAAAATATTCAAATGGCAAACTAACAAAACCTCTATGCGGAGGAATGTGTCCAGGAGCTCGTCTATTGCCTCCAACTCTTCTATGAGTGTGGGTGGGGAAGTGAGTTATAATGGATATAATGGACCCAGAATCCGTCAGTTCACCAAAAAGGGATCCACACAAGGGAACTATAACCGGAAGGGTGATTCTGTCAAGGTAATTAATTTATCAACACATATATTGACAGGCGCTCAAGAAAAGGTTTTGCAAAAGGGTCTAAATTTCTCCCCATCTTCTAATCTAGATACGTTCACAACAATAAAGGACCTCCATTTATTTGCAAGAAAACTTATATTGAAAAAACTGCACCACAGAGAAAATTTAGGGGGGCTGAAAAGGAGGATGGGAAACAAGAAGCCTTGGAGGCACTTGCATCTCTTCTAGAGGAGAACACTTCAAATACAAGTAAGTTTCCGATGAATCTGATTAGTAAATCAAGTAAATTTCCATCGCTAACGCAAGTTCCAGCTATAGACATGTTCACCAAAATGGTTACTAATGATATTGAGGAAATGAAGTCTGGACCCAGGAGAGTTCATATGGATAATCTCACTAGGGAGGAGAGAGTGGCCTTGAGGGAATTAAGGAGTTGGGGTGACGTTGTTTTCAAAATAGCAGATAAAGGAGGCAACGTAGTGATATGGCCTAATCGGATGTATGAGGCCCAAGCAGAAAAACTGCTACTTAACACCAATGAGTACAAATTGCTTAATTACAATCCTATGGTGAAATTCAAGGAGGAACTGATTGATATTCTTACTACTGCTTTTGAAAACAACGTCATCCCAAAAAAGCTCCTAGACACTTATATCAAAATACACCCAAGATTGGCGACTTTCTATTTGGTGCCCAAGGTCCATAAAAACCCAGCAGACCCACCAGACAGACCAATAGTGGCCGCCAATGAGGGATTATGTGAAATAGCCTGTGACATAGTCGAATATTACCTAAAGCCATTGGTGGTACAATTACCCTCGTATATTAAAGATACCACCGCTGCCTTGGGCCACTTGGAAAATATACAACTTACTGATGACATGGTCTTGGTCACGGCCGATGTGGAGGCCTTGTACTCAAGCATTAGACACACAGATGGCCTACAGGCGGTGGAAAAATATCTAACTCAATGTAACATTGAGAGGGATACATCTGAATTCGTCTTGAAACTATTGAAATTCATCTTGACACACAATGCCTTTATGTTTGCGGGGAGGGTCTATCTACAATTGCAGGGTACTGCGATGGGGGCCTCTTTTGCCCCCTCGTACGCCAATTTATTTATGGGCGCCTGGGAGTGGTCCATATTTCAAGAAAGTGACTGGATTCGCTTCATAGATGACATTATGTTCATCTGGGAGGGTCCAGCAGACGAACTTAAGGCTTTGATGGCTAGATTAAATCAAAACAACAGAAACATCAAGCTAACGTACAAGTTTGGACGCAAAATTGATTTTTTGGACCTTTATATTACAGCATCACCAGATGGGCATTTGTCTACTACATTATTTCGTAAGCCCACAGCAACCAACTCATTGCTACATGCATCGTCACTGCACCCCAAATCTACAACTAATAGCATACCGATTGGTCAATACCTTCATATTAAGAGAATTTGCTCCGAGGATGAACAATTCGAAATACAAGCAAAATCACTGAGAAGTAGATTTCAAGATAGAGGGTATAACCGACGAGCTATACAGAGGGGATATTGGAGGGCAAAAAATACTCTGAGGCAACAACTTCTACACAAGAACCAATCAATTCCAGCAAATGTAGAACAGGACAATCAGGTAAGATTTATTACCAACTATAGCAGTGAATGGCATGATCTTCGTGAGGTAATACAAAAACATTGGAAGATCCTATTCACGGATCCCATCCTCAAAAAAATCTTGCCTGAACGACCCTCCCTAGTGGCAAAGAGAGCCCCTAGCTTACGGGATATTTTAGTACATAGCACATATGATCCCAAAAGAACAACTAAAAACAATAAGGTCATTATCAAGGGGGGATTCTTTCCGTGTGGTATATGCAAGGGCTGTGCCAATATGAGAAAAAGCACCACCTTTAAGAATCATGACAACTCCAGGACTTTTGACATTAGGGCACATATTACATGTTCATCCAAGGGCATTATTTATCATGCCGAGTGCCCGTGCGGCAAAGTTTATATTGGGATGACTAGCCGCGAACTTAAAATCAGGGTGCGCGAACACTGTCTAGATATAGACAAGGCAAAAACAGCCACTGACGATACCACACTGAATACCCTCCCTAAACACTTTAAACGGTACCATCAATGTAACTCGAGATTACTCGTAGTTACGGGCATAGATATGCTGGACTTAGGACCTAGGGGTGGAGATATCGGCAAAAGACTGGCCAAAAAAGAATGCCAATGGATATATCGATTGGGAACCTTGGTACCCCAAGGTTTAAACGAGAGTTTTGGTTTTGGTGCATTTCTGTAGGGAATTTAGGAAGTAGGTAGGCAGGGGGTTAACTTATAAGCAATTCCATATTACTGATTTCTTTTCTTTATATATTCAGAATGTTTTAGTCTATGTTGTTCGTTGGCTTTTATTCATTTTATCGTTATATGTCTTACTACAGTCTATCATCCTTACAACTAAGGTTTTTTGAAAAACTACTATCCTCAGTCTTGGGAGTAATAAGGCGAACCATGTCTTTGAAAAGAATGAATACTGAAGAAACCAGCACAACGTAGTGGGACTCTGTGGAAGACCTCTAAATGTATAGTCTGTATCTTGATAATGTATGGCTCTATGTGGGCCAACCATACTATATTTATATTATACTATATTTATATTTGTATTATATGTGATGTGTTTTTATATTTTGATGGGAGACTTTTTGAAGGTAACCCTTCTTTAAATATTAGCGTAATTGTGGTTTATTTATGTATAGTCTTGTTGTTGGCCTTTATATATACACAAGTATCTTTTATATTTGTATGTCTTTATCCATGGCAATATTATTGATCATATGGGGATACATGGGGATATTTAGCTACCTGTGTGTTATTGCTACGACAGGTAGCTATAGATTTGGCACCTTATACATGACATAGTGGCACTTTTATTTACTATAACTTTTCACATCTTATTATGTGGTTTAATTGTAGCTACATATTTTTATTAACACTTAAATCTAATAAGTACAGTGATCACTGTGATAGGGTTAGTTTCATTGTTATCACCACTTACACATATGTTGGATCACAAGATATATGTAGACTATGGTTACCCATATGCACATGGCACCTTATCAAATGTTACACATCTTATATATATATACACTTTGAGTTCGCTCTGTGCTACTCCAGGGTGTGCGCATGGATGGATTGCAGGCCGGAGGGGAGGGCGGCTAATGGTCAATAGGGGAACGGTGCAGCGGAGTCGTAGTTACGTTCGACTCGGTGCTCCTGACCTTGTGACCGCGACCCGACTCCCCATTGGATGCCGGTTTCTGCAGATCTGGGCATGCGCCAGGATACCCTGGAGGGACACAGTTTCGTACGGCGCATTGAATGGGAAGTCCCTTTGTGGTGTTTCCGGGCTCCGTACAGGGGGCGGCACCTATCCGCATGGCGCCGGACGGGAACTTCCTGCATAGCATCCCCGTATTCTATACACTTTTGACAAGAGACTTAGTCTCAGACGCATGCACCGCATAACACCGCCTCGCTCCTACACGGCTGATTGCAGTCTAACATCAAAACTGTCCAATGAACGGTAGGGTTGCCCTGACACGCCTCCAGAAGAAGCTAACGCGAAACGCGCGTCGGGGCAGAGGGACGCTGAGGTACTTGCACAAGGCTGACAGCAAGGTAATATACTTCATCAATTTAATAACATTCAATGTGTGCCATGTATAATGGGAGTTTTGTCTAATGAAACAGTATGGTTATATGTTTTTTCCTACCAAGGGATACTAGTATTATTATTTGTTACATTACATGGACTTTTGAGGCCAAAATGTTACTTATACTAATTTTACTTCCATATATGCAGGCTTCTCTAATTATGATAGATATATGAATATGTTTGCAAGTGTCGAGCCAGTTTTTTTGTAATTACCTAAGGCAGTATAGGCCCTTTTGAGGATTTGCACCTTCTTTGCATGTAGTAACTCATATTTTTATATGTTTTATATTACCATGTTCAATAAAATTGTTAGTTTTACATCAGTACCATAGTGGAGATCAATTTATTCGATAGATCACACTAAATGTGAAGGATACTGTAGAAGTGAGCATTATTTTTTTTTTTATTCAAAACTCAACTCTACAGCCGCCCTGCTGCTGTCCATCTGGTCCTCTTCTCTCTGTCGATGGTCATGCCACATATCCAACCTTTTCACTATAAGCAAGAACGTACAGCTGCATCCAGGTCTCGGGGTTTATTGCACATCATAAGGTCACGATGTCAACGTAGCTGCAAATCTTGAAGATGTAGAACGTGACATCGGAAAGAAGAGGACCAGTTGGCTATGAGTATTATGTTTTTTAAGCAATACTCATCTTGCTGTCTGGTCCTCTTCTTTCTGTCATTGGGTGCACTGTACAGTATCTCCAGCCTCTTTACTATAGGCTAGGACTTCTGACCGCATCCAGGCCAGAGCTTGATGTGTGTCAATACAAAATGGCAGCTGCATTCCCTGCTCCTGCTTTTATACAGGCTACGATAATCTGACCAGATTGGCTGCGCTATATCATGTAGTGTAATAGCCAAAAGGTATTATGGGGCAGCCTGCTTAAGGTCATGTGATCCTTCCACGACTGATGCAATCGTCTGCAATGTGTAAAATGGTGGTTGTCATCGTTGGCGATTCAGGCAAAGCAAATCACAAATTACTGGATTTTGACGGGTTTGACAAATTCCTAATGATTCAAAACAAAAGCAGTTTAAATTAAATCGATTCACTTCAATACATTCAAAGGTTTTTTGCATTGTGATTTTATTGCTTGTTCTAAGTGTTAATTATTTTTTACAGGTGTCTTGTATCTTTGCTAATGATAATCATTTCACAAAACCTTGAATACATCACTCACAGTTTTCCGCTAGTCATGCAAAAGTTAGTGTGGTTTTTCAAATAAGCAATCTGGATTCCAAAACATCTTCGAAGACCTGGAAACACAGATGGAAGTATTTTCATCACAATTTCATAGAATTTAAATTCACATAAATGGTTAGATTTTTGAAGACTAAAGAAATATTAGGTATAGGGAAACATGAATTTGAAATGTCATATACAATAATTCTGATTCAATTTTAATTTGATAGAAAAGGAAAACAATCTTTTGCATATTTTTCTTCATTTAAATGTTTGGTGTATTTTGTGAATTTAATTTTCCGTGCATATTTTTATTTCAGTCTGGCTTTTTTTTCAAATTTCACTTTATATACTGTATCTTGTTCATTTCATGTCATATAATGTAATTTAGAGATGAGTGAATCGCTTCAAGGTGAATCAAATTCACTTTAAGTTTCAAACAAAAATTTAGATTTGCCAAACTCCTATTTTGTTGCGATTGATTTACGTAAAGTCAGCAAAGTTGCAGCCTGCCATCCACATGCTGTTTTGCTGGATTCAAAAAGTCTTGGGTCAAAAAATAAAAATAATAATAATCATCTTTCCTCTACCTTGTCCACTTACAGTATTTTTTGGACCATAAGACGCACTTTATTCCCACCAAATTTGGGGGGGGGGGAAATGTGGGTGTGTCTTATGGTTGGAAGATACTTACAAATCCTGTGGTGGTGTTCCCGGTGGTGGCGGTCCCGGTGGCGGCAGTCCTGATGCAGCTTCCCTTCCCAGGCTGATGCAGCTGTGGTGTGGCGGTGCTCTGTGGTGCAGCACTGGTGGGGCTCTGTGGTGTGGTAGTGGCGGCAGCGGGGCACTGTGCTGCGTGGGGGGCTCTACTGGCATTTTATCAAAGCCCGGAGGCCCCCACAGCTCCGTTGCTGCGATGTGGTGGCCTCAGGAAAATGGCCGCTGGGGGCGGCGCATGCTCAGATTCAGATCAGATTCAGATCATTGCCGAGATCTGTATCTGAGCATGTGCTGCCCCGGCAGCCATTTTCCCGGAGGCCACCACATCGCAGCAACGGAGCTGTGGGAACCTCCGGACTTTGATGAAATGCTGGCGGAGCACCCCGCGCAGTACAGAGCCCCACTGCCACCCCAGCACAGAGCACTGCCGCCCCAGCACAGAGCGCTGCTGCCCCAGCACAGAGCACAGCCCACCACAGAGCACAGCCCCCCACAGAGCACAGCCACCCCACAGAGCACTGCCACCACACAGAGCCACTGCACCAGCCTGGGATGGAATTTCTCAGAGGGCACCGCACCAGCCTGGATCACCAAACAACCCCTGTAACCACTCCTCAACCTGTGCCGATCCCTTCCCTGGTAAGCTGAATTTGGACTGTAAGACCGACCCCCATTTGATGCATTTTTTTCCCTATTTTCCTTCTGAATATTTGGGGTGCGTCTCATGGTCTGGTGCGTCTTATAGTCCAAAACATACGGTATCTTATCTTAACTCGGTCTGATCTGAATAGGCCACCATTGTCCTATCAAGTTTTCAACATCTCCAGTTCTTTCTAGACCTTGAGTGACTTCTTGAAGTGTAACACAATGATGCGGGTTATTGGTGCCTCCGGTATGAACTAGGTCTTGTCGGACTAGGTCACAACACATCACAACAAACGTCAGGCTACAAAGTCAAAAAATTTAAAAGCCTAAGGGGTGCAAAAAGTGCCAAAAACCTGAGAGGACATATGAAGAGAATAAGATTATCGGCTTACGAAGACCAGACTGGAACGATCAAGTGGGGTACCGGGGAATGGTATGTGTTCCTTTTGATTATTTTATTTTCACCCTAGGTTTATTATACCCTGGTATCTGAAGATACCCAAGAAAATAATAAGACACATTCGATTCACATCAAATATTATTATGCAAATCAAAATTCCTCTCCAAATTGAATAAATCTGACAGGCAGATTTGCTCATTACTAATTAATTTTGTATTCATTTTTTAATTTCTATATTTTGTATGTATATTTTTTTAAAGACAATTCACTTTGTTATATATATTTTTTTATTTCATTCAGTCTCATTTTTAGCTTTTTTTTGTTTATTACAATTTTGTCTTTCTTTTTTAATTTTATGCCTATTTTTTATTTCATTGTTTTTATTTCATTCTTCTGTTTTGTTCTTTTTTACGTCTGCGTGATTTTTGTTTGTCCCTTTTGTGAGTACTATGAGTAGTATTATTTCCTTCCCTTTGCCAATCATTGTACAGTTGACTATATTATTATCTTTCACGAGTTTTAAGAACCTCCATTCCACGCCTAAGTTTCTAATCCAATTTAGTGTGATGGTTAGTTGGAATCCCTTAGAGGCCTGTAGTTCACTCATTCTCCCACAGTGCTGAGATTTCCCTTAACCCAGCTGGCAGGAGATTTTAGAAAAAAAAAAATTCTGAATCTCAGGGGGGAAGGATCTAGGACTTGAATGAGGCCTTTTGTCTGAGGCTCTATGAAGCCAGATTAATTATGCATTGCAGAACACAGTTTTAAAGCTCCGAATTAGACTCTCATTGTGCACAGAGGACAGCATAGGTTTAAAAGTAATAGAATTCCCATTTCCATCACAGGGACAGTCATATAATGACTGAAAGAATTCAGAATTAAAGAAAATGTAATTAAACAGTATTTTGCAGTTCGCCCTGCATGGAAGATATCTCTGGTATTCATAAAATGATTCTTTGACATTTTTTCACAAGATCTCTCCATAGGTGGCAGCTCTTTGAAAATTTTCCAGTTCTGTCTCTGTAACCAGGTTACCTTCCCTTGTCCCACTTTACTAAATGGGAAACCTCCTTTTTAACTTCAGAGCGCTAATAAGTGTTACAAAAACCATTGCTCTTTAATCCTCATTATTAGATCTTTTTGTTTCCGGATGCTTCAATAAATATTGATGGGCCCACTAACACATAATTTCCCAGTGAACTGTCTACGTGAAGGTTTAGCATTAAAATGAAGAAAATACAAGATATAGAATTAAGAGATACATGACAATGTGGGATGAAAAGAGACTATTTGTTATGTGAGAAACTGGAGGAGAAGCTTCACAACAACCAACAGATTAAAATTGGAAATCCTTTATTCAAGGTCCATCAAACAAGTGTAGATCCCTATGAGGTATGTAAAATATGACACATTTGTAGGGAATCTGTAACTCCCGAAACGCGTCAGTTTTTACAGCTCTCCTAAATATCTACTAGTGTTAATGGATTTTGGATTAAGGATTTTTCCAATTTTAATCTGGTGGTCATGCCAAGCTTCTCCTCCAGTTTCTCGAATGATTGCTATGCCTCACCATCAGTTTTCGGCATCCACCGACCCATTATTCCCAGATTTCTATCCATATGCACTCACAGTGAGCTCTCACCTTACATTTTCTAGGTATTTTTTTTCATATTTTCTTTTTTTTATTTACTAAAATAACCCGGCTCTTGGTTTAATGTTGGTGTAATTCTAGGAGTTAATCAGATAGGAAGGAAAACTATAAATATGCTTATAATTCTTATTTTTTTTAATGAGAAATATGTTATTTTGGGGGGACTGAATGTATTTATTTAAAATTGAGAGGGGTTATGTTATTAAAGCTTATTAATTATGTCATAGTTGACAGTAGTCCTAAATGTGCTTTATTGTCTCAAATTTTTTTGGCAAATTCGAGCATGTCCTGAACTGAAAGGAGGTGTAGAGTTACGTACTTAAAGGGGTTGTCCACTACTCGGACAACCCCTTCTCAAGCCATATATTTCCACCTTGTAAAATAATTACATCTATATACACTTTCGGTGTAACAGGCCATAGTATACCCCAATTCCACACTATACCTGGGCTTAAATTGGCCTAAGCTTGATTATGTCCGATTATATTATGGCCTTGGACAATTTAGACTCTGGGGTGTAAACTGGCCTAGGCCATTTTATACCACCTCATTTCAGATTATACCCAACTTGATATCAGCAGTGTTGAGTGATATACATTAGAATTACTTAATTTTTCAGCATCTTATTGGGGGTTCAGGTTTGTCAGGTAAGTTATGTTAAAATATAACTGACTTAAATCTTAAAGTTCTAAACAGATAGACTTATATTACTTGAACCAGAAAAACTTCAATCGGTAAAAATATTAGACTTCAACAAAGATATCATGGGGTAAAGAATCCTGCCGCACTTCTCAGTAGTTACACTATACAAGGAGCTGTGTGTCTGCATATGGTAGAAAGAGATCAGTACACTTTTCAACCAATCAGAGACAGGGTGAGAAAACAAACCAGTGAAGTGATAAGATCCAGTTACAATTGCATTCTAAAGTAAAATCACTTATTTTAATGGAAAACTGTGTAATCTCAGATATAATGACTATTGTCCGTTACAAGTCACATTGTCTTGTAAGATCAATCTTCATCATGTGATTAACAACACAAGCACCTTCCCACTATGTGTAAGTCAGTTTTAAGTAATTAAAATGGCCTTTAAATTCTATCTCATTTGCAAAGGATCATAAAATAGAGGGTTATATTGTAGCCTGGAGAGGTATAGGTTGGTGTAGACTATTTCACACTCCCGGGGTATAGTTGGGCTAGGACAGTTTATCTCCTGGGGTACGCTCACTTGGACTCTCAGTCTATGCCTGCTGTCAATGTATTCAGTGCTATTCTGAGTCCTTCTGACTACCTTGCTCCCAGTCTCTTCAAGAGAAGCTAAGTTTCCGTTTTGTTCATTTTTTGATCATCAGTGTTCTATATGTTTCTTGTCCAGCTTGCAAATATGTGATTTCCCAGCTTGCTGGTAGCTCTGGGGGGCTGAGTTTCTCCCCCCACACCGTTAGTTGGTGTGGGGGTTCTTGATTTCTCAGCGTGGATATTTTGGTAGGGTTTTTTACTGACCGCACAGTTCGCTATCTGTCTTCTGCTATCTAGTATTAGCGGGCCTCATTTGCTGAATGTGTTTTCATTCCTACGTGTGTCTTTTCTCCTTACCTCACCGTTATTATTTGTTGGGGGCTTCCTATATCTTTGGGGTTATTTCTCTTGAGGCAAGTGAGGTCTTGCTTTCTCTTTAGGGGTAGTCAGTTTCTCAGGCTGCATCGAGACATCCAGGATTTTAGGCACGTTCACCGGCTACCTTTAGTGTGTTTGGATAGGATCAGGTTTTGCGGTCAGTCCTGTTACCACCTCCCTAGAGCTCGTGTCTATGTTTAGTTACTTAGCTAGTATTTCCTGTGATCCCCAGCCACTGGGATCATAACACCAAACTATACCTGGGTTTAATCTAGACAGGTGTTAATTTGGCCTGTTACACCAGTGCCAGAGCTGCTTCTTCCATGGATAGAGCGACATTTGTACATTGTCACATGATCCCGGAGGGCAAATAGAGGTGGCTTCACACTCCCGGCCTTCAAATGAATGACATACATCTAGAGGAAGTGAGAGAGCAACAGCTAGAAGACCATTGAATTGGCGCCAGCACTGTAGGTAAGTACAAGTGTTATCATAGAGGTTGAGAAGAGGTTGTCCAAGTAGCCAGTAAAGTAAAGCTGTGTTTAAATCTTCATTCTTCATATTCATTGTTCTGTTCGGTCATTCCATAATGATTTTAGAGCGGGATCTGTCTGTTTCGGCACCCGACAGACTGAATTGACTAGAGTGAGGTTTATCCAGCTTTCATCAGGTTTCTATCGACTTATCTTTTATAGGAGTGCAATTAAACATGCTGTGAGTCATTTTTTATATTTTGCTCTTTCTCTGATTAATCAAATAGTTTCCATTGGTATAAAAATAATCATTGATGACTGGACAAATCGATGATGTTCTGCGAACTTCATGGTGCTTTAATGGGGTAGGAACCATGGTATTAATGATAATGATGTTCATCCTCATTCAGTTTTTGTCAGTCCATGTGAACGATCCAGTAAATGAGCAGCAATTGACTTGTACACACAAGTCGATCGGCCAGTGTCAGTCAGTGTAAATTTGCTACAAATCTTTAACCAATTAATAAACATTAATTAGATTAGGCATTAACAGACAGCCAATTACACTAGACATTAAAGTGGTTTCTTCTTGGCAAGATACATCTTATGTTCCGCTAGCTACTATATTCTGTTCCTGATGAGCCAACATTGGAATTTGTCCACTACAACAATTGGAAAAATTAAAAACTAAAGGTATATAATTAGGTAGTTTTTAACACCCACAGGATAAGTGATAAACGATTATTTTTACTTTGAAAAGTTAATTTCAAAACATGAATTCATGATGGCTGATATTTGGGAACAAATGCTCCTTGGTGCACTCATTTCTGTATTGGACTTATTAAAAAAGCTGCTAATCATCTGATAAATTTGAAAAATGCTCCTTCATTGGGTGAAATGATTTTAAACTTAAAAATCATCATTCTCGGCAGCACAGCGCCCATTGTGAACTAGACGTGCTGCCATTCTGTGTGCATGGAAGTGTGGTCGGCCTGTATAAATAAGCTATTAAACGACTGCTGAGCAGCAGGTTGACTATTGTAAATCACCCTATATGCACATAACATCTTTTCTAGGTGGGGAACCCAACAAGATTTTCATGCGAAAAGCATCTTTTTAGCATTTCTTTTGACATTTCCTTTCCTTTTTCTTTGAGTTTGATGACAGGTGCTGTTTGTTTTTTAGTGTCTATTCTAGTATTTTTGTGGCGTCTTTTTTTTTGCCATTTTCCAGAAGTTTTTTATAACACCATTCAACAATTAAGTAACCAATTGTCATTTTTCAAGCAAAAAAAGCTAGCAAAATGTACAAAAAGATGCTAAATCATTTTAAGGGTTTCATGGACTTCCCATTGACTTGTATTAAAAGTATGAAGAGTCATCCAAGCGGAAAAAACCTGAAGCATAGTCAGCTCAACCAGGATACCAGAAGTGGTTAAAAGTCGCTCCAAAGTCTGAACATATTCCTTTCAACGTTTTCTTGGTGCATTTTCAGGTGGGTTTTGGAGCGGACCACCTGAAAAAAGAAAACATTGTGTGAACATACCTTGTGATTGTAAGAGTTGAACCATGGTGGTTCTCTTAGTATGTGAGGTATGTTGACTGTGATGGCTAGATTATTTCTGTTCCATAAACTTTGAATAGAGTAGTCGTAACATCTCCATTCTTTAAACGGAGATCATAGGTTCCAGTTCTCATAAGAGGGTGAGGTCCCAGGGGTCATATTCCAAGTCATCATACATTTATTGTTGATCTTGTGCATTGGTGATAATTAGTGATGAGTGAGTGTACTCGTTGCTCGGGTTTTCCTGAGCACACTCGGGTGATCTCCTTGAGTATTTGTTAGTGTTCGGAGATTTAGTTTTTATCGCCGCAGATGAATGATTTACAGCTACTACCCAGCCTGAGTACATGTGGGGGTTGCCTGGTTGCTAGGGAATCCCCACATGTAATCAAGCTGGCTAGTAGCTGTAAATCATTCAGCTGCTGCAATGAAAACTAAATCTCCGAGCAGTCATAAATACTCCGAGACCACCCGAGCGTGCTCGGGACAACCCGAGCAACGAGTACACTCGCTCATCACTAGTGATAATTGCTTTTTTTAATGGGCCTTTAACTCAGTCACCTATATGCTTCTGTGACATGTTAGTATAATGGGCTGCACAGAGGCTTGGACTGTCCCAGAGGGTAACAGTTGAATTCTCAAGTGAGCCACATTGCAGAAGTGATCCACAACCCCTTTATATCAGCAGTGGTTGGCACAGTACACTTGGTTCACAATGTACAGAGAAAGGCATTGATTTAATAAACTACCCAGTTTATTATTATATAGATGCAAATTTGTGAATGAGGGTAATGTTATATTTTCAGATAGCTGAACAGTGGACTTGCAAAATCAATGTTACTTGTGGGCCCTTGCCACCCCTGTCCAACACTGACTGTACACTATTTACATTGAGAGGTATCAATTTTTAAAACTATAGCTAATTTATATTCCCTCTGCTACATCTGTGACGATTAGCAATGATTGTTTTAGCATTTATATAGGGATTTAAAATCCCTATATAAATGGATAACCTCGCGCCCGCGCCCTGCACTTGCGCTATTATCCGTATCTTCTCCTCCCTTCTCAGGGCATCATCTTCATCCTTCTTCTGTGCAGGCACCGGCCAGTCACTGCTACTGCGCAATGACTCTCCAGAGAGTGTGCACAAGAAAGATGAAGACACTGCCCATAGAAGGGTGGAGAAGATACGGATAATAGTGCAGGTGCAGGATGCAGGCGCGAGATTATGCTCCACAGCTGCACGTCACAGGGCAATGTGACATGTATAAGAAGGGGGTGCTATGATATGAAAGCAGGAGGCAGAGATTTCTTCTGGGCCCCGCATGCCTTGGAGCTTGGAAGAAATCAATAAAATAAAAGATAAAAACTCAATTTCTCAACAACTAGACTGCAGCTATGAGGCATACAGGTAAGACTGGTTTAACCATTCTATTACCTGTATGCCCATAGTAATAGCTTAAAAGCATTCCAGGGAGTGACAGATTCCCTTTAACATTCTGAAAATATATGGACCAAACAATGCCAATGTCGAATACATTTCCTCTTGCGATCCATTGCTGTCATTAGAAAAACCATTCTGACTGTTCACTCTTGCGAACATGAATTACCATATTGATTTTTTTTCAACTTCTTTTTAAGGAAGTTTCCTTTTTTATCTTCTTTAATCAAGTCTATTGGGGAAAAGAAACTATTTGGTTCAGTGAAAAACATCTAAAGGGGGCTTAAAACTTAAACCCGATCTTAACTTTATGGTTTTGGTCCTTTTGTGTTTTTTTAATCTTATGCTTCAATTCACCTAATTTCATTTTCAATGGCACTGCAGGATCACAACTCCCATTAAAACAGTGTAACCGCAATTTATTTTCTTATTTTAAGGGCAATGAAAAAATCAGAGCGCAACGTTAAAACTTGTCCAATGATGCCCAGGAAAGCAGGGAGTTATGAAGAGAGGCTAAAATCATCACAAAGATGTGCAACAATACTAACGTAGGACAAAACAAAAAAAAAATTAACTAATATTGTGGGGAAAAAACAACACTTTAAAGACCATTATATTGGCTAATTGGACCATATTAGAGTATTTTACTTGTTCCGATCTGTACCATTTAGTCGTAATCAATAACATATAGCACCAAGGAAATAATAATAATATTTTTTATTTCTAGATTGACAACATGTTCTGCAGTACATTACACTTTAGGAAAAGACATATGACACCCTAGAGGGATGTTCACACTACATCATGGCTTCCATTTGTTAAATTACAATTCGACCGGCATGAAGGATCCAAATACTGCAGATACTGATAAGTTCTGACAGACGCCATTAACATATCGGAGGCCATCATATTCCATTGGAGGTTCTGGTATTTTTGACAATTAGATTTTTCTACACCAGTTAGAGCTGTTTCAGTATTATCGATGGCGCTAGTTTGTTGAGTAGCAATTTCTCTGTCCATTCAAAGCTTCTTTCCTTGGTCAATGGACTAATTGGACCATGAATTCATCAGTCAATCAGGCCTCCTAATACCCTATATAAATGTTCTTTTTGCTATTCCCAATTATATCTTATTCTATGTGATACTATCTAGTTCTCTAATTTGGGCCAATAATATTGCTTCTTCTGGATCAGCCCTTGGATGTCCACTTTGTTTTGACCTTGCACTTCATTACCATTTGCTTGCCTAAATGCTCTTCCTACTACTCTTAGATTCTGGCCTTTTGTTTTTTTGGTTCAGATTCTGTCTTTGCCTAGTGATTCTCTGATTCTGACCTTAGCTTGTTTGGTCAATCTCCCATCTTGCCCCACCAGTCAGTGACTACTCTGTGGACTTGACTTGAGAACAACGATATCCAGACGCCTATACAGGGTTTAAGACCAAATACCAGGGAGTGGTTTAAACTCTGTCTAAAAGAGTGGATTTCACAAAGCCTGGCTATTAAATCCCAATTTGAGCTGACGTTATCATTACATGTATGCTATGCATATATATATATGCATTCAGGTGAAAAAATGGCATTCAGGTGAAAAAATGTCCACTGTGTAGTAATCTAGCAGTTCCATGTAAAAGAAGAGGTGAACAGGTTCTCAACATCTTATAATAAGAGAATTAGACCAAATATGGCTTAGCTCCATTTTTCCAATGGCTCCATGACAAAAGCATGGTCTGCTTCAAAGGTACGTACTATTATGGGCCAATTCACCACTTGCTTGCTAAAAATGCAGCTTTTTCTTCTTTGGAGTAGAGAGTCATGGACAAGTTAAAACTACCCGGTAGTAGGGCCATGAGACTATCCAGGGCTGAGCCCAATTTTCCATGTGTCCTATAGCAGATACATGGTCTGCTTCTACAGTAAGTACTATCATGACCTAATTCCCCATCTCCTTGCTTACTAAAATTTCAGCTCCTTTAGAGAAGAAAGTTTCCCATTTGTCAGCACAACCTAGTAAGGGGGATAGCACTGACAATGGCTGGGTCCAAGTCTCCGGGGGTACCATTGCAGATACATGATTAGCTTCTATGATACTGTATGTACTGTTACATAACTGTCCTGGATATGGGCTTTGCACCTTGATTCGCTAAACTTTGCTGTGCTCTATGTCGGGTTTTGTAAGAGTCTCGGCCTTCTCCCACATGATCATCTGCCTTGGCCTTATAATATCCACCACACAAGGTGAGCAGATTTATGGTTAGCTTTTATTATCATTGGACACTTCACTTTCTTGCTTGTTAACAATTCAGCTTCTTTGGAGACTTGAGTCCCCCTACAGGTTCACACTACAAAGTCCACTGGCATGTCAGGCATGTTGTTCTCCACAAGGAGAGACGTTACCCGTTAAATCCCAGTCAGATGCCTCTCATACAGCTAAATCAGTCCTCTTACTTTGCACTGAGGAGGGGTAACACATGTACAAATAGAGATTCTGGTTTGGCTTTTTTACTAATATAAGAGATGGACACGGCACTCAAGGCTCCTTGGTGGTGCACAAGTAGGGTTTCCAGCCCGTCAGTAAATAACAAATCACTTGGCACTCAAAGGTTCTTTTGCAAGATGAAAGTGAATATTTTGTTTATTTGTGCATCCAGCTCAAATATTTTTTAAATGTTTTCGGTCACAAGACCTTCATCAGAAACATCTCTTATGAAACTGGAAGCAAGACAGCGGCGATGCATAAGCCCAAGGGGCCTGCGCACAAATGTAATCGGGCAAATACACCTCGGGGGTCCTGGAGGGTATTCTAGAGGTAAGGCGCACGGAGAAGGTGAAAATTCGCTAAGGGAACTGGCGCTGATAAATCCAGGTCCGGGACGCTGAGGTGCTGGTTACCCGGTGTTGCCAGAAGCCGCTTGGCTTTTTTACTAAGTCATGTGCTAGGCTCGTTAAATGCTCGATGTTGACTTTCAGGATTGCTACTTCCAATAGTTGGCTTTAGAATTCACGTCCTTTTCCTCTCTGAATTGGCAATTTGCACACCATAAATTAGTGATGGGGAAAGTACCTAACATGGCTGAGGCCCATCTCTACAAGATTTCCATAGCAGATAAATGGTCTACTTCTACGGCAAGTATGCCTAAGTCTTTGTTTATACCTACCAAACACCGCTTTATCCAGAATTTCTCTTGAGCAATAGACATAACCCCAGTCTTTTCCTTTTGCTAGTGCTACAAAAAAACTGTTTATGTAAAATGTCATAACTCACTGAGATAATAAGACCCAGCACATTGCAGAATTTGCTAACGCCAAGTCATCTCGCGGTGCGATTATAAATGATGTTTGTCCGGTAGATTTAACAGTCATTTGATCCCACATTGCACTTTATCATGTCTCTTCTACTTGTCACCTCTCCGTGTGCCTGCACTTAGCCGTTACAATCTATCTTAGGGAAGTGTCGCACACACACTGTGTGGTTTTCAAGGTTTAACGGACACAGCTGTTAACTGTGCTAAGAACCCGAATGTTCTCAGCAACGTTCAAGAAATCCCTCAAGTTTTAAAAGTCTGAAGCAATAATCAGACATAACAATAAAATGTTAGTCATGCATGTGTTTTTCCCAGCTTCATATCACATTTCAGAATACACATAGCACATGTTCCTATATTTACAGCACAGAGTATATCCAAGGAATGTTTGGCCCTTGGGCTGCAACTTTGAATAATGAAAGTGTTCCTTTACATTGAATTTTTCACAGTAACGACTAGGTAAGGAAAGTCCCAAGGAGAAGAAAAGTAGATAAAAAGTTATTTAAAATGTATTTATTTATTGTGTGTTTTTTATATAGCACCATCATATTCCACAGCACTTTACAGACATTATTGGCACTGTCCCCATTGGTTCACAAGTTCCCTATCGGTATGTCTTTGGGAGGACACTGGAGAACCCAGATGAAACCCATGCAAACATGGGGAGAACATACAAACTCCTTTAGATGTTGTACTTGGTGGGATTTGCACCCAAGAACCCAGCACTGCAAAGTAACTTACCACAATGTCCTAAATGCTGAGCCACCGTAAGGTAAAAGTGAAGCTTCCGGAACCCAATGCAAAGTCTATACAAAAGACCGCCATCTTCGATGTGTCATTTACCATGCTGGTGTTTTCTTCAACTGTTACCTTGGAAGTTCTTACAACAGGTGCAGACACTCACTGTGTAGGACCTGTGTCTGGACCTCCACTTTCATCAGCCCCGCCAGGCTTTCAGGGTTAGCATTTTTTTTTCTCGACAGCTTCTCAAAAAATCAAGGACAGACAACTTTTTTTTTATGAACAAATTAGAAAACCATAATAAATCATTGAGATTGTAAATGGTACATGTCTGTAGACTGTACATCTTATATGAAGTTATTACCTGCACCTTTCTACCTTCAAAAACGTGAAGAATAGTAGAGTGTGATTGGTTCCAGGCGCTGCCACTAACAAAGGTGATTCCAGGGGGTGAGTATAAAAAACTTCAAATTTATTGCAATGAGTTTTGGAGGTTGAGGAAAGAGCAGAACCTAATCCAAAACGCATTACAATAAGTTGGATTGGATTTACCACACTCCTTTCCCATTATTTCTCCATGTCCTCTATCCAATTAGTGTGCGTAAAGCTGCCAAGGCAACAGCCATGTTTTGGATCATACATTACTCTCTGTATATAACTTATTCAGGTGAGCAACCAACTCGCCATCTCTCATCCACGTGCCCACGGTGTTACACAGGGAGCACCTCTTGTCCTTTATCTTTCTAGCTTCAAAAAAATCATGGACACATGATTTTTTTATGCACATCGGAAAAAGTGCTATATTATTACGGACTGTCCGGGAACTTCTGGACAACTGGCAACCCTGCTGCCTATGAAGACACACAGACATTTACATGCATAGTCACATTACGCATATATATATAACATGCACATGGTATGCATTACACATGCATTAACAATTTAACACATTATACACACATGCATATACACATAGTACACACATGCATATATATAGTACCACAAACACATGCATATACATAATGACATTTTTGTGTTGAACTTTTTCAGACAGCCAGATGATTTTTTTTGTTCAATCATTGGTTACACAACCTTATTATTTTTTTAATATTCATAATAAGGTTCACTATAATTTATTTTGTTTTCTTTTACAAGATGAGCTGTAGGTTTTTTATGTGCCTTTTCACCAAACTTACCCGTGCCTCTCATAAAATTAGAATATCATCAAAAAGTTAATTTATTTCAGTTCTTCAATACAAAAAGTGCAACTCATATATTATATAGAGTCATTACAAACAGAGTGATCAATTTCGCGTGTTTATTTCTGTTAATGTTGATGATTATGGTTTACAGCCAATGAAAACCCCAAATTTATTATCTCATGTGATGCACTGGCTAGGGGGAGCTGTATGTTCTCCTCAGAATACGCACGGAGACATATTGAGGCCATGGGAATGCATGGCAGTCACAGGCATAACTGTGATGATGAGACAACGTCCGTCATTATTGTAAATGGCCGGTATGTGTCGCAGAGGAGATACTTTGCACTGTAAGCCTGAAGTAATGTTGTTCTGGGACCTGTAGCTCCACAAGTGTTTGTTTACTTAAAGGGAGGCTTACAGGGTTAGTTGGAGAGCTGGATGGGTCTGACTAACCACACACACACCTCTCACCTTTGGGAGTTGTTACAAATATATAATGTGACTATGGTGTGGTCACATGATCTCTCTCTGCTTGGCAGATCCTGTGTGTGGACCGGATTCCCGGGAAACACATGGTGGAGACGTGCCTGCAGAGACCATGATGGCTATCTGGGTTGGGGGAAGCTACTGTTCTTCGCTGGGTCTAGAACTGACTGATGTGTGCCTGCCAGGCAAGTCGGTGATCCCCATAAGGCAGCTTTTCCGGAGGTCAGGACCCATGTGCCAACTGGTGAAAACCTGCAATGATGTCAAGCAGGTAATCCAGACTGTGTATGTTTGGCTCCAGAGTGAGCCTGAATATTGGACTCTACCGTGTATGGTCACAGTCCTGATGGAGCAGAGCCATGTTATGAACACTCTTCTTTGTTTTCCCGGATCTGAAGGCTGTTAATTTGTGTTTGTGCCGCTGGGGTTTAAGGAGCATTAAACCCAATTGAACTTTTAAAGGAAATACGGTCTTGCTGTGTGTGTTATATCGCTGCCAAGCGAGTGTTCCCCAACCCGTTAGTAATCGCTGCATCACACTCAGTAAATTAGAATACTTTATAACTCCAGCTTGAAAAATGATTTTAAAATCCAAATTGGCCTACTGAAATGTATGTTCAGTAAATGCACTCAATACTTGATTGGGGCTCCTTTTGCATCATTTACTGCATCATCATTTTCCTCTTGACAATACCCCATAGATTCTCTATGAGGTTAAGGTCAGGCAAGTTTGCTGGCCAATCAAGCACAGTGATACTGTTGTTCTTACACCAGGTATTGGTACTTTTGGCAGTGTGGACAGGTGCCAAGTCCTACTGGAGAATGAAATTTCTATCTCCAAAAAGCTTGTCGGCAAAGGGAAGCATGAGGTGCTCTAAAGTTTCCTGGTAGACTGTTGCGGACTTTGGTCTTGATAAAACACAGTGGATCTATACCAGCAGATGACATGGCTCCCAAACCATCACTGATTGTGGAAACTTCACACTAGACCTCAAGCAGCTTGGATTGTGGCCTCTCCACTTTTCCTCCAGACTCTGGGACCTTGATTTCCAAATGAAATGCAAAATTTACTTTAAACTGAAAACAACACCTTGGACCACTGAGCAACAGTCCAGTTCTTTTTCTTCTTGGCCCAGGTAAGACGCTTCTGGCGTTGTGTATTGGTCATGAGTGGCTGACACAAGGAATGTGACACTTGTAGCCCATGTCCTGGATACGTCTGTGTGTGGTGGCTCTTGAAGCAATGACTCCAGTAGCAGTCCACTCCTTGTGAATCTCCCCCACATTTTTGAATGGCCTTTTCTTAACAATCCTTTCAAGGCTGCGGTTATCCCGGTTGCTTGTGCACCTTTTTCCATCACACTTTTTCCTTCCACTCAACTTTTCATTAATATGCTTGGATACAACACTCTGTGAACAGCCAGCTTCTTTAGCAATGACCTTTTATGACTTGCCCTCCTTGAGGAGTGTGTCAATGACTGCCTTCTGGACATCTGTCAAGTCAGCAGTCTTCCCCATGATTGTGGAGCTACTGAAATAGACTAAGGGACCTTTGTAAATGCTTTAAAAGCTTTTGCAGGTGTTTTTTGTTAATTATTCTAATTTACTGATATAATGACTTTTGGGTTTTCATTGGCTGTTAGCCATAATCATCAACATTAACAAAAATAAACACTTGAAATAGATAACTCTGAGTGTAATGACTCTATATAATATATGAGTTTCGCTTTTTGTATTGAAGAACTGAAATAAATTAACTTTTTGATGATATTCTAATTTTGTGAGAAGCACCTGTATACTGTATGTAAGGGTAAGTGCACATTAATACAGTGCACACTACACTACAACAAGGTTTTTTGTTGGAATCACCAAAAAACTGTATTTCAGCAGGAATCCTGACAGAGCCCCGACTGAGCCATTCACTTGTAAAGAGTAGTAATGAGCGAATATACTCGTTAATCGGGATTTCTCGAGCATGCTCGGGGGTCCTCCGATTTTTTTTTGTGCTCGGAGATTTAGTTTTTCTTGCCGCAGCTGATTAGCCAGCATAAGTACATGTAGGGGTTGCCTGATTGCTAGGCAACCCCCACATGTACTTATGCTAGCTAACAGATATAAATCATTCAGCTGCGGCAAGAAAAACTAAATCTACGAGCACTAAAAAATACTCGGAGGACCTGATTCCGCTGAAAAATCACCACACAAAATTGACATAATGTCCAGCAATGTAAAAACCATATTGCTGTGCACATGTCCAGTATTTTGTTTCTACTTTTAACCACTTAGGGAAACATTTGAGTGGTTAAAAGAAGTAACATGTCCATTCTTCGGGTGGCTTCTCCTCGGAAGTCGCCTGCTATCTTGAAAGATGATATAAGGAAAAGGCGCCAGTGCGAAAACAGAAAAAAAACAACAATGTCTGAAAGAAGACTCCATCATCTTCTGTCAGATTAAATACTCCATGTGCACATAGAATCTAAATGAAAACTCTCCAAATCTCATGACGCCTCAAAAAATGTTGAGTTTCCGCTCTATTTCTGCTCCAAGAACATGGCAAAAAGACTCCATACAGCAACCTTATACCTGATGAGTAGTGTTGAGCATTCCGATACCACAAGTATCGGGTATCGACCGATACTTGCGGGTATCGGAATTCCGATACCGAGATCCGATACTTTCGTGGTATCGGGAATCGGAATTGGAAGTTTCCAGTGTATGGTTCCCAGGGTCTGAAGGAGAGGAAACCCACGGCTTCTGATTGGTCGCGTGCCGCCCATGTGACCGCGACGCGACCAATCACAAGCCGTGACGTAATTTTCAAATCCTGAATGCCTAGAATTAGGCATCAGGACCTGAAAATTACGTCACGGCTTGTTGTGATTGGTCGCGTCGCGGTCACATGGGCGGCACGTGACCAATCAGAAGCCGTGACGTCACGGAAACCATTAAACGCGCGCATTTTAAGCAAAGAAGGCTCCCGGTTACGGCGGTAAAGTCCAGGGGCCTCCGGACAGGTGAGTATATCAATATTTTTTATTTTAATTCTTTATTTTACACATTTATATGGTTCCCAGGGCCTGAAGGAGAGTTTCCTCTCCTTCAGACCCTGGGAACCATCAGGGATACCGTCCGATACTTGAGTCCCATTGACTTGTATTGGTATCGGGTATCGGTATCGGATTAGATCCGATACTTTGCCGGTATCGGCCGATACTTTCCGATACCGATACTTTCAAGTATCGGACGGTATCGCTCAACACTACTGATGAGGAGTTTCTGAAGAAAGTTACTGAGGAGGAACACCTTGGGTTCTAGTCAGAATTAAATAAAAGGAGTCTGAGGTAGTGATGAGCGAGTGTACTCGTTGCTTGGGTTTTCCAGAAAACGCTCGGGTGACCTCCGAGTATTTGTTAGTGTTCGGAGATTTAGCTTTCATCGTGGCAGCTGAATGATTTACACTACTACTGAGTACATGTGGGGGTTGCCTGGTTGCTAGGGAATCCCCACATGTAATCAAGCAGGATAGTAGCTGTAAATCATTCAGCTGAGGCGATGAAAACTAAATCTCCGAACACTAACAAATACTCGGAGACCACCCGAGCGTGCACGGGAAAACCCGAGCAATGAGTATACTCGCTCATCACTAGTCTGAGGGATGGAATCAGCCAGGGAGGTAGATTTGGCACCTCTGCCACTTACAGGACCAGGAACACAAAATATCGAGGCACACTAATTGCATTTGATGTTACCCGGTGAGGGAACACGGCTGATAGCATCGGAGAGGTCTGGACCGCAGCTGCCCAGGTATTTAGGACATTATAGTCTGTCTCTGTTACATTGCACATCTTTTGGAGCAGTCACATCGAGTTCCCCCGAGAGAACAGTGTATCTGGATGGAATTAATAAAACAGGACCAGTACAGAGGGCTCCATTCATGGATGCACAGGGATGCAGTTACCAGGAGGAAATGAACACAGCCTCTCAGTCACACGTCTCTCCATTTTCTTTCAGCAAACCCTGCAATTCTAAAGTGACTGTGAAAATGCATTTATGCTGTGTCTGTCCAGAATATTATATATGTGCAGCAGCATTATAAATCACAGGTTAATCCCTCATTTATACTTTAGAAGATGCTTTGCTGAAACCTATACAACCATTTTGCTTCATTTATACAAAGGGTCTATTGAGCAGAATGTAATTCCAACCTTAGTCTCTATATTTTCTGCAGTATATCCATCAGGATCTGCATGGGAATAACTATTGGGGATGCAGAGGGTGCGGGCACATAGGGTAAGAAGCCTCTTTGTCCTTAATGACTAGTGCTATAAATGATACCTGATAATTGGGGACACTGTTGCAGGATTTACACTGGGTCCCAGAAGCTTGTGTCAAGTTTGGAAGTTGCCCCCTATTTATGAGATGGGGATGACTTCCTGATCGCTGGGGGTCCGATTATTGAGATCCTCACCAATCCCAAGAATGAGGCTCTGAAGGAGCACATCTGAATGGAATGGGGGTCAAATATGAGCACCCTCGCTCCATTAGTTCTTAAAGGGGTTACATGATTTCTTTACTATGAGCTAAAAAACTAAGGGTCCACGAGCCGTATCGTCGGCGCTTTGGACGGAGCGGAAATACCGCCCCGCCCAAAGTGCCGCCCCGTTCTGTACACGCGGTGATTCTGGATGTGTTCATTGACATACACATCCGGAATCCCTGTACCCTATACATAGGACTGTGTTATTTACCTTGTGGAGACAGAGCGTTGCCGCAAGGTAAACAGACATGCTCGGGTCTAAAAAGACACGCCGCATGTCCAGAAACGCAGGGCCGCCGGATGCGTGTTCGCACGCATAATGGAGACGGGATTTCATGAAATCCCCTTCACATTGCTGTAACATCTGGACGCTGCGGGTTGGACGCTGCGGATGTATGCAGCGTTCAATCCACAGCTAATCCGGATGTAATCCGGCCCCTGGAAACATACCCTAACAGGCAGGTAGTTGCTTACTACTTAACCTGACTGTTCTATCCAACACTGAGTCAGAGCGGTCATTGACCGCTCCTGCCGGCGATTCAGCTGCTCCACGTCAACAGAGCAGCTTTTCCTCTTCCAGGCTGCTCTTTCGATAGAGTGCAACTACCAACATCATTCATGCTGATTGACAGCTGTGAGTGACAATTGGTTTCCTGCAATTATTCAGCAGAGAGTCAGCTGTCTATCAGCAGTCAGCAGAGAGCAAGAGGAGCT
Source organism: Ranitomeya variabilis (assembly GCF_051348905.1). Taxonomy (NCBI): domain Eukaryota; kingdom Metazoa; phylum Chordata; class Amphibia; order Anura; family Dendrobatidae; genus Ranitomeya; species Ranitomeya variabilis. Next base: position 46,613,193 of record NC_135233.1, on the reverse strand, counting down.
GCTACTCTATCAACATGCCAATAGCAGAAGCAGCAGAATCCCTGGCAGGAGTGGTCTGTGACCGCTCTGTGCCTGCGGAGATCTGCGCTGGGCAGAACAAGCCAGTAGTTCGGTCACAGTAAAAAATTAATATAGTCCTGGATAACTCCTTTATTGGAAATGCTGAAGACAAGCCAAGCACAGTGTTCGACTTTTTCCGACGGTCCCATTGAGAATAAATGGTGCGGAGGAGCACATGCTCGGCCTCAGCTCTATTAAAATGCTCTCTCTCGGAGCAGGTCCCTAGCAATCTGGAAATTATCCCATATCCTATGGAAAGCGGCTTCTTCTGATCTTGTTACATTCCTTTTAAGTCTATGGAAAACTGGATCTTTTGGCAGAACTATAACAATTAAAATGTGACCACATGAAGCCGTTTCATGGTAACAGTTGCACTATTAGGCCCATACAATAGTTTCTATTAATTATTACATTGAGATTTTTTTCACTTTATCAACATTCTTAGTTTAAGTAAATGAATACATTTATTCAAAGCAAATGGATACCTTATTCGCACCAGCGTATCCGAGAGAATATGACAGATTATGCTAATCACATTCGGATGAATCGAAGATGGAAAAAAATAATTCTCCATCTTCTCCATGAAGATTCAGCTCTCCTGTAAAGAGGTTTGGAGTCAAAAATTGACTTAGAGGAGCTCAGAAAGAGACAAAAGAGTAAGAAACTTCCATCAGAATGAGCTCACTGACAGATTTTCAGTTAACTCATTCTGCAGCCAGCGATGTGCAGGGAAACAAAGAGCCTGTAAAAAAACAAACAGTACCATTTGTTTTTATCAAAATTTCAAAAATAATTTTTAACCCAAAATTCATGCTTTTAAGTTAAAAAAGTGTCTATATACAAGAGGGCCCATTGCTACTTTTTACTATTTATGAAATAGGTCGTCTATGAGACTGAGAATAGGGCAGTTGAAGGTTGATTTAATAAAACATTTCCAGCTTAAAAGGAAGCTGATATTTTGAAAAAAAAATGTAATTTATCATATGTGTTGCTGATTGGTGAGGGTTCGAGTCGTCAGACCCCAGCTGTTAGGTCAAAACACATAGAAGTCAATGGAGAGGTAGCCGTTTTTACACAGCCTTCTAAACTGAAGTCCAAGGGGAAAAGAGAGACTGTTCACCTGTCCATGACTTTTCGTGGACCGAGTGGTCCATGCAAAATCAGGGACAAGTGTACGATATTGATCTGAGTATCGGAACAAACTTGGCAATGAACGTTTATGGGTTCATGAAAAAAATCGGACTGAACTCAGATGCCATCCAAATGCTGTCCATTTTTCACAGACTGATAGGAGAAAGTAGAGAATATTTTTTTTTCTCGTCCAAGAAAAACTGATGAAACACGGACCAAACTATGAAACTTCTGATCAAAATCACTGACGAAACTTGGTCTGTTTTTCTAGTACCTGACGTCTGAGTGAGCCCTAACACAAATGTATAAGCCAGGCTTTTCAGCTGTAGCGAGTTTCCTGGTACTTGCCATAAATGTGTATTTTTTTTTCCCACTGGTGTAAATGCCACTGTTCTCCTGACTCCAATGTTATTTTTCCTGTTTTCCTACGTCTCTCCATTCCTGAGATATGGCCCCCTCTGTGAATCTAGTTCTGTTAGCCAAGTGGGTGTGACTTTCATCTCTTTTCTATTGTCTTCTTGAAGGTCACACCCATTTGACTTCCTATCAAGGAAGATGGGGCCGTATCTCAGGGATGGAGAGGAGCAGGAACAAAAGAAAAATATTGGAGGATTCAGAAGAACAGTGACATTTATGGCAAGCGATAGATCTTTTTTAAGGACTAAGTTATTGGCAATAGATTATATGGGACATATATGTAATATTCTTTGCATTAGTATCGATTTTCCTGCCTTTACAATAGCAGCAATAAAAGAAGAAACAGGAACTCGCCTTGATGTTATTTTTGCACAAATTTGCAGTAAATTTTTCTAATTGTTTTGCACATGTCCCATCAGATCTGGTAATTTCAGTAGGTTCTATTAAATTGTACTCACTTTTAATTTTTAGGACTATGAGGTTCCTGTGCTCATAGAGAAGAGAACATTATCACGCTGGTCAGTTGTTGGCAAATGACAAACATCGGTCATCAATTACTCCTTAAACAAACTAACATAGATAGTTAAGTAAAGGAAAACTTTGCTAACAAATGATGTAACAGAAGACATGGTGCCTGCTCAAAGACAAGACTGAATTCCAATCACTTCATCAATCTATCGATTGACAGGGAAGGTTCATGGTTCATCATTGCCTTATCTCTAACTTAAAGATGAGCTTATCTAGTGTCATCATAGTGCAGTTCATCCTAACTGTAAAATTACTTAACGATGGCCCTTCATGTACTATAGAGTGTCAGTGATGGACTGGAGTTCATTAGACCCTCCAAAGTACGTGATCGGGAGGACTGATCTGACCCACTGGATAGTTTGGGAATATTAAATTTCATTAGAGATAAGTCACATCCAGAAGTCTACAATCTCCACCTTGAGGACATGTATGTATGGTCAACTTGGGTAGAATGGTAGAATAGCTTATTCAACAGTCATTGAAGACATATAGACACCTTAAAGGGGTTGTCTGGGACTATAACATTGATGGCCTATCTTTAGGATAGGTCAACAATGTCTGATCGGTGGGGGTGCGACACCAGGCATCCCTGACGATCAGCTGTTCCCGATGTTGGTGGCTGATGGAACTGCTCAGATATGGAGCCGCAGAGCATAGCTCCATGGACTGTATAGTGGCTGCAGCCAGATACTGCACATCCACCTCCTAGGATATGCAGTACTCGGCTGCCAGCTCTATTCCAGTGATGGAGTTGTGCTGTACAGCTACTGTACATAACTGAACAGTTCCGGCTGCCCCCGACATCTTTAAAGGCTGATTGGTGGGGTGGCGGATGTCACACCCCCACTGATCAGACATTGATGACCTTAGGATAGACCATTGATGTTAAAGTCATAGAAAAAACCTTTAAACTAGCAATCCACTTTGGGACTGAAAAGTGACTGAAAAGTTCTCTTGTGCAGTCTCTCTACCTGGTGTCCTCCGTTTGTCTTCGATTACCTCCTCTGCTCAGACTGGACATACCTTACATCTGCTTCCATATGGCATCTGTAGCGACATGGAATCTAGAATGGTAACTCTATACCAGGCACTCAGACAGGAAAGGCAGGGGAGGCATGGTTTAGACTTACCACTACGCTCCCCATGTCATTGTGGTGGCCACTTTGGAAGTCGATAGCGAGAGGCAAATGAAGGACATCAGGTAAGTTGACAATACGTGAGAAATGTATACTGAAATGTATACTCACTTTTCAGTCCCTGGGTGATGGGTCCCTTTTAAGCTTGCCATGCACAATAGGTGGTTGTTTGGCCGGCAGCCATCTCAGCCAACACTTCCATACAGAGGAGCGCTCACTTGGCCGAGGTCTCCTGTGTTCTCTATGAGAAAGCCACTGACTGACAAGCCGGCCAATGTCTCATCTTCGGGAGAATGATGCAATTGGCAGTTCGATGTGGGACTTGCACGATCAACATCTCTCCCGACCATCAGATGGCCGGCCACCATACATATTAGAAAGCTGGCTGAACCCATAGATATCAAAGCATTAAGCCAACATTAGTCTATTGTATATGGGGGCTTTCAAGTCCTCTTCCTCTTTGAAGAGACGATTTGCATATTTAATTTCCCAGAGGTGCATTGCACGGCCTATAAGCATTCTCAAGCTGTCATTTCAGGCATTTCACGATCCACAAGGAGAAATATTACCACTTATACCCCAGTATAAGGCTTCACATACAGCCAAATCAGATCTTATGCTTTGCACTGAGGAAGGGCAACACCCTGAAACATGTGTCTTCAAATAAAGATCCTGGTTTGGTTTTTATCCTAACTCACTTGGCAAGGTTCATTAAGGGGTCGATATTGACTTTTAGGATTGCTACTTCCAATGGGTGACACTAGAGTTCAAGTCCTCTTCGTCTCTGAAGAGGCAATTTGCATGTAGGGGACTTAAGAAACAGGCACTAGTAGGAAAAAAAAAGATTGCCTCCAAAGTCACCTCCTAATTTGGGAGGTCCGTTATTGTGGCAGAGTCTGACTGATGGACCATTTCGGTTTCACATGAGAAGACGTCTGACATTATTATTTTAGACGTCTGCTCCGAATATATCTACATAATTGATGAAGAACTCAATTCTAAACACAAATTCTCCAGGAGATGTTAAATATTTACTTTAAAAACACATTATTTCTTATAGATGATGTATTTTAGGAGATGTTTAAAATGGATTTGCCAATGTATACCGTAATCATTTGTACAAGTGGTGAATGTTTACATTTTATTTACTCTGCTATATCTAAGGGCGCATGTGACGTCACTCAGAATCCGACGACTGAGGCGTCACATAGAGAATGAATGAACTCAACAGTTCTGGGATATATTTAGATATATAGATTTAACCCCTTCCTGCTGCCTGATAGGGCCTGTGCTACAGAGGTGGACATACTGTAAAATTGGTGCTTCCTGTCCACCTGGGGTTTACATAAAGTAAGAATCTTCTGGCTCAAGAGTCTTGGAAAGTTAGGGACAGCTGGAAAATCTGCTATCGCTACAGGAAGCTAATAAACACTATTAATTGCCAGTATGGATATCTGTATATTTTTATTTGTTTCCCAAGATGGTTTATATTTGTAAGTTACAAGGATCTCAATCCAGAATGTGTAACTGGGCCACCAACTCTCACCAGCCATTTGTACAACTTGTGTTTTCATGTGTGGTAGAGGGATTTTATTGTCTTCTGTAGCCAATAGGGTCCATCCAGGAATGAATGATGCCGATGCCCCTCGTATGGCTACTCCCCTGTTTATAAATTAAATTATTTTTATGGCATAGCCATGTGATATGCCATAAATTTATTGTATATATCTACTACTCATCTATCTGGAGAACGGGGTCCTGATAGGTAACGCTGTCAGTGGAGAAGTGGTTGGAATTCCCATTCAAATGAATGAAGAATGAAGACCACCCCTCCACTGACAAAGGGGAAGTCGTCAGGACCCCATTCTCCAGACGCCCAGTACTATTGGTGGTTCACACAACTACCATTTATGTATTATCCTATGGCTATGCCATGAATGTACGAGCTTGGAGTACCTTTTTTATACTGGACTAATGCACCAGGGCACTTTTGCTACTTATATGGTTCTCCATAAAAAAGTTATCAAGTAGCTACTAGTGATGAGCGAGCGTGCTCGTCACTACTCGTCACTCGCTCGAGCGTCAGTGTGCTGGGGATGCTCGTTACTTGGCAAGTATTTTTTTTATGTTCTAGCGGGAGTTCTTGTCCCCGCCCCACATGTTTGGCGCTTTTTAGACAGCCAATGAACATGTGGAGATTGCCTGCCAGTCACTGTAATGCTGTAGCCATCTTCCTTGTGGCATTATGGTGATTGGCTGGCCACATATACTGTATAAGACAAGTGACGCTATGCTCAGGACACTGTACCCTGGAAACAAGGAGAGCAGGGAGAGGTGCTGGAGAAAGAGGGATAGAATTGCGGCTGCATATTAACCAGGGATTCAACCACATTAACATTTCTTGTAAGTGCAACAACAGTCCTTCTTAGTGCTAATAATAGTAATACAGTTGTTAGCAGCACTTAGGGAGAAATTGTGCTGAATGGAAACAATTGCTCATGCAATGTAGCCAGTCCATCTGAGGTGTGCAAAATTTCCTGCAATAGCAATATTACAATTTTTTTCAGCAGTGAAATTTTATATGGCATTTATCATGCTACAAGTGTGCCTCATAATACCCCCAAAAAATTATTCAGCTCCAAATAGCGTTGCTATATTGATACTGCAGACTTATACGTCCATCTGACGTGGGCAAATTTTGCTGGCATTGTAATATTGCAATATTTTTCTGCAGTGACATTTTGTATGGCATTTATCATGCAAGAATTGGGCCTCAAACTCCCACCCCCCAAAAAAATTGGTTGGTTACACCCAGCATTGATATATTGATACTGCAGTCTTATACAGTACCGTATGTCCGTCTGAAGTGTACACATTTTGCTGGCATTGTAATACTGAATTTTTTTATTCAGTGACATTTTATACGCCATTTATTTTGCAATAGTTGGACCTCAAACCCACTACTCCCCCCAAAAAAATGATTTGATTACAAATATAATTTCTATATTGATACTGCAATTTTATACATCCATCTGAAGTGGTCAAATTTTGCTGACATTGTAATACTGCAAATTTTTTCTGCACAGACATTTTAAGCGGTATTTATCATGCTAGAGTTGGGCCTAGAAATGGCAAAAAAATGTATTTGGTTACAAATAACATTGCTATATTAATACTGCAGTCTTATACATCCATCTGTACAGGATAAATTTTGCTGGCATTGTAAGACTGTCTGCAACATTTTCCCGTATATCATGTGTAATTTAAAATGTGTAAGGCACGTTGTAAGGAACAGGGAAATGGATGTGATGCTGATGGTGAGCACAGAGGCCGAGGCCTTCGCCAAGGTGAAACTGTGACTACCACGGAAGCACAAAAACACACACATTATGTTGATCTAACTCCCTGTTCCTCTTTGTAGGGGAGTTCGCAACACCTTGAAGCCAGGCCAGTGTGAAAAGGTTATTGGATGGATAGCAGATGATGCATTAAGTCACTTTGCCAGCACCACCTTGTCTTCTACACGGTCCAGTCTCAGTAGCTGTGAATCTGGACCACATAAACCTCACCCTGATCCTCCTTCCTCCCACTATGCCGAGAGTACAGAGACAAGTGATCCCACGTTTGGACAGAAGAGCTGCTCACATTTCCATTTATAGTTTCTTGACTCTTGCCCTCCCTGTGTCATGTGGGACATGAGGAGATCTCATGTAACGATGCCCAAATATTTGAACAGCCACACTCACAAGAAAGCAAAAAGTGTTGTTGTTGTTACGTCAGCAAGTCAGGAGGAGGGCCAGGGTGCGGAAGTGGGAGATGAGGTGGTGGACGATGATGTCACTGACCCAACCTGGGAAGGTGACATGCAGAGTAAGGACAGCAGCACACAGGGAAAGGAACAACAGGCAGGAAGAGGTAGTGAAGTGGCCAGAAATATATGGTGGGCAACTGTTCACCAGATCACCAACATGGGTGAAGTTGCTAAGCAAAAGGTTAGGTGTTCCCGAGTGTGAAGCTTTTTTAAACACAGCTCAGTTAACCCCAAAAAAGTCAGATTGCAACATCTGCCTTTCCAACATCAGCAGGGTCAGCACAGCTACCAGCCTGACCACTACGAGCATGCTCAGGCACATGCAAGCAAAGAACCCTACTACTTAGGCCAAACACCAGAGTCCAGAAACAGTATCTGCGGGTGACACCACTGCCTCTTCCCCTGTTCTATGTGCATGCCAATCCTCTGTCTATGATGTAGTCAAAGATGACTTCCACCCTGCACTTGTCGTTGCACTCCTGCAACCATCAGCAACCACATCCACGTCCTTGTCCCATTGCAGCGTTCAGTTGTCCTTCCCCCAGTCCTTGTAATGCAAGCCTAAATACGCTGCCACCCACAGGCTACAATACTAGACGGCCACATTTCCAGACTGCTTGCCATTGAAATGTTGTCTTTTAGGCTTGTGGAGATGGACTCATTAGTTGCAAGCTGTAAGCACTGCTGCACTGCTTCGGCCATGCGACAACAAGCTCCACTGAAGCTAATCTGCTTAGATGACAAACCTCACACTGCCGCAGAATAGTTGAAAGGTCTAACAGACTAGACTGTTCTGTGGCTCTCGCCCCTGAACCTACAACCAGGCATGGTCGTGTGTGACGATGGCTGTAATCTGGTGGTAGCTCTGAAGTTTGACAACCTCATACATGTATCATGCCTGGCCCACATGCTCAACTTAGTGGTTCAGCGGTTTCCGAAACCTACCCAGATCTACCTGAGCTACTTGTTAAAGTACGCCATGTGTGTGCCCATTTCTGCAAGATGGATACAGCTGCTGCTGCTCTGGCACTACTGTAGCGGCATTTGCAACTTCCAGCTCACCAACTGGTGTGCGATGTCAATACGTGTTGGAACTCAACATACATATGTTGGCAAGGTTGTGAGCAGCAGAGGGAAGTTGTTGAATCCCAGCTACACCATACACATCTGTATTCTGTTCAGCCTCTGTACATGAGAGCTGATGAGTGGTCATGGATGTCTGACATTTGTGCATTTCTCCAAAACGTTGAGGACTCAACCAAGATGTTGAGCAGCAATGATGCCTTATTCAGCGCTACCATCCTGCTTCTCTGTCTACTAAAATGCTTGCTGCTCACAATTAAAGAGGAGGCTTCGCAGGCAGAGCAAGTTAAGATGGAGCAAGAAACTAAACTTAGTAATGCTACACAGCCCAGCCTCCTCTCATCTCCTCAACTCAGATTAGGTGATAATGAGGAGGAAATGGAGCTGGTAGCTTGTGCTACAGATGGTAGTATCCACCCCACCTTCATCCCGTGGATGGCTTGAAGACAAGAAGTAGAGGGAGGATGAGGAGGACAGCATGGACAATCATCCTCTTGGTGGGGGACAGTAAAAACCTGGCTGTTGGCAGCCAGGCACACATGGCTGAGTTTGTGTTCTGCTGCCTTTCCCGTGACAATTGTGTTGTATGCTTTTTGGACAACAATAATTACTGGTTGGTCACTCTTCTAGACCCACGCTATAAGGAGAACTTTATATCTCTCCTTCCCGTGATAAAGAGGTCTAATAGACTGTTGCAGCATCAGAAGTCCCTAGTTGAAGAATTACTAAAAAAAAAGTCCTGTCGGACTACACTGGTGGCATAGGTCACAGTTCCTTGGATAACCAAGGAGTGGAGACTAGGGAAACATACATCAGATGAAGCAGCATCTGGAATCAATGGTGCTATATAAATAAATAATAATTATATGTAAAATTGACCAAAAAGATTTGAAGGACCCTGCTTTAAGGGTGGTATAAGTCCGTGACAGACTGACCCGAGCCCTGTATCTGTGGCATCCTTTTCTTATTAGTAGGCCTTTGTGCTGTCATGCATGCATAACATCAGAAGAGGTGCTGGGGATGCCTTAGGTAGTAGGAGTTTGCAGTACTCCAGTATGAGCAGCCATGGATCTCTGGCATGCCCATTGGATCAGCATCCTGCAACTTTTTTTTTTTTTGTCTGGGTTCCATTATGTGTCAATTTTTAGAACAGAAAAAATCCTTTTGGACACAAACTAGAACTCAGTTAGACCCATAACAATCAATGGGGCTCTTCTGCTTACATCAGTCATGATTTCAATCAGTTATGCAACGATTTAGACAATAGTTCAGATTTAGATTTAGACAATAGTTCAGATTTTCTGCTAAAACTCAACAGATCAGAAAATGTGAGTGTCTAAACAGAAATGTGAACATAGAGTTAAAAGGTTATTCTCTTTTTATAGATTGATATGGTTGAATAATTCTTCTAAAACCCAACACTTTTGCAATTTACTGCTAAAATTTGCCGCCATTCATGAGACCTTTATTTTTTTTTACAACTTATTGCTTAGGAGACTGACCACCACTGCTAGCTGCTGTCTGACTTAATAGGAAAGAGCTTGCAAGCACTACGAATGTTCTGCTGTCTAGCAGCGGTGGTCGGTCTCCAAAAAGATAGTCCATTATCAAGAGATATAAGTCCCTTAGTTCTTCTCTTGTTTGGAGCTATCTCGCATTCTATTCATCCATTTCCCATTCACAAAACTTTCTCGGCAAGTCAAATAACTAAAACATGTCTAATCACTATTGTGAATTATAAACATTTAGAGAAATTGCACTACAAAATGTGGTCCTCATTCAGTGACAACTCTTTTTTGCTTGTCTCTTAGGCCATGTGCACACGTTCAGTATTTTTCGCGTTTTTTTCGCTATAAAAACGTGATAAAAATGCGAAAAAATCGCTTACATATGCCTCCCATTATTTTCAGTGTATTCCGCATTTCTTGTGCAAATGTTGCATTTTTTTCCGCAAAAAAATCGCATTGCGGAAAAAAAAGCAACATGTTCATTAAATTTGCGGAATTGCGGGGATTCCGCACACCTAGGAATGCATTGATCTGCTTATTTTCCGCATGTGGCTATGCCCACCATGCGGGAATTAAGCAGATCATGTGCGGTTGGTACCCAGGGTGGAGGAGAGGAGACTCTCCTCCACGGACTGGGCACCGTATAATTGGTAAAAAAAAAAGAATTAAAATAAAAAATAGTCATATACTCACCTTCGATGGCCCCCGCAGTCTTCCCGCCTCTCAGGTGCATGCTGCCGCTTCCGTTCCTATAGATGGTGTGTGTGAAGGACCTGCGATGACGTCGCAGTCACATGACCGTGATGACGTCGCGGTCACGTGACCGCGACGTCATCGAAGGTCCTGCACGCACCATCTATAGGAACGGAAGCTGCTGAGGAGATCGGCTGTCTGCAGAAGGTGAGTATAACCATTTTTTTTTATTTTTTTAAATTATTTTTAACATTCTGTCTTTTACTATTGATGCGGCATAGGCTGCATCTATAGTAAAAAGTTTGTCACACTTGTCAAACACTATGTTTGACAAGTGTGACCAACCTGTCAATCAGTTTTCCAAGCGATGCTACAGATCGCTTGGAAAACTTTAGCATTCTGCAAGCTAATTACGCTTGCAAAATGCTAAAAAAAAACGCGGATTTCTTGCAGAAAATTTCCGGTTTTCTTCAGGAAATTTCTGCAAGAAATCCTGACGTGTGCACATACCCCTATACTCCTGGATCACCTCTTACAATTGTCCAACAGTAATTAGCTAGCATTGATGGATTTGCAATACACGGAGAAACTCCTCATCTTGAAGAAACTTATGAATCTGAGGTCCAATAAAGACTCGTTATCTTTGCTTTACTCAACCTTGGGGTTTATCAATTACATACTTAAATGCTTTTGCATTATTACCCATTGTCTCTACAAAAGTTCTTCATTAGCCCCAACTTGATATGCAATGGTGGTGGTAACAAAATCTTACATAGGCCAAAAATGCTGGATGCAGGACATTTTCACTCCCTGGCTGATGTGAATGTCGAAGAGGTCACTCTCTTTTATTGTAGTGATATTCTCTTAGATGACTATCCCACTCACACAGAAAGCAGCAGCACTTTGTGTATCCTTCCTGGAGATCAAGTAAGGCTACTTTCACACTAGCGTCGGGCTCGGCCCGTCACCGTGCGTCGGGCCGAGGTCCCCGACACTAGCGTTGTCCCCGCCGCACAACGGGGGCAGTGGATGCATTTTTCCAGCGCATCCGCTGCCCCATTGTGAGGTGCGGGGAAGTGCGGGGAGGTGGGGGCGGAGTTCTGGCGGAGTTCCGGCCGCGCATGCGCGGTCGGAAAAAGCGGACCGTCGGGAGCAAAAAACGTTACATGTAACGTTTTTTGCTCCCGACGGTCCGCCACAGCATGGCGCAACCGTCACAGGACGGTTGCGACGTGTGTCATTGCGTCGCAAATGCGTCGCTAATGTTAGTCAATGCAGAAAAATTGCATCCTGCAAGCACTTTTGCAGGATGCGTTTTTTCGGCAAAACGACGCATTTGCGACGTAATGCAGTTAACGCTAGTGTGAAAGTAGCCTAAGAGGGCAACCACCTTTAAGTCACATCAGAAGGGCCACAAATGTTGGTATGAGTTCAGGCACCTCAACAGCACTTTCATGTTGTAATAGGTTTCTTTCATATGGACTGCATAACAAGCAAGACGGCTTTTAGGCTTGTTTTGGACGACTCAATAATTCTATTCCTCTAGATTATGACATATCTTCAGAGCTTTCATTAAACTGTTGATGTTGTTGCATGCCACAAGATCGCCCTCTATGAAGAAGTATTGCACAAGATCTTTATCATGGTTTCGGAACAAAGGTATCCAAAAGATTCAATATAAAAAGAAAAATGAAAAAGCTCACCCAGCTTCGGGAGCCCTTAAGCGTGGAACTTCAAGGGACCACTTGCAGACAGAAAAAAGGGAAAGTTTCCAGTTTTGGTAGTTGTGAAAGTTTGTGGATTAAAAAAAATCTTAATCAGTTAATCATGAGGGTAGACACAGCTATGAGTTTCGAACGCACAGACTACGTTCTTTGTCAAAGCTCTTTAACAAAGAATGCAGTTTGCATGTTCGAAACAATTGCTGTGTCTACCCTCTTGATGAAAATTTTTTTAACTCATTAAATTTTTGCAACTACCGAAGCTGGAACCTTCTTTTTTCTATCCAACAGATTCCACTGCTATAGCCTGGAACTTAAGAGCTCGGCCTTACGCTTGAGCAGATCCAAATCTTTGACAAGATCGTTCAGTTCACTTTGTGTTATAAGGTGTTGTTCAGTTGAGGTTGCTGACATCAACTTTGGATCATGAGAGAAAGTTGCTTCATGACACCAAGCACCCTCTTCTGCCTCACTTGACTCGACTGAATATGTTTCTGATGCGTTTGTAACAGGCAGTTCTCTTGTATGTAATACTAGGTGTATTGCAGATGGAATGTTTGGATACTGTAAAGTCTACTTCTTCTTCCCTGAATCTCCTTTCCTAATGGGGGGCAGCAATAGCAATTAGTAGTGTTATCTGCTGGCTCCCTCCAGATCATTGGGACAGCAAAAGGTATAGATTGCCTCTTCCCATGCAACCACTGGGTAAGATGTGATTCACAGTTATTGCAGCACATGTGTGGAGCCTAACTCTTGTCCTGATCCTCTATTCTGCAGCCAAAATTCAGATTATAGGCTTTCCTTATTATGGTAGTCAAGTTTCGCCTTTGTGACGTAAAAGTGACTTCTCCTCATATGTAGCAAAAACTATCCGCTTTCTAAATGCAAGAATGAGGCATATCTCAAAAATCATATAGGAACTAGGGTTGAGCGAAACGGGTCGGCCATTTTCAGAAGTCGCCGACTTTTGGCAAAGTCGGGTTTCATGAAACCCGACCCGACCCCTGTGTGGGGTTGGCCATGAGGTCGGCGATCTTCTGAATCTGGTATCGGAATTCCGATACCGAGTTCCGATATGTTTGCGATATCGGAAATCGGTATCGGAATCCACATTTAAGTGTAAAATAAAGAATTAAAATAAAAAATATTGATATACTCACCTCTCCAGAGGCCCCTGGACATCGCCGCTGGTAACCGGCAGCCTTCTTTGCTTAAAATGAGCGCGTTCAGGGCCATCCATGACGTCACGGCTTCTGATTGGTCGCGGCCGCCCATGTGACCGCCACGCGACCAATCACAAGCCGTGACGTAATTCTCAGGTCCTAAATTCCTAATTCTAGGAATTTAGGACCTGAGAATTACGTCACGGCTTGTGATTGGTCGCGTGGCAGTCACATGGGCGGCCGCGACCAATCAGAAGCCGAGACGTCATGGAAGGCCCTGAACGCGCTCATTCTTAAGAAGGAAGGCTGCCGCAAAGAAGCAGGGCGCGTCCGAGGGTGAGTATATACCTAATAGGAATATACTCACCCTCGGCTTCTTTCCGGCAGCCTTCCTTCCTAAGAATGAGCGCGTTCAGGGCCTTAGATGACGTCACGGCTTGTGATTGGTCGCGGCCGCCCATGTGACCGCCACGTGACCAATCACAAGCCGTGACGTAATTCTCAGGTCCTAAATTCCTAGAATTAGGAATTTAGGACCTGAGAATTACGTCACGGCTTGTGATTAGTCGCGTGGCAGTCACATGGGCGGCCGCGTCCAATCAGAAGCCGTGACATCATGGAAGGCCCTGAACGCGCTCATTTTAAGCAAAGAAGGCTGCCGGTTACCAGCGGTAAGGTCCAGGCTGCGTCGGAGAGGTGAGTATATCAATATTTTGTATTTTAATTCTTTATTTTACACATTAATATGGATCCCAGGGCCTGAAGGAGAGTTTCCTCTCCTTCAGACCCTGGGAACCATAGTATCCCATTGCACTGCATTGGGTTTCGTGTTTCGGCCGACCCCGACCCCGACTTTTTTATAGGATCGGCCGATTTCACTCGACCCGACTTTTCAGAAAGTCGGGTTTCGTGAAACCCGACCCGATCCTATAAAAATAAAAGTCGCTCAACCCTAATAGGAACATGTCAATATGCTAACAAACTAAGCTAATAAATCCTAAAACTGTATGTAACGCCCGCCAGGGCCGTGGGGTACTCAGTACAGGGTCCGATACTTAAAGGGATGTGTCATGGCTCTGGGCTCCCATGTTAAAGGGACAGTCTTTAAAGAGGTTAGTTGAATAATAAAAGTTTGTGATGCCACCTGTGGTATTCGGTCAGGTGTGACCAACTCTGCTTAAAGGGGTCCACTGGGGTGATGTTATGGCAGCAGGGATGGTATGGCTTCCCACAGGTGAAGCTGGGTCCCCAGGGCTCCCGGTGTAATAGATGAAGATGGTGATAGGTGGTGTAGTAAGAAATGGAGGACACAGGCTTGCAGTCTCTTTACCTCGTTATTTGGTTCAAGGCAGCCACAGTCCAGGGTACCGAATCACGGATGCTGGTGTTGTCCGGCCGGCTTGGAAACGAATTAGGACTCCCTCTAACCAGGTGGAGTTGGAAGCCTTCCTTCTAGCACTGTGGCGTTGTACTCCCTTGCTCCCTTAGGCCTCACACAATGTCCTCACATTTTCTCTCTGTCCCCTTTAGGAAGGACACTACCCGTACGACAGGCAGCTCGAGCAGTTTTACAGGATCTCTATGGCAACTCGGGCTCTATTTACTACTGTGTCCTCAGGTGTTAATGGTGGACAGGTAACTTGCAATCAGCTGTCTGCTGGTTTCTGCCATGGGGCATGAAGTTACTCCCACAACCTCAGTCTTCTGGCTACCGGTATCTGCGCTCAGAATGGAGGAAGCCCAGTCACAGCATCTCTCCAGCTCTTTACTCTCCTTTGCTTCTTTTCCCTCTCAGTATCCTACAGACTGCTCTGCTTTCTCTTTCCTTCCCAGGAGCGGCAGAATCTCTCATCTCCACGGCTCCAGCTTTCATTCCTCTCTCCTCACTCTCTTCTCACCAACTGTCTAACTCCAACTGCATAGCAACTGACTCGTCCTCCCGACCAGAGAGAGCAGCTCCCCTGAAGTTGGGTGTAGAGCACCCCCTTCTGGCCTGGAGTCAGAACAGTGTGCTATTTGCTGAATACCTGTCAAAGGGATCCTTCCTCCCTTCAAAGTGTGACATCACTCTCCCCGTGAGGAAAGCAATGCCACTGTAACAACCAGGAACCTGGAGTGTTGCATATACCATACACAGAGAGCATTTATGAAATTAGGTGATGCAACTGTAATTAGGATTACGTCATCAAAGCTGAGTTGCCGTTTTTTGATTGATCGCCCTAAGATGATAGAATACTGAAGTGTTATGAACTGGTGGCCTAGGAGCAGCATGGACGAGCTCTGGAGTAGGTGGCCTCTATACAGACCGCAGACCCTGAACTTAACACATCAACTAGAAGTAGCCGTGGGATGTTCCTGTCACTCCCTAGACACCTCGTCACGGCCGGAGGACTAATTACCCCTAAAGAAAGAAACAGGAATACTATCTTGCTTCAGAGAAAATTCCCAAAGGAAAGGCAGCCCCCAACAAATATTGACTGTGAGAGGAGAGGGAAATTACAAACGCAGACTGAAAACAGAATTTAGCAAAGGAGGCCACGCTACCTAGAAAGGAAAGACAGGACAGAGTACTGTGTGGTCAGTATAAAAAAACTACAAAATCCACCACAGAGAATACAAAAATCTCCACACCTAACTAAAGGCATGGAGGGTAACTCTGTGACTCCAGAGCTTCCAACTTGGCTGAATAAATCTTTACACAGACAAAGCTGGACAAGAAAAAACATAGCAATTCACAGATCTATTAAGTCCACCGCATGTGGACTGCAAAAACAGAGCCAGGACTTATCTTTGATGATTTGGACAATCCAGAAGGAGAAACCAAGCAGAGATGTGGATCCCTAGAAAACAATGGACAACTGGCACTCACTAAAGGAAGGAGCCAGACTAAATAGCCCCGTCCAAAGTGGAAGCAGCTGATGACTGTTGTGAAGGACAAACAGCAGCACTACCACTTATAACCACCGGAGGGAGCCCAAGAGCAGAACCCACAACAGAATTCACAACAGTACCCCCCCCCCTTGAGGAGGGGTCACCGAACCCTCACCAGAGCCCCCAGGGCGATCCGGACGAGCCAAATGGAAGGCACGAACCAAATCGTCAGCATGAACATCGGAGGCAACAACCCAAGAATTATCCTCCTGGCCATAACCCTTCCACTTGACAAGATACTGAAGCCTCCGTCTAGAAAAACGAGAATCCAAGATCTTCTCCACAACATACTCCAACTCCCCATCAATCAACACCGGGGCAGGAGGATCAACAGAGGGAACCACGGGCACCACATATTTCTGCAACAAAGATCTATGAAAAACATTATGGATGGAAAAAGAGGCTGGAAGGGCCAAACGAAAAGACACTGGATTGATAATCTCAGAAATCCTATAAGGACCAATGAACCAAGGCTTGAACTTCGGGGAAGAAACCTTCATAGGAACATGACGAGAAGACAACCAGACCAAATCCCCAACCCGAAGCCGGGAACCCACACGCCGACGACGGTTGGCAAAACGCTGAGCCTCCTCCTGAGACAACACCAAATTGTCCACAACATGAGCCCAAATCTGCTGCAACCTGTCAACCACAGAGTCCACCCCAGGACAATCAGAAGACTCAACCTGCCCTGAAGAAAAACGAGGATGAAACCCAGAATTACAAAAGAATGGTGACACCAAGGTAGCAGAACTAGCCCGATTATTAAGGGCAAACTCGGCCAATGGCAAGAAAGCCACCCAATCATCCTGATCGGCAGACACAAAGCATCTCAAATAGGTTTCCAAAGTCTGGTTAGTTCGCTCGGTTTGGCCATTTGTCTGAGGATGAAATGCGGAAGAAAAAGACAAATCAATGCCCAGCTTAGCACAAAAGGACCGCCAAAACCTAGAAACAAACTGGGAAACTCTATCAGACACAATATTCTCCGGAATGCCATGCAAACGAACCACATGCTGAAAAAACAATGGAACCAACTCAGAAGAGGAAGGCAACTTAGGCAAAGGTACCAAATGAACCATCTTAGAAAACCGGTCACAGACCACCCAAATAACAGACATCCTCTGGGAAACAGGAAGATCCGAAATAAAATCCATAGAAATATGCATCCAAGGCCTCTCAGGGACCGGCAAAGGAAAAAGCAACCCACTGGCGCGGGAGCAGCAAGGTTTGGCCCGCGCACAAGTCCCACAGGACTGCACAAAAGAACGCACATCCCGTGACAAAGAAGGCCACCAAAAGGACCTACTAACCAAATCTCTGGTACCAAAAATCCCAGGATGGCCAGCCAGCACCGAACAGTGAACCTCAGAAATCACTTTACTAGTCCATCTGTCAGGAACAAACAGTTTCCCCGCTGGACAGCGATCAGGTTTATCAGCCTGAAACTCCTGAATAGCCCGTCGCAAATCAGGGGAGATGGCAGAAAGAATCACCCCCTCCTTAAGAATACCAACCGGCTCAAGAATCCCAGGGGAATCAGGCAAGAAACTCCTAGAGAGGGCATCAGCCTTAACATTCTTAGAACCTGGAAGATACGAGACAACAAAATCAAAACGGGAGAAAAACAGGGACCATCGGGCCTGTCTAGGATTCAGCCGTTTGGCAGACTCGAGGTAAATCAGATTCTTATGATCGGTCAAGACCACAATACGGTGCTCGGCCCCCTCAAGCCAATGTCGCCACTCCTCAAATGCCCACTTCATAGCCAACAACTCACGATTGCCGACATCATAATTGCGTTCCGCAGGCGAAAACTTTCGAGAAAAGAAGGCACACGGCTTCATCAAGGAACCATCCGAATTCCTCTGAGACAAAACGGCCCCTGCCCCAATCTCAGAAGCGTCAAACTCAACCTGAAAAGGAAGAGAAACATCCAGCTGACGCAACACAGGGGCAGAAGTAAATCGTTGCTTAAGCTCCTGAAAGGCAGAAACGGCCTCAGATGACCAATTAGCTACATCAGCGCCCTTCCTCGTCAAATTGGTCAGGGGTTTAACCACACTGGAGAAGTTGGCAATGAAACGGCAATAAAAATTAGCAAAGCCCAAAAATTTCTGAAGGCTTTTCACGGATGTGAGCTGGATCCAATCATGAATGGCCTGAACCTTAGCCGGATCCATTTCTATAGATGATGGAGAGAAAATGAAGCACAAAAAAGAAACCTTCTGTACTCCAAAGAGGCACTTAGACCCCTTCACAAACAAGGCATTGACACGAAGGACCTGAAATACCATCCTAACTTGTTTCACATGAGACTCCCAATCATCTGAAAAAATCAAAATATCATCCAAATATACAATCATGAATTTATCAAGATAATTCCGAAAAATATCATGCATGAAGGACTGAAACACAGATGGGGCATTAGAGAGTCCGAATGGCATCACAAGATACTCAAAATGGCCCTCGGGCGTATTAAACGCAGTTTTCCATTCGTCACCCTGCTTAATACGAACCAGATTATATGCCCCTCGAAGGCCAATCTTAGTAAACCAACTAGCCCCCTTAATTCTGGCAAACAAATCAGAAAGCAAAGGCAAAGGGTATTGGAATTTGACCGTGATCTTATTCAAGAGGCGATAATCAATACAGGGTCTCAAGGAGCCATCCTTCTTGGCAACAAAAAAGAAACCTGCTCCTAATGGAGAAGAAGATGGCCGAATATGCCCCTTCTCCAAAGACTCCGTTACATAGCTCCGCATGGCGGCATGTTCAGGCACAGACAGATTGAAAAGTCGGCCCTTAGGAAACTTACAGCCTGGAATCAAATCAATAGCACAATCACAGTCCCTATGCGGTGGAAGGGAACTGGACTTGGGCTCATCGAAAACATCCTGGAAATCTGACAGAAACTCAGGAATTTCAGAAGAGGGGGAGGAAGAAATTGACATCAGAGGAACATCATCGTGAACCCCCTGACAACCCCAACTAGTCACAGACAGATTTCCAATCCAGCACCGGATTATGTACCTGTAACCATGGAAACCCCAGCACAACAACATGCAAATTATGTAACACCAGGAAGCGACAATCTTCCTGATGGGCTGGCGCCATGCACATGGTTAACTGTGTCCAAAACTGAGGTTTATTTTTAGCCAATGGTGTAGCATCAATCCCCCTCAAAGGGATAGGACTCCGCAAAGGCTGTAAGGAAAAACCACAACGTCTGGCAAATTCTAAGTCCATTAAATTTAAACCGGCGCCTGAATCCACAAATGCCATGACAGAGAATGACGATAATGAGCAGATCAGGGTCACAGATAACAGAAATTTAGGTTGTACAGTACTGATAGTAACGGAATTAGCGATTCCCTTGGCACGCTTAGGGCAATCAGAAATAACATGAGCAGAATCGCCGCAGTAAAAGCACAACCCATTCTGACGTCTGAATCCTTGGCGTTCCGCTCTAGACACAATCCTATCACACTGCATAGGCTCAGGACTCCGCTCGGAAGACAACGCCATAGTGTGCACAACTCTGCGCTCACGCAAGCGCCGATCAATTTGAATGGCCAGAGACATAGAATCACTCAGACCTGCAGGCGTGGGGAACCCCACCATAACATCTTTAACAGATTCAGAAAGACCCTTTCTGAAAATTGCCGCCAAAGCATCCTCATTCCACTTAGTAAGCACAGACCATTTTCTGAATTTCTGGCAATATGACTGCCGCTTCTTGACCCTGACACAAGGCCAAAAGTGTTTTCTCAGCATGCTCTACAGAGTTAGGTTCATCATACAATAACCCAAGTGCCTGAAAGAAGGTGTCTACATTAAGCAAGGCCGGATTCCCAGATTCCAGGGAAAATGCCCAATCCTGCGGGTCACCACGCAACAGAGAAATAACAATTTTTACCTGCTGGATGGGATCACAAGAGGAACGGGGCTTCAGAGCAAAAAACAGTTTACAGTTATTTTTAAAGCTCAAAAATTTGGACCTGTCCCCGAAGAACAGATCGTGGGTAGGAATTCTAGGCTCTAAAACAGGAGTCTGCACGATATAATCAGAAATACCCTGTACTCTAGCAGCAAGTTGATCCACCCGAGAAGCAAGTCCCTGAAAATCCATGTCAACGCCTAACTCCTGAGCCACCCAGAAGTGAAGAGGGGGAAAAAAAACACAACAGAGTACAGAAAAAAAAATGGCTCAGCACTTTCTTTCCCTTATTTGGGATGCGGTTAACTCATTGTTGGCCAGTTGTACTGTTATGAACTGGTGGCCTAGAAGCAGCATGGACGGACGAGCTCTGGAGTAGGTGGCCTCTATACAGACCGCAGACCCTGAACTTAACACATCAACTAGAAGTAGCCGTGGGATGTTCCTGTCACTCCCTAGACACCTCGTCACGGCCGGAGGACTAATTACCCCTAAAGAAAGAAACAGGAATACTATCTTGCCTCAGAGAAAATTCCCAAAGGAAAGGCAGCCCCCAACAAATATTGACTGTGAGAGGAGAGGGAAATTACAAACGCAGACTGAAAACAGAATTTAGCAAAGGAGGCCACGCTACCTAGAAAGGAAAGACAGGACAGAGTACTGTGCGGTCAGTATAAAAAATACTACAAAATCCATCACAGAGAATACAAAAATCTCCACACCTAACTAAAGGCATGGAGGGTAACTCTGTGACTCCAGAGCTTCCAACTTGGCTGAATAAATCTTTACACAGACAAAGCTGGACAAGAAAAAACATAGCAATTCACAGAACTATTAAGTCCACCGCATGTGGACTGCAAAAACAGAGCCAGGACTTATCTTTGATGATTTGGACAATCCAGAAGGAGAAACCAAGCAGAGATGTGGATCCCTAGAAAACAATGGACAACTGGCACTCACTAAAGGAAGGAGCCAGACTAAATAGCCCCGTCCAAAGTGGAAGCAGCTGATGACTGTTGTGAAGGACAAACAGCAGCACTACCACTTATAACCACCGGAGGGAGCCCAAGAGCAGAACCCACAACAGAATTCACAACACTGAAGGCTCATAGACTAAATAAATGATGTAATAGACGAGCTACTAACAATGCAATAACGATGATGAAATAATAAAAGCACGATTGTTCTATATGCCTTTGCATAAAAAGTGTCATAAGTCATTACAACCTCGTCTGTCTGGATCTTGAAAATTAGAAGCAATGAGCATATTTAACCATCATATTTGTTTTTGGTACCACAAAATTAGTTGCGTTCAACGGTTTTAATCGCTGAACTAATTTAATAATAGTAATCTTTATTTTTATGTAGCGCTAACATATTCCGCAGTGCTTTACACACATTATCATCACTGTCCCCGATGGGGCTCACAATCTAAATTCCCTATCAGTATGTCTTTGGAATGTGGGAGGAAACCAGAGTGCCTGGAGAAAACCCACGAAAACACGGGGAGAACATACAAACTCCTTGCAGATGTGTTCCAATGTGGGATTAGAACCCAGGACTCCAGCGCTGCAAGGCTGCAGTGCTATCCACTGAGCCACCGTGCGCTGTAGAACTGTGTAGTAATAAGGGAGCAAATTAATCAATATGTGGAGCAACCTATGGGATGGGCATATAAACTCTGTGCAGATGTTGCCCTCTGTTGGATCATCAGCCGTACCATGGCGACATTTGATAGGAACTAAAGGCCAGCACCATTCTAGAGATAACCTTAGGGGAATTTACCCCCCTCCGCTCTTGCTCCCTGACCGAATAATAAAGTTTTTGTTTACAAAGTTTCTTCACAGAACATGAAGCCATGAATGTAGCTCATCAATATGCTATGTCTTGCAGTTCATAATTGGACATTAACCTCTTCAGGGTAAAGTTTTTGAAGGTCTCCTTAATTTTCTTTCCTTGAAGACAATATCAAGTGGTTGTAACAAGTATAAGCAGGAAATGTCATAAAAGCAGAATATATTGTGCCTGCGTCTGAAGCAGCATGACAGCTGAATCAAGCTGATCGAGGCCTTTTCATGATTAGAAACAATGGCTTCAGCATGAACAGCAGGAGACATCATGAAGTGTTCTCTGAGCTCAGATTCCAGATAGAAGAACATTACATAACTTTCTCTTTGTAGGAGTTGGCAGCCGTGAAGGTAGAGAAATCTTTAGCCAGAAGCTCAGCACTCAACGTCTCATTCTCTTAAGTCAACTACTGAGCACAAAGTAGACTATCTTATTTTTCCACTGCGTCAACAGAAGCATGTTTTTCATCACAGATTAATAAACCAAGCTTTTCGTCATTTTCTTGGTCCTTGAGGGCTTCTTCCCACAAGTTTCTATCATTGGAATGAGCAATCAATGACCATAACATTTGGAACGGCAAAAGGCAGGAATGTCTGCTGCCAAGGACAGAGATAAACTCTAATTAGCATTCCACATCTTTGCTAAAGAATTGAGAGTATAACAGAGCTGGGTTTGGTATTTCAAAGAGCTCATCATGATGCAAAAGATACCTGTGATTATCTATCTATCTGTATGTCTATCTATCTGTCCATCGTCTTACATATTTTTCACATCTATCTAGATGACCAGCAGCAACAGGAGGCAGCACTCCAAAAATGTGGGGAAAAAGAGTGGTTTATGTAGCCTTTAGTGATGACGTTTCAGTTGAGAAGTGTCAACATTCTTGAAGTTTGTTGGCTTGGAGAAGATTCACACTTTTGAACGAAAAAAAAAATCATCATTATGGGCTAACTAAGCCACTTTTTTTGCCACACTTCTTGGAGTGCTGCTGTAAGGAGATAAACCAGACCTTGAGTACCTGCATGCCGAGTCCGGAACTAGAAAGGCTGCATCCTCTGTTCCCCTGAGACAGCTTTGAGGAGGCGGACCTTCCCTTGCAGGCTGAGGGAAGCCTGAGTGGGAGGGACCTTCCTGCAGCCCCAGAGAAGCAGGGAGAGCCAGAAAAGGGCGTGAAGCAAGAGGGAGATAAAAAGAGAAAGCATGAAGCAGAACAGTTTGGCCCTAGAGCAGAGCAGTGCGCAGAGCAGTGAGTGGTGCACTCTGCCTTCCCTGCCCTCAGAGAGTATCGGCACTGCGGCAGGCCGCATAGACAGGGCCCCATCGCCTGCAGAGCCAAGTGTGCCCAGCTCCAATCTGGAGAGAGGGACTGCTGCAGAGCTGTGCAGAGCAGAGGAGAACCGTGCAGAGCCGAGCTGAATACACAGAGCTGAGCCATGCACACTGAGTAGAGCTGAGCCAGCTGTGCAGCAGCCAGAGAAAGAAATGTTCAAGAGCAC
Organism: Ranitomeya variabilis; assembly: GCF_051348905.1. Lineage (NCBI taxonomy): Eukaryota > Metazoa > Chordata > Amphibia > Anura > Dendrobatidae > Ranitomeya > Ranitomeya variabilis. The sequence continues at coordinate 46,589,727 of NC_135233.1, read as the reverse complement.
CAGCAGCATGCAGACCAGTGCCTGCCATCACCTGCCGCCAACAGCGGGGACCAGAGAGAAAGAGACGTGCAGTGTGAGTCCGACCTCCTTTTCCGTGAGTACTACACACATGCCCCATAAGAGTGACTGGGGACAGTACAGACCTGCGCACCCTGACTGGGCCATTAAACACCTACTGAGCCACACTGGGTTTGTACAAGACCATTACCCATATTACCTTCAGCCACTTTGGGCCCGTTTGACCGAGACTGTCAGGAGAGTAGTACAGGAAACACGTTGGGCTTAGACAGTACTGTGGCCCGTACCTTGGAGGCATCTACAGTATATGGACTAGGGGGCAGTGGAAGGTACCGGAGACCGACCACTGTCACCAGAAGACGGGGTGTTGTTGTCTGCTTGACCCCATTAATGAGGACACTGCTTCGGCCATTGCCGGTACCATTGAGTTTGCAGCAGGAGCTGCAGTATGGACTTCCTTATATGTTTTGCTAACATTTGAACCGCTGTGTTGTACTGTGCCTTTAATACTGTTTAACTCTTTTCCTCCCTGTGTGGAGTATTTCCCTGTAAATAAACCTGTTATCCCTTGCTCTGCCTCCCATCTGTCACTGCATCCCACGGTCCTGCTAGTATCTTACATTTGGCGTAATCGGCACAATGCAGTCTACGGGTGCAGGAGTGGCAGACCAAGCAGTTGGGGGAACTCCAAGGGCCAGTATACCGCTGGGGACAATTTTGAGTAATTTCCCCAAGTTCACAGGGAGCAATGTACTGTTATGGAGCTGGACTCAGCAGGTCAGGGGGATGATGAGGATGTACCCCATGACTCCTGTGTTAGCAGCGGAGGTTGCCCTGATGGCTTTAGATGGAGAGGCCAGGGATTCTGTCATGCTATGACTTCCCCATAAGCGAGACACCTTTGACAAAGTACTGCAAATACTTGAAGAGACACCTGGAGACTCCACAGACATAGGGGAGATTTGCACGCGCTTATTTAGGTGTATTCAAAGAGAGGGGGAGACTGTGATGCAGTACATAAATGGGCTACAGGAGCTACACACCACAATTCTGAGGAAAGACGCATAGGCCTAGGACCCCCTGACATAGTGCTGCGAGACCATTTGGTGACGAGTCTGAGTGACACGCTGCTTGGGCAGGCTTTGCGTGAGCGCCTATGAGTTAACCCACGCATGACTTTTGCAGAAATCGGAGCAGAGGCGTGCATAAGCGAGCAGGAGCAAGGGGTTGCAGCATTGACAGGGATGGTCCGGTTTTGCAGAGTACCCACCTTGTAAGAGGAAGCCGAAGTGGTCCTGCGAATTGCGGCAGGGAGTAAGAAGAATTTGGGAAGAAGTCGAAGGCCTGAAAAAAACCCTTGCTACTATCCTGGAGAACAGCATCCTACCCCGAGGTAATTCAAGGCTAAAGGCAGAAGAAGTCAGAAGGGAGGTGCAAAGCATCAGAAGCACCCCAGCAGTTGTCCCAAGATTTGCTCCCAGTTTATGAAATGAAGAGCGAAAAGAAAGGAGGTATGCCTCTCGGAGATGTTGACTATCCAGACTGAGGCGCCCACCAGACAGGCCCAGAAGTGGGTGTTGGATGTGTGGAGGAATGGGACACCTTTCCAGAAGCTGCCCTATCCGAGACAGACAACGGAGAAAATCCGTTCATCCCTCCGAAGGAGGGATTGGAGAGAATGCTGCCTCTGGGAGAAAAGTTACAACGAGAAGAGGGGGGCCACCCCCAGAGCCAGACAGAGTCACAAAGTCGAACGCCGAGAAGAGATGAAGAAGGATGTCGACTATCTGCGGTGAGATGTCTGTGCTGTCCAGGCGCGCTGAAGTGAGTCTGGTGGAACTCCATCCTTGGTCCGAAGGTCCCATCTGCAAGTCTTGACCTGAAGGAGAAGAAGGGATGTCTGCTCTAGGGGCCCACCAGAGTAAATCATTACCTTGCCAACCACAAGCTCACGACGGAAGAGAGAAGGTGATGACCAGTGTTTCTGGGATGCCCTCTTCTATGGTACGGGATTGTGGGACGAATGAGACACTTATTGCGTCCTCTGAAGTGCAGAGTTTTCCGCCGTCAGCTCAAGGAAACCTGATTCAGTGGAAGAGTTGCAAGATGCCTCTGAGGTACCTCCTCAAAAGGTAGTGGACTGGGAAGAGGAAGTAGGACCTGAGACACTACCTCCAGCAGCTCTGGAATATGGACAATGAGAGTTTCTCGGCTTGTCACATGTTGACCCAGAAAAGATTGCTGATCCTGTTCCCTGCCACTCTACTTGAAGTTCGGAGCAGCTCTAACAAGCTGTACTGGCAGAATGTGATGAAGGAGAGGTAGAAGCGGATGCAGAAATTGTAAGCATCTATCAGCCCACAGAAGACAGTATTGGAGTATGACGAAGCCTCGGGGGCTTTGGACCCACACTATCTTGGCACTGCTCCTATTCTCCTGTTTATCTATCTATTGAAAAAAATGGGAGTCAGCAGTAAATCCACCAGGTTCGGGTACAAGCCTCTTGATCTACTAGCTATTAGATTATACGAGATAGAAAAAACACAAAAAGATGCAGCACTTCCTTGTGAAGTGAGCAAAAAAAAAAAAAAATAGAGGATTTATTCCATGCACAAATTCTAAGACGTTTTGACTCCCACAATGACCCTTTTTCAGAGAATCACAGTAGTGTAACAACCGACCTTGTAAAGGGATCAAAATCATCAGGTAAATTACATTAGTCATAGAAATACAAAAGTATTCATAAATATAAAAAATCCTTATGTACAATTTATAGAGACGCAGCAGTATATGATACATGGTCTGCAACCAATTATATACTTCTCAAATACTCAAATACATAAAAAGAGCTTTTGTGCACATGTGTATTAATTAAGTATATAGATATTTTGCAATATGGCATATTAAAGGTTCACCTGATCACAAATGATCTGCATAAGCCCAACCACATGGAGGACCCCATTCTCGGCGCTCTGTCACTTCTAGAATGCATGCTAAAACCTAAGAGGTCAAACCTGGCGTGGCCAAAGAGACCATGATGATCAAGAACATCGTGATCGCGTGCATTATCACAGCACATATTGAGAGAAAATGCACCACATTAGTTAAGGGAACATCCAGCTTAGCTTTTACGCCCGTTTTATAGTTCCCTATTAAGATTGACCAACGTCATTCCATAATAGTAAGATTTTTAACATGCCTATCACAAGTATGGCAGTCACATTAATAGTATAACTGCTTATTGTATAGATATTATTTAGATATTCTTCACAGTTCATAGGGGACAAAAAATTATTCATAATAGAAAAGGGGCATAAAGGCAACAGTAGAACTCTACTCTAATACCAGTATCATGGTCCATGGAACAGAGCTCCCCAAAACACCTAAATGTAATTGGTTACCCAAATCTATACACTATGGACTCCATAGACTCCCCAAAACCTCCAAAATGTATTACCAGTAGTTTGTATATGGATACATGATTAGGTGTTTAGATACATGATTAACACCAATGACTACAGTCATTGGTGTTAAAAAGGTGGTCCCACGTACAAAGTTATTTTCCTCCTAAATCTAAATATTAATCTAAATCTAATATATTAATAACTATTTTCTAATAAACTTTAATTAAAAATTCCCTATCCTTCCCTAACTATACACATTAACTGTTTTTCTGTTTTTGTATTTCCAACTTCCTTTTTGATGACAATTTGTTTAAGAATCCCCAGCGTACACTAAGATACTCAAATTAAGCACCATCAAGTGTCTCCCCTACCCCCTTACTGAAGTGAAGCGTCATCAGTGACCTTCATTTAAGGGGTCTGGCTAGTCCCTCTACGATGTGCACAATGACAGTGCACTCTGTTGCTGGCTCAGAGCAGCATTATCGAGTCGGCAACAAAGCAGAGCACACTGTCAGTGCACCTTGTAGGATGAATACCCAGCTTTCAGAGACCAGCGCTGCCTCCACAAGTGACGTCATAAGGGTCAAAGGGATGAGCAACTCTGCAAATATACACCGTCATTGCCTCAAAATTGACTTTGATGGTATCCATCCATCCATCCATGGAATCATATAACTGTATATTACAGGACCGAATAACTAAGAAACAGACGCAGACAGCCGCTTCGGAGATGTTCCAGTTTGTTAGAAAACTTTGGAGACAATTCTTGTGAAATGCAGAAAGTTTGATCTATCAGGGATTTGCTTACCCTGGCTTCATTTCCTCTTGCACAGGAAGCAGCCATAGAAATAACAGGCGACTATTCATTATGTGAGTTCTGAGATGCACATACTAATGTTAAAAGATTTTCTGGATCTGATTCAAAGTGGAATATTTTCTTCTTTGCAAGAGCTGCATTTTAAAAAAAAAAATATGAACTTCCCCTGCACCAACAAGTAAAATGTACATAGGATAGGATTACAGGCTAAGTAAAGATGCGTGCATTGGGTACGTGATCTCGGGCATATCCTACTAATCTGCCGTAAGTCACATAGGGGTCATGTATAAAGAGGTTTTCAGGTCCGGGCACATCATTTGGCTGCTACTAGAATTCATTTTCTTGTGATCCATGATAACAGTCAGAGGCGTAACCTAAAACCCTGGATCTTAGAGCAAAATGTGTAACAGGCCCCCAAGCTATCATACGTCATATATAGCACTTTTCACTTCATATGGAGAAAGCCTTGTTGGGGACCTAAGGGCTCCAAGATTATGGCCCTGGCACCAATTTCTACTATGGTGTATAGTATAGTTTTGGAAAATAAATTAAATGCACAAAGCATACTTTCCATGTGAGACAGCTTTGACTTGTTCTTTTTACTTAAACATAGTTATTAGGACCTGTGCTTGATGCCAGCGAATGGGAACAATCATTGTTTTTGGTCAAAGGCTTGAAAACCTGTCCTGAAAATGAGCTGCATGTAGAATTGATCAATAAGATTCACAGGACCATGATCCAGCGGTTACGACTGTATTTCATGGCCAACTGATAAGAGCTCTGCTCACCACCTGCTACCTGACGGCACCCCCAACAGTTCTTCTGACTAGTAGGCCTTGTACGATGTCATTGTTGTGGCGTGATGTCATACCAGGCCTAATAATCAGAAGAGGCTTAGGAGATGCAGGAGGTAGGAAGTGGTTATCAGAGTTTCCATCCGGTAGCCATGAACTACCAAGGTGGCCACTGGGCCCGGGCTCTGAGAATCTTTTTGATCCACTCTAACTGAATAGCTTATTACTAGAGATGAGCAAATCGATTAGCAAGACCCTGAACTGCAACCATGTGAAATGCCGGCATTCCTAGATCCGTTTTTCACTAGTTGGCCTGTTGCAACATCATTGTTGCAGAATGACGCTCATACAATGTGGTGCCATGTCGGCTGATCAACAGAGGAGCCGGAGATGCTGTCAGGTTGGAGGCAGTTTTCAGGGTTCATCTCTACTCATTACAAGCAAGAGATCAGATACCATTAAGGACCTGCGAACCTGTGCACAACATAATCAGGACAGGTTTTCTGGAGAGAATGATCCTTTTTACTGGCTGACATTTATTAAGCAGTTTATGAAAGTTTTGGGTGAAGACTAAGCTTCAACATGTGGGTGTACTAGACCATGATGTTTTCAATGACTGTCAGTTCTCATGACAGTATAAAAAATCATTTGTGTTTTATCCAGAAAACTTGATCTATTTTTTTCTCATTTGTTATCCATATGGAATTCGTTTTTATACATCTACATCAATTAAAAATGTACAAAACTAAGTTTCCAATGTTTAACAATTGCAATATTTCCATACAAATCAGATGCTACCTGATGGCTCTGTACGAAATCTTATTTTTTGCCCACCCTAACACTTGAATGGGCGAGACTCATCCAATACATGGAATAACACTGGTCTGAGCACTATCCGTTTTTCTCAGACAGCACTCGCTCTGACAATATGGTTGGGTGAACTTAGCCCAGATGTACTATGCCTAAAGCCACAAAAAGTGGAAATTTTGCTGCAATTCTTCACTTGCTTATGGAACTCGTATATTTAATTTTTCTTTTTACTTTAGGATAGACTAAAATGTGCTAAAGTAATTAAAGTGGTTCTCCTGTGAGCATGTGCAGTAGGAAGCTTCATGTGTAATTTGTGCCTTTTTAAAGTCAACTTGATATGTGTTCAGCTTTTTTTTCTTACGTCCACCATTGTGTGGATGTTTTTAGCTGACTTTTCAAAAATGTGCACTTTTTTGCACAAATGAACACCAGTCTTCCCATTAATAGTTTCCATAAATATTTTTTTGCTCAATTTTTTTCACAACATTCTGAAAAACATGAAACGTTTTTCTCTAAACAGTCACAAAAAAGGTAAAAAACAAACATAAAGATTATTTTTTTTACTTTTTACAAAATTTGAAAACCAGTATCTCATTTCGAAGAATTTGGATGGCAACAATTGTCACAAGATAAAAAAAGGGAAAAAAAAAAGAAAAGTGGCTTAAAAAAGTCACAAATGATGAATCAGGCCAATGTGTAAAGTACAGGTGAAAAATAGAAAGTAGAAATCAAATGTTAGCCCAAGTGGCCAATGTGAAAATTGCAAGGTATTAAGAAAAAAAATCATTATTCCTTTATATACATTTAGTGTAAAATCCTGATTTCAGTGTTAACTAATTAATAGCCATAATCCAAGAATAAAAAAACAGCTCATTCCCTCCTAATCTATCTCAATGCTTCCACTTTTTCCCAGGGTAGGTCCACCTCCCCCCCTGCAGCTGTAGGTTTATGTCATAATGACTGTTTTCCTGGCCTTCTGGCTCTTGATGATTTAAGATTGACAGAACTTGTGAGATGCCATTACAGCTGTATTGGATGTCTAAAAGGAAGCAAGTGGAGAATTTAACTACTTAAGGACCAGACCACATTTTTACTATAATGATTTTGTCTACAATGATTTCTTTTTCCATTAAATCACTTTCACTCCATTTTTCATGTACGAGTTTTATCTGTGTTTTTCCCGGAGAGAACACATCTCCATTATCATTTATGGAGTTGTTCACATATCCATGTTTTTGGGGTCCACAAGAAAATGAATGAATGTGCTTAGTTTTTAAAGCCTCTTTTGAAAATGGAAGGAAATTAATGAAAACCGATTGCCACAACTCTGTTGCCGGTTATCCTGGGGTCAAGGGCTCCATCCATGTCCCTTGTGCTAGGGGTGCCATAGCTATCCCTTCCTTTCTCCCTGGATTACTTCTAATGGTGAAGACACTGCGGCCACATATTTGCTGAACTCCTGAATCCGGCCATAATCTATTCCCTCCCACACCCAGGGAAGTGGGTAATAGTAGTGTATGAAAATACACAAAACCAGACTAACAAGGGAATACATACAGGGATAAAGGAAAATACCAATTACACAAATATGCACTCAAAAACAACAGAGTGGAACACCGGAAAGTGAAGGAAGGAAAAAACCAAATAAAAGAGGATGATGAAAAGCACACAACCGAATAACCAAGCAGCAGTCCAAAACACTCCAAACGCCTCCTCAAACAAGCAACTACACCAGCTCCAGAGCCATCAGGAAACAAACACTGGCATCTCAGATAGCCAGAGGTGTGTATATATAGGAGAAGGAAGTGGCCAACACTGAACAGCTGAGATCATCAATGCTGAAAAGCAATAGAAGCTCTCAATTGAACAGTTTAACCCCTGCACTGCAAGCAGAAACCTACACCGTTAAATATGATGGTGAGGTGCTTCTAATCAATGCAGGAGTGTGGGAAATCAGACGCTATGATCTTCTGGCACCTCTCTGTCGTGGTAAACCCATGATACCTGTCCTCTTCTTTCCATCGTCATGTACCACATCTCTAGATCTCCATCATCTTCAATATGGACCAGGACTTTTGGTCAGGTCATTACATGCTCTAAGGTAATGGTGCATGTTGTGACATTGCGACATCATTACCTCACAATGTACAGTGAACCCCAAGGCCTGATTAGGCTGGATATCCTGGCCTATATTGAAGAGGCTGGAGATATAGCACGTGATGGTGGAAAGAAGAGGACCTGACAGCAGCCATTGAGCTGTTAGATGACCAGAGATGAGCTTAGTTTTGCTTTTTTATACCATTTGCTGGCCTTAAAGGGAACCTGTCACCCCGTTTTTTCGGTATGAGATAAAAATACCGTTAAATAGGGCCTGAGCTGTGCATTACAATAGTGTATTTTGTGGACCCCGATTCCCCACCTATGCTGCCGAAATACGTTACCGAAGTAGTCGTTTTCGCCTGTCAATCAGGCTGGTCAGGTCAAAAGGGTGTGGTGTCCTCCCCCAGATCTTGCGTAGTGTTCCGTTGGTGGCGTAGTGGTGTGCGCATGCCCAAGGTCCCGAATCCTCTGCCAGGGGTGTGAAAACAACAGCGATGTCCGTTATTCCATTGGTGGTCGGTGGGCGCGGCCATCTTGCTTTGGCCGCAGAATCGGCGCTCTGCTGGCCGCGGCTTCAGGAAAATGGCCGCGGGCATCCGCGCGTGCGCAGATGGCTATCGCGGCGGCCATTTTCGTGAAGCCGAGATGCGAATTCTGCTTCACGAAAATGGCCGCCGCGATAGCCATCTGCGCACGCGCGGATGCCCGCGGCCATTTTCCTGAAGCCGCGGCCAGCAGAGCGCCGATTCTGCGGCCAAAGCAAGATGGCCGCGCCCACCGACCACCAATGGAATAACGGACATCGCTGTTGTTTTCACACCCCTGGCAGAGGATTCGGGACCTTGGGCATGCGCACACCACTACGCCACCAACGGAACACTACGCAAGATCTGGGGGAGGACACCACACCCTTTTGACCTGACCAGCCTGATTGACAGGCGAAAACGACTACTTCGGTAACGTATTTCGGCAGCATAGGTGGGGAATCGGGGTCCACAAAATACACTATTGTAATGCACAGCTCAGGCCCTATTTAACGGTATTTTTAGCTCATACCGAAAAAATGGGGTGACAGGTTCCCTTTAAATGGTTTACCAAATTAGCGGCCAGGGATTTTTATATATTTTTAAAAAAAATTGCAAATCAATTTGAATTTGTGCGGGATCACAAGTTTCTGTAAATTCAACTCGAATTCGGTCCTCTACAGATCAGTCTTCTATATCATCATGGATATTGCCATACATATAGATTTCTCGCTCAGATTTTGAAGTTAACGAACATAGAAAATGATGCGCCTTTGATTTTACATAGTAGCACATGGAGGAATGAAAAAAACAAAGTTGTGTTACCACTAGGAAAGACTATAGTGCCTGACAAAAGAGCTAGAACAAACTGCAACTCATGAAATACCTAGATGTCTGGAATACGGACCCCTGGGCACTCCACGTCCTGGGGTACTGGGCCGAAGCACATGACAGCTGTCTATCATACTGTTGTAAACTTTATAAAGCTGCATCATTTTATATTAAAACCGTTAAAGTCTGATATACTATCAATGACATTTTAAGTTCCCATGGTGCAGCATCTTGAGGGTTAAACTTCCCATGTAGTTCTGTATGGCGTCAAAAGGTCACATAGCCTACTCTTTGTTATCATGATTCAACTGTTGTCTTGAAGCTACAGACAGTATATTAATAAAATGACATCGGCTCTGATCCCCAAGATGTTTCGGCAGGAAGCCAAGAGATTTCCACGCAGAAGCCAGCCCTTCAAAGGAACAAAGCACAATAAGAAAAAAATATCTCATGCACATGTACGCTGGCTAGAGAACGAGGGAGGGACAGATTTAAAGTAGGGGATGAGAGACGACTTGGCATGGACTACTAAAATAATAAAAATTGTGCAACCCACGCACTTCACTTATTTTTATTCCTGGACATTTTATATTGTCCTGCTCATGATAAGATCAATTGGCATTCCATACATTTCTAAAACGTTTTCCCTAATGACTATATGGGGATATTTAATCTTAATTATATGAAATCAGCAATGGTTCATGCAGGAAAATTGTTCTAAAATTGCATTAATGATATCCATATTTTCCACATGTTAGATGACTTTTCATATGGACATCCAAATGTTCAATTATTGTCAACTGCACAACTATTTTAAAATAGCAAATTCAATATTTTTCTCAGCTGCCGGTTAGCCGTGAGTTCCACCATTGATAACAGCTGATCCCTGGAGGTTTAGGAAGCTTGACCTGCCTCAATCAGCTTCCCATCAAACTATTAACTACTTCTTAACTATTTAGTTATCCTTTAAGCATTAAAGTTATGATTGTTTTTACGAGACATCGTTAGTTACCTTATTTTGCTTTCTCCTTTCCCAAACACTATGTTACAATGATATTGTACACTGATGAGCAAAAGGATAACAATGTTTTGAATTTTTGGTCTTCAGGCTCCATATCTCGCCAACCACTACTACTTTGAACGTAAGACTACCATCGTTTTATAAACAATCATCTTGGCTATCTCATACGTAAATTTGACTTGCAACTATTTAACATACCATACAAAGTTGGTGCGTACTGGTCACCTCACTTGGGTATGTTTGCCTGGGAATCAACCTAATAACACACTGATCTGTTAGGGAATGTGAGAACAGGTTGTAATTTCTATTAAATACAAAGTGAAAGATTTTTCCACCACCAGGCGCAAAACAGTAAAGGCCCCGTCTCACATAGCGAGATCGCTAGCGAGATCGCTGCTGAGTCACAAGTTTTGTGATGCAACAGCGACCTCAGTAGCGATCTCGCTATGTGTGACACGTACCAGCGATCAGGCCCCTGCTGCGAGATCGCTGGTCGTGTCGGAATGGCCTGGACCTTTTTTTGGTCGTTGAGGCCCCGCTGACATCGCTGAATCGGTGTGTGTGACACCGATCCAGCGATGTCTTCACTGGTAACCAGGGTAAACATCGGGTTACTAAGCGCAGGGCCGCGCTTAGTAACCCGATGTTTACCCTGGTTACCAGCGTAAATGTAAAAAAAAACAAACAGTACATACTCGCCTTCTGATGTCCGTCAGGTCCCTTGCCGTCTGCTTCCTGCTCTGACTGAGATCCGGCCGTACAGTGAGAAGTGAGAGCACAGCAGTGACGTCACCGCTGCGCTCTGCTCTCGCTGTACGGCGGCTCAGTCAGAGCAGGAAGCAGACGGCAAGGGACCTGACGGACACCGAAAGGCGAGTATGTACTGTTTGTTTTTTTTGGTAACCAGGGTAAACATCGGGTTACTAAGCGTGGCCCTGCGCTTAGTAACCCGATGTTTACCCTGGTTACCCGGGTGCTGCAGGGGGACTTCGGCATCGTTGAAGACAGTTTCAACGATGCCGAAGTCGTTCCCCTGATCGTTGGTCGCTGGAGAGAGCTGTCTGTGTGACAGCTCCCCAGCGACCACACAGCGACTTACCAACGATCACGGCCAGGTCATATCGCTGGTCGTGATCGTTGGTAAATCGCTTAGTGAGACGGGGCCTTAACAGTGCAGTGACATGACGAGAATCTGCATAACTAATCATATGCTAAATAGTTGCAAGTTAAATTTATATATGAGATAGACAAGATGATTGTCTATAAAATAATGGTAGTCTCACATTCAAAGCTGTAGTGGATGGTGAAATATGGAGACTGAAAGTAAAAAGTAAAAAATATTGTTACTATTGATGGGCAAGTGTGCTCGGCACTGCTCGATACTCAATCGAGAGTTGGGGTGCTCTATTCCCTGTAAAAAGCTCATTTGATTCTGAATCAGCTGAGCCACGTGCATAGAGAGATAGAGATAGATAGATGGATAGATAGATAGATAATAGATATTAGATGGACATTAGATAGATGGATAGATAGATATTAGATGGACATTAGATAGATAGATAGATAGATAGATAGATAGATAGATAGATGGAAGATAGATAATAGATAGAGGATAGATAGATAGATAGATAGATAGATAGATAGATAGATAGATAGATAGATAGATAGATAGATAGATAATAGATAGATGAATATTAGATGGCTATTAGATGGATAGATAGATAGATAGATAGATAGATAGATAGATAGATAGATAGATAGATAGATAGATAATAAATCGATAGAGATAAATAAATAGATAGAGGATAGATAGATAGATAGATAGATAGATAGATAGATGATATATAGATAGATAGATAGATAGATACATAGATAGATAATAGATAGACATAGATAGATAGATAGATAGATAGATAGATAGATAGATAGATAGATAGATAGATAGATATTAGATAGATAGATAGATAGATAGATAGATAATAGATAGATGGATATTAGATAGATAGATAGATAATAGATAAAGGATAGATAGATAGATGGATAGATAGATAGATAGATAGATAGATAGATAGATAGATAGATGACAGATAGATAGATAGATAGATAGATAGATAGATAATAGATAGATAGAGAGATAAATAGATAGATAATAGATAGATGGATATTAGATAGATAGATAGATAGATAGATAGATAATAGATAAAGGATAGATAGATAGATAGATAGATAGATAGATAGATAGATAGATAGATAGATAGATAGATAGATAGATAGGTAGATAGACAGATAGATAGATAATCTGACCAAATCAGACAAGGTGATTTTCGGGATTTGTTTTCTCATTTTGACTCTCATAGTTGTGGTCTACCTATGATGTCAATTACAGGCCTCTCTCATCTTTCTAAATGGGAGAGCTTGCACAATTGGTGGCTGACTAAATACTTTTTTCCCCACTGTAGAGGAGGTGGAGATGAGTAGATTGAGAAATAGTTTTGTGAGAAAAGATTCAGTATAATGTGAGCTTTCATAATTTAATCCTCTGCTCTGACTGGGATTTTCAGTCCAGTGGGTGGTCCTATCAGGGACTGACAACTGTCTTTGTAAGTGTACATTCAAAGATAGCTGCCAATAACTGATAGGACCGCCACTGGACTGAAAATCCCAGAAAGAGCAGAGGATTAAATTATGAAAATACAGGTTATACTAAATCTTTTCTCACAAAGCTATATATCAATCTACTCAGCTCCTCCTACTCTATATCATCCTACCTGTTGTTAGGACTGTATTTTCGTGGTGACACATTCCCTTTAAGGAACAGACTGGGCAGGCACTGGTAGTCAAGCTCCATAGAAACTAGCTGTACATTGTAAAAGATAAAAGCTCTCATTGTAGGAGAATGACAGCAGATAGAAAAAGCAAGTTAATTGCAAACTTGCTTATTTTCTTGCTGTGTAACTAAAATAACTTAATAGCTTGAGAATACATATTTAAATTTGCCCTGTGCATGCGCAACAGACATAACTTGGCCAGATCAGCCAATTATAACAGGATGTCAGCCCATCTCGACAGGAATTGACTATTGGTCTAATTTGCATGAAGACAGATGTGGTTGAGAAAGAACGATCCAAAGGTGACCTTCTCTTATTGACATCAGCGGATTGTGCATGATTACAGGGAAGTCAAGTATTATCTATTGGCCAACAGTTTTTAATCGCTCCACATATGTCCTACAATAGTCAATTGGGCACTTCACAGTATCATACACAACCCGTCCCACCTATCCTCAAGTGAGAGACAAAGAAGCGATCCCATAAATAAAATCAATATTTATTGATATAGATTAAAAGAATTCACAAAAAAGTTAAAAAAGCAAAATAACCGTAGGGGACACCATAACACCAGGCAATACATAAGTACAAATGGTTAGCTACTCCAAGACAGCACTTCAATTTATCAATAAATGCCTAGTGACATCATACAGCAAAAGAAGGGGGTGGCCGACTAGTACAACTCATTCCTTGCACTTATGTGCTTTAAATTACAGCCTAAGTTCCGGGACGCCCCCGGAAGAAGCAGGAGGCGAAACGCGCGTCGGGGTGAGGGGACGCCATTATCACGAGGTAACATGCTGAATTAACTTGATATAGTTATGAATGGATGTGTATAGTTTTCCTAGGCGGCTTTATAAAGGTGGTCTTTAGACATTCTCTAGATATTCCTGGATGAGGATTTGTTCATACATTAAGCTATTTTGCTAAAGTTAACTTAGGCTGTAATTTAAAGCACATAAGTGCAAGGAATGAGTTGTACTAGTCGGCCACCCCCTTCTTTTGCTGTATGATGTCACTAGGCATTTATTGATAAATTGAAGTGCTGTCTTGGAGTAGCTAACCATTTGTACTTATGTATTGCCTGGTGTTATGGTGTCCCCTATGGTTATTTTGCTTTTTTAACTTTTTTGTGAATTCTTTTAATCTATATCAATAAATATTGATTTTATTTATGGGATTGCTTCTTTGTCTCTCACTTGAGGATAGGTGGGACGGGTTGTGTACAACAGTTTTTAATGTATATGGTCACCTCTACATAGTTGAATGCCCCATGGCAATATATGTCACATGTTTAATTGTTTTTCATTTGCTCATCCAGCTAGTAATCATAGTAGGGATGCAATATACATCATGGTACAAGTAATTTTATGGCTTGCAGGAGCATTTCCATCTCAGTGTGTCATAACTTAGTGATTGTTGGTGCTCCAACCGCTGTGACCTCCATCGATTCTACAGATGAAGCAATTTCAGTGCTTCATTCTATTAAAGGGATTGTCCACTTCTGGGACAAGCCCTTCTCATTCTTCTTGTAAAAAAAAATCACTTGTACTAACCTCTGGTGCCATCACCGTTCCAGCGCTATTGGCGCTCACTTTCCCGGAGCTCATGTGAGGATGTTACGTTACACGAGCCCTGCACCCAGTCAGCACCGGCTTCACTATCCCTGTCTTCGTACATACTGAACATCAACAGGAAGTCAGTGATGTACCTGCTCACGGATTGCCTCTTGCTGTTCAATTTGTCTGAAGGTGGGGCCAGTAATGCTATTGGGTGCAGGGCTTTTGTGACATAACAACCTAACATGAGTGTTGTGAAATTGGATTTTGGGCTCCCCCTGTGGCCACTGGTGGAATTGAACTGGTGTGCATCATCCTCTCTGTTCACCTGTTTCCATCAGGATGTGGGAGTCGCTATTTAGCCTTGCTCCTCTGTCATTTCCATGCCGGTCAACATTGTAATCAGAAGCCTTTCTGTGCATGTTCCTGCTGCTAGACAACTCCCAGCTAAGTTGGACTTTAGTCCTTGTTTGTTTTTGCATTTTGTTCCAGTTCACAGCTGTAGTTTCGTTTCTGTGTCTGGAAAGCTCTTGTGATCTGAAATTGCCACTCTGATGTTATGAGTTAATACTAGAGTCTTAAAGTAATTTCAGGATGGTGTTTTGATAGGGTTTTCAGCTGACCATGAAAGTGCCCTTTCTGTCTTCCTGCTATCTAGTAAGCGGACCTCAATTTTGCTAAACCTATTTTCATACTACGTTTGTCATTTCATCTAAAATCACCGCCAATATTTGTGGGGGCCTCTGTCTGCCTTTCGGGGAAATTTCTCTAGAGGTGAGCCAGGACTATATTTTCCTCTGCCAGGATTAGTTAGTCCTCCGGCCGGCGCTGGGCGTCTAGGGATAAAACGCAGGCTACGCTACCCGGCTACTGTTAGTTGTGCGGCAGGTTTAGTTCATGGTCAGTTTAGTTTCCATCCTTCCAAGAGCTAGTTCTTATGTTTGCTGGGCTATGTTCTCTTGCCATTGAGAACCATAACACATGAGCCCTTGGAATGCAAGGTGAACCAGAGTTGAGTATAAGTGTTTTTATTTTAACTGAGCCAAACTTGAGAATTGAGAAGGTTTTGCCCAACTAGTGGACAACCCCTTAAGCACTTTTTCATCTGCACAGGTGTGGTCCTGGCCACCAGCTGTAGCTCGGTGCCATTCAAATAAAGGGAGTGCCACTGCATGGATAAACTAGAAAAGGGATAAAGCACCAAAGCCTATTTATCTTCAGGATTGATGGAAATGCCAGAGGTCAGAACCTCAGTGATCATTAACACTGATGCTATTCAATGACTTTGGCAATGACACAGGTCACACGGTCAAAGTTTTTCAGTATACTGCAGCTATATCGCAGGAAAGTGCAATTGAATGGGTTCACATTGTAATCTGCAAAATATCGCAAGCACGACAAGCAAAAATCCAACTGATTCAGATTTTTCATTACTTGCTTGTTACGGTACCTTACAGGTTACAGTGCGAGCCCATTGATTTGCATTATGCTTTCATGTAGAAGTGGAATACAAGAATCTTTGGCTGCATCACGTCTTACGACCAAAGTCTCCATTCAGCCCCAGCCTAAGTGATAGCATGACCTAGGGATATGCAATATCGCCTAAAAGGGTTAATTGTGTTCCCACTTAGAAATGGACTGATGTGAGTGCAGATAATCTTTGTACACAGCTGCAGAAGAAGTTAGTGGACTATTGTAACTTTCTACTAATCGGCCTCCCTCTTACCAAACTCTCACCTCTCTAATCTGTCCTGAATGCTGCAGACAGAATCATATTCCTCACCAACCGTTACACCGATGACTCTACCTTGTGCCAGTCATTACACTGGTTACTCATCCACTCCAGAATCCAGTACAAAACTACTACCCTCATCCACAAAGCACTCCATGGCTCAGCACCACCCTACATCTCCTCCCTGGTCTCAGCCTACCACCCTACCCATGCTCTCAGTTCTGCTAATTACCTGAGGTTAACATCCTCAATAATCAGAACCTCCCATTCCCGTCTCCAAGAGTTTACACGTGCTGCGTCTATTCTCTGGAATGCACTACCTAGGTTAATACGATTAGTCCCCAATCCCCACAGTTTTAAGCGTGCCCTAAAAACACATTTGTTAAGACTGGCCTACCGCCTCAACGCATCAACCTAACTATCCCTGTGTGGAACATTCAAAAAACTAAAACCATAATCATGTTTCTCATACACTTTATGCATATAATTAGCCCCTGTGTCTGTACTGCTACATATTTAGGCTGATAACCGGTTCTTGCAGCTTTACATGAACACCCGAGCCTTACACTATGGCTGGTCAGAACAACGAAAGCAATTGTTACCATCCACCTCTCGAGTCTCCCCTTTATCTTCATAGTTTGTAAGCTTGCGAGCAGGGCCCTCATTCCTCCTGGTATCTGTTTTGAACTGTGTTTATTGTTATGCTGTAATGTCTATTGTCTGTACAAGTCCCCTCTATAATGTAAAGCGCTGCGGAATATGTTGGCGCTATATAAATACAATTATTATTATATAAGCAAAAGGAAATTAATGTATTAATATTAGAAATGTCAGGCAACTTTTTTCGTTAAGACAGTTCAAGGTTTTACTCAAATTGGGTACATTGGATATTATAAGCTGCTAAGTAGGCGAGTAATAGTTACCATGTGTTATGGCATCTACACAGTTCATAAAGCATGAAAATTAAAACTCATGTATATTTACCTGCTGGGCAAATAAGAATAAGCTTGGATAATGTATACAGAGACATTATGGAGCGGCATTCCATTCCGGAGTTATATGAACAATAACCCATGAGGTCAGCTGCCTGCTCCCGCTTTCCCGTTATATCCCCTACATATGTATTTCATTCCTGTCAAATCTTTTTTTTCGTGTCTAATGCACACAAAATGGAACCCAAAAAAAGTTCCCGGATATTGCATCTAATTTTAACTTCCATTCCAGCATAAATATACATAAATATATAAATAGCAAAATGGGATAGGAGATATTACAGAGGCAATTCATCTTAGATAACTCCAGGAGGCCTCGTGAATTATAGTTGCAGATGCGGAATTACTTACATGTTTTATTAATAAAAAGTTTAACATTAGTAGTATAGCCGTATTTGAACAACCTTTTACAGTTTTGTGTATGAAATGAATCTACGCTAAAAGTTGAGTACATTTGTAAATACATTAGTTTTTTGGTGTTGATTCTAAGTTGCAATCTCTATTATACAGAACCTCAAAGCTGTATTCCTGATTCTTCAAGATTCTGAATTAAAATCTTTCATGTAAAACTCTTTACAGTTTTATATATTCACTGATTAACATAAAAGGCTGAGTAAGTTTGTAAAAATACGACATTACTTTTTTGGTACTGATCCTGATTTACATTCTTTACCACACCACAATTCTTTAAGATTCGGAACTAAAATCTGTCAAGGAAAACTTTTTACAGTTTTACATAGTCAATGATTTAAGGAAATTGTCCACTAGCAGATCAACCCTTTTTCATACCCCACGTTTGGCCCCGATGAAATAAAAAAGCTTATACTCATCTCCCGTACCAGCCCGTTCCTGCTATCGGCACTCGCATTCCAGGGGCTCTTGTGCGGTTGTTATGACACAGGAGGCCAGCGCCCAATCACTTCTGGGGTCACTGTCCCCACCTTCAGGCAAATCAAACATCAAGAGGAAGATAAAAACAAATCAAGCAAATAACCTACAGTATATAAATAAATGGCAGTAGTGCATGAAAATAATATAGGGTATTTGGTTAACATAATTTTGATAAAAAAAAGTAAAAGCCATCCCACCACGTCACAGTGACCCTATTCTCCACGTCTCTCTCCTGAACCTCACAATCCTGTGTGCTGTATTACAAGTAACTGCAGCAGGAGCCTCCCCCCATGTCCTGTCTGTAATAGGATAAAACATTTCTAAGCCCCACCTCTTGGCAGTCACCAATCGATAATGCGGCAGGAGATTAACCTTTGTGTTCTTTTTAGAATTTCTGCAAAACTGTTTCATGCACAAAGTGCTGCAGACAATCACACACTGAGAATGACTATATTTCTTTATTATAAAAGGCTGAAGAATGCAAAAAATTTAATTCCAGTGCATATGATCATGGTGATCTGGGTAAATATAATCTATAATTGTCAAGTCGAGAGTGGTAAAAACAGTGTGCATCTCTCATCTTAATAGATTCGTATAATTTTGCAAGTTTGGAGTCAACATTTTCCAAATTTCCAGAAAGATTTTCTCTGGAACTGATATAAATAGGATGAGTTACTAAGTGATGGATCAATAATTACGAAGCATCTTGAGGATTGCGGGAGAACTTGTTGATCCGCGCCTGTTATTATGTACACAGAATAACGGTCACGTTTAATAATAACAAAATTTGCGGCGTCCGGCGCTCTTCACATTCCCGCTACTGGAATCCATTACACATTAATTTGCTTGCAAGTCTCAAATGGTGTATTGATTAGCGAATGTATTTAGCAATTCGGTTTCGCCTGATGTCCCAAGGGGGAGAGAATATCTGTCTATTAGTATTTCGTAAGAGGAGTCAAATACGCAGGACGCGCTAATTGTTTATGTATTATTCACTGAAGGGCCCTCGCTTATTTAGTCTTCAGGTTCCCAATGCCTTGTTATACAAATAAGCCGTAAATATGAGTCAGAGCCTTAATGAGTAGTTTGGGGATTTCAAGCTGATATTTGCTTATGAATATTTTATGTAAATTATGAAAGAATAGAAATTGATATGAATTAAACAGTATGGTGTCGTAGCTGGAGACACATCCAATGCCTCAATTAGGAGAATTAAATACGGACCAAGCAAAGGAAAATATTCATATTGCTGTTGGCTCAGTTCTAAAGCTTGGCTAAGTAGATACTGTAGATATTATAGATTAAAACTTGCCTACATTTTTTAATTTTTTAAACTTTAAAATTAAATTTATAGTCTCACTAGACGCTAAAAATATGTATCCAAGATGGTATATTTGTAGAAGCAAAATTTACAACGTGACCTCATACACTTTGCATGTACCATTTAAACTACCAGAGTCTTCTCATCTGACTTAAGGCCCACTAAGACCCCAGTGACAAGATGGACCCTCTGTATATACGTCTTTAGTGAAAAAGTATGGGAAATTGGTCAATAAAAATAGTGAAGGACTGAGCTGGAAGCTTTGTAGGCAGGACAGATGAGTGATGCACATATGACAGGTGAGTTAAAATCTTTTTTTAATCGCTTCTCAGCTCTCAAACAAATTTTACTGGATTTTTCCGAATCAAATAACAAAAATTTCAGATTTAGTCAAATTCAAAATTTCAGGGAAATTAGTGACAAATTGGATTTATATACAAATTGATTCACTTATCTCTAGTAGACTTACTGTGATTTTAACGGGACAATCAGGACATTTAAGCACCATTGTCAGCACCATCTGGTAACTCCCCCCAAAACAACTGGTAACACTAATTTTTGGATGGGAAGTTGCCTAAACCTTTTGCACTCTAGGTCTCAGGACATACAGGTGCTTTTCACAAAATCAAAATATTATGAAAAAGTTAATTTGTTTCAGTTATTCAATACAAAAAGTGAAACTCATATATTATATAAAATCATAACAAACAGAGGGATCTATTTCAAGTGTTTATTTCTCTTAATGTTGACGATTATGGTTTAGAGCCAATGAAAGCCCAAAAGTCATTATCTCAGTAAATTAGAATACTTTATAACACCAGCTTAAAAAATTATTTTAAAATCTGAAATGTTGGCCTACTTAAATGTATGTTCAGTAAATGCACTCAATACTTGGTCAGTGCTCCTTTTGTATCAATTACTGCATCAATGCGGCGTGGCGATCAGACTGTGGCACTGCTGAGCCAGGTACAGTGCCTTGTGAAAGTATTCGGCTCGCTGGAACTTTTCAGCCTTTTCCCACATATCATGCTTCAAACATAAAGATACCAAATGTAAATTTTTCGTGAAGAATCAACAGCAAGTGGAACACAATTGTGAAGTTGAATGAAATGTATTGGTTATTTAAAATTTTTGTGGAAATTCAAAAACTTAAAAGTGGGGCGTGCAATATTATTCGGCCCCTTTAACTTAATACTTTGTTGTGCCACCTTTTGCTGCGATAACAGCTGCAAGTCGCTTGGGGTATGTCTCTATCAGTTTTGTACATCGAGAGACTGAAATTCTTGCTCATTCTTCCTTGGCAAACAGCTCGAGCTCAGTAAGGTTTGATGGAGATTGTTTGCGAACAGCAGTTTTCAGCTCTTTCCACAGATTCTCGATTGGATTGAGGTCTGGACTTTGACTTGGCCATTCTAACACCTGGATACATTTATTTGTGAACCATTCCATTGTAGATTTTGCTTTATGTTTTGGATCATTGTCTTGTTGGAAGACAAATCTCCATCCCAGTCTCAGGTCTTTTGCAAACTCCAACAGGTTTTCTTCAAGAATGGTCCCGTATTTGTCTCCATCAATCTTCCCATCAATTTTAACCATCTTCCCTGTCCCTGCTGAAGAAAAGCAGGCCCAAACCATAATGCTGACACCACCATGTTTGACAGTGGGAATGGTGTGTTCAGGGTGATGAGCTGTATTGCTAACATATTGTTTGGCATTGTTGCCAAAAAGTTTGATTTTGGTTTCATCTGACCAGAGCACCTTCTTCTACATGTTTGGTTTGTCTCCCAGGTGGCTTGTTGCAAACATTAAGCAACACATTTTTATGGATATCTTTGAGAAATGGCTTTCTTCTTGCCACTTTTCCAAAAAGGCCACACATAAAGATTTGTGCAGTGTACGACTGATTGTTGTCCTATGGACAGACTGTCCCACTTCAGCTGTAGATCTCTGCAGTTCATCCAGAATGATCATGGGCCTGTTGGCTGCATCTCTGATCAGTCTTCTCCTTGTTTGAGATGAAAGTTTAGAGGGACAGACCTTGTCATGGTATATTTGCAGTTGTATGATACTCCTTCCATTTCAATATGATCGCTTGCACAGTGCTCCTTGGGATGTCTAAAGTTTTAGAAATCATTTTGTATCCAAATCCGGCTTTAAACTTCTCCACATCAGAATCACAGACCTGCCTGTTGTGTTCCTTGGTCTTCATGATGCTCTCTGTGCTTCAAACAGAACCCTGAGACTATCACAGAGCAGGTGCATTTATACGGAGACTTGATTACACACAGGAGGATTATATTTATCATCATTAGGCATTTAGGACAACATTGGATCATTCAGAGATCCACAATGAACTTCTGGAGTGAGTTTGCTGCACTGAAAGTAAAGGGGCCCAATAATATTGCAGGCCCCACTTTTCAGTTTTTAAATTTCCACAAAAATTTTAAATAACCAATAAATTTCGTTCAACTTCCCAATTGTCTTCCACTTGTTGTTGATTCTTCACCAAAAAATTACATTTGGTATCTTTATGTTTGAAGCATGATATGTGGGAAAAGGTTGAAAAGTTCCAGGGAGCTGAATACTTTCGCAAGGCACTGTAGGACAGGATTAAGTCCCAGCTCTGCAGGATTTGATTATATTCACCTTACTACTTTTAACTAGAACCAGGGCATGGACGGACATACTGCATGTGTAGCCTGTGCGGCTGCACCGGGGCCTGGAGGTGGAGGGGTCCCCTGCAGGGTGGCTAATAATGAGGGCAATCTGGCCTGTATATCCAGCCCCGAGGCTCCGGGGGGCCCTGACCAGATTACCCTTAGCCAGATTGCCCTCATGTGTGGTGGGCAGGGAGAGATCCCTGCAGCTCCGCTGGCTACAAGAGAAAATAGCGGAGCTGCAGGGATCTGTTCTGCTTCTTGCCCGTGCTTCCTCTCACACAGACAGCAGAGCTGCTGGATTATGTAATCATTCAGCGGCTGGCTGTGCCAGAGGGAGGAAGCTGTCGACGGTGATGCTTCAGCTGCGGGAGAGACAGGTGAGAGATAGTGTGTGTGTTTTGTTGTATGTATGTGTGTTGTGTGTGTGTAGAGATGAGTGGTGGTGTGTGTGCGTGCATGCATAGCGCTGCGGGGGAATGTGCAGAGAGGTGAATGGTGCTGTGTGTGTCTGTGTGTGTGTAGGCGGAGGAAAGGGCATTGATGGGGTAATGGGGAGATGGCAATGATGGGGTGATGGAGAGGGCAATGATGGGGATGGTGGCAGAGGAAATGATGGAAATGCTGGAATGGGCAAGGATGAGGATGGTGGGGAAGGAGGAAATGATGGACTTGGTGGAATGGGCAATGATGAAGGTGGTGGAATGGGCAAGGATGGTGGTGGTGGAAAGGGCAATGATGGGGATGGTGGTGGAAGAGGAGGAAATGATGGAGGTGGTGGAAAGGGCAATGATGGGGTGGGGGGAGAAGGCAATGATGGTGTTAGTGGAAAAAACAATGATGGGAGTGGTGGGGAAGAAGGCAATGATGGAAGTGGTGGAGGAGAAGTCAATTATGGAGGTGGTGGAAAGGGCAATGATGGGAGTGATGGAGAGGGCAATGATTGGGTGGTAGGGGAGAAAGCAATGATGGTGGTGGTGGAAAGGGCAATGATGGGGTGGTGGCGGAAAAAGCAATAATGGGGTGGTGGGGGAGAATGCAATGATGGTCGTGGTGGAAAGGACAATGATGGGGTGGTGGGGGAGAATGCAATGATGGTGTTAGTGGAAAGGAAAATGATGGTGGTGGTGAAAAGGGCAGTAATGGGGTGGTGTGGGAGGAGGAAATGATGTAAGTGGTGGAAAGGGCAATGATGGGGATGGTGGGAAAGGAGGAAATGACGGAGGTGGTGGAAAGGGCAATGATGGGGTGGGGGAGAAGGCAATGATGGAGGTGGGGAGAAGGCAATGATGGTGGTAGTTGAAAAGACAATGATGGGAGTGGTGGAGGAGAAGGCAATAATGGGGGTGGTGGAAAGGGCAATGATGGGAGTGATGGAGAGGGCAATGATGGTGTGGTAGGGGAGAAAGCAATGATGGAGGTGGTGGAAAGGGCAATAATGGGGGTTGTGGGGGAGAAGGAAATGATGTAGGTGGTGGAATGGCAATGATGGGGTGGGGGGAGGAGGACAATGAGGGTTGTGGGGGATTGGGATGGGAGGAAGGGGGACTTATAATAGACTTAGGA
Source organism: Ranitomeya variabilis (assembly GCF_051348905.1). NCBI lineage: Eukaryota > Metazoa > Chordata > Amphibia > Anura > Dendrobatidae > Ranitomeya > Ranitomeya variabilis. Next base: position 46,565,862 of record NC_135233.1, on the reverse strand, counting down.
ACAGGGGGAGGTGGAGGAAGACATTATTATCTCTTATTATGTCTAACAGTCCCTTAGTATATACTGTACTCACTTATTATGTCTAACACAGTCAATTAGTATATAGTGTACATACTTATTATGTATAACACAGTCCCTTAGTAGGTAGCGTACTCACTAATTCTGTATAACACCATCCTTAGTTACATAGTTTCCTCTCTAGTTATAAATGATGCCGTCCCTTATTATATAGCTTCCTCTGCTGTTATGTACAGTGCTGTCTCTTACAGAGTGTATTCTTGTTAATTTTGTTATTCACAGCACCCTCTTTTATTACATAGTCCCCACTCTTTTTAGATATAAAATTGTTAGGTGTCGAGATCCCGCCTCTGAACAGGGGGAATCTCGAACCATCTCCACATTGTACCGCCATATAGTCCGTCATTACTCAGCAGCAGGTTCCATCTCTGCACGGTGGACCCCGGGCTGCGAACGTACCTTATGCCATCTACTATATAATTGTCTAAGGGTCACTTCCATCTGTCTGTCCTTCTGTCTGTCTGTCTGTCGCGGTTATTCGTTCGCTGATTGGTCTCGCCAGCTGCCTGTCATGGCTGCCGCGACCAATCAGCGACGTGCACAGTCCGGAAGAAAATGGCCACTCCTTACTCCCCGCACTCACTGCCCGGCGCCCGCATACACCCCTCCGCTCACCGCTCACACAGGGTTAATGCCGGCGGTAGCGGACCGCGTTATGCCGCGGGTAACGCACTCCGTTACCGCTGCTATTAACCCTGTGTGACCAAGTTTTTTACTTTTGACGCAGCCTATGCAGCGCCAATAGTAAAAACATCTAATGTTAAAAATAATTTAAAAAATGATTATATACTCACCTACGCCGCCTTTCCCGCTCCTCGCGATGCAACCGGCACATTCTGTTGGCACAGATGGTCTGGCGGAAGGACCTGCCATGACGTCACGGTCATGTGACCGCGACGTCATCACAGGCCCTGCGCGCCTGTGCGAGCAGGCTGGGAATGGAAGCTGCCGCCTGTACCTCACACAGGCGACAGAACTACAAGTATGGTGAGTATGTTAGAACTACAAGGGGCCCTTGGATCGGAAGGTGAGTATGTTTATTTTTTATTTTTTAACCTGTGACATACGTGGCTAGGCAATATACTATGTGGCTGGGCAATATACTACGTGGCTCTGTGCTGTATACTACATCGCTGTGCAATATACTGCGTCACTGGGCAATATACTACGTGACTGGGCAATATACTACATGGCTGGGCAATATACTACGTCTCTGGGCAATATACTACATGGCTGGGCAATATACTACATCACTAGGCAATATACTACATGGCTGGGCAATATACTACGTCGCTGGGAAATATACTACGTCACTGGGCAATATACTACGTGGCTGGGCAATATACTACTTGGCTCTGTGCTGTATACTACATCGCTGTGCAATATACTACATCACTGGGCAATATACTACGTGGCTCTGTGCTGTATACTACGTCACTGGGCAATATACTACATAGCTGGGCAATATACTACGTGGCTGGGCTATATACTACATGGCTGGGCTATATACTACATGGCCCTGTGCTGTATACTACATCGCTGTGCAATATACTACATCACTGGGCAATATACTACGTGGCTCTGTGCTGTATACTACGTCACTGGGCAATATACTACGTCACTAGGCAATATACTACATGGCTGGGCTATATACTACATGGCTGGGCAATATACTACGTCGCTGGGCAATATACTACGTGGCTGGGCAGTATACTACGTCACTGGGCAATATACTACGTCACTGGGCAATATACTACGTGTCTGACCAATATACTACGTGGGCTGGGCAATATACTACGTGGACATGCATATTCTAGAATACCCGATGTGTTAGAATTGGGCCACCATCTAGTCTCTCTTATAATTGGGTGCGTTCCCCTAGCCCTAACATAAAATGACTGCCGATGGAGCAAGCGGTGACCAGATGACCAGTCCATCAGCTCCTCTATTGGAAAAGAAACTTTCCCATGCTCCATCGGCCATCATTGCATTATACATCTAACAAGACAGGACAGTATTTAATAAAAAAGAGGGCTTTATATAATCCAATATGTATGGGACGGTGCTGTACATAACAAGAGAGGGCATTGCATAATAAGGGACGGCAATATACATAATAAAGGAGACTATGTAATATATATACATGTATGTGTGTGTGGCTATATATATATATATATATATATAGCTTTGTCGCCATAAAAGGAAGGGGACCCAGACACATTTCTTGCACAGGGGCCCCAAGCTGTCAGTGTCTGCCCCTGAACCAGGGCCTGTATTCACTAGGTTTTTCAGTCTGCTGGGTAGAGCAGAGCCAGGTGTGTTGAAGCTGGTGGGTGTCCAGTCAAAATGTGCGCTGTAGCTGAGAGATGCGCTGGGTTTTCTCTCTGATTGAAGACTGCATGGTTCAGCTGAGAAAGCGTAGCAGTCTGTTTGTGTGAGCTGTAGAGTAAAGTGGAAGCTTCAACCTGTTGAGTGTGTGAAAGGTCTGTATTCTGTTCTGGTGACACTACACTGACATATATACAGTGCCTACAAGTAGTATTCAACCCCCTGCAGATTTAGCAGGTTTACACATTTGGAATTAACTTGGCTTTGTGACATTTGGACTGTAGATCAGCCTGGAAGTGTGAAATGCACTGCAGCAAAAAAGAATGTTATTTCTTTGTTGTTTTCTTTTTTAAATTGTGAAAAGTCTTTTCAGAGGGTCATTTATTATTCAACCCCTCAACCCACCAGAATTCTGTTTCGTTCCCCTAAAGTATTAAGAAGTAGTTCAGGCACAAAGAACAATGAGCTTCACATGTTTGGATTAATTATCTCTTTTTCCAGCCTTTTCTGACTATTTAAGACCCTCCCCAAACTTGTGAACAGCACTCAAACATGGTCAACATGGGAAAGACAAAGGAGCATTCCAAGGCCATCAGAGACAAGATCGTGGAGGGTCACAAGGCTGGCAAGGGGTACAAAACCCTTTCCAAGGAGTTGGGCCTACCTGTCTCCACTGTTGGGAGCATCATCCGGAAGTGGAAGGCTTATGGAACTACTGTTAGCCTTCCACGGCCTGGACAGCCTTTGAAAGTTTCCTCCCGTGCCGAGGCCAGGCTTGTCCGAAGAGTCAAGGCTAACCCAAGGACAACAAGGAAGGAGCTCCGGGAAGATCTCATGGCAGTGGGGACATTGGTTTCAGTCAATACCATAAGTAACGTACTCCACCGCAATGGTCTCCGTTCCAGACGAGCCCGTAAAGTACCTTTACTTTCAAAGCGTCATGTCAAGGCTCGTCTACAGTTTGCTCATGATCACTTGGAGGACTCTGAGACTGACTGGTTCAAGGTTCTCTGGTCTGATGAGACCAAGATCGAGATCTTTGGTGCCAACCACACACGTGACATTTGGAGACTGGATGGCACTGCATACGACCCCAAGAATACTATCCCTACAGTCAAGCATGGTGGTGGCAGCATCATGCTGTGGGGCTGTTTCTCAGCCAAGGGGCCTGGCCATCTGGTCCGCATCCATGGGATTTTAGCCAAGAACCTCCGCTCCTCCATCAAGGATCTTAAGATGGGTCGTCATTTCATCTTCCAACAAGACAACGACCCAAAGCACACAGCCAAGAAAACCAAGGCCTGGTTCAAGAGGCCAAAAATCAAGGTGTTGCAGTGGCCTAGTCAGTCTCCTGACCTTAACCCAATTGAAAACTTGTGGAAGGAGCTCAAGATTAAAGTCCACATGAGACACCCAAAGAACCTAGATAACTTGGAGAAGATCTGCATGGAGGAGTGGGCCAAGATAACTCCAGAGACCTGTGCCGGCCTGATCAGGTCTTATAAAAGACGATTATTAGCTGTAATTGCAAACAAAGGTTATTCCACAAAATATTAAACCTAGGGGTTGAATAATAATTGACCCACACTTTTATGTTTAAAATTTATAAAAACTTAACTGAGCAACAAAACTTTTTGGTTTGTAAGATTTATGCATCTGTTAATAAATCCTGCTCTTGTTTAAAGTTTGAAGGCTCTAACTTATTTGCATCTTATTAAACCTGCTAAATCTGCAGGGGGTTGAATACTACTTTTAGGCACTGTATGCCCTGCTAAATGAATTGTTTGTTTGTTCTTATACCTCGGTGACCAGAGAAGGCTATTTTTGGTTTTGAATCCCTTTGAGTTTTGTGAAAAACTGCACAAGTTTGGTTGCTTACCTGTGAGAGTGAATCTCTACAATATCAAAACAATTGGTCCCTCCTACCAAAAATGTTGGATCAATAATTATAATGACCGCACTAAAATTAGATCAGTTGTACAACTATCTAAACATGAAAGGCAGGAGAAACAGAATAAAATATAATAAGCACACAAAACAATAAGACCTTCTGGCCAAAGCACGTTGGTTTTGATGACTGTGCTGTTTTGTCTATATTTATGTTTCTATAAACAAATTTGAAGATTTTAGTCCACTTACACAGTACCAGATATCTTTTCACTGTTCAGAACATACACTCACCGGCCACTTTATTAGGTACACCTGTCCAACTTCTTGTTAACACTTAATTTCTAATCAGCCAATCACATGGCGGCAACTCAGTGCATTTAGGCATGTAGACATGGTCAAGACAATCTCCTGCAGTTCAAACCGAGCATCAGTATGGGGAAGAAAGGTGATTTGAGTGCCTTTGAACGTGGCATGGTTGTTGGTGCCAGAAGGGCTGGTCTGAGTATTTCAGAAACTGCTGATCTACTGGGATTTTCACGCACAACCATCTCTAGGGTTTACAGAGAATGGTCCGAAAAAGAAAAAAAATCCAGTGAGCGGCAGTTCTGTGGGCGGAAATGCCTTGTTGATGCCAGAGGTCAGAGGAGAATGGGCAGACTGGTTCGAGCTGATAGGCAACAGTGACTCAAATCGCCACCCGTTACAACCAAGGTAGGCCTAAGAGCATCTCTGAACGCACAGTGCGTCGAACTTTGAGACAGATGGGCTACAGCAGCAGAAGACCACACCGGGTACCACTCCTTTCAGCTAAGAACAGGAAACTGAGGCTACAATTTGTACAAGCTCATCGAAATTGGACAGTAGAAGATTGGAAAAACGTTGCTTGGTCTGATGAGTCTCGATTTCTGCTGCGACATTCGGATGGTAGGGTCAGAATTTGGCGTAAACAACATGAAAGCATGGATCCATCCTGCCTTGTATGGAGCTTCTTTGGGATGTGCAGCCGACAAATCTGCAGCAACTGTGTGATGCCATCATGTCAATATGGACCAAAATCTCTGAGGAATGCTTCCAGCACCTTGTTGAATCTATGCCACGAAGAATTGAGGCAGTTCTGAAGGCAAAAGGGGGTCCAACCCGTTACTAGCATGGTGTACCTAATAAAGTGGCCGGTGAGTGTATATATGGGTACAAAAAATAAGATAGATGAAAAACTGTGCTGATTCATTTCTATGACCAAAATCAAAGCATATGGATCACAGTATAGCTCATCGTTAGGGATGAGCGGGCACTAAAATGCTTGGCTGCTCGTTACTCGAATCAAGCAATTTCTAATGCTTGGGTGCTTGTTTTGAGTAGCCGGTATAATGGGAGACAATGGAAAATCTGAACATTTTTTCAGGTTGACAAGGAAGTCTAGGGGCAGTGAAAATGTTGGACTGGATAGAAAAAGTGCTGAACAGAAGGAGAACAGCACAGGGAAGACCCCTGGTAGCATCTCTGACTACCAGTTGGCTGCTGAAAACAATGGAGTCACACTTTTACTCCACTTTAAGGACTGACAATAAAACATTCAAAATCGACGAGTAATTTGAGATAACAGGAAAAAAATGATTAAAAAATGTTTTTCCTGTATTATGATTTGGATATAAGGCAAAATAAAAAGAAAATTATATATATATATATATATATATATATATATATATATATATATATATATATATATATATATATATAATATATATAATTTGAGTAAACCAAAATTGAAATTTTAATTAAAAAATTGGAAACTTTAGTGTAATTTATAAAAGAATCGAGAAGTGTCAAAAATTAGGGACTCAGAGGGACTCAGATACACCCTTTATTAGACATAAAGGAGGGTCTCATACACATTCTGTTCAAATTGTCATGTATTGGTACTCCTAGACTCATAAAAGCTATGTATTAAGTGCAAATCCTGCCATAAATTGGCAAAAATTACAAACAGGGTCATCCATACACCTATAAAATGCAACAACTGTAATGCTTCATTCAAAAATTGTGAACAAAGGGTTGTTGCATTTTTTCCACAATGGACTTCTGATATAGCACCATTTCACAAGACCTCTCCACCTCAGGAAGTTCTGCTTGTAGCGTAGGTCTAATAGGGTGAACAACCAGTACTCTTTTTTCGCCAAATGGATGTAACGCGAGGGTCACAGGAAAGGCAGCAGTAGATAAAGTCTGCCATATGTGCCAAGGTCCCTACAGCCAACACTTCCCTGTCTCCACCATAATGACTACTCTCTGTCTCACACAAAAAGAGAATGCGGTCAACTGCTGCAGCTATATATTTAGCAAAGCCCTAATCCCTGCCTAGAAACTGTATTCAGCCACTCTCCCTGCTCCTGCAACTCTCTATCTCCCTATGCTAAATGCAGAATGAGTCTGATACAAACAGCAAAGCACAAGATTAGGTCTTAGAAGGACTATTAGTATGATGGTTCAGCTTCAGCACCAGTATCAACACTACAGGACTCAGCTTCGTTAAACTGTACACACACGCCTGCAAAAGCACTCTCCCTCCAATAACAACTGTCACAGAGCTATGCAATGGCGTCAGTATGCCGGGTGTTGCAGCACCTGTTATTTTATATTTCCTGATGATGTCATACGGCAAACCAATTACAGTAATGCCACTACCAAGATGACTATGGTATTACAGTGACTTGCAAGCAAGTATGCTTATTAGCTGTGTAACAGGCACCAAACATGTGGGGTGGGGATTCGAGTTTGAATTCTAGCACCGGCTAATGTTCTCCGAGTAACGAGCACACCCGAGCACCCAGATACTTGAGTGATATCAGAGTATCACTGAGCACATTTGCTCATTTCTACTCATCATATAAATTATAAAGGGGATTTGCATTTTCCTATCCTTTGGATAGGTCATCAATATCAGTGGCTGTCCAACACCTGGAAAGCCTACCTATCCACTGTTACCCTCTCTGACAAAGGCCGGATGGAAATACTGCACAAAGCAGAACTCTGCCACTCAGTCTCACTGTTAAGTGGTCGCCCTCGCCTATTGAAGAACAACTGAAATTCTATATGAATTGGATCGGTCATAAATATTCAAGTCCTCATTCACTTGTCCTTATCACATAACTATCTTTTAGAATTTAAAATATGGTCAGTAAAGCCAGTCACGGGCCTTTATTGTATCTCCATATACATGGAATCAGGCATAAAAAATGATACAATTAAATACTGTATATGTATATTTCTCAGTCGGCGGCCATCTTGGATCTCCAAATATACACTCACCGGCCACTTTATTAGGTACACCTGTCCAACTTCTTGTTAACACTTAATTTCTAATCAGCCAATCACATGGCGGCAACTCAGTGCATTTAGGCATGTAGACATGGTCAAGACAATCTCCTGCAGTTCAAACCGAGCATCAGTATGGGGAAGAAAGGTGATTTGAGTGCCTTTGAACGTGGCATGGTTGTTGGTGCCAGAAGGGCTGGTCTGAGTATTTCAGAAACTGCTGATCTACTGGGATTTTCACGCACAACCATCTCTAGGGTTTACAGAGAATGGTCCGAAAAAGAAAAAAAATCCAGTGAGCGGCAGTTCTGTGGGCGGAAATGCCTTGTTGATGCCAGAGGTCAGAGGAGAATGGGCAGACTGGTTCGAGCTGATAGAAAGGCAACAGTGACTCAAATCGCCACCCGTTACAACCAAGGTAGGCCTAAGAGCATCTCTGAACGCACAGTGCGTCGAACTTTGAGGCAGATGGGCTACAGCAGCAGAAGACCACACCGGGTACCACTCCTTTCAGCTAAGAACAGGAAACTGAGGCTACAATTTGTACAAGCTCATCGAAATTGGACAGTAGAAGATTGGAAAAACGTTGCTTGGTCTGATGAGTCTAGATTTCTGCTGCGACATTCGGATGGTAGGGTCAGAATTTGGCGTAAACAACATGAAAGCATGGATCCATCCTGCCTTGTATGGAGCATCTTTGGGATGTGCAGCCGACAAATCTGCGGCAACTGTGTGATGCCATCATGTCAATATGGACCAAAATCTCTGAGGAATGCTTCCAGCACCTTGTTGAATCTATGCCACGAAGAATTGAGGCAGTTCTGAAGGCAAAAGGGGGTCCAACCCGTTACTAGCATGGTGTACCTAATAAAGTGGCCGATGAGTGTATGTATATTTCTAATAAGTTTTCTAACTTATCTATCTTCCGTTTTATTATGTCTCCCACTAAGCCTTGTATTTTGAGTCATTGGAAGACTTTGGCCTATTTTTGTCCCATTGGCTTATTGTAACCATCTTCACTTCTGGATTGTTTTATGTAACAGATCATATTCAATTAATTCTTTGAAACGTTAAACATGTCTGCAATGTCTGTTGAAATGCATTCACCCCCTTCCCTCGTCACTGTAATCCTTTATTGTCTTTGCAATTCACCCAACATACCAACTGCTTTTATTAATGGAAGGGAGATTCCAGGGAGACCCTCTCTGGAGCCTAGAGACGTGCTCATGAAAGCCACAGTAATGTTAAATAACAGAAAACTTAAAGTCCGGTGGCTTAAGATGTAAAAAGTGCTTGTATTGCATGGTCCTGCCATCAATATAACAAATAGGGTATTCATACTATTCACATAAAGCTGCATGAACCGGTCACAAGACAGTATCTGAATAAGTACAGTAACAGAGGGCTACTAAATGCATGGATGGTGTGTAAACAGATGCCATGAGGGACCAGATTTGGAAAATTAAATTTAAAGGGGAAAACTGGAATAGTTACCGGTATATAGTGAGTTGGGGTGATAGGACAGTCAAAGAAGTGCATTTTTGGGCACGCTTAAAACTGTGGGTATTGGGAATTAATTGAATTGTCCTGAGTAGTGCATTCCATAGAAGTGGCGCAGCACGTGAGAAGTCTTAATGACAGAAGTGGGAGGTTCAGATTATTGAGGATGTTACTCTTAGGTCATTAGCAGAACGGAGAGCATGAGTAGAGTGATAGAAAGGGATGAGGGAGAAGGTGTAAGGTGGTGCAGAACTGTTTAGAGCTTTGTCGGTGAGAGTAATAAGTTTATATTGTACTCTGTAGTGGACAGGCAACCAGTGCAATGGCTGGCACAGGGTAGAGGCATCAGTGTAGCGGTTGGAGATAAAAATGATCCTGGATTCTGCATTCAGCAGGGTAGAGTTTAGTAAGAGGAAGACAAATTATTATTAGAAAGTTGCAGTAGTCCTGATGAGAATAAATAAGAGTAAAAATAAGAGTCAAATGTAAGAAAATGTTGAATTTGAGAGCTGTTTCTCAGTTGTACAAAAGGACAACTTCCTTTAGTGAACCTATACTACAAGCATTGTCCCACTTTACTATTTTTTTGAAAATATATTACAATCATTTTTGTGAACAAAGTTTTTGACTAGTCATATCTTGTCCAGGTCTTAGGAGACAAACTATTCAATGTTAACCAGTCAGCCAGTGGGTTGTATAAGCTGTACGTTCCGTCAAGGCGATCAATCTACGAGCCAACTCCTGACTCATGACAACATTTGTTTGGGCATGACTTTGTTAAGCAAACAGTCCATATTGACATTCTTCAGTAAAACACGTTACCTAATACATAATGTGCTTATGATAGGTAACAGAGGCGCACGGACAAGTTTCATCATCAAATGTCAGCTCATGAAGAGGCTCAGCAGAATTTGCAAGATGTGCCAAATTGCAAAAGTACTGTTCACTCTTGGCTGACTCTCATTAGCTTTCGGGCAGGATTTTCTTCACAGACAATGGCTCCAATGTTATTGTGGCTCTGAATTTGAGCAGGATGACCTTTTCTTGGTTTACAGGTCTTTAAAATCCCTTTCCTGGACTGCAGAGTTTAAGCAAAAGCGATATTGCTATAAAGAATGGTAGACTAAATGTAGCACTCTAGGTATTTATTACAAATCGGACTTGTAGTTAAAATTAAGGATAATATTTTTCTTTTTAATTCAGTGTGTGAAATAATTAGAACATTGAGTTGTTCTCTCCAGTCAAGTCATTAAAGAATGGTTTCTATCATCTTTTTCAATAGGATGTCTGGTTTGGATGACCTAATTGGTTTTGTGGTGGACCGGGAAAAAACTTTTGCTGGGGCAGAAAAGAAGGTACTATTGGAATCTAGTTGAACTCATAAAGCCCCCCAAAGGATGTCCCTCCAGGCTTTCTTTACCCTCCAGTTGCCATTGTAACCAGCCTGCTGCAGTTCCATTGGTTGATTATGCACATTTTAGTCTGTATCAGCTGGCTTCAAACAAACCTGTGTTCTGCCTCCACCTCCAACATAGAGATTATTCTACTTTTACAATAGACTCAATGGTTCTGTGCTCTCTCTGCTCCTGACCAATTTTATCTTCTGCCACCTACACCCAAAGCTACCTATGTGATTTTACATAATTGTTAGCTGGTTTACAGCAGGGCTCAACTGTCCTGCTCTCCTACACAACAGAGCTTGTAATAGCTAGGCTCAACTGAGCGGAGATAAGCAGAACTGAGCTGTGCTTGATACATGCAGTAGACAGAACAGTGATATGAAACTACAGATAATGCTCAGGGTGATAAGGGTCGGGCAGTATGAGGTTTAATATCCGGCCACTTTATTATTTATAAGCCTCTGACAGAACTGTTTCCCAACGGCTTTCTCCAATCTTCTCTTAGAAAATACATGAAGTTCATCTGAGCCAAACCTTCCTATATGTGATGGAGTCAGGAGAGATAACTATCATTTGGCTAACAGCTAACATATATGGGGCTATTTAGTTGGATTCTACATACAGTTCTTAGTCTTACTACTAAATATCCAGTTATCTATTGATACTTCTCCCACTACATAAGTAACCTAAAATATCAATTTAGACCCTCATTATTTTTTCATTAAACTGCTTGCAAGCCAATGGCTTGAACAGATATTGGAAAACTTTATAACATATTATGTGTCTACATATTTTTAACCCCTTTACCCCAAGGGTGGTTTGCATGTTAATGACCAGGCCAATTTTTAAAATTCTCCCTTTATGTGGTAATAACTCTGGAACGCTTCCATGGATCCTGGTGATTATGATTCTGACACTGTTTTCTCATTACATATTGTGTTAGGGGTCGAGTTCCCGCCTCTGCACAGGGGGAGTCTTGAACCATCTCCGCTGTGGTCTCCTATTCTTCTCCAGCCGCAGTGGAGCCTGCTCAGCGGAGATGTCGGTCTCAGCGTCTGGCTCAGCCTGATACTGTGCAGATGGTTACTGCTGCCTTTCCAGGCTCAGCCATTGTAGCCAGTATTGGTTAGCGGTGAGCAGACATCTCTGGGACTAAGTCCTGCTTTTCCCCTTCTGAGCATGCCCAAGGAAAGACTTCTCATTGGAGGTCAGGGGTCACATGCTCAGGTACTGCAGCTGCTCCCATTGGTCCTCTAGGAAGGTCCTGAAGTTGCTCAGGTATTGTGGCAGCTCCCATTGGTCCTCTAGGAAGGTCCTGAAGTTGCTGCAACTATAGGTCCTGAAGTTGCTGCAACTATAAAAGGTTTGCATGGCCACACGGCCATGCGCTAGGATCAGCTTATGTCATGAGCTTTTGCTATTCAGTGGTCTTGTAAGCTTGTTGTCAGGGTCCGGCTGAAATAAGCCACTGGAATACTGGCACCTCCGGTGAGGAGTTTTGTGTGGTGAATTCAGGGCTGGCGTAAAGCCATTAGAATTCTGGCTCCACTGGAGAGGAGTTGTTTGTGTGCTTGCTACTCCCTGACCAGATTGCTTTTGCTCTGTTAGGCAGCTGTGTTCACCTGTGATGCTAATAGGGCACAGCGTTTTCCCTTCTCTGCAACTCTGTGAAGTAACAGAGTTCGCTTATACCACCATATTGTGCCGCCATTTGCTAGCAGCAGGTTCGCCTCCGGCACGGTGGACCCAGGCTGCAAACGCACCAATAATTATATCTAAATATACTCAGTGGCGTCCGCCAGCCCCAACATATTGTACTTCATGATAGTGGTAAAATTTCTTTGATATGACTTTTATTTGTGAAAAAAATGGAAATTTGGTGAAAATTGTGAAAATTTTGCAATTTTTCAAGTTTGAATTTTCATGCCCTTAAATCACAGAGATATGTCACACAAAATAATAAGTATCATTTCCCACATGTCTACTTTACATCAGCATAATTTTGGAACCAAAATTTTTTTTTGTTAGGAAGTTATAAGGGTTAAAAGTTGACTAGCGATTTCTCATTTTTGCAACACCATTTTTTTTAGGGACCACATCACATTTGAAGTCACTTTGAGGGGTCTATATGACAGAAAATACCCCAAATGACACCATTCTAAAAACTGCACCGCTCAAGGTGCTCAAAACCACATTCAAGAAGTTTATTAAACCTTCAGGTGCTTCACAGGAATTTTTTGGAATGTTTAAATGTTTAAAAAAAAATTTAGCTTTTGTCATGGTGCCCGGGTATAATTGCTGCAGGGGAAGCTGCACATAGCAGCAAAGGAGCTGAGCAGGATGCCGAGTAACTAACCTGATCACCAACAGGACCTTAGACATGTGACAGAGTGACCAGGTAACTAACAGGTCCTTAGACATGTCACAGAGTGGGAGGAGGTCAGGGAGTGGAGCCAGACACCAGGAAACAGAGTAGGGACAAGAACTAAAGAATAAACAAACAAGCAGAGGTCATAGACAGGAAATCATGAGATATCAGAAGGGAGAGACAGGGCATAGTCAGAAACAAAGCCAGACTTCAGTAATACAGGAGAAAGAACAGAGTAAAGCAAGGAAAGAAAGATAAACACTTTGCAAGCCGGCACACACTCCAGGAGGTCAAGCATACAGACTGAAGCAGAACATATAGCTGAAAAAAAGCCTGGATAGGAGCGAGTATAAATACCCCTCCCATCTTGAGAGAGAGGGCAACCACATTAACCCTGAGAGAACAGGACATTAACCATATCCTAACCATGACAGCTTTTTTTCACACAAAAATTACTTCAGATCCAATTTGTTTTATTTTACCAAGGATAATAGGAGAAATTGGGCCCCAAAAGTTGTTGCACAATTTGTCCTGAGTACGCCGATACCCCTGATGTGCCTAAACAGTGGAAACCCTCCACAAGTGACACCATTTTGAAAAGCCGACCCCCTAAGGAACTTATCTAGTTGTGCGCTGAACACTTTGAACCCCCAAGTGCTTCACAGAAGTTTATAATGTAGAGCTGTAAAAATAAAAAATCATATTTTTTTCACAAAAATAATCTTTTCGCCCCCAATTTTTTTCCCCAAGGGTAACAGGAGAATTTGGACCCCAAAAGTTGTTGTGCAATTTGTCCTGAGTACGCTGATACCCCATATGTGGGGGTAAACCACTGTTTGGGTGCATAGCAGAGCTCGGAAAGGGAAGGAGCACCGTTTGACTTTTCAATCCAAAATTGGCTGGAATTGAGATCGGACACCATGTAGCATTTGGAGAGCCCCTGATGTGCCTAAACAGTGGAAACACCCCAATTCTAACTCCAACCCTAACCCCAACACACCCCTAACCCTAACCATAACCCTAACCACACCCCCTAACCCGAACACACCCCTAACCCTAATCTGTTGTGAATTCTGCTCTTGGGCTCCCTCCGGTGGTTGTAAGTGGTAGCGTTGCTGTCTCTGAATCGCAGCATTTATCAGGTGTGTTCACTTTTTGCAAATCTGACTGGGCTATTTAGTCTTGCTTCACCCTTTAGTCAGTGCCAGTTGCCCATTGTTCCTGGAGGATTCACATCTCTGCCTGGTCTCTCCTGCTTTGCAGTTCTTTTCAACAAAGATAAGTTCTGGCCTTGAGTTTTTGCTGTCCACATGCTGTGGCCTTATTGTTCAGTTCTTTTCCATGTTTTTGTCTTGTCCAGCTTGGTCTGTATAAGGATTTGTTTAGCCAAGCTGGTATCTCTGGAGATGCAGATATACCCTCCATATCTTTAGTTAGCTGTGGAGTTTTTGTATTTTCTGTGGTGGATATTTTCTAGTGTTTTAATACTGACCGCATAGTACTCTGTCCTATCCTTTCTATTTAGCTAGAAGTGGCCTCCTTTGCTAAATTCTGATTTCAGTCTGTGTATGTTTTTTCCCTCTCCTCTCACAGTCAATATTTGTGGGGGGCTGTCTATCCGTTGGGAATTTTCTCTGAGGCAAGATAGTTTTCCCTTTTCTATCTCTAAGGGTAATTAGTCCTCCGGCTGTGTCGAGATGTCCAGGGAGTGCTAGGTACGGCTACTTCTAGTTGCGGTGTTAAGTTCAGGGTCTGCAGTCAATACAGGTACCACCTTCTCCAGAGTACGTCTCATGCTGCTCTTAGGCCACCAGATCATAACAGTACAACTGGCCAACAATGAGTTAACCGCATCTCAGAAGAAGGGAAGGAAAGTGCTGAGCCATTTTTTTTCTGTAGTCTGTTCTGTTTTTTTTTTTTCTTCCCTCTTTACCTCTGGTTGGCTCAGGAGTTCGGCGCTGGTATGGATGTTCAGGGATTGGCTTCTCGTGTGGATCAACTTGCTGCTAGAGTACAGGGTATTTCCGATTATATCGTTCAGACTCCGGTTTTAGAGCCTAGAATTCCAACTCCTGATTTGTTTTTTGGGGATAGGTCCAAATTTCTGAGCTTTAAAAATAACTGTAAACTGTTTTTTTGCTCTGAAACCCCGTTCCTCTGGTGATCCCATCCAGCAGGTTAAAATTGTTATATCTCTGCTGCGTGGTGACCCCCAGGATTTGGCATTTGCCCTGGAACCTGGGAATCCGGCGTTGCTTAATGTAGACACCTTTTTCAGGCGCTTGGGTTATTGTATGACGAACCTAATTCAGTGGATCATGCTGAGAAGACCTTGTTGGCCCTGTCTCAGGGTCAAGAAGCGGCAGAATCATATTGCCAGAATTTTTGTAAAATGGTCTGTACTGACTAAATGGAATGAGGATGCCTTGGCGGCAATCTTCAGAAAGAGTCTTTCTGAATCCGTTAAAGATGTTATGGTGGGGTTCCCCACGCCTGCTGGTCTGAGTGATTCTATGTCTCTGGCCATTCAGATTGATCGGCGCTTGCGCGTGCGCAGAGTTGTGCACACTATGGCATTGTCTTCCGAGCGGAGTCCTGAGCCTATGCAGTGTGATAGGATTGTGTCTAGAGCTGAACGACAAGGATTCAGACGTCAGAATAGGTTGTGTTTTTACTGTGGCGATTCTGCTCATGTTATTTCTGATTGCCCTAAGCGTACCAAGAGAATCGCTAGTTCTGTTACCATCAGTACTGTACAACCTAAATTTCTGTTATCTGTGACCCTGATCTGCTAATTATCGTCATTTTCTGTCATGGCATTTGTGGATTCAGGCGCCGCTCTAAACTTAATGGACTTAGAATTTGCCAGACGTTGTGGTTTCCCCTTGCAGCCTTTGCAGAGTCCTATTCCTTTGAGGGGCATTGATGCTACACCGTTGGCTAAAAATAAACCTCAGTTTGGAACACAGCTGACCATGTGCATGGCGCCAGCCCATCAGGAAGATTGTCGTTTTCTGGTGTTGCATAATTTGCATGATGATATTGTGCTGGGTTTCCCATGGTTACACGTGCATAATCCGGTATTAGATTGGAAATCTATGTCTGTGACTAGTTGGGGTTGTCAGGGGGTTCATGGTGACGTTCCTTTGATGTCAATTGCCTCCTCCCCCTTTTCTGAAATTCCTGAGTTTTTGTCAGATTTCCAGGATGTATTCAATGAGCCCAAGTCCAGTTCCCTTCCACCGCATAGGAACTGTGATTGTGCTATTGACTTGATTCCAGGCTGTAAGTTCCCTAAGGGCCGACTTTTCAACCTGTCTGTGCCAGAACATACCGCCATGCGGAGCTATGTTAAGGAGTCCTTGGAGAAGGGGCATATTCGGCCATCTTCTTCACCATTGGGAGCAGGTTTTTTTTTTGTTGCCAAAAAGGATGGCTCCTTGAGACCCTGTATTGATTATCACCTCTTGAATAAGATCACGGTCAAATTCCAATACCCTTTGCCTTTGCTTTCCGATCTGTTTGCTAGGATTAAGGGGGCTAGTTGGTTTACTAAGATTGACCTTCGAGGGGCATATAATCTTGTTCGTATTAAGCAGGGTGACGAATGGAAAACTGCGTTTAATACGCCCGAAGGCCATTTTGAATACCTTGTGATGCCATTCGGACTCTCTAATGCTCCATCTGTGTTTCAGTCCTTCATGCATGATATATTTCGGAATTATCTTGATAAATTCATGATTGTATATTTGGATGATATTTTGATTTTTTCAGATGATTGGGAGTCTCATGTGAAACAAGTCAGGATGGTATTTCAGATCCTTCGTGATAATGCCTTGTTTGTGAAGGGGTCTAAGTGCCTCTTTGGAGTACAGAAGATTTCTTTTTTGGGTTTCATTTTTTCTCCTTCATCTATAGAAATGGATCCGGTTAAGGTTCAGGCCATTCATGATTGGATCCAGCCCACATCCGTGAAGAGCCTTCAGAAATTTTTGGGCTTTGCTAATTTTTATCGCCGTTTCATTGCCAACTTCTCCAGTGTGGTTAAACCCCTGACCGATTTGACAAAGAAAGGCGCTGATGTGACGAATTGGTCCTCTGCGGCTGTTTCTGCCTTTCAGGAACTTAAACACCGATTTACTTCTGCCCCTGTGTTGCGTCAGCCGGTTGTTTCTCTTCCTTTTCAGGTTGAGGTTGACGCTTCTGAGATTGGGGCAGAGGCTGTTTTGTCTCAGAGGAATTCTGATGGTTCCTTGATGAAACCGTGTGCCTTCTTTTCTCGAAAGTTTTCGCCTGCGGAACGCAATTATGATGTCGGCAATCGTGAGTTGTTGGCTATGAAGTGGGCATTTGAGGAGTGGCGACATTGGCTTGAGGGGGCCAAGCACCGTATTGTGGTCTTGACCGATCATAAGAATCTGATTTATCTCGAGTCTGCCAAACGGCTGAATCCTAGACAGGCCCGATGGTCCCTGTTTTTCTCCCGTTTTGATTTTGTGGTCTTGTATCTTCCGGGTTCTAAGAATGTTAAGGCTGATGCCCTCTCTAGGAGCTTTTTGCCTGATTCTCCTGGGGTCCTTGAGCCGGTCGGTATTCTGAAAGAAGGGGTGATTCTTTCTGCCATCTCCCCTGATTTACGACGGGTTCTTCAGGAATTTCAGGCTGATAAACCTGACCGCTGTCCAGTGGGGAAATTATTTGTTCCTGACAGATGGACTAGTAAAGTGATTTCGGAGGTTCATTGTTCTGTGTTAGCTGGTCATCTGGGGATTTTTGGTACCAGAGATTTGGTTGGTAGATCCTTTTGGTGGCCTTGTCATGGGATGTGCGTTCTTTTGTGCAGTCCTGTGGGACTTGTGCGCGGGCCAAGCCTTGCTGTTCCCGCGCTAGTGGGTTGCTTTTGCCTTTGTCGGTCCCTGAGAGGCCTTGGACGCATATTTCTATGGATTTTATTTCGGATCTTCCGGTTTCCCAGAGGATGTCAGTTATCTGGGTGGTTTGTGACCGGTTTTCTAAGATGGTTCATTTGGTACCTTTGCCTAAGTTGCCTTCCTCTTCTGATTTGGTTCCGTTGTTTTTTCAGCATGTGGTTCGTTTGCATGGCATTCCGGAGAATATTGTGTCCGATAGAGGTTCCCAGCTTGTTTCTAGGTTTTGGCGGGCCTTTTGTGCTAGGCTGGGCATTGATTTGTCTTTTTCTTCCGCATTTCATCCTCAGACAAATGGCCAAACCGAGCGAACTAATCAGACTTTGGAAACTTATTTGAGATGCTTTGTGTCTGCTGATCAGGATGATTGGGTGGCTTTCTTGCCATTGGCCGAGTTTGCCCTTAATAATCGGGCTAGTTCTGCTACCTTGCTTTCACCCTTCTTTTGTAACTCTGGTTTTCATCCTCGTTTTTCTTCGGGGCAGGTTGAGCCTTCTGATTGTCCTGGGGTGGACTCTGTGGTTGACAGGTTGCAGCAAATTTGGGCTCATGTTGTTGACAATTTGGTGTTGTCTCAGGAGGGGGCTCAGCGTTTTGCTAACCGTCGTCGGTGTGTTGGTTCCCGGCTTCGGGTTGGAGATTTGGTCTGGTTGTCTTCCCGTCATGTCCCTATGAAGGTTTCTTCCCCTAAGTTTAAGCCTCGGTTTATTGGCCTGTTGTGAATTTGGATTCTGGGCTCCCCCGGTGGCTACTGGTGGAATTGAACTGGTGTCTTCATCTTCTCTGTTCACCTGTTCCCATCAAGATGTGGGAGTCGCTATATAACCTTGCTGCTTTGTTAGTTGCTTGCCGGTCAACAATGTTATCAGAAGCCTCTCTGTGCTTGTTCCTGCTCCTAGACAACTACTAGATAAGTTGGACTTTTGTCCATGTTTGTTTTTGCATTTTTTGTTCCAGTTCACAGCTGTAGTTTCGTTACTGTGTCTGGAAAGCTCTTGTGAACAGGAATTGCCACTCTGGTGTTATGAGTTAATGCCAGAGTTTTAAAGTAATTTCTGGATGGTGTTTTGATAGGGTTTTTAGCTGACCATGAAATTGTTCTTTCTGTCTTCTGCTATGTAGTAAGTGGACCTCAAATTTGCTAAACCTATTTTCATACTACGTTTTGTTATTTCATCTTAATTCACCGCCAATACATGTGGGGGGCCTCTGTCTCCTTTCGGGGTATTTCTCTAGAGGTGAGCTAGGACTTATTTTCCTCTGCTAGCATTATTTAGTCCTCCGGCTGGTGCTGGGCATCTAGAATCAACGTAGGCATGCTACCCGGCCACTGCTAGTTGTGTGTTAGGTTTAGTTCATGGTCAGCTCAGTTCCCATCTTCCAAGAGCTAGTTCCTATTTATGCTGATGCTATGTTCTCTTGCCATTGAGATCATGACAGTTTGACCGGCCCACAAAGTGTTAATTGTTTGGGCTGAAGCAGGAGATAGAGAAGTGTTTAAGGGAAATTTTTTTTTTTTTTTTTCCCTTCAGAGTTTTGCTGTCTAGCCCTTAATTGCTGTCTAGCTGCTTCTTACCTCCTCTTAACCCTTGAATGGCTCTGTGTCCACCTGTTTGTAATGGATCTTCAGAGTGTAACTGCAGGTTTGAATAATCTCGCCACGAGGGTACAAAATTTGCAAGATTTTGTTTGTCATGCACCTGTATCTGAGCCGAGAATTCCTTTGCCGGAATTTTTCTCGGGGAATAGATCTGGGTTTCAGAATTTTCGAAATAATTGCAAATTATTTTTGTCCCTGAAATCTCGCTCTGCCGGAGACCCTGCACAGCAGGTCAGGATTGTGATTTCCTTGCTCCGGGGCGACCCTCAAGACTGGGCTTTTTCATTGACACCAGGGGATCCTGCGTTGCTCAATGTGGATGCGTTTTTTCTGGCCTTGGGGTTGCTTTATGACGAACCTCATTTGGAGCTTCAGGCAGAAAAAACTTTGATGTCCCTATCTCAGGGGCAAGATGAAGCGGAAATTTACTGCCAAAGATTCCGTAAATGGTCTGTGCTTACTCAGTGGAATGAGTGCGCCCTGGCGGCGACTTTCAGAGAGGGTCTCTCTGATGCCATTAAGGATGTTATGGTGGGGTTCCCTGTGCCTGCGGGTCTGAATGAGTCCATGACAATGGCTATTCAGATCGATAGGCGTTTGCGGGAGCGCAAACCAGTGCACCATCTGGCGGTGTCCACTGAGAAGTCGCCAGAGAGTATGCAGTGTGATAGTATTCTGTCCCGAAGCGAGCGGCAGAATTTTAGACGTAAAAATGGGTTGTGTTTCTATTGTGGTGATTCTACTCATGTTATATCAGCATGCTCTAAACGCACTAAAAAGCTTGGTAAATCTGTTTCCATTTGCACCTCACCGTCTAAGTTTATTCTATCTGTGACCCTGATTTGCTCTTTGTCATCTATTACCACGGACGCCTATGTCGACTCTGGCGCCGCTTTGAGTCTTATGGATTGGTCCTTTGCCAAACGCTGTGGGTATGATTTAGAGCCTTTGGAGACTCCTATTCCTCTGAAGGGGATTGACTCCACCCCATTGGCTAATAATAAACCACAATACTGGACACAAGTAACTATGCGTATTAATCCGGATCACCAGGAGATTATTCGCTTTCTGGTGCTGTATAATCTACATGATGATTTGGTGCTAGGATTGCCTTGGCTGCAATCTCACAACCCAGTCCTCGACTGGAGAGCTATGTCTGTGTTGAGCTGGGGATGTAAGGGGGCTCATGGGGATGTACCTGTGGTTTCCATTTCATCATCTATTCCCTCTGAAATTCCTGAGTTCCTGTCTGACTATCGTGACGTCTTTGAAGAATCCAAGCTTGGTTCGTTACCTCCGCACCGAGAGTGCGATTGTGCCATAGATTTAATCCCGGGTAGTAAATACCCAAAGGGTCGTTTATTTAATCTGTCTGTGCCTGAACATGCTGCTATGCGAGAATATATAAAGGAGTCCTTGGAAAAGGGACATATTCGTCCATCGTCATCTCCCTTAGGAGCCGGTTTTTTCTTTGTGTCAAAAAAAGACGGCTCTTTGAGACCATGTATTGATTATCGGCTTTTGAATAAAATCACTGTTAAATATCAATACCCATTGCCGTTGCTGACTGATTTGTTTGCTCGCATAAAGGGGGCCAAGTGGTTCTCTAAGATTGACCTTCGTGGGGCGTATAATTTGGTGCGAATCAGGCAGGGGGATGAGTGGAAAACCGCATTTAATACGCCCGAGGGCCACTTTGAGTATTTAGTGATGCCTTTTGGTCTTTCAAATGCTCCGTCAGTTTTCCAGTCCTTTATGCATGATATTTTTCGCGATTATTTGGATAAATTTATGATTGTGTATCTGGATGATATTCTGATTTTTTCGGATGACTGGGACTCTCATGTCCAGCAAGTCAGGAGAGTTTTTCAGGTTTTGCGGTCTAATTCTTTGTGTGTGAAGGGTTCTAAGTGTGTTTTTGGGGTACAGAGGATTTCCTTTTTGGGATATATTTTTTCCCCCTCTTCCATTGAAATGGATCCTGTCAAGGTTCAAGCTATTTGTGATTGGACGCAGCCCTCTTCTCTTAAGAGTCTTCAGAAATTTTTGGGCTTTGCTAACTTTTATCGTCGATTTATTGCTGGTTTTTCGGATATTGCTAAGCCATTGACCGATTTGACTAAGAAGGGTGCTGATGTTGCTGATTGGTCCCCTGATGCTGTGGAGGCCTTTCGGGAGCTTAAGCGCCGTTTTTCCTCTGCCCCTGTGTTGCGTCAGCCTGATGTTGCTCTACCTTTTCAGGTTGAGGTCGACGCTTCTGAGATCGGAGCTGGGGCAGTGTTGTCGCAGAAAAGTTCTGACTGCTCCGTGATGAGGCCTTGTGCCTTCTTTTCCCGTAAATTTTCGCCCGCTGAGCGGAATTATGATGTTGGGAATCGGGAGCTTTTGGCCATGAAGTGGGCTTTTGAGGAGTGGCGCCATTGGCTTGAGGGGGCCAGACATCAGGTGGTGGTATTGACGGACCACAAAAATTTGATTTATCTTGAGACCGCCAGGCGCCTGAATCCTAGACAGGCGCGCTGGTCATTATTTTTCTCTCGGTTTAATTTTGTGGTGTCATACCTACCGGGTTCTAAGAATGTTAAGGCGGATGCCCTTTCTAGGAGTTTTGAGCCTGACTCGCCTGGTAACTCTGAGGCCACAGGTATCCTTAAGGATGGAGTGGTATTGTCAGCCGTTTCTCCAGACCTGCGGCGGGCCTTGCAGGAGTTTCAGGCGGATAGACCTGATCGTTGCCCACCTGATAAACTGTTTGTTCCTGATGATTGGACCAGTAGAGTAATCTCTGAGGTTCATTCTTCTGCGTTGGCAGGTCATCCTGGCATTTTTGGTACCAGGGATTTGGTGGCAAGGTCCTTCTGGTGGCCTTCCCTGTCACGAGATGTGCGAGGCTTTGTGCAGTCTTGTGACGTTTGTGCTCGGGCCAAGCCTTGTTGTTCTCGGGCTAGTGGATTATTGTTGCCCTTGCCTATTCCTAAGAGGCCTTGGACGCACATCTCGATGGATTTTATTTCAGATCTGCCTGTTTCTCAGAAGATGTCTGTCATCTGGGTGGTGTGTGACCGTTTCTCTAAGATGGTCCATTTGGTTCCTCTGCCCAAGTTGCCTTCTTCTTCCGAGTTGGTTCCTCTGTTTTTTCAAAATGTTGTTCGTTTGCATGGTATTCCTGAGAATATCGTTTCTGACAGAGGGACTCAATTCGTGTCTAGATTTTGGCGGGCATTCTGTGCTAGGATGGGCATAGATTTATCTTTTTCGTCCGCTTTCCATCCTCAGACGAATGGCCAGACCGAGCGGATTAATCAGACCCTGGAGACATATCTGAGGAGTTTTGTGTCTGCTGACCAGGATGATTGGGTTGCTTTTTTGCCATTGGCGGAGTTCGCTCTCAATAATCGGGCCAGCTCTGCCACTTTGGTGTCCCCGTTTTTCTGTAATTCGGGGTTTCATCCTCGATTTTCCTCTGGTCAGGTGGAATCTTCGGATTGTCCTGGAGTGGATGCTGTGGTGGAGAGATTGCATCAGATCTGGGGGCAGGTGGTGGACAATTTGAGGTTGTCCCAGGAGAAGACTCAGCTTTTTGCCAACCGCCACCGTCGTGTTGGTCCTCGGCTTTGTGTTGGGGATTTGGTGTGGTTGTCTTCTCGTTTTGTCCCTATGAGGGTCTCTTCTCCTAAGTTTAAGCCTCGGTTCATCGGCCCGTATA
The DNA here is from genome assembly GCF_051348905.1 of Ranitomeya variabilis. Taxonomy (NCBI): domain Eukaryota; kingdom Metazoa; phylum Chordata; class Amphibia; order Anura; family Dendrobatidae; genus Ranitomeya; species Ranitomeya variabilis. The sequence goes on along the minus strand of NC_135233.1, from coordinate 46,542,752 downwards.
AGATATTGGAGATTCTTAACCCTGTTTCCTTCCGTTTGGACCTCCCTGCATCCTTTTCTATTCATAACGTTTTTCATCGGTCATTATTGCGCAGGTATGAGGTACCGGTTGTGCCTTCCGTTGAGCCTCCTGCTCCGGTGTTGGTTGAGGGTGAGTTGGAGTACGTTGTGGAGAAAATCTTAGACTCTCGTGTTTCCAGACGGAGACTCCAGTATCTGGTCAAGTGGAAGGGATACGGCCAGGAGGATAATTCTTGGGTGAATGCATCTGATGTTCATGCCTCTGATCTGGTTCGTGCCTTTCATAGGGCCCATCCTGATCGCCCTGGTGGTTCTGGTGAGGGTTCGGTGCCCCCTCCTTGAGGGGGGGGTACTGTTGTGAATTTGGATTCTGGGCTCCCCCGGTGGCTACTGGTGGAATTGAACTGGTGTCTTCATCTTCTCTGTTCACCTGTTCCCATCAAGATGTGGGAGTCGCTATATAACCTTGCTGCTTTGTTAGTTGCTTGCCGGTCAACAATGTTATCAGAAGCCTCTCTGTGCTTGTTCCTGCTCCTAGACAACTACTAGATAAGTTGGACTTTTGTCCATGTTTGTTTTTGCATTTTTTGTTCCAGTTCACAGCTGTAGTTTCGTTACTGTGTCTGGAAAGCTCTTGTGAACAGGAATTGCCACTCTGGTGTTATGAGTTAATGCCAGAGTTTTAAAGTAATTTCTGGATGGTGTTTTGATAGGGTTTTTAGCTGACCATGAAAGTGTTCTTTCTGTCTTCTGCTATGTAGTAAGTGGACCTCAAATTTGCTAAACCTATTTTCATACTACGTTTTGTTATTTCATCTTAATTCACCGCCAATACATGTGGGGGGCCTCTGTCTCCTTTCGGGGTATTTCTCTAGAGGTGAGCTAGGACTTATTTTCCTCTGCTAGCATTATTTAGTCCTCTGGCTGGTGCTGGGCATCTAGAATCAACGTAGGCATGCTACCCGGCCACTGCTAGTTGTGTGTTAGGTTTAGTTCATGGTCAGCTCAGTTCCCATCTTCCAAGAGCTAGTTCCTATTTATGCTGATGCTATGTTCTCTTGCCATTGAGATCATGACATTGGCCCTTATAGGATTTCTGAGATTATCAATCCAGTGTCTTTTCGTTTGGCCCTTCCAGCCTCTTTTTCCATCCATAATGTTTTTCATAGATCTTTGTTGCAGAAATATGTGGTGCCCGTTGTTCCCTCTGTTGATCCTCCTGCCCCGGTGTTGATTGATGGGGAGTTGGAGTATGTGGTTGAGAAGATTTTGGATTCTCGTTTTTCGAGGCGGAAGCTTCAGTATCTTGTCAAATGGAAGGGTTATGGCCAGGAGGATAATTCTTGGGTTGTTGCCTCCGATGTTCATGCTGATGATTTGGTTCGTGCCTTTCATTTGGCTCGTCTGGATCGGCCTGGGGGCTCTGGTGATGGTTCGGTGACCCCTCCTCAAGTGGGGGGTACTGTTGTGAATTCTGCTCTTGGGCTCCCTCCGGTGGTTGTAAGTGGTAGCGCTGCTGTCTGAATCGCAGCATTTATCAGGTGTGTTCACTTTTTGCAAATCTGACTGGGCTATTTAGTCTTGCTTCACCCTTTAGTCAGTGCCAGTTGCCCATTGTTCCTGGAGGATTCACATCTCTGCCTGGTCTCTCCTGCTTTGCAGTTCTTTTCAACAAAGATAAGTTCTGGCCTTGAGTTTTTGCTGTCCACATGCTGTGGCCTTATTGTTCAGTTCTTTTCCATGTTTTTGTCTTGTCCAGCTTGGTCTGTATAAGGATTTGTTTAGCCAAGCTGGTATCTCTGGAGATGCAGATATACCCTCCATATCTTTAGTTAGCTGTGGAGTTTTTGTATTTTCTGTGGTGGATATTTTCTAGTGTTTTAATACTGACCGCATAGTACTCTGTCCTATCCTTTCTATTTAGCTAGAAGTGGCCTCCTTTGTTAAATTCTGATTTCAGTCTGTGTATGTTTTTTCCCTCTCCTCTCACAGTCAATATTTGTGGGGGGCTGTCTATCCGTTGGGAATTTTCTCTGAGGCAAGATAGTTTTCCCTTTTCTATCTCTAGGGGTAATTAGTCCTCCGGCTGTGTCGAGATGTCCAGGGAGTGCTAGGTACATTCCACGGCTACTTCTAGTTGCGGTGTTAAGTTCAGGGTCTGCGGTCAGTACAGGTACCACCTTCTCCAGAGTACGTCTCATGCTGCTATTAGGCCAACAGATCATAACACTAATCCCAACCTTAACCACAACGCTAACCCCAACACACCCTTAACCCCAACACACCCCTAACCCTAATTCCAACACTAATCATAACCCTAACCACACCCCTAATCCTGACACACCCCTAACCCTAATCCCAACCTTAACCCTTATCCCAACCATAAACGTAATCCAAACCCTAATCCCAACTCTAGCCCCAGCCCTAACCCTAACTTTAGCCCCAACCCTAACTCCAACTTTAGCCCCAACCCTAACTTTAGCCCCAACCCTAACCCTAATGGGAAAATTGAAATAAATACATTTTTTAATTTTATTATTTTTCCCTAACTAAGGAGATGATAAAGGGGGGTTTGATTTACTATTTATAGAGGGTTTTATAGCAGGTTTTTATGTTTGGCAGCTGTCATACACTATAACATGCTATTTAAAAAATAGTTTTTGCATCACATTTTGAGAGCTATAATTTTTCCATATTTTGGCCCACAGAATCATGTGAGGTCTTGTTTTTTGCAGGACAAGTTGACATTTTTATTGGTACCATTTTCAGGCACATGACTTTTTTTATCACATTTTTTTCCGATTTTTGTGAGGCAGAATGAACAAAAAACAACAATTCATGAATTTCTTTTGGAGGGGTTGTTTATACCATTCCACATGTAGTAAAATTGATAAAGCAGTTTTATTCTTTGGGTTAGTATGATGACAGCGATACCTCATTTATATCTTTTTTTATGTTTTGGTGCTTTTATACAATAAAAACTATTTTATATAAAAAAAATAATAATTTTTGCATTGCTTTATTCTGAGAGCTATAACTTTTATATTTTTCTGGTGATGGAGCTGTATGGTGGCTTGTTTTTTGCAGGACAAGATGGCGTTTTCAGCGGTACCACGTTTATTTATATCCGCCTTTTTATCGAGTGTTATTCCACTTTTTGTTCCGGGGTATGATGATAAAGTATTATTTTTTGCCTTTTTTTAATGGTGTTCATTAAAGGAGTTAACTAGTGGGAGAGTTTTATAGGTAAGATCGTTACGGACACGGCAATACTAAATATGTGTACTTTTATTGTTCAGATTTTTTTTATTCAAATATGTATTTATTGATGGAATAAATAATGATTTTGTTTTATTTTTTAAAAATAGTTTTACAATTTTTTTGTAAAAAAAATGCTTAAATTCATTTTTACTTTTACACTTTGTCCCACTATGGGACACTCATTTTGTGCAGGCTGATCGCTTCTGTAGCATGCAGATCTGCATGCTATAGAAGCTGTCAGCGCTGCAGCTTCTATAATAATAATAATCTTTATTTTTATATAGCGCTAACATATTCCGCAGCGCTTTACATTTTTTGCACACATTATCATCACTGTCCCCGATGGGGCTCACAATCTAAATTCCCTATCAGTATGTCTTTGGAATGTGGGAGGAAACCGGAGTGCCCGGAGGAAACCCACGCAAACACGGAGAGAACATACAAACTCTTTGCAGATGTTGTCCTTGGTGGGGTTTGAACCCAGGACTCCAGTGCTGCAAGGCTGCAGTGCTAACCACTGCGCCACCGTACACTGACCTGAGAAACTTCCTGGTCATCACTGCTCATGACAGGAAGTCTCTCAGGTCTGGAGACCCGGATGTTGTCATGATGACATCGGGTCTCCATGGCAGCGATCAGGACCCTGTGTCATGCTGCGAGGTCTCCGATCCAAAGGCAGAGGGGCTATCAGCCGTTCTGCCGGCTCCGGAACGCTGCGATCGCAGTGTTCCAGGGGTTGAGGTGCTGGGAGCGGTCCGTGACCGCTCCTGGCACTTAGTGCCGGGTGTCAGCTGATTCCCCCTGTGAGCATGGCTGATCATCTGTCACGCACTTTTCCGTCCATGGGAATTGAGTCCCAGGTCACATGGGCGGAATAGTACATCCAATGCCAGAAAGGGGTTCAAGAATTTTTTTCAGACCCAACTTTTTGAACGGAGCAAATTACGGTTGACTGGTACTTCTTTAAATTTAGTGACAGTGTATTGGAAAACTTGATAACATTTATGTTCAATAACTGGCTGTATCTTTATTAGTGTGACAATGGGGTTGCCTAGGACAAAAAATAAAGTCTTTTTTTTCAATTATTTAATTTGATGAAAAATGTTTCTTTTACTTTGACAGTATTCATGATGTATGGTAATGATCAAACATCATTCTAAACAATATATGTGCATTATGATCAAGCAATTTTCTAGAACTGTCCATACCAATTCCAAATAAGGGTTTCTTTTTTTTTTTTACAAGAACAGTGCCACTTTTGTGCATAGTCTGTATCTGGTATTGTAATTCAACTTCCTCTGGTGAGTGGTGCAGAACTGCAATATCGCACATGATCCAAAAGTGGTGCTGCTCCTGGAGAAAAAGATATTTCTTTATTACTCTTTAATATTCACAATTCTTTATAACTTGTGAAACTGGGTCATCATCAGCATTACGTGTGCTGCGTTAAAACCTTTTTTGAAACGATCTTGAGAAAAAAAAATATTTCAGTGAGTCAAGTGCAAAGGAAGTTGAGCAACATGAAAAATGCCACCTGCAAATATGTCGCCCAAGAGACAGCTCTGTGCATGGGCTATATTAAGAAGCGTAATACAGTCTAACCACTATTTTAGGTTACTATGGAATTCCCCTACTACACTTTCCTTCTGCCCACAATGTAGAACAAAGAACAACCACAATGTTCTGTGAGATGTAGAACAAATTTGCACACATTGACTCCAAAACATTGTGAGAACATTGTGATGTCCTCCTGCTGGAACCCTAGTGATTAACTGTATCCTAGAGGGGAACCTGATGTTCAATTCCTCTCTAGCGCCACCCCAGGAGGAATGTTGTCATGCACAAATATGACGGCTTGTACATCCTCTTTGTAGCTGCTAAACTCTGGCTAAGATGTGGTGGTCCCAAGTGTTGAGCCCCCTACTAATTCAGAAGGTCTTCATTTTAATATAGGTTCTCTAAACCAGGTAAACTCTTTAATATGTGTGCCTTCTCCATTGCATGTCTTCCCTGAATTATCAGTAGGATCACCCATCTTTTTTGGCTTATATTTAAAATTATTTTATTATGTTTGCAAATTATTTGCTCAACTATTTCACATTATTTCATTTCTCATTTCTAAACAAGTCTTGTTTATCTATGGGAGTCGGTAAAAAGAGTGGTTATAAAAAAAAGTCTCTCTTCCCAGAGGACCAGGAATATCTGTTCATTACATAGTCAACACTATGCAATTCTTCAATTCCCCTGTGTAGGTGCTGCAGAGAAATAGAATATGTGATGCCGGGTACTTCTGCAGATTACAGGTCGTCATTGAGGATCATAACCGTGGGGTCCAATATGAGTTTCTTATTTTCAGGGGACCCTTTTAATAAAATGTCACTGCACAAATTTATTAAAATATTTTTTCTTTAACCTGCGTCGGAACCCCTCTATTCTTGATAATCAGCCATGATAAAGCTGACAGCCGAGGGTTGCAGCCTGTAGCTATCAGTTTTGCCATGCTGGTTATGAAAAAAAATCACTGAATCAGATGATTTGAGGGTTATGATCCACGCTGCCAGCTAATCCAAAAACAGACCAATTGTATAGTTGAACAGTGGTTTATTACACACATTTTGGAATACACATGACTCCTTCCTCAAGAAGTAGCACAAATATTGGTGGTATTGTGGTGTTTCCTGAAGAAGGAGTCATGTGTACTCCGAAACGCGTAGAATAAACCACTGTTCAACTATACAACTGGTCTGTTTTTGGAATAGCTGGCAGCGTGGATCATAACCCACAAATCCTCCTATTCAGCGATTTAGCTACGGTCGCATGCCGACCGGTGGATCTGAGGCAGCCGGCAATATATGCTTGTGAATATTCTACATCAGGTGGGTAGTTAATTTTACTGGTAAATCTTCTATAATTTGTGAGATAAGACACTATCTGCTCTTCTTTTTTTCCTACAAGTTATTTTACTGGTTATGAAAAAAAGAGAAACTCAATGTAATTTTTTTTTAAAATGTATTTATTTATAGCGTAGGCACCAGCTGATGACCACTCCTATCAGCTGCACCTGCTCTTGCTGTTATTAGCGGCAGCATGTGTAGGCTGATGGGAGTAGTACTCTCTCATCAGGCGATGCCTCTGTGACCAAAGGTAAACTTTTTACCGCCAGTCACAGTTGCTGGCTCACGCTGTCATCTGATAGCTTGGGAATCGCCGCTCTCTGCCCGATGGTAATAATCTTACCGCCGATCAAAGGCAGTGTTTGCCGTGCTGTCATGCAGATGACAGAGTGGCAAACAATGGATTTTCGGGCACCCAATTCATCTGAATGGGGTCCAGGTTCGGGTACTGTTCTGGTACAAGAACCAAACTTTTTTTAAAAGACCCAAACATCCAAAAGATTGCCCATCACTAGTCACCAAGACTCACCATCTATAACTGCATTGTAATTTTCTTATACGTTCCGCAGGACAGATGTTTGCCCCTATATTTTCATCATTTAGCGGTAATATCAGTGTTGGTCTTTGTATAGAGATTTATTTTCACTAACAGCCCAGTCATCTGCTAAGGTTCCTCTAAACTCACTATTGGGGGGAGAAACCGTCGTAGTAAATATGGTGACTTGGTTAACTGCCTACTCAGACGTTTTGCCGTACACCCCTAATCTGATTACCTAGCTACTCCTCTGCTTTAAGCTTTGCTACCTTTTAGTCTGAATCTATAGTTACTGTTGCTACTAGTAAATCTGTGAAAAAGTTTTAATATAATAGTTTTAATAGATAATTTCCAAGTGACCACAGGACGGAGTCCTCAGATCCTCCTTCTTGTCATTGTCTATTATTTTTATGTTCTATATAAAGTCCATGGCAGGTATTAATGACAGAGTTCTATTTTGACTAAGAAGTGAGATGCAAGCGTAGACTATCCAGGTTTCCACCCAACAGGGGTCCTCATACGTCTAGACCACTGACACATTACTAGAATACTGGTGGGCAGAAAGAATACAGTATAAAGCTATTGGATTATTGTAACTGGGCATTAACATATAAAAATAAATGCCCTAAGCCCGTTGCTTACCAGGAGCATCTGTCTTGTGTTTGATGTGCATGTCTCAGAACTATTCCAACACCTAGTGCTGCTATATATAAGTAACCTTGCATCTCTGGGAGAGATCACATGTCAGGAGTTTTACAATGTTGATGCTGTTGCTAAGCCCTTGTGGTGACTGAGGAGTAGGTTCCAGTTTAGTAAGGTTAAACCATGTTTCTCACACAGCGCCCGGTGAGAAGTCTCTGCAATGTCACGTAATCACTTATGCAGTTTATTCTTAAATTCTAAACATTACAAACGTATAGAACAGATCACTTCTAAAATTGGAATTCAAAGATCAAATTAAAGTTTCCAAAAATTAACCAAAATTTTTATTTAGTTTGCTATTAGCTTCATGTTTTATTTTGAGCTTTTATCAGTGACCTTATGGCTGGTTTTCTGTATTTACAGGGTACTAAAATCCCTGCATGATTGTAAAATATTAAGCTGGAAGAACAGGCAAGAAAATCAAAGATGAAATAGAATTTTAGGAATACCAGTTACAAAGAAACTCAAGGTCAAGGAGCACCTACAAAAGTAAGTGAAGTAACAATAGCATAAGTTCTTTTAACCCCTTTATGACGAATGACGGACATAGCGCGTCATGAGCGGGTGTCAGTTCCTGCACCATGACGTTCTATGCCCGTCATGACTTTAAACTGTCACTGCGTGTAACTGGGAGAGCCGGCTGTGAGTCGCCCAGCCACGGCAGTGGGGTACTCAGTACCGGGTCCGGTATTAAAGGGAAAGTCACGGTGACTGCGACCTGGTCCGTGGCCCTGGGACTCAACTAAAGGGGATGGTCTTTTAAGGGAAAAGTTTTTTATAAGTCTGTCGTGACGCCACCTGTGGTGTTCGGTCAATAGTGGGACCGACGCTGTGTTAAAGGGGTCCTCTGGGGGATGTTATTGCAGCACTGATGGTACACTTCTCACAGGTGAAGCGGGGTCCCCAGGGGTCCTAAGATGTGTGGCAAGGTGGTGAAAGCCAACGAATAAGTGGAGGACACAAGTTGTAAGTCTTTACCTGGTTTACTGTAATTGGCAGGCCACAGTCCAGGGTACCAGACACGGATGGTGGTGGTCTGGCCGGCACAGAGGCAATGGAGGATTCCCTTGTTCCAGTAGACGTCCGTGAGCCTTTCCAACTGGCGCCGTTAAAGGTGATGTCCCTGCTGCCTGAAGCTTCCTGCAGAGTCCTCTATTCCCCCTGTCCTAAGACAAGCAGCTTGAGCCTTTTTAGAGAAATTCTATCATGCCCTGGGCTCCTCAGGTGCTGCTGCATCTCAGGTGTGGTGTGGGCAATGTCTGTATAATTTTATGCCCTCCAGTTTTGCCAAGTGTCGTACAGTTCCACTAAAGCCTCGGGCCCCCGGTACCCGGCTTCTGCGCTATGGCTCTGAGGGTGTCCTATCACTGTTCCCCTCTGAGCCCTGTTCCTCTCCTTTGCTCCTTCCCTTCCGGCTACTCCACATCCAACCCTTTCAGGTTATCTGTCCCTTCAGAGGCTGCAGCTCCCTCGTGGCTGCCAGGCCTCTCCCATCTGCTCCAGACGTCCTTCCACTTCAGTCTCTCTGTCCAACTAGCCTAACTCCTCCTCCAGGTCAGGATACATGTAGCCTGGGGAAGCTCCCCTGAATCGGGGTCTTGAGCTCCCCCTCCTGGCCTGGATTCAGAATGTGTTGCATGTGAGTACCTTACCTGGTGAAGAGAACTCCATTGCCTCTGATCATGACATTACCTTCCCTGAAGGAAAAGCAACATCACTGCAGCAACCGGTTACCTGGGGTGCTGCAGCTGTCAATCAGAATGACGTAGGAAGCCCCGCCCCTTTGTAACAGCAGAGGCAGCTAAATCCCCAGGGCAGGTGCTTTCTGTGGCAGCTCTGTACCTGGGAAGAATGGTGGCATGCACAGCAGGCAGGTAAGTTGCAATTACCTGCCTGTTAGTGCTTAGGTACATTTTTTGGTTTTTATTAAGTCCCGGATACCCCCTTTAATAACTAGAGCTTTCAGACCTGATGAAAGTAATGTACTTTATGTTGAAAAATCCACATCAGAATAGCTGTATAAAAAATTATTTTTGAAAGTTTATCTACCTAATATTAAAATGAGTTTTGCATGAGTCCAGCCCTCGCTTCAGATTCAGGATTATATAGTCAATGCCATTCTTTAAATTTTTTTTCACTGTAAATACAACAGTCTCAACAGGTCTAAGACATTTATTTAATAATTTATACAATTTGTAATGTCAAATCTAGTGAAAGGTCCACTTTAAGTAACGCAAGAAAGGGCTCAAAGTAAAATGACTAGATTGCCATGGGATGGGAGGTTAGAAAAAAAATGTTTTTTCAACTTTCTAGGTTATATTATTAACATTTGTTCATATAGTGTATAAAGAAGAGGGACTGACTCAATGCTAGTTTATCAAAAATATGAACAATATTTCAACTAATAAATCACACAAGAGATTTAAAAGAGTTCTAAACAGCAACATACAGAGCGATAATTGTAAAGAAGTATTGACTTTGAGTTAGTGACAAAAAATCCAAAAATTAGTGAGTACCAATCACAATGCAAGAGCACAGCGGGTAAATAATAAGTGAGGTTACTGCTATAGACATAGTGTCAAGTATAGGGCAGTTAGTTGGTTTAACTTAGGGGGAGCCGGGGATCTAAGTAGATACCTAAAAATTGCCAGTAACATAGCCCCTATAAAGCAACACCTAACTACCCATCTCTAACTGCAACAACATAAGCAGTAAATAGCAATAGCAATGAGTTAATTACATGTTATTACTAGTGTTGAGTAGGGTTGAGCGACTTTCATTTTTTTAAGATCGAGTCGGGTTTTGTGAAACCCGACTTTGTCCAGAGTCGAGTCGAGTGCAGTCGGCCGATTATCGGTAAAAGTCGGGGATCGACCGAAACACGAAACCCAATGCAAGTCAATGGGGAAGCATAGTCGGCAGTGCGTGGAGGCCAGGAAAACACCTACAGTGCCCATTTTAATGCCAAAAACATCCATTCTTGTTTCTGAAGCTTGTCAATCTTAATTAACTTTATAATAATAGTTGGGCATAGGAAATTGGGGGTCATTTGGTAAAAGTTTTGGGGGGTAGGGCTGGTTCAAGGCTTTTGTGGGCCCAGGAAATGTGGACTATGTCACGGCAGTGGAGCAGGGAGAGGTAAGTATTTCAACGTTGCAAGTGCTGTGATCCTGAGCAAGCAGGGGGGGCCCACTCGTTCGCATTGGCACTGGCACAGGGCCCCTCAAAGTACAGCGGTGTGTTTGCATGGTGGGGGCGCCTCCCACCGGCAGCGACACTTTTGCGTACTCTGAGGGGCCCTGTGCCCGTGACGTTGCCAACAAGTATGCCCCCCCACCTGATGAAGGAACCTGCACTTTCATCTGCACCTTCCTCTTTGTCCTTGTGTAAGGTGGCATAACATGCGGGAAGGGGAACCTTACTTTCAGCAGGGTCAGATTCTGGCTGTGTAGAGTGCAAGGGGAATGTAGTGGTCTAGGTCAATGTACCAGCAGACTCATCTAGCAGTGGCTGGGCAATGGGCAGGATGAGGAGGAAACAGATATAGGGCCAAAGAATAAAGTAGGCTAAATGCAGTTCAAAATTGGTAACAGGACTAAACGGGCGGCATTGCTTTGTTCAGTGGAGTAGCAAACCCAAGAGCAGCAGACACTGTTTTAAGGGCCCAACCACACTAGTAGGCCAAATGCAGTTTAATATCTGCCACTGTAGGCCAAAAGCCAGAAGGTTGAAGCTCAGCTTTATTCAGTTGAGGACAAACAACATGGAGGGGCAGACACCGTTAGTAGGCCCTAACCACCAATTTTTAAAAACACAGCACTAAATGAGAGCAAGAAGGTTGAAGCTCAGCTGTATTCAGTTGAGGTCAGACTCAACACCAGGGAGGGGCAGACACCGTTAGTAGGCCGTAACCAAAGTTGAAGGTCAAATGCAGTTTAATATCTGATACTATAGGCCGAAAGCCAGAAGGTTGAAGCTCAGCTGTATTCAGTTGAGGTCAACACCAGGGAGGGGCAGACACCGTTAGTAGGCCGTAACCAAAGTTGAAGGCCAAATGCAGTTTAATATCTGATACTATAGGCCGAAAGCCAGAAGGTTGAAGCTCAGCTGTATTCAGTTGAGGTCAACACCAGGGAGGGGCAGACACCGTTAGTAGGCCGTAACCAAAGTTGAAGGCCAAATGCAGTTTAATATCTGATACTATAGGCCGAAAGCCAGAAGGTTGAAGCTCAGCTGTATTCAGTTGAGGGCAAACACCAAGGAGGGGCAGACACCGTTAGTAGGCCCTAAACACCAATTTTTTTAAAAAAAACAGCACTTAATAAGAGCCAGAAGGTTGAAGCTCAGATTTATTCAGTTGAGGACAAACACCAGGCAGGGGCAGACACCGTTAGTAGGCCCTAAACACCATTTTATTTTAAAAAAACAGCACTTAATGAGAGCCAGAAGGAAGAAGCTCAGCTTTATTCAGTTGAGGACAAACACCAGGCAGGAGCAGACACCGTTAGTAGGCCCTAAACACCAATTTTTTTTTAAACAACAGCACTTAATGAGAGCCAGAAGGTTGAAGCTCAGATTTATTCATTTGAGGACAACTTGAATTAGGGACTGCAGACAGACTTACCAGGCTGTCCCCTGTGTGGACCATGCATCCAATACATTAACCCATTGCGCCACAAAGGACACGTAACATTCCGTGGCCATGCCTACAGGTCCATGTGTCTGTTGTCAGGTGTACCTTTGGACTCACAGATTGACATAGTGCATGGACAATGCGGTCTTTTACATGCTGGTGGAGGGGTGGGATGGCTTTTCTCGCAAAAGAATTGTCAACTGGGTAGCCCATAGCGTGGTACAGCGTAGTCCATCATGGCTTTATTAATATTAAATAAAATAAAAAAATAGGCTCTATGCACTGTAAAATAGGTTCCAGGGGTAAACGGGCAGCATTGGTGTGGTCAGTGGAGGAGTAATGCAAGTAGGGACCGCAGACAGGCTATCAAAGGCCTAAAATAACAAACAATAGGCTCATGGCAGTTTTACATCGGTTACATGGATACACAGGCAGGCAGCATTGTGGTCAGTGGAGGAGTAATGCAAGTAGGGACCGCAGACAGGCTATCAATGGCCTAAAATAACAAACAATAGGCTCATGGCAGTTTTATATCGGTTACATGGATGCACAGGCAGGCAGCATTGTGGTCAGTGGAGGAGTAATGCAAGTAGGGACCGCAGACAGGCTATCAAAGGCCTAAAATAACAAACAATAGGCTCATGGCAGTTTTAAATCAGTTACATGGATACACAGGCAGGCAGCATTGTAGTCAGTGGAGGAGTATTGCAAGGAGTGTCTGACACAGTTAGTACTCCCAAACAATAAATAGATGTTAATGTCTCGCAAAACAACTATAAGTAAAAAAAGGGTGGCATGCTTAGGTACAGGGGTGGGCTCAACTGCAGAGTTTATGACAAAGTAATTTGGCAGTAAATTAGTATTTACTGGTGTCAATATAGGACACTGACCCAGACTACTTTAACTAGCATCATAGATGCAAACAAATTGGTATTGTTTGTCAGTGCCAGGCATTGAATGATGTCAGTGCATAGACTAAACATTGGTGGAGCTGTGCGAGATAATTTTGCATGTGGTAGAGCACAGTTTGAGCTGGGGGGGGGGAACTCTCTTGTGGCCGGCGGTACCGCCCCAGGGCCACTCATGTTACAATGGTGTGTCTGACGTTGGGTGCGCACCACCACCGCCAGAGACACTACATTGTACTATGAGGGACCCAGTGGCAGTGCCGTCGACCAAAAGCGGGCACACCCACCTCTTCAGACAATCAGCACTGTAACGGGTGCTTGCGCCAAGTGGCGAGACAACGGCCCCGTGGGGGGATTTTTCCCATTGGGGGAGGTGTAAACATGTTGTATGCTGGACAAACAGCTGCTGCAAACTTACAGATTGGAACACTCAGTAAGACCAGTCCACAAGCAAGACCTTTTTATAGGAAAGCTAGGTGTCAGCCGGGAGAGGTGGGGCAAAATAATTTGAAATCCAGGAGTGGTTCATTTTAATGAAGGTGAGATCATCCACATTTTGGGTAGCCAGACGAGTCCTTTTTTCGGTTAATATTGAACCAGCAGCACTGAATACTCTTTCTGATAGCACACTAGCTGCTGGGCAAGCAAGCTCCTGCAACGCATATTCTGCCAATTCAGGCCAGGTGTCTAATTTTGATGCCCAGTAATCAAATGGGAATGACGGTTGAGGGAGAACATCGATAAGGGAAGAAAAATAGTTAGTAACCATACTGGACAAATGTTGTCTCCTGTCACTTTGAATAGATGCTGCAGTACCTGTCCTGTCTGCGGTCATTGCGAAATCACTCCACAACCTGGTCAGAAAACCCCTCTGTCCAACGCCACTTCTGATTTGTGCACCTCTAACACCTCTGCCATGTAGCCCCCTGCAGCTTGTGTGAGAACCATCACCGGCGCTGTGTGCTGGGAATGCCTGAATCAAACGGTCTACAAGAGTAGCTTGTTTGGTTGCTAATATTTGTTCGAGGTTCTCATGTGGCATAATATTTTGCAATTTGCCTTTATAGCGAGGGTCAAGGATGCAGGCCAACCAGTAATCGTCATCGCTCATCATTTTAGTAATGCGTGGGTCCTTTTTGAGGATATGTAAGGCATAATCCGCCATGTGGGCCAAAGTTCCTGTTGGCAAATCTGCGGTTGTGCTGGTTTGAGGGGCAGTTACAGGCAAATCTACGTCACTTGTCTCCCTTAAAAAAACAGAACCCGGCCTTGCAACGCCATTAATTTCTGTTGGCCCAGGAGAAGCTTCCTCATTAAAAAAGTACTCATCCCCATCATCCTCCTCGTCCTCCTCCTCCTCTTCGCCCGCTACCGCGTCCTCTACACGTCCCTGACCAGACAATGGCTGACTGTCATCAAGGCTTTCCTCTTCCTCGGCTGCAGACGCCTGCTCCTTTATGTGCGTCAAACTTTGCATCAGCAGACGCATTAGGGGGATGCTCATGCTTATTATGGCGTTGTCTGCACTAACCAGCCGTGTGCATTCCTCAAAACACTGAAGGACTTGACACAGGTCTTGTAGCTTCGACCACTGCACACCTGACAACTCCATGTCTGCCATCCAACTGCCTGCCCGTGTATGTGTATCCTCCCACAAAAACATAACAGCACGCCTCTGTTCGCACAGTCTCTGAAGCATGTGCAGTGTGGAGTTCCACCTTGTTGAAATGTTGATGATTAGGCGATGCTGGGGAAGGTTCAAAGACCGCTGATAGTTCTGCATACGGCTGGAGTGTACGGGCGAACAGCGGATATGCGAGCAAAGTCTGCGCACTTTGAGGAGCAGGTCGGGTAACCCCGGGCAACTTTTCAGGAAGCACTGCACCACCAGGTTTAAGGTGTGAGCCAGGCAAAGAATGTGTTTCAGTTGGGAAAGGGCTATGGCAGCCATGAAATTCCTTCCGTTATCACTCACAACCTTGCCTGCCTCAAGATGTACAGTGCCCAGCCATGACTGAGTTTCATTCTGCAAGAACTCGGACAGAACTTCCGCGGTGTGTCTGTTGTCGCCCAAACACTTCATTGCCAATACAGCCTGCTGATGCTTGCCACTAGCTGTCCCATAATGGCACACCTGGTGTGCAACAGTGGGAGCTGCGGATGGAGTGGATGTGCGACTGCGGTGTGTGGACGAGCTCTTGCTTCTGCATGAGGAGGAGGAAGAGGAGGAGGGGGGGCGAACGCCTACAGCCAACTCTTTCCTTGACCGTGGACTAGGCAAAACTGTCCCAATATTGCTGTCTCCTGTGGACCCTGCATCCACCACATTCACCCAGTGTGCCGTGATGGACACGTAACGTCCCTGGCCATGCCTACTGGTCCATGCATCTGTTGTCAGGTGCACCTTTGTAGTCACAGACTGCCTGAGTGCATGGACAATGCAGTCTTTAACATGCTGTTGGAGGGCTGGGATGGCTTTTCTAGAAAAGAAGTGCCGACTGGGTAGCTCGTAGCGTGGTACAGCGTAGTCCATCAGCGCTTTGAAAGCTTCACTTTCAACTAACCGGTAGGGCATCATCTCTAATGAGATTAGTCTAGCAATGTGGGTGTTCAAACCCTGTGTACGCGGATGCGAGGATGAGTACTTCCTTTTCCTAACAAGAGTCTCATGTAGGGTGAGCTGGACTGGAGAGCTGGAGATCGTGGAACTAGCGGTGGTGCCGGTGGACATGGGTGAGTGAGAGAGGGTTGGAGATGGTATTCTTGCCGGTGCCCTACATGTAGTGTTTCCTACTGCAAACCTGGTGATTCCCTGACTGCTTTGGCCTGGCGACAAAAGCTGCACAGATACTGCCGGTGGTGCGGGAAATGGTGGGTTTACAGTGAGGGAAGGGATGTAGCGTTGCTGACTAGCTTCATTGGCCGAGGGTGCTGCAACCTTTAGGGACATTTGGTAGTTATTCCAGGCTTGCAAATGCATGGTGGATAAATGTCTATGCATGCAACTTGTATTTAGACTTTTAAGATTCTGACCTCTGCTTAAGGTAGTTGAACATTTTTGACAGATGACTTTGCGCTGATCATTTGGATGTTGTTTAAAAAAATGCCAGACTGCACTCTTTCTACTATCGGATAACTTTTCAGGCATTGCAGACTGAGCTTCTTTAACCAGATGACCACGCTGTCCTCCAACAGGTTTTGGTTTTGCCACGCGTTTTTGGCCAGATACGGGCCCGGTAGATGGAACCTGTTGTGATGTTGATGCCTGCTGCGGTTACTCCTCCTCCGCTATAGAACTACTGCCGCCTGCACCCTGTTCCCCCAATGGCTGCCAATTGGGGTCAACAACTGGGTCATCTATGACCTCCTCTTCTATGTCGTGTGCAACTTCGTCTGTGTCACCGTGTAAGCCGGTGGTATAGCGTTCGTGACGGGGCACCATAGTCTCCGCTGGGTTTGATTCTGCCTCAGTACACTGCGAGGGCAATGTTCTGGTCTGAGTCAAAGGAACAGTAATCTGGCTGTGGCTGTGCATCTGTGCACTCCATGTCCGATTCAACTTCTAATGGGCATGGCCTGTTAACTGTTTCACTGTCTAACCCAGGAACGGTATGTGTAAAGAGCTCCATGGAGTAACCTGTTGTGTCGACTGACACATCCTTCACTGTTGTTCTGGGTGAAGGACACAAGGAAGTGACTTGTTCCTGACCGGGAGCATCCACTGATGATGCACTGCTCTGACATTTGGCACTTTCCGAGGAGGAGGCGAAAGAGCTAGAGGCAGAGTGAGCAATGAAAGCCAATACTTGTTCCTCCTGCTCCGGCTTCAAAAGTGGTTTTCCTACTCCCAGAAAAGAGAGCGTTCGATGCCTTGTGTAGCCAGACAACGAACCTGGCTCAACAACTCGAGACTTAGGTGCTGTACTGCTTTTACCACGACCACCTTATGCTCCACCACCACTACCATCATTACCAGCTGACAATGACCGCCCACGGCCACGACCTCTTCCACTAGACTTCCTCATTGTTTGCAAAACGTAACCAAAGTAACGCTATTTGTTACTGTAAAACAACTTATAAGGTGAACTCAAACTTCTGTAGGATTTATATATACCTTTATAGGTGCCTGACACTGAAAGGAAAATCAGGCCCAATGTTACACACTTGGCTTTCTGTGCCCCAATAATTTGAGACATATGGCACACACAGGAGCAGCACTCAAGCAGACTTGCCAATATTTATCTCCCACTAATTATTTTTTTTTGAAAAGGGAGAATGTACCCAAAAACAAAAAAAATGGCCAAGTATCACACACTGGTTTTTGGTGGCACACAATGAGAGACAGATGCCACACACAGGACTGGCATGGAGGCAGACTTGCCAATATTTATCTCCCACTAATTATTTTTTTTTTGAAAAGGGAGAATGTACCCAAAAACAAAAAAAATGGCCAAGTATCACACACTGGTTTTTGGTGGCACACAATGAGAGACAGATGCCACACACAGGACTGGCACGGAGGCAGACTTGCCAATATTTATCTCCCACTAACTATTTTTTTTAGAAAAGAGAGAATGTCCCCAAAAACAAAAAAAAATGGCCAAGTATCGCACACTGGTTTTCGGTGGCACACAATGAGAGACAGATGCCACACACAGGACTGGCACAGAGGCAGAGTTGCCAATATTTATCTCCCACTTATTTTTTTTTTTTTTAAAGGGAGAATTTACCCCCCCCCCAAAAAAAAGGCCCAGTATTACACAGTGGTTTTTGGTGGCACACAATGAGAGAGAGATGCCACCCACAGCAATGGCACGGAGTCAGACTTGCCAATATTTATCTCCCACTAATTATTTTTTTTTGAAAAGGGAGAATGTACCCAAAAACAAAAAAATTGCCAATTATCACACACTGGTTTTTGGTGGCACACAATGAGAGACAGATGCCACACACAGGACTGGCACGGAGGCAGACTTGCCAATATTTATCTCCCACTAATTTTTTTTTTTTTTAAAGGGAGAATTTAGAAGAAAAAAAAAAAATGGCCAAGCATCACACAGTGTTTTTCGGTGGCACACAATGAGAGAGAGATGCCACCCACAGCAATGGCACGGAGGCAGACTTGCCAATATTTATCTCCCACTAATTTTTTTTTTTTGAAAAGGGAGAATTTAGAAAAAAAAAAAAATGGCCAAGTATCACACAGTGTTTTTCGGTGGCACACAATGAGAGACAGATGCCACACACAGGACTGGCACGGAGGCAGACTTGCCAATATTTATCTCCCACTAATTATTTTTTTTTGAAAAGGGAGAATGTACCCAAAAACAAAAAAAATGGCCAATTATCACACAGTGTTTTTCGGTGGCACACAATGAGAGAGAGATGCCACCCACAGCAATGGCACGGAGGCAGACTTGCCAATATTTATCTCCCACTAATTTTTTTTTTGGAAAGGGAGAATTTAGCAAAAAAAAAAAAAATGGCCAAGTATCACACAGTGTATTTCGGTGGCACACAATGAGAGACAGATGCCACACACAGGACTGGCACGGAGGCAGACTTGCCAATATTTATCTCCCACTAATTATTTTTTTTTGAAAAGGGAGAATGTACCCAAAAACAAAAAAAATGGCCAATTATCACACAGTGTTTTTCGGTGGCACACAATGAGAGAGAGATGCCACCCACAGCAATGGCACGGAGGCAGACTTGCCAATATTTATCTCCCACTAATTTTTTTTTTGGAAAGGGAGAATTTAGCAAAAAAAAAAAAAATGGCCAAGTATCACACAGTGTTTTTCGGTGGCACACAATGAGAGACAGATGCCACACACAGGACTGGCACGGAGGCAGACTTGCCAATATTTATCTCCCACTAATTATTTTTTTTTGAAAAGGGAGAATGTACCCAAAAACAAAAAAAATGGCCAATTATCACACACTGGTTTTTGGTGGCACACAATGAGAGACAGATGCCACACACAGGACTGGCACGGAGGCAGACTTGCCAATATTTATCTCCCACTAACTATTTTTTTTAGAAAAGAGAGAATGTCCCCAAAAACAAAAAAAAATGGCCAAGTATCACACACTGGTTTTTGGTGGCACACAATGAGAGACAGATGCCACACACAGGACTGGCACAGAGGCAGAGTTGCCAATATTTATCTCCCACTTATTTATTTTTCTTTTAACCCCTTAGTGACAGAGCCAATTTGGTACTTAATGACCGAGCCAATTTTTACAATTCTGACCAGTGTCACTTTATGAGGTTATAACTCTGGAACGCTTTATCGGATCCCGCTGATTCTGAGATTGTTTTTTCGTGACATGTTGTACTTCAAGTTAGTGGTAACATTTCTTCGATATTACTTGCGATTATTTATGAAAAAAATGGAAATATGGCGAAAATTTTTAAAATTTTGCAATTTTCAAACTTTGTATTTTTATGCCCTTAAATCAGAGAGATATGTCACAAAAAATAGTTAATAAATAACATTTCTCACATGTCTACTTTACATCAGCACAATTTTGGAAACAATTTTTTTTTTTGTTAGGGAGTTATAAGGGTTAAAAGTTGACCAGCAATTTCTCATTTTTACAACACCATGTTTTTTTTAGGGACCACATCACCTTTGAAGTGATTTTGAGGGGTCTATATGATAGAAAATAACCAAGTGTGACACCATTCTAAAAACTGCACCCCTCAAGCTGCTCAAAACCACATTCAAGAAGTTTATTAACCCTTTACGTACTTCACAGGAACTAAAACAATGTGGAAGAAAAAAATTAACATTTTACTTTTTTTTGCAAACATTTTACTTCAGAACCATTTTTTTTAATTTTCACAAGTGTAAAAACAGAAATTTAACCACAAATTTTGTTGTGCAATTTTTCCTGAGTACGCCGATACCCCATATGTGGAGGTAAACCACTGTTTGGGCGCACCGCAGAGCTTGGAAGTGAAGGAGCACCGTTTGACTGTTTCAATGCAGAATTGGCTGGAATTGAGATCGGACGCCATGTCGCGTTTGGAGAGCCCCTAATGTGCCTAAACAGTGGAAACCCCCCACAAGTGACACCATTTTGGAAACTAGACCCCCCAAGGAACTTATCTAGATGTGTGGTGAGCACTTTGAACCCCCAAGTGCTTCACAGAAGTTTATAACGTAGAGCCGTGAAAATAAAAAATCGCATTTGTTTTCACAAAAATGATTTTTTCGCCCACAAATTCTTATTTTCACAAGGGTAACAGGAGAAATTAGACCACAAAAGTTGTTGTGCAATTTCTCCTGAGTACGTCGATACCCCATATGTGGAGGTAAACCACTGTTTGGGCGCACCGCAGAGCTTGGAAGTGAAGGAGCACCGTTTGACTTTTTCAATGCAGAATTGGCTGGAATTGAGATCGGATGCCATGTCGCGTTTGGAGAGTCCCTGATGTGCCTAAACAGTGGAAACCCCCCACAAGTGATACCATTTTGGAAACTAGACCCCCCAAGGAACTTATCTAGATGTGTGGTGAGCACTTTGAACCCCCAAGTGCTTCACAGAAGTTTATAACGTAGAGCCGTGAAAATAAAAAATCTCATTTTTTCTACAAAAATGATCTTTTTGCCCCCAAATTTTTATTTTCACAAGGGTAACAGGAGAAATTAGACCACAAAAGTTGTTGTGCAATTTCTCCTGAGTACGTCGATACCCCATATGTGGAGGTAAACCACTGTTTGGGCGCACCGCAGAGCTTGGAAGTGAAGGAGCACCGTTTGACTTTTTCAATGCAGAATTGGCTGGAATTGAGATCGGATGCCATGTCGCGTTTGGAGAGTCCCTGATGTGCCTAAACAGTGGAAACCCCCCACAAGTGATACCATTTTGGAAACTAGACCCCCCAAGGAACTTATCTAGATGTGTGGTGAGCACTTTGAACCCCCAAGTGCTTCACAGAAGTTTATAACGTAGAGCCGTGAAAATAAAAAATCTCATTTTTTCTACAAAAATGATCTTTTTGCCCCCAAATTTTTATTTTCACAAGGGTAACAGGAGAAATTAGACCACAAAAGTTGTTGTGCAATTTCTCCTGAGTACGTCGATACCCCATATGTGGAGGTAAACCACTGTTTGGGCGCACCGCAGAGCTTGGAAGTGAAGGAGCACCGTTTGACTTTTTCAATGCAGAATTGGCTGGAATTGAGATCGGATGCCATGTCGCGTTTGGAGAGTCCCTGATGTGCCTAAACAGTGGAAACCCCCCACAAGTGATACCATTTTGGAAACTAGACCCCCCAAGGAACTTATCTAGATGTGTGGTGAGCACTTTGAACCCCCAAGTGCTTCACAGAAGTTTATAACGTAGAGCCGTGAAAATAAAAAATCTCATTTTTTCTACAAAAATGATCTTTTTGCCCCCAAATTTTTATTTTCACAAGGGTAACAGGAGAAATTAGACCACAAAAGTTGTTGTGCAATTTCTCCTGAGTACGTCGATACCCCATATATGGGGGTAAACCACTGTTTGGGCGCACCGCAGAGCTTGGAAGAGAAGGAGTGTCGTTTTACTTTTTCAATGTAGAATTGGCTGGAATTGAGATCGGACGCCATGTCACGTTTGGAGAGCCGCTGATGTGCCTAAACAGTAGAGACCCCCCACATATGACACCATTTTGGAAACTAGACCCCTTAAGGAACTTATCTAGATGTGTGGTGAGCACTTTAAACCCCCAGGTGCTTCACAGAAGTTTATAACGTAGAGCCGTGAAAATAAAAAAATCACATTTTTTCTACAAAAATGATCTTTTTGCCTCCAAATTTTTATTTTACCAAGGGTAACAGGAGAAAATGGACCCCAGAAGCTGTTGTACAATTTGTCTTGAGTACGCCGACACCCCATATGTGGGGGTAAACCACTGTTTGGGCGCATGGCTGAGCTCGGAAGCAAAGGAGCGCCATTTGACTTTTCAATGCAAAATTGACTGGAATTGAGATCGGACGCCATGTCGCGTTTGGAGAGCCCCTGATGTGCCTAAACAGCAGAAACCCCCCAAAAGTGACCCCATTTTGGAAACTAGACCCCCCATGGAACTTATCTAGATGTGTAGTGAGAACTTTGAATGCCCAAGTGCATCACAGAAGTTTATAATGTAGAGTCGTGAAAATAAAAAATATATATTTTTTAACAATAAAGATTTTTTAGCCCCCAAGTTTTTATTTTCACAAGGGTAACAAGAGAAATTGGACCCCAAACGTGGTTGTCCAATTTGTCCTGAGTATGCTGGTACCCCATATGTGGGGGTAAACCACTGTTTGGGCGCATGGCAGAGCTCGGAAGGGAAGGAGTGCCATTTTGGAATGCAGACTTTGATAGAATTGTCTGCGGGCGTTATGTTGCCTTTGCAGACCCCTAATGTAACAAAACAGTAGAAACCCCCAACAAGTGACCCCATTTTGGAAAATAGACCCCCCAAGGAACTTATCTAGATATGTGGTGAGAACTTTGAATGCCCAAGTGCTTCACAGAAGTTTATAATGCAGAGTAGTGAAAATAAAAAATATTTTTTTTCCCACAAAAAAGATTTTTTTAGCCCCCAAATTTTTATTTTCACAAGGGTAACAAGAGAAATTGGACCCCAAAAGTTGTTGTCCAATTTGTCCTGAGTATGATGGTACCCCATATGTGGGGGTAAACCACTGTTTGGGCGCACGGCAGAGCTCGGAAGGGAAGGAGCGCCATTTTGCAATGCAGACTTTGATAGAATTGTCTGCGGGCGTTATGTTGCGTTTGCAGACCCCTAATGTACCTAAACAGTAGAAACCCCCACAAGTGACCAAATTTTGGAAACTAGACCCCCTAAGGAACTTATCTAGATATGTGGTGAGAACTTTGAAAGCTCAAGTGCTTCACAGAAATTTATAATGCAGAGTAGTGAAAATAAAAAAATATATTTTTTTCCAACAAAAAAGATTTTTAGCCCCCAAGTTTTTATTTTCACAAGGGTAACAGGAGAAATTGGACCCCAAAAGTTGTTGTCCAATTTATCCCGAGTACGCTGATGCCCCATATGTGGGGGTAAACCACTGTTTGGGCGCACGGCAGAGCTCAGAAGGGAGGGAGTACCATTTGACTTTTTTAGCGCAAAATTGGCTGTCGTGTTTGGAGACCCCCTGATGTACCTAAACAGTGGAAACCCCCCAATTCTAACTCCAACCCTAACCCCAACACAGCCCTAACCCTAATCTCAACCCGATCCATAATCCTAATCACAACCCTAACGATAATCACAACCCTAACCCCAAAACAGCCCTAATCTCAACCCTAACCATAACCCTAATCAAAACCCTAAATCCAACACACCCCTAACCCTAATCCCAACCCTAACCCTAATCCCAACCCTAATCCCAAACGTAACACTAATCCCAACCCTAATCCAAACCCTAACCCTAATCCCAACTCTAACCCTAACTTTAGCCCCAACCCTAACTTTAGCCCCAACCCTAACCATAACTTTAGCCCCCGTCGTCACAAAAAAAGTTCAATGTAACCTTTTTTTTGTACGTCGCGTCCGCCATTTCCGCGGATGCGTGGCCGTAACTCTGCCCCCTCCTCCCCAGGACATAGACTGGGCAGCGGATGCGTTGAAAAACTGCATCCGCTGCCCACGTTGTGCACAATTTTCACAACGTGCGTCGGTACATCGGGCCGACGCATTGCGACCGCCCCGTACCGACGCAAGTGTGAAAGAAGCCTTAGGCTACTTTCAGACATAGCGCATTTTTGAGCGCTATTTTGCGGGCGCTTTTCAAAAATGCGCAATGTCATTTTCGTCTGCCGGCAAAGTGAATGAGAAATTCACTTTGCCGTTCAGACACACCGCAAAAAAACGCGGCGCTTTTGTCTGCAAACACGCCGGCGTAAAAAGAATTGACATGTCAATTCTTTACGCAGCGGCGTGTCTGCGTATCCCCCTAGGGCCCCATATTACCTTCCACACACAGCGCCTTTGTCCTGGGTGTCGGCGTCTTTGTACGGAGGGGTTGACACCCAGGACCGGACGTGACGTCGGACAGGAAGAGGGAAGCCCCCGCCCCCCAGTGAAGCAGCATGGAGTCCTTCTGTGTGTGTGTGTGTGCGTGTGTGTGCGTGTGTGTGCATGTGTGTGTCCCCATGCGACGCTAGTGCCACCATTGTGCTAAGTCGCCGTATGGGACTACTACTCCCATCCGGTATTAGGATGGGAGAGTTGTCCCTGTGTCCGGCGACTTAGCACAATTGTAAAGTTACACAAAACACCTACACACAATACACATACATGACACACAGTACATACAACATATAACACAGAGTATATACTCACCAACAGCACACTTGTAGGCGAAGCCCTCGATCCTCCAGGAAAAAATCCAAAAATAATAAACCAAATTCATACTCCCTGTCCGCAGAATCCATAAAACGAGTGTCCCACGCCGATCGGCTGCTCTCCGGCGATACACTGCCAGGAGCGAAGCTCCTAGCAGCGTATCGCGTACTGTTCCGGAGTTCAATGACTCCGGCGTCTCGGTTAACGGCAGTACAGCTGCGTTGAACTTTCCCACGCAGCACTGCCGTTAAGCGAGAGTGCCGGGGTCAATGACCGCCGGTAAACTCGCTCGCGCATGCGCAGTGACACACCGACAGGAACTATGGCTCCTGTCAGTGTGTTGCTGCAGCCGTGGAGAGCAGACATATCTCTGGATGTGTCTGTTCTCCATGGAAAATCTTGATACGTGGCACTTAAATATGTGGCAATTAAATACGTGACACGTGGCACTTATACGTGATACGTGTCACTTAAATACGTGGCACTGAAATACGTGATACGTGGCACTTTGATACGTGGCACGTGTCACTTAAATACGTGGCACTGAAATATGTGGCATGTGGCACTTTGATACGTGGCACGTGTCTCTTAAATACGTGGCACGTGGCACTGAAAGATGTGGCACGTGGCACTTTGATACGTGGCACGTGGCACTTTGATACGTGGCACTGAAATATGTGGCACGTGGCACTTTGATACGTGGCACGTGGCACTTTGATACGTGGCACGTGGCACTTTGATACGTGGCACGTGGCACTTTGATACGTGGCACTGAAATATGTGGCACGTGGCACTTTGATACGTGGCACGTGTCACTTAAATACGTGGCACTGAAATATGTGGCACGTGGCACTTTGATACGTTGCACGTGTCTCTTAAATACGTGGCACGTGGCACTGAAAGATGTGGCACGTGGCACTTTGATACGTGGCACGTGGCACTTTGATACGTGGCACGTGGCACTTTGATACGTGGCACGTGGCACTTTGATACGTGGCACGTGGCACTTTGATACGTGGCACGTGGCACTTTGATACGTGGCACGTGGCACTTTGATACGTGGCACGTGGCACTTTGATACGTGGCACGTGGCACTTTGATACGTGGCACTGAAATATGTGGCACGTGGCACTTTGATACGTGGCACGTGGCACTTAAATACGTGGCACGTGGCACTGAAATATGTAGGACACGTCGCACAAAAAAGTTACATGTAGTTTTTTTTGTGTCGACGGTCCGCCGAAGCACGACGCATCCGTCGCACGACGGATGCGACATGTGGCAATCCGTCGCAATGCGTCGCTAATGCAAGCCAATGGAGAAAAAACGCATCCTGCAAGCACTTTTGCAGGATGCGTTTTTTCTCCAACGACGCATTGCGACGGAAGCCAAAAAACGCTAGTGTGAAAGTAGCCTAACCCTAACCCTAGCCCTAACCCTAACCCTAAATTTAGCCCCAACCCTAACCCTAACCCTAACTCTAACCCTAACCCTAACCCTAACCCTAATTTTAGCCCCTACTTGTCTTCTCCTGCCGGCCGGCAGATGGCAGATGGCGGGCGCACTGCGCATGCGCCTGCCATGATGAAAAAGCCGGCTGGCAGGAGAAGACAGAAGAGGACCCAGGGACCCCGGGTGAGTATGATAGGGTCCCCGAATCCCCCTATTTCTCTGTCCTCTGATGTGCGATCACATCAGAGGACAGAGAAATAACTGATCGCTTTTTTTTTTTTTTTTTTTTTTTGCGGTCGCCGGTAAACTGTTAATTACCGGCGATCGCAAAGCAGGGGTCGGTGCAAATCGACCCCGATCATGTTCTTTGGGGTCTCGGCTACCCCCGGCAGCCGAGACCCCAAAGAACATCCGGGTGCCGGGCGGCGGGCGTACTGCGCGTGCGCCCGCCATTTTTTCCCGGAAAAAAGATGGCGGCGCCCATGGGGAGACACGAGGAGCACCGGGGGAGGTAGGTAAGTATTGGGGGGCTATTGGGGGCCATCGGGGACCACATTTCTCTGTCCTCCGATGTGCGATCACATCGGAGGACAGAGAAATTAAACGGCAAATCGCGTTTTTTTTTTTTTTGTTGCGACCGCCGGTAAACGGTTAATTACCGGCGATCGCAACTCGGGGGTCGGTAAAAACCCCCCGAATCATGTTCTCTGGGGTCTCGGCTACCCTCGGCAACCGAGACCCCAGAGAAAATCCGACTCTGGGGGGCGCTATTCACTTTTTCCACAGCGCCGTTAATTAACGGCGCTGTGGTTTAAGTACCCTTAGCGGCCGCCGTTAAAAGGCGTATCGGCGGTCGTTAAGGGGTTAAAGGGAGAATTTCCCCCCCTAAAAAAAAGGCCCAGTATTACACAGTGGTTTTTGGTGGCACACAATGAGAGAGAGATGCCACCCACAGCAATGGCACGGAGTCAGACTTGCCAATATTTATCTCCCACTAATTATTTTTTTTTGAAAAGGGAGAATGTACCCAAAAACAAAAAAAATGGCCAATTATCACACACTGGTTTTTGGTGGCACACAATGAGAGACAGATGCCACACACAGGACTGGCACGGAGGCAGACTTGCCAATATTTATCTCCCACTAATTTTTTTTTTTGAAAAGGGAGAATGTACCCAAAAACAAAAAAAATGGCCAATTATCACACAGTGTTTTTCGGTGGCACACAATGAGAGAGAGATGCCACCCACAGCAATGGCACGGAGGCAGACTTGCCAATATTTATCTCCCACTAATTTTTTTTTTTTGAAAAGGGAGAATTTAGAAAAAAAAAAAAATGGCCAAGTATCACACAGTGTTTTTCGGTGGCACACAATGAGAGACAGATGCCACACACAAGACTGGCACGGAGGCAGACTTGCCAATATTTATCTCCCACTAATTATTTTTTTTTGAAAAGGGAGAATGTACCCAAAAACAAAAAAATGGCCAATTATCACACAGTGTTTTTCGGTGGCACACAATGAGAGAGAGATGCCACCCACAGCAATGGCACGGAGGCAGACTTGCCAATATTTATCTCCCACTAATTTTTTTTTTGGAAAGGGAGAATTTAGCAAAAAAAAAAAATGGCCAAGTTTCACACAGTGTTTTTCAGTGGCACACAATGAGAGACAGATGCCACACACAGGACTGGCACGGAGGCAGACTTGCCAATATTTATCTCCCACTAATTATTTTTTTTTGAAAAGGGAGAATGTACCCAAAAACAAAAAAAATGGCCAATTATCACACAGTGTTTTTCGGTGGCACACAATGAGAGAGAGATGCCACCCACAGCTATGGCACGGAGGCAGACTTGCCAATATTTATCTCCCACTAATTTTTTTTTTGGAAAGGGAGAATTTAGCAAAAAAAAAAAAATGGCCAAGTATCACACAGTGTTTTTCGGTGGCACACAATGAGAGACAGATGCCACACACAGGACTGGCACGGAGGCAGACTTGCCAATATTTATCTCCCACTAATTATTTTTTTTTGAAAAGGGAGAATGTACCCAAAAACAAAAAAAATGGCCAATTATCACACAGTGTTTTTCGGTGGCACACAATGAGAGACAGATGCCACACACAGGACTGGCATGGAGGCAGACTTGCCAATATTTATCTCCCACTATTTATTTTTTTTTTAAAAGGGAGAATGTACCCATAAACAAAAAAAATGGCCAAGTATCACACACTGGTTTTTGGTGGCACACAATGAGAGACAGATGCCACACACAGGACTGGCACGGAGGCAGACTTGCCAATATTTATCTCCCACTAATTATTTTTTTTTGAAAAGGGAGAATGTACCCAAAAACAAAAAAAATGGCCAATTATCACACACTGGTTTTTGGTGGCACACAATGAGAGACAGATGCCACACACAGGACTGGCACGGAGGCAGACTTGCCAATATTTATCTCCCACTAACTATTTTTTTTAGAAAAGAGAGAATGTCCCCAAAAACAAAAAAAAATGGCCAAGTATCACACACTGGTTTTTGGTGGCACACAATGAGAGACAGATGCCACACACAGGACTGGCACAGAGGCAGAGTTGCCAATATTTATCTCCCACTTATTTATTTTTTTTTTAAAGGGAGAATTTCCCCCCCTAAAAAAAAGGCCCAGTATTACACAGTGGTTTTTGGTGGCACACAATGAGAGAGAGATGCCACCCACAGCAATGGCACGGAGTCAGACTTGCCAATATTTATCTCCCACTAATTATTTTTTTTTGAAAAGGGAGAATGTACCCAAAAACAAAAAAAATGGCCAATTATCACACAGTGTTTTTCGGTGGCACAATGAGAGAGAGATGCCACCCACAGCAATGGCACGGAGGCAGACTTGCCAATATTTATCTCCCACTAATTTTTTTTTTTTGAAAAGGGAGAATTTAGAAAAAAAAAAAAATGGCCAAGTATCACACAGTGTTTTTCGGTGGCACACAATGAGAGACAGATGCCACACACAGGACTGGCACGGAGGCAGACTTGCCAATATTTATCTCCCACTAATTATTTTTTTTTGAAAAGGGAGAATGTACCCAAAAACAAAAAAAATGGCCAATTATCACACAGTGTTTTTCGGTGGCACACAATGAGAGAGAGATGCCACCCACAGCAATGGCACGGAGGCAGACTTGCCAATATTTATCTCCCACTAATTTTTTTTTTTTGAAAAGGGAGAATTTAGAAAAAAAAAAAAATGGCCAAGTATCACACAGTGTTTTTCGGTGGCACACAATGAGAGACAGATGCCACACACAAGACTGGCACGGAGGCAGACTTGCCAATATTTATCTCCCACTAATTATTTTTTTTTGAAAAGGGAGAATGTACCCAAAAACAAAAAAATGGCCAATTATCACACAGTGTTTTTCGGTGGCACACAATGAGAGAGAGATGCCACCCACAGCAATGGCACGGAGGCAGACTTGCCAATATTTATCTCCCACTAATTTTTTTTTTGGAAAGGGAGAATTTAGCAAAAAAAAAAAATGGCCAAGTTTCACACAGTGTTTTTCAGTGGCACACAATGAGAGACAGATGCCACACACAGGACTGGCACGGAGGCAGACTTGCCAATATTTATCTCCCACTAATTATTTTTTTTTGAAAAGGGAGAATGTACCCAAAAACAAAAAAAATGGCCAATTATCACACAGTGTTTTTCGGTGGCACACAATGAGAGACATATGCCACACACAGGACTGGCATGGAGGCAGACTTGCCAATATTTATCTCCCACTAATTTTTTTTTTTTTAAAAGGGAGAATGTACCCAAAAACAAAAAAATGGCCAAGTATCACACACTGGTTTTTGGTGGCACACAATGAGAGACAGATGCCACACACAGGACTGGCACGGAGGCAGACTTGCCAATATTTATCTCCCACTAATTAGGTTTTTTTGAAAAGGGAGAATGTACCCAAAAACAAAAAAAATGGCCAATTATCACACACTGGTTTTTGGTGGCACACAATGAGAGACAGATGCCACACACAGGACTGGCACGGAGGCAGACTTGCCAATTATCTCCCACTAACTATTTTTTTTAGAAAAGAGAGAATGTCCCCAAAAACAAAAAAAATGGCCAAGTATCACACACTGGTTTTCGGTGGCACACAATGAGAGACAGATGCCACACACAGGACTGGCACAGAGGCAGACTTGCCAATATTTATCTCCCACTAATTTTTTTTTTTGAAAAGGGAGAATTTAGAAAAAAAAAAAATGGCCAAGCATCACACAGTGTTTTTCGGTGGCACACAATGAGAGAGAGATGCCACCCACAGCAATGGCACGGAGGCAGACTTGCCAATATTTATCTCCCACTAATTTTTTTTTTTTGAAAAGGGAGAATTTAGAAAAAAAAAAAAAATGGCCAAGTATCACACAGTGTTTTTCGGTGGCACACAATGAGAGACAGATGCCACACACAGGACTGGCACGGAGGCAGACTTGCCAATATTTATCTCCCACTAATTATTTTTTTTTGAAAAGGGAGAATGTACCCAAAAACAAAAAAAATGGCCAATTATCACACAGTGTTTTTCGGTGGCACACAATGAGAGAGAGATGCCACCCACAGCAATGGCACGGAGGCAGACTTGCCAATATTTATCTCCCACTAATTTTTTTTTTTTTTAAAAGGGAGAATTTAGAAAAAAAAAAAAATGGCCAAGTATCACACAGTGTTTTTCGGTGGCACACAATGAGAGACAGATGCCACACACAGGACTGGCACGGAGGCAGACTTGCCAATATTTATCTCCCACTAATTATTTTTTTTTGAAAAGGGAGAATGTACCCAAAAACAAAAAAAATGGCCAATTATCACACAGTGTTTTTCGGTGGCACACAATGAGAGAGAGATGCAACCCACAGCAATGGCACGGAGGCAGACTTGCCAATATTTATCTCCCACTAATTTTTTTTTGGAAAGGGAGAATTTAGCACAAAAAAAAAATGACCAAGTATCACACAGTGTTTTTCGGTGGCACACAATGAGAGACAGATGCCACACACAGGACTGGCACGGAGGCAGACTTGCCAATATTTATCTCCCACTAATTATTTTTTTTTGAAAAGGGAGAATGTACCCAAAAACAAAAAAAATGGCCAATTATCACACAGTGTTTTTCGGTGGCACACAATGAGAGAGAGATGCCACCCACAGCAATGGCACGGAGGCAGACTTGCCAATATTTATCTCCCACTAATTTTTTTTTTGGAAAGGGAGAATTTAGCAAAAAAAAAAAATGGCCAAGTATCACACAGTGTTTTTCGGTGGCACACAATGAGAGAGAGATGCCACCCACAGCAATGGCACAGAGGCAGACTTGCCAATATTTATCTCCCTGCAGTAATCTCAGAAAAGTATGGCAGGCAGCTATAATAAGGACTGCTGCACACAAAAGTGTGACAAACACACAAGATAGCTGTGCAGAAAGGAAGGAAAAACAGGATTTGTGCTTTGAAAAAAGCAGTTGGTTTGCACAGCGGCGTACACACAGGCACAGCAACGCAGCTATCAGGGTCA
Source organism: Ranitomeya variabilis (assembly GCF_051348905.1). Classification (NCBI taxonomy): domain Eukaryota; kingdom Metazoa; phylum Chordata; class Amphibia; order Anura; family Dendrobatidae; genus Ranitomeya; species Ranitomeya variabilis. The sequence continues at coordinate 46,511,400 of NC_135233.1, read as the reverse complement.
GGGAGCCTTCTAGGGCAGCCCAATGAGCGACAGCACTGAGGAAAAAAAATGTAGCTTCCACTGTCCCTGCAAACAAAAGGTGGTGTTGGACAGTGGAAATCGCTACAGCACAAGCGGTTTGTAGCTTTATGTACCCTGCCTATCACTATCCCTGCGTCTGAAGAAGCGGCAGCAACCTCTCCCTACGCTCAGAGCAGCAGCAGTAAGATGGCGGTCGGCGGGAACGCCCCTTTATAGCCCCTGTGACGCCGCAGAAAGCAAGCCAATCACTGCAATGCCCTTCTCTAAGATGGTGGGGACTGAGAACTATGTCATCACGCTGCCCACACTCTGCGTCCGTCTTCATTGGCTGAGAAATGGCGCTTTTAGCGTCATTGAAACGCGACTTTGGCGCGAAAGTCGCGTACCGCATGGCCGACCCCACACAGGGATCGGTTCGGTTTCATGAGACGCCGACTTTGCCAAAAGTCGGCGACTTATGAAAATGAACGATCCGTTTCGCTCAACCCTAGTGTTGAGCATTCCGATACCGCAAGTATCGGGTATCGGCCGATACTTGCGGTATCGGAATTCCAATACCGAGTTCCGATACTTTTGTGGTATCGGGAATCGGTATCGGAACCATATTCATGTGTAAAATAAAGAATTAAAATAAAAAATATGGATATACTCACCTCTCCGGTGGCCCCTGGATCTTACCACTGCAACCGGGAGCCTTTGTTCCTAAGAATGAGCGCGTGAAGTGCCTACGATGACGACGCGGCTTCTGATTGGTCACGTGACCGCTCATGTGACCGCTCACGCGACCAATCAGAAGCCGCGACGTCAGCCACGACGTCATCGAAGGTCCTTCACGGGCTCATTCTTAGGAACGGAGGCTCCCGGTTACAGCGGTAAGGTCCAGGGGCCGCCGGAGAGGTGAGTATATGGATATATATGGATATACTCACCTCTCCGGTGGCCCCTGGAACTTACCGCTGTAACCGGGAGCCTCCGTTTCTAAGAATGAGCCCGTGAAGGACCTTCGATGACGTCACGGCTGACGTCGCGGCTTCTGATTGGTCGCGTGAGCGGTCACATGAGCGGTCACGCGACCAATCAGAAGCCGCGACGTCATCGAAGGCCCTTCACGTGCTCATTCTTAGGAACAAAGGCTCCCGGTTACAGCGGTAAGATCCAGGGGCCACCGGAGAGGTGAGTATATCCATATTTTTTATTTTAATTCTTTATTTTACACATGAATATGGATCCCAGGGCCTGAAGGAGAGTTTCCTCTCCTTCAGACCCTGGGAACCATTCCGATACTTTGCGTCCCATTGAAATGCATTGGTATCGGGTATCGGTATCGGCGATATCCGATATTTTTCGGGTATCGGCCGATACTATCCGATACCGATACTTTCAAGTATCGGACGGTATCGCTCAACACTAGTTATTACCCATCATAGTGCCGAGCAGATGATCCGGGACTCTCTCCACGACATACGTTTCGGTATAGTTATCCTTCCATTTTTGCTAAAAATGGTTTGGAGATTGTATATACTATTTGTTCATTTATGTGTGGTCGATGCAAAGACCTGAATCATGACATACATGGAATCAAGAAACATCTTTGTGAATGGAGGTGATTGAGACATCAATTAGACATCAATGAAAGAAAGGCTTCTTTACTGTTAAAGGAGTTGTCCACTACTTGGACAAACTCTTCTCATTTACTATGTTCCCCATATAAAAAAAAACACTTATACTCACCTCCGGTGCAAGTGCTGTTCCAGCGGTGTCTTCACTAGCTCTCCCAGGGATTGTATAACATTATGTCACACAAGCCCTGCAGCCAATAAGCGGCCATTCACTCTCCCTTCCTTCAGATAAACCAGACATCAGGAGAAAGTCAGAGCCGCTCTCTTGGTTCCCCAGGATGTCAGATACATCTGAAGGAGGGGAGAGTTAAGCCAGTACTGATTTTCCCCAGGGTTCCCATGACATATCAATGGGAGAGACAGTGTGTTGGTGTCGAGTTCCTGCCTCTGCACAGGGGGAATCTCGAACCATCTCCGCTGCGGTCTCCCATTCTTCTTCAGCCGCAGTGGAGACGTTGGTCCCAGCGTCTTGCTCAGTCTCACTCTGTGCATAAGGTTACTGCTGCTTTTCCAGCTTCTGCCATTGAAGCCAGTGCTGGGCAGCGGCGAGAAGATGCTTTTGGGACTAAGTCCTGCTTTTCCCCATCTGAGCATGCCCAGGGCAAGATCTCCCATTGGAGATCGAGGGTCACATGCTCAGATACTGCAGCAGATCCCATTGGTCCTCCAGGAAGGTCCTGAAGGTGCTCAACTTCTGTGGCAGCCTCCCATTGGTCCTTATGGGAAAGTCGTGTACATGGTGCAGCTATAAAAGGTTCGCATGACCGCACGGCCATGCGCTAGTGTACATTTGTATTCGTGTGTGTTGATGAGTGCAAGTCGTCCTTAAATATCCCATCCCTATTGTATGACTACTCGCATAAGGTGGATGATTGCTATCTAGCGGCCGACTTAGCCATCAGCACGTAACACATAAAACAGCATCTACTGCTGTGACTGCCAGTGCGGCGCCGTGCGCTTTCACAGCGCTTTCCTGACCCAAGCCTGGGTGGTTAGTGGTGTCCACCAGTGCGGCACCACACGCACTCTCATGCATCTTTATTAATATTATTTCTTTCACTCTGACACCCCAGTTGCGGTGTCGAGCGCAAGAGGTCTATTTGAACTCAAATCCTGTGTCTTGGGATTGAGTTCTGAGACTCCTTGCTTGTGCTCTTGGTGCGGTACCGCGGCCCTGTGATGCAACAGGGTTCGCTTCCTTCACACAGGGTGAAGTTAACCCGTGAGTGTATCCACACTGTACCGCCATATAGTCCGTCATTACTTAGCAGCAGGTTCCATCTCTGCACGGTGGACCAGGGGCTACGAATGCACCTTGCTCTAACTTTCTAATTATTTGGTGCGTTCTGTTAGCCCTAACATTACACTAGCGCCAGGGTCTGGCTAGTAATGACGGACAAACAGCAATCCTTGCTGTACATCCAGCAGCTGGAGGATAGGTTGGCGGCTCTCGAGCGCACAACCTCAGCTGTGGATGTAACCGCAGTTGATGTTCAGGCTGCTAGCGTGGCTGCAGAAACCTTGTCCACTGCCACCCCTGTACCGACTCTATCTCACCTCCCGCTGCCAGAAAAATTTTCTTGTGATAGTAAGTCTTGTAGGGGTTTCGTGAGTCAGTGCTCTATACATCTCGAGCTTCTGGCCTCTTGTTTCCCTACAGAGCAGGCTAAAGTGGGGTTTATTGTGTCTCTCCTGTTGGACAGGGCGTTGGAGTGGGCTACGCCGCTGTGGGAGCTTGGTGATCATGTGGTGCAGAGTGCTTCGTTGTTCCTGAGCACTCTGAAACAGGTCTTTTTAGGACCTCGTGTCACCCATGATACGGCGCTCCAACTGATGGCATTGACTCAGGGCTCGTCCTTGGTCAGCCATTTTGCTGTCCACTTCCGCACCCTAGCATTGAGGTCAGATAAAGCCCTTATTGTGATATTTTGGAGGGGGTTGGCTGACCACGTGAAGGATGCCCTGGCCACTAGAGAGATTCCCGCCACACTGGAGGAGTAAATAGCAGTGTCCACTCGTATTGACCTCCGTTTTCACGAGCGGAGGTTAGAGCGAGCTCAGTGTAGGCAGAGGTTTCGGCTGGCTCCCACCTTCGCCAAACCTTTGGAATCTCCAGTCCAGGCCCCTGAGTCACATGAGGCCATGGAAGTGTCACGAGCGGTATCTAAGTCCCAGACCGCTCGTGCACTCCAGGTTTGTCATCTTTGCCAGCAGTCAGGACATCTTGCCACCAGATGTCCCCAGAGGTCGAGGAAATGTCAGCATCTAGTGGTAGTAAGTGGAGGTACACTAGACACTGCGATGTTTGCCTCCAAGTTGTCCTTTAGGGGGCCAATTACAACAGGCTCATTCACTCACTCAGTAGAGCTCTGCGTGGATTCTGGAGCGGAGGGCAATTTTATGTCTTCTGCCTTCGCCCAACGTCACACAATACCCCTGGTAATGCTTGCTCAACCAGTAACTGTATGAGTGGTGAATGGGTCAACACTGCCCTCACAGATAACACACCAGACCATCCCTTTCTCTCTGTCCTTGTCGCCATCTCATCAGGAGATTATATCTCTGCTCGTCATTCCTGAGGGAATTGATGAGATCCTGTTAGGGATGCCTTGGCTACGGTATCACTCTCCTCATATCGAGTGGTCTACAGGCAGAATTTTAGCATGGGGTGAATCTTGTGGGGGTAGATGTCAGAGGGAGAGTGTTCAGGTTGCTACTACTGATGTACCCGCAGATTTATCCTCTCTTCCCAAGCAATATTGGCCCTATGCGGATGTGTTCTCCAAAAGGGCTGCGGAGACTCTTCCGCCTCACCACCCCTATGACTGCCCTATTTATCTCTTGCCTGGTGCTGAGCCTCCCCGGGGTCGAGTCTATCCTTTGTCTCTCCCAGAGATGGAGACAATGTCACAGTATATCTGAGAGAATCTGACAAGAGGATTCATTAGGAAGTCAGTGTCACCTGCAGGGGCTGGGTTCTTCTTCGTACAGAAGAAGAGTGGAGAACTGCGTCCATGCATAAACTACAGGGGTCTTATTGCCATCACCATTAAAAATAAGTACCCACTACCCCTGATATCTGAGCTTTTTGATAGGCTATGGGGAGCAAGGGTATTTACTAATTTAGATCTGCGGGATGCTTAAAACCTGATTCGCATCCGTGAGGGGGACGAATGGAAGATGGCTTTTAACCTCAGGGATGGGCACTGTTATGACCTGGTGGTTAAGGAGCAACATGGGACGAGCTCTGAGGAGATGGTATCTTTACTGACCGCAGTTCCTGAACCTAACACAACACTAGAAGTAGCCGTGGAATGTTCCTGTCACTCCCTAGACATCTCGTCACAGCCGGAGAACTGACTACCCCTAAAGATGGAAACAGGAAAGCTATCTTGCCTCAGAGAAATTTCCCAAAGGACAGACAGCCCCCCACAAATATGGACTGTGAGTGGAGAGGGAAATGACATACACAGAATGAAACCAGGATTTAGCAAAGGAGGCCACTTCTAACTAGACAGACAGAATAGGAAAGGATACTGTGCGGTCAGTATTAAAAGCTAGAAAAAGCCATCACAGAGTTTACAAAAAACTCCACACCTGACTAATGGTGTGGAGGGCAAATCTGCTTCCCCAGAGCTTCCAGCTTAACTGAATATTGAATACTGACAAGCTGGACTAGAGCAACATAAAATGAGCTGAATGATTAAGTCCACAGCAAGAGGACAACAAAAGAACAAGCAAGGACTTATCTTTGCTGAACAGGACCGACTATAAAGGAAATCCAAGGAGAGATCTGAATCCAACCAAGAAACATTGAGAGCTGGCACTGGCTGAAGATCAGAGCCAGGCTAAATAGCAGAGCAGGAGAGACGATCAGTGGAAGCAGCTGCTAAGCTGAATCCAAGGAGTAGCAGTTCCACTTAAAACCACCGGAGGGAGCCCAAGGGCAGAATTCACAAAAGTGCCATTTACAACCACCGGAGGGAGCCCAAGAACGGAATTCACAACAGTACCCCCCTTGAGGAGGGGTCAACGAACCCTCACCAGAGCCCCCAGGCCGATCAGGACGAGCCAAGTGAAAGGCACGAACCAAATCGGCGGCATGGACATCGGAGGCAACAACCCAAGAATTATCCTCCTGGCCATAACCCTTCCACTTGACAAGATACTGAAGCCTCCGCCTCGAAAAATGAGAATCCAAAATCTTCTCCACCACATATTCCAACTCCCCCTCAACCAACACCGGGCAGGAGGATCCACAGAGGGAACAACGGGCACCACATATCTCCGCAACAAAGATCTATGGAAAACATTATGGATGGCAAAAGAGGCAGGAAGGGCCAAACGAAAAGATACCGGATTGATAATCTCAGAAATCTTATAGGGACCAATAAAGCGAGGCTTGAACTTAGGGGAAGAAACCTTCATAGGGACATGACGAGAAGATAACCAAACTAAATCCCCAACACGAAGCCGGGGACCAACACACCGACGGCGGTTAGCAAAACGTTGAGCCTTTTCCTGAGACAACGTCAAATTGTCCATCACATGAGTCCAAATCTGCTGTAACCTGTCCACCACAAAATCCACACCAGGACAATCAGAAGGCTCCACCTGCCCTGAAGAAAAACGAGGATGAAAACCAAAATTACAAAAAAAAGGCGAAACCAAAGTAGCCGAACTAGCCCAATTATTAAGGGCAAACTCGGCCAACGGCAAGAAGGCCACCCAATCATCCTGATCAGCAGACACAAAGCATCTCAAATAGGTTTCCAAAGTCTGATTGGTTCGCTCAGTTTGGCCATTTGTCTGAGGATGAAACGCCGAAGAAAACGACAAATCAATGCCCATCCTAGCACAAAAGGACCGCCAAAACCTAGAAACAAACTGAGAACCTCTGTCAGACACAATATTCTCCGGAATGCCATGCAAACAAACCACATGATGAAAAAACAATGGAACCAAATCAGAGGAGGAAGGCAATTTAGGCAAAGGTACCAAATGGACCATCTTAGAAAACCGGTCACAAACCACCCAGATAACAGACATCTTCTGGGAAACAGGAAGATCCGAAATAAAATCCATGGAAATATGCGTCCAGGGCCTCTCAGGGACCGGTTAAGGCAAAAGCAACCCACTAGCGCGGGAACAGCAAGGCTTGGCCCGGGCACAAGTCCCACAGGACTGCACAAAAGAACGCACATCCCGCGACAAGGAAGGCCACCAAAAGGACCTAGCAACCAAATCTCTGGTACCAAAAATCCCAGGATGACCAGCCAACACCGAACAATGAACCTCAGAAATTACCTTACTAGCCCATCTATCAGGAACAAACAGATTCCCCACTGGACAGCGGTCAGGCTTATCAGCCTGAAATTCCTGAAGCACCCACCGTAAATCAGAGGAGATGGCAGAAAGAATCACCCCCTCCTTGAGAATACCAACCGGCTCAAGGACTTCCGGAGAATCAGGCAAAAAACTCCTAGAGAGGGCATCAGCCTTAACATTCTTAGATCCCGGAAGATACGAGACCACAAAATCAAAACGGGAGAAAAACAGGGACCATCGAGCCTGTCTAGGATTCAACCGCTTGGCAGACTCGAGGTAAATCAGATTCTTATGGTCGGTCAAGACCACAATGCGGTGCTTGGCTCCCTCAAGCCAATGTCGCCACTCCTCAAATGCCCACTTCATAGCCAACAACTCCCGATTGCCGACATCATAATTACGCTCCGCAGGCGAAAACTTTCTAGAGAAGAAGGCACACGGTTTCATCAAAGAACCATCAGAACTTCTCTGAGACAAAACGGCCCCCGCCCCAATCTCAGAAGCGTCAACCTCAACCTGAAAAGGAAGAGAAACATCCAGCTGACGCAACACAGGGGCAGAAGTAAATCGACGTTTAAGCTCCTGAAAGGCCTCAACAGCCGCAGAGGACCAATTCGTCACATCAGCGCCTTTCTTCTTCAAATCGGTCAGGGGCTTAACCACACTGGAAAAGTTGGCAATGAAACGGCGATAAAAATTAGCAAAGCCCAAAAATTTCTGAAGGCTCTTCACAGAAGTGGGTTGAATCCAATCATGAATGGCTTGGACCTTGACAGGATCCATTTCTATAGCCGAGGGAGAAAAAATAAAACCCAAAAAAGAAACCTTCTGAACTCCAAATAGGCATTAAGACCCCTACACAAATAAAGTGTTAGCACGAAGGATCTGGAATACCATCCTGATCTGTTTCACATGAGACTCCCAATCATCGGAAAAAATCAAAATATCATCCAAATATACAATCATGAATTTATCAAGATAATTCCGGAAGATATCATGCATGAAGGACTGAAACACAGATGGGGCATTAGAGAGCCCGAATGGCATCACAAGGTATTCAAAATGGCCTTCGGGCATATTAAAAGCAGTTTTCCATTCGTCACCCTGTTTAATACGAACAAGATTATACGCCCCTCGAAGGTCAATCTTAGTAAACCAACTAGCCCCCTTAATCCGAGCAAACAAATCAGAAAGCAAAGGTAAAGGGTATTGGAATTTGACCGTGATCTTATTAAGAAGGCGATAATCAATACAGGGTCTCAAGGAGCCATCCTTCTTGGCAACAAAGAAGAATCCCGCTCCCAACAGTGACGAAGAGGGCCGAATATGCCCCTTCTCCAAAGACTCCTTAACATAACTCCGCATGGTGACATGCTCTGGCACAGACAGATTGAAAAGTCGGCCCTTAGGGAACTTACAGCCAGGAATCAAGTTAATAGCACAATCACAGTCCCTATGAGGAGGAAGGGAACTGGACTTGGGCTCATCAAATACATCCTGGAAATCCGACAAAAAATCAGGAACTTCAGAAGAGGGGGGAGCGGAAATTGACATCAAAGGAACGTCACTATGTACCCCTTGACAACCCCAACTAGTCACAGACATGGATTTCCAATCCAGCACTGGATTATGTACCTGTAACCATGGAAAACCCAGTACAACCACATCATGCAAATTATGCAACACCAGAAAACGACAATCTTCCTGATGTGCTGGAGCCATGCACATGGTCAGCTGAGTCCAGTACTGAGGTTTATTCTTAGCCAATGGTGTAGCATCAATGCCCCTCAAGGGAATAGGGCTCTGCAAAGGCTGTAAAGAAAAACCACAGCGTCTGGCGAACTCTAAGTCCATTAAGTTCAGGGCAGCGCCTGAATCCACAAATGCCATGACAGAAAAGGACGATAATGAGCAAATCAGGGTAACACTCAAGAGAAATTTAGGCTGCACAGTACTAATGGTAACAGACCTAGCGACCCTCTTAGTATGCTTAGGACAATCAGAAATAGCATGAGCAGAATCACCACAGTAAAAACACAGCCTATTCTGACGTCTGAATTCCTGCCGTTCTGCTCTAGTCCAAATCCTATCACATTGCATAGGCTCAGGACTCTGCTCAGAGGACACTGCCATATGGTGCACAACCTTGCGCTCGCGCAGGCGCCGATCAATCTGAATGGCGAGAGACATAGATTCGTTCAAACCAACAGGCGTGGGGAACCCCACCATAACATCTTTAAGGGCTTCAGAAAGACCCTTTCTGAAAATTGCAGCCAGAGCATCTTCATTCCATTTAGTGAGCACAGACCACTTCTTTCTGGCAGATTTCTGGCAGTATAATTCTGCCGCTTCCTGACTCTGACACAGGGCCAACAAGGTTTTTTCTGCCTGATCCACAGAACTAGGTTCATCATACAGTAATCCGAGTGCTTGAAAAAATGCGTCTACATTAAGTAATGCCGGATCCCCTGACTCAAGGGAGAATGCCCAATTCCGAGGGTCTCCACGCAGCAGAGAGATGACAATTTTCACCTGCTGAGTGGGGTCACCAGAGGAACGGGATCTCAAAGCAAAAAACATTCTGCAGTTATTTTTAAAGTTCAAGAACTTAGATCTATCCCCAAAAAACAAATCAGGAGTAGGAATTCTAGGCTCCAAAACCGGAGTCTGAACAACATAATTTTGGATACTCTGTACCCTTGCAGCAAGTTGATCCACACAAGAGAACAAACCCTGAACATCCATGTCAGCGCCAAAATCCTGAACCACCCAGAGATTAAGGGGAAAAAAAAAGACAAAACAGGCTGCAGAGAAAAAAAAATGGTTCAGAACTTTTTTTTCCCCTCTTTTGAGATGCATTCAATACATTGCTGGCCAGCTGTACTGTTATGACCTGGTGGTTAAGGAGCAACATGGGACGAGCTCTGAGGAGATGGTATCTTTACTGACCGCAGTTCCTGAACCTAACACAACACTAGAAGTAGCCGTGGAATGTTCCTGTCACTCCCTAGACATCTCGTCACAGCCGGAGAACTGACTACCCCTAAAGATGGAAACAGGAAAGCTATCTTGCCTCAGAGAAATTTCCCAAAGGACAGACAGCCCCCCACAAATATGGACTGTGAGTGGAGAGGGAAATGACATACACAGAATGAAACCAGGATTTAGCAAAGGAGGCCACTTCTAACTAGACAGACAGAATAGGAAAGGATACTGTGTGGTCAGTATTAAAAGCTAGAAAAAGCCATCACAGAGTTTACAAAAAACTCCACACCTGACTAACGGTGTGGAGGGCAAATCTGCTTCCCCAGAGCTTCCAGGTTAACTGAATATTGAATACTGACAAGCTGGACTAGAGCAACATAAAATGAGCTGAATGATTAAGTCCACAGCAAGAGGACAACAAAAGAACAAGCAAGGACTTATCTTTGCTGAACAGGACCGACTATAAAGGAAATCCAAGGAGAGATCTGAATCCAACCAAGAAACATTGACAGCTGGCATTGGCTGAAGATCAGAGCCAGGCTAAATAGCAGAGCAGGAGAGACGATCAGTGGAAGCAGCTGCTAAGCTGAATCCAAGGAGTAGCAGTTCCACTTAAAACCACCGGAGGGAGCCCAAGGGCAGAATTCACAAAAGTGCCATTTACAACCACCGGAGGGAGCCCAAGAACGGAATTCACAACAGGGCACTATGAATATTTGGTGATGCCCTTTGGGCTCTGTAGTGCCCCAGCCATTTTCCAAGACTTTGTAAATGACATCTTCCGGGATATGCTTTCCACTTCGGTCGTAGTTTATCTGGATGATATTCTCATCTACTCTCCAGATATAGACTCCCACCGGAGAGATGTTTGCAAGGTCTTCAACCTCCTACGGGCTAACTCCCTCTATGCCAAGTTGTAGAAGTGTGTGTTTGAGCAGGAATCCTTGCCTTTCCTTCGCTATATCATCTCTGCCCAGGGATTGGCTATGGATCCTGCCAAGCTACAGGCTGTGATGGACTGGCAGGAACCCCATTCTCTCAAAGTGGTGCAGCACTTTATGGGGTTCATTAATTACTATCGCCAGTTCATTCCCCACTTCTCAACTTTGGTAGCTCCCTTGGTTGCCCTCACCAAGAAGGGGGAAAATCCCAAGTTGTGGTCGGAGGAGGTCTCCAAGGCCTTTCTCTCGATTAACTCACACTTTGCTAGTGCTCCCATCCTACATCGCCTCGATGTAGATAGGCCATTTATTATGGAGGTGGATGCCTCATCCGTGGGTGCTGGAGCAGTCCTGTTCCAAAAGGATGATCAAGGTCGGAAGCATCCTTGCTTCTTCTTCTCTAAGACCTTTTCACCAGCAGAGAGGAATTATTCAATCGGGGACAGGGAGTTGCTAGCTATGAAATTGGCTTTGTTAGAGTGGAGACATCTTCTGGAGGGAGCTCGCTTTCCCTTCCCGGTGTTCACAGACCACAAGAACTTGGTGTATTTACAGACAGCCCAGCGGCTAAATTCTCATCAGGCTAGATGGTCCCTGTTCTTCTCCCGGTTCCATTTCACCCTCCATTTTCTTTTCGGGGAGAAGAACGTTCGTGCCGATGCTCTCTCTCGCTCTGTAGTGTCATCAGAGGAGGAGGAGGAAGAGCCTCAACTTATTGTCCCTTCAGAGAGCCTGAGAACTGTGGCTCCGGTTTCGCTAGAGTCTGTGCCCCCAGGCAAGACTTTCGTTCCATCTAATTTGCGACCGGAGGTTCTCTCTTGGGCTCACTTGTCCAGGGTGGGTGGAAATTTTGGGACCAAGAGGGCATCTGAGCTCTTGGTGAGGACGTACTGGTGGCCGCATATGGCTCATGATGTCGCATACTATGCTCGGGTGTGTGTCTCCTGCGCCAAGAACAAGTCTCCTAGGCAATGGCCAGCTAGGTTGCTTTACCCTCTGCCGGTGGCAGACAGGCCCTGGGAGATGGTCGGGATGGACTTTGTGGTGGGCTTACCCAAGTCTCATAGCTGCACCATTATCTGGGTGATCACCGACCATTTTTCCAAAATGGTGCACTTGGTGTCTCTTCCACGGCTACCTTCTGCATGGGCTCTGGTTGCGTTGTTCATCAAACATCTTTCGCCTACATGGTAGGCCGGACAAAATTGTCAGTTTGCGTCTCGATTCTGGAGAGAGCTTTGTTGTCTACTCAGTATTGAGTTGAATCTCTCTTCGGCATATCATCCCGAGACGAATGGGTTGGTAGAGAGGGCCAACCAGACCCTGGTCACATATTTACGACATTTTGCTTCTGCTAGGCAGTATGACTGGGCATCCTTGCTACTGTGGGTAGAGTTTGCGCTTAACAACGCCATAGCTGACTCCACCGGTCAGACTCCATTGCTCCTAAATTACGGCCAGGATCCGCGTGTCCCTGTGCCCATGCTCATGTCTTCTGCTGACTCCAGGGTGGCAGACTGGGCTGTGGAGGCATGGGACATTTGGGCCTCCAAGGAGAGAATGAGGTCCTCCGCCGATGCTCATCGGCACCCCGCTCTGACCTTTGCTCCTGGCGACTTAGTGTGGCTCTCTGCCCGTAACATCAGGCTGCGTGTTAAGTCCACTAAGTTTACACCTTGCTACTTGGGTCCCTTCAAGGTCCTCGAACAGGTTAACCCTGTGGTCTACCGTCTGGCCCTTCCTCCATGTCTGGGTATCACCGACACCTTTCATGTGTCCCTCTTGAAGCCCGTATACATGTCCCGGTTTTCCGAGTCATCTGCCGGGACATCGGGTTCGTCTACGGACGATGACAAGGTGAACGCTATTTTGGGGTGCAAGGTGGTAAGTGGCAAAAAATTCTATTTGGTGGATTGGAAGGGTTATGGCCCAGAGGACACGTCCTGGGAGCCTGCTGAACACATTCGAGCTCCCCAGCTCATTACTGCCTTCGAGCGGTGCGGTACCGCGGCCCTGTGACGCAACAGGGTTCGCTTCCTTCACACAAGGTGAAGTTAACCCGTGTGTGTATCCACATTGTACCGCCATATAGTCCATCATTACTTAGCAGCAGGTTCCATCTCTGCACGGTGGACCCCGGGCTGCGAACGCACCTTACTCTATCTTTCTAATTATTTGGTGCGCTCCGCTAGCCCTAACAGTGCTGGCACAGCTGGAACAGCACCAGCACCAGAGGTGAGTATAGCTGTTATTATTTTATAAAGGGGGAACATAGTAATTGAGAAGGGGTTGGCAGAACACTTGCTCATTATTATCAAGTTTTCCACATCTATGCAAAAAGGAAATGAGTCATTGGTAAATTCCTCTACAGGGCGTTTATCTTCCTGAGAGCAAAAAGATCGGACACTAAAATGCAACACGTCCGAACCTACTTCCCCCCATGGCATCTGTCGGGGGTGAGTCAAGAAAGCACTAAAATGGAGCAGGAAAAACGTTGGTTAACTGCACTGCTGATTAATGCAGTAGAAAAACCAAGGAGACTGAAGAATTTGCAATGCAGTTTATTTTCAACACCAACGAGTGAACTCAATAATAAATTCCAACAAAAAGCAATATTTATAACTACCACCAAAGCTGATGCTGTTTAAGATTGGTTAAAACATTTTAAATTTTATTTTTACCACAATAAAAACACACAGATTTATAAAAACACATGATATAGTATTAGTGGGAAAAGAAAAAACAAATACAGGAAAGGAAAGGCGGGTATGGCTTCAAAGTGGCATAATATATATCAAGTACATAAAGGGCTACGGTAATCAATATCCAAAGGGAATTATAATGAATACATATATAACCAGATAACCAGCCTAAATAAGTACAAACACACATGTTGTATACATACAATCCGTCAGCTCAAACTGCAAGCAATAGGGACCAGCAGGCACCACATAAATATAAAGTGCATAGTCTTAGTAGTATAAATATATATTGTGCATACAGAAATAATAACTAAGACGAAGCTTTCCATAGCGAAACGCGCGTCGGGTGTGATGGGTCCCTGGCTGCTGGCATAAAATGCAGTTTATTTGTCAGCGCGTTTCAAAGTCATCCGACTTCTTCATCAGGAGAAAGCACACATAAGAGGGCACTAAACACAGAAGACAGTCAGCTGGTCCTACTGAAATTTGCAGGTTTGATCTATTGTTATAATATACATAGACTTTTAAAAGAAACAAAACTAACGGAAAAAAAAAACCTTAAACAATTTATATAATTTACATAGCAAATTATAAAAAAGCACAGAAAAATAGAAAAAAAAATTCCCACATAAAACCACGTCAGTGATAAAAATTAAGAAATATTATGGCTGCTGAAATATGAAAGGTAAAAAAAAACAGAATGGCTTGTCATTAACGCCTTTATAGGTCTGGTCAATAAGCGGTCAAATCCAAAATAATGTCATTAAATTTTCAAAAAGTTAAAAAAATGCCACATTCATATAGAGGAGCAGATGAAGATTGATGAATACTTCTGGGTCCATCCTCAACAGCCAGAGAAAATGAGCTTGGATTTTCGAGAGCATTTCAAACTATGAACTCAGTTGTAAGAAACCCATTGTGAAAGTCATAACTTGACTTGGATTGAATTGTTCTGAGTCCAGTCTTCTGGCAATCTGCTCTGATACAGTAGAAGATTTATGATGTGAATATGGGCAGTGTGTTTCGGTGCTTCCTGTGCCCCATCACTACAGTACTGTCTGTCATTCAGCGCTATACAAGTTTAGTAGATGATTAACATTCCGCACATTCCTTCTGTTGATTCATTGTCTCATCAGCACATTGTGCGTTGTGTTTGGTGCACATATGTCTGTGAATGGCCATTTGTAACTGTACCTACAAAAATCAGCAGAGTTATCAAGTCTCCTCCACTGATATTTTATTGGAACTACTTTCTTTTTTTTGAGCATGAGGAATAACACTATTTATGGGCAATATTTTGACTTGTATCCTGCATTTTTCACCATTTTCCCAGTGCTTGTTTTATCTATAATTTTTCACTGTTCTAGTGGGAACTAGCTGCTGTGATGTCTCCCAAATCTTGTTCACAAAGACTTGTGGGACTCCTGCTCGCCTGTCTCTATGTAGCACAAGTTCAAAAGCAGCGAAAACAACCTATATATTACAGCAGTACTAAGTAGTGTTGCTGTGAATACAGTTTCAGGAGAGATAAGCACTTTCTAGAAAAAAGAAGAAATGGATCCAGCAACTCTGTTAAAATCCCAGGTTTTATTTAATGCTTTAAAACATAGTATCAGGGTAAAGTTCACACTTGGTATGGATTGTATATCATATCCGAGGAGACAGTCCCACGAGAATTTTAACTTTTTAGAATGCAGCAGTATGCGTCTGCACCTCTCTCTGTTTTTTCTTTACTTCTTACTACTTCTCTTCTCTTAATAAAGTTCAATGGGTAACTGTAATGTGATCCCTCAGTGCGCTGGCAATCCCTATTGGTTAAACCAATGGGAAAATTATCTAATCTTTTTACCTTGCCAGAATGTGGGGTACCTGGGGCATACTTAAAAAGAGCTGGGACAGGGAGCATATCAGTAGGGCATACCTAATAAAATACCAATCCCTAGGGCACACCCAGAGGGGCATGCCTGAAAAGTTCTATACAAAGTTTCAAATTATATGGTAGAAAAACTCATTGGAAGAAGGGTCCTTTGAGTAAACAAAGTAGTTCTAACAATGAGCTGATATTAAAAAATGAAGGTGAGTTATGACTATTTATTTAGATGTGATTTGGCCAGTTAGAAGTTAACATTGATTATTGCAGAGGGCAAATATGTTTCTCTAGATAACACAATACTGAAATTGGACATATCACAGAATTAAGGGAACTGGGCAGAATTCTGTCAGATCCTAATTTCTTGGACATCACCAGGTTACAAGGACTTGTAACAAAGGCCTCTACCACATCACTGGTTAGATCTATTTTCAGATGGGTGCCACATTAACTTGTTCAGCCAACAGGTGGGGATTGAACACATTCATTTTTTTCTTAAAGTTTCCCCTTTAGGACTATTAGAGTTTACATTTCTGAAAATCTGCAGACAGGCATCAAAATCTATTACTTGGTAAAAACTTAAAAAAACGCTACAGTATTTTTGAGATGTCCAACCTTGGTTCCTCCAAACGTTTTCTTTCCTGTGCATCATTCTTGCTTCAAACAACCTAGTCAAGAGTGTCTGGGAGCATCTGCTAAACTTTACTTAAAGGGTTCATCCAAGACTGTTTTTTTTACTATGGGCCTTTGACAGGCAGATAAGCTACCTGCCTGTTGTAACTGGCACAGACCGCATTGACTGCATTTGCCAGCAATTGAACTGCTCAACGTTAACTGACCGACTCGTCCTCCTCCAGGTTGCTCTGTCAACGTGACGTTGCTCCCATAGCCATGTTGATGGGCAACCGGCTCCCTGCAGTTAGGCAGTGGGGAGCCGGCTGTCAATCAGCATGACATCTGCAGTCATGCAGTGTCAACAGAGTAGAGCAGAAGAGAAGTTGCTGCCCTGTTGGAAGCCTCTGAAACACCAGCAGGAGCAGCCTGTAACTGCTCTGTCCTGGCAGAGATTTGTGCCGGGAACAACAGGCAAGTAGTTAGAAAGTGAAAAAAAAACAGTCCTGGATAAACCCTTCAACCCTCTTTGCCATAGATGAAGTATTATGAGAAGATACTAACAGAGTATCTTCTGTCTTCTATCTATCTATCTACTATCTTCTATCTACTAACACAAACATTTGCTAATGCTGTAATGTTCTGAAGTTGTAGGTCAATTGATTGATGCCGAGAAGGTTCCTCATACATAACTCTTAGTTGCATTGGGCGAAATTGAGATCATTCTGTCATTTCCTTTTACGATGTTGCAAAGACTTGTTTTGGTTGTGATTTCTTTTCTTTCGAACAGTAGCCTGGTCTCTGCAATCATTAAAGATGCATACCTTACTCAAACCATCTCATGTAATTCACAGAACTGCTCTTGAGATGCAACCACCTTCTACAAAGCATCGCTTCTCCTCCTTCATGCAAACCACGTTGTCTCGGTAATGCTGCAGTGCCCAGATTACCAATTCCTTCCTTGACATGACCTAAACAAACCATTGAAATACACAATCTAACCAAATCAATCTTCACTTTAATGATTCTTTAACGTTTTATGATTTCTCAAAAGAATCTATTAGCAAGAATGAATGGTTCTCACCAACAGTGCCTTGTACGAGAAGGACCAAACGAATAAAATGCCGCAGTTATTATCACCTCAATCGCTTACGAAGGGGGAAAAAAAAAGATATTCTTTGTGACATTTGCATTGTGAATTGCCAGATTCATCAAAGTCTCCATGGTTATTGAGTAGATCACAAGAGGACTGATTAAAATCTGATTAGTATTCAAGCCAGGAGCTATCTGCTTGTCTTTGCTTGTGGCATCTTTTTTCTGTGCCAGCAAAGCTATTATTAAAGGAAATTATTTCGAGTAAAGTGAAATGTCTTGTCGCTCTTTGCCTTGAATTAAAATTGCCTATTTTCTGCACATCAACGTATAGATCTTTGCAACGTATAGAACATCATTAAACGTGCCGTGAACCTAGGGCTAATTTTACAAAAGGAGGGAGTAACTGTTTTCCTCCAATAATGCGATGAATCGAGTAGTCGGCCTCTTAGCCTTTAATAAGGAGGATTATATTTACAGTCAGATAGTGAAACAATGTGGACAGGTGTACTAATAGGACAGTGCAAAACTCATTCGAGAACCATTGATGTTGTTCTAATTAATGGCCGAGCCAAAACTGATTTATAGCCCTTTCTCCTTCTTTTGTCAATTAGCACTTTAATTAAATGCCAAACTTCAGTCTTGCTTTTCTAACTTTAAATGCTCGCTTATCATTCATCAGCAGCTGCGTCCGTACACAATGTGACATGAATCTCCACTCTCCGTGCATTCGGGAAACATATCGCTTTAAGTTAATACTGACTCTTATACATCAGATCAATTACATTCCCTGAGAAAATAACTATTTAATTGCTGCTGATTATGTTGGCCGCTGTTGAAACTTCTGGCTTCAACTCAAAAGTTTTAAAGCGACTGTTTAAGTCGATGAGTTGGGTCTAGTGTCTAAACTATTAACTTATTTTTCTGCACTTTTCAAGCTATTGATATTTTATTTTTTTAGCAATCCACATGATAATATTTGTTGAAAACCTGTAATATGAAAAGCTAGATTTCGTTTTTTTATTACAGAGGTAGTCTATTTTGCTCAGTCTTTTTTTTTTTGTTTGATGCTTCTTACAGGATGTCCCAACCGGTTCTGTACTGAAAAAAACCCAAAGACAGCTGACCACAGATGGGCTTCTTTTTCTATTAGATAAGGTTCAGGTTTGGCTTATATCCTTAAAGGATACCGTATTCCCATCTCCAAAATGCTATGCCAATCTGTAGTAGGTGTAATAATAATAATAATAATATTAGAAAATACCCAATTAAAATCTAAAAGTAAGATGAAGGTCCCCACTTTCCTGACGCTTTGATGGAATTTAATCTTTTATGACTTAAGATGATCAACAATATCATTTTTTGGGATCTGATTGCATCAAAATGATCTTGTTGGAAATCCTACTAAATTTCCTAATTTTTTTTTTATAATTTTCAAAATGAGTAGCACAAAAGGAAAAATAGAGACCCCTTGTTTGTTGATAATGACAATTAAAGTGGGTTGCCGGGTTTAACTTCCCTTTCAGTAAGCATTCTAATCAATTTTAATCAACAACAATGGCAACAGTTTAGAGATTGGGCTTTCCATCAGTCATTTTGTAGAATATGTAATAGTAAATTTTTGCCGGTTTGATCTATATTTGTCATTGGCATGCTGTATCTCATCATGATGAGAACAAGAAGGTCATTATACTGAGGGTCCACAAGCCAGAAGAGCCTGAGCTACAACAGAGCAGCCATTCAAAATGTCAGCTAATTGTTAGAGATAAGTAGTAAGCTTGGATAAAGTGAAACATCTGATCAGATTGTCATTTTCAAAGCAGCAATTAACAGAGCTATCTAGGATCGAATTTCCCATTAGACACCAGCAGGATGAACATTTAGATAGTGCTGTGAGAAAATATACCTGTGCTCCGGTTAAGTACAAGTCATGGACTCCACCAGATCCCTAAAGGTGTCCTGTAGTATCACTGATCACTGGGGTCTGATCGATAGAAAGTGGGGGGCTCTGAAACCTGGGAGCTGTGCTCTGTAGAGCCCCTTCTTTTGTAGAGAGGAGATGCTCATGCTAGACCTCCACTCATTATCTATGGCACTGCCAGAAATAATGAAGCACTCTACTTGACTTTTCTAGGAGTATGATAAAGGAGAAAAAATGACAGCAACCACAAAAATTAATTAATTAAAACATCACATTTATTATACTACGTTAAAACCCAAAGTGGAGATTAAAAATACATACAAAAGATGAGACACTGGGTCTACGCGTTTAGAGATGACTATTTCTTAGTCTTGTTAATGGTGACCAGGTACGGACTGGGGCGGAAATTCAGCCGTGGCATTTGAAATCACACAGGCCCATGCCGTCCCCATCCCCAAGCACCAGATGGGATATATTACTAATATTTCCCTGGATGGAGGTAAGTAAGATTTACTACAAGACCAATATACTAATGATACCCATGGGCTGCTGGGGTAAGTGATGGAGTCAGCGACTTTGTGTTCCATCACAATTCTTAGCAGTATGGGTTTCTTGAGAACACTGAATCTGTTAACAACGTTGCAGACAAGGCAGCCCACAACCAGACAGGCCCTTCTGGCATTTGCCAGAATTGCCAAATGGCCAGTCCGGCCCTGATGGTGACTAAGAATTAGTCATCTCGAAACGCGTAGTCGTGGTACTATAATAAATGTGATGTTTTAATTTGCTTATTTTTGCAGTTGCTGGCATTTTTCTCTTTTCTCATATTTCATACACTCAGGAACCGATCTGAGGTTGCCGTGCACTGCATCCCACTTTGAGATATTTTTGTACGTGGTGAGCTGATGTTTCTGCTTTTCTTTTGTTTGTTTTTTTCTGTCTATAGACAATGAATGGAGTGAAGATCATGCATGAACATCTACTCTCTAATCAAGATGGGGCTCTGCAGATGTCGATTCCCAGATTTCAGAGCCCCATTCTCAGGACTGCTGGAGAGAGGGGGTGGATGGGCGGACCCCAAGAATCAGTAAATTATATGATATTCTGTAGAGATAAGGAGCAGCTTTTGAGCTTGGGAAAAACCCTTCAAGTCCTGTAAGTTCCATGACGCTGCCTCCATGGACTGGATTTGTTTTTCCAGCAAGTTCCGCACATACTAGATCAGACTGAGATTTGGGGAATTTGGATACAATTATCAACTTGCACTCAAGACATTTTTGATATATAGGTAGCTGGTATATGTCAAAGTAACATCTACATAAATGCCACAACCGAGTGTTTTCTGCCACAAAATTGCAGCCAATTTGCCTTTTTTTCCATAGTGCATCCTGGTGCTGTCTGTTCCAGGGTTAGCAACATACACACCCAACCATCCAGATGAAAATTATGATTTGTCCGACAAGGCCACCTTCATCTACTCCATGGTCCAGTTGTGCTGTGGATTGTAGGAACGTTCATTGGTGAACAAGGGCCAGTATGGACTATCTGACCAGTCTCTGGCTACACAGCTCTATACACAGCAAGCTGCAATGCTTTACACATTCTGATAGCTCTCTATCATAACAGACAGATACTTGTTCTGCAATATGAGAAACAATAGCTTTTCTGACAAAATAGCCTGAAAAAATAGCCTGAATTGGGGAAAAAGTAACTTGACGTACTATTGAACCTAGTAAGGACAGGGATACCCAAAAACTGAACATTAGGTTATTTATACTTCTGAGCATTCATTGCTCCTTGCCTGTCCTGAACTCAAAGCCCACCTCTGTGCTATGCTTGTAAACAGTTTGACAGACAGGAAAGCTGGAGAAGAGAGACAAAGACCTGCTCTTAATTCCTGTAATCCATCTTAGGCTCTTTTTTTCCAGCTACGGATTACACTTGACAACAGGCAGTGGACAGTAAGTTATATAGAAGAGAAATACCCAAGACAACATTATTTTTTAACAAAGCGAATTACAATTTTATTGATATTGACATTTATATTAAACATATTTTACATTTAATTTTATGCCATTTTACATCAATAATCCTTTTTGTGGACTATAACATTGTTGCTTGAGACTCCAGAACCAAGACTTCATAGAGCACAAATTAAATTTAATGTATTTGCAAGACTTATGTTATGTTGCCATTGACGTTAATGGATTTTTAAGGTTTCCACAGGGCATAATAATAATATTTATTATACTGATGTCTTCTTAGTTCTTATGTGAGGTTTGGGCTTCCTAAGGCACCAGGATCCTGTAGGGACTTCTCCATGCCCTCTATATCTTCAAACCTTAAAATACAGTGATGAGATTTGGTATATACAGATTATTCTCAGGATTGCAGTAATTAAGATGGTAATGTGAAAGATATAGGGTATACAAAAATCCAAAAAGGTGTGCTAATTATTTCTGCCCACATTGGCTCCAATTCAACAGGGAGCTTTCAACAGTTTTTTGGTGTAAAATTCATTAAACATCACAAAACCTTTGCACAACTTAAGGTTCCGCAAATATTTTGAAAGTTTTGATGTTTTTACATCAGTCCTGGCCAGCTCCATCACAGTGGGCAAAGCTAGTGCTGAAACTCTGCAATCAAATTCATCATGCACTCCTCAACATTGCGCCAAGGCAGAAAAGTTGTGGAATTATGGAAATCACAGGATGGATTGTCTTGTTAGTGGCCTACAAATTATGAGAAAGAGGAACCAACATTTTCAAAACATTTCAATTTATTTATTTATTAAGTATGGAATACGAGTGCCAAATGCAGAAATCCCGGCACTTACTGCTTCGGCTGCTATTAGTGAGGTTATTAATCGTCGTCTGGGGAATGTTCTGCCACATGGTTAGGCTAGGCTACATATTGCTCGTGCTACTGTGGCATAACGGAAAAGTATGATGGATTTTTTTTTTAATTTTATGGCATCAACACATGGCAAGCAGAACATTTGTAAAACAACTATTAAATAGTTTTTAATACATAAAAAAACTGAATTAAGGGAAACAATAAATATGGCCAGGGCTTACACTGTAGAGAGTAGGTGGATTCAACATCTGAAAAATAAACTTCCACATATTATAAACTTCCATTTTATATACTGAAAATTGAATAAATTCTTTAAAAAAACCATACAATGGCATGAAAGAGTGAGGATTACAAATAGCTGAATAATAGCAAGATACACCCCCCCCCCCCCCCTTCAATAATGCAAAGAACTGAAGCAAATAGACGCTGGCTTCTAGGAAATGAATGGTATAAGTAAGAAGGGATCAGGCAATTATTCCCGTTTTCTGTGAAGTTGCTTTCTGGTGCATCACAGACATTGCATTCAACTGACAGAAATGGGATTAAAATCACCTTTCAGCTCACGGAGCAGTAACAGCAAAGTGAGGATGAGCCTTAATGCCTCCAAATAGGATTCACTCCCCCACCTCCAGTATTTTTCACGTGTCCTGGGCTCTAGAAATCAGTAGATTTGCTTATATCCTATGAAGACTCAACAAATTATTCGGGTTATTAGGCACTTAAAAAGTCAAATTGTTGAGATGAGTTAAATATTGGCGGCATTTCGATTCTAACCATATGTCAAAGTACACCTATTAAATATGGATTTTAGAAATTAAGCTTTAAAATCTTGTATTTCAACATCATGTAATTTTTGGGTGCAAAATCCTGTGTTGATTAATTTCTCAATATAAGTCCTCTTTCACACGTCTGTGTCTCCGATACATGTGATGACAGTTTTCACACGTACCAGAGACACTTAAACTCATAAACCCATTCAAATGAATGGGTCTGTGCACATGTCTGTGTATTTCCACAGGCTGTGTGTCTGTGGGCAAAATATGCTGACATGTCAGTTTTGTAACAGCATCAGGGTTCCGGAAAAAAATTCCCCGCACACATGCACACAGATAACCCACAGCGATGCCATCAGTGCGACACATACTGGCCCCTGAGAAGCAGAGGTACAGTTAGCGCTGTTCCCCAGAGCCGGGTGCTGAAGATGGCTCTCATCATTCTCCCCTGCTCTGCTGGTGATCAGTGCGAGCAGGGGGGGAACGTTGAGAGTTGGATTCAAGTGATAACAGTGAGAGCAGGAGGCGGCTGATGGGACTATTATTTCCATCAGCCTACACCTGCTGTCACTAATAACAGTGAGCGCAAGCGACAGTTGATGAGAGTATTCATCAGCCAATGCCTGCGCTATAAATAAATAAAAAAAAACCGGCTTGGGTTCCCCTTTATTTTTGATAACCAGCCAGGCAAAACTGACAGCTGAGGACTGCAACCCTCAGCTGTCAGCTTCAGTAATGCTGGTTATCAAGAATAGAGGGGTCTTCACGCTGTTTTTTAAAATTATTTATAGTTTTTTAAAAACAGAGTGGGATCACCCTCATTTTTGACAACCAGCCTTGCTAAAGCAGGCAACTTAGGGGCTGGTATTCTCAGGCTGCTAATGGGCTATGGATTTTGACACAACCCAACTTGTTTCCCACAATGTTGGCACTCCCTCTCCCTGGGGGTGTGATGTGGTGTTGTAACACATCACTCTGGCACCCAATCAGCGCTGGCGTCACTTTCTTCACCTTCGGATAAACTGAACATGAAGAGGAATCTAGGGCTGCAGCTGATCCCAGACTTCTTCTTCTGGTTTAGTTTGTCAGAAGGCGGAGACAGTGACTCCTGTGTTGATTTGGCGCCGAGCAGCCCATGTCATTCCACTGCATCACAGCCCTGGGACCATGAGTACTGACACCTCTGGAATGGCGCCAGCACAGGAGGTGACTATAGGCTTCATTATTTTATGGGGGTCAAAAATTTAGGAGGGCTTGTCCTAGTAGTGGACAATCACTTTAAGTTACAGTATGTGTAACAATGAGAAATTTGGAAAGCACGGAGGCTCAGTGGTTATCACTGCAGCCTTGCAGAGCTGGAGTCCTGGGTTCAAATCCCATCAAGGATATCATCTGTAAGGAGTTTGTATGTTCTCTCCATGTTTGCATGAATTTCCTCCAAGTTCTCCGGTTCTCTCTCACATTCAAAAGTCATACTAATAGAGAAATTAGATTGCGAGCTCCAGTGGTGACAGCGATGATAATGTATGTCAAGCACTATGGAATATGATACAGCTATATAAGCAAAGAATAATAAATAAATAATGACACAGAAAAAAAGCTATTGAACATGCGTGCTGAAATGTAATACTTTGCAAAAAAAAAAACATTGTTGGTGATGACAGCTTCAAGACGCCTCCTGTATGGAGAAACTAGTCCCTTGCATTGCTCAAATGTAATTTTTGTCCCTTTCTTCCATATAAACACTCTTCATATCCTGAAGGTCCAGTGGGCTATGAACTCTGAGCTTTAGTTCATTCCATAAATTATCTATTGGATTCAGGTCAGGTGATTGGCTGGAAAATTCTAGCAGTTTTATTTTCTTTCTCTGAAACCAATTGAGTTTCCTTGGCTGTGTGTTTAGGATCATTGTCTTGCTGAAATGTCCACCCTTGTTTCATCTTCAACATCTTGGTAGAAGGCAGCAGATTTTTCTCAAGAATGTCTTCGCATATATGTCCATTCATCCTTCCTTCTATTACATGAAGTTTGCCATTGCCCTATAATGAAAAACAGCCTCACGCCATGATGTTTCCACCACAAGACTTCACTGTTGGTATGGTGTTTTAACATGGTTTAGATTATGGCATCACAAGAATTTAATTTTGGTCTTACCTGACCAGACTATATTCTCTCAGTATTTCACAGTCTTGTTTAAATCTTGTTGAGCAAACTTTATACGCACTTGAACACGCATTTTGTTCAGCAATAGAGTCTTACATAGTGAGCTTGCATACAGGCCATGGAGGTTGAGTGCGTTACTTATTGCTATCTTTGAAACGATTGTACCTGTGATTTCAGGTCTTTCTGTAACTCTCCACAGGTGGTCCGTGGCTCTTGGAAACTCTTTTGATAATTCTTTTCACTCTTCTGTCTGAAATCTTGCCATGGGCACCTGGTTTTGGCAAAATTATGTTCTTTCCACTTCTGGGTCATTGCCCCAGAAGTGCTCACTGGAACCATCAGTAGTTTAGAAATTCTTCTGTCAATGCTATCAGTATGTTTTGCAACAATAAGTTTGCGAAAGTCTTGAGACAGTTCACTGGTTTTACCCATCAGGAGATGTTTCTTGTGTAGCACCCTGGTAATGAAACTCCATTTTATAGACCATTAGTTGTACCAGTTGGTATTATTTTTCACTATTTGGCAGGATTTCTTTCTAATTATTGATAAATTTCAGCTGGTGTCTTGACTCTCCATTGTTTTTTTTCATCTCTCTTTCTTCATGTGTTCAATACCTTTTCCCCGTTTCCATTCTCATTATTACACATAACTTAATTTATGGATATCTATGATTTGATTTCTTTCTCTGCACGGATTGGATAGGATGTTACCGACATTTTGTGAAAAATTCATGTCAATAGCACCTTTAGAAATATATTTACTTAGAAAATTGGTGATGTGTTCAATAGTTATTTCACCCTAAATGATTAGTAGGGGGTGGGGATCTGTCACTCTATTTTGCTCACAAATGAAAGGGTTCTCATAGCACTAAGGGGCTTAATGCAGGCCCTCCTATGTAGGTCTGCTACAGGGCTTATATGAGATGATTTAAAAAGAGAAAACACAGTAGTTTGACCTTAAATGGCTTCACTCAACCACTAACCATGAGGGGAGAAAAAGTTTTGGTGTTATCATTCATATTTTCTTAAAAAAAGGCCAAGAGAGCAACAATTCTGCCGGGGTATGTAAACTTTTGAGCATAACGGTAAGTGTCTGGCTGTTATATCTGGCATATGGACAGTTACATTTGGAAATGAGGCCTTTTACCATAATTTGTGACCGGATGCTTTAAAGGGAATCGGTCACCAGGTTTTTGTCACCTAATCTGAGAGCAGCATAATGTAGGAACAGATACCTTTATTCCAGCGATGTGTCACTTAATGGCCTTCTTAGTGTAATTTTCATAAAATCATTGATTTATCAGCAGACAATTATCGCTAGAAGAGTAGGAAACCTGCTGCCAGTTACTGCAACCACACCCGCACCCTCTGATTGGCAGCTTTGCACATTGTACTCAGAAAGCTGCCAATCGCTGGTGTGGGCGGGGTTTGCTAGATTTGCAGCAGAGAAAAACGGTTTTTAATCAAAACGTCAGCAAGCAGCCCAGTAAGTGACACATCGCTGGAATCAGTGTCTCTGCCCTTATATCATGATGCTTTCAGATGTAGACATCTGGTTTGTTTTTTATGGTATTTTATTTAAACAGATTAAAAAAAAGGAAATAAAAAAAAACAAATTAATTTTTTACGCACGTCAGTAGAAGCATATCGTGTAACAGTTTTGTTATAAATAAATAAATAAATAAATTAAATAAATGCCCCCCTATATAAACAAGACCTAAAGGATACTAAAATCCACTGGCCCATTAAAAAAATGAAAAAAAAAAATAATCTTTATCCAGCAAATTCAGCTGACATATATAAGTGAAAAATAAGGCTGTGCATTAACCCTGCTCCCTTTCCGATTGTTCCCCTTAATGTTTTCCAGATCTGAGTTTCGGACAGCTGAATGGGGGCTGGGAGACTGTTTACAATATTTTCACATGATCATTGTGGCAGGGTTTTTTTTTGCGCTGTGTGAAAGGCCTTCTGTTTTCAGATGGCATTGAAAGTTTACCGTCTTCCCCAGACAAAAGGAAGAGAGCTTCTTGCCAGGGGATGAGTAATGGACATGGCTGATGCACAATAAGTTTAGTCCAGCCTTAAATCTACTTGGTGTTCCAAGTCTTTCCGTCTTTCTGCAAAGCGGCCATTGTCTCACCCTCTGCTCCGAGAGCGCATCAGATGAGCATAAAGAATGCCAAGTGGGGAGGCTCAGTCACAAACAGTTGCTCAGAGCTCGGAACTCTGGTATTTGCCGTCTTCGGTTCGTAATAATACTTTGGAAGAGCATCAATAATTGGTTTATGCCTCAGCTCAGATATACTGCAGGCCATCTGTACCGCATTCAGTTCCAGAAGAATCTCGCTAAGATTTAATATATTCCTCTGCATTCAATTAGCCTGATGAGTGTTATTATATGAGTAATTGATGGGAAATCAAGATAATGTTTATTGCTGCAAGTTGTATTTATTTTGCCACACACAGAAAGCTGAGACTCTCTTTAAAGTTTCGATCCTCCGTCCCCCTTTTTGGAATAATAAAAAAAAAAAAAAAAAAAAAAGCGGAAAAACATCTGCATCTGTTTTATGTTTTTTTTTTTTTTTTTTCGCTCTTCGTAAACTCAAAAGAAAACCTTTGTTCCTTTTCTTAAAATAGCGACTGCGATTCTAGATGGTCCTTAATCAGATCTTTTTTATCTCAAAATGAGACGGTTTTCATTAGTGTTTTACATTAAAAAAAAAAATGTTTATTTCCTTAAAACAGGATACAAAAATAAAAAGCGCCTATTTTTTTTTTTTTTCCCCCTCTTCGGTTTGTTTTCCACTAGGGTATTGTTCAGTCTGTGTAAATTAGCTCATTACCATGATAATGATCTTTGAGTACTCAGTATATGGCACTGCATAATTAATGGTAATTAATGAATGAAGCTTCCTAGGTTGTATATGTCTTTCTCTATTTGGACCCTTAAAGTAAATTCCCTCCATTTGAGCCCTGATTTTTTTCGTTCACTATAAAGCATTGCAAAATAATTTTTTTTTTTAAATGTAATATTACATATTTATAGTTAGTAAAGTGCATCCTATTTAATTTAGCATTTAAAAGTCCTTTGTAAAGGCTTAGTTAAGGGGAGTAGCAAAAATAAAATGATGACAAGAGGGGGATTGCAAAAAAAAAAGAAAAAGAATCTTTATTTTCTCCATTTGCGTATACAGATAGCAACGTTTCCACCTTGTAGTCTTTATCAAGCTCAAAAGATCATAAGGTCAAAACGTTGCTATCCATACAGATGAATGGACGAATAGAAAAGCTTTTTCTACTTTTGCAATGATGAACTCTGTCACTGTTATAGTTTTGCTACTTTTTGAATTTGATTTTGTCATCCCATCTCCTAGAGAAGTATTTCCCAAACTCAAGTCCTCAGGGCCTGCAACAGGTCATGTTTTCAGGATTTCCTTAGTATGGTACAGGCATAAGAGCCTGTGGCAATTTCTGATGCCTTGATGATACTTCCATCAACTGTACAATAGTAAGGAAATCCTGAAAACATGATCTGTTGGGGGGCCTGAGGATTGGACTTTGGGAAACACTGGCATCGAGTACCGACTAGAGATGAGTGAACCTTCCAAGGTACAGTTCGGTTCAGCGAACATTCTGATGTTCGTCCAACTTACCTGAACCCAATTGAATTCAACAAGAGGCGAAACCAAACATGCAGATAACACCTTCGGGGGGGGGGGGGCAAAAATCCCTCACCTGTTCCTTGTTCTGTCCTACAGCATATTCCATGTCTGGGGATAAACAGCTTTTAACTTGTACAGTGCCAAGATGCAACCGTTCAGGCTGAGAACAACTGAGGACTGAGCTGTTGTGATCGCAGCCTCAGTAACTAGCGGTGACGTCATTGAGCTTACCGCCGGTCACTGAGGCTGAGTTCCCAGCCAGGCCCCTGAACTGTGGTGACCCCAGCGCCATGAGAAAAAGTCAGTCAGTTAAGCGCAGTTCATGCTCAGGGACTTCACTGCAGTTCAGGTCAGAGAATTCATCACGGTGAACTACGGTGAACTCACTGACTCAGTAAGGAAAGCGCCATTGGCTGTGAACTCCCAGGACCTTTCTGACGGCACTGCGAGCATAAGAACTTTCTCACGCTCATGGTGACATCAGCCAAGTCATACGAGTTCTCCACGAGAAACTGAGCAGCGGTAGCACAGACTGCTCAGTTTCTCCACTGGATGGCAGGTTGTATAGTGGCATCATGCAACAATGCAGCCTGCCATCTAGATATAGCAGAGCTAGACCTGTCACAGGACAAATGGATTATTATTAACTCTGTGGACAGGTGAGGAATATTGTTGTTTATTATTTTAATTCTGTTACAGGAGACCATGGCTTCTGAGGACTGGGCGATGACGTTAGTATGGTTTAGTTTAGACTCATTAAAGGAGTTTGTGTCATTCTTTCAATTAAAGGACTTTATTCTTGGTGTGTGCTTATTTACAATATAACTGTATGATTAGTAATCAATAGGTGTCTTAGAGATCTGAACCCCACTTGCCACAGCCACAAGGGCAAGTTGGAAGAGCCGAGCAAAGCATCAGAATTTGCGCATTCCAATAGATGTGCCTTTTCTGGAGTGGCTGTGGGCTGCTATTTTTAGGCTGGGGGAGCAATATCCAAGGCCCCTTACCAGCCTGAGAATAGCAGCCCATAGGTGACTGCTTTAGCTTGGCTGTCAGAGCTAGCTTTATTGTTGCATGGCTAACGGAGGGAGAGGAGTTCGCATGAGAAGAAGAGTTGGAGGAGTTATTAGTGACTGTTTTGAGAAGAAAAATAAACCAGCTCACCCGTAATGCATTAGCTGAACTTCGGGAGCACAGACCCGCTGTGTCCACAAGTGTAAGATCCAAAAGAAGAAAAATGTCCAGCTCCACCAAATCCATAAAGATAACATTTCTTTATTCACAAACTTGTAACATAGAGGGTACAAACTTCAGTACAAACCATATGGGTGTGAATCTCAATGCGTTTCTGGAGACTAAGCTCCCTTAGTCATGGTCATAGTCATTCAGCTTAAGTGTACTGTGGGGCAGAGACCCACAAGCTCCCTGCACTGCAATACATGCAGCTGATCAACCAAAGGCCGGCAGCTGACGTCAAGGTGGCAAGACATGGTATTGATGTCATGTGCCACCTATGACTGGCATGCGAAGTCAGCTACAAGCAATAGAATAGGACTCAGCACTTTGTGGAAGTGGAGGAAGGTAGGAATAATTTTTTATTTTTTTGTAATGTGTTAGAAAAGAGCAGCAGAGCAGACATTATAGGAAGGGGGCCTAAAAGGGGTAAAATAATACTGGAAGGAGACATTATGAAAGGAAGGGGCACAGGATAGGGGACATTCTTACAGGATGGAGGCCAGAATGTGCATATTAAGAGGAAGTAGGCGTTGGCTTCGGTGTGAGCACTTCCTCCATGGGCCTGGTCATGACCACGATCGTTACACCCCTGCCTATACCTGTCATTCCACCGCTGGTCCTCTGATCAGGGCTTCTGTATTCTGCTTGGTTTCTTCTTTCTTCCTTCCAGCTGAGTACAATGCAAATTAAAGATATGCTGTACACCCCACATGACCGCATGCGATTCACTCCACATGATGACCCAGCCGGATGAGAAATTAGACATAGAAGAAATAATATAGAAGAAAAAAGTGCAGGAGGACCAAGGAAAGGAGAGCATCTAAATCTAATTTCCTCCCTGACTTGAGCAAATCTGTCCATATTGGATTTTGGAAGATTCTCTCAACTCCAATTTTTAATGCTATTGAATAATGAATCTACTTAAAAATGGCTGTTTTCACTACTTAAAGGGAATCTGTCACCATGTTTTTGATATGTAATCTGAGAGCAGCATGATGTAGGGGCAGAAACCCTGAATATTGGGCTCTGTATACTGTATACTATAACCCCACCCACAATACTGACTGACAGCTTTCTGTGTACACTGTACATTTGCAGAAAGCTGTTAATCAGTAGTGAGGGTGAGGATACACAGAGCAGTTGACTAGGAGGCACAAGACAACTAGTCCTGTAGTGATAATTGCCTGCTGATAAAACACTTATTTTATTGAAGCTACAATAAGCAGCCCAGTAAGTGACACATCCCTGGAATCAGGGTCTCTGTACATACATCATGCCACTCTAAAGAGAAAAAAGATGGCAAACAGGTTCCCTTTAAAAGTAATATTATCATTATTAGAATAAAAGTACTTGTGAAAAGAAGCAAAAGTTCTGATTGTGTTTCATTTACATGGAGGAGATAATAATTGTTGGATTTGTTATAGTTAGATTTTTTTGTTGTTGTATATTTTGTATTTGCATTTTAAGTGTTTTTATAATGTATGTCAGACCTTTCTAGCTCGGAGTGGACTCATTTTGCTAAATGCACAATACTTGGTTGTTATTTTTACAGTTCTTTTCAATTAAGGCGTATTTGTGGTTCCCTAAGGAAACATATGGAATTGGCTGATATACCTTTCAACCTACTAAACCCCTTTCAGACGCTGTGGGAATAGAATCAGATTTCACAGTGTCAAGCAATGCATTATTTTTCAACAACACTGCCAAATGGGCTGCATAGAGCTACTTAGAGAGCCATTTTCCAACAAAACCATGTTCATATATTTGCACACATTTAAATCTATCTTTGACCTCTGAGCGAAGCATTTACTGGGATGTTTTAATGAAAGCTAAGAGAAAAATAATAAAAACACTGTTTACGTGATATACGATTTATAAAGACACGATTAAACTAAGAATGCCTTCTTTATGTTCCTATTTTTTCAGTGCAAGAATTGATGCCCTTGGGGTTAAAAAGTATCATTTACATTTAAATACACCCATTGGAAGCATGTCAACACTAGCATAAAACAATGGCATCCATTACAGAGTAAATTTCCAAACTAGACTTGCTTACTTCAACACGAACAATAAATCCAGGATTAGAAAAAAACAACAACTTGCTCTTGTTAATTTAAAATTATTTTTTTCCGAATGTTTTACATTTTTCCAATTAAGCGTCAGAATATTGGTTTACTGGAATGTAGAATCTTTAATTAATCACATAGAATCACAACCACTTAGGAAAATGCAAAAATGTATTTTTTCATTTTTTGTTGTACTTTGTTTTTTTAGTAATCTTTTCAAATTATTCCATTGATCTTGATTTTTTTTTGCCCAGCTTAAAAAAAAAGACTAAAAATAGAATTGAAAATTGTATTTGCTATATTGTAAATGGTTCAATCGCATGAGATAATTCATGTTTCTTTTTGGATGGAAAATAAGTTTATGGAGAGTAACACTTGGGTCAAGGCATCGATCCTTGACCCCTGTAAAATTGAGATACTTTGGTAAAAATTAACTGAGGTGTTCTGAGTTCTACAATGGGAGTCAATGATGACTGTTATAGATTTCTAACTTACCGGTTGTAAGGCAAAGATGCTTTTTTATTGATAGTGATACTGTATATAACAATATTGCATGTAGCAAAATATTGGATGTGAAAAGAAATCGCCCTTTTCTTTTGTGAACTAATATTTGATTGCTGACTATCTTAAAGTGGTTGTCCAAAACTTTAACATTGATAAGTTATCAATGTCTGATGAGTGGGGGTGCTGTTCCCGCTGTCGGTGGCGTCCGAAACTCACATGGCCGCGTCACTAATGCGATTTTCATACTTACGTTCATGTGACAATGAACTTTTCTGTTTTTCACTGAACATTGGATTTGGGAGAGAGGCTCGTCGGCACGTGACTAAGTGTACACATCCCATATGCGCTTGGGGGGAGGGGTGGGTGTCGCCAAACTGAGTTTTTTCCCTGGGTGCCAGAAAACCTAGATACACCTCTGCAGTCATGCGCCAGCATGCAGATGTCAGCTGCTGGCCACTGATCAACCTGCAGCTTGCATTGGTATTACTCTGCAGAGTCTCTTCACGGAAATACATTGCAATTAAATTTGCATCCAAGGGCACACGTTCTACTGAAATAAAGTGTTGCCGGCGTAAAAAGGTCACTTTGACCTTCAAAAAATGCGGTGCCCCAGATTCTAATTTTTTTCTATATGCAGCCCATATACCCAGTTGAGTTTGAAACCCCTGCCTTAGAGGATCTCCAATTCCAAGGAACTAGGAATAAAAGGTGCTTTGCTCGAATAGGATAAAGCATTACATATTTTGGAGAAAAGGCAAGCTTTTTTAAAAAAATCCAGTTTGGTTTATGTGTACTGTCGCCAATTTCCTCCAGTAGAGTTATATAATTGGACAGCACACACATGCACTTTCCCCCCAGCTTTTCTGAAAAGCCTTTCTTGATCCCACATTCTCTTCCCTCTTTTGCTTAAGATTTTCTCAATACTCACTACAGATGTCTTCAGCTTCAATTTCCTTGGGACGTTTATTTGACCCACTGAGAACACCTGCTAAGACTTTATCCTGTTTTGCCTTGTACTGTTTTCAAGATAACTTTCTCCAGGTAATTTTTTAATGCAACGCCTAATAAAAGTCAGATAAAAGCATCGTTCGTTAACCCATTACTTGCCAAATTAAAATTTTTACAAGTACGGATTTTTCAGAAAAGGAAGTCCCAATATTCAATTAAAAATGACAATAACATGATTTCCTATTTTGAAAACATTCAATTTACAAACACAACACAAAAAATTGGACCTAATTATAAAAATTATAAAATCTTAGTTGCTAGAAGCTAAAGATTAGGCGTCCCAAAAAAAGGACATTGGTAGATAATGGGTTAATGTAAGTCTACCAAAACAAGAATCATTTTGGTAAGAATTTCAGGATACTTCACTGCACATCACTTGTTATGTCACTTGTTAAATACCTTTGGAGCAACTTGTTACAATGCCCTGAAGCATGACAATAACAATGCTCTGCTCCGGAAATGGCAGCATATGTTGTTTGTAGCTACATCTGCAACTAAACATTGCAAGCAAAGGGGCAATTACCCAACAAAGGATTTATTTTTCATTGAATCTATATAGCTAGACCTACAGTCATTTTAGCTACCTGGTATTATGTTTTCAATTCAATTTCATTCAGTTTAACCATAACAATATTTCTTCCTGTGTTCACATACCTAATGTACTGCATTTGGACATCTGTTTTGGCATGGCACAACTGGATTCTGAGCAGTTCTGGGTATTCAAGAGTATATGTACAGTATATATAGAGAGAGTAAGAGTATACAATGCAATATTAAAAGTATAGACAATTTTAATTTGGTTACCCAAAACAATCAAACACAAATCAGTCTTTCATTTGGAAAATGTAAATGGTGAGGTCAAACAGCTAGAACCTCGATGTATCATTAGAACGAAAAGATCCAATGCCTGATGCCAATGGAGTCTTAAGACCCCACAAACATTCGATAGCTGCAAGCCGAGTGATCATTCAGTCAGTTATCGCTCACAACTTCCCAATACACAGGAATTCATGGCTCAGCTGAGAATTTATCATTTCTCTATTATAAAGCTCCAGGGAGAAAATAAAAGGATCAGCCATCGAAATTCAGAAATATTTCTCTGTCCTGACATCATCTGTCAAGGATAAGTTGGGAGGCCTTCCTAAAAATTAGACCTTACTGATTCCACTAATACCGGTGGGTTCATCTGACTTTGGTCTAATGTGTATGGGGGGTCATTAGTCCAACTGTCATGGTCAACTTGAAAAAAAGTCATAAAATGTGACGTTTAGTCATCTTAAAATTGAGCTTCCAGTCCCAATTTCACTAATTTCAGTGAAAAGATTTTCATACATATATGATCCCTTTCCCTCAGACATCTTATGTGATTGTTTAGTTCAGTAAAAGCAATACTTATGGAAATTTGTGAACAAAGATGTCTCCTTGATATCTGATGTTAGTGGAGAATTGGTGCTTAGGCATGGTGATTTCCTTTTTGACATGCCAAAAGCACTTAATTGCTGGAAAATGCACTTCTAAAACCCTAATCATCCTGAAAATGATGTGGTGCCAATCATGCTTCAATTGGATGAGTGGCCAGTAATCCATTATTAATGGCCATCAAACATGCTACAAAATGTGTTCAACATCTGGAACTCTAGCATTCTAGAGCAGGGATCCCCAACCTGTTATCTGGAGCCACGTGTAGCTCACGGGACCATGATGTGTGACGCAAGGCTGTTTGCCAACTTGGTACATTAGAGCCAGGTCTGGAAAATAGCAATGAAGAGCATATCTGGATGCTTACATACTGGCCTTGGGGTTGTAGAGATAGATTAAGCACCATAAAAGATTTTATTCTCTTAAAATATTGCAGTCATCATATTATACAGCCCTGTGTACTTACAATTGCTCAATTTGCCTTTCTACCCAGCTAATTCTTCTCTTTTCTCTGCTATGTGTAGAAACACGAAGTCTCTTGTCCCTGCATTTATCATTCCTGTTTACAAGTACTGACCCAGCAGCTCCCTATCATCCCTGTCAGGGACTTTTGCAGTGACTCATGACTAGTGTTGAGCATTCCGATACTGCAAGTATCGGGTATCGGCCGATACTTGCTGTATCGGAATTCCGATACCGAGATCCGATATTTTTGTGATATCGGGTATCGGTATCGAAACAACATTAATGTAAAAATGTGTAAAAGAGAGAATTAAAATAAAAAATATTGCTATACTCACCTCTCCGACGCAGCCTGCACCTTACCGAGGGAAGCGGCAGCGTTCTTTGTTTAAAATTTGCGCTTTTCTTTCCTTTACGTGAGTCCCGGCTTGTGATTGGTTGCGTGCCGCCCATGTGACCGGGACGCAACCAATCACAGCAAGCCGTGACGTAATTTCAGGTCCTTCAGGATTTTAAAATTACGTCCCGGCGTTGTGATTGGTTGCGTCGCAGTCACATGGGAGACGCAACCAATCACAGCAAGCCGTGACGTAATTTCAGGTCCTTAAGGATTTTAAAATTACGTCCCGGCTTTGTGATTGGTTGCGTCGCAGTCACATGGGAGACGCAACCAATCACAAGCCGTGACGTCACGGGAGGCTGGACACGCGCGCATTTTAAAATGGGCGCGTGTCCAGCCTCCCGTGACGTCCCGGCTTGTGATTGGTTGCGCCGCGATCAACCAATCACAAGCCGGGAGGCTGGACACACGCCCATTTTAAAAAGCGCGCGTGTCCAGCCTCCCGTGACGTCACGGCTTGTGATTGGTTAATGGCGGCCATGTTGCCGGGACGCGGACCAATCACAGCAAGCCGTGACGTAATTTCGTCACGGCTTGCTGTGATTGGTCCGCGTCCCGGCAACATGGCCGCCCTGACCAATCACAAGCCGGGACTTCACGTAACCAAGTAAAAGCGCGAATTTTAAACAAACAACGCTGCCGGTTCCCTCGCTGAGGTCCAGGCTGCGTCGGAGAGGTGAGTATAGCGATATTTTTTATTTTAATTCTTTCTTTTACACATTTATATGGATCCCAGGGCCTGAAGGAGAGTTTCCTCTCCTTCAGACCCTGGGAACCATCAGGAATACCGTCCGATACTTGAGTCCCATTGACTTGTATTGGTATCGGGTATCGGTATCGGATTGGATCCGATACTTTGCCGGTATCGGCCGATACTTTCCGATACCCGATACTTTCAAGTATCGGACGGTATCGCTCAACACTACTCATGACTCAAAAAGGCAAAAGAGACTTCCAATTTCTACATAGAGCTTAGAAGGATTCAGCTAGTCAGTTTGTAATCACATGATGTCATAGACCTCTGCAAAAGAGAAGAATTATCTGAGGAGGCAGCAAGAGATTAAATAAATTATGAATGGAAAGGGAAGGTTAGAGATAATCTTGTAAGTCATTAATCCCTTCCCGACATTGGACGTATCCATACGTCAAGCTGATTCTGAAAGGTCACACCCAGGACTAAGTGCCAGGAGAGGTGCCCGCACCACTCTGGGCACTTTAACCCCCTAAATGCTGTGATCGCTGTAATTGGAGCATTTAGAATGCAGGCGGAGGGAAAAAAGCCTCTCGACCGTTGGATCGGCACCCCCTTGACATCATAGCAGGGGCCCGATCGTTGCCATGGTGACCCAATGTCGTCATGATGACATCGGGGTCACCAGGCACTAGCAAGAAAGTTAGATCATGCGCAGTGCATGATCTAACTACTTTGCATCTGCAGGGCTGGCAGGCTATAAAGCATTTCAATGTTCAGCATTGTAATACTTTATAACAGCAATCAGACTGCAGAAAGTGAAAGTCCCATAGTGGGACTAGGTGAAAAAAAAGTAGAAAACAAGTAAAAAAAAGTTGTAAAAATATTTTTTTAAATCACAAAATAATAAAAAAAATATATATTGTAGATTGCGAGCCCTCGCGGGTAGGGTAATTTCTCTCCTCCTGTATCAGTCGTGACTTGTATTGTGATTGTATTGTGTGTAAGATTACTGTAATTGTTTTTATTATGTATAGTCCTCCTCACATGTAAAGCGCCATGGAATAAATTGCACTATAATAATAAATAATAATAATAATATTTTTTTTTACTCAAATGTTTTTTATTAAATATAAGAGTCCAATAAAACATTTCACATTAAGACATAAATTTCCATTTTCCCCACTCAACCCTCCCTTACCCAGCCCGCCCCTCTCCTTCCCTTTTAGACAGCTCACGCTTTCCTCTTAACATATCCTGTGGTATTATATACGTTAACCATATACAATAACTTTTATTTGTAAACGAATACACCGTAAATATATAGGTGAACCCTCCTCAGGCCTAACTTCTCTTAGTCTCCCCTAGCCTAGTTCCAACCAAGGCGTCCACAATTTTTCGAACAGGCCCATCTTCCCTCTTTTCTGATATACACCCTTTTCCAGGGTAATGACCTGCTTCACATATTTAAGATATTCTCCCCTCGAGGGAGGTTCTTCTTTGATCCAATTTCTGGCTATGACCTTCCGAGCCATGTATAGTAGTCTGGCGATTGCTATTTTCAGCTTGTTATCCACAGCTATCTCTTCCACGTACCCCAGCACGCACACCAAAGGTTCTCTTGGAATTACACATCTGTACGCCCCTTCTATCCAGCTTACAACCACTAACCACTAAAAAAGCAGTCAATCTCGGACACGACCAGAGCATGTGAAACATTCCAGCATTATCATTCCTACTCCTAGGGCATTCCGAGTCAGATCTCAGCCCAGCTCTATACAGGACATCCAGGGATCTATACACTCTGTGTACAATATAAAGCTGGGAGAGCCTATATGGCTCATTCAGTGATAGTTTCAGTATCCATTCTAATACAGATTCCAACGTTTCATCCTCTAAACGACCCAGCTCTCTTTCCCATTTAGCCCTCGCACCAATCAGATATCCCAATAGGTGAGTGTGAAGTAGATCCTTATAAAAAGATGAAATAGCTCCCCTCGTTGTCCCCACTCCACAGATGTAGTCTAATACTAAGTCGTTTTGAATTTGGAATCAATCCCCCTCATTCTGGGCCACAAACACATGCTGTACTTGTGCATATTGGAACCCCCCAGATGTCCTAAGACCATATTCCGACTGTAGCTGGGAAAAGGATTTCAACTCCCGACGCTCTAAAATCTGACAGGCATACCGGATTCCCCAATAATAAAATTTTTATAAAAAAAAAAAACAGAACCCATATTTGGTATTGCCATGTCTAGAACTACCCAATGTATAAAACTGTCCCATCATTAAACCCCTTCAGTGAACAAAAAATATAGGCAAAAACTTATGCTTGATCATCAAATTATCAAAGAAAAAGTGGAAGGAAATGTGATAAAAAAAGATTAATGTAAATAAAAATGGTATCGCTAAAAACTTCATCTTGCTCCGCAAAAAACAAGCTGCCATACAGCTCATTCAGTGTAAAAATGAAAAAGTTATAGCTCTCAGAAAAAAGCGATGCAGGCTGAATACATGTGGGAATTCCCTAACAAACAGGCATTCCACACATGTATTCAAGGTGTCTAGCAGTCGCAAATCATGCAGCTGAGGCGACGAAAACTAAATCTCCAAGCATTCACAAATACTCAGAGACCACCCCAGCCTGATAAGGAAGGTGAAAACAGACTTGGGGGCTGAAGGGGTTAATAATGTTCTGAACTGGCAAATGAGGAACCAGTGAAGGATTAACAGAGAGAAGAGGCAAAAGAGTAACGAGAGATGTGGAATAATTGACCACGGCTTAAAACAATCTGAATTTAAAAAATATGTTTTAGTTGGAGGCGTCAAGAGGTGGTAAGGGTTTAGAAATCATGCTCCTTTGGATATTTTAAAGGATTTTTGTTTAGTGTATGTTTTGTTAGAAGCTATAATAGATCTGCCATCTGCATCCATAAGACTTTTAGTATACCTTTGTATGCTTCAGACTTCCTATAGAGGCAGATTGCCTCATGTGAGAGGATGAGGACTAGAACTTTATAGCTCCCCCTCTTGGAAGCAGCAAATTCTACAAGTCAATATTAACCCTTTAACGAGCCTTGCAATATGACTTATGATAAAAGCCAAACCAGAATCTCAATTTGCAAATACAGTGTTTTGGGACATTGCCCCTCATCAGTGCAAAGTATAAGATCTGATTTGGTTAGGTGATAGGATCTGGACTGAGGTCTTAAGGGTAACATTTCTCCTTGCGGAGAGTAGCATACCAGCCCTGGAATGCCAATATTAGGAGGCTTATTTGCAGTGCAAATGGTGCTACAGAGTTCTAGTCCTCTTCCTCTCTGAAGAGGCAATCTGCATATTTAATTTCCCAGAGAAGCATTGCACAGCAAATAAGCCTTCTTACATTGGCATGCAAGAGTTGGTATATCACTTTCTGCAAGGAGAAACATTTTCCCTTAGATCTACAGAGGGAGAGGCGGTTTCTACAAATGTTTTACAAATCTGATCTCTCCCAAAAATGAAGAATGCCACAGTGACTCATTGATTTTAAAAGAGAATATCTTTGCAAAGGAGCCCAGTGGTGCCTGTATTACAGTTCATGGTTCACTTTTAAGAAGTTGTACAGCCTTAGTACCCAGGGCTTAGACATACTGAACCCTGAGTTTCAATGAAGGGGAAGTAAAACATTAATAATCACAGTTCACCAAATCACCATACAAAACTTGGTTGGTGGTCTCAGTAGCTGGAGCCATTCTTAATTCTGAGAATGAGATGCCTCACTCACCTATTTCAGTAGAAAGATGACTAAGGAATACATGATATGTTTAAGGCTATAAAAAATTCATATCCACCGTTTTACAATATTTATTGCTGAAACTGATCATTAACCCCTTAACGACCGCCATACGCCTTTTAATGGCAGCAATTAAGGGTACTTATTCCTCAGCGCTTCTTTTTAATGGCATTGAGAAATAAGGTTATAGCGCCTTCCAGCATCGGAAATTCTCTGGGGTCTCGACTACCAGGGGTAGCTGTTACCCCAGAGAACATGATTTGGGTCGGTTTCTACCGACCCCAGTATTGCGATCACTGTTATTCATGGAATAACGACGACCGCAAAAAAAGGCCGATTTCCCATTTACCGTACAGTATATACTCGAGTATAAGCCGACCCGAGTATAAGCCGAGGCACCTAATTTTGCCATGGAAAACTGGGTAAGCTTATTGACTCGAGTACAAGCCGGGTATGCATTGTCCCCTCATCCCTGTCCTGCTATGTGTGGCTTCCCCTGTTGTATGCATGGCTTAGCGTCCTCCCCTTGTGCTCCCCCATGTATGCATGACTCCCCCATACACCACCATGTATGCACGGCTCCCCCTGTACTCCCACATGTATGCATGGCTCCCCCCATGCTCTCACATGTATGCATGGCTCCCCTGTACTCCCCCATGTATGCATGACTCCCCCATACTCGACCATGTATGCATGGCTCCCCCCATACTCTCACATGTATGCATGGCTCCCCTGTACTCCCCCATTTATGCATGGCTCCCCCGTACTCCTTCGTGTATACATGGCTCCCCCGTACTCCCCTGTGTATGCATTGCTCCCCCGTAATCCCCATGTATGCATGGCTTCCCCGTACTCCAGTATGTATGCATGTCTCCCCCTTGTATGCATGGCATGGCTCGGCTCGGCTCCCCTGCCCTCCTCCATCATACTCATCCCCTCCTGGCACAGTCCCTGCACTTCCCTACTTCTCAATTGTCCCGGGGCCGGCAGCTTCTTCCTGGGCAGAGCGGTCACGTGGTACCGCTCATTAAGGTAATGAGTATGCGCTATTGGAGTGGAGACGCGTACTAGGGTGAGTACTAATGTCTGACTCGTGAATAAGCTGAGGTGGGCGTTTTCAGTGCAAAAAAAGTGCTGAAAATCTTGGCTTATACACGAGTATATATGGTAATTTCTCTCTCCTCAGATATGATCTAGCACATCAGAGGAGAGAAAAATGGGGTCCGCCAAGCCCTTCCGGTACGTCCAGTGTTCCTGTACCCTCCTGCATCCCACAGTCCTATCCCCTGGCCGTCGACTTCTTCTTCTGGGAAGAAAATGGTGGGCACATGCAAAGTGCGCCAGCCGAGATCTGCCTGCCGGGACCAGGCAACAATAGAAAATTTTTCCTCTAGGTTCATTTTGATCACTGTGATAGACCCTATCACAGTGATCAAAATAAAAAATAATAGTGAATCAAACCCCCTTTTATCACCCCCTTAGTTAATTAAAAATAATAAAATTAAAAATGTGTTTATTTCCATTTTTCCATTAGGGTTAGGGTTGGGCTAGGGTTAGGGTTGGGGCTACGATTAGGGTTGGGGCTAGAGCTAAGGTTAGGGTTGGTATAGGGTTAGAGTTGGGCTAGGGTTAGGGTTGGGCTAGGGTTAGGGTTGGGGCTAGGGTTATGGTTGGGACTAGGGTTATGGTTGGGCTAGGGTTAGGATTGGGCTAGGGTTAAGGTTAGGATTCGGGTTAGGTTTGTGTTGGGGTTAGGGTTGTGGTTAGGGTTATGGTTGTGGTTATAGTTGGGTTTAGGGTTAGGGGTGGGTTAGGGTTAGGGTTGTGGTTAAAGTTATGGTTAGGGTTGGGGTTAGGGGTGTGTCAGGGTTAGGGTTGGAGTTAGAATTGGGGGGTTCCACTGTTTATGTACATCAGGGGGTCTCCAAATGAGACATGGCGGTGCTCCCTCCCTTCTGAGCCCTGCCATGCACCCAAACAGTGGCTTTCCCCCACATATGAGGTATCGTATACTCAGGAGAAATTTCACAACAAATTTTGTGGTCCATTTTCTCCTTATACCCTTATGAAAATAAAAAAAATTGGTTTGAAACTAAATTTGCTATGAAAAAAGTAAAATGTATATTTTTTCCTTCACAGTGCTTTAGTTCTCGTGAAGCACCTGAAGGGTTAATAAACTTCTTGTATGTGGTATTGCACACCTTGAGGGGTGCAGTTTTTAGAATTGTGTCACTTTGGGTATTTTCTGTTATATCGACTCCCGCAAATTCATTGCAAATGTGAGGTGGACCCTAAAAAAATGGTTTATAAATTTTGTTGGAAAAATTAGAAATTGCTGGTCAAATTTTAACCCTTATAACGTCCTAACAAAGAAAAATTATGCTTCCAAACTTGTGCTGACATAAATTTGACATGTGGGAAATGTTATTTATTAACTACTTTGTGTGACACCACTCTCTGATTTACAAAATCTGACAAAAATTAAAAGTTTGAAAATTGCAACATTTTCAAAATTTTTGCCAAATGTCAGTTTTTTTCATAAACTCAAGTTATACCGAAGAAGTTTTACCACTAACACGAAGTACAGTATGTCACGAAAATACTCTCTCAGAATCAGTGGGATCCAATGAAACATTCCAGAGCTATAACTTCATAAAGTGACAGTGGTCAGAATTGTGAAAATTGGTTGGTCATTAAGTAACAAATTGGCTCTGTCAGTAAGGGGTTAAAAATATTCAAATTTTTTCTTAATATTGCACTTCACCCTGTGAAAACACCAAAAAGCAGCATCTTACATCAATCTGTTTGCTTGGCAATTGTATCTACTGTATATAGCACATTGTGCATTGTCAGCGTCTTCTCTAACTCTTCATTGACCCGATTGTCTCGGTTCATAAGGAAACCACTAGATGCTGGTTTTGTCTGTATGACAAATGGAGACGATGTATTACATGTACCCTGGTACAGAATGGTCTGCAAGTTGGACAGTCCAGCTGTTCCAGCTGTTGCTAACCTTTCCTTTTCCTATTACAGACAGCCATCTAGTGACTAAACAAGGTCTAGAGAGCGTCACGTTGCTAAACAGCTGAGACGCCTCAGGTTTTAGAGTTGAATTCTAGATATAGATCTTCTGGAATGCATTTATATACCTCCCACACATTTTTACCAAGAGGCAGGGTGGGGAAACTGGCTGTCATTAATCAAGTTCTTTGTCTTGATTGAGCCCTTAAAGCAAAAATTATTCAAAACTGTACGGAAAACAAAAATAGAAATAAGCATCTGGGAAATAAAAAGGTGTTTTCTGTTCCTTAAATACTTGACGTGCAGTCAATCATAAGTCACAAACAACCTTTTAGAAAATGTGAAAAATATATATCATCCTGAGCTATTAAAATTGATGTCTCTGACTGGGAAAAAAATGGCTTAGCTCTTTCTTTCTTTTTTAAACCTTTATTGACATATGACGTAATATAGCACATCGTATGTCGGCGTTCTTACATTTGGAGTGAACTTAGCTCATATAGTTCCCCGCAAATGATTGGTGTATTAGTCAACCATCATCTGCCTCTAACAGCCGCGTATTGAGTTCAGCTCCAGCCACGACTGTTAATCTGTTAAATGGCGTTCTCAATTTGTAACAGTGGCATTTACAGTGCACCGCCCATGAGGTGTGCAGTTCTGACTACCCATTGGTGCACTTGCAATCACAGGGTGCTGGTGGGTTACTATTATGGCCAGAGATCTCCTAAAGACCACCGTGGCTTGGATTCATAGAAAAGCAATGCTATAGTTCTAGGTTCTAAAGGTTCAAGTCCCCAAAAGGGACTTCAAAATGCAGCAAAAAGTTAAAGAAATTTTTTTTTCAAAAATTAAAAAAAAAAACCCAACAAAACACAAAAGTTCAAATTCTTAACCTTTTTCTACACTAAAAAGAGATACAAATAAAAATAAACATATATAGAATTTCCACATCTGTGAAAGTCGAATCAAAATATAAAATTAAAGGGATGGTCTCTAAACTTCAATACATTTCTATTCTAAATGCCTGTTTATTTAATGTCATAATCTAATCTTTTTTCTAATACACTTAAAAATTCCCTATCCTTCCCTCACTACACTGCCTAAGTGATATATCATTTTTTTTACTACGTCCACCTTGATGACACTTTGATTGAGAATCCCAGTGCATGCTGGGATACTTAAATGAAGCTTCATCATGGGGCAGAGGCTGGGGATACTGCTGCAGCCTCTGCCCACTCCATGAAATAAATGGTCATCAGTGACCTCTGTTTTAAGAGTTGGGCTAGTCCCTGCTCTACTGAGGATGTGTCAGTTGTAAATTTCGGCATATGTTAAGTAGATTCTTGTCACTATACAATATGCACAGTGACAGTGTGCTCTCTCAATGGCTCATGTCAGAAGTGATGAGCCATTAGGAGAGTGCGCATTGTAAGAATATGCAGAGAC
The DNA here is from genome assembly GCF_051348905.1 of Ranitomeya variabilis. Classification (NCBI taxonomy): domain Eukaryota; kingdom Metazoa; phylum Chordata; class Amphibia; order Anura; family Dendrobatidae; genus Ranitomeya; species Ranitomeya variabilis. The sequence goes on along the minus strand of NC_135233.1, from coordinate 46,466,825 downwards.
CGGTGTTGCCCTTCAAATAACGTTACTTGCTGAGCACTGCTGGTCTCTGAGTTTTCTGATATTCTTACAACATAGTCAGACAGTGCATTCTCTTGCCAGTTCGTTACTTCTAATCTGAGTTGGTGAAAGAGCGCACTGTCACTGTGCATATTGACAGTGTCAAGAATCTACTGAACATATGTTGACAAGCGATGATGAATACTCAGTAGATCATAAACGAACCCAGCATCCTGAAACGAGATAGGGCAGACGCTTCCACAGTGACAGCAGCCTTTGCCCCCTGATGACGCTTTATTTGAGTATGCCAGCATGCACTGGGATTCTCAAATGAAGCGTCATCAAAGAGGAAGTTGTAAAAAAACAACAAGTTAGTGTATTGAGAGAAGTATGGATAATTTTTTATTAAAGTGTTTAAAAAATAAAAATTACATTTTCACATAAAATAGATACCATTTAGGATTAAAATTAATTAGTGTTTCGGACTACCCCTTTAATTAACCTGATTGGCAACCTTTGAAATAGGAGAAAAAAAACCTAAATACCAGAATTGCGTTTTTTTTCCTGCTGCGTTTATGCTTTTATCATAGTGCACTTCCACTGTCTGTGAAGCGCACCGCTCACAGCCTTGACATATGATACATACGACTCTTGGTATATCTGTACATGTACATATCACATCAATATACTCTATACTGCTATATAAAATATCGGCTAGTCATAATCATAAACCCAAACCTTACCCCTTTGTCTGTTCTTATCAACACAACGAGGACAACTCTGACACATGGAAAGGTTTTTAATATGAGACAGTGTAGGACCATCCCGAATAGGGTCACCTGCCGGCGGTGGGTTGGCTTTTATACTATTTTTCCTCAAAACAGTATTACTTAGAACTAGGGTTGAGCGAAACGGATCGTTCATTTTCATAAGTCGCCGACTTTTGGCAAAGTCGACGTCTCATGAAACCCGACCCGATCCCTGTGTGGGGTCGGCCATGCGGTACGCGATCTGGGCGCCAAAGTCGCGTTTCGTATGACGCCTTTAGCGCCATTTTTTCAGCCAATGAAGGAGTGTGGGCAGAGTGATGACATAGGGGTTAGGGGCGTGCACGGCTATCATCATTTTATCGCTTGTGCGCAGTAGGGATTTGCAATGTGTAACACGAGATTTTCTGTGCTGGGACGGAGGGGAATATGGGACGGAGGGGAGGGGAGGGGAGAGAGAGAGAGAGAGAGAGAGGGAAATTTAAAAAAAAAAATCCCCATTGACGTGCATAGGGTTTCGTGTTCCGGCCAATCCTCGACTTTTCGCAGTAATCGGCCGATTTCGCCCGACTCGACTTTTCAAAAAGTCGGGTTTCGCAAAACATGACTCGACCCTAAAAAGGTCAAAGTTGCTCAACCCTACTTAGAACCCTATATTATTTAAATGCACTTTTGATTTTAACTTATTTAGTTACAATATGTTTTATGTTCATTTTTCTTGTTGTAGGTTTTGTGTGCTTTATGGCCAATGTGAACATGCGTTTATGTGCTACATGTATACCAACTTGAACCCAAGCTCAATTTTTGTGTTTTTTTCCCTTAAAAATTTTGTTCAAGGAGCAAATTTTGCAAACTTTTAAAACAATCTATCTGCTACATAAGATAACTAATCAAAGTTTAACTTTTTTACTTTATTAATCACATATACAGTGGATTAATTTTTCTATATGTCCAGTTTTTACTTTGGTGTCGTCAACTTCGTTTTCTCCGTGTTGACTGTAGATGTAGAGATAAAGCCCTGCTTTCTCCTTAAGAGAGTAACACCAAGGGATATGATACGGTCTGGTTCTAAATCCAGCTAATTAAAATCCGCATGTGCTGTGTAACTGAGAACCAGCCATCACCCACCACTTTCCCACAGGCAGAAAGAAAAGGGCTTCAGTACAGCAAAGTCAAAAATGCTTCCAGCAGTGAGAACAGAGACCACAATTCATCTCTGCTTCTCCTTATCAACAGCTCTCGCTTCTCTGTGTCTCCGAGGAATCATTTATAAGAATGAGATTGATCAACACAATGTCACCTTTGGAATGCCGCAGCTCTTAATAATGTGCCATGCCTTATTTAGAAAGTGCCCAGCGCAGATTTATTCTTTTTTTCCGTGTTAAAAGGATAAATTACATGGTGGATAGGTTCCAGTAATAAAGCTAGGAGGGCTGTTTGTTTCCTGATGGGGTTGATTATGCCTCATGTTATTTTACCAGCTGTTTAACTGCTATTAAATAAAAAATAAAAACGGTAAATGCGCAAAACTTTGCATGTCTTATGTTGGAGGGTGATGTATGAGGCTGTAAAACAAATTAAGAGACAATGAAAGGAAAACAAGATACAATAAGATGAGATCAAGGGTAATTGGTGGCATGTAATGTGACTTATTTGTGATCCATTAGAGATACATACAAAGTCATGGTTATCCCACACTTGACTTCATGATAGAGATGAGTGAAAAGTTATCATTAGGATCTTCTTTCCCATTTCTTCTGCTTCCCCAAATGAACTGTTTACATTGACTGACAATTTAATTGTCCGCCCCCCCAAATAACAATCTTTACTTTTAGCACCAACATGTTTCACAGATATTAAGAGGGTTCTTGAACAGTCAAAATCGGACATTAAAATCTGTTGTTTTTTTTAGGACTTGCTTCAAGGGGCTCTCCGGTCAAAGCATATTGATGATTTATACATACTGTAAGAATAAGCGCTAAATTGCAGTACTCAGTAGCTCCATTCAAAGTGTATATCCAGCAGCGGAAAGTTCAAATAAGAAATGATTGGTCCGGGTGGTGGATTCCACTAATCTGATATTAATAACCTATCCTATGACTAGCTCAGCAATATGTTGTGACAGGACAACCCTTTTAAAGGGGACTTCTAGGATTAGAATATTGATGACCTATGTTCAAGCCTGACACGCGGAACCCCTACTGATAAACTGTTTTCTGTTCCGGTAACAGGATGTAAACAATGAACAAATCCAATGAAGCTCAGGATTTTAATTTTGCAGGTCTGATAACAGGTCAGGAGCTGAGAGAGAAGGAAAGGGGGCAGAATACTTAACTACTGTATAGAAGTCAAGGGGTTGGAGAGAGGTGGCTGCTATCTCAGGAATTAATTCCAGTTTGGAATGTAAGTACTGTGCATACTAGGCCAGGCTCTGGTGGTACATTATGAAAGATAAAAGGTCTATCATAAGAACTACAGCAGATAGAAAAAGCAAGCCAATTGCAAACTTGCTTATTTTCATGCTAATTGAAGCAATTTAATTACATAAGAATACCCCTTTAAGGCAGGCAGCATTCAGATCATTTGTGCTAAAAAGCATTGTTCACAGTTGCTTCCAGTTTGTCAGGAGTATGGTACTACTTCACTTGGTTCAGCTCCATACACATGTGCAATCATCCACCTCTGCTCCTCTTGACTTCCATGCTACATCCAGCATTATTTCCAATCTTGGTCCACCTTGTTAGGGCTGTCCCACACGTCCAGATAATTCCGGTACCGGAAAAAATCGGTACCGGAGTTATCCATGTCCGTGTGCCCGTGAGCTCACGTAGGCCATACGTGTGGCCCGTGTGCCGAGTGGGTACCACACGGAGCGTGTGGTACCTACGCGTGTGGTACACTGCATCGTGCTGAAGCCGCGATTCATATCTTCCCTGCAGCAGCGTTTTCTGCATAGAAGATATGAATAATAGTGTTTAAAAGAAAGATCTATCTGTCCGCCGCCCTCCCACCCCCTGTGCGCCCCCCCGCTGTTCTGAAAATACTCACCCGCTCCCTCGTTGGCTGTCGCTGCTTCCTGGTCTGACCCCATCTTCTCCTGTATGCGGTCACGTGGGGCCACTCATTTACAGTCATGAATAGGCGGCTCCACCCCTATGGGAGGTGGAGCCACATATTCATGACTCTAATCTGCGGCCCCATGTGACCGCATACAGTAGAAGGGGCGGCCAGACCAGGAAGCATCGACAGCCAACGAGGGAAGCGGGTGAGTATTTTCAGAACAGCGGGGGGGCGCACAGGGGGTGGGAGGGCGGCGGACAGATAGATCTTTCTTTTAAACACTATTATTCATATCTTCTATGCAGCAAACGCTGCTGCAGGGAAGATATGAATCGCGGCTTCAGCACCATGTGGGGGGGACAGCGCTTACTGTAGCGCTGTCTCCTGCAGGCCACACGGACTGCACACAGAGAAGGTCCGTGTGTGGTCCGTGTTTTACACGGACCCATTGACTTTAATGGGTCCGTGCAATACGTGCGCTCCCACGAACACTGACATGTCTCCGTGTTTGGCACACGGAGACACGGTCCGCAAAAAATCAATGACATCTGCACAGATGCATTGATTTTTATGGGTCTACGTGTGTCAGTGTCTCCGGTACGTGAGGAAACTGTCACCTCACGTACCGGAGCCACTGACGTGTGAAACCGGCCTTAGGTGTAGTCCATACCTGGTTCTCAGCAAGCAAGTTATCTGCTTATTGCAATAATTCTCAATACTATTCACACTTGGCCTCTGCAATCAAGGTAACACATTTCTTCAAATGAGTTTCTGGTTCACCTATACTTCACTGCTTTTCCGAAGTTAATCAATTCCCTGCTACAAGTCCTTGTTAGCATTGCTATAATTAACTATTGCCCTGATGGAAGATATCAGACTGCATATACTTCTCTTTTATACTAGTTTTTAACCATTGCTACATCCCTGCCAGAAGATGCCAGTAAGCTATATACCGCAGTTAGTGTTCCCTAGTGTATCCACACACCTGGGTTTGCATCATCTGTGGAACCTGCTCCTCTTATTTGCTTGTTGGCCTGCATACCTTGCTTTCCTGGTCCTCAGTGATTCACGATCTGTCCATCAAGACTTGCACTGCTACGTCATCCCCTTTGTTCCATGCTGCAGATCTGAGGTTTAACCCTTTCACGACATGCGCCGTACTATTGCTGCGCATGTCGTGTCTCCCCCTTTGATGTGGGCTCCGGCGCTGAGCCCACATCAAAGTCGCGACATGTCAGCTGTTTTGAACCGCTGACATGTGCGCGCAATAGCGGCGGGTGAAATCGCTATTCACCCGCCACTATTAACCTGTTAAATGCCGCTGTCAAACGCTGACAGCGGCATTTAACTACCGCTTCCGGCCGTGCGGCCGGAAATGAGCGCATCGCTGACCCCTGTCACATGATCGGGGGTCGGCGATGTGTCAGGATGGTAACCATAGAGGTCCTTGAGACCTCTATGGTTACTGATGCAGGCCTGCTGTGAGCGCCACCCTGTGGTCGGCGCTCACAGCACACCTGCATTTCAGCTACATAGCAGCGATCTGATGATCGCTGCTATGTAGCTGAGCCAATCGACTTGTGCCAGCTTCTAGCCTCCCATGGAGGCTATTGAAGCATGGCACAAGTAAAAAAAAAATGTTTTTAAAAATATGAAAAAAATATAAAAAATATAAAAGTTTAAAGCACCCCCCTTTTGCCCCATCCTAAATAAAACAATTAAAAAAAATCAAACCTACACATATTTGGTATCGCCGAGTTCAGAATTGCCCGATCTATCAATAAAAAAAAGCATTAACCTGATCGCTAAACAGCGTAGCGAAAAAAAAAATTGAAATGCCAGAATTACTTTTTTTGGTCGCCGCGACATTGCATTAAAATGCAATAACGGGGATCAAAAGAACGTATCTGCACAAAAGTGATATTATTAAAAACGTCAGCTCGGCACGCAAAAAATAAGCCCTCACCCGACCCCAGATCACGAAAAATGGAGACGCTTCGGGTATCGGAAAATGGCACTTTTTTTTTTTTTTTTTTTTTTAAAGCAAAGTTTTGAATTTTTTTTCACCACTTAGATAAAAAAATAACCTAAACATGTTAGGTGTCTATGAACTCGTAATGACCTAGAGAATCACAATAGCAGGTTAGTTTTAGCATTTAGTGAACCTAGCAAAAAAGCCAAACAAAAAACAAGTGTGGGATTGCACTTTTTTTGCAATTTCACCGCACTTGGAATTTTTTTTCCGTTTTCTAGTAAAAGACATGGTAAAACCAATGGTGTCGTTCAAAAGTAAAACTCGTCCCGCAAAAAATAAGCCCTCACATGACCATATTGACGGAAAAATATAAAAGTTATGGCTCTGGGAAAGAGGGAAGTGAAAAACAAAAACGCAAAAACGAAAAAGGGCTGTGACTAGTGTTGAGCGATACCGTCCGATACTTGAAAGTATCGGTATCGGAAAGTATCGGCCGATACCGGCAAAGTATCGGATCCAATCCGATACCGATACCCGATACCAATACAAGTCAATGGGACTCAGGTATCGGACGGTATTCCTGATGGTTCCCAGGGTCTGAAGGAGAGGAAACTCTCCTTCAGGCCCTGGGAACCATATTAATGTGTAAAAGAAAGAATTAAAATAAAAAATATTGCTATACTCACCTGTCCGACGCAGCCTGAACCTCAGCGAGGGAACCGGCAGCGTTGTTTGTTTAAAATTTGCGCTTTTACTTGGTTACGTGAGGTCCCGGCTTGTGATTGGTCAGGGCGGCCATGTTGCCGGGACGCGGACCAATCACAGCAAGCCGTGACGAAATTACGTCACGGCTTGCTGTGATTGGTCCGCGTCCCGGCAACATGGCCGCCATTAACCAATCACAAGCCGTGACGTCACGGGAGGCTGGACATGCGCGTATTTTGAAAAGCGCGCGTGTCCAGCCTCCAGTGACGTCCCGGCTTGTGATTGGTTAATGGCGGCCATGTTGCCGGGACGTCACTGGAGGCTGGACACGCGCGCTTTTCAAAATACGCGCATGTCCAGCCTCCCGTGACGTCACGGCTTGTGATTGGTTAATGGCGGCCATGTTGCCGGGACGCGGACCAATCACAGCAAGCCGTGACGTAATTTCGTCACGGCTTGCTGTGATTGGTCCGCGTCCCGGCAACATGGCCGCCCTGACCAATCACAAGCCGGGACTTCACGTAACCAAGTAAAAGCGCGAAATTTAAACAAACAACGCTGCCGGTTCCCTCGCTGAGGTCCCGGCTGCGTCGGACAGGTGAGTATAGCGATATTTTTTATTTTAATTCTCTTTTTTACACATTATCACATTAATGTTGTTGCGATACCCGATACCCGATACCACAAAAGTATCGGATCTCGGTATCGGAAATTCCGATACAGCAAGTATCGGCCGATACCCGATACTTGCAGTATCGGAATGCTCAACACTAGCTGTGACTTGAAGGGGTTAAAGATTCCACCACACCAGGTGAGTCCATAATACCTACAACATTCAGAAGAACCATGGTTTTATTCATTTGAATTGTCTTTTCATGGATTCTGAGCATTATGGCCATAGTACAAACACATAAACAGGGTTATATTTTGGCTGTGTACTTTCATCAGCTTTTTATATCTAGATTTTGATGACTTCAGTAATATTTTAGGTATTACTCTAGCCCACTTGCCACATAATAGGTCTTCAGTATGATGAAGATCACATGGTATGCTACAGATTTTGCATTGGAGCACACAAACTATAAGGTTTGCCTCCTTTGCCTTTTTTAATTGCATTTTCACTGCATCGGGCAAACACACATCCTCCGAAGACATGTGGACCAGTCATAAAGCGCTGTAAACCAAACCACTTGCACAGTGTCCTTGGCTTAATTAAGTCTCCCAATTAATTGTTTATAGTTGTAATTAAAACATAGCTAGAAACCACTTCCATGTGTTTCCTAATTGTTAGCACATTTTGTTTTTTTGACAATTAAAGCGGGAAAAATAGCAGATCTACCTAACATGTGAAAAATGCTCTCTCAACTTGTATGGTGTAACTGCCAATCCCTTAATTGAATTGCATTGTGAAGATTTAACCAGTGCTCTAACAATAAAGTTGATCTTGAACAGTAGGCGCTGGCTTCTTTCTTCCGTTTTTGTTCAAATGTTGTTTATTTTCAGCACAACACATGTTCCAGCTGTTCGCCTCGTGACTTGCATTACACACTGAACACGGTGTTTGTAACTGCTAAGGTTCTTTTTTTGAGGGGGGAATAAATTGTAATATTTTTTTACAATTCAAAAATGATGTTTAATATAAAAAATGCTGCAATAGACTTTTATGTTTTAAATCCTTTTTTGCCATGCTTTCCTTACTAATATAAACACACACAAGAACGTTAAAGGGAACCTGTCATCAGATTTGTCCCATATGAAATAAGACCGGTACCTTTCAGCCCCATGTGACAGCATTCTATAATGCTGCATATATGCCGCCAATCCGGCCTGCAAGACAAGAAAAACACCTCCCATTATACTCACCTGTGTGACGGTCCGGCCTGATGGGTGTCGCATTCTTGATCCGGTCTCATTAGATGAAACTAAAAAATATGTTACACAAGATACAAAATGCTATAAATTCATATTTTAACTAATGAGGGGGCGAACCGTTTCTTCTGATTAGCTTCCAGGTAACCAAATATGTATAAATCCAAGATTAATATCCATTTAAGGACATGGTGGTGAATTTTTTTTCCGTTTTTCATATATCTTGCTGCTGGGGATACCGGTCCCGAAGTATCCGAGCATAATTTATTTGATTTTCATCAACATTTGCCTCGATTTTGTAGTGAGCTGATATTTTTTCCCTTTTTCCTACTTGTCTGTTCAAATGGGGTTTAAAGTGAATCTGCCAGCCATTTTTTGCCACCTCATCTGAGAGCAGAGTAATGTAGGCAAAGAGAAGCTGAATCCAATGATGTATCACTTAGTTTACTGGGTGCAGCCATTCTGACACAATCAGAGTTTTTAGATTTAGAATGAAGCAGAGCTGAGAAAGCTAACCCCGCCCACACCCCAGCTAACCCCGCCCACACCAGGCTCTCCATGTACAAAGTCCATAGACAGTGAGATGCTTATCACAGGGTATTGCCGGTCTAGTGTAGTAAAGCAATGTGAATTTCTTAGTGATAAATCCTTCACAGTTAATCAACAACAGCACACACTCTGACAAGTGACACATCCCTGAATTCTGTGTTTCAGCCTCAATCTACTGCTGTCTACAGATAACATAGCAAAAACCTGTTGACCGATTCCCTTTAAGTTATCTGGAGACAGATAAGAAAAGATATCTTGAATTCCAACTTTTGATCTTGCACAGTAATAATATTTACATATGTTTTTCAGTCTTCATTCTCCATTTACATCATATATGGCTTCATCTATGGCTGGGAACCGATGCACAGGCATGGTCTAGATCTAGGTTCTTAATGATTCGATGAAACGATAAATTAGTTTGTTGAGCCAGGTGTTCAAATATATGATAAAATGTTTCTAAGGCGTCAGAGCCTAATGGGATCAGATGGCGTACTGTACGGTAACCACAAAGCTTCAACTTTCCATCTATGAGTTTGTGGCTCTTGATAGATCCCCTAATAAGATAATAAAAGTCCCTTATGTCAGTCTATGTCTACCAACTGTGACTGCAACACATTTCAGGTGTCTGACCGGAGAAGCGTTTAGATAAAATAGTAGATACTAAAATAGAGAACTTATGGTAAAATCAATTTTATTAAATTACAAAGTAATTCAAGAGATGATTACCTGTTGATATGTTTTGTATAACCATAGACATTATAGCCTACCTTTAATTAAAGTGAGTGTACCAGCTCCCAAGCAGTGTTTGTACCCTGCCCATCACCTTGCTGGGGAAAAATTGTACCTTTCGTGTTAAAATCCATTGGCTCATTTTCATAAATCATCCTTTATTCCCATGTGCTAATTAAGTGCATGGTCCGCCTTGGAGGTGGTAGAGCTGCTCGGCGTACCTTCCCAAGTAAGTCTATAACCTGTCTTGTGCTTGATTAACAGTGTTCGCTTCACAGGTGCCACAGCTATCTCCACTGCAATCTCACGCATTCACCATTCGTAAGAGTACCGGCGCAGAACAAATAAGAGCCGTTCTGCACATGCACCGTACTCCAAGCAGTGGTGCATGCACATGATTTTAAAGGAGCCAATGCTGTCAATCAAGCAAGACAGTGGACATGTAGAAGAGAAGATGCATAAAACTTCTCACCCACGCCCTAGGTGCACTGAGTACGTAATTAGCATAAAAGAATAGCAGGAGGATTTATTAAAGATGATCCAACAGTTTTTAATACGAAAGCAATGATTTTTCTCAGGACACAGTACCATACGAGGTGGTGGGCTTGGTCTAAACATCGATTGGAAGCTGAAAGACTTTGTTTAAAGATAAGTCTAATATTTCCCTCAAAATTTGAAAAGGCAGTACAAGTGATAAAATTAGAAAATAGCTATACTTGCTGGCGGTAATGCGCATCCCTTAAGTGACGTTGCCATCACTTCCTGTCCTAGTGGAGACTAAGGGAGCGGCCTTGCGAGACGGATTCCAGCTGGTGAATGGAAATGTACAAATTATTCTATCACATATTCTACCTTTTCAATATTTTCTGGGGAACTCAGGTAACCACTGAAAAGCCTTATTTTGTTTGGAACAGTTCCTTGTTTTGTGAATGATTTCCTGAATATGAATATGTATGAAGGGCTAAAGGTAGACTTTGGAACTGTGACACAATGGGTCACTGGTGGAAATGAACAACACTGATGGCCAGAGCCCCTGGCAAAAACCCTGCGATAAGTGCTTCTAGTGCCAGCTTGGACCGGCCAACAGGAGAAAAGGAGAATCCTCCGGCGGGCCCCTGTGCAAGAGTTGGCCATCACCCTCTTGTATGAGCAGTTCATGGCACAAAATACTTGAATCACTATGTACAGACAAAGGTGGCATCTTATTAATTTAAAAAGATCGCGCATCTACAGTTGATATCACCTCTATATACACCGATAGCTGCTACTGTGTAGACGCGGTGGGCACCATTTTCAAATGGATTTTTTTAAATATCAGGATAACTTCAAGCATATTAATTATATACACAGTAAATATGCGATTTTGCTGCAGAGCAGGTGCCATGGTTGGCGTCTGCCTGCAGAAGGGTTTTTTTTTCAATATGTATATGTAATATTCATTACGTAAACTAGGGGGCAGGTCAGTAAGGGATCAGTGACATGGCAGCAGTCTGCATTATGAACAGCTAATCAGAGCTCCACATGAAGGCCACCCCAGAGCACGAACATGTAATCATAAACTCAAAACTGAAAATAAAGATTAAACAACAACTACAAGACAGATTTCATCACCAGTAGTGTTGAGCATTCCGATACCGCAAGTATCGGGTATCGGCCGATACTTGCGGTATCGGAATTCCGATACCGAGTTCCGATATTTTTGTGATATCGGAAATCGGAATCGGAAGTTCCCAGTGTATGGTTCCCAGGGTCTGGAGGAGAGGAGACTCTCCTTCAGACCCTGGGATCCATATTCATGTAAAAATAAAGAATTAAAATAAAAAATATGGATATACTCACCCCTCCGGCAGCCCCTGGACCTTAGCGATGTAACCAGCAGCCTCCGTTCCTAAGAATGAGGAGTTTAGGACCTGCGATGACATCGCGGCTTGTGATTGGTTGCGTGAGCGGTCACATGAGCGGTCACGCGACCAATCACAAGCCGCCACGTCATCGAAGGTCCTAAACTCTTCATTCTTAGGAACAGAGGCTGCCGGTTACATCGGTAAGGTCCAGGGGCCGCCGGACGGGTGAGTATATCCATATTTTTTATTTTAATTCTTTATTTTTTACATGAATATGGATCCCAGGGCCTGAAGGAGAGTTTCCTCTCCTTCAGACCCTGGGAACCATCCAGGATAGCTTCCGATACTTGTGTCCCATTGACTTGTATTGGTATCGGATATCGGTATCGGCGATATCCGATATTTTTCGGGTATCGGCCGATACTATCCGATACCGATACTTTCAAGTATCGGAAGGTATCGCTCAACACTAATCACCAGGTATCATTTTAATCAGTATAACGGCGCCAACCTGACGCTGTCTGTAGGTTACTGTGCAGAATCCTGCTGACAGTTTCACTTTAAAAAAGGGTTGAAAAACCCATTTAATAGAGTGATAGTTATGCATGCGCCTTACATCTCACATTGACTCATGTGTGAATGGAGTGCTAGTGCGAGTGTGAATGAAACCATCATCAGTGGGGATCCTATCGACCACAACTACCTCCTTCCTTAAATTTAATGGGATTGTTCAGGCTAGAGGTTCAAGTCTGCAATCACTCTATGTGACTGCAGACTTGTGAATTGTCACAAGGGCCGAACATATCTACTTGGATTGTGGCCCAAAATAAGCAGATAGACAACTCCTGGCACCGGCATCAGAGAATCCTGACATCGAACACTGTCCATGTTGTGAGGATTCACAAACCTGCAGTCACATAGAGTGACTGCAGACTTGAGCCCGAAGCCTGGACAACCCTTGTAAAATTTAGGAGAGCATATATGGCTTCACAGTGGAGATGTTTAGAACATGTGTTGACTAGTGTTGAGCATTCCGATACTGCAAGTATCGGGTATCGGCCGATACTTGCTGTATCGGAATTCCGATACCGAGATCCGATACTTTTGTGGTATCGGGTATCGGGTATCGAAACAACATTAATGTAATAATGTGTAAAAGAGAGAATTAAAATAAAAAATATTGCTATACTCACCTCTCCGACGCAGCCCGGACCTCAGCGAGGGAACCGGCAGCGTTGTTTGTTTAAAATTCGCGCGTTTACTTGGTTACGTGAAGTCCCGGCTTGTGATTGGTCGTGGCGGCCATGTTACCGGGACGCGGACCAATCACAGCAAGCCGTGACGTAATTTCAGGTCCTTGCAGGATTTTAAAATTACGTTCCGGCGTTGTGATTGGGCGCGTCGTGGTCTCATGGGCGACGTAACCAATCACAAGCCGGGACGTCACGGGAGGCTGGACACGCGCACATTTTAAAATGCGCGCGTGTCCAGCCTCCCGTGACGTCCCGGCTTGTGATTGGTCGCGGCGGCCATGTTGCCGGGACGCGGACCAATCACAACGCCGGAACATAATTTTAAAATCCTGCAGGACCTGAAATTACATCACGGCTTGCTGTGATTGGTCCGTGTCCCAGCAACATGGCCGCCGCGACCAATCACAAGCCGTGACGTCACGGGAGGCTGGACACGCGCACATTTTAAAATGCGCGCGTCCAGCCTCCCGGCTTGTGATTGGTTGACCGCGATGCAACCAATCACAAGCCGGGACGTCACGGGAGGCTGGACAAGCGCGCATTTTAAAATACGCGCGTGTCCAGCCTCCCGTGACGTCACGGCTTGTGATTGGTTGCGTCGCCCATGTGACTGCAGCGCAACCAATCACAACGCCGGGACGTAATTTTAAAATCCTGCAGGACCTGAAATTACGTCACGGCTTGCTGTGATTGGTCCGCGTCCCGGCAACATGGCCGCCGCGACCAATCACAAGCCGGGACTTCACGTAACCAAGTAAACGCGCAAATTTTAAACAAAGAACGCTGCCGGTTCCCTCGTTAAGGTGCCGGTTCCCTCGGAGAGGTGAGTATAGCAATATTTTTTATTTTAATTCTTTCTTTTACACATTAATATGGTTCCCAGGGCCTGAAGGAGAGTTTCCTCTCCTTCAGACCCTGGGAACCATCAGGAATACCGTCCGATACTTGAGTCCCATTGACTTGTATTGGTATCGGGTATCGGTATCGGATTGGATCCGATACTTTGCCGGTATCGGCCGATACTTTCTGATACCGATACTTTCAAGTATCGGACGGTATCGCTCAACACTAGTGTTGACTGCTCAGGTACTTTGTTTCTGTCTTTTTAAGTATAGGTGACAGATATACTTGAAAAGATAAACCTCCCCTGCAGCTGGAGGCCACAGTTTCAAATAAAGTTTTTCTACATATTTGAGGATTTACTTTTAAAATGTGGGGATTAATCATATCTTTACATTCGGATGGCCACATGCAGAAAGTTGGAAGAAGGAACATTTTAAATATATATTAAGTTCATTGCTTCTATCTTCTTGTTGTTCCTCACTGCGCACTTTTCGACAAGTTCTTCTTACTCTCCATCATTTTATTCTCATATGCAATCCCCCCAAGGTCTAATTATGGCAAAGTTTTTTCTCTGTCCTTTCTTTGACCTTCAATTTTATGCCTCATGGTGACTGCAGGTCTTTAACTTTTAAAGCACTTTACAAAATAAGAACCATTCTCTAAGCAGCCATAAATTAATGTCCTTTGCAAAGACTTTCAATAAGATGATATTACGCCCATTCTCTAAGCCTTAGGGGGAGAGCCTTACACTAAGGGTCTTTGTCCATGAGAAGTTCAAAGAGAGATCATCTATTTGTGATGTGGTAGATGGTCCATAAATGAAATTAAGTCAATTCAACAGATTTCTCCTCTCAGTGTAAATTAGGATGAGATACGATTCTGTTTATGTTTCTCAGATTAGGGTTGGGTTAATTAAAGATATTAACTTCCAATCTGGATTCCTTAATTTATGATAAATGGGCTTGTGGTATTATGGACTTCTGAGGCTCAAATGGACTCTTTTTTCGATATTGTACTAGTATTTTCAAGGGCAAATACAAAATGATAGGACCTTTTGGCAAAGATAAAAATGGGCCGTTCTTCTGGTGCAGAACAACACAACCCCAAACACCAGGTAGAGTGTTTGTTTTCCGTCATCCTCCATGAATTAGTTTCTCCGACCTTCATTAATTCTACATACCCTTGCTGGGTGGGTGGATTGCTGAACACTTCCTCAAACTCCCATTATGATACAAAAAAGGGGTGAACTGTATGTGTCACTCATTTAGCCCAACTAAGTTAACTATGTTGTCGTAAAGTACAATGTGAGGGAATGGGTCAATGGCCCCCCAAAAAAACTTACGGAGCATATGCTGTTATTATAGGTAACAAGGAGATGTATCTACAGTTGACCGTACCAGTGGGTCACTGTAACTGAAACCAGGGCCTACAGTAACCTACCTCCTACAAGTGGCAAGGCTGTCATCTCAAGACTGAAGTGATCAGTAGGTAATTACAAAAATACTCAACATGTTCTTGTTGGTTGGTGCAACAAGTTGATGTTTCTAGAACCAGAAACACATGGGCTACTTGCACATTGAACAAGTCTGTAGGAACATGTTCACAGCACCAAGAAATTTGAAGACACAAAAGAGCACAGTGAGGTCAAAAATACTCTGTTGTAAAAAAAAATCACAGTAATAAGCAAGTGCTAGTCAAAAGGATGGAAAAAAACAGGGTATTTAGTTGATACGTTTTTTTGCAAAAAAATGTATACTAAGCTGCTCCACCAATCGTCAAGGTATACCCATAATAGAGCAATCCTAACTAATGTATATAATCCCTATCTGATTTATTTAAAAAGCTGATCATCTGTATAGTACCTGTATAAGCAGGGTTCAGAGAGGGAATATCCATGTGGACCTGCTAGATGGAACAGCTTTAGTGCAAATGACCCACAAAGGAGTGGTGGACTCCCCAGTCTTGTAGAAACAAGAGAACAATTATAGAACCAGAAACACATGGGCTACTTGCACCTTGAACAAGTCTGTAGGAACATGTTCACACCACCAAGAAACTTGAAGACACAAAAGAGCACAGTGAGGTAAAAAATACTCTGTTGTGACTAGCACTTGCTTATTACTGTGATTTTTTTTACAACAGAGTATTTTTGACCTCACTGTGCTCTTTTGTCTTTTTTTCTGGAGGCTTGCAGAGATCTCAAAACATATTAAGGGACATTAAATAAGTTTTCCAAGAAAAATTGTGCAAACAGGCAAATTTGAATCTTGCCTGATCCGCTCAACTCTTCTCTAATTGTAATACCACTTTAGCTCTTATTGCCCTGAAATTGGTTAATCTGATAATGTGACCCGAGGGCCAGAAAAGGTTGTGAGCAACAGCTTTAAAGCAAAAACTGTCAAAATAGATGTTAGTGGCCGGGATGATGAACTTCTAACGTGAAAGGATAATCAAAATCCGGTATCCAAAGAGACAGTCCAATCTTCAGTCACATTTGCCCAAAGGAAAGGTTCTAGTGGGATGTAATCAGCAGGTCGCATGGGTAACACAGAGCTCTGCTAATGAAGACAAAAAGAGAAATGATCCAGCTGGAGGTGGAGGCAGTTCAGACTTTGTGAGACTTTATTAGACAACTAAAGCGATAAATAATTCTTCAAAAAGAAAAATCTTTACATAGCAAACATCTGGCACACCAGTGAGGAGGATCAACGCGTTTCAACTATGAAATCTTACTCATGATCTCAGAGCTCTGCTAGTTGTACTGTTATTATTTGTGTACAACATGGCACTAATTTGTGGTATATGGCATTTACGCAGTTTTCCATATCTGTTTGCATACTTCGACCTGGAATTCGCACAGCGTAGGGTTCTGTAATTTTCCAACGATGTCACTGATATTGTGCACCGCATGGCACCGCAAATATTAATGATCAATCTCTACCCATGGAAATGGATCATAACTGTTCCATAGTTCATTTTAATCTTCATACGTTAGGGTTGTAGACTATAGATTCAGTGGGCACGGTTAAGGCAAAGTCAAATAATGTAAAAAATCTAAATCCTCCTTGGTATTTTAGAGAGGACATTTCAATAGCTTGCCCATGATGCTAGAACTTTTATGAAAAACTATTGCATTTGTCAGTTTATGGAAAATCTGGATTACTTTACAGCATTTCTCCACTGCCACTATAAAAAAGAAATGTGTCCGAATTTTTATTTTTTTTAAAAGTATCATTGTAGACAGATCAAAGTGCGAAGCGACTCGAACACATTAATCCGTTCTTTGTTGGTCCATGTTCTTCTGGGTTTAATAAAGGAAACAATGTTTTATTACATCTTGTACTGCATTGCACAAGTGGAGTTGTGATTCTCACTACGAAATGCAAAGTGTTTTTCATTAGTGGTGACTGTCACTCTTTTGAGTTATTAACTTTTAACAATTTCTAAAACACATGGATGAAAACTGATCATGTCACAGTTTTGTAGTTTTGTTCCCAAGATCATGTACAGGATGTTTTTAATCAACATAATCGTGAATGTGAAGAATGGCCAGATCAAGGAAAAATGAGATGTAATATAATGTAGTCATGGAACATAATCTATCTATCTATCTATCTATCTATCTATCTATCTATCTATCTATCTATCTATCTATCTATCTATCTATCTATCTATCCTCCAAAAAAAACAAAGGCAGCACTCCAATAGAATAAATAAATGTGATTTATTGGCCCATGTGCGACGTTTCGGTCAAAGATGTGGACCTTTCTCAAACTAGATACATGGATAGATAGATAGATATGGAAAAAGAAAACAAAAAGCAGCACCAAAAGAAAACAAAGGCTGCAAAAAATCCTTCCAGGAATGTACCAAACCTCATGCTATAGTCCAAAAAAACGAGGGCAGCACTCCAATAGAAAAAATAAATGTGATTTATTGGCAGTTAGTGTAATAGGATTCAGGTACTGTGTCACCACGGAACAGACAGACCAACAGTTGAGGGGTTTATTAACCCCTTTCTGACCTCGGACGTGATAGTACGTCCGAGGTCAGAAGCCCCTCTTTGATACGGGCTCAGGCAGTGAGCTCGCATCAATGCCGGGACATGTCAGCTGTTTTGAACAGCTGACATGTGCCCGTAATAGGCGCGGGCAGAATTGCGATCTGCCCGTGCCTATTAACTAGTTAAATGCCGCTGTCAAACGCAGACAGCGGCATTTAACTACCGCTTCCGACCGGGCGGCCGGAAATGAGCGCATCGCTGACCCCCATCACATGATCGGAGGTCGGCGATGCTTGTACATTGTAACCATAGAGATCCTTGAGACCTCTATGGTTACTGATGCACGGTAGCTGTGAGCGACACCCTGTGGTCGGCGCTCACAGCACACCTGATTTTCTGCTACATAGCAGCGAACATAAGATCGCTGCTATGTAGCAGAGGCGATCAAGTTGTGCCAGCTTCTAGCCTCCTATGGAGGCTATAGAAGCATGGCAAAAGTAAAAAAAAAAGTTAAAAAAAATGTGAAAAAAATAAAAAAAATATAAAAGTTTAAATCACCCCCCTTTCGACCCATTCAAAATAAATCAATAAAAAAAATCAAATCTACACATATTTGGTATCGCTGCGTTCAGAATCGCCTGATCTATCAATAAAAAAAAGCATTAACCTGATCGCTAAACAGCGTAGCGATAAAAAAATTCGAAACGCCAGAATTAAGTTTTTTTGGTCGCCGTGACATTGCATTAAAATGCAATAACGGGCGATCAAAAGAACGTATCTGCACCAAAACGGTATCATTAAAAACGGCAGCTCAGCACGCAAAATAAGCCCTCACCTGACCCCAGATCATGAAAAATGGAGACGCTACGGATATCGGAAAATGGCACAATTTTTTTTTTTTTGTAGCAAAGTTTGGAATTTTTTTTCACCACTTAGATAAAAGAGAACCTAGTCATGTTAGGTGTCTATGAGCTTGTAATGACCTGGGGAATCATAATGGTAGGTCAGTTTTAGCATTTAGTGAACCTAGCAAAAAAGCCAAACAAAAAACAAGTGTGGGATTGCACTTTTTTTGCAATTTCACCGCACTTGGAATTTTTTTCCCGTTTTCAAGTACATGACATGGTAAAACCAATGATGTCATTCAAAAGTACAACTCGTCCCGCAAAAAATAAGCCCTCACATTGCCATATGGACCGAGAAATAAAAAAGTTATGGCTCTGGGAAGGAGGGGAGCGAAAAACGAACACGGAAAAACAGAAAATCCCAAGGTCATGAAGGGGTTAACAGAAGTCAGGTTCTCCTCGCAGGGAAGAAGAAGTAGAATATAACTAACAATATAGCAGTGCAAAAATATGGGAGTCAAACAGTGTGACAATAGAAAACCGAATTTCTTTGGAAAAAAACTTATCAGTCTGATGAGGACTTGCTTGAAGGGTGGTATTCACCAATGTAGGTGCCAAGATACAGCTGCACTTGTCGTCCCTCTATTGTCTGTGGGCTGAGTAGTCTGTAGGAACCCACTGCCTGGAGTTTCGAGAGTTAATGGGGCATACACCGGCTCTGAGTCTTCAACTTTTGCAGCACAGCAGCCTATCCTGGGAAAACGATGGTCCGTCTATTAATAAGTCTCTCAACAGGAATCAAGGGCTCTGCACTGGTACCGTGGGTACCAGGGGTCACAGTCTCTGCATGGGCCACTGTCTCCGCACAGGTGTCAAGGCGCCCCTCTCCAGTCACAAACAGAGTCTGCTTTATATACTCACAAGATGCAGTCTTTTTGGGCAATCTCCCTGAATTTGTCCTCTGACCAGGAGCTCTCCCTCTTTCCCGGAGTGCAGCTGCTCCCTGCTCTGACCGCTGCTCACGCTGCCCTGACCGCTGCTCTGACTGCTGCTCACCCTGCTCTGACCCTTGCGCGCACGCCTTTCCCGCTCTCTGCCCGGCTTCCTTCCTGTTCCAGTCTCTAAGTCTGCCCCCTGGGGAGCCTGTAGCACAGCTCAATGGTTCCAGGCACGGAGCCAAGAGGGTAACTGCCCCCCGGACTCTTCTTGTGCTTCACCTCCTTAAGGTACCTTCACACGAAGCGACGCTGCAGCGATAGCGACAATGATGCCGATCGCTGCAGCGTCGCTGTTTGATCGCTGGGGAGCTGTCACACAGACCGCTCTCCAGCGACCAATGATGCCGAGGTCCCCGGGTAACCAGGGTAAACATCGGGTTGCTAAGCGCAGGGCCGCGCTTAGTAACCCGATGTTTACCCTGGTTACCAGCGTAAAAGTAAAAAAACAAACAGTACATGCTCACCTGCGCGTCCCCCGGCGTCCGCTTCCTGACACTGACTGAGCTCCGGCCCTAACAGCACAGCGGTGACGTCACCGCTGTGCTTTCACTTTCACTTTAGGGCCGGCGCTCAGTCAGTGTGGGAAGCAGACGCTGGGGGACGCGCAGGTGAGTATGTACTGTTTGTTTTTTTTACTTTTACGCTGGTAACCAGGGTAAACATCGGGTTACTAAGCGCGGCCCTGCGCATAGTAACCCGATGTTTACCCTGGTTACCAGTGTAAAACATCGCTGGTATCGTTGCTTTTGCTTTCAAACACAACGATACACGGCGATCGGACGACCAAATAAAGTTCTGGACTTTATTCAGCGACCAGCGACATCACAGCAGGATCCTGATCGCTGCTGCGTGTCAAACGAAACGATATCGCTAGCGAGGACGCTGCAACGTCACGGATCGCTAGCGATATCGTTACAAAGTCGTTTCGTGTGAAGGTACCTTTACATTAGGTCAGGGACCCATCAGATTCATGAGATTACCTTGACGATGATTGATGGGCTCACACTATTTGGCCAAATTTTGTGCTAAACATCTCATTTTTCCTCAATTTCAAAAGCCATTTTGCTATTCTCACTTTGTGTATTTCACATTAACATGTTTTAACACAATTGAGTGCAACCATTTTTGTATTTTGCTATATAAGTTGCTTTTTTTGGTATGCACCTGTTCAGACTAGTTCTTGAGGTTTCAGTCAGTTTTTCTGTTATTTTATGTTCAATCCTTGATTATTATTATTATTATTATTATACATTTTTATAGCGCCATTTATTCCATGGCGCTTTACAGGTTAACAGGGCCAATATAAACAAGTACAATAAACATGAGTAAAACAAGGCACACACAAGTACAGAGGAGAGAGGACCCTGCCCGCGAAGGCTCACCGTCTACAGGGGATGGGTGAGGATACACTAGGAGAGGGTAGAGCTGGTCAGGTGGCGGTTCAGTAGACTGGGAATCACTGCAGGTTGTAGGCTTGTCGAAAGAGGTGGGTCTTCAGGTTCTTTTGAAAGTTTCAGTGGTAGGCGAGAGCCTGATGTGTTGGGTTAGAGAGTTCGAGAGTATAGGGGAAGCATGGGAGAAGTCTCGGATGTGGTTGTGGGAGGAAGAGATGAGAGAGGAGTAGAGAAGGAGATCATGAGACAATCAAAGGTATGTAACGGGAGACCATATCACAGATGTACTGAGGAGTCAGGTTGTGAATGGCTTTGTATGTCATTGTTAGTGTTTTGAACTGTAGCCTCTGGACAATAGGAAGCCAGTGAAGGGCCTGGCAGAGAGGAGAGGCTGGGGAGTAACGGGGAGACAGGTGGATTAGTCGGGCAGCAGAGTTGAGGATGGATTGGAGTGGTGCCAGAGTGCTAGAGGGGAGGCCAGAGAGTAGGAGATTGCAGTAGTCGAGGCGGGAGATGATAAGGGCATGTACTAGTGTTTTTGTGGTTTCATGGTCAAGGAATGCACGGATCCAGGAAATGTTTTTGAGTTGGAATCGGCAAGAGGAGGCAAGGGCTTGGATATGTGGCTTGAAAGAGAGGGTAGAGTCAAGGATCACCCCGAGGCACCGAGTGTGTGGGAGCGGGGAAAGTGAGCAGCCATTGACATTGATGGATAGGTCAGGTGGAGGGGTAGAGTGAGGTGGGGGAAAGATGATGAATTCTGTTTTGTCCATGTTCAGTTTTAGAAAACGAGCAGAAAAGAAGGATGAAATAGCAGACAGACATTGTGGGATTTTGGTCAGTAAGGAATTGAGGTCAGGTCAAGATAGGTAGATCTGCGTGTCATCCGCGTAGAGATGATGTTGTAAACCGTGGGATTCTATGAGCTGTCCCAGGCAAAGGTGTAGATGGAGAAGAGTAGGGGTCCTAGAACTGAGCCTTGGGGAACACCGACAGACAGGGGGCGAGATGAGGAGGTGGTGTGGGAGAGGGAGACACTGAATGTCCGGTCTGTTAGATATGATGAGATCCAGAATAGGGCCAAGTCTGGGATGCCAAGAGATGAGAGATGAGATTCCTTCAAAGACTGCTGTTATAGACATAGACACATTGGATAGCCCCATTCAGAATGTCAGGTTTGGTTACGTTTTTTCTAATTGAAGGGGAAGGTTTATAGATAGGATCGCTGAGCAGGAAACCTTATTCTATGACGTCTATATAACCAATTGGCCATTTGGAATGAAGAGGTCTTGATGATACAACCCCTTTAAATACAGTCATGGCCAAAAGTGTCGGCACCCTTGAAATTGTTCTACAAAATGTATTTCGTCCATAAAATTATTACAATTGGACATCATTTCACACAAAACCCAAAAATGGACAGGAAAAAATTGTTGGCACCCTCAACTTAATACTTTGCTGCACACCCTTTGGAATAAATATCTGTAATCAATCGCTTCCCATAACCATCAACAAACTTCTTACACCTCTTAACTGAAATTTTGGACCACTCTTCTTTTGCAAACTGCTCCAGGTCTCTCATGTTTGAAGGCACCTTCTTCCAATAGCAATTTTAATTTCTCTCCACATGTGTTCCATGGGATTTAGATCCGGACTCATTGCAGCCACTTCGGAATTCTCAAGCTCTTTGTTTCCATCCGTTTCTTGGTGCTTCTTGTAGTATGTTTGGGGTCATTGTCCTACTGGAAGACTCTTGACTTAGCATGTAAACCCACTGAGCACTAGATTTTGACCCAAAATCCTTTGGAAATCTTCAGATTTCATGATGCCGTGCACACAATTAGTAAAAGTAAAACAACCCCAAAACATCTTTGAACCTTCACCATATTTGACTCTGTTCTTTTCTTTGTAGGTCTCATTCCGTTTTTGGTAAACATTAGAATGACGTGCTTTACCAAAAAACTCTATCTAGGTCTCATCTATCCACAAGACGATATCATAGAACAATTTTGACTTACTCATGTACATTTTAGCAAACTGTAGTCTAGCATTATAATGTCTCAGTGTCAGCAGTGGGGTCCTCCTGGGTTTGCTGCCACAGCGTTTCATTTCATTTAAATTTCGACTGATTATTTGCATTGACACTGATGCATCCTGAGCCTTCAGGACCGTTTGAATTTCTTTGGAGCTTGATTGGGGCTGCCTATTCACCATCCAGACTATCCTACGTTGCAAGCTTTCATCAATTTTATTCTACTGTCCACGTCCAGGTAGATTAGCTACAGTGCCATGGGTTGTAAACTTCTTGCTTATCATGAGCAAAGGAGCATCAAGATCTCTGGAGATGGTCCTCAGATAGTTCTCTTCTCTTTCTGTTCTCCATGCTTTGTGTGGCATACACAGACACACAATGCAAAGATTGAGTCAATTTCTCCCCTTTTTATCTGGTTTCAGGTGTGATTTTCATATTGCCCACACTTGTTACTTGCCACAGGTGAGTTTGAACTAGCATCACATGCTTGAAACTCAGAGTTTTGGAAAGGTGCCAAAAATTTTGTCCAGCCCGGTTTCGGCGTTTTGTGTAAAATTATGTCCAATTTGCCTATTTTTCTATATTTTTTGTTTTGTTCCAATTCACACAGTGAAATAAACATGTGCATAGCAAAACATGAGTAATTGCAATATTTTGGGGGGATAAATGCTTCATTTTCTGCAACAATTTCAAGAGTGCCAACACTTTCGGCCATGGCTGTATATTTTTAAATCTTTTTTCATGTTTTTCAAAATTAAAAAGCTGATTCACTCAAGATACATTTTGTATATTATCCATATAGGTTTTACCTGCATCACTTGGATTTCTACAAAACCTTTCAACATGTGCAGGGATATTATTGTTTTCCTTCTATCAACAATGATTAAAAACCTGGAAGAAAGATGAAGAGAGTGTTTTAGCCATCTTTTTTCTAACCCTGTCATTCCTTTTACTCATGCCTTTGACAGAAATTAATTTACTGAGCATGTGAGTCATTTACCATCTGTTTCTGGACACATTAGAATTGCTGATGTTGTTTTGGCCTAACCCCGAACCATTAAAGCAAAAGAAAAAAAAAGTACAAGAGCACCTTTTTCTCGAAACTGTTTTTTAAGCTTCCAGTCAACCCTCTTAGGACTTTTATAAAAAACATGGATGGTAGTGGAAGAGTTTTTTCTATTTTGAATTGAATCTGGAGGCCATTATGAGTCCTTACCATGCGAATAAGTAAGTGGATGGTCTGAGTAGAGGAGAAGAAGAAACTGAGAGAATATCTGAAGTCAGTTTTGTCAGGGTATAAGAATCTTAAACAATGAGGGCATTAGTTGGAGATCGGGAAGGAATGTTGAAAAAAAAAAGCTCTCTCAGTGCAGAATGAAATGAAGCATGGGAGAGAATTAGAGGAGATTAGCAGGACTGTGAAGAAACCCAGAGTAGACTGCCAATCACCCATTAAAAACATGTGGCTTTCACATTCAACTGCAGATGGAAGTTATGAGCTGAACTTCTACACTGCACAGTGTTCTGTCACAGACTGTAACCATGACATGGCAGAGATCATCGAGCAATTTAAACATGTTTCTTAATGAGGTACTAAAAATATGTATGCATTGTTGATTCGGAGTGACTTTCCCATGGGGATAAAGAAATGTGCTAAGAGGTTTTTCATTTGTTTTGAAGTCTTCATGTATGAAGCTAAAGATCACTGCTGCTGGGCCTTATGGGCAGAATTGGATTTTAGTACTTTATTTTTTTTTATTATTATTATTTTACGCTTCCAAGCCATTGATTACATGGGGCAGCATACCAGGTTTCATAATGTTGGGAATAACTGCCCTGGATCCTGGGAAACACATTTCTAGAAATAACTAAGATCCATTGGAAACTTTTTGATAACTTCTTTATTTATTTTACTCGCCCCCATTTTGTCTTACATTGGAGCTCTCAAATCAAATCTCTTATCAGTACGTCTTCGGAGTGTGAGAGGAAACCAAAGATCCCGGAGGAAACCCACACAAACTTGGGGAAAGCATACAAACTCCTTGTAGATGTTGTCCTTGGTGGGACTCCAATTCAACAGTGCAAATCACTGAGCCACCATGCCCTGTACTTGTTGTAACCAAAAAAAGTACAGTAATTGATATAACAACATGCCAGAGGCTAATTTCTATCTATATGACAAATTGATGCAGTTATCTGGTTTAGAAAAAATATCTTCAAATTTTAATAATTTCTCATTTTAAAATTATTAAGCAGCACTTTGGACGCAGCACATGTCCGCTCTGCCCAAAATGCTGCCGGATTTTGAATGCAGGTGATTCCGCATGTGTTCATTGAACCGTGCGGAATCACCGCGCCCAATACATTGCACAGATGATATTTATCTTGCAGAGACTGAGCGTCTCCACAAGTTAAATAGACATGCTGCGGTCTGGAGAGACACACCTCATATCCGTCTCCGCAGGGAAGCTGGAGGTGTCCGTGCATGCATAGTGGAGATGGGATTTCTTGAAATCCCATCCACTATGCTGTAACATCTGGCCGCTGCGGGCAGCATCCAACCCGCAGCGTTTACTGACCATGGGAATATACCCTAAGGCTAGCCATCATTCTAGAGGATCATACGTATTCGCACATCTCGTGGACAGCCAATTAATTTCAATAAACTTCATGTAACACTTTATTTCCCCTGGAATGAAATGTAGCAGTTATTGCTAAGTTGTTAGGTTACAGCTAATTGTGAGGGTTTCCAAGAGAAGAATACAAGGTAATCAATTAATCACCAGAGGAACTTTCTCGCAAAATCAATTTTACTAACGCAGATAATTTTTTAAGTGAATATGAAAGGGGTGCCCTTCTTAGGATCTCCACTATCATGTTATAATTTAACCCCTTAACCCCTGGAGCTTTTTTGGGGTTTGCGTTTTCATTTTTTACTTCTCTCTTTCCCAGAGGCATAACTTTTTTTTTTCCATCAGTGATGGCCATGTGAGGGCTTACTTTTGAATGACATCATTGGTTGCGGTGACCAAAAAACCATAATTCTGGCAGTTTGAATTTTTTATCGCTACGCGGTTTAGCGATCAGGTTAATCCTTTTTTTTATTGATAGATCGGGAAATTTTGAATGCGGCGATACCAAACATGTGTAGGTTAGATTTTTTTTTTTACTGTTTTATTTTGAACTAGATGGTGGCCCGATTCTAACGCATCAGGTATTCTAGAATATGTATGTATGTACGTCGTGCTGTGAGTGGGGGTTAAATTCCACGCCAATATCGCTGAT
Source organism: Ranitomeya variabilis (assembly GCF_051348905.1). Lineage (NCBI taxonomy): Eukaryota > Metazoa > Chordata > Amphibia > Anura > Dendrobatidae > Ranitomeya > Ranitomeya variabilis. The sequence continues at coordinate 46,440,677 of NC_135233.1, read as the reverse complement.
TGGTCGCGCCCAGGTGGCCGATCAGCGAAGCGTGGTTCAAATCTGGTGCCAATTCTCGGCCGGACTGCGCCTGTCGCTGATTGGTCGCGGCCGGCTGGGCACGACCAATGACCGAAGCGGTGTTTAAATACCACACCAATATCGCTGATTGGTTGCGGCCGGCCGTGAGCTACCAATCACTGAAGCGGTGTTTAAATCCCGCGCCAATATCGCTGATTGGTCACGGCCGGCCGGGCACGACCAATGTCCGAAGTGGTGTTTAAATACCGTGCCAATATCACTGATTGGTCGCGGCCAGCTGTGTGCGACCAATCACTGAAGCAATGTTTAAATCCCACGCAAATATCGCTGATTGTTCAATGCCGGCCGGGAGTGACCAACCAGCGAAGCGTGGTTTAAATCCTGCATCAATTCGCGGCTGGACTACGTCTGTCGCTGATTGGTCGCCGGATGTCAGGGGTTCGGGGTGCTGGGTGTCGGGGGTTCAGGATATAGTACAGCCACTTAGTATATAACACAGTCATGTAGTATATAGCACAGCCACATAGTATGTAGTATATAGCACAGCCACATAGTATATAGCAAAGCCATGTAGTATGTAGTATATAGCACAGCCACGTAGTATATAGCACAGCCATGTAGTATATAGCAGCCACATAGTATATAGCACAGCCCGTAGTATATAGCACAGCCACGTAGTATATAGCACAGCCACATAGTATATAGCAGCCACATAGTATATAGCAGCCACGTAGAATATAGCAGCCACATAGTATATAGCACAGCCACATAGTATATAGCACAGCCACATAGTATATAGCACAGCCACATAGTATATAGCACAGCCACATAGTATATAACACAGCCCACGTACTATATAACACACAGCCACGTAGTATATAGCAGCCACATAGTATATAGTCACAGCCCGTAGTATATAGCACAGCCACGTAGTATATAGCACAGCCACATAGTATATAGCACAGCCACATAGTATATAGCAGCCACATAGTACATAGCAGCCACATAGTATATAGCAGCCACGTAGTATATAGCAGCCACATAGTATATAGCAGCCAAATAGTATATAGCAGCCACATAGTATATAGCACAGCCATGTAGTATATAGCACAACCACGTAGTATATAACACAGCCATGTAGAATATACCGCAGCCCATGTACTATATAACACAGACAGCCACTTAGTATATAGCAGAGCCACGTAGTAAATAGCACAGCCATGTAGTATATAGCAGCCACATAGTATGTAGCAGCCACATAGTATATAGCAGCCACATAATATATAGCACAGCCACGTGGTATATAGCAGCCACATAGTATATAGCAGCCACATAGTGTATAACACAGCCCACACAGTAAATAACACTGCCCACGTAGTATATATCAGTCACGCAGTATATAACATAGCCCACGTAGTATACAGCAGTGTGGGCACCATATCTCTGTTAAAAAAAAGAATTAAAATAAAAAATTGTTATATACTCACCCTCCGGCATCCACCGATGCGCGCGAGCGGCGAGGCTGCCACCAGCTTCCGTTCCCAGATGACTTAGCGGTCTCGCGAGACCACTAAGTCATCTGGGTAATATCGCAATGCATCTCTGGATGCATCTCTGGGAATGGAAGCTGGCGGCAGCCTCACCACTTGCGCGCATCGGTGGACGCCACTTGCGCGCATCGGTGGACGACGGAAGGTGAGAATAGCACCATTTTTTATAATTTTTAACATTATATCTTTTTACATTGATGCTGCATAGGCAGCATCAATAGTAAAAAGTTCGTCACACAGTGTTAATAGCAGCGTTAACAGACTGTGTTACACCGCGTTATGCCGCCGTGTAATGCAGTCGGTTAAATGGACTGCTAAAACGCTATGTGGGCAGCGGGCATTTTTTTTGTTTTGGCATGCTTCAAAAGCCTTGCTATGAGCGACGACCACAGGGTGGCGCTCATAGCAATCCAGCATCAACAACCATAGGGGTCTCAAGGAGACCTCTGGTTGTCGTGCCAACACACCAATGACCCCCGATCATGTGACGGGGTCACCAGTGCACGCATTTCCAGCTGGATAGCCAGAAGCGCTTGTTAAATGCCGCTGTCAGAGTTTGACAGCGGAATTTAACTAGTTAATAGGAGCCGGCGGATCGTGATTCTGCCAGCGCCTATTGCGTGCACATGTCAGCAGTTCAAAACAGCTGACATGTCCCGGCTTTGATGCGGGCTCACCGCCGGAGCCCACATCAAAGCAGGGGAGCTGCCATGGGATGTACTATTCCATCCGAGGGCAGAAAAGGGTTAAAAATAATTTGATTCTTTAAGATCTATTTTATCCATATATATTATAGCTTTTCTTGCATCATTTGCAGTTTTATGTAACCTCACAACATGTGTGGGAGTTTTTTTGGTACTTTGTCATACCTTTTACTAATTCTTTTCACCGTTAAAGGGGATGTCCACTACTAGGACATCCCCTTCTTGATCAAAATGTTTGGCCCCAATAACATAAAAAAGCTTATACTCACCTCCGATGCCAGTACCATTCCTGTGGTGTTGGCACTCGCTCTCCCCAGGGCTCTTGTGCGGTGTTTTAACACGTGATGCCGGTGCCCAACCAGCGCTGGTGTCACTATCTCTGCATTCTGACAGATCGAACATGAACAGGAAGTCCAGGCTACAGCTGATCCCTGGCTTCTTCTTTATATTCAATTTGTCCGAAGGTGGACACAATGACCCCAGTGCTGATTGGGCGCTGACGTCACATGTCACAACATCGCACATGAGCCCCAGGGACAGCGAGTGCCGGAGGTGTGTATAAGCTTTATTATGTTATTGGAGCCAAGTGAGGGATATAAGAAGAAGTTGTTCATGTAGTGGACAACTTCTTTAATAATTTACAGAGTAGTAGAGATGATCCAGTTGTTTTGCGCAACCCTAGTCCATAGTCCAAGTACTGTAGGTGCTCTCTGGCAGTGAACAGAAGCTACCCAAATTTCCTGAACTTCCGGGTTCCCCCAGCTTGGCGGTTGATTCTTCGGCCTGGCTTGATATCATCTGTGCGGCATGTGGCTCATAGGTGAGCCCTGGGTCGCAGAGGGTATGGAAATTTGTGTAGCTCTTGTCCACGGTCAGAGAGCAGGGTTGTGTAAAAACATCTGGTCATCTCCACTGAGCAGAGCAGTCAAATACTCCTCTACGCTGCTCCCCACTGGTCTTTGTTCATATGGCTGCAGTAGTGACATCAAGTCTACAGCATATAATGACTGCAGCCAAAGTCTGAACTCAGCAGTCTCGTGCCACCTACCTCGGTACGACCAAGACCACTGAAGACTACCACTTTTTGGAAATAAAGCCATCCTGGAAGGCCTCATGTTGCCTGGAGTCTGGTTTTAATAAACCACTGATGATCAGCTGTTAACTAAACAGTAACCTGTTGCAAACTATGAACTGGTTGGGTTCATGACCACTTCTCTTTTAGTCTCTCACTGTTCTGGCTCATACAGGGGGTCCCAAATGGTTGTCAGCCACTGAACAATCCCCCATTAATGGACCCTGCGAGGCGAAAAAAGAGAAAAAAGTTGATACTTGTCATACTGGAGACTGGCACTAGTCTGGCAATGGACAACCCCTTTAATAATATTGAAAAATACATTAGAAAATTATCTGATATTATATTATATTAGGTAGCATAATATATAATGAAAAGTAGTAAAACACTAAAATGCATAGAAATGCTGAATTTCAACATTTAAATCTTTTTATACTGCAAATTTTACCATTTGTTAGAAGCCAGGTTTCCCAGATGAGGAGAGCATGCGGTTATGAGACAGTTCATGCTAAAGAAATATTTGATTAAACTTTTATCTTAAAGCACAGCTGCAGAGGAAGTTACAGTATTGTAGGGGGGCTGTGGTCGCACTAACGTAGACTGCCAGAAAATTCTTCAAAAAATATTTAAATCATCGGAAAGTGTAAGGAAAATGAATTAATTTAAGAGTAGAGAAATTTACAGGGTCTCAGTAAAAGTAGATGATGTTTTATTGTCACTTTTTCTTCTTGGGTAAATGAAGGCTTTTTCTTCAGCCTCAGCATACATATATTATCCTTAGTCTTGTTTATACTTTTGTGCGGTGACTGTTTGACTTCTTTCTTAGTTTGACCTTTTGCAAGTTTACGACATCCTCCAGAGGCACAAATATTCTGTGTTTGCATTTCCTTATCTGTAATATTATTTTTTGCTGCAAATATCCCAAAAGATCAGGCCGTCTGCCCTCTTACCTCTTACCCTACAAGAATGACAATAAAATTACAGAACACAATATTGGCCTAAGCAAAATGAGCCAAGAAGAAATGTCCCATGGTTTAGAGCGTTCTTATCGTTTTATACTGTTGCATTTAAAAAAAAAAAAAAAAAAAGGTCTTTTTATGTGTATTTGAAATTTTTATTTAGATTCTTTTTCTCCCATTTTTATCTTTCACTCTATGAATTTGTTGTATTAGATCACTTTTTATCCCACTGGCCATAAAAACTCCAGGTCATTTGGCTTTCAGAACAATTACAGTAAACTATACTATTATCAATACTAATATAATAAATAAACAGAGGACTAGATGGGGGGGCACAAACTTTGTTTTGCTCAAAGGTTACATTAGTTAAATGTTAAGGCCCTGTCACACTTAGCGACGCTGCAGCGATACAGACAACGATGCCGATCGCTGCAGCGTCGCTGTTTAGTCGCTGTGTGGTCGCTGGGGAGCTGTCACACAGACCGCTCTCCAGCGACCAACGATGCCGAGGTCCCCGGGTAACCAGGGTAAACATCGGGTTGCTAAGTGCAGGGCCACGCTTAGTAACCCGATGTTTACCCTGGTTACCAGTGTAAAATGTAAAATAACAAACACTACATACTCACCTTAGCGTCCCCCGGCGTCCGCTTCCTGCACTGACTGAGCGCCGGCCCTAACAGCAGAGCGGTGATGTCACCGCTGTGCTGTACTTTCACTTTACGGCCGGCAGTCAGTCAGTGTGGGAAGCGGACGGCAAGGGACCTGACGGACACCGGAATGTGAGTATGTACTGTTTTTTTTTTTTTACATTTACAATGGTAACCAGGGTAAACACCGGGTTACTAAGCGCGGCCCTGCGCTTAGTAACCCGATGTTTACCCTGGTTACCAGTGAAGACATCGCTGAATCCGTGTCACACACCGATTCAGCGATGTCAGCGGGACCTCAACGACCAAAAAAAGGTCCAGGCCATTCCGACACGACCAGCGATCTCACAGCAGGGGTCGGGTTGCTGGTACGTGTCAAACATAGCGAGATCGCTACTGAGGTCGCTGTTGCGTCACAAAACTTGTGACTCAGCAGCGATCTCGCTAGCGATCTCGCTATGTGAGACGGGGCCTTTAGAATTTTCCAAACAATCCAAGGAACATGGCTCCCAACTGGGTCTTAACAATCACAGTCGCAGAGGATGTGACCGTGACCGGGCCAATACAGGAGTGGGGCATGCCACCGCCAGCAGCTATTTCAGCTGAATATGAGTCATAGGACACATATTCAGCTGAAATGCATGTGGAACAGAGACCCGCCGGGTCCCTGCACTGCAATACAAGCAGCTGGCCAATCAGAGGCCGTCAGCTGACATCAGCGGACGTGCATGGCTGTAACATATATGACCCATAGCAGGCATGCCGATGTTAGATGCTGACCTCTGCACCTGCTACAGAAGAGGACATCACGTGTCATGTGAGTGGGAGAAGGGGAGTAGAATGTTTGTTTTTATGAGTTAGAAAACAGTAGCAGAGAGGGGTCATATATACTAAGAAAGAACCAAGCATGGGGGACATACTGTATATTCCAGGAAGGAATCCAGAATGGGGGACATATATACCTGGAAGAGGTCAAATATGGGGGACATACATAGCTGGAGGGGACCAAGGATGGGGGACATATATACCAGGAAAGAACCTAAGATGGGGGACATACAGGTGCTTCTCACAAAGTTAGAATATCAACACAAGGTTAATTTATTTCAGTTCTTCAATACAAAAAGTGAAACTCATATATTATACAGAGTCATTACAAACAGTCATTACTAATCTATTTCAAGTGTTTATTTCTGTAAATGTTGATGATTATGGCTTACAGACAATGAAAACCCAAAAGTCATTATCTCAGTAAATTAGAATAATTAACAAAAACCACCTTCAAAGGCTTCCAAAGCATTAAAAAAGGTAAAAAAAAAGGTCCCTTAGTCTGTTTAAGTAGGCTCCACAATCATGGGGAAGACTGCTGACTTGACAGATGTCCAGAAGGCGTCATTGACACACTCCACAAGTAGGATGAGTCATAAAAGGTGATTGCTAAAGAAGCTGGCTGTTCAAAGAGTGCTCTATCCAAGAATATTAATAGAAAGTTGAGTGGAAGGAAAAAGTGTGGTAGAAAAAGGTGCACAAGCAACCGGGATAATCACTAGAGATGAGCAAATATGTTTGGAAAACAATTGCCAAACATAAATTCGGCTAGCTCTGCTACATCTAGATGGCAGACTGCATGGTTGCATGTTGTGACCATGCAGCCTGTCATCCAGTAGACAATGAGTACCGTGTGCTTAGTGTCTGCCTGTGAACTGCTATTCCCTGTCTGAGGGCACCGCAAGAGTGAGAAAGTTCTCCTGCTCGCAGTGCCGTCAGACAGGTCCTGTGAGTGCAAAGCCAATTAACTCACTTCACCTTTGTGACGTCAATGCGAGCGCCGTGGGAAAATGTACCACTATGCTCGCGCTCACATCTCATAGGTGAAATGAGTTCATTGGTCATGAACTCACAGGACCTGACTGATGCTGCACTTGCAGCAGCTCAGTTACCAGTGGTTCTCAGCCTGGATGGTCACATTTTGGCACCGTCCAGGATGAAAACTATTAATCCCCCAGACATGGATGACGGCATGGGGCAGAACGACAGACAGGTGAGGGATAATATTGTTTTTTTTATTTTAGTTTTATTACAGAACAATGAGGGCTTTGGTGGAATTAGACGTTAGGTGAGTATAACTGTGCTTGTTATTTTTGAATAAAATGGAAAGTGTGTTTAGTCTTATTTTTAATAAAGGACTTTATTCTGGCTGTGTCTTTGTTTAGCATTTAACTATAGGATTAGTAATGGAGAGGTGTCCTATTTATTTACAGCACAGGAGCTCCTGCTCTCACTGTTATTAGAGGCAGCAGGTGTCAGCTGATGGGAACTGTAGTCCAGAAGGCAGTCATTGACACACTCCACAAGGAGGGTAAATCACAAAAGGTCATTGCTAAAGAATCTGGCTGTTCAGAGTGCTGTATCCAAGCATATTAATGGAAAGTTGAGTGGAAGGAAAAAGTGTGGTAGAAAAAGGTGCACAAGCAACTTGGATAACTGCAGCTTTGAAATGATTGTTAAGAAAAGGCCATTCAAAGATTTGGGGGAGATTTGCAAGGAGTGGACTGCTGCTGGAGTCATTGCTTCAAGAGCCACCACACACAGACGTATCCAGGACATGGGCTACAAGTGTCGCATTCCTTGTGTCAGCCACTCATGACCAATACACAATGCCAGAAGCGTCTTACCTGGGCCAAGGAGGAAAAGAACTGCACTGTTGCTCAGTGGTCCAAGGTGTTGTTTTCAGATAAAATTAAATTTTGCATTTCATTTGGAAATCAAGGTCCCAGAGTCTGGAGGAAAAGTGGAAAGGCCACAATCCAAGGTGAAATAATAGCCTGGCTATATATATCTATATATAAAGGTATAAGGGCCAGGTAATGTTTCCTGGGAGAAAATATGCAAATGAACTCTTCCTCGGAGGGAAGAAAACTATCTTTCTAGTGCCACCCTTTGGAGATAGTAAAGGTACCTTCACACGAAGCGACGCTGCAGCGATAGCGACAACGATGCCGATCGCTGCAGCATTGCTGTTTGATCGCTGGAAGCTGTCACACAGACCGCTCTCCAGCGACCAACGATGCCGAGGTCCCCGGGTAACCAGGGTAAACATCGGGTTGCTAAGCGCAGGGCCGTGCTTAGTAACCCGATGTTTACCCTGGTTACCAGCGTAAAATGTAAAAAAAAAACAAACAGTACATACTTACATGCGTCCCCCGGCGTCCGCTTCCTGCACTGTGTGAGCGCCGGCAGTAGCAGGGCACAGCGGTGACGTCACCGCTGTGCTGTGCTTTCACTTTCACTTTGCGGCGCTCAGTCAGTGTGGGAAGCGGACGCCGGGGGACGCATGTAAGTATGTACTGTTTGTTTTTTTTTACATTTTACGCTGGTAACCAGGGTAAACATCGGGTTACTAAGCGCGGCCCTGCGCTTAGTAACCCGATGTTTACCCTGGTTACCAGTGTAAAATATCGCTGGTATCGTTGCTTTTGCTGTCAAACACAACAATACACGGCGATCGGACGACCAAATAAAGTTCTGAACTTTATTCAGCGACCAGCGACATCACAGCAGGATCCTGATTGCTGCTGCGTGTCAAACTAAACGATATCGCTAGCCAGGACGCTGCAACGTCACGGATCGCTAGCGATATCGTTACAAAGTCGTTTCGTGTGAAGGTACCTTTACCCTATGAATTAATGTTGAACCATTTAAAGAGCCCTAAGGATTGTGAGACTCCTTAAAGACAATGGCTTAAAGGATAACAATCTCCAAAAGGTGGCACTAGAGAGATTTATTTCTTCTGGTTGAGAGATCATTTGCATATCTTTTATCCTGGAGAGCATTGTGTGACACATAAGAGTCCCTAACCTGCTCGGTGGTCTCCACAAATAAAAATAATACCACAAGGATATACTTAAGTTATGTTACATCTACTTTGCCTTAATCATCAATAAGCAATTAATGGTCTGGAGCATTACCTCTGTGGCATATTGAGGGTAACATCTCAAAAAAGCTTAATGAGGTGTGATCGATTCTTGTATAAAGGAGGAAACTTTTCTGCAATGTCAGGCCTTAATTTTCAACACTTGAACAAAAGTTCCAATTTACAAAACTTCCCACTGAGAGGTCCCCTCCACAGTAATAAGGGCATCTAATTGTCATTTGCTTTTCCAGTAAAGTGCCTTGATTGTTTAGTTTTAAAGGCTCCTGAGTTCGATTTTTGGAACACATGTTGAAACTACACCAAACCATAATAGAAACTTGAGGCTGAATACACTCATTATCCATCCTGGGATTCCCTGAGCCATAACAGAACCAACCTGTCTGAAACAGGCATCTTGGAAACTTGTGGCCGGACAGCCATTGTAGGAAGCCAAGAAGGTCCTCGTCTTTCTTTTATCAATTACACAGCACCTGTTGTCTACAAATGAGAATTAGATATTTTGTGGGATAATTCAGAGTTCAACAAGATGTAGACATACTGAACGTCATCACTAAGGTTTAAAAAGCCTTCATTATACCACATCTATATATATATATATATATGCAAAGATAGTAAATAGTATGAAGGAGTCCTACAAAGTCTGAAAATACTGAATTGATTCTCGTTATGATTGCTCAGCCACAAAACATGTTCCTTCCAACCCCATACATAAAGAAGATTTGCTGTTCCCTACGCTGTCTAGTTCTAATTAGATAGTGGCAGGCTTTGTAGGGACACACTCCCATCCGGTTGCCAATTTCTAGGAGATATGTTCAAAATCAAAATGTTCATTCCCTACTTTAAAAGTTATTTTCAATGGGCCTAGAGTGGAGTAATAAAAAAAACTCTACACTCTCTTTCCAGACTGGTGCTGCCCCTCTGCACTTACTACTATGCCAAAAGCCCAAGCGGAAAAAGCCAGCCCTGATGGAATGTGAAGGCTCCAGCCAATCAGTGGTCATTGACTGACCGCAGGGATCATGTCCCCTCTGGATTTTAATGCCCCGATAATGGCGGGGAAAATATAGCAAGAGTAGAGAAGGGGTCCCATAGGTGAGCATAGGATTTTTCGTTTAATGACACTCTTTTATAATAAAGAATTACCTTTAAATTAACGGGAAGTGCATGTACAAGGTATATCAGGGTTGCTGAGCTGACAAATCCTTCATAAAGAGGAATTCCAGATTTTTTTTGGTTTAAAGTTAGCTTTTTCCAAAAACAGCTGCCTGTTTCTATTGGATGTGTTTGGTGTTACTCTTCTGCATTTAAAGGCTTATACCCAACATGGATAGATTAGGTTGTAATTTTCTGACCGATATGGGATGGACTGCTGAGATATCCACCTATAACGATAACAGGGTTCTATAATGCCCCATCAAAATGTTGATGACCCTCATTTTTTGGGATCAGTGGGTTACCATCCTTTGGACCTCCATCAATCAGAAAATTATCACCTATCCTGGGATAACATTTAATATTGGAAATAAACCTTTAAGTAAAGGGACTGAACAGCACTATCAGTTTTTTTTCTTGTTCTAGACAACCCTCTGGCATTTATAGATCACTTTTAGACCTTTTTGGATTTCCAGCCTCGAACGTTGTTCCACTTTCTCGTAAAATAAGTTTACTGGTTGCGTAACAACAACAAGTTGGGATTAAACTATTTCGTAACTTTCTTGGATTTCAGATGATCCTTTCAGCCAATTATAATCTACATAACTTAACTCTGTTTATACAACAATCCCAAACAAAGTGCAAGAACATCGCATCACCCCATTAGCTGTATTTACACGACTTCTCCCAGCACCATTTCACCAAGTTTAATCTGTTGATGGACTTAAAACATATCTGGAGTGACTGAGAGCTGCTATTATAGATAAGATTTGTTATTGTTTTTCCCAAAACAGGAACTGGGATTTTGAAAGCGAAGAGTGTCAGATGTTTCCCGTGCACTAAACAATGTTGATACCAGCAATCAACAAGCTAATCAACTATGCGAGTTGGCAGAAATCTTCTGTTGAAATTGTCAGCAGAGAATTCCAAAATGTGACTAAGGGTACTGTCACACAGTGCAATTTTCGTCGCTACGACGGCACGATCCGTGATGTCGCAGCGTCGTATGATTATCGCTCCAGCGTCGTAGACTGCGGTCACACTTTGCAATCACGGTGCTGGAGCGATGCCGAAGTCCCCGGGTAACCAGGGTAAACATCGGGTTACTAAGCGCAGGGCCGCGCTTAGTAACCCGATGTTTACCCTGGTTACCAGCGTAAACGTTAAAAAAACAAACAGTACATACTTACATTCCGGTGTCTGTCCCCGGCGTCTCAGCTTCTCTGCACTGTGTAAGCACAGCGTCCGGAAAGCAGAGCGGTGACGTCACCGCGTCACCGCTGTGCTCGCTTTCCGGCCGGCAGGCTCTCACAGTGCAGAGAAGCTGAGACGCCGGAGGACAGACACCGGAATGTAAGTATGTACTGTTTGTTTTTTTAACGTTTACGCTGGTAACCAGGGTAAACATCGGGTTACTAAGCGCGGCCCTGCGCTTAGTTACCCGATATTTACCCTGGTTACAAGCGAACACATCGCTGGATCGCTGTCACACACAACGATCCAGCGATGTCAGCGGGTGATCAAGCGACGAAAGAAAGTTCCAAACGATCTGCTACGACGTACGATTCTCAGCGTGATGTCTGATCGCAGTAGCGTGTCAGACACAACGATATCGTAACGATATCGCTAGAACGTCACGAATCGTACCGTCGTAGCGATCAAAATTGCACTGTGTGACAGTACCCTAAGACTTAAAATCTGCTGATATGCGCAGTACACCATATGTCCTCTGTATCGGAAATATCAATTTTGCTGAATTTTGCAAATATTCCAGTGGGCCTCCATAGAGCTTTGTATTTAATATTAAATAGGAAACTGCACATGTCATTTCCTTCTTTAGATGGTAACACAACAAGGGCTCTGAAAATTCAATAATAATTTCAATAGGTCCCTGTACTTTAAGGAAATTTGATCTCATTAGACAGAAAATGTGATTAATAGCAAATCTGAAAATCACTTAATTTACAAATTATATTTTCTTACCCTAAAAAATTGCTAGAACATGTCGCCTTTCTGTCTAACTCACTGATCACTGCCTGTTGTCAAGTGAAATCCATCTCCAGCAGCAGAGACTCCAAGATATAATGGGGGTGGGTCTTTATTTTTTAGTGGGAGTGGATCTTTTTTTGCATACGAAGTAGAGGTGGAGATTTGATTTTTCGACCGAAAGTGGGGCTTTGACTTTTCTACAGGAAGTGGAGTAGGAGCTTTTATTTTTCTACAGGAAGTGGGGCAGGGCTTTGTTTTTCTGCAGGCAGCGAGGGCAAGCCTTTAGCTCTATGTTCCTGCTCTCCTGTCTGTCATAAACCATAGAAGCAAAACAGAGATGAGGAGGAGCAATGCTGGGAAGATAAGGAAAGTAAATTCTTGTACCTTTAGTGTTGGTAGAGTTCTGATGAAGCCACAACAACCTCTATTAATCTATTTTCAAGATCTAAATGGTCAAAATGATGCCTTCTGAAACAATACAGATGTTTTCATGGACGTTTGCATTAAGGCGTAGGTGTTAGAGCAGAGCCCTGGAAGAACAGAAGACTGAAGACCAAGGAGCTGTGACTGTGATGGCAGAGGTGGCTTAAGGCCAGATGAAGGCCTAGGACAGATGAATATAATGAATATATTTTATTATTTTAACTCCTTTACAGCCCTCGGAAGAATACAGCCAAAGAGTAGCCAACTGGTGTGAGTCAAATCCCATAAATTTGAATTTCTGAACATTTTAGAGAAATTCATAATTATTTATATTCCAGACAGAACGATTTGCTCATCTCTACCTACAATATTAAAATTGCAAGGCCTGTTTTTTCAACAGTGTCTAAAAAAAGAAACCCGCCCATAGCAAAGCAAACAGATCTCAGTTTCGATTTGTTAAACAGCTTTGATAAAATGAATACTGTGCCGCAAATGGTTAAACATCGCAGCCATCTTATAAAATGGCTCTTTAATGTTTCCCAAGTTGTCATACACAAGACAGACACCATACTTTAGCTTGGAAAGTTGACATAATAGCAATGTGTAAAATGAACAATAAAATACACCATGCAATAATCGCTCATCACTTTATGATCGGCAAACCTGCGGCAGTTACGTTGCAGACAAACTGCGGCATAGCTTTATTTTAACATTAGGAAGAAATTACAGAGGGAAATGTTGATGGATCAGGTCTAAGTGTCTGAAGTCTTCTAATTAAATGTGTAGAATCTGCAATCCTGATAAATCTATGGTTGTGTAGCCTCGGGCGAGGATTGAACTTTTCATTATGTGTCTATTTCTTCCGTCTTCAAAAAACGTGAATGTTGGTTGTAAAACACACTCATTACTACATTTACTTTTCGAATAAAGGAAGATTTTTGCAGAAGGTCAAGGCGCTATTTATTTATATTCTGGCAGAAACAGCATTTTCGTGATCTACATGGACAGCTATTTATTTAACTGGTCAACATGTAATGCGACATTATCCCTGCAGTCGCCCTGCAAACATGGCTTACAGCTATGATAGTTGCTTGCCTGGTCAGATTGGTCAGATTGGTGAAGCAAGTTCCATTTATATATATTGCGCTCCTGTGCAGGTGTACTTCTTTCTGCCCTGTCGAGGGCAGTGCAGAGTATTGCAGTATGCGTGCACAGGCAAAGGCCAAAGAGCCCTGGCACATGCTCACTGCAGTAGCAGGGCAGAGAAGTGCACCTGCGCAGGAGTGCGATGCCGGGGACACTGTTTGGATGACATAGGACCCATCATCCACACAAAGCACAGAAGGAGGACGGCATCACAAGAAGAGAGGAGGCACCAGACGAAGACCGTGAGACCCATCGGACGACCCTTTAGGTGTGTATAATAAAAGGTCTTTTTCTTGTTTTGCAGGCCATATTGGGGACATATTGGGGAGCATATTAGAATACTGTATATCAGGGCTGGAAGGTGCTGTCCTTACCTCATATTGGGGCAAACCTGGTGACAAGTTCCCTTTAAGGAGTCTTGTCATGTAAAAAAAGCTATTATTCTGCAGATATTATGTTAAACTGTAGATTGATAGCATTCTGATACCAGAGCCCTGCTTCCGGGAAAAAATGAGGGTTATTACTCCCGGAAGCTTTCGGCATTCAGTCATGGGGTTGGTGCTGGCATGGTTTTAGTTATGCTTTGTGCATAAACTGATACTGGAAGCCTGTGCTAGCATTTCTTCTGCAGTGTTGCTATCAGTGTGTAAAGAGTGGGAGAAGATGGTTGCATCAACAATCCTACACAATGGGCAGCATTTTGAACACATTTTATAAGTGGTCATAAACTTGTAAATAACTCATGAAAGAATAAAGTTACATTAAAATCAAGCACACCATTGTTTTTCTTGTTAAATTCTCAATAAGTTTGATGTGTCACATGACCCTCTTCCCATTGAAAAAAATAAAGTTGGATCCAAAATGGCCGGCTTCAAAATGGCCGCCATGGTCACCACCCATCTTGAAAAGTTTCCCCCTCCCACATACTAATGTGTCATAAACAGGAAGTGATATAAATGGCCCACCCTGTATAGTGTCTGTTAAGCAATAGTGATGAGAGAGTGTACTCGTTGCTCGGGTGATCTCCGAATATTTGTTCGGAGATTTAGTTTTCATAGCCACAGCTGAATGATTTACAGCAACTACTCAGCCTGAGTACATGTGGGGGTTGCCTGGTTGCTAGGGAATCCCCACATGTAATCAAGCTGGCTAGTAGCTGTAAATCATGCAGCTGTGGCAAGGAAAACTAAATCTCAGAGCAGTTACAAATACTCGGAGACCACCCGAGCGTGCTCGGGAAAACCCGAGCAACGAGTACACTTGCTTATCACTATTAAGCAACTCATAACTTATATCTGCCCTTGATAAGCTCTGTTCCCTTATTTTTAGCTAGGACAGAAATATTCTATTTCCAGACATAAATCACCATTACCATGTACATAGGCCCCAATTCACACAGCATATGATCAGAGATTGGACCCAATCATACCCTTTTTTCCAGTCTAATGGAAAGCAAAGTCTACTTGCCTATTCTATCCAGGAGAACATGTATGTATTGAACAGAAAGGGAAAGTCAGCTCACCTGCAGGATAAGGATACTAATTGCATGAAGACTTTTAGTACTAAAAGATCCAGAAGAAAATGAAATTCCAGCAGAAGGATCCTTGAAACACTTTTATTGAAACATATTAAAATCCATTTAGAAAAAATCCTTCCATCACTTTAGAAAAAATTCAACGCGTTTTAGACATCGTCCTTCGTAAAGTTCTTATACTAGGCATTAAATAAGGCAATGAGTAAAGACAGTGTCTGAAACGCGTTGGATTTTTTCATGGTGGTAGAAAGATTTTTTCTACACTGATTTTAATATGTTGCAATAAAAGTGTTCTAAAAGGATTCTTTTACTTCTCACTTTCAACCTGTATAGAAGCCAATGCCCAGCATTTTCCAATGTCTGATCATACAGTGGGATACGCCGGAGGCTTGCATCAAAGGTAAACATCAAGGAATATTTTAGACATACCTTATAGCTCCAAAGTAGTCAAAAACAATATGTGAACAGAACTTTGTCTAAAACAAGGTAACAATCAAAGATCTGAGCATGAATAAGGGCTTAATGTGACCCAAAAATAACTGTTGGGTTTTCTAAACTGTATTCTGGGGTATTGCTCTGGTTTCTGCTGCATATAGTGCATGGATTGTTTTACGAAATTACGACAAATAGCACTATAGTTCCCTATACAGAAAAAACTCTGTCTACTTCCCATGAAGATGAGCTGGAGACAGTAGGCTAGATAATCCATTGTGCGGGGCGGTAATTACCTTGCACTAATTCCCAGACGCCTTTTGTGATTCAGTTTCTTACAGTAGCACAGTGGTTTTACATACTGGAGACAGATATGCTATTGTCAGACCCCTTGGATCCTGACTGTTATCTGCTCTTAAATCAAGTCTCCTTTGTCTACTGTAAACGGCGCTGGTAACCGACAATACATTGGAGGATTATGTAAAACCACTTAAAACCAAGATTACCATATCTGAAGCAGCAACAGAATTATGCAATTATGTGCTGTATAATGTAGTAAAATATACTGTAGTATAGTACAGTAAGGAAAAAAATAGATCCTGCAATATATGGGACTCATTTATCTTTATATTTGGTGACCCACCATTAGAAATTACAATTTATGGACAAAGAATTGGAATTCCTACACATTACACCTACCAGAGATCATTAGTAAGACTTCAGGTTGAAACGCGTCGATCTCCTTCACTGGTGTGCCGGTGCTCAGTATGCATATTTTTCTTGCATTTTTAAGAAGGATGTTTAATAAAGACATGTAATTATTTAGCCACCTCCATCTCCATCTGGATCATCTTAGAAGGTTTTCTACAAGATTTTGGACTTGTCTGTGGTAATTTTTGCGGTTCATCCAGAAAAGCATCTGTGAGGTCAGACGCTGATGTTGGGGAGAAGGCCGGGCACACAATGTAGTGAGGAATCTAGTGCCGGTGCCAGGAATGGTGGGCAAGTGACTGCAAGTAAGAGATTTGCATACATGCGGTCACTTGACAACTAGACATGCACAGGGTCACTCAATGCAAGTGTATTGAGTGAGGCCGGACATGTCTAGTCAGAATGTAGACGGAAGAATGCAAATCGCATACTTGCAGTCAAATGACTGCTCACTCCCGCGATGGCAAATCCTCACAAAGTGGAGTGCACTATGAGAGGATTTATAACTCTGCAGTCACATTGAGTGACTGCAGAGTTGTATACTAAGGCCGGACAACCCCTTTAAAAATCATCCTTCTCGAACTGGCAATTACGTGATGCCAATCAACTTCTATGTAATTGATAAGTTGGTTGACCATTGTGAATGCACCCAAAAGATAGCTCATTAATATCATATTGATGGGCATAAAACACTAGTCACCTCCTCCACTTAGCTGATACCTCGAGCCAGAACCGTCAAAAGTTCACAGTATATGAAGCCAGAACAATATCAATCTATAAACTGAGTAGTAACTAGTGTTGAGCATTCCGATACCGCAAGTATCGGGTATCGGCCGATACTTGCGGGTATCGGAATTCCGATACCGAGATCCGATACTTTTGTGGTATCGGGTATCGGTATCGAAACAACATTAATGTGTAAAAGAAAGAATTAAAATAAAAACTATTGCTATACTCACCTCTCCGACGCAGCCTGGACCTTACCGAGGGAACCGGCAGCGTTCTTTGCTTAAAATGCGCGCGTTTACTGCCTTCCGTGACGTCACGGCTTGTGATTGGTCGCGTGCCGCCCATGTGGCCGCGACGCGACCAATCACAGCAAGCCGTGACGTAATTTTCAGGTCCTGAATGCCTAATTCTAGGCATTCAGGATTTGAAAATTACGTTACGGCTTGTGATTGGTCGCGTCGCGGTCACATGGGCAACGCGACCAATCACAAGCCGTGACATCACGGGAGGCAGGAAACGCGCGCATTTTAAAATTACGTCACGGCTTGTGATTGGTTGCGTGCCGCCCATGTGACCGCGACGCGACCAATCACAGCAAGCCGTGACGTAATTTTCAGGTCCTGAATGCAGAATTAGGCATTCAGGACCTGAAATTACGTCACGGCTTGCTGTGATTGGTCGAGTCGCGGCCACATGGGCGGCACGCGACCAATCACAAGCCGTGACGTCACGGAAGGCAGTAAACGCGCACATTTTAAGCAAAGAACGCTGCCGGTTCCCTCGGTAAGGTCCAGGCTGCGTCGGAGAGGTGAGTATAGCAATATTTTTTATTTTAATTCTTTCTTTTACACATTAATATGGATCCCAGGGCCTGAAGGAGAGTTTCCTCTCCTTCAGACCCTGGGAACCATCAGGGATACCGTCCGATACTTGAGTCCCATTGACTTGTATTGGTATCGGGTATCGGTATCGGATTAGATCCGATACTTTGCCGGTATCGGCCGATACTTTCCGATACCGATACTTTCAAGTATCGGACGGTATCGCTCAACACTAGTAGTAACTGTTCTTGAGAACCTCAGCTCAGATCATATTGAGGTCAATATGGTCTTAGTGGTGGAGATTAGGGATGAGCGAATCCAAACAGTAAAGGTTGAGGTCTAGTGTCTGGTACCGAACCTCGAACACTGACTTTTTAATGTACGTTAGCTTTCCTGTTCGGGTTCCCCAGTCTAATAAAGTTTGTTAAAAGGCTGCAGGACAGCCAATCAACAGGCTTTTAGATGGTGGCTACTTCTGGAGCCATCACAGCCATGCTAAGTATTGGCTTGGCTGTGATTGGCCAGCGCACTACGTGACCCATATCTGTAGGAGTACTACGCCAAAAAGTCTCTGTGTGTACTATGCATCCTATATCTGACGGTGTACTGTGTCTTTAAGCCATTGTATCTTCTCTGCACCCCCCACCAGTGGGAGTACTGTGCCATGTTTATGCCAAAGAAATAATTTTTCGGGACAGGTGTGTGTTTTCTAGTAGTCTGTGATATCAATAATTGGCATCAGGCTTCTCGTTGACATTTCTAGGCCAAAGAAATACATTTTCCGGAGCAGTTTGTGATTTCCTGTAGTCTGGAAACTAAATAATTGGCATCAGCTGTCTTGTTGCCATTTGTAGAACAAAGAATTACATTTTCTCTACAGATGTGTGTGTTCTAGTAGTCTGGGAAATAAATAATTGGTATCAGCAATCTAGTTGACATTTCTAGGCCAAATAAGTAATTTTTCTAAACTGGTGTGTGTTTTCTAGTAGTCTCAGAAATAAATTATTGACATCAGCCAACTCATTTCCATTTGTAGGCCAAAGGGTTTTCTAGTAGTGACAACTGATAACCACACTGATGGTAAAAAAGGACACACTCATGATACACTGATCCAAAACACTGATGACACCAGTACTGTCTTTTTAGCGTACATATTTTATATGGAGTGTATGTGTGCAGGAAGCCTTAGAATCTAATCTGTTGGCTGAATGGTAGTACGGCTGATTGTTTAGTTTATGTTACCTTGGTCATCTCTCCCATACACATGATTCCTCTGAGAGAAAACAAAAGGATCAGCAGTCCAAAATCAGACATCAAAATCTTTAAAGAGGTTGTCCACTACTTTATCACTGGTGACCTATTGTTAGGGTAGGTCATCAATGTCCGATCGGTCAGGGTCCATCACCTGGTACCCACGCTGATGAACTGTTCTTGGCATTGGCGGTGGCTGGCCGGAACTGTTTAATTGCAGAGCTGCTCCTTTTTCTGACAGTGACCACGAACGGGTACTGTATATACACCTCCTACTCAAATCAATAGGAGGCAAAGGTTTAGTACGGAGTTACTCCACAATTGAGAAGCTCTGACCGGCGGTCGACACCAAAGTAGGTCATCAATGATAAAGTAGTGGACAACCTCTTTAACTCCCCCCAAAATCATCTATCTGAGGCTTGCATACACAATAGTCCATCGGCCAAAAACTTTGATATTGGCAGGTTAGGCAATTGTTGGTCTTATGTCTTTGAGGATTTTAGTCGTGGAAAACCCTTTTAATGTACATTTGCCTTTTTGAATTTTACTGCCAACAAAAAAATTCCTCCCATAACTTGGCAAAAAAACGGCATTTGTAATTTCAAGTACATTATTCGTGTACATTTATTCAAAGTACTTTTTCTAAGTACTCGTAGTTATAACATGACAGTTAGACAGGGCAGGAGACAGGTAAGACAATCTAAATCTATTCCCTGTTCATTTGGAGCAGAACAAATATTCACCATATGTATTTGAATAATCTATAATCTATCCTGGCTGCCGCATTCACACACTTTCACCACCCTTGCATTAACTCTCTACACTCCATCCATATCGGCCCCTCTGTCCTTGCCTCTCCTATGTATAGCACTCATGCTCTGTTCACATTGCTTAACAGCGCAGATCCATTCAGTCCCACCATCCAACACAAGAGACGCTCTCACAAATCACTTAACCATCTGCTCACTCTTTCTTTCCTCCTTCTCGTAGTTGCTGGAGACATCTCTCCCAACCCCGCCCCCCATGTTATAGCCAGTCAAATCTCCCAACTGCTACACTCAGAAACCCCTCTAACCTTATTAATATTCCATGCTTGCCTTCTGTCTCTTTCAATTGTGCCCTTTGGAATTCTCACTTTGTGTGTAATAAACTCTCCTTCATTCATGACGTCTTCCTTTCTAATTCTCTTAATCTACTGGCTCTTACTTGAATCCTGGATCCAGCAGTCAGATACCACCGCTGCTGCTGCTTTTTCATATGGTGGACTACACTTTTCTCATACCCCAAGTTTGGACAACAGAGCAGGTGGAGGCGTTGGTCTGCTCCTTTCACCCAAATGTACCTTCCAAGTTATCCCCCAAGTACCCTCACTTGTCTTCCTTTCCTTTGTGGTCCATGCTGTCAGACTCTACATCCCCTTCTCCATGCAAGTGATGGTGGTGTATCGTCCTCTCAGCCCCTCTCATAAGTTCCTGGATCACTTTGCCACCTGGCTTGCACACTTTCTCTCCTGTGAAACCCCCACCCTCATCATGGGTGATTTCAACATCCCCATTGCTTCTCCCCTCTCCCCATCTGCTTCTCACCTTTTATCTCTAACCTCCTCTTTCGGCTTCTTGCAGCATACTAACTCTCCAAAGCATGAAGATGGAAACTCCCTTGACTTGGTCTTCTCCCGACTTTGCTAAGTGGACAATTTCACAAACTCCCCTCTCCCGCTCTCTGACCACAACCTTCTTTCATTCTCTATCAAGAACTGCCATCCTGCTCAGGTCACCCCCACTTGCCACACTTATAGAAACATACAGGCAATTAACACCCAAAAACTTATGAAGAACTTGCAGTCCTCATTGGCCCCAATATCCTCCATCTCATGTCCTGATTCTGCTCTGAAGCATTACAATGAAACCCTGCAAAGTGCCCTGGATGAAGCTGCACCTCCTATAAATAGAACAACTCAGCACAGACGGCGACAACCTTGGCACAGGCTGCAAACATGTTTCCTTCAGCGGTGCTCCAGGTGCGCCGAACGTCTGTGGAGAAAATCTAATCTACCCGAAGATTTCATCCATTATAAGTTCATGCTAAAAACATACAACTCTGCCCTTCACCTCTCCAAACAAACCTATTTCAACACCCTCATCACCTCGCTGTCCAATAACCCTAAATGTCTCTTTGACACCTTCCAGTCCCTACTCAACCCAAGAGTGCAGGCCCCAACCACGGATCTCTGCACTGATGAACTGGCCAATTACTTCAAAGAACAAATTGACCACATTCGACAGGAAATCATCTCCCAATCTCTTCATACCATGCACTGTCCTCCCTCCCCCACTGCATCTACTTGACTCTCTGACTTTGAACCAGTTACAGAAGAAGTAATCAGGCTCCTTGCATCTTCTCGTCCAACCACTTGCACCAGTGACCCCATTCCATCACATCTCCTCCAGTCCCTTTTCGCGGCTGTCACCTCTCACCTAACAAAAATATTCAACCTTTCTCTCACTTCTGGTATTTTTCCATCCTCATTTAAGCATGCCATCATACATCCATTACTTAAAAAACCATCCCTCGATCAAAACTGTGCCGCTAATTATAGACCTGTCTCTAATCTTCCCTTCATCTCTAAACTCCTCAAACGCCTGGTCCACTCCCATCTTACCCGCTATCTCTCAGATAACTCTCTTCTCTACCCTCTTCAATCTGGCTTCCACTCTTTACACTCTACTGAAACTGTCCTCACTAAAGTCTCTAATGACCTACTAACAGCTAAATCTAATGGTCACTATTCCATGCTAATTCTCTTGGATCTCTCCCCAGCATTCAACACTGTGGATCATCAGCTCCTCCTCATTATGCTCCGCTCCATCGGCCTCAAGGACACCATTCTCTCCTGGTTCTCCTCCTCTCTCTGACCGATCCTTCACTGTATCTTTTGCTGGTTCCTCCTCCTCTCACCTTCCCCTTACTGTTGGGGTTCCTCAAGGATCAGTCCTAGGCCCCCTCCTCTTCTCTTTGTATACTGCCCTTATTGGACAAACAATCAGTAGATTTGGTTTCCAGTACCATCTCTACGCTGACGACACCCAATTATGCACTTCTTCTCCTGTTATCACGCCGACCTTTTTAGAAAACACCAGTGATTGTCTTACCGCTGTCTCTAACATCATGTCCTCCCTCTATCTGAAATTGAACCTGTCAAAAACTGAACTCCTCGTGTTTTCTCCCTCTATTAACCTACCTTTGCCTGACATTGCCATCTCCGTGTGTGGTTCCACCATTACTCCAAAGCAACATGCCCGCTGCCTTGGGGTCATACTTGATTCCGAGCTTTCATTCACCCCCCACATCCGATCACTGGCTTGCTTTTCTTATCTGCATCTCAAAAGCATTTCTAGAATTCGCCCTTTTCTTACTTTCCACTCTGCAAAAACTCTTACTGTTTCACTTATTCATT
This sequence comes from Ranitomeya variabilis, assembly GCF_051348905.1. Taxonomy (NCBI): domain Eukaryota; kingdom Metazoa; phylum Chordata; class Amphibia; order Anura; family Dendrobatidae; genus Ranitomeya; species Ranitomeya variabilis. The sequence goes on along the minus strand of NC_135233.1, from coordinate 46,418,148 downwards.
CTTGTCTGGACGTTTGTAACTCTCTACTAATCGGCCTCCTTCTTACCAAACTCTCCATGCTCCAATCTGTCCTGAATGCTGCAGCCAGGATCACATTCCTCACCAACCATTACACCGATGCCTCTACCTTGTGCCAGTCATTACACTGGCTACCCATCCACTCCAGAATCCAGTACAAAACTACTACCCTCATCCACAAAGCACTCTATGGCTCAGCACCACCCTACATCTCCTCTCTGGTCTCAGTCTGCCACCCTACCCGTGCCCTCCGCTCCGCTAATGACCTCAGGTTAGCATCCTCAATAATCAGAACCTCCCACTCCCGTCTCCAAGACATTACACTTGCTGCACCGATTCTTTGGAATGCACTACCTAGGTTAATACGATTAATCCCCACAGTTTTAAGCATGCCCTAAAAACTCATTTGTTTAGATTGGCCTACCGCCTCAACGCATTAACCCCTTCGTGCCATGCGCCGTACTAGTACGGCGCTGCCGGCACTGCATTAGTGCCAGCCGCAGTACTAGTACGGCGCATCGATCACTGCGGTCTCGCGCTGAGCGCCGCGGTGATCGGGTGCGGGTGTCAGCTGTATATGACAGCTGACACCCCGCAGCAATGCCCACGATCGGCGCTATCGCCGATCGCGGGCATTTAACCCCTCTGATGCTGCTGTCAATAGTGACAGCGGCATAGAGGGGGATCGCGCAGGGACGGGGGCTCCCTGCGCTCTCTCACCGGAGCAGCGTGATGAGATCGTGCTGCTCCGGTGACCTGGAAGGAGTCCCCGGATCCAAGATGGCCGTGGGACTCCTTCCGGGTCATGAGATGACCCTGCTTGCCGGCGCCTGCTGAGAATTCCTCATAGCAGGCGCCGGCAAGCCTCTGTAACGTGCCTCTAAGATCGGTGATCTGACAGAGTGCTGTGCACATTGTCAGATCACCGATCTGTGATGTCCCCCCTGGGACAAAGTAAAAAAGTAAAAAAAAAAAATGTCCACATGTGTAAAAAAAAAGAAAAAAAAATCCTAAATAAAGAAAAAAAAAAAATATTCCCATAAATACATTTCTTTATCTAAATAATAAAAAAAAAATCACACCATAAAAGTACACATATTTAGTATCGCCGCGTCCGTAACGACCCGACCTGTAAAACTATATCACTAGTTAACCCCTTCAGTGAACATCGTAAAAAAAAAAAAAAAAAAAAAAAAACGAGGCAAAAAACAACGCTTTATTCTCATACCGCCAAACAAAAAGTGGAATAACACGCAATCAAAAAGACGGATATAAATAACCATGGTACCGCTGAAAACGTCATCTTGTCCCGCAAAAAAAAAGCCACCATACAGCATTATCAGCAGAAAAATAAAAAAGTTATAGCTCTCAGAATAAAGCGATGCAAAAACAATTATTTTTTTATATAAAATAGTTTTTATTGTGTAAAAGCGCCAAAACATAAAAAAATTACATAAATGAGGTATCGCTGTAATCGTACTGACCTGAAGAATAAAACTGCTTTATCAATTTTACCACATGTGGAATGGTATAAACGCCCCCCCCTAAAAGAATTTCAGGAATTGCTGGTTTTTGTTCATTCCGCCTCCCAAAAATCGGAATAAAAAGCGATCAAAAAATGTCATGTGCCCGAAAATGGTACGAATAAAAACGTCAACTCGTCCCGCAAAAACAAGATCTCACATGACTCTGTGGGCCAAAATATGGATAAATTATAGCTCTCAAAATGTGGTGATGCAAAAACTATTTTTTGCAATAAAAAGCGTCTTTTAGTGTGTGATGGCTGCCAACCATAAAAATCCGCCCAAAAAACGCTATAAAAGTAAATCAAATCCCCCTTCATCACCCCCTTAGTTAGGGAAAAATAATAACATTTTAAAAAATATATTTATTTCCATTTTCCCGTTAGGCTACTTTCACACAAGCGTCGGTACGGGGCCGTCGCCCGGTCCGCCACAACACGACGCAACCGTCGCACGACGGTTGCGACGTGTGTCAATAGGTCGCAATGCGTCGCTAATGTTAGTCTATGGGGAAAAAATGCATCCTGCAGATGACTTTGCAGGATGCGTTTTTTCGCCAAAACGACGCATTGCGACATATGCAAAAAAACGCTAGTGTGAAAGTAGCGCTAGGGTTAGGACTAGGGTTAGGGCTAGGGTTAGGGTTGGGGTTAGGGCTAGGGTTAGGGCTGGGGTTAGGGTTGGGGTTAGGGTTTCAGTTAGAATTGGGGAGTTTTCACTGTTTAGGCACATCAGGGGCTCTCCAAACGCGACATGGAGTCCGATCTCAATTCCAGCCAATTCTGCTTTGAAAAACTAAAACAGTGCTCCTTCCCTTCCGAGTTCTCCTGTGCGCCCAAACAGTGGTTTCCCCCAACATATGGGGTATCAGCGTTCTCAGGACAAGTTGGACAACAACTTTTGCGGTCCAATGTCCTGTTACCCTTGGGAAAATAAAAACGTGGGGGCTAAAATATCATTTTCGTGGAAAAAAATATATTTTTTATTTTCGCGGCTCTGCGTTATAAACTGTAGTGAAACACTTGTTGGTTCAAAGTTCTCACAACACATCTAGATAAGTTCCCTGGGGGGTCTAGTTTCCAATATGGGGTCACTTGTGGGCGGTTTCTACTGTTTAGGTACATCAGGGGCTCTGCAAATGCAACATGACACCTGCAGACCTGTTGTGAACTCTGTTTTTGGGCTCCCTCTGGTGGTCACAAGCGGTACTGTGTAGTGTTGTCTTTCTGCAGGTTGGCGCATCAGCTGGTTCGTTATCCTTGGTTGGGTTTCCTATTTAGTTCACCTGGATACTCAGTTCCTTGCCTGCTCTCAATGTATTCAGTGCTCTTCAGATTCCTTGTGACTACCTTGCTCCCAGTCTCTCCAAGACAAGCTAAGTTTTTGTTTGATCATTTTTTGATTATCAGCATTTATTATGTTTTTAGTCCAGCTCGCTAAAATGTGATTTCCTCTCTTGCTGGTTGCTCTAGGGGACTGAGTTTCTCCCCCCCACACCGTTAGTTGGTGCGGGGGTTCTTGAAATCTCAGTGTGGATATTTTGTAAGGGTTTTTTACTGACCGCACAGACCCCTTTACTATTTTCTGCTATCTAGTATTAGTGGGCCTCATTTGCTAAATCTGTTTTCACCCCTGTGTATGTGCCTTCCTCTTACCTCACCGTTATTATATGTTGGGGGCTTCTATTTCTTTGGGGATTATTTCTCTGGAGGCAAGAGAGGTCTTTCTTTCTCTCTAGGGGTAGTTAGTTCCTCAGGCTGGCTCGAGACGTCTAGGATTTTTTAGGCACGTTCACCGGCTACTTCTAGTGTGTTTGGATAGGTTCAGATTTGCGGTCAGTCCAGTTTGCCACCTCCCTAGAGCTTGCCCTATTTATGTTACTTAGCTGGAGTAATTTGTGAGCCTCAACCACTAAGGATCATAACACAGACCAATCCATCTAAGTCTGCATTTCAAATGGCGCTCCTTCCCTTCCGAGCTCTGCCGTGCGCCCAAACAGTGGTTCCCCCCAATGTATGGGGTATGAGCGTACTCAGGACAAATTGGACAATAACTTTTGTGGTCCAATTTCTCTTGTTACCCTTGGGAAAAAAAAATTGCGGGCTAAAACATCATTTTGTGGAAAGAAAAAATTATTTTTTAATTTTCACAGCGCTACATTCTAAACTTTAGTGAAACAATTGGGGGTTAAAAGTGCTCACCACACATCTAGATAAGTTCCTTAGGTGGTCTTCTTTCCAAAATGGTGTCATTTGTGGGGGTTTCCACTGTTTAGGCACGTCAGGGGCTCTCCAAACACGACATGGGTTCCGATCTCAATTCCAGCCAATTTTGCATTGAAAAGTCAAATGGCACTCCTTCCCTTCTGCGCTCTGCCATGCGCTCAAACAGTGGTTTATCCCCATATATATGAAGTATCAGCGTACTCAGGACAAATTGCACAACAACTTTTGGGGTCCAATTTCTCCTGTTATCCTTGGAAAAATAAAAAATTGGGGGCAAAAAGGTCATTTTTTGTGAAAATTATTATGAATTTTTTTTACGGCTCTACATTATAAACTTCTGTGAAGCACTTGGAGGTTCAAAGTGCTCACCACACATCTAGATTAGTTCCTTAGAGGGTCTACTTTCCAAAATGGTGTCACTTGTGGGGGTTTCCACTGTTTAGGCACGTCAGGGGCTCTCCAAACACGACATGGGTTCCGATCTCAATTCCAGCCAATTTTGCATTGAAAAGTCAAATGGCGCTCCTTCCCTTCCAAGCTCTGCCATGTGCCCAATCAGTGGTTTATCCCCATATATGAAGTATCAGCGTACTCAGGACAAATTGCACAGCAACTTTTGGGGTCCAATTTATCCTGTTACCCTTGGGAAAATAAAAAATTTGGGGCAAAAAGATCATTTTTTGTGAAAATTAATATGAATTTTTTTTACGGCTCTACATTATAAACTTCTGTGAAGCACTTGGAGGATCAAAGTGCTCACCACACATCTAGATTAGTTCCTTAGAGGGTCTACTTTCCATTATGGTGTCACTTGTGGGGTTTCCACTGTTTAGGCACATCAGGGGCTCTCCAATCGTGACATGGGTTCCGATCTCAATTCCAGCAAATCTTGCATTGAAAAATCAAATGGCGCTCCTTCCCTTCCGAGCTCTGCCATGTGCCCAATCAATGGTTTACCCCAACATGTGGGGTATCGGCATACTCAGGACAAATTGTACAACGACTTTTTTGGTCCAATTTCTCCTGTTACCCTTGGTAAAATAAAACAAATTGGATCTGAAGTAAAAATTTTGTGAAAAAAAAGTTAAATGTTCAATTTTTTTTAAACATTCCAAAAATTCCTGTGAAGCACCTGAAGGGTTAATAAACTTTTTGAATGTGATTTTGAGTACCTTGAGGGGTGCAGTTTTTAGAATGGTGTCACTTTTGGGCATTTTCTTTCATATAGACCCCTCAAAGTCACTTCAAGTGTGAGGTGGTCCATAAAAAAAATGGTTTTGCAAATTTTGTTGCAAAAATGAGAAATCGCTGGTCAACTTTTAACCCTTATAACTCCCTAACAAAAATAAATTATGTTTCCAAAATTGTGCTGATGTAAAGCAGACATGTGGGAAATGTTGATTATTAACTGTATTATGAGATATAATTCTCTAATTTAAGGGCATAAAAACTAAAAGTTTGAAAATTGCTAAATTTTCATAATTTTCGACAAATTTTAGTTTTTTTCACAAATAAATGCAAGTCATATCGAAGAAGTTTTACCACTATCATGAAGTACAATATGTCACGAGAAAACAATGTCAGAATCACCAGGATCCGTTGAAGCATTTTAGAGTTATGACCTCATAAATTGACAGTGGTCAGAATTCTAAAAATTGGCCCTGTCACTTAGGTGAAAACAGGCTTCGGGGTGAAGGGGTTAACCTAACTATCCCTGTGTGGCCCATTCAAAAAAAACAAAAACATAATCAGGTTCCTCGCATCATGTTCTCATACACTTTATGCAGTTAATAGCTCTCTGTGTCTGTACTGCTACATACTTAGGCAGTTAACTGGTTCATGCAGCTTTACATGAACACCCGAACCTTACACTATGGCTGGTCTGAATAACTAAAGCAATTGTTACCATCCACCTCTCGTGTCTCCCCTTTATCCTCATAGTTTGTAAGCTTGCGAGCAGGGCCCTCATTCCTACTGGTATCTATTTTGAACTATGATTTCTGTTATGCTGTAATGTCTATTGTCTGTGCAAGTCCCCTCTATAATTTGTAAAGCGCTGCGGAATATGTTGGCGCTATATAAATAAAATTATTATTATTATTATTATTAATTTATATAGAACTATACAATTTGAGTGAGAAGAAAATTATAATTTGACTTAAGGACAAATATATTTACTATATATGCAAACTCCAGCTATTTTTCTATGAATAGTATCTCACATACTAAACTATGTGCTATTTTAAAGGTAAAAGCAGCAATCCCACATGGGCTAAACTTCTCGAAACACAACGCCCTCATTGCATCTATTGGTGCTTAGTCCCAAAATGCTACGTACCGTTGTTCCCCATTGTAGAGGCACCAGCTGTGCTTCAACAAAGCAGAACTAATGGATTTTCCAGATGCTATATAAAAACAATATAAATAATGTTCTAAAACTAGGAGTAAAAAAACATAATTTACATAGTATTAAAAGAGAAATACTTCAGACTTGTGGTCATTCCTGATCCAGCACTTTTGAAACCCAGGTGGTTATTTGTGCGATATTGTAACACTTCCAACATCTACTGTGCTTTAGAGAAACAGGAAAAAGGGATACATCTGCACTAGAGGAATAAAGATATAAAGCAAATAGAAAACATTATAAATGATGGGGAAACAGGATTGTGATAAGCACAAAACCTCAGAAGCAGGAAGACAACCCACACCCTGCTAAAAGGTCCAAATTTATAGTGGCCCCATTGTGTTCTCTGGAAGTTTATGTACAAGTTTCCTTCCCTTCGATTTCCTTTAAAAAGGAAATGATTTCACTTGTTAGCAAAGGTCATACATGAACAGTAGGATTACAGCTTGACTTGTTTGCCTAAGGAAAAATGCAATCAATTCCATATCAGCAAAAGCATAAAATACTTAACACTTAGTGGAAAATAATGATAGAGGACCGAGGACTAATCATTAAGGGCTAATGGATATCCAAGGGCAATAAGAAACAATACATTTCCCGTCTCCAAACAGTGCGTCGGAGAGGTTGTCCAGCTAAAACAAATCTAGTTTAATGTTCCCAAACAGGTTGCTGTCTGAATGGTCTGATCTAGAACTACAATCTGTGGTCCAGGTCCTCTCCGACTTGTGCTCAAACTTGGGAAGTGTCTCCTGTGTTTGCACATGACCAGAGTTATATGTGTGAAGGGGGCTGACTGACTCTTCATTTCAATAGCTCGGTCAGCCCCAGTCTCTGATTAGAAATTGGCAGAGGCAGAGTTTGCTTTGGAAGTAGTCAGCCTGCCCCCTTAAAATGCAGTTGATGTGCCTCAAACATGAATTACTCTACCATGTTGGACAAAAACTGGAAGTCTAACTAATCTAGGACATAAGGTTGTTGCTGTATGGAGGTGTATGAAGATTGTAAATCTACTGTGACCATTATTGCATCTTCCTCTAAATGGAGATTATCCAACCTCTGAAGGCCACTGTTGTGTCTTTGATGAACCATGGTAAAGTGTACACCAATGGTTTCAAATAGAAATTAATAGTTGTACCTACCAGTTCACACAACCTTTCATTTCCAGCCACAATAGGTCTTCCAGGTGGATTTAATTTTTTTTAAGCAGCTATGGAATTAGATACAGTGTTGGCATTCGAGGATTGGTCACCATTAATGATTCCAACAATTCCTTGGGAATTATTCCTTTTTCATAAGCTTTTACCAAAATGATAAATAGATTTAGTCTGAAATGGAATCAAAGGGTTTTGTTAGCTTCCTGTAACAATTTCCATCCTTCACAAGTTTAACGAAGTAAAGAAGACAGTTTTTTTTTTAGTTTTAGGCAATGGTCTGGAGGTGACTAGGGTTGAGCGAAACGGGTCGGCAATTTTCAGAAGTCGCCGACTTTTGGCAAAGTCGGGTTTCATGAAACCCGACCCGACCCCTGTGTGGGGTCGGCCATGAGGTCGGCGATCTTCTGAATCTGGAATCGGAATTCCGATACCGATTCCCGATATGTTTAAGATATCGGGAATTGGTATCGGAATTCAGATTTAAGTGTAAAATAAAGAATTAAAATAAAAAATATCGCCATACTTACCCTCTGATGGGCCCTGGTACTAACCGGGAACCTTCCTTCCTTAGAATCAGCCTTCCAGGACCTTGCGGTGACGTCGCGGTAACGTCGCGGCTTGTGATTGGTCGCGCGGCCCCCATGTGACCGCTCGCGCGACCAATCACAAGCCGCGACATCACCGTGACATCACCGAAGGCCCTGGAAGGGCTGATTCTTAGGAAGGAAGGCTGTCGGAAAGAAGCAGGGCGTGTCCGAGGGTGAGTATATACCTAATAGGAATATACTCACCCTCGGCTTTGTTCCGGCAGCCTTCCTTCCTAAGAATCAGCCCTTCCAGGGCCTTCGGTGACGTCACGGTGACGTCGCGGCTTGTGATTGGTCGCGCGAGCGGTCACATGGGGGCCGCGTGACCAATCACAAGCCGCGACGTCACCGCGACATCACCGCAAGGTCTTGGAAGGCTGATTCTAAGGAAGGAAGGTTCCCGGTTAGTACCAGGGCGCATCAGATGGTAAGTATAGCGATATTTTTTATTTTAATTCTTTATTTTACACTTAAATATGGATCCCAGGGCCTGAAGGAGAGTTTCCGCTCCTTCAGACCCTGGGAACCATTGGAAACCCAATGCACTGCATTGGGTTTCGAGTTTCGGCCGACCCCGACCCCGACTTTTTTATAGGATCGGCCGATTTCACTCGACCCGACTTTTGAAAAAGTCGGGTTTCGTGAAACTCGACCCGATCCTATAAAAGTAAAGGTTGCTCAACCCTAGAGGTGACATTAGATTCCAGGAGCATCATGCTATTATTTACCATGGTACACAAGTGCAGTTTGTTTCTCCTCTGGGACTTTTCATTATTAAAGCACAGGAGGATAAGTGTGCATGTGCGAGGATGCCGGTAACTCCATACCAACGGGCTTGCGGTCCATGTACCGGAAACCAGAAGCTCCCCATTGGAGAAGGATGTGCCACATGCACCATCAGCATATGATATGTAACACTTACAGATTAATTGCATATACACCCTCATTTAATTTAATTGGTATACTACATATATATGTATGGATAGGCCCCCTTATCATTATTAACACGCTCCCTGATGAACATAGGCAAAACGTACGTTGGGGCACTTGTTTGATGGATTTACATTGAGACATTGAGCTAAGTATGTCAGCTATCTTTACAGTTTAATGACTAGATCTGCAAGTACTGACTGTCAGTAATTTTTATGTCTGATTTTAATCAAATTGAACTCTTACTCTTATAACTTTTTCATTAGATTGAATTTTATATTTCTCGTGCCCATAACCAAAATGCATAGATACTTGATCAAACTCCAGCGTAGACATGTCCTCAGACATATATAGAGATTGCTTTATTTTTTGCTATTATAAAGACTTGTTTACCACTAGGTGTTCACATTTTAAGGACGATAATTTGTTATTTTGGCACATGTAAATTTGGTATTGTACTTACCTTCCATTTTTTAAATTTACCTAGCTTATGGTATGTTGTTTGGGTTTTCATGTATTTTTAAAATACTTACTAAAAGTTACATTTTTTTATATTGTTGGGAAATGTTTCAACACTCTAATAGAACTGAGGTGGCTCTCAGCTCTCCTTTTTGCTGTTTGATGTTTCGGAATACTACTTTTCCTGCCACTTTGATGGATCTGTATTAGGCTGCACTTACATTTTATGGGGGCATATTCTCAGTTTGAATTGTTTTTTTCTTGAATTTTGTCTTGAAGAGTTTAACTGAATGTAGTAAGCAGTATGTATAACACTAATGAGTTGTTGTTGATCTCCTCTTATCTACTGCTGTACCGTCTTGTAGTGTTCTCCCATCTCATATGAGGATTCCACACATGTAAACCTGATGAAGACTCCTGATCAGGATAGAAATGTATTTCATATTTTTACATTTCAAAGGAATCTTTCAATCTCCATTATTTTGCCTGGTGAGGCATAGAAAAAAATCACCAACCCCTGATCCGGAGAACATAACTTTAAGATAGGGTTAATTAATAATTTACAGAAGTTTTATTGTTGTTGCCTCCCATAATTGTATCCTACAAAAACTGTTAAAACAGATATATATTTATATAATAATAATAATAATAATAATAATATGATATTATGAGTGCATTTAAAATTTAGAGCAAGATATTTCTTTTTTCTATTCATGTTGAAATTTAATTTCCCTAATTGGTTTAAGAGTTTTTATTTTCCTAAAATAAAAATAAAACAATACAAGTGCAGGTAATTAAGTTCTAATATGTTAATTGAGATCCCAAATTACACGACTTCACTTAGCAATTAGGGACTATCACAGTCCCTCTTCACATAGTGGCCTAATGAGGATACTCTGAAATTAATGACTTAAATATGTTTTTGGAGAATTTTGTTTTGTTTTTTTGAACATAAGAAGTAAATATTCTTAACCATGACTAAATTTTGTTTTCTCAACTTCCAAATGTAAAGGAATCTGGTTTGTGAGGCACCATAATGGGGAAATCAGGGACTATTACATGGGAACGTGTTGAGAGTCATCACCATTCAATGTTACAGGTCGTGAGTGCCTCCCGGAATCATTCATTATTTAACAGCTTGTGAATTCCAGTAAAGCAGTTCATTGCTTGAATGCCGTGTGGTGGGGGCTAAGGTGCCATATTTCCCTTGCAAATCCCCCTACAGAAGTGGACGCTCATGAAAGATGCATAATACAGAACTGAATGGGATTAATGCAGTAACGTAATACACAGTTTTATAAATGTCCTCTTTTTAAAGGACGGCATGCTACCCCACATGGGGATGAATTGCTTACTTCTCTGTTTTAGGCCTTTCGAAATAGTCAGGAATTAATAATTTATCTTACTAAAACTAAATAATCTCAGTTATAGTATTTAATTTACTTTTACAATTTTGTATTACATTGCTAAAATAACCTTTGTCTCTTTTTTGTCAAAATAAATCAAATTACAACATTTCAATGGAAAGAACACTTAAAATATGAAGAAAATATTGTTTCTTTCTTTTTTTTATCTCCAAATAATCAGGAATTAATAGTTTATAAAATTTTAATTAATCTTAATAATAATATTTAGTATTTTGTTTCATTCTATACTTTTTGTTTTACAATTCCAAAAGTAGTCTTTGTCTATTCTTGTACATGTTTTTGGAAAAATCGATCCAATAATAACATTTCCAAATAGAAAATCCCTTAAAATTTATTGAAAATGCTATTTCTTTCTTTCGTTTTCATTCTCTTTCTTTTTCTTTCTTTCTTTCTTTCTTTCTTTCTTTCTTTCTTTCTTTCTTTCTTTCTTTCTTTCTTTCTTTCTTTCTTTCTTTCTTTCTCTCTCAAAATCATTAAGTTTCTTAAACAATTAAAAGATTTAATAACAAATATGCTGACTAACTCTATGTTTTGCGCTATTATGTCACTGTAGGACCCCATATTATCAAGATATCCTCTTTTAGAGGCAATTATTCTGGGAAAGATTAGCTGAATAATATGGTAAATATACAGTACAGACCAAAAGTTTGGACACACCTTCTAATTTAAAGATTTTCCTGTATTTTCATGACTCTGAAAATTGTACATTCACACTGAAGGCATCAAAACTATGAATTAACACATGTGGAATTATATACTTAACAAAAAAGTGTGAAACAACTGAAAATATGTCTTATATTCTAGGTTCTTCAAAGTAGCCACCTTTTGCTTTGATGACTGCTTTGCACACTCTTGGCATTCTCTTGACGAGCTTCAAGAGGTAGTTACCGGAATGGTTTTCACTTCACAGGTGTGCCCTGTCAGGTTTAATAAGTGGGATTTCTTGCCTTATAAATGTTGTTGGGACCATCAGTTGTGTTGTGCAGAAGTCTGGTGGATACACAGCTGATAGTCCTACTGAATAGACTGTTAGAATTTGTATTATGGCAAGAAAAAAGCAGCTAAGTAAAGAAAAACAAGTGGCCATCATTACTTTAAGAAAAGAAGGTCAGTCAGTCCGAAAAATTGGGAAAACTTTGAAAGTGTCCCCAAGTGCAGTGGCAAAAACTATCAAGCACTACAAAGAAACTGGCTCACATGAGGACCGCCCCAGGAAAGGAAGACTAAGAGTCACCTCTGCTTCTGAGGATAAGTTTATCCGAGTCACCAACCTCAGAAATCGCAGGTTAACAGCAGCTCAGATTAGAGACCAGGTCAATGCCACACAGAGTTCTAGCAGCAGACACATCTCTACAACAACTGTTAAGAGGAGACTTTGTGCAGCAGGCCTTCATGGTAAAATAGCTGCTAGGAAACCACTGCTAAGGACAGGCAGCAAGCAGAAGAGACTTGTTTGGGCTAAAGAACACAAGGAATGGACATTAGACCAGTGTAAATCTGTGCTTTGGTCTGATGAGTCCAAATTTGAGATCTTTGTTTCCAATCACCGTGTGTTTGTGTGACGCAGAAAAGGTGAACAGATGGACTCTACAGGTACCTTCACACTGAACGATATCGCTAGCGATCCGTGACGTTGCAGCATCGTGGCTAGCGATATCGTTGAGTTTGACAGGCAGCAGCGATCAGGATCCTGCTGTGCCATCGTTGGTCGGAGCAGAAAGGCCAGAACTTTATTTCGTCGCTGGATCTCCCATAGACATCGCTGAATTTGCATGTGTGACGCCGATTCAGCGATGTCTTCACTGGTAACCAGGGTAAACATCGGGTTACTAAGCGCAGGGCCGCGCTTAGTAACCCCATGTTTACCCTGGTTACCAGCGTAAACGTAAAAAAAAAAAACACTACATACTTACATTCCGGTGTCTGTCCCCCGGCGCTGTGCTTCTCTGCACTGTAGCTTCTCGTGTAGACCAGCTTGCTGCTAGGGTACAGGGTATTTCTGATTATATTGTTCAGACTCCAGCTTTAGAACCGAAGATTCCTACTCCTGATTTGTTTTTTGGTGATAGGTCCAAATTTTTGGGGTTTAAAAATAATTGTAAATAGTTTTTTGCTCTTAGACCGCGATCCTCCTGTGATTCCATTCAGCAGGTTAAAATTGCCTGCTGCGTGGTGATCCACAGGATTGGGCATTTTCCCTGGAATCTGGGAATCCGGCCTTGCTTAATGTAGATTCCTTTTTTCAGGCTTTCAGTTCATTATATGATGAACCTAATTCTGTGGATCAAGCGGAGAAAACCTTGTTGGCCCTGTCTCAGGGTCAAGAGGCGGCAGAATTGTTTTGTCAGAAATTTAGAAAATGGTCTGTGTTGACTAAATGGAATGATGATGCTTTGGCGGCAATTTTCAGAAAGGGTCTTTCTGAATCCATTAAAGATGTTATGGTGGGGTTTCCCACGCCTTCCAGTCTGAGTGATTCTATGTCTCTGGCCATTCAGATTGATCGGCGCTTGCGGGAGCGTAGAACTGTGCGCGCTGTGGCGTCATCCTCAGAGCCAATTCCTGAGCCAATGCAGTGTGATAGGATTTTGTCTAGAACAGAACGACAAGGATTCAGACGTCAGAATGGGTTGTGTTATTATTGTGGTGACGCTTCTCATGTCATTTCAGTCTGCCCTAAGCGGACAAAGAGGATCGCTACCATCAGTACTGTACAACCTAAATTTCTGTTATCGGTGTCCTTGATTTGCTCATTGTCATCATTCTCTGTCATGGCGTTTGTGGATTCAGGCGCCGCCTTGAACTTAATGGATTTGGAGTTTGCCAGGCGTTGTGGTTTTCCCTTGCAGCCTTTGCAGAACCCTATTCCTTTAAGGGGGATTGATGCTACACCTTTGGCTAAAAATAAGCCTCAGTTTTGGACACATGTGACCATGCACATGGCGCCAGCCCATCAGGAAGATTGTCGATTTCTGGTGTTGCATAATTTGCATGATGTTATCGTGCTGGGTTTCCCGTGGTTGCAGGTACATAATCCTGTATTGGATTGGAAATCTATGTCTGTGACTAGTTGGGGTTGTCAGGGGGTTCATAATGATGTTCCTTTGATGTCAATCTCCTCTTCTTCCTCTTCTGAAATTCCAGAGTTTTTGTCTGATTTTCAGGATGTATTCGATGAGCCCAAGTCCAGTTCCCTTCCACCGCACAGGGACTGTGATTGTGCTATTGACTTGATTCCAGGCAGTAAGTTTCCTAAGGGTCGACTTTTCAACCTGTCTGTGCCTCAACATACAGCCATGCGGAGTTATGTTAAGGAGTCTTTGGAGAAAGGGCATATTCGGCCATCTTCTTCACCATTAGGAGCAGGTTTTTTTTTTTGTTGCTAAGAAGGATGGCTCCTTGAGACCTTGTATTGATTATCGCCTCTTGAATAAGATCACGGTCAAGTTTCAATACCCTTTACCTTTGCTTTCCGATTTGTTTGCTAGGATTAAGGGGGCTAGTTGGTTTACTAAGATTGACCTTCGGGGGTCATATAATCTTGTTCATATTAAACAGGGTGATGAATGGAAAACTGTGTTTAATATGCCCGAAGGCCATTTTGAATACCTTGTGATGCCATTCGGGCTCACTAACGCTCCATCTGTTTTTCAATCCTTCATGCATGATATCTTCCAGACTTATTTTGATAAATTCTTGATTGTATATTTGGACGATATTTTGATTTTTTCCGATGATTGGGCTCATGTGGTGGACAATTAGGTGTTTTGTCTCAGGAGGAGGCTCAACGTTTTGCTAACCGTCGTCGGTGTGTTGGTTCCCGGCTTCGGGTTGGGGATTTGGTTTGGTTGTCTTCCCGTCATGTTCCTATGAAGGTCTCTTCCCCTAAGTTTAAGCCTCGGTTTATTGGTCCTTATAGGATTTCTGAGATTATTAATCCAGTGTCTTTTCGATTGGCGCTTCCGGCCTCTTTTGCTATCCATAATGTCTTCCATAGATCTTTATTGCGGAAATATGTGGTGCCCGTTGTTCCCTCTGTTGATCCTCCGGCCCCCGTGTTGGTTGATGGGGAGTTGGAGTATGTGGTTGAGAAGATTTTGGATTCTCGTTTTTCGAGGCGGAGGCTTCAGTACCTTGTCAAATGGAAGGGTTATGGCCAGGAGGATAATTTTTGGGTTTTTGCTTCTGATGTCCATGCTGCTGATTTGGTTCATGCTTTTCATCTGGCTCGTCCTGATCGGCCTGGGGCTCTGGTGAGGGTTCGGTGACCCCTCCTCAAGTGGGGGGGACTGTTGTGAATTCTGCTTTTGGGCTCCCTCCGGTGGTTATAGGTGGTAATGCAGTTGCCCCTGAGTTGCAGTCCTGGTCAGGTGTATCTGCTGATTGCAGATCTGACTGGGGTATTTAGGCGTGCAGGATTCATTAGTCCTTGCCAGTTGTCAATTGTTGTTGGGAGGCTCTGCCTGGTTCCTCCTGCCTTTCTGCCAAATCAGCAAAGATAGGTGTCTGGTTCTTTTTCCCTGTGGCACACATGTTGTGTGCTTCACAATTCAGTGCTATTCTTTGTGTTTTCTTGTCCAGCTTAGATTGTGTCAGTATTTTCTCAGTCTTGCTGGATTCTCTGGAGTGGCAGATATACATTCCATGTCTTTAGTTAGATTGTGGAACTTTTTGTATTATCTGCTGTGGATATTTTTGGAAGGGTTTAATACTGACCGCCTAGTTATCTGTCCTATCCTTTCCTATTTAGCTAGAGTGGCCTCTTTTGCTAAATCCTGTTTTCTACCTGTGTGTGTCTATTCTTCTCCTACTCACAGTCATTATTCGTGGGGGGCTGCCTATCCTTTGGGGGTCTGCTCTGAGGCAAGATAGCATTCCCATTTCCATCTATAGGGGTATTGAGTCCTCCGGCTGTGTCGAGGTGTCTAGGGAGTGTTAGGCACACCCCATGGCTACTTCTAGTTGCGGTGTTAGTTCAGGATTACGGTCAGTACAGGTTCCACCAACTCCAGAGAAAGTTTCATGTGGCTCCAAGGTCACCAGATCATAACAGTAAACATCGGGTTACTAAGCGCGGCCCTGCGCTTAGTAACCCGATGTTTACCCTGGTTACCAGGGGACTTCGCATAGTTGGTCGCTGGAGAGCTGTCTGCGTGACAGTTCTCCAGCGACCACACAGCGACGCTGCAGCTATCGGGATCATTGTCTAGATCGCTGCAGCATCGCTAAATGTGACAGTACCTTACATGCCTGGTTCCCACTATGAAGCATGGAGGAGGAGGTGTGATGGTGTGGGGGTGCTTTGCTGGTTACACTGTTGGAGATTTACACAAAATTGAAGATTATTATAAATAAAAATTATTATTATTCACAGGAATTTTTGGAATGTGGGAAAACAATGTTTTTTTATTTTGACAAGGGTTACAGGAAAAAATGGACCTCAAAATTTGTTGTGTAATGTCTCATTAGCATGCCGATATCCCATATAAGAAAGAAAACCACTGTTTGGGAGCATGGCAGAGCTCAGAAGGGAAGGAGCACCATTTGACTTTTTGAAAGCAAAATTTGCTGGAACAATTGGTGGACACCATGACGCATTTGGAGAGCCTCTGATGTGTCATGAGGTGCCATAACCCACTGGGAGAGCCCATGAGGTGCCAGAACAGCAGAACCCTCAATTTACAAACTACACCTCTCATTGAATCCATCTAGGTGATCAATTTGACAGCACATTTGTGTCAAAGAATGTTATTCCATTTTGTAGTGAAGAAAAAATAATTACTAGTGTTGAGCATTCCGATACTGCAAATAGCGGGTATCGGCCGATATTCGCTGTATTGGAATTCCGATACTGAGTTCCGATACTTTTGCGATATCGGATACCGGAATCGGAAGTTCCTATAGTGCAATTATGCACTATACTAGAGTGTGGGCGGAGACTGCATGTGTGTGCGCGGGCGGGGTCTGTGCGTGACAGTGGGGGGTCTGTACGTGCCTGCCGGGGCTCTGTGCGGGCTGCCAAGGGTCTGTGAAGGCACGCACAGAGCCCCGGCAGCTGCCACACAGAGCCCCGGCAGCACCACACAGAGCCCTGGCAGCCCGTGCAGAGCCCCGGCAGGCACGCACAGAGCCCCGGCAGCACGTACAGAGCCCCGGCAGCATGCACAGAGCCCCTGGCAGTCCACACAGAGCCCCAGCAGCCCGCGCAGAGCCCCGGCAGCCCACGCAGAGCCTGGCAGGCATGCACAGAGCCCCGACAGCATGCACAGAGCCCCCGCAGCCCACACAGAGCCCCGGCAGCCCGCACAGAGCCCTGGCAGGCATGCACAGAGCCCCGGCAGCACACACAGAGCCCCCAGCAGCCCACACAGAGCCCCGGCAGGCATGCACAGACCCGCCCACACACACAGACATGCACAGTGTCCGCCCACACTCTTCGCCCCTCTGGAACAGGAAGGACAAGGACAGAAAGGGCTTATTTACATTCCGATATTTGTGTCCCATTGACTTGCATGGGTATCGGTATCGGCGATATCCGATATTTTTTGGATATCGGCCGATCCAATCCAGTACCGATACTTCTGGATATCGGAAGGTATCGCTCAACACTAATAATTACATTTTTACCACCAAAATTTTGATTTTGCCTCAGATTTTACATTTTCACACAAGAAGTGTTTGAAAATGGCACTATAATTTGTCACAAAATTTCTACTGAACGTGGCAATACTTCGTATGTGGCTGTACAGTACTACTTAGCCTTACAGAGAGACTCGGGAGGAATGGAGTGCTATTTGCCACCTGGAGCGTGGATTTTCCTAGAACAGTTTGCAGACTCCATATGCAGAGCACCTAATTGCTAGAAGAGCAGAATCCTGCCTCGAGTGACCCTATTTTGGAAATTATACACCTTTGGGAATTTATCTACAGGTATAGTGCCAATTTTGACGCCATGGGTATTTTATTGAAACAAGCAGCAATGGATGTTGCTGAGTGAAAATTGCAAACTGCCTTTGTAGTGACTAGTACATTGTAGTGATCAGTACACTGCAGTCACCATTAAGTTATGCCTAGCTCATGCCTCTAGAGACATGCACCCTTAAGTTAGGTGGGATTTTATGGCTTCAGAAATGCCAAAAATGTGGACTCTATATGTGGGTTAGGTACACTGTGGGGCTCAGGAGGGAGGGGGCATTTGGGATTGGGAGTGCAGAATTTGCTGAATTTCTTTTGGAGGGTTATGGAGCCATTTTGCTTTCCAGCAATGTGGAAGCCTCCTATATTTCCATTACCAGATGACAGACCTGAGTGGGG
Source organism: Ranitomeya variabilis (assembly GCF_051348905.1). Classification (NCBI taxonomy): domain Eukaryota; kingdom Metazoa; phylum Chordata; class Amphibia; order Anura; family Dendrobatidae; genus Ranitomeya; species Ranitomeya variabilis. The sequence goes on along the minus strand of NC_135233.1, from coordinate 46,400,107 downwards.
ACTTGCTTTTTTTGCGGATTCAGTTGTAGCTTTAATTGGGAGCATTTTACATAATGTTTGGGATCACAGTTATCTGGTGCTCTACGCTGACCACTTGCTTTGGAGTTTCCATCTAACTCTCTGAGTGACATGACAAATGAAACCCTTGAGGGATCCATTCACTATAACGAGGCAGCAGAGGTACTCTGGACTCTGTCTGGCCTCTGTTCAGTGGTATCGATGGCACTTTTATGCAATCCTAAAAAGACTGACACCACCAGATCACAGGTTAGACGGCGTCCACAGTGCTTCCATTTGCCTCATTATAGGGAATCTTCCACCAGAGATTCCATCTGAATCATGCATTTCAGAGATTTAGATGGAAATCCCAGTGCAAGTGCAGGATAAATGTGCGCTGAGCCTTACTGCAATCTTTGGGAAGCATAATGAAAAAATCAACAGCAGGTGAAGAATTGGTGTTATTTATTTTTTACGATATTCATCATGCGGTATGAGCGATTAGGCAACTTTATTCTTCGGCTTGGTGCGATTACAACGATACCAGATTTATATCGGGATTTTATGTTTGGCAGCTGTCACAAAACTAAAAGATGCTTTTTATTGCAAAAAATAGTTTTTGCATCACCATATTTTGAGAGCTATAATTTTTCCATATTTTGGTCCATGTGAGGGCTTGTTGTTTGCGGGATGAGTTGCCATTTTTATTGGAACCATTTACGGGCACATGAAATTTTTTGATCGCTTCCTATTCTGATTTTTTGAACAGTAATTTTTTTTTTTTTTTTTTGTGGGGGAGTTACGCCATTCAGTGTGTCATAAAATTGATAAGGCAGTTTAATTCTTTGGGTCAGTACAATTACAACGATACCTCAATAATTTTTTTTAATATTTTTGTGTCTTTACACAATAAAAACTATTTTAGAAAAAAAAAATTATTTTTGCATCCCTTTATCCTGAAAGCTATAACTTTTTTATTTTTCCACTGATGGAGTTGTATAGCAGCTTGTTTTTTGTGGGATAAGATGACGTTTTCAGTGATACCATGTTTATTTATATCCTTCTTTTTTATCGCATATTATTCCACTTTTTGTTTCGCAGTATGACAATAAAGCAAAGCATTGTTTTTTGTCATGTTTTTTATTTTTTTTAGGTGTTCACTAAAGGGGTTAACTACTGGGACAGTTTTATACTTTGGATTGTTGCGGCTGCGGCGATATCAAATATATGTACTTTTATTGTTTATATTTTTTCATAGAAATATTTATTTATAGATACAATATCTTTTGATTTTTTTTATTATTATTTTTGATTTAAAAAAAAAAATTAAGTTATTTAAAGAAAAAGATTTACTTTTTTTTACTAGTTAACTTTGTCCCACTATGGGACTATCATTTTTTGCAGGCTGATTGCTTGTATAGTATGGGGATGCTGCACCTGCCTTTATTGACCAATTCTCCACCTGGCTCCATCACTTTCTGTCTGCTGACTTTTCCACCATCATCATGGGTGACTTCAACATCCCCATTGACACCCACCAGTCAGCAGCCTCCAAACTCCATTCCCCTACTTCATCTTTTGGACTTACTCAGTGGTCCTCCTCAGCCACCCACAGACGGACATACATCAGACCTGGTCTTCACCCGTCTCTGCCCCCTATCTAACTTCACAACCTCTCCTCTCCCTCTATCTGACCACCATTTATTCATTTTCTCATCCCTGTCCTCCTCACTTGTCACCCATGTCCGGCAACATGCACACCCCCACAGAAACCTCGCACACCTTGACACCCACACGCTTTCTGTTTCTATCCTACCACTGACATCCATATCCTCTCTCCATGACACAGACACTGCCATTAGTTTCTACATTGCCACTCTTGCATCAGCCATCAACTCGGTCGCCCCTGTCATGCACAGCAGAGTGCGACGAATCACCAGACAACCCTGGCACAATAACATCACTAAAAAGATTCAGCAAGTATCCAGTATTGCAGAAAGGCGTTGGAAGAAAACACAGTCGCATGATGATTTCACTTCACTCAAACAAGCAACACTTGCATTCAAATCAGCTCTCACCTTTGCTAAACAGGCCTATTTTACATCCCTCGTATCTTCTTTATCCCACAACCCCAAACAGTTATTCAACACTTTTAACTCCCTCCTCCACCCACCACTGCCTCCTTCGAGTTCCCTAATTGTTGCCGAGGACTATGCCTTGCACTTCAAAAATAAGATAGACCAAACAAGGCAAGTCTTTGTTGTCAACCCACCACAACCCCTTCGTATACCAGACCAATGCCCTAACCCCATAACTTTCCTCTCCAAAATCACTGAAGGGGAGCTTGCTCATCTCTCCAAATCACACCTCACCACTTGTGTGCTTGACCCCATCCCATCCCACCTCCTCCCCAACCACACCACCACACTAATCCCAACCCTAACCCATCTCTTCAACCTATCACTAACTTCTGGTACCTTCCCCTCTGCTTTCAAACATTCCACAATCACACCTATCCTCAAAAAGCCTTCCCTTGACCCGAGCGCTATGTCCAGCTATAGCCCCATATCTTTGCTCCCATTTGCTTTCAAACTCCTTCAGCAGCACCTCCATGCGAACTTTCCTCTCACTTTGCATCTAACTCTCTCTTCGACAACCTACAATCTGGCTTCCGTCCCCACCATTCCACTGAGACTGCCCTGACCAAAATTACTAACGACCTACTTACAGCCAAATCTAACAGACAATTCTCTATACTCCTCCTTCTAGACCTGTCCTCTGCCTTCAGCACAGTTGACCACTGCCTCCTTCTACAGATTCTCTCTTCCTTTGGTGTCAAAGACCTTGCCCTATCTTGGATCTCCTCATACCTTATCAACCGCACATTTAGCGTTTCCTACTCCCATACTACCTCTCCATCTTGCCCCCTCTCTGTTGGTGTCCCTCAAGGCTCTGTCCTTGGATCCTTACTCTTCTCAATCTATACACTTGGCCTTGACAACTCATAAAGTCCTATGGCTTCCAGTACCATCTATATGCTGATGACACTCAGATCTAACTCTCCGGCCTAGATGTCACCTCTCTGCTCTCCAGACACCCAAAGTGTCTATCAGCCATATCCTCCTTCTTCTCCTCTCGCTTCCTCAAGCTCAATGTGGACAAATCTGAACTAAATATCTTTCCTCCATCTCGCATATCTTGCCTACCTGATCTATCTATCAAAATAAATGAAATCACACTTTCCCCTGTCCCTGAAATCCGCTGGCTAGGAGTAACCCTTGACTATGCCCTGTCCTCCAAACCGCACATCCAAGCTCTCGCCACCTCCTGTCGCCTCCAGCTCAAAAATATTTCCAGAATCCATCCTTTCCTCAACCCTCACTCTACCAAAATGCTTGTGCATGTCCTAATAATCTCCCGCCTCGACTACAGCAACATACTCCTCTGTGGCCTACCTTCTAACACTCTCGCACCCCTCCAGTCCATCCTTAACTCTGCTGCCTGACAAATTAATCTCTATCCTCGCTACACTGCTGCTTCCCCTGTTTGCAAATCCCTTCACTGGCTCCCAATTTCCCAGTGTATCCAGTTTAAACTATTAACACTGACCTACAAAGCCATCCATAACCTTTCTCCACCGTATGTTTCCAAACTAATCTCTCAATATTTTCCCTCACATATACACCAGTCCTCCAAAGACCTCCTCCTCTCCTCCACGCTTATTCGTTCCTCACCCAATCACCTCCAAGACTTCTCCCGAATATCCCCCATCCTCTGGAATTCTGTGCCCAACACATCCGGTTATCCACCACATTTGGATCCTTCAAAAGAAACCTGAAAACCCACCTCTTCAAGAAAGCTTACAATCTGTAAAGACCACACAGCCACCTCAACACCATCGGAGCTACTGCAACCCTTGACCTACTGTCTCCTTCCCCATAATCCTGTAGAATGTAAGCCCGCAAGGGCAGGGTCCTCACCCCTCTGTATCAGTCTGTCATTGTTAGTTTGTTTACTGTAAGTGATATTTGTATTTTGATGTAACCCCTTTCTCATGTACAGCACAATGGAATTAATGGGGCTAAATAAATAAATAAATAAATAATAATAATAATATCTGCCAAAAAAGAGAAAAATTTTCTTCGTGAACCCAAGTTTTGATGAAGTGGAAAACACTCGAAACATGAATTTGATACATTTCTTTAATAATTTATTATTTTCTTCTAAGAAATCATCTAGTCCTTTTTTTAAACCATCGATGATTTCCATTGTGACCAAGGGGAAGATTTTTTTCCTTATGCATAAGAGCATTGGTGGGTTAAGTTGAACCTGCTAAATGACCTTATCAAGACAAGGTAATATAAAAACATACTAATAGAAATAAATTAGAAAACTGTATTGTTTAGTAATAAAAAATGTATACAGTGTATTTTATACATGCAAAAATACAGTACAGTACAAATAATAAGTTACTCAGTGTAAATTCTAACTATAGAGATCTTCAGACAATAATTGCAATGATTATTATTACTTTGTATTATTTTCCATACAATACATACGGATGTGTAAAATGTTAACTGAAGATGTCTATAGTAATATCAGCCACTGGTTAAATAAATGTGAATGGAATAAGTAACATGAAGCCCTGAGTTTTCCTTTTCACTGCGGTGACTGCCCCCTGTTGCTTTCCTGTATCAAGAGGAACATAACGAGGTCACTGGGAAAAAAGTTACTTAAAAACTTGCACACATAATCGGATGCCCTTGTATGTTTTTTGTGCATGTACTTTTTTATAGACTATAATTACCAAAGTATTTCAACTTAAAAATAGAAAAAAGATCTACAGTATGACATTATTTAGTTGATTTCTTGCTTTTTTTGTAATTTTGTACATGTTTTACATTTAGAGATCTTTTTTCTGATATGCTTATATCTTAGTGTTTATTAATGGGTGTTTATGTTAAGAAGTTTTTTTTTCACTTACTATGTTTTATTAGTCATGTAGGATGGTCCTTTGACTTATCATATATCTTTTAGGATGAGCCAAAATAACATTTTTGATATTACATATTTTTATTTCATTCTTTGTCCTCCATGAATTGCCCCTTTATGGTGATGAAGACACACGTGCAGGCATTTGGCATTCTTACTATCCATTTTTGAAGCTTGATGGGAAAATAGTAATTTCCCCCTACAGTATCTCTTCTTAAAAGTACTACTGGAAGCATTTTTCTAGATCATTGTCACATGTTAGTAATTTCACAAATCTAACTATAGTTACTTTTATTAATATTGACCCATCAAAAGTTTGTACCACTAGGAGGCTTTTTAAAAAAAAAAATAGAAAAAAAACAAAAGTTCGGAGTGAGTTTTCTTTCTTTTTGTGTGCGATAATATTAACTTTTGCAAAATAGCAACTTTCCGGCCATGAGTGTTGTAAAACCTTACTTGGACAATGTTATTTTATCCCATAGAGGTAAAATACAGGTGCTTCTCACAAAATTAGAATATCATCAAAAAGTAAATTTATTTCAGTTCTTCAATACAAAAAGTGAAACTCATATATTATATACAGTAGAGTCATTGCAAACAGAGTGATCTATTTCAACAGTAAAATAAATAAACACTTGAAATAGATCACTCTGTAATGACTCTATATAATATATGAGTTTCACTTTTTGTATTGAAGAACTGAAATAAATTAACTTAAGAAGATATTCTTATTTTGTGAGAAGCACCTGTATAATATTGCTAAACTGAACCTGTCACTAAGAAAACCAATATTTATCTTCAGACATAGCGGTAAACTACAGGTAATCTGTAGGCTGATACTTATCCATCATGCAGTGCCATAATGGATAAGTATTTTGGCTCCTTGAGGTCATTGTCCTGCTCCAAATGTATTCTGCAGGTGGACAATGACCCCAAACATATAGTCAATGTCAGGGCTAGACTGGCCATCTGGCAATTGCCAGAAGGGCCTGCCTGTCATTGACAAAAGCAATTACACAATCCTACATCCATAGAATATCTGTGGTTTGTTTTCCAACATGTTTGGAACAAACACCAGGGACGAACATATCATTTTTGCAACCTGTTCAGCTGCACATTTGCCGAAGAACTAAGGGGGCAAATTTCCAACTCCAAAGCAGGCGGAATTGTGAGTTATAATGAGCTGTTGGACTGCGAAGGGCCCATACATTATTTTTGCACTGTGTCCGCCAGTGACAAACATGTTGCAAAGATGATATTGTGCCAGCCCTGACAAATCAAATGCTGCATGGGGAGGTAAGAGAATTGCGAGCTTCCCGTTTAGCCACCAGGTACCACTGACCTGGACTCTGAGCCGAAGTCCTGCAAACTGATGAGTTCTTCTCTACTTAGAAGACTTGATGCTTCGATGCTGTTTTGAGGTCAAATAGTGGTTCCACCAAAAATTGGCATGATTTAGATTTCTAGATTACTCTTTTGATCATTCACTTTGAATTTTATTAATTCACTGATTGCACAGTACTGTATATACACAGTGGCAGAGCATTTGTCAGAAAACAATTAATAATCTTACTAATAGCAGCCAAAGTTTTCTGCACAACTTTTCCTTCTTGGTGATGCCATTTCAATGTTGAGCAGTGCATATATGTATGTAGAACCAAGAAAGAATAAACGCAGCACTCACCGGCACCGTGGTGAAAATCTTCTTTATTACGGTGTAAAATACATCATCTTCACGGCACGGGGGAGTAAAGTGACAGGAACAGGTGAAGCGCTTCACCTGTTCCGGTCACTTTACTCCCCCGTGCCGTGAAGATGATGTATTTTACACCGCAATAAAGAAGATTTTCACCACGGTGCCGGTGAGTGCTGCGTTTATTCTTTCTTGGTTCTATTGTTGAGACTATTTTTTCTTACGCTAAGCACCACTGTATTTAAATACGTCTGTGGAGACATTGGTTTCTCCTTTTTATACACCTTCAGATATCCTCTGGAAGAGAGTGGTGCCGCTCAAAACTTTTTTTCTTTATGATTTGCTTGCATATATGTATGTACTTATATATTATAAGAGATATGTAATGCTCTTTTTCTCTCTTTTTTTATTACTGTATATATTGGGTTGATCTAGCGCGTACGTATGTTTCCGCTGGCATTGCAGATATGGGTTGACCTTTTTGAAGTCATTACTGGCTATGTTGGTTTATATGGCCATTGGTGTGTCATTACGAAAGCAGACATAAATGCGGAATGGGCAGTAGTCGGTATACCAATTTCTAGATTGGTTTAAAGTAAGTTGACTTAAAGGTGAAACTGAATTTTCAACAAACTTTGCGTACAATAATAGTACATGCTAATATAGTAAACTTTGTTATATATTACTGTATAATAGAGAAAACAGATAACTTCTCCATGAATCACCCACTATTTCCCCTACGCTGTCTCCTGAATTTGTCATAGACTCTGAAAAAAAAAGCTCAGATCCATCTTGCTCAAACAAGAGATCAGTGTGGTGATGAAGGCATGTGACACAGTCCATTTACACTGTGACAGGGGAAGAAGAGGGAGGAGCAGGGAGAGAAAACAGGCAGAGGATGACACAGAACCATGGTGCAAGTGTTGCCATCATGACTTTTTAGTTCTATCTGGACAGCATATCAAAAAATCACGGACAGACAAAATTTTTATGGATACATTGGAAAACCATAATAAATCATTCTGATTGTAAGTGATCCGTGTCTACAGACCCTAATTTTGATATGAAGACTTCAGCTGTTTTCACTGTAAACTGTCAAATGATAACTGTAGACAAAAGAATCTGCATCACGGATGCCTTAGCTTTTTTTAAGGAAAGGTCCTGGAAACCCTGCATGTTGTGGAACTGTCTAACAAGTCTTTTACCTCACATCGGTGATTGGCTCTCATACAGGCAGCTCTGGACTTCTTTTTAGTACCCTTCATGCTGCTGCTGCTTATCTCTGCGTGCTTAAAAATGGATGAAGAGCGGGGATCCCACATGTCTGTGTGTGCAAGGCTGTGTATAGCATCACAGATGCTAGTCTATTTCCACCGGACCATAGTCAATTGCAACATACAGGGGTTGTCCACTATTGGGACAAGAACTTCTTAAATGTTGTATCCCCCCCATTTAAAACAAAAGAACAAATACTCACCTCCCGCACCGATGCCGTTCCAGTGATGTCAACGCCGGGTCTGCCAATGATTGAGTGACATTATTATGTCAAGTGAGTGCTGCAGCCAATCAGCACCAGCTAATAAGCTGCAAAGCTCACACTTCCCTTGGATGAAACTGTTATGTTCAAAGAGGTGTGAGCGCTGCAGCCAATTAGCTCTCACATGTTTGCAGAATTCATGTGGCATTACAATGCAACACGAACACTGGCAGACACAGTGCCAACGTCGCTGGAGCAAAAGTAGTGCGGGAGTTACTTTTTTTTATTTTAAAAGGGGAATACAGAATGGACAGCCCCTTTAAGAGATAGACCAATCAGAGAGGAAAACGTAGGACATCACTGTTTGAAAAGTTACTTGAAAGTGAGGTTACCCTTTAAGTGCCTTAAAAGCTCAGTTTACATAGTCAATAAAACCTGTGGCTGACCACTATCGGACAAAAGAAAACTACTAAGTCCTATGAGTTTCTTTAGAGTCATAAGGATGAATGGTGGCGGCTGTGTTTTTTGGTGAGATGATTGGTTCACCGTACCTGTCAGAAGTCTTGTTGGGGCAGGAAAACTTACAAAAAAGGATTATGCAGCCATTCTGACATAGATTTTCAAAGTAAGTACACCAGTCTCATTAGGTCTAAGAGATTTATATAATATTGTATGCAGTTTAAATTGTAAAATTTGATAACACACCCGCTTTCATTTTTTATATATTTTCATTTGGAGAACCTTAAAACAAAAAAGGCAACCACTTACAGAAATAATGTATTTGTAATCAGTTTACATGTCAGCTCTGCTATATCTGCAGTCTTTTTATTTCTTTTCTCTCCGGTAATTACTGATAAATGAATAATATTTTCCTTTGCAGAATGTCTCATAGAGTCATAGAATAAAGAAGCCGAGGGATTGTAATGATAAAGAGGATGGAAATCCACGCTATAGCACATGAAATCTAACCCATCCGCAATGTTGTCTCCTTTCCTTTGTTTCTTCTTTCCCCCATGGAGTAAATCAGTTATGGTTGGGGTTAAATGGGTAACTTTTGTTTCCCAACAAAGAGGATGGATGAAAGAAAAGCTGAATGATTTACTGGCTGACACGATATAGAGAGTGAGGCATCGTGGCCACTCGACAAAAACAAAAATAGGAATAATCTGCATCTTTATGAATTTAAATGTTCGGCATTTTCTGTTACTTTTTTTTATTAGCGAAACAAATTGAAGAGGAAGAATAATTTAAATGTAAAATGTAGCATGAAGATTTGAGATAAGGCGTAAAATGTGGAAAATCTTGTGTTCTCATTGCAAAAAATTATATCTATAAATACATAAAAAATAAGAAAATGACGAGAAAATCCAGCATCTGAGTTCTGAAAACACAGCACAGAATTGCAGCATTATGTGTAAAGTCTGAAATATCAAAATTGAGGACTAAGTAGATGGTATATTAGCCTATTTTTGTTATAGGCTTTTTCTACAATAGGGGTTAAAATGGTTATAGCAGACAGGGACTGGTTAGCTTAGTTGTTATTGTGTCCGGGACATCCAAGAATAAGGTGTGTGTTAGAGAGTCTCCTGTCAGACTGAAAACAGACATGCTGTATAGATCAGTTCTTCCTAGGAAGTAATTTCTGTAATCAAAGAAGCAGTCAGGACAGCCAGGAGCATCTATAATATAATGCTGGGAGCTGGCAAGCGCCGGCGCAGTCTGGACCCCACAGAGTGACGCTCCCAGGAGATCGCGGTATGCGTAAGCGCTGAACGCACACCGCGATCTCCAACGGAGAAGCAGGGACGAGCCAGGAGGGTGAGTATGCAATACTTACCTGTCCCGTTCCACCGACGCGATTCCGGGCCATGAATGTCCCCCTGCTCCCGTAATCGGCGCCTGCGAAGTCCGCGCTTTCCGGCGCCATTTTCTTGAAGACACACTGCATGTCTTCAAGAAAATGGCGCCGGAAAGCGCGGACGCCTGTGACGCTCAGTTCAGAGGGCGCAATGACGTGCTTAATGCGTGCCGCCCTCTAACTGAACAGTCACATCCAGAGGACCCAGAAGACATAGCGGTGGAATGGGGGACAGGTAAATATAGCAAGTGCCAGGGGCCTGAGCTAGCGGCGACTCTGGCACCTGACCCCCACAGCGCGCCGGTGTCCCCGCCTGCTCAGGCCCCCAGCACAGCCGCCCGCACTCTAAGCATCACCACGCACAGCCGCCCGCACTCACCACCGCCACGCACAGCCGCCCGCACTCACCACCGCCACGCACAGCCGCCCGCACTCACCACAGCCATGCACAGCCGCCCGCACTCACCACCGCTATGCACAGCCGCCCGCACTCACCACCGCCACGCACAGCCGCCCGCACTCACCACCGCCACGCACAGCCGCCCGCACTCACCACCGCCACGCACAGCCGCCCGCACTCACCACCGCCACGCACAGCCGCCCACACTCACCACCGTCACGCACAGCCGCCCGTACTCACCACCGCCACGCACAGCCGCCCGCACTCACCACCGCCACGCACAGCCGCCCGCACTCACCACTGCCACGCACAGCCGCCCGCACTCACCACCGCCACGCACAGCCGCCCGCACTCACCACCACCACGCACAGCCGCCCGCACTCACCACCGCTACGCACAGCCGCCCGCATTCACCACCGCCACGCACAGCCGCCGGCATTCACCACCGCCACGCACAGCCGCCCGCACTCACCACCGCCACGCACAGCCGCCCGCACTCACCACCGCCACGCACAGCCGCCCGCACTCACCACCGCCACGCACAGCCGCCCGCACTCACCACCGCCACGCACAGCCGCCCGCACTCACCACCGCCACGCACAGCCGCCCGCACTCACCACCGCCACGCACAGCCGCCCGCACTAACCACCGCCACGCACAGCCGCCCGCACTCACCACCGCCAAGCACAGCCGCCCACACTCACCACCGCCACGCACAGCCGCCCGCACTCACCACCGCCATGCACAGCCGCCCGCACTCACCACAGCCACACACAGCCACCTGCACTCACCACCCCCATGCACAGCCACCCGCACTCACCACCGCCATGCACAGCCGCCTGCATTCACCACCGCCACGCACAGCCGCCCGCACTCACCACCGCCACGCACAGCCGCCCGCACTCACCACAACCACGCACAGCCGCCCGCACTCACCACCGCCATGCACAGCCGCCCGCACTCACCACCGCCACGCACAGCCGCCTGCACTCACCACCGCCATGCACAGCCGCCCGCACTCACCACCGTCACGCACAGCCGCCCGCACTAACCACCGCCATGCACAGCCGCCCGCACTCACCACCGACACGCACAGCCGCCCTCACTCACCACCGCCACGCACAGCCGCCCGCACTCACCACCACCACGCACAGCCGCCCGCACTCACCACCGCCACGCACAGCCGCCCGCACTCACAACAGCCACGCACAGCCGCCCTCACTCACCACCGCCACGCACAGCCGCCCGCACTCACCACCACCATGCACAGCCGCCCACACTCATCACCGCCACGCACAGCCGCCCGCACTCACAACAGCCACGCACAGCCGCCTGCACTCACCACCGCTACGCACAGCCGCCCGCACTCATCACCGCCACGCACAGCCGCCCACACTCACCACCGCCATGCACAGCCGCCCGCACTCACCACCGCCACGCACAGCCGCCCACACTCACCACCGCCATGCACAGCCGCCCGCACTCACCCCCGCCACGCACAGCCGCCCACACTGACCACCGCCACGCACAGCGGCCCGCACTCACCACCACCACGCACAGCCACCCGCACTCACCACCCCCATGCACAGCCGCCCGCACTCACCACCGCCACGCACAGCCGCCCGTACTCAGCACAGCTGCCCGCACTCACCACCCCCATGCACAGCCACCCGCACTCACCACCGGCACGCACAGCCGCCCGCACGCACCACCGCCACGCACAGCCGCCCGCACTCAGCACAGCTGCCCACACTCAGCACAGCCACCCGCACTCACCACCGCCACGCACGGCCGCCCGCACTCACCACAGCCACGCACAGCCACCCGCACTCAGCACAGCCGCCCGCACTCAGCACAGCCGCCCGCACTCAGCACAGCCACCCGCACTCTGCACAGCTGCCCGCACTCAGCACAGCCGCCCGCACTCAGCACAGCTGCCCACACTCAGCACAGCCGCACTCGGGCAGTAGAGCCGGAGAGAGAAAGATGGGAGCAACATATGGCAGAATGGAAACAGGAACAGGCAGAATAGGTGCAGCACATTACAACAGAATGGGGGCACAGGATGGGAGCAGCACATGACAGAATGATTGCGCATGATGGGAGCAGCACATGACAGGATGGGGGTGCAGGATGGGAGCAGCACATGACAGAATGGGGGCACAGGATGGGAGCATCACAAGACAGAATGGGGGCACAGGATGGGAGCAGCACATGACAGAATGGGGGCACACATGACAGGATGGGGGTGTAGGATGGAGCAGCATATGACAGGATGGGGCGCAGGATGGGAGCACATGACAGGATGGAGATGCAGGATGGAGCAGCACATGACAGGATGGGGGCGCAGGATGGGAGCACATGACAGGATGGGGATGCAGGATGGAGCAGCACATGACAGGATGGGAGAGCAAGATGAGAGCAGCATATACCTGGATGGAGGCCATATACCAATATAAATGCTCGCCACCCGGGCGTAGAACGGGTTCAATAGCTAGTGTTTATTATATCAAGATGCAAGCGAGAGAGCTACAGCACCGGACTCATCCCCTCCCTCCACCTCACTGCATGAGCAAGGTACTGTTCTGCTTAGGTTAAGACACTGCGTGTAAAAAGAAGCTATCTGTGAAGAGAAGTTATCTATGAAGAGACTTTCATATATGTTGATTGAGCATTGCATGAAGAGAAGTGATTCTGTGTGATGAAAAGAAGCTTGAATAAAACCCCAGTGATCAACTTCAGCTCAGAGCTGTCATAGCTGTGTGTCTGTAAACCATTACCTCCCCTCTACTGTGAAGAATTATAACTAATGGTAACCCTGAGTAAGATTTCCCCAGGATTCCAAAAAGAACTCATGTCTCCTTTGTATCACCTTCATATACTGTCTCGATGAAATAAAGTCTCTTTACAGGAAGTAGATGTGGATCATTATTTTTCTACTGAAAGTAGGGCAGTTGTTTGTTTTTCTGCTTCTGCCGTCTTGTCTGTCAAACTGGATACAAACAAAATAGAGAATCTGGCTTTCAGTTCAGTGCAGCCAAGTCATTTGACATTGGCAGAAGCAATGCTGCTAGGAAACGAGGGAGAGGAAGTTCCAGAACCTATTGTGCTGGCAGAATGTTGATTAGAGAGGGTTGAGGACATATAAACAGGTCCCAAATTTACAGCTCCATTACACAGTCATGCATTGGACTGCATGTAGAGATGAGCAATTCGATTTCATGTTGCTCTGCCCTCGCCCTCTGTGGCAGCCGATCTTCACTTCTGGACTTGGCATCCTTGGCCTAGTATGTTGGATTTTGCCTGGTGCTTATTAGGCACTGTAGCATCATAACTAGTATGAGTAATAGTTATTCTGGATGCTGGGCCAAGAATGCCAGGAGCATAAGCAAAGACTGGCTACAACGAAGGATTGGACAGGATATCAGACCAAGGGAGCACAAATCAAATTACTCATCTCTAGTTGCATGCAATCTTGCAAGCTGTAGCTATCAGTCCATCAATAAAGCACCACTTTTTAATTTTACCACTAGAGTGCTGCCATTAATTTAAGTTGCACCTAGAATCATACTTATCAGCTGCCACCTTCTTCTGTTATCAGGGCAGCTCTGGTCGGTTTCCTGCAGGTTGTGACCTACTCGATGGCTCCAGTGTTTGCTGGACGAGATGGGGGTCACTTCTCAATGTAAGTCTATGAAAGCCATAACGAGGTCAGAACAATGATCTAATAGACTTACAGTGAGAGCTTGTGACTGTTACTACTGTCGTCCGGTCAGTCAGAAGTTGTGGTCACAAGATGGCGGATCAAGACTGTAGTGGTGTCGGGAAGAGCTGAAGAAAGTATAATATTAGGGTCAGAGAGCTTACGTTGGTGGCACCACTCCAGCATTGAAATAAAAAAATAAAAAACACTGAAGTGGTGCTTTAAAGAGTGTCACTGCAAAGTCTCAGGGTACTTTCCCACATGCAGAATTGGTAGTGTCAGAATTATATACGGTACATTGTGCACTTTTCTACGTGACAGTGCAATCTGCTTTGCTTTCCTATACTGCTATGCAAATATTATGCAGACAGATACCTGAAAGATGAAGGCCATTTTATTCTCTGGTAACTGGGGCCTAATCTACCATGCCAGATGCTTTTCCCACCAATTGCCCCTGGGTAAGTGCATGAAAACAGTCTTCAAATAGCCTTTATTGTAATTGCAGCACTGGGGTCCTCGGTTCAAATCCCGCCAAGGACAACATCAGCAAGGAGTTTGTGTGTTCTCCCCGTGTTTGTGTGTGTTTCCTTCCGGGTTCTCCGGTTTGCTCCCATTCTTCAAAGACATACTGATAGGGAATCTAGATTGTGAGCCCCAATGGGGACAGTCATGATAATGTCTGTAAAGAGCTGCGGAATTATTGGCACTATTTAGGTGAGTAAAAGAAACAAATAATTCGGTCTTTCTTTGTATTGCCTACAGAATTCTGTGACAAGTTGGCTTTAATTTCTTGTGATTTATTAATGTGGTTCATATCAAAACATTAGCTTTATGCATTAAAACCTTTGCCAGAATGCTTTCAACTTTGTCAGCCTCAGTTTAGAGAAATTAGAAAAATTTTAAGTTGACAGGACACAGTCCTTGTGAGACAAGATGATGTTTTCATTGATGTCATTTTTTATTTCTATTTTTTATCACTTTTTATTCCATGTTTTTTTGCATCAGTTTCATGAAAAAGTCACGTTTGGCATTTTTTATTTACATTTACTCTTTTTTATGGTGTTCATCATATGAGTTTTGGTATACTTTTATAAGCTGGGTCATTCCAAATATCATGCTATAAATGGCGATATCCAAATTTCCAACTTGTATAATTTTGTTAACTTTAATTTTTAGTGACAAAATATTTTTTGTTCACTTTATAATACTTTATTTAGATTTTTTTTACTGTACTTTTATTTGCCTGTACTTCTGTACTACAGGATATTAGATCTGTGTTTAACACTGACACTTCGTAGCTTGCTGAAGGACATTACTTGGCCTCAGGTTTTCATGGCGACTATCAGCACCCCACGATCTCACCGTACATGGACAGCAGATGCTGGAAAGGGGTAAAAAAATAATCTTCTCCATATTCACCTACTACCAATGATCCTGCAGTGCAGGAAAGAGACGGCTCCGCTCAGACACACTGTGCTCTGGTGTGATGCCATTAAGGGGGGCTGGCGTGCAGTGGCGTAACTAAAGTCTAATGGGCCCCGATGCAAGATGTGGACCTGGCCCCCCTCCGCATGTTGGTCAGATGTATGAGCCCTTGTAGAATTCTAAATCCTACAAGTTGCACATCCTCACCAATCCTGGTATGTACGGTTTGTTCCCCATCCTGGTCTATATATGTATGTCCTCCATCCTGGTATATACATTCATGACCGAAAGTGTTGGCACCCTTGACACCCTTGTGTTAGGGCTAGCAGACTGCACCAAATAATATAAAGAGAGATAAGAGGTCCATTCGCAGCCCGAGGTCCACCGTGCAGAGATGGAACCTGCTGCTGAGTAATGGCGGATGGACGCTTGCTCACACATGAGTTTAGACCTCACCCAGTGTGAATGGAAGCAAACTCTATTGCTTCACAGAGTCGCCAAATATACGCTGCGCCCTGTTAGCAGTCACAGGGTGCAGCTGAAAGATGCTAGTGGGATCCCTATGAATCACCCCCACTAAACTGGTGATTGGACTCGCTCTGACCCTCAGTGGCTTTTGAGCCCGTGCCTAAGGACGCCCTGAGTCACATGCTGAGTCCAAGTGGGAATTCCCACCCTACACTGACCGGTTGTGAGGACAGGACTAACTAAAACATTTACCGCACTGAGTGCGTACAGTGCCGCTCTGGCGGACACCACTAACCACCCTAACTAGGGGTCAGGAAAGTGCACTGATTGCGCACAACGCTGCACTGGCGGTCCCTGCTAATAGACGCTGTAACTTGTGCCTAGTGCTGGATGGCACAGTCTGGCGCTAGTAGTTCAATCACCCAAATACTTACAACAAGACTGGTGATGGGAATGATTAAAGAGCTTTAACCAGATTCAGTCATACATCCACACACAATTTCAGTTTTATACTAGCGCATGGCCGAGCGGCCATGCAAACCTTTTATAGCTGAAGCCCTCAGTAACCTTCCTAGTGATCCAATCGGAGATGCTACAGGACCAGAGCATGTGACCCCTGACCTCCCATGAGAGATCGTCCCGTGGGCATGCTCAGTAGAAGAAAAGCAGGACTTAGTCCCTGGAACGTCTGCTCGCAGCTGATCAATGCTGCTTACAAAGGCTGACACTGGGATCGATGTCTCTGCTGATCAGGCTCCAGTGCGGTTGGAGGAGAATGGGAGACCGCAGCGGACATGGTTTGAGATCCCCCCTGTGCAGCGGTGGGAACTCGACACCTAGTACATTGTTTCATAAAATGAAGTATTTCTCCCAGAAAATTATTGCAACTGCACTTTTTGTTATACACATATATTTATTTCCTTTGTGTATATTGGAACAACAAAAAAATACAGAGGGAAAAAAAGGCAAATTGGACATCATTTCACACAAAACTCCAAAACTGGGCTGGACAAAATTGTTGGCACCTTTCCAAAATTGAGGTTAACTAACATGGTTTGTTTCAAGCATGTGACACTCATTCAAACTCACCTGTGGCAAATAACAGGTGTGGGCAATAGGAAAATCACACCTGACTCCACATAAAAAGGGGAGAAGTTGACTGAATCTTTGCATTATGTGTCTGTGTGCCACACTAAGCATGGAGAACAGAAAGAGGAGAAGAGAACTGTCTGAGGGCTTGAGAACCAAAAGTGATGAACAATATGAACAATGTAAAGGTCACAAGTCCATCTCCAGAGATCTTAATGTTCCTTTGCCAACGGTACGCAACATAATCAAGAAGTCTACAACCCATGGCACTGTAACTAATCTCCCTGGACGTGGTGGAAGGCCACAGAAAAATTGCTGAAAGCTGGCAATGCAAGATAGTCCAGATGGTAGATAAGCAGCCCCAATCTGGTTCCAAATAAATTCAGGCTGTCCTGCCGGCTCAGGGTGCATCAGAGTCAGCGCAAACTATCCGTTGACAGTTAAATGAAATTAAACGCTATGGCAGGAGTTATAGGAGGACTCCATGTCTGACATAGAGACATAAAAAACTAGACTTCAGTTATCCAAAATGTATGTGAGTAAGCCAAAATCCTTCTGGGAAAGCTTTCAAAAATAGAATGGGGCCTACAAAAAAAAGAACACAGCACCTACAGTAAGATTTGGTGGAGATTCATAGATGCTTTGAGGTTGTTTTGTTGCCTCGGGTACTGGATGCCTTGACTGCCTTTTAGTTATAGTCAATATAGTGAGTGATAAAACTTAACAGAGTGAACTAAAATTTGTTCAAATAAACAAGTAAGTAAGAAGAGAGAGAAAAGGGTTAGGGCAAGAAGAAAATTATGTGGAAGGAAAAAGAAAAATTAGGAAAGGTAGAATGGAAGGTAGAGGGAAAGAGAAAGGAAAGAAAAGGGCAAAGGGGATGGTTGGATCAGATAAATGTATCTCCACTTTTCGCCAATTAATTTATCCAACTAACAACACTGTTATTACCACTGGTTACATTATACACAGCTCTTTCTATTGTATACAGTGTATAGTGTAAGTGTACACATAATACAGTGACTCACTAATGAAAACATGCACAGGAGCTCTGTATATAATGTATAGGTAATACAGTGATCATCAGTGACATTATACACAGGAGTTCTGTATATAGTGTATAGTGTACAAGTAATACAGTGATCACCGGTGACATTATACACAGGAACTCTGTATATAGTGTACAGGTAATACACTGATTCACCAGTGACGTTATACACAGGAGCTCTGTATGTAGTGTCTCTGTACAGGTAATACATTGATCATCAGTGACATTATACACAGGAGCTCTGTATATAGTCTTTCGTGTAAGTGCACAGGTAAAATACTAACTTACCAGTGACTAAAGATGGGTGAACCCGAACAGCAAAATTTGGTGTCCGTACCGAACACCTAGTGTTTGTGTATGGACACCAAACACTGACTTCACCAGGTATGTCCGTGTTACTGTTCGGTGCAACAGCAAACACTGCTTCTGATTGGCAGTAAAATCATTACCGCTGGTCAGACAGTTGGGTTCCCACACTGTCAAATGACAGCGTGAACTCGCAGCTGTGGTCGGAGGTCTAAAATTTACCTCCAGTCAACGGTGTTGGTTGATGGGACGAAGATTGTTGTGATCCGCTTTTTGGGCTCCCCTAGTGGTGGCTGGTGGTACTGGAGACTTGTGTGTTCTTTTCTGCCTCAGCTCACCTGCTTCCATCAGTTTTGGGAGTTCCCTATTTAGCCTTGCTCTCCAGTCACTTCCTTGCCGGTCATCATTGTAACCTGAGTCTTTCAGTTGCATGTTCCTGCTACCAGTCTGCTGATCAGCTAAGTGGACTCTTGTCCTTTTTGTTTTGTATTTTTTGTCCAGTTTACAGTTTGTCATTTCCTGTTACTGGAAGCTCTTGTGGACTGAAATTGCCACTCCTGTGTCATGAGTTGACACAGGAGTCTTAAAGTAATTTCAGGATGGGTTTTTGAAAGGGTTTTTCAGCTGACCGTGAAGTCCTCTTTGTATCCTTCCTCTATCTAATAAGTGGACCTCGCTTTGCTAAATCTACCTTCATACTGTGTATGTCTTTTCCTCTGAACTCACCGTTAATATATGTGGGGGCTACTATCATCTTTGGGGAATTTCACTAGAGGTAAGCCAGGTCTGTTCCTTCCTCTTCCAGGTGTAGTTAGTTCTCCGGCTGGCGCATGGCATCTAGGCAGCCGTAGGAATGCTTCCTGGCTACTGTTAGTTGTGTGGTAGATTTAGGTCACGGTCAGCTTGAGTTTCCATCACCCGAGGGCTAGTCTGTTATTTTGTGTTTCTGATGTTCCCATGCCATTGGGGAATCATGACAGAAGATGGGGGTGCATAGAGCCCAAGATGGGGAACCTTATTAATTAAAGAGGCCAGGTTGAGGGACTTAATTACTGTATGGAGGCCAAAATAAGGAACCAGGACATTGGAGAATCGTCCGGTGTCCCGGAGCTCCAGTCTGATCTGGGTGAGCATTTCCTCTGCCCTTGTTCTTCTTTAAGACCCGGTAAGACCCTATTGTGCTTTTATATTTCATGAGTCCTTTATAATCTCGAATTTAAGATTGATGGCTTATCACATAGATGAGCTATCAGTTTTTCACCCCTAATGTTTCCTAATTCAATAACTGGAAATTGTCATTATCTGTCAAGTTACAGTTATAGAGCTGCTATTCAACACAACACTTGCCTTTGCTACCTCTCATTTCTTTGCTGTTGGTACTTTGTTGCAAGTCATTTGTCTTGATGCCCATGCTGCTGTAATCACAGGACTGCATTAATTGGCAAGATCTCTGTGCAGTTTGTCAGCTAGTAATTCCCTCTTGGGAAGATGTTTAAGTCATTCAGAACATCTCTTTATTTAATTTATAAATCTACTGCTGCAGACAATAGGAGCTGGAAGAAAGTAAATGTCTACCTTAAGTGAAATCAGCATATACAGTTGTGGCCAAAAGTATTGACACCCCTGCAATTCTGTCTGATAATACTCAGTTTCTTCCTGAAAATGATTGCAAACACAAATTCTTTGGTATTATTATCTTCATTTAATTTGTCTTAAATGAAAAAACACAAAAGAGAATGAAGCAAAAAGAAAAACATTGATCATTTCACACAAAACTCCAAAAATGGGCCAGACAAAAGTATTGGCACCCTCAGCCTAATACTTGGTTGCACAACCTTTAGCCAAAATAACTGCGACCAACCGCTTCCGGTAACCATCAATGAGTTTCTTACAATGCTCTGCTGGAATTTTAGACCATTCTTCTTTGGCAAACTGATCCAGGTCCCTGATATTTGAAGGGTGCCTTCTCCAAACTGCCATTTTTAGATCTCTCCACAGGTGTTCTATGGGATTCAGGTCTGGACTCATTGCTGGCCACCTTAGAAGTCTCTAGTGCTTTCTCTCAAACCATTTTCTAGTGCTTTTTGAAGTGTTTTTTGGGTCATTGCCCTGCTGGAAGACCCATGACCTCTGAGGGAGACCCAACTTTCTCACACTGGGCCCTACCTTAGGCTGCAAAATTTGTTGGTAGTCTTCAGACTTCATAATCATAATGCCATGCACACGGTCAAGCAGTCCAGTGCCAGAGGCAGCAAAGCAACACCAAAACATCAGGGAACCTCCGCCATGTTTGACTGCAGGGACCGTGTTCTTTTCTTTGAATGCCTCTTTTTTTCTCCTGTAAACTCTCTGTTGATGCCTTTGCCCAAAAAGCTCTACTTTTGTCTCATCTGACCAGAGAACATTCTTCCAAAACGTTTTAGGCTTTTTCAGGTAAGTTTTGGCAAACTCCAGCCTGGCTTTTTTATGTCTCGGGGTAAGAAGTGGGGTCTTCCTGGGTCTCCTACCATACAATCCCTTTTCATTCAGACGCCGATGGATAGTAAGGGTTGACACTGTTGTACCCTCGGACTGCATGGCCGCTTGAACTTGTTTGGATGTTAGTCGAGGTTCTTTATCCAACATCCGCACAATCTTGCGTTGAAATCTCTTGTCAATTTTTCTTTTCCGTCCACATCTAGGGAGGTTAGCCACAGTGCCATGGGCTTTAAACTTCTTGATGAAACTGCGCACGGTAGACTCAGGAACATTCAGGTCTTTGGAGATGGACTTGTAGCCTTGAGATTGCTCATGCTTCCTCACAATTTGGTTTCTCAAGTCCTCAGACAGTTCTTTGGTTTTCTTTCTTTTCTCCATGCTCAATGTGGTACACACAAGGACACAGGACAGAGGTTGAGTCAACTTTAATCCATGTCAACTGGCTACAAGTGTGATTTAGTTATTGCCAACACCTGTTAGGTGCCACAGGTAAGTTACAGGTGCTGTTAATTACACACATTAGAGAAGCATCACCTGATTTTTCTAACAGTGCCAATACTTTTGTCCACCCCGTTTTTTATGTTTGGTGTGGAATTATATCCAATTTGGCTTTAGGACAAGTCTTTTTGTGTTTTTTCATTTAAGACAAATTAAATGAAGATACTAATACCAAATAATTTGTGATTGCAATCATTTTCAGAAAGAAACTGAGTATTATCTGACAGAATTGCAGGGGTGTCAATTCTTTTGGCCACAACTGTATTCATGCCCCTTATTGAAATAAATAGAATGTGCAACCAACACATAAATAAAGCTAATAAAGAACATAGAATCCTTATTTTTAATTTCTGGATTAAACACTTTACACACATAGCTTTGTGTGATCACATCAGAACAATGTAACAAAGCTATATGGAACTGATAGAATGCCTTATATCATTTGTACCGACAAATAAGCCGTCTGTACGGTATTTTAGTTTTGCTTTTTACAGATCAACAGATATTTTTAATATAGTAAGCTCTTCATTTCTATACTTTAGTTTTCCTCTGTATTGCCAAATATCCCCAATGCTGAACTATGCACATATTTCCCCCTCTTGAATTACAATATTACTGTTATCACAATGAGCTATCAGCACCTTTGTTGGAATTTGTGCAAGCTATTGGTCTGTAGCCAGTATGATTAAATCAGACAGGCAGGTGCAACAGTGTGAATGGGCCATTGTGGATCAAATACATAATGGGCTGAGACGCTTGCCTGAGAAATAGCATTTGTTTCCTTATATGGATCAGATGAACAGTTTTCCTAAATTACTGTAACTCGCTCGATCCTTGGAAATAATTCCACAGACCTATGTATATCCAACATTCCTATATAGAATCTTCACTAGACGCTTCCAAGTCTGTAGAAGTGAATTCATGCTTTTATTGCGTTCTTTTTAAATGTTACAATTATTTAGATTTCTCACTTATTTCCATTATTACCAGTATAAGCAGGTGGTTAGAGAAAGTGTGCTTTATGCTAGCTGTATTAAATGTTATTTAATGGTCCAGAATTATCTATGAACTAATGCAGTTATCTTGGTGATAAGTGAATCTGGCGCACTTTGAATTCTCCAAATTGCCCAAATTTGGCTAGGAAATTGGATTTGCATGTAAGAAAACATTTCTGTTACTCACCAGTCCCTTCAGGTAGCCCCGCTCTGGTCTGATCGTCTTTATTGGTCTGGTCACCAGTATGGTCTTCAGTAGGCCATCGTCAGCATCTTCCAGCTTTGACATCTTCGGTTTTTCCTGCACTGACTACATTGCACATATTGTATGCATGCGTTGCATGGTGTAATGATCTCAGACCTAGTCAGTGCATGATATGCCGAGGATGCCGGGCGTACCAGAAAATTCTGAGGGTGCTGAATGCAAAGAGATGCTGAAGATTACCTAGAGAATAGTACATCAGTAACCACACCAAAGAATCTGACCAGACTATACACATATATGTTTTTTTTTTATTTTGTTTAGTCGAACCACCAAAAAAAAAATCTGATTTTGGGCACTCCAAATTTTTTCTCTGCAAATTGCCTCTTTAGAAAGGAAGAGGGCTTGAACTTCAGTGCCACCTACTAGAAGTAGCAAACCTAAAACTCAGTATTGATCCTTGAATGAACCTTTGTCATGTAACCTAGGATAAGAGCCAAATCAAAATCTCAATCTGCAGACATGTGCTTCAGGGTGTTGTGCCTCCTCAGTGCAAAGCATGAGATCTGATTTGGCTGTGTGAGAGGCCACTGACTGAGGTCTAATGATTATCCTTGTGGTGAGTGAAATGCATGATTTGCTTGTGTAAGGAGACTTATAGGCCATGCAATGCTCCTCTCGGAAATTAAATATGCAAATTGACTCTTCAGAGAGGTAGAGGACTTGATCTCTAGTGCCACCTACTGGAATTAGCAGTCCTAAAAGTCAATATCAACCCTTACACTGGCACATCAGGCATTACTCTCCACAAAAATAAATGTTACCCTTTAGACCTCAAATTTTTGAGGAAATTTAAAGTTAATTCAATTCACCTTTAAGCCATTAGATTCTCTCTACAGTTTCTAACAAGATGTAGTATTGGTATACTGTTTTTTTCTTCTCCAAAGTCGAGGGAGTAGTAGTGATCAGAGCCCTATTTGTTGTACAGTGTTACAATACTCTTGTACAATAGAGTTGACACCTGTCACTAAAACATCTGTCCTTAAATGGCTCTGTTGTCTCTGACTCAGCCTGCACAGTAAAGCGGCAAAGTTAACTTCAGAAAACATGAGGTATCAAGCTTCAATAATATGTTTACAATATAAAACATATGCATATCTGAGGATACATACTTCTTAAAGCACTACTTTTTTATTTCACTGCCGGAGCAGTGCTTCTAATTTAAGATCCCTGTCCCAAAGTCTTATCTAACTTGTTGGCATCTTTACCTTCTATCACCGTCGCTCCTGAAGATTTCCAGCAATTTGTGCCCTGCCGGATTCCTCCAGCATTTCTTGGCACAAACCAGAGGTCAGCATTCAATACAAGCCCATTAGAGCTTAGTTCTGGCTCTCATAGACTTGCATTGAGAGCTTGTGACATAACTTTTGATTTCCGGCCAGTTAGAAGTTGCGGTCACGAGATGGCGCCATGGGACTGGAGCAGTGATGAAAAAAGGTGACACCACTCCAGTTCTGAAAAAACAAAACACTGGAGTGGTGCTTTAATATACTGATCATAAAAAGGACGCAGCATTATTGTTGCACCACATCTATTGGCTGTGCAGGGAATTAGGCTATGTGCACACTTTGCGGCGTCCTCTGCGGGTTCTCCCGCAGCGGATTTGATAAATCTGCAGGGCAAAACCGCTGCGGTTATCCCTGCAGATTTCAAAACAAGAAGAGAAAAAGAACCACTCTCAAAGACTGCACACCACAATATACAATTAAACATAACAAGGCAAACTTTTATTGATGTACTAATAAAAACATTTAAAACCAGTGAAATACAAAAATCCCCATAATGATCCCTGTAGACAACAATACCTAGGAGGGGAGCACATATCCTAATAATATAAAGGCAATATGTCACATGCAATAAAGAATCAGTATAATAATCCGGATACAGTGCAAAAATATTATGCCCTATATAGTATAACCTCTTGGAAACACACAAACCTCACAGATGAAGAGTATAAACAATGCCTATTGAGGTTAGAGTGAAGAGAAAACTTTGTCAAAAAAAAAGGCTAGGTAGCCAATAAGAAAAAGTACAGTCAGTACCTGTATGCCAGCAAAGCTGTAAGACCCCTAATATAGAATAGCAACATAAAGCCCAAGGTACATTCAAATTGTACGCAGATGCGCTTAGCGTCCTGCACGTGGGGCTATAGTTACCGCATACCAAGAACGTACGCAGGAGGTCTCAGATCCAGCCATGAAGATGGTACAAGGCAAAGTAGAGTAATGCCGCAAACAGACAAAGTGTCAAGAGGCGTGTCTCGCTCATTCCTGGTCTCACCATAAGGTATTTAAACTCATATTGATTGCGTCTTTAACACCCTTCCCCTGACGAAGCCGTCCTTGCAACGGCGATACGCGTGGGGTCTTTCCCCATACTCATCCCTGCCTCTTGACACTTTGTCCGTTTGCGGCATTACTCTACTTTGCCTTGTACCATCTTCATGGCTGGATCTGAGACCTCCTGCGGGTTGTAAACCGCTGCGTTTCTGTGCGGTTTTTCCCGCAGCATGTGCACAGCGGTTTGCGGTTTCCATAGGGTTTACATGTAAATGTAAACGCAATGGAAACTGCTGCGGACCCGCAGCATCAAAATCGCCGCGGATCCGTGGTAAAACCCACAAAGTGTGAACATGGCCTTACAGTGTAGGCCTAGTCAGGTGAATAGGGAATAGTTCAGTTTTGGGAACCGCGAAGATAACAGAAGAACCACTGTGCATAGAAAAATTAGAAAGGGATAAAGTGCTAAACCAGTGCTGGGTCATCTTTATTCTTACGACCATTAAAGGTCAAAAAAGTTGAACCGTCACCGATCATGTCATCGAATCATGCCATATCCTAGTGATATACTATTAGTTCATGTGATGAGAAAATTCCTATAAACATTGTCTCCAGGACTGTCATGTGTTATGATCCTATACACAAAGTTTGGTTTATTACTTCAATCTTGAAATCGAAACATCCCGATGAAGAATACAGGCATTCTTCAAGAAACAACTACCCAATTTTGTAAAATTAGGTAAATAAGTTGCTAAATGCACTATGTGTTCAGAAAACTGAATTATGCAGGATTTGCAAATCATTATATTGCCTCTGTGGTTGTGTTTGAACAGGTGCCTTTGATTTAGACAGCCGGAGGATATGACTTGCAGGAGATATGATCACATGTTGACCTCATGACACTATTGCATCAGAGCGGTCTTACATTTTCTGATCAAAGGTTCCTTTTGAGACTGCTAGACAAGTGATTGACTGGTAGATGAAAGTTGATCGCTATAAATAGACGTACATTATGAGCTGAATGGACCATACATTCTGACATTAAACATTTAGAAGAGCTAAACTATAAGAGCTATACTATATGTTGAGACCAATTGCATACTTTTGCTTAATTGAAAGCGCAATAAGCCAAATCTAATCACCATGTTCATAAATTTGGTTTTATTTGTTCAACTTTTCTCAATATTTAAAAGCCTGCATCATGTTATACTATTTATTTCCTGCACAGAGAAAAAAAATATATAATGGAATAATTTATGCAAAAAAAAGAACAAAATTCCATTTCCCTGTGTCATAGATCAGCTGAAAAGGTAAAAGAGACGGGTTGGAAATTGTCAACTCAAAGGTTGGTCTCCATTGACAGATTTTGCACTAATGATCCTGCTTGGTCGACAAAACTACAAGCAACAAAATGATCATAAACCCTGCTGTAACTAAATAAGAAAAAAAGCAAAAGTGCATAGGGTACTTAGTAAACAGAGTTTTTGATTTAACCCCTTCACCCCCAAGGGTGGTTTGCACGTTAATGACCAGGCCAATTTTTACAATCCTGACCACTGTCCCTTTAGGAGGTTATAACTCTGGAATGCTTCAACGGATCCTGGTGATTCTGCCAATGTTTTCTCGTGACATATTGTACTTCATGATAGTGGTAAAATTTCTTTGATATTACCTGCGTTTATTTGTGAAAAAACGGAAATTTGGCGAAAATTTTGAAAATTTCGCAATTTTCCAACTTTGAATTTTTATGCAATTAAATCACAGTGATATGTCACACAAAATACTTAACAAGTAACATTTCCCACATGTCTACTTTACATCAGCACAATTTTGGAACCAAAATTTTTTTTTGTTAGGGAGTTATAAGGGTTAAAAGTTGACCAGCAATTTCTCATTTTTACAACACCATTTTTTTTTAGGGACCACATCTCATTTGAAGTCATTTTGAGGGGTCTATATGATAGAAAATACCCAAGTGTGACACCATTCTAAAAACTGCACCCCTCAAGGTGCTCAAAACCACATTCAAGAAGTTTATTAACCCTTCAGGTGTTTCACAGGAATTTTTGGAGCGTTTAAATAAAAATGAACATTTAACGTTTTTTCCACACAAAATTTATTTCATCTCCAATTTGTTTTATTTTACCAAGGGTAACAGGAGAAAATGGACCCCAAAAGATGTTGTACAATTTGTCCTGAATACGCCGATACCCCATATGTGGGGGTAAACCACTGTTTGGGCGCATGGCACAGCTCAGAAGCGAAGGAGCGCCATTTGACTTTTCAATGCAAAATTGACTGGAATTGAGATGGGATGCCATGTTGCGTTTGGAGAGCCCCTGATGTGCCTAAACATTGAAACCCCCCACAAGTGACACCATTTTGGAAAGTAGACCCCCTAAGGAACTTATCTAGAGGTGTGGTGAGCACTTTGACCCACCAAGTGCTTCACAGAAGTTTATAATGCAGAACCGTAAAAATAAAAAATCATATTTTTTCACAAAAATGATCTTTCCGCCCCCAATTTTTTATTTTCCCAACGGTAAGAGAAGAAATTGGACCCCAAAAAGTTGTTGTATAATTTGTCCCGAGTACGCTGATACCCCATATGTGGGGGTAAACCACTGTTTGGGCGCATGGGAGAGCTCGGAAGGGAAGGAGCACTGTTTTACTTTTTCAACGCAGAATTGGCTGGAATTGAGATTGGACGCCATGTCGCGTTTGGAGAGCCCCTGATGTGCCTAAACAGTGGAAACCCCCCAATTATAACTGAAACCCTAATCCAAACACACCCCTAACCCTAATCCCAACGGTAACCCTAACCACACCTCTAACCCAGACACACCCCTAACCCTAATCCCAACCCTATTCGCAACCGTAAATGTACTCCAAACCCTAACCCTAACTTTAGCCCCAACCCTAACCCTAACTTTAGCCCCAACCCTAAATGTAGCCTTAACCCTAGCCCCAACACTAACCCTAGCCCTAATCCTAGTCCTAACCCTAACCGTAGCCCTAACCCTTGCCCTAACCCTAGCCCTAACCCTAACCCTAGCCCTAACCCTAGCCCTAACCCAACCCTAACCCTAACCCTAATGGGAAAATGGAAATAAATACATTTTTTAAATTTTTTTAATTTTTCCCTAACTAAGCGGGTGATGAAGGGGGGTTTGATTTACTTTTATAGCGGGTTTTTTAGCGGATTTTTATGATTGGCAGCCGTCACACACTGAAAGACGCTTTTTATTGCAAAAAATATTTTTTGCGTTACCACATTTTGAGAGCTATCATTTTTCCATATTTTGGTCCACAGAGTCACGTGAGGTCTTGTTTTTTGCAGGACGAGTTGACGTTTTTATTGGTAACATGATCTGGCATGGGAGATTTTTGATCGCTTTTTATTCTGATTTTTGTGAGGCAGAATGACCAAAAACCAGCTATTCATGAATTTCTTTTGGGGGAGGCGTTTATATTGTTCTGCGTTTGGTACAATGATAAAGCAGTTTTATTCTTCGGGTCAGTACGATTACAGCGATACCTCATTTATATCATTTTTTTATGTTTTAGCGCATTTATACGATAAAAACTATTTTATAGAAAAAAAAATTATTTTGGCATCACTTTATTCTGAGGACTATAACTTTTTTATTTTTTCGCTGATGATGCTGTATGGTGGCTCGTTTTTTGCGGGACAAGATGACGTTTTTAGCAGTACCATGGTTATTTATATCCGTCTTTTTGATCGCGTGCTATTCTTTTTTTTGTTTGGCGGTATGAGAATAAAGCGTTGTTTTTGCCTCGGTTTTTGTTTTGTTTTTTACGGTGTTCACTGAAGGGGTTAACTAGTGATATAGTTTTATAGGTGGGGTCGTTACGGACACGGTGATACTAAATATGTGTACTTTTATTGTTTGATTTTTTTTTTATTTAGATAAAGAAATGTATTTATGGGAATTTTTTTTTTTTATTTATTTATTTAGGAATTTTTTTTTTTTTTTTTTTTTTACACATGTGGAAAACTTTTTTTTAACTTTTTCACTTTGTCCCAGGGGGGGACATCACAGATCGCTGATCTGACAGTTTGCACAGCACTCTGTCAGATCACCGATCTGAGTTACAGCGCAGCAGGCTTACCAGAGCCTGGTCTGCACCCGGAAGTAATCCCTGCAGGACCCGGATGCAGCCCCACGGCCATTTTGGATCCGGGGCCTGCAGCAATAGGAGGTAAGAGACCCTCGCAGCAACGCGATCACATTGCGTTGCTCCAGGGGTCTCAGGGAAGCCCGCAGGGAGCCCCCTCCCTGCGCGATGCCTCCCTGTACCGCCGGCACACCGCAATCATGTTTGATCGCGGTGTGCCGGGGGTTAATGTGCCGGGGGCGGTCCGTGACCGCTCCTGGCACATAGTGCCGGATGTCAGCTGTGATAGGCAGCTGACACCCGGCCGCGATCAGCCGCGCTCCCCCCGTGAGCACGGCCGATCGCGCTGGATGTACTATTCCGTCCTTGGGAAGTAGGGCCCACCCCACATGGACGGAATAGTACGTTCAATGGCAGAAAGGGGTTAAAAAAAGCATAAAAGCCAACCCACCATCAGCAAGGTGACTCTGGTCCTACACTGTCTAATAACCTTACCATGTGTCAGCGTTGACCTCAATGTGTACAAGGGCAAACAAAGGACAAGGTCCCAAACTGTGGACACCAACCATGGGAAGCTATTTAAAGGTAATATCCAGCTCAAGGAAGTGAGGTTGTGGTTAGGAGTCGAGTTCCCACTGCTGCACAGGGGGAATCTTGAACCATGTCTGCTGTGGTCTCTCATTCTGCATCAGCCGCAGTGGAGCCTGCTCAGCGGAGACGTCGTTCCCAGCATCTCGTTCAGTCTGGTTCTGTGCATAGGGTTACTGCTGCCTTTACAGGCTCTGCCATTGTAGCCTGTACTGATCAGCGGCGAGCAGACATCTCTGGGACCAAGTCCTGCTTTTTGCCTTCTGAGCATGCCCAAAAAAAGACCTCTCAGTGGAGGTCTGGGGTCACATGCTCAGGTACTGCAGTAGCTCCTATTGGTCCTCTAGGAAGGTCCTGAAGTTGCTCAGTTACAGTAGCAGTTCTCATTGGTCCTCTAGGAAGGTCCTGAACTTGCTGCAGCTATAAAAGGTTCGCATGGCCGCACGGCCATGCACTAGTATACACTTGTTTATGTGTGTGCTGTGAGTGAAAGTCGCTCTTTAATCAACAATAAATAATAATAATAATTACCCCTCCCTTGTGTTTGAATGCTCTTGTAAGGAGGATGATTGTAACCTAGCGCCCAACAGAGCCATCAGTACTAAATACACGATACAGTGTCTATTGCTGTGACCGCCAGTGCGGCGCCGTGCGGTTTGTGTGATAGCAATTTACTTTCCTCACCTGCTTTCTTAGTACCTCAAATTACGCATTAATTGTAATAGAAGGACAAGGAATGGACTCAATTGTGACAATACATAAAAGGAAATCATGTTTGCAATTACATACCATGAGTAGCCTGCAAAAGATGCCAAGCAACGCACATGGTGTTGTAGAGCTTTGATGTATATTTCCTGCTGCACATGGAATTTCTGTACAAACATCTTTTGTGATATTATTTTCATCTGTTCACATTAGGGATTTTTTTCTATTCTAATGGAGCTCTAGCATTGTTTAGGTCAGTAGTCTCCATTATAAGTCAAGGGATCCTTCAACTATCGTTGAGATCCATTTGAAGATCTACCACTGATGGTTCCATTAAAAAATCAGAGCAGAGAAGAAGTACTGGGTTCTATTGTAAAACGGGTATTCCTATCCAAACCATTCATAGCTGAGATGAGAATACTCATATGTGGTGGCCAGAGGTGGAGATACATGCCACATATAGACACGTATTACCATCTTTCAATGAGATCGGAATACTCTGCACTTCCTAAGTGTTCCTTGGGTATTGTTCGATGGATTCCCATGAATGTAATGATATCAGTTGAGGTCTTTGGACTTAGGTTTGTGTTTTTGAATTGTTATATAACTCCTTGTTAATTTCCACCATTGTTGATATTGCATGCAGACAATTAACCTAACTTCAGAACCGCACAACCTGAAACATAGCCACAAAATCCCAAATTTTATTTCAATTATTATGTATTCATTCAATGTACCAAACACAAACATCACCAATGGCAGTTTTTCATCAAAACATTTTGATATTATTGCATTCCTGAGCAGTGTGGACCATGCAGATTCCAAGCAAGGGTTGACATCCTACCAAGGTTGACATCAAGATCTTGCAACGCGCAAAGGTGTCCAAGGCCTGGTTGCACCCAGACGTCCTGGCCCGACCTAAAATGAAGCGGCTGGAGATTGCTACACGCAACACTGGAAAGAGGAGGTATGGAGGACTGGATGGAGGGAAGCAAGCAATAGAGGTGGCAGAAAAGGTGAGCCATGAGGTGAGTATTAGGGGTTTTTTAACCTTTTTCCAGCCCTCTACAAATTGCATGGAGTAAATTACAAAAATTCCGTATTCTGAACAAAATTTGAGTAGAATTCAATTCCACTCAAATAAATTCTCTCATCTTTATTAATATATTACAAGACCAGAGAAAATACCGGCACCAGATCTCCTGTTTGCTGCCGCCACAAAGCGCCTCGTCAGCCTACACAGACACCGGTCAACTTTGAGGAGTTCGGGTGTTCACCACGCACAAGTGTTCAAGCAAAAGTCCAGAATGAAAAAAAAGGTGGCACTCACCTTCCAAATAAAACAGTCCATTATTTAATCTTATAAAAAAATGGCAGCAAGAAAAAGGTGGAAAACTTCTTAGGAAGTTTTCCATCATGGTGGAGAAGTTTTCCACCATTCTCCCACTGCCATTGTTTTAAAAGATTAAATAAAGGACCATCTTATTTGGAGGGTGAGTGCCATATTTTTTCTATTTCTGGACTCTTATTAATATATTATATTAATTAGCAGTTAATTGTTTCTTGATTTGTTGTGACACATTCTTATATATGATAATAAATGAATAGTAGGAATATTTGCCAATTTGTCTTATTTTTCTTTAGATTCATTGGAGAAATCGATACTGGACAAACCCTTGAAGCTTATAATAAACCTACATTAGAAGCATTAGTTCCACCTATATTGCTGTTCTCATATTAGTATTTTCTAGGGGCTTGGACGGCAGTCATGTGTTTTGGACGGCAGTCGTGTGTTTTTGCTATACCCTCTGCTGCTCCATTTCGCTGAAGATAAACAACTTATAAAATATAGTTGCCCTTTAATATGAAATGAGATCTATTTTCCATACAGCTTTGCTTACAGTCCTGACGCTCACCATGATCACAGCACCCGGCAATGGAAACTTGGACTGAGTTACAACTTAATATCATAATGTAAAAGATGAGGAGACCCTTGAGCTGCCATGTTTATCGTTGCAACCGCAGAGGGGATTATATTACTGAGAAGGTTAATGAATGCCGCTTTCCAAGCAGAACCAGCTGAAGAGACGTCGGCACTGTGATTACAGAAGCCAAGCTCCATGGCCGACAGTGCTAAACTGTATGTAGTCAATGTTTCCATAGAATCTAAAACAATAGGTAATGGAAAAGTAAGACTATATATATATGTAAATATCTGGTAGAAAGAAGCGTTATTTATTACAAGGCAATCCAGCGTGCAAGCATTCATCTTGCTCGTGGCTTAGCTGTGCTGTAAGGGCTTAACATTGCCACTATGTTTAATGATAATTATTTCTCAGGAACAAAATATAGATCTAGAATTATCAAAAAAATGACCGGCACCTCCAAACAGAAAAAGGCAAATGTGAACAGGTGCAAGCTAAGAAAGACACTAACAAATTAAATTATTTAATTTGTAACTAACAAATTAAAGAAGCACTCTAAAAACGCTATAATATGTAAATATTGAATATATGAAATTGGAACTTCGTTATTGCTGTAGAAAATGAATTTACTTAGTGCATAAATTGGGCAATTTGTTTGAGCCCAACAGCCAGCAACAAGGCGTACCCCCTTGTTGGAACCAACAAGATGCCTCACCAGGGCTCTAAACCTATAATTATATGATCAGGTCGGATCAAGCTCTAATTTGTTCATTTGTTAGTTGGTTTTCTTAGTTTGCACCTGTTGACATTTGTATTTTTCTGTGTGGAAGTGCAGGTCATTTTTTTTAATTTTTGTAATGCATGCATTGTGACAGAGCGCTCGTCCCATCAGGTTTAGGGTCCCAACAAATGGGTACGCCTTGTCGCTGGCTGTTGGGCTCACATGAATTGGCCAATTTATGCTCTAAGTACCTTCATTTTTTAACATATTTTCTACGGCAGTTATGCAGTTCCAAATTCATATACCCAATGTTTACATATTATAGTGCTTTAGAGTGCAGCTTTAATTTGTTTGTTCGAAATAAAGATCTAGACGCAAGTATGGCAGCTTCATATGTTCTATATGTGTATACAAGACCATCTACAAGACCCGTTCTATTTTCTGATAATGAGATGATTTTCTAATTGGGATCTCAGTCTCCTCCAATAGTAAAACACCAACACTGATATTACCGCCATATGGTGCCATATAGTGGTAGATACCAGTCCTGTAGAACATATAAGAGATTACAGAATAGTTATAGATGGTGACTTACAGCTGACGTTCTTTCTAATTGAGTCATTCACTTTTCCCGTCTTTTCCATCTGGCCCAGACCGATATGACAACTTCTCCAGCCACGTCTCGTCTGCAGAGATTACACCAAAGACATATTTGAATTCTTACATTTCCAGTACCGTCCCCATCTTCTCATGTACTTTTGCTTCTTTCTTGTGATACATAAGGCTTCATCTGTATTCCCCTATCGTACTTCCTTTGTTTTGCTGAGATCAGGTGATACGGGTGGTAAAATAAGAGAAATAAGTATCTGTCTGTCTTTATGCAGTTGCATGATTATATGTAGCTCCGCTACTATGCAGTGATATCCTTTGTGGACATTTTTTTCACTTAAATGCATGTACCGTATTTTTCGGATTATAAGATGCACTTTTTTCCCCTAATGGGGGTGCGTCTTATAATGCGGCTATACCTTACCAGCAGCGGTGGAGCAGGGTCCTAGGGTCACTTCTGGAGGAAGCAAGAGTGGAATGTTGCTGCAGGCCGCAGGCTGGGATGAAGGGCTTTCGGATGTGCCCTGCTGTCGGTGTTCGATGGTGCGGGGGCTCTGCCGACATTTGGTGAAATCCCAGAGTCCCCACACTTACATGGTTTACTATGCGGTGGACTCCGTGAAAATGGCTCCTCTCTTGCCTCCTCCAGCAGCGGCCCTGGGACCCCCTTTCACTGCAGCCACCACCTCCAGTAAGCAATAAGACACATGGATTATAAGAAGAAAAATTTGGGGTGCATCTTATAATCCGGTGCATCTTATAATCCGCAAAATCTGCTATTTGGGGCTTAATTTATATGTATCTCAGTTAACTCACTCTGCAGCCAGCAATAGACAGTGCAACATAGAAGCTATAAAATGCAAGCGGTGCAAAATTTTAAATGAGACGCAATTCCAAACATCATTTTTTACCCAAAATACGGTATATGCATTTAAGTTTTAAAAAAAATGTATTCAGAGTTCTAGTTCTACAAAAATGCTTTTTTTTCCTTTGTGCTTGCTGACTGGGCGGGAATTTTATATCATGATGTTAAAGCTAAGCTGTGAGATTTTAGCCAATCACATGTGTCCTCCCTTCGTGCTGTTTCACAGGCCCAGAGATATAATGCAGCTGCATCCCCCTCCTCCCTCTCTTCTAATTACAGTTCATTTCTAAATGGATTTTCAAGGCTTCTGACCATTTTGAGGCAGAAAAGGAAACACAGACTGTGGCCTGCTGGAAGGTGAAGAAAGTGTCATATTATTTTCATAAGATACATTTTACAAAAATAAAATCTAAAACAGAAGACTGCACAAGATTCCACCCAGGGATCAAATAAAATAAAAGTGGTGGCTATTTAGTGTAACTCTCACATGATATTTTTTTTCCACTAAAGTCATAAGATGCCCGCGAAAACTCTTCAATCACTTGTGCACAAGAGCTTCTTGAAGCGTCTTGCTGCCAAGCTTCTGATCGTCACTTACATTTCTTGTGCTATTCCGCAGCTGCTCTTTCTTTAGAAAAACAAATGGGGCTGTCTAAAAAGGCCTCCTAGCCATCGGGACACTGGTGAGAAATATCATCCTGCCAGCTGTATTTATTTAGTAAGCTTTGGTGACAAGGCAGTTTTATTTTGTTTGATACAGTGCGGCATTGTGCATTGCCTTTACCCAAACATCCCAGCAGAGACAATGTGACCATGCATCGCCGCTACCCTGCCAGTCATCCCACTGCTTTCAACTTTTGCCAGTACTGTGCATTGGTTTACACGAGTCCAAAAATCTAACTGGGGGGGAATTTGCCTCTCTGTACATTAAGATGCATCTAAACACAAGGGGGGAAAATGTGAGAATTCTTTTAAAAGTTACCCCATAAAATGTATGTCACTTTTATTATATTTGTTGTGGATCTGACAGCCCTTGGGTGTAAAGAGTTGCCATTGTGCATGGTGGGACTGCCGTATGAAGGGGGAGTCAGCATCAGCTCAGAACTAAGCAGAACCCGACGATCACATCCTCCCCCCAATTCATTATGCATTGTCCTCTTTCTCACCACCAACCCCCAATTCATTTATAATATAATGCTTTCTCTCCCATCCCACACCCGTAATTCATTATGCAATGTCTTCTTTTCCACACTCCACTCCAATTCATTATAGTGTAATATCCTCTATTTCCTTTCCCCACCCCATTTCATTATAATATACTGCCCTCTCTCCCACCCACCACCACTAATTCATTACAATTTAAGGTCTCTCCTACCCCTTACCACCAATTCATTATAATGTTAGGTCCTCTTTCCACCCCCCAATTCATTATAATGTAAGGTCCTCTATCTCACTCCCCAGTTCATTATAATGTCAGGTCCTCTTTCCAACCCCCCCACCCTCAATTCATTATAATGTAAGGTCCTCTCTCCCACCCACCACCCCCAATTCATTATAATGTAAGGTCCTCTCTCCCACCCTCACTCCAATTCATTATAATGTATGGTCCTCTTTCCAATGCACCACCCTCAATTCATTATAATGTAAGGTCTTCTCTCCTACCCACCACCCTCAATTTACTATAATGTAAGGTGCTCTCTCCCACCCAACAACCCCATTTCATTATAATGTAAGGTCTTCTCTCCCACTCCCCAATTCATTATAATGTCAGGTCCTCTTTCCCGCCCACCACCCCAAATTCATTATAATGTAAGGTCCTCTCTCCCACTTCCCAATTCATTATAATATCAGGTCCTCTTTCCAACCCCCCACCCTCAATTCATTATAATTTAAGGTCCTCTCTCCCACCCACCATCCCAATTCATTATACTTAGTGATGATGAGCGAATATACTCGTTACTCGAGATTTCCTGAGCACGCTCAGGTGTCCTCCGAGTATTTTTTAGTGCTCGGAGATTTAGTTTTCATCACCGCATCTGAATGATTTACATCTGTTATCCAGCATAAGTACATGTGGGGGTTGCCTGGTTGCTAGGGAATCCCCAAATGTTCTTATGCTGGCAAACAGATGTAAATCATTCAGCTGCGGTGATGAAAACTAAATCTCCGAGCACTAAAAAATACTCGGAGGGCCCCCGAGCGTGCTCGGGAAATCTCGAGTAACGAGTATATTCGCTCATCACTAATTATAATGTAAGGTCCTCTTTCTAACCCGCCACCAGGGGCGTAACTACCGCGGTCGCAGCGGTCGCCATTGCGACCGGGCCCGCTAGGTCAGGGGCCCAGGGCCGGCAGGTCAGACGCCCCTGGTCACCGCACTATGTCCGCCTCCTGCTCCCGCACACTTCCATCACTTACTTCTATCTATAGATAAGCAGCAGTGCGCAGGCTCAGTGACGCTGCAGAGCGGCTCCTTCCATCCATAGCAGGGGGTGGCTCTCTGTATCCGCCGTCACGCCCCTGACGCGCCCACTACACAGACTGGTGAGGCGTCCCGGCACTTCCAGCTCTCGCGTGCGGATGCTTTCTTCAGTTGCCATGTTTCCGGCGGTGCCCGGAAGTGGCAGCACCTGTTTCCATAGTGACCCGCGGCCGTCCTAGCCATGTCCTGTCACGCACTGCGGCTCCGACTCTGCCGCCTGTCCCCGGCCCTCAGGAGCCTTCATTATGTCCAGGGCCAGAATCCCGACCCCCAAACCAAGGAGTACTTCTACTACATCGACCACCAGGGACAGGTACGGGGGCACAGTGCGGCAGGAGCTCGGGCCCCTGGGGCCCATAGCTGTGATCGGCTGCAGCGTGATTTCTCCTCTTTATTTTACAGCCCGCACAGTGGTATGTATATACCGCACAGTGGTGCTGGATAGACCACTGTGCAGGCTGTGCTGTATATACCACTGTGCGGGCTGTGCTGTATATACCACTGTGTGGGCTGTGCTGGATATACCACTGTGCGGGCTGTGCTATATATACCACTGTGCGGGCTGTGCTGTATATAGCACGGTGTGGGCTGTGCTGTATATACCACTGTGTGGGCTGTGCTGTATATATCCCTGTGCGGGCTGTGCTCTATATACCACTGTGCGGGCTGTGCTCTATATACCACTGTGCGGGCTGTGCTGGATATACCACTGTGCGGGCTGTGCTGGATATACCACTGTGCGGGCTGTGCTCTATATACCACTGTGCGGGCTGTGCTCTATATACCACTGTGCGGGCTGTGCTCTATATACCACTGTGCGGGCTGTGCTCTATATACCACTGTGCGGGCTGTGCTGGATAGACCACTGTGCGGGCTGTGCTGGATAGACCACTGTGCGGGCTGTGCTGGATAGACCACTGTGCGGGCTGTGCTGGATAGACCACTGTGCGGGCTGTGCTGGATAGACCACTGTGCGGGCTGTGCTGGATAGACCACTGTGCGGGCTGTGCTGGATAGACCACTGTGCGGGCTGTGCTGGATAGACCACTGTGCGGGCTGTGCTGGATAGACCACTGTGCGGGCTGTGCTGGATAGACCACTGTGCGGGCTGTGCTGGATAGACCACTGTGCGGGCTGTGCTGGATAGACCACTGTGCGGGCTGTGCTGGATAGACCACTGTGCGGGCTGTGCTGGATAGACCACTGTGCGGGCTGTGCTGGATAGACCACTGTGCGGGCTGTGCTGGATAGACCACTGTGCGGGCTGTGCTCTATATACCACTGTGCGGGCTGTGCTGGATAGACCACTGTGCGGGCTGTGCTCTATATACCACTGTGCGGGCTGTGCTGGATAGACCACTGTGCGGGCTGTGCTGGATAGACCACTGTGCGGGCTGTGCTGGATAGACCACTGTGCGGGCTGTGCTGGATAGACCACTGTGCGGGCTGTGCTGGATAGACCACTGTGCGGGCTGTGCTGGATAGACCACTGTGCGGGCTGTGCTGGCACCCAACACCATGTTGCAGTGCAGGAGATTCCTCCTGCACGGCAACAGTCCGAGGCGTATCTAGGGGAAGGGGGCAGCCGGGGCACGTGAGAGACAGGAAGCAGCTCCAGTCATCACGATGAGACAGCTTCTCAGTCTGTATTTTCCCCCCCTCATACATCTCATGTACGTCTGAATGAGATCGTATTTAAGAGAAAGCCAAAATAACCCCGGGACAGAAGGCGAGAGCAGGGGGGAGGTGCGGGACAGAGCCGCTTTAGTCAGGAGAAGCTGAGGAGCCGCAGCCGGTTTACATCAGCCACCCCTGTACCAGAGAGGAGATTGTGAGTTGTGTATATGAGCTGGTATCTGGTGTGTGTGTGTGTGTGTGATATCTGTAGTATGTGTGTGTGTGTGTGTTATCTGTAGTGTGTGTGTGATAACTGTAGTATGTGTGTGTGTAATATCTGTAGTATGATGTGTGTGTGTGATATCTGTAGTGTGTGTGTGATATCTGTAGTGTGTGTGAGGCAGGGGCGTAACTACCACGGTCGCAGCTGCAAGCGGCTCTGGCAGGT
Organism: Ranitomeya variabilis; assembly: GCF_051348905.1. Lineage (NCBI taxonomy): Eukaryota > Metazoa > Chordata > Amphibia > Anura > Dendrobatidae > Ranitomeya > Ranitomeya variabilis. Next base: position 46,361,039 of record NC_135233.1, on the reverse strand, counting down.
CAGGGGGCCGTGTGTCCCCTTGAGCCTGTCTCCGTTATGCTTGTGTCCCTTGTCCCCATGTGCCAGTCTCCCTTGCTCACTAGTCCCTGTGTCCCCTTGTGCCAGTCCCCCTTGTCCACTGGTCCCCGTGTGCCCCTTGTGTCAGTCTCCCTTGCTCACTTGTCCCCGTGTGCCCCTTGTGTCAGGCTCCCTTGCCCACTAGTCCCCTTGTGTCAGTCTCTCTTGCCCACTAGTCCCCTTGTAACCTTCTCCCCTGCCTCCTAGCCCCCATGTGTCCCCTTGTGCCTGTCTTCCTTGCCCTCTCCCCTGCCCCCTCGTCACCATTTGCTCGCGTCTTTCTCACTGCCCCTGTATGGAGGGGCTGCATTATACTATGAGGGGGGCTGCATTGTATTCTATGGGGGTTACATTGAATTGTATGGCGGGGGGGCCCCATTTGGAAGTTCGCACCGGGGCCCATAACTTTGTAGTTACGCCACTGCCCGCCACCCTCAATTCATTGTAATGTAAGGTCCTTTCTCCTACCCATCAACCTCAATTTACCATAATGTAAGGTCCTCTCTCCCACCCAACAGCCTCAATTAATTATAATGTAATGTCATCTCCCAACCCCCACCCCCAATTCATTCACTTTAAACAAAAATAAAAGAATAACTTACCTCTCCTGGCATTCCTCTGCAGCTCTGCTTCCTTCCTTTTGTGTCCAGCATTTATATACTAGACGACACAGCTGGTGCAATGACGTCATTGTGCCACCTGAGTCATAAAGAAGGCAATGGGCAGGAAGCCAGAGTGTTAGAGCCAGTGTGCTAGTGCCAGCCTGCGTAATGCATATGTGAACAGAAAAGGCCTAGGACCAGTCCAACGTTGGAGAGGCAATAGACAGTCAGAAGCTAGCTATCCTGAGACCTAGGAATAGGATTTTCCATGGCACTGAGTAGAATGGTGTCATCAAGTGGGACAGTGGCAAGCCCAATTGGCTCTTGGGAGAAAAGACAAGAATGAAGTTAAAAATAAGATTTAAAAAAAAAAAGAAAGTTAGAATTTGAATAATTCCACCTTTCTCCAAAAATTAAAACCTAAAAAAAATGTTCAACTGATTAAAATTTGAAATTATTTAGCTTGTATGGTAAAAGGCGAAAAGCAAGAAAAATAGAAATGCTAGAATTGCAACTTTTTGGTCACCTCACCTTTTAAAAAGATGCAGTAAAAAGGGATCAAAACATTGTATGCTCACTAAAACGGTAAAAAAAAAACAAGCTACAACAGATCAACATGCAAAAAATAACCTCCCATAAAACTAAACCTGAGGGAAGAAAAAAGTTACTGGTCTTAGAAAATGATGACACAAAACACGTTTTTTATTTTTTGCACAAATTTATGATTTTTTTTTTATAACTAAAATTAAAAGGACAAAATAAAAACACTATATTAGTTTTGTATGACTATAACCATGCTGATCTAAAAAATTAATTTTGCTACTTCATTTTTACCACATAATGAATGCTGTTAAAAACAAAACTGAAAAAAAAACAATGATGGAATTACACATTTTTCTCGATTTCATTGCGCTTGGAATTTTTCCCATTTACAGTAACGCTTTATGGTGAAATGTAATGGTGTCATTCAAAGCGACAACTCTTATATAGGTCTTATATAGCTAAGTTCATTCATCCTTTCATCCCGCCCTTTCCTTCGCCCTTCATCCCACCCATTGGCGCCCCTGTCACATGGTCGCGGGGCACCAAATTTGTCATGACAGCTGGGGGTCTAACAGAAGACCCCCGTGCCTGCCATGATGATACTTCTGTGAACGCAAAAAAAAAAAGTTCAAATCACTCCCCATTTTGCCTCATTAAAAATAAAGCAATTAAAAAAAATACACATATTTGGTATCGCTGCCTTCACAACTGTCCAATGTATCAAAATATAAATTAAATTAATCCGATCGCTAAAAAATTGAAACGCCATAATTACAAATTTTTGTCCTCCGCAACATTGCAATAAGAAGCGATTAAAGCATTATATCTACCCCATAATGGTATCAATCAAAACGTGAGCTCAGTGCGCAAAAAAATAAGCCATTACACAGCTTCACACTACGAAAATTAAAAATGGAACATACAGTCTCGGAAAATTGCGACAAAAGCAAAATATATATATATATTTTTTTAACAAATTTCCGATTTTTTTTTCACCACTTAAATTTTAAAAAAAAAAACAGACATGTTTGGTGTCTGCGTACTCATACTGACTTGGGGAATCATAATAGTAGGTCAGGTTTACCATATAGTGAACCTGGTAAGTAAAAAAACAATTGTGGAATTGCACTGTTTTGGCTGTTTCAATGCACTTGGAAGTTTTTTCACCTTTTCCAGTATGATATATGGTGTCATTTAAAAGCACAATTCATAGCAAAAAATAAGTCCTCGTATGGCTATATGGTCAAAAAATTAAAAAAAAGTTATAGTTCTTGGAAGAAGGGGAGGGCAAGATGAAACAAAAAAATACAAAACAGAAAATTGCCACTTAGTGAAGGGGTTCAAAAGTATATGTTGTCTTAACTCTTTTTTCCCCCCATAAATTAATAGTGCATATGAAAACAAGAAATATAACTCACCGGAAAAATACTTTTCTTTCTCTTTCTAGACTGATCATTAATTTTCAAATTTCTCAAATCTGAAAACAGGCTTTTCCATTACTGAGATAGGAGATGACAGTTGGTGCTCTTAAACTTCTATGGAGAACTGTTAAACTATGGGGGGTTTTTTTTGCTGCAAAGTTTAAGCTGTGTTTTAGCTGCTTACAAAAAGCAGGTTTTGCTTAGTTTTTGCTGCATTTTTATTGCTGCGTTTTTGTCAGGGTACATTTGTCTCTTGTGCATGCTGCTAAAGTATAGTGCATAACAGTGCTAACCACTGAGCCACCGTGCTGCCCATACTGGGAAGTTGTCTTGAGAACTTCTGGATGACATACAATAAACTGCTTCCTTGATTACACAAGAAATTACAGCACTTTAAGTGGTGTCTATGCAGACAAATTGATGAATTTAAAGATATTTAATATGTTTTTTTTATTAAATGAGAAACATATTTCTTCCTCCGTGTTATTCCATTGTAAAACATAATATTCGTTGAGTGCATAATCATAAGTGGAGCCGTCTGGCTCTCATTCATATTCACATCCAGCCTCAGATGCTTCCTGGAGGTTTTATACATGATGATGAGTCACAAGGTAATATTTCATGAGGTGCCCATTCTCCTCGTGTGGCCCTGCGAGGGGTTGATGACCTCCGATGTCACCACAGTGAACCTCTGCAATCAACAAACACCTTATCATAAAGTGACTTTATGACCATCAACCAATTTGGTACAGAGAAAGTTATCTAAAGCGAAACCTGTAACACTGTACATGCAGTCATATCTTTGGACACAGAATGATAAAGAGAAGGAGAAGCTGACCAGAATGATATATGGATTTGTAGAAAAAGATTCAGTATAATGTGCATTTATTTATCAAGGTCCCTGGTGTTTGTATGTATGAGTCTAGTGGACAGTCCTACAGATAAATAACGGCTGTCACTTCATACAAGGAAGACTGTCAATCACTGAGTAGGACAGCCCACTGGACTAATACATGACAAGGGCATCAGGGGAATGGACGAGGTCGTAAGTATGGTTTAATTAAGATTATTAAAGAATCTGTGTCTTTCTTTCAATTAAAAGACTTTTTCCGGGTGTTTGTGTTTTCTTACAATACCATCTTAGAGATGCACCTTTTCTGGGGCGGCTGAAAGCTGATGCTTTTAGCCTGGGGGGGTGCAGTATCCAGGGCCCCTTCCTAGGCTATTAATATCAGCCAGCAGCTGTCTGCATAGCCTTTGCTGGTTATTTATTTTAGGGGGACCCCAAGTCAATTTTTTTTGGGGGGTACCCATTTTAATAGCAGGTAAAGACTAATTATACAGCTGTGAGTTGATATTAATAGCCTGGGAAGCTCCATGGGTATTACCCCCTTCCCAGGCTATAAACATCTGCCCCCAGCCTTCAGCTTTCCCCCTGCTGGTTACTAAAATTGGGCGGGAGCCCACGTCATTTTTTCCAATAATTAAACTTTAATTAATTAAATACATGTACAGTAAGCTGCACACACACTGTACTAATTGTATTTGTCACTGACATCTATATATCTACCTATTCTATTTGTATTTACTGTATGTGATCCATCTCTTCTATCCTGTCTGCTCCTGAAATGAAAAAACGGCGTGGGTTCCCCTGTATTTTTGATAACCAACCAGGCAAAACTCACAGCTGGGGGCTGGAACCCTCAGCTGACAGTTTCAGCAAGGTTGGTTATCAAGAACAGAGGGGTCTCCACTCTGTTTTTTTTTTTTAATTATTTAAAGAAATAATTTAAAAAGGGTCGTGGGGGTCCCCCCCATATTTGACAACCAGCCTTGCTGAATCTCACAGCTGGGGGCTGATATTCTCAGGCTGGTAGGGGGGTTAGTTTAGCCTGGCAGTTTATCAAAAGTACAGGGGAACCCATGCTGTTTTTTTAAAAATTATTTACTTACAGCACAGGAGCGGCTGATGAATACCCCCATCCACCACTCCTGCTCTCACTGTTATTAGCGGTAGCAGGAGGCAGCTGACACCAGTGACCAGAGGTAAACTGCATACGTCCAATCACAGCTGAGCATTCATGCTGTCTTTTGACAGCGTGGGAACCGCGGCTCTCTGACCTGCGGGGATGATTTCACCGCCGATCAGAAGCGCTACACCGGTGTCTCCCATGCTGTCACACAGAGGGGGGAAACACCGCCTTTTGTGCTGTGTATGTTCGACTATATTCGGAGATTAAATCAACGATTAAATCAGCGAATATTGCAAATTCAGCGATCGTGAGCCGAACCGAATATTGAAATATTCGCTCATCTCTACTTACTAACCTACTTATTACCTAACTGATTTCATCCAGCTGCTCCCTAGATTCGTCAGCATACCACAAAATTGCTCCCCACGTGCCATCATGCCAGCTACACCAACACTCGGGGAACATGTACCCACCCATACCTGGGCTTACTGGGTCCACTTCACAAAGGGAGCTTAACATTTCTCACTGGGTCCATGTTGGTCTTAGAAGAAAAAAATATAAACTCACCTACCGCAACATCACTTTTCCTCTGTTGTTTGTGTCCCTCATTGGTCTCCTTGCTTCCTATTCTGGTAGGGGATGGTATGTGACCACTGCAGTCGAACAGTCACCACTGATTGACTGCAGCAGAGACTCTCCATCGGTGCCCTAAATTAAACACCCTCCTAGCTCTCTCTTCTACTTCAGATGGAACATTGAATCATTTTGAAAATCATCATGGGCTCATTTGCAAGCTACAACCCCTGTGAGTGTCATGGGTAGGGTTCTGATGATGCCATGAAAATTTGTTGGTTAGAGTAGAAGATAATGTGTAGGACGCAGTGGTCTCTCTCATCCTATACTTCTATGAATATAAACTATTGACCCAGAAAAGGAACAAGTAAAAAATGTTTCTCCGAAGTGAGTGCTCCGGCATGTTGTGGCTTCTTGGCAGACTATAGATAAACAATACAGTTGACTCATCTCCGTCTATTAAAGCTTATGAATCTCATATTATCTATTTATTTGCACAGCACTATACCTACAGCCATTGTATTACATACAACCACAGAGCATGAACTGAACTGGTGGAATAGACCAGACACAAAGCAAATATTGAGGAAAGGAGTGTCTGTCTAGTAGCGATTGTCACGGGAATTATGCAAAATGCAACACTTATCCTCATACGAGTTTCTTCCTTGCCATGATGATAGGTTATATCCATGTAAAGTCTGCCGCTAAGGTCATCTCCATATCACAGTCCAGCCGATAAAGCGGTGTTAGAAATTCTACACTGAGAGCAGCTGGGCGGTGCGACATTGGCAAAGCATAGATCTAGTCACGTCGAGAAAGACCATTTCTGACATCACCCAATGTACATGCATGGGAAGTTACGCAATGTTTTATATACATACAGTGAGAATAAAACCACCCGCCCAGACAGCTGCAGTTGCGGATCCGATTCCTTGTATATGTCCTTGGTGGAATATCATCATGATGGCCTTCTCGTACAAAGGTGTAAATTCTAGATAACTTCCAGCATTTGCTTTTATACGTTAGAGGCTGATCCAGTTTCTTCATGAAAATGCGGCTGTATGGGGGAGATGTGCACGTTACACCGATATATACGTCTTTAACACCGCTTTATATAGAATCGTAGTAAAGGCTGAAGAAAGACACGGGGATAAGGTTGGGATTATTAATATGAGGTTTGGATGAGATCCAATCCTAGCTAAAATATCAACGTGATTATGTATAGATAATATTAAGCAACAGGTTTTTTTACTGTTTATAGCTATCATCTTCTGTATACTAGTAGTCAGTATTATATCTAGATACATTACGGAGCCACAAAATCGAATTTTAAGACTGTAACTGTTGACGAGTGTTAGGCAGGAAAATGTCAGATAAGCTGTGTATGCCTGTACCCCATGAACAGACAAGGAACAAAAGAGATCACCAAAATAATAAGGGGTAATGCTGTAAGGGTGCAGGAAGCAGGCACACCTGGGTTTTGATGCCTCAGGTTGAGGGACGTCAACAGTCCATCTGCACACAGTTGGACATTAAATAGACCATATACTTTAAGCTAATCTTTGCACCCCCGTTCCACGTGATGTCTATTTATAACACCATTTTTTTTGTGCTTCCATGTTTTATTCTGGATTCATTTTGGTTGAACTGGGATAGAATGAGGAGAGGCAGTTTATAAAAATTTCAAACCACCCTAATTTCACACAAAGCGAGCTAAACTATATAGATGACAATAGTTAATTTTTGGAACAAAAATTTGGTCACCTGTAGCAGGCCAAGCGGTTTAAAAAAATTTCAAACCAATGAAATTTCACACAAAGCAAATTAAACTGTATGGTTGACAATAGTCAATTTTTGGAAAAAAAATGTGGTTACCTGTAGCAAGCCAAGTGGTTTTGAAATATTTAAAACCACTTTAATCTGACACAAAGCAGGTTAAAATGTATGGATAACAATAGTAAATTTTTTCACCCCAACAAAAATCAGGTCACCTGCAGCAGCTATATATTTATCAATGGACTGCAAAGCCCAAAGCCCTGCTTAGAGGCCACTCTCTCTGCTCCAGCTGTCCCTAGGCTAAATGTAGAATGTATTGTATAGAAACAACAAAGCGCAAGATTAGCCCTAAGAAGGACTTCTAGTATGATGGTTCAGCAAAGTATCACCACTAGAGGACTCTGATTGTTTAAACTGTGCACATAGGCCTGAACAACTACTCTCTCCCTACAATAACAACTGTCCCTGCGCTGTGCAATGGCCTCAGTGTGCCAAGCATGGCAGCACCAGTCCTTTTATAACCTTTGATGAGCAAATCACAGTAATGACACTACCAAGATCACTATGGCATTACAGTTACTGGTAGGCAATTCCTGCATGGTTATTGGCTGTGTAAAAGGCGCAGGGATTCGATAATTCAGTCCAAGAACCAGCCTATGCTCAATGAGTGCCAAGGACATCCGAGCACATCCGAGCACCCAGATACTCGAAAATAAATGTAAAGAATACAGATAACCGCATCAAGTTTTCTAAAGTTGAGAGTGAGGCAGTGAACATCTTCAGGGCTAGCCTAAGGTGTGTGCAGCCTCTGCAGATGCACATGGTGAATAAGATTTGGTCATTGTTTGTGCTGTTTGTGCACTACATGATTTTTACTTGAGCATTCTGTGACCCTGGTATGTTGTCAGTGTAAAGTACATTATTTTTGCAGTGTCTGGTGATTAGGTGACAATGTGTCTAATATTGGAATTTAGTCAACTATATGAAAATGTTATCAACCCTAATGTTATGATAATTATCAGGGCAACATAACATATGGTGATTAGAATTGGGCAATGCATGGGGACTTATGTCTCATCTGGTGAGCTGGATCCACAAAGCCCAAGTCCAGAAGATCAGCTCTTATGCAGCATGGACTGATGGTGCTGGTGCAGGAAGGCAGACCAGTAGGTCCATCAATGGCAGAAGAGGCCGACCTGGAACAGCAACGCAGGACCAATGGCAGCTGATGTAATAGAGTTGGAACTCTGGCAACTGGAACAGCAAAACTGTAATCTACAAGCTGAGCGGAATCAAACATGTAGCAGATTTGACACAGCAAATAATAATACTTTTTTATAGCAAAACATTTTATCAATCAGTAGGGACATGTAAACACAACATCAAGCATTACAGAATAATATATTATTCAACTAATAGTACAAGAGGAGTGATGGCCCTGTTCACATGCATACAAGGAAATAGAGGGGACACAAAAGATAAAAAAAAGTGCTTGTTGTATACAGGCCAACCATAATTATAATAAATAAATTTGGGTATCCGAATAATGCTGCAAGAAGCGGTCATCAGCAGTATCTGTATATGTACAGATACAAAGTGCTATTGAGTGCTTAGAGGGTGAGGAAACAGATGACGGCAGGGACCAGATTTTGAGGAAAAGTTAGGAAGAGAGAACAGGGAAGAGTTAGATTAGTGAGGTGAGTTGATTAGACCAGTCTAAAGAAATGTGTATTGAGAGTACACTTAAAACTGTGAACAATGAGAATTACTCATATTGTCGGGGTAGTGCATTCCAGAGAACTGACGCAGCTGAAGAGAAGTTTTCGATATGGAAGAGGGAGGTTCAGATTATAGAGGATATTAGTCTTAGATCATTTGCAGAACAGTGTGCAGGGGTAGTGTGATAGACATGGATGAGAAAGTAGATGTAGGAGATGTAGAACGGAAGAGCACTTTTTGGGTGAGAGAAATAAATTTACATTGTACTCTGTAGCTGATAAGCAACCAGTGCAATGACTGGCACAGAGTGGAGGCAACGGTGTAGTGGCTGGTCAGAAAAAAAGATCCCAGCTGCTGTGTTCAGGATAGATTGGAGAGGGGAAAGATTAGTAAGAGAGAGATGGATTAATAGAGAGTTGCAATAGTCCAGGTGAGAGCAACAGTAAAAGGAACCAAAGCAACAGAACAGAGTGTGCAATGGTTACTTTATGCAGCAAAGCTGCCACAGCAATATAGCAGAGTTCGAAAGTAGAGCTTGGCCAGTGAATTAGCAGAGTAACCCAGTGACAAGGCACAGGTGTTGAAGAGTTGGGTTTGCTATAATGCCTAAAGACAGAATTGGCGCAGTAATACTGCAGAATTGAATATCAGAACTGAACCAGTGATAAAGTAGAGTTAACCCAGGTATAGAAGGGCTGGGTTTCCAATAATGCCCAATAAACTTTGCTGGAACAGAGAAGTGACAAGTAGTCCACAGTATCAGAAAGGACACTTACTACCTGAATACTCAGGTGTCATCTCACTGCCTGAATCTGCACTATATGGTCCAGGATAATGGCAGCCTGGTGCACAGAAGACCAGCAGAGGAGGATACAGAATGTGAGTAACGCATGGGGCGTTTGGAGGATTAACAGAAAGTACCATAGTGGGCGCCATCCAGCTTAACGCTAGCTCTAGCGAGTCCCAATGCTCGGGAAGTGGATCACAGCCCTGGGTAGAGATCACTGCTTTCTTTACAATCATCATTATGTAACAGAAAACAAAGTGAGGTCATAAATGAAAACCAAAGATAGATCTGTCACCTTGCGGTTACCTGTAGCCAAGCAGAAAGGCTTCTTTATGTTACCTTCCATAGCAAGAATGAATAGAAACAATGGCATGCCTGTGATAGTTCTGGAGCATGGTCAGCCATGAGCACATTAATATAAATGACTATAGTTTACATATCACTAGGAGACAATAAGCCAACGGCACATGTACTGAAAAGATTACTCCGTCCAGAATAAACACATGGGAGTTTATATAATTACTGTGGTTTCTATAATTATTAAAATTGGTTTATTTTCTTTTTTTGGTTCCAAATTAAATGTTTAGTGTGGACAGAACACCCAACAACCGGAATTTTAATCTAGCATAATATTATTTTACTCTACGTAATACCGATGCATACTATTCTAACGGGGCAGGAGCGCATATTTTTGTGGTTTGCCCTAAGAGGGTATAGCCAGAAGTAATCAGTAGGGGGTAGCAGTTACTCCCCCATCTTCTACTATAAAATTCGACATTATTATTATAAATGGCACTTATTAAGCTGGGTCCTAATACAGATTTTGCATGTAAGCAACACTATGTGTAGGGAAAAATTTAAAAGGGTCGTCTTACGTCTACTAAAAAAAACAAGAAATCATCTACCAGACTCCACAGCTCTGCCGCACTTCCTATAGTGCTCTTCACCGGTGTCCTGACTATGTCTTCCAGCTTAAAGGAAACATGACTGCTGCAGTCAATCAGCGGCTGTTGATTGGCTGCAGCTATCATTTGACGCTCCCTGCCACAAGAGGAAACTGAGAGACTGGAAGAGGAAAGACAATATACAGAGTATGGTGGACAGACAGGTGTCCCGGAGGAAAGAAAAGTTTGGGTATTTTTGCACCGCCCTGGGCCCTATAATATTTTTTTAAAACTAGAGGGCAAGCCTTTTAACAATAATTTCCATCCTTGAGTGTAAATGACTTAGATATGATCGCTTTATTTTTATACCTATGCAGTGATTGGATTTCCGTGTTTCTCCTACTGAGCACCAAACTCCACAACAATATATCTAAATGATAAAGTGCCAGAAGCCACCACTAGAGGGAGCTCAGGAGCCTAATGCATAATCAATATTTAGTTCAACTGATAAAAAATATAGTTAGCTCCCTCTAGTGGCGACTGGCAGCCACATTCATTTTCACTTGTGAAGTTTACACAATGCAAAGTATTGGAAGCTCTGTATAAAAAACAAAAAAATAGTTATATAATATTTCTTGAATTTAGCAGCATAAAAATATAATACTAATATTAAAATAAAGATTTTGGCACCAATTCATCGTTTTTGTTTGTTTTTTTAAATCATTTTTTTTTTTGTCTTGTGGTGCTCATTGCCTTTCATACTCTCCAAATTCTTTAAAATGCTTCATAAATTATACGTAACATAAAAATAATCTATTTTGTCTTTTTTGACAGATTTTAGTGCAAATGTGGTAAAAAATTAACAAACGGATATCACTGGCGCTCACCACTAGTGTCCACTAAACAAGTGGAAATGAACCAAGGAATCTCCCAGCTGCTAGTATCCACAGAAAATGCGCCCCTTCTGTAAGTAAACTAGTACATATACCAACTGATACCGCGCTTGGGAAAAAAGAGAGAAAGAAAGAGGCTGCCCCTATCTGTAAGAACACAGTCAAACCATGAATATATGCAGCAATAGATGATATTATTAAAGATGACCCACTGAACTTTATGATAAGTCAAATGAACAATTACCTATACTACCTGCCTGCTTGCTAACTCAAAAAAGTACAATGCCCACCGGTATATATGTATATATATATATACTTCCACAGGAATAGCCTAAAATATCCGTTGTTGGTAGATTAAACACATATATGTACTGGAATGACTTTGAGAGACAATAACTCTTACCATGTGGGAGTGTAGTCGGTGGACGATGACTGTTGTGCCGGACTCTCACCCCTGTTCGTGATGGATGCCGGAAGTAGTGTGCGGTGTCTCACCGCTGCACGCTGCAGATGTATGGGTAGGATGACCTACGGGTGGCACCTTGAGAGTGGGTGCACGGCTACTCTTGCCGCCTGGACGGGTGCGAGGTGTGATTGTTCAGTGCAGGGCCAGGGAACGTCCTGGCCGGAGGCGCCCCTGGTTGCACCGAGAGAAAAAAAATGGCCGCCGCTGACAAGCAGCGTGTGACGTCACTGACCTACGGAGCCTCGCTAGGACCAAAAAAGCTGACCGACGCGTTTCGAAGGGAAAACGCCCTTCTTCATCAGGGTTACAGCCCTATCCAGGAGCTCCGCTATTTTATGCCTCCACTGCGCCAATGAGCCTGCCCCCTACATCTCTCAATACCGCCCCAAATGACTTAATATATATTGCACTAAGATACCAGCCTGTTGCCAACCTATTCAGTACGATAACCTATGGTATAGAAAAACTCCAAGATTGCAAAACTAATATAAACTATTATGAAACACCCTGCACGATATTACTACATGCGGGCTACAATAAGAGCTATATGTACACCTTAAAATTTATTTTAATATCTTAATATTTTTAATGAACTAATACTATTACTGCAACCAATATATATGAAAACGAGTAAAAAATTGATAAAAATAGTAGTCAGCGATCTACGAAAACGGCCAACTACGCACGGGGGTGGTACTGTGGCGTCGTTTTATTGACGACGTCATATTTATCTGGGAAGGTTCCAGGGCCGATCTAGACTCTTTCATTTCTGGCCTCAACACCAACAATTTTGGCCTTGAGTTTACACCTACTGTAAGTGGCAGTAACATCAATTTCCTGGACCTAAATATATTTATAGAAGGGGGCCACCTGCACACTAAGTGTTACCACAAGGAAGTGGATTCAAACAGTTATATTCACACTACCAGCTGTCATCTGCCAGTGTGGCTCACGAATATCCCCAAGGGACAATTTACCAGGATTCGGCGCAATTGCACCAACATTAATGATTTTGATCAGGAATCGGAACATCTTACACAGCAGTTCCTGGAGAAGGGTTATTCTCTGTCATTAGTTCAACAGGCAGCAAATGATGCAAGAGTTATACCTAGAAATACTCTAGTATATAGACCTAGATCCGATACCCAACGTATAGAAACCATCCCAGAACAAATCAGACAACTGCCAATCATAACACAGTTTCATGCAGGATACAAGCAATTCCAGAGGATCATTCGGAAACATTGGGCAATCCTCCAGAGAGATAGGATCGTAGGGGAGCACCTACCATCATTCCCCAGGTTTGTCTATAGGAGAGCCCAAACGTTGAATAATATTCTGGCCCCCACAACAAAACTGGCCTGTGGTAAACAGAACGTAGGGCGCAGTCATCAACCCGATTTTAACAAGGGTTTTACACCGTGTGGGGGGTGTTTTTGCTGTATCCATACAGCTTTCAAAAAAACGTGTCAAGTCTCATTTGGGAATTCAGATGGCACTGAGATATTCAGGATTCAGGATAGGATTACATGCTTCTCAACGGGGATAATCTATTTAATCCAATGCCCATGCAAAAAACTGTATGTGGGCAGGACTAAAAGGAAATTAACGGTACGAGTAAAGGAGCATTTGAGAAATATCCAAAAAGGGTTCCTGGGTCATCCCCTTTCCCGCCACTTCAAAGAGAAACACGATAGGAACATTAAGGATATACAGTTCTGTGGGATACAGAAGGTCCGACAAAATCTGAGGGGGGGGTGACTTTCTGAAACAGATGTCAAGAATTGAGTCCGAATGGATATTTAGGTTAGATTGCCTCACCCCCAAAGGCCTGAACCACGAATTTGAATTATATGCCTTTTAATTAGTATATGTGGGGGTTCGGGATAAAAAGAATTCTTTTGATACACTTTGGGCTCAAACGACTATTGGGAATGAGGGACTGAGATCAATTGGTTTTAATAAAATTTTAAAAAATGTTTAAAAAATTAAAAAAAAAAAAAATTATTAAAAAAAAAAATATTAATTTTTTAAATAATTTTTAGTGGTAGTTTTTTAGTACACTACCTATTCTGAATGTCACAGTCCGTTGACTTTTCCATGGGGATCGTATGTCTGTATGTCTTTTAAGTATTTTGTAATAATAAAAGTTTTTTATATACATGTTTATTCATTTTTTATCAATTTTTTACTCGTTTTCATATATATTGGTTGCAGTAATAGTATTAGTTCATTAAAAATATTAAGATATTAAAATAAATTTTAAGGTGTACATATAGCTCTTATTGTAGCCCGCATGTAGTAATATTGTGCAGGGTGTTTCATAATAGTTTATATTAGTTTTGCAATCTTGGAGTTTTTCTATACCATAGGTTATCGTACTGAATAGGTTGGCAACAGGCTGGTATCTTAGTGCAATATATATTAAGTCATTTGGGGCGGTATTGAGAGATGTAGGGGGCAGGCTCATTGGCGCAGTGGAGGCATAAAATAGCGGAGCTCCTGGATAGGGCTGTAACCCTGATGAAGAAGGGCGTTTTCCCTTCGAAACGCGTCGGTCAGCTTTTTTGGTCCTAGCGAGGCTCCGTAGGTCAGTGACGTCACACGCTGCTTGTCAGCGGCGGCCATTTTTTTTCTCTCGGTGCAACCAGGGGCGCCTCCGGCCGGGACATTCCCTGGCCCTGCACTGAACAATCACACCTCGCACCCGTCCAGGCGGCAAGAGTAGCCGTGCACCCACTCTCAAGGTGCCACCCGTAGGTCATCCTACCCATACATCTGCAGCGTGCAGCGGTGAGACACCGCACACTACTTCCGGCATCCATCACGAACAGGGGTGAGAGTCCGGCACAACAGTCATCGTCCACCGACTACACTCCCACATGGTAAGAGTTATTGTCTCTCAAAGTCATTCCAGTACATATATGTGTTTAATCTACCAACAACGGATATTTTAGGCTATTCCTGTGGAAGTATATATATATATACATATATACCGGTGGGCATTGTACTTTTTTGAGTTAGCAAGCAGGCAGGTAGTATAGGTAATTGTTCATTTGACTTATCATAAAGTTCAGTGGGTCATCTTTAATAATATCATCTATTGCTGCATATATTCATGGTTTGACTGTGTTCTTACAGGTAGGGGCAGCCTCTTTCTTTCTCTCTTTTTTCCCAAGCGCGGTATCAGTTGGTATATGTGGTAAAAAATTGGTACCAAAATATCTGGCATCTATAAAATCAATGAGGACTGGAGTATATCTGCGACAAATGTTTAAACTTATGGAAAAGTTGCAAATAATGAATCAGGCAAAAACATCTTGGAAATCCTAAACAATGGTCCACAATGGTGAACGTAAAAAATAGGTACACACATATAAATTAGACTAAAAAAAGGCACAATTGGAAATAGGAATACGGTGCAAACACAAAAAAAGGCGCAAAACACTAAAACCGGACAATAAACACGCACGCATGTGATAATAGATCTGACCCACTGGCTTTAATCACTGTATCCCAATCATACCGGCATCGATGTGAACCAGTCTATACGGCAGTTTGGTTCTATGTCTGTGTGGGACCCAGATGCCGGTGACACATCCCCTGGAGAGGAGACTAAAATGGCCCTTTACTACTTCTGCTTTCTCAGCTATCTGCACAGATGATTGTTATGTAAAAAGGATGCAGCAGTCCGTGGATAAATGATCGGTGGGGATTCTCTGTACTAAGAACATAAGGCACGTTAATGTACCAAGTTATAAATAACACTTTTTTCACTTTTTTCCTTTTTACTAAAATTATCTCTTTTCCGTTTGCATCACTTACTCAACCTGTAAATCCTTAATGGGTGGCTTATTAGTCATTGCCAGACGCAGATATTATCAGTGATGTCGCTATAGGTGGGGAGATGTCACTGTCCACCATAGGCCCTAGTACACTGCTATTCTCCCACGTAATTAAATATTATTACTGTATTATGACATAAAACTGCTGATTATCCTTATACTGATATATCACTCATTGTAATATTCCTGCTCCATCACTGACTGTGCTTATTATACACTAGATGGTGGCCCGATTCTAACGCATCGGGTATTCTAGAATATCTATGTATGTATGTATATAGCAGGCACATAGTACTGTATATAGCACAGGCCATGTAGTATATAGCAGACAAATACTACGTGGCCTGTGCTATATACTATGTGGCTGCTATATACATACATATTGTAGAATACCCGATGCTTTAATACAGGCCACGCAGTATATAACAGTGGCCACGCAGTATATAACACAGCCCACGTACTATATAACACAGCCCACGTACTATATAACACAGCCCATGCAGTATATAGCAGCCACGCAGTATATAACACAGCCCACGTAGTATATAACACAGGCCAAACAGTATATAACACAGCCCACTTAATATATAGCACAGCCCATGTAGTATATCACACAGCCCACTCAGTATATAACACTGGCCACGTATTATATAGCACAGCCCACTCAGTATATAACACTGGCCACGTAATATATAGCACAGCCCAGCAGTATATAACACTGGTCACATAGTATATAGCAGCCCACGTAGTATTTAGCAGTTTGGGCACCGTATCTCTGTTAAAAAAAAATATTTAAAATAAAAAATAGTTATATACTCACCCTCCGGGATCCAGCGAAGCTGTGCCGAGACGCGCACGGCTGCCGCCATCTTCCGTTCCCAGGATGCGTTGTGAAATTACCCAGATGACGTAGCAGTCTCGCGAGACCGCTAAGGGTATGTGCACACGTTGCGGATTCTCTGCGGATCCGCAGTGTTTTTTGAGGTGCAGAAACACTGCAGATCCGCAATTGATTTACAGAACAATGTAAATCAATGAGGAAAAAAAAATGCTGTGCACACTTTGCGGAAAATCCGCTGCGGAAACGCTGCGGTTTAAAAGAAGTAGCATGTCACTTCTTTTTTGTGAATCTGCAGCGTTTTTGTACCCATTCTATTATAGAAAACTGCAGGGGTAAAAAGCGCAGCAAATCCGCAAGAAAACCGCAGCAAAAACGCACAAAAAACGCTGCAGAACCGCACAAAAACTGCAACAAATCCGCAGGTGCGTTTTCTGCCAGAGGAGGCAAAATCCGCACCAGAAATTCCTAAGCCTAATCCGCAACGTGTGCACATAGCCTTACTCTTCTGGGTAAATTTGCAATGCATCTCTGGGAACGGAAGATGGCGGAGGCCACGCGCGTCTCGGCTTACTACGGAAGGTGAGAATAGCAGGTTTTTTGTTTTTTTATTATTTTTAACATTACATCTTTTTACTATTGATGCTGCATAGGTAGCATCAATAGTAAAAAGTTGGGGACACACAGGGTTAATAGCAGCGTTAATGGAGTGCGTTACCCGCTGCATAACGCGCTCCGTTAATGCTGACATTAACCCTGTGTGAGCGCTGACTGGGGGGCACTCAGGAGTATGGAGCCGGCGCTGGGCACTAATTGGATGGAAGTAGGGAGGGACTAATCGGACTATGCCTGTCGCTGATTGGTCGCGGCAGCCAGGACAGGCAGCTGGCGAGACCAATCAGCAAGGCGGGATTTCCGAGACAGACAGACAATTAGACCCTTAGACAACACAATGGCGGCACTTGACAGCAGTGGAGGACAATGCCAGTCGCTGATTGGTCGAGGCCGGCTGGCCTCGACCAATCAGAGACTGTGCCCGTCGCTGATTGGTCGAGGCCCAGGCGGCCTCAACCAATCAGAGACGCGGGATTTCCAGGACAGACAGACAGACAGAAAAACCCTTAGACAATTATATATATAGATTCCATTACCGGGACATCACGGTGTCATAATTGCTCTACTGTGACATCACTGTTTGTATTATCCCTGTACTGTGACATCATCATTATGTTTGTCATCCTTATACTGTGACATCATTGTGGTTATAATCATTGTACTGTGACATTACTCTGCTTCCAGTATTGTCTCTTTACTGTGACATAATCACTATGTGTATCCCTGTACTGTTACATAACTGTGCATATTATCCCTTACTATGACATCAGCAGCTATTATCCCTGACATCACTGTGCTTAGTATCTCTTTGCTGTGACATCACTGTGTTTATTATTCCTGTACTGTGACATCACTGTGTTTATTATCCCTGTACTGTAACATCACTGTGTATATTATCCCTGTACTGTGACATCACTGTTTGTATTATCTCTGTACTGTGACATCACTGTGTTTATTATCCCTGTACTGTGACATCACTGTGTGTATTATCCCTGTACTGTGTCATCTCTGTGTTTATTATCCCTGTACTGTGACATCACTGTGTATTATCCCTGTACTGTGACATCACTGTGTGTATTATCCCTGTACTGTGACATCACTGTGTGTATTATCTCTGTACTGTGACATCACTGTGTTTATTATCCCTGTACTGTGACATCACTGTGTGTATTATCCCTGTACTGTGACATCACTGTTTGTATTATGTCTGTACTGTGACATCACAGTGTGTATTATCCCTGTACTGTGACATCACTGTGTTTATTATCCCTGTACTGTGACATCACTGTGTTTATTATCCCTGTACTGTGACATCACTGTGTGTATTATCCCTGTACTGTGACATCACTGTGTGTATTATCCCTGTACTGTGACATCACTGTGTGTATTATCCCTGTACTGTGACATCACTGTGTGTATTATCCCTGTACTGTGACATCACCGTGTTTATTATAACTGCACTGTGATATCACTGTGTTTATTATCCCTGTACTGTGACATCCATGTGTTTATTATCACTGTACTGTGACATCAATGTGTGTATTATCTCTGTACTGTGACATCACTGTGTATATTATCCCTGTACTGTGACATCACTGTGTTTATCATCCCTGTACTGTGACATCACTGTGTTTATTATCACTGTACTGTGACATCACTGTGTTTATTATCCCTGTACTGAGACATCACTGTGCCTATTATCCCTGTACTGTGACATCAATGTGTGTATTATCTCTGTACTGTGACTTCACTGAGTATATTATTCCTGTACTGTGACATCACTATGTTTATTATCCCTCTACTCTGATATCACTGTGCTTATTATCCCTGTACTGTGACATCACTATGTTTATTATCCCTGTACTGTGACATCAATGTGTGTATTATCTCTGTACTGTGACATCACTGAGTATATTATTCCTGTACTGTGACATCACTGTGTTTATTATCCCTGTACTGTGACATCACTGTGTGTATTATCTCTGTACTGTGACATCAATGTGTATATTATGCCTGTACTGTGACATCACTCTGTTTATTAGCCCTGTACTGTGACATCACTGTTTATTATTCCTGCACTGTGACGTCACTGTGTTTATTATCCCTCTAATGTGACATCACTGTTTATTATTCCTGCACTGTGACATCACTGTGTTTATTATCCCTGTACTGTGACATCACTGTGTGTAATATCCCTATACTGTGACATCACTGTGTGTATTATCCCTATACTGTGACATCACTGTGTATATTATCCATGTACTGTGACATCACTGTGTGTATTATCACTATACTGTGACATCACTGTGTTTACTATCCCTATACTGTGACATCACTGTGTTTATTATCCCTGTACTGTGACATCACTGTGTGTATTACCCCTATACTGTGACATCTCTCTGTTTATTATCCCTATACTGTGACATCACTGTGTTTATTATCCCTGTTGTAATAATTATAGGGGATAACTCAGGAGACTCTTTGCGTGGAACAAGACAACTACAGGACACAGTTTTATAAGTGGTAAAGTCTATATTATCACACGGTGATTCAAACAGGTGCAGAGAGAAACTCAATTCCACAACACTTGGTGTAAATATTAAACGCAGCTTAGCAGTCTATGGGAAACTTCAGAGGAAAATGCAATCAAGCAGAAAGTCTATGAAGCCCAGTTATTCTTGAGGATACTTGACACGAATAAATCCTTGTCTTAGTCCAAACACAGATAGATAAGCTTATAAGGCAGTTCAAATAATATCTTAGCTCAACCAGGGAGGCCTGTTTAATAGTCTCAGGTTTTTGCAGAGCAGCAAATGCTTACATGTCCAGCAAATGCAGATGAAAGTAAACAAGAGCAGCAGATGAAGGAGGATTACTGGACACTGGTGTATGCAGCAGGAACTCAGAGCAGAGTAGCAGTATCACCACACAGGTTCACAGGGGCAGGTATATAGCCAGGGAGTAATCAGAGGTCAGGAGCTGGATGCAAGGCAGAATACTCTAGCACAGACTGAAGGCTGGGGTGGAGTTTTATAGCAGGAAGACACAGTGCACATGAGACCAAAGACGCCATCTTGGAAAAGGGCAGTAATGCACAAAAGGTAAAAAATGTTCAGAGTCCTGACATTACTCCCTCCTTAGAAGCGGCCTCAGGACGATCCTGGACCTGGTTTCTCAGGGAATCTCTGATGAAAACAAGAACTCTTCTGTTGGGCATTGATGTTTTCCACAGGTTCCCAAGAGTCTTCCTCAGGGGGTTAACCCTGCCATCTTATCAGATATTGGAGCCGATTCCTGCGAATCCTGGAATCAATAATTTCCTCCACCACAAATTGTTCTTGCCCATCAATCACCACATGCTGCGGAGGTGGCACAACACGTCCCTGGAAGGTATTTGGAGATACAGGCTTTAGTAAAGATACATGAAAAACTGGGTGTACCTTCATAGTCCTAGGTAGCTTCAGCCGGCAGGCCACAGAGCTCACAATACCGTTGATCTTGAAAGGGCCAATGAATTTCTGTCCAAGTTTTTGTGAAGGAACATTTAACTTCAGATTCTTAGTTGCTAACCACACGGAATCTCCTACCTTGAACATGGGTGCAGGTTTACGGAATCTATCAGCCGATCTCATATAACGTTCTTGAGCTGCGGTCAGTGATTCCTTCAGAACCTCCAGATTTTGTCTCATCGCAGTCAGCCTTTCCTCCACTGCTGGAACCGGAGAATTAATTGGAGACCTAGGTAAAATACACGGATGATAACCCAGATTGGCAAAGAAAGGTGTAAATTTAGTGGAGGCGCTCTGAGAATTATTATATGAAAATTCGGCTAATGGCAGCAACTCCAACCAATCATCCTGGAGATGGCTGACATAGCATCTTAGATATTGTTCCAGCGTCTGGTTGGTATGCTCAGTCTGACCATTTGTCTGGGGATGGTAAGTGGAAGAGAGACAGACATTAATATTGAGTGCAGAACAAAACCCCTTCCAGAATCTTGAAGTGAACTGCACTCCACGGTCAGAGATGATCTCATCCGGAACCCCATGCAACCAAAAGACATTCTGTATAACCAAGTTCACTGTATCTTTAGCTGAGGGGAGGCCGGTGCACGGAACAAAATAAGCAGCTTTAGTCAGGCGATCAACTACCACCATGATTGTATTCATGCCCCCCGATGTAGGCAGCTCCACAATAAAGTCCATTGATATAAACCCCCAAGGGCGGGACAGAACAGGTAATGGTTGTAGAAGACCTGAAGGTGCCACATGAGGAGTCTTGTAATGAGCACATACGTCGCAAGAGAGAACATAGTCCTTGGTATCCTTCAGGCAAGTTGGCCACCAGAAGAATCGGCTCAGGAACTCTTGTGTCTTCTGTACCCCCCTGTGACCAGCCAACATGGAGTCATGTACCAACTTGAGGATCTGCAGACGGACAACCTCAGGGACGTAGATACGTCGATCTCTGAACCACATGCCACCCTTAAAGACAAGATTAATATCCACAGGAGAGTTGGCCAGAAATACATCACCCTCATAGGCCTCCCTGCACTCCTTCCACAAGTCCTGATTGTGGATAACTCCGATGAAATTGGCATCCGATAGAATGGTCTTGGACAGGGCTCCAGGTACGGAATCCGCAGCTTGGATTTGGGATAAAGCATCAGCCTTCCCATTAATAGAACCTGGACGGTACGATATAACAAAGTTAAATTGATTTAAAAATAAGTTCCAATGAGCCTGACGAGGAGAAAGACATCTAGCGGATTTAAGGAACTCTAAATTGCGATGGTCAGTTAGCACTATGATCTGTTGTGCAGCTCCTTGCAGATGATGCCTCCATTCTTTGAAAGCCGCAATAATAGCCAGTAGGGTTGAGCGAAACGGATCGTTAATTTTCATAAGTCGCCGACTTTTGGCAAAGTCGGCGTCTCATGAAACCGAGCCGATCCCTGTGTGGGGTCGGCCATGCGGTACGCGACTTTCGCGCCAAAGTCGCGTTTCAATGACGCTAAAAGCGCCATTTCTCAGCCAATGAAGGTGGATGCAGAGTGTGGGCAGCGTGATGACATAGATCTCAGTCCCCACCATCTTAAAGAAGGGCATTGCAGTGATTGGCTTGCTTTCTGCGGCGTCACAGGGGCTATAAAGGGGCGTTCCCGCCGACCGCCATCTTACTGCTGCTGATCTGAGCGTAGGGAGAGGTTGCTGCAGCTTCTTCGGAAGCAGGGATAGTGATAGGCAGGGTACATAAAGCCACAAACCGCTTGTGCTGTAGCGATTTCCACTGTCCAATACCACCTTTTGTTTGCAGGACAGTGGAAGCTACATTTTTTTTTCCTCAGCGCTGTAGCTCATTGGGCTGCCCTAGAAGGCTCCCTGATAGCTGCGTTGCTTTGTGTGTACGCCGCTGTGTAAACCAACTGCTTTTTTCAAAGCACAAATCCTGTTTTTCTTCCTTTCTGCACAGCTATCTTGTGTGTTTGTCCACACTTTTGTGTGCAGCAGTCCTTTTTCTAGCTGCCTGCCATACTTTTCTGAGATAACTGCAGGGAGATAAATATTGGCAAGTCTGTGGCATCTCTCTCTCATTGTGTGGCACTGAAAACACTGTGTAATACTTGGCCTTTTTTTTTTTTTTTTCTAAATTCTCCCTTTTCCCAAAAAAGAATTAGTGGGAGATAAATATTGTCAAGTCTGCCTCCGTGCCATTGCTGTGTGTGGCATCTCTCTCTCATTGTGTGGCACCGAAAACACTGTGTAATACTTGGCCTTTTTTTTTTTTTTTTTCTAAATTCTCCCTTTTCCCCAAAAAACATTAGTGGGAGATAAATATTGTCAAGTCTGCCTCCATGCCATTGCTGTGTGTGGCATCTCTCTCTCATTGTGTGGCACTGAAAACACTGTGTAATACTTGGCCTTTTTTTTTTTTCTTTCTAAATTCTCCCTTTTCCAAAAAAAAAATTAGTGGGAGATAAATATTGGCAAGTCTGCCTCCGTGCCATTGCTGTGTGTGGCATCTCTCTCTCATTGTGTGGCACTGAAAACACTGTGTTATACTTGGCCTTTTTTTTTTTTCTAAATTCTCCCTTTTCCAAAAAAAAAATTAGTGGGAGATAAATATTGGCAAGTCTGCCTCCGTGCCATTGCTGTGTGTGGCATCTCTCTCTCATTGTGTGCCACTGAAAACACTGTGTAATAGTTGGCCATTTTTTTTTGGGGGGGTACATTCTCCCTTTTCAAAAAAATAAAAATATTGGGAGATAAATATTGTCAAGTCTGCCTCCGTGCCATTGCTGTGTGTGGCATCTCTCTCTCATTGTGTGGCACTGAAAACACTGTGTAATACTTGGCCTTTTTTTTTTTTCTTTCTAAATTCTCCCTTTTCCAAAAAAAAAATTAGTGGGAGATAAATATTGTCAAGTCTGCCTCCGTGCCATTGCTGTGTGTGGCATCTCTCTCTCATTGTGTGGCACCGAAAACACTGAGTAATACTTGGCCTTTTTTTTTTTTTTTTCTAAATTCTCCCTTTTCCAAAAAAAAAATTAGTGGGAGATAAATATTGTCAAGTCTGCATCCGTGCCATTGCTGTGTGTGGCATCTCTCTCTCATTGTGTGGCACTGAAAACACTGTGTAATACTTGGCCTTTTTTTTTTTTTTTCTAAATTCTCCCTTTTCCCCCAAAAAAATTAGTGGGAGATAAATATTGTCAAGTCTGCCTCCATGCCATTGCTGTGTGTGGCATCTCTCTCTCATTGTGTGGCACTGAAAACACTGTGTAATACTTTTTTTTTTTTTTAGGGTAAATTCTCCCAGAAAAAAAAAAATAGTGGGAGATTAAGATTGGCATTTCTGCTTGAGTGCTGGGCCTGTGTGTGCCATCTGTCTCAAATTATTGGGCGACAGAAAACCTAGTGTGTAACATTGGGCCTGATTTTCCTTTCAGTGTCAGGCACCTATAAAGGTATATATAAATTCTACAGAAGTTTGAGTTCACGTTATAAGTTGTTTTACAGTAAGAAATAGTGTTACTTTGGTTACGTTTTGCAAGCAATGAGGAAGTCTAGTGGAAGAGGTCGTGGCCGTGGGCGGTCATTGTCAGCTGTTAATGATGGTAGTGGTGGTGGAGCATCAGGTGGTCATGGTAAAAGCAGTACAGCACCTAAGTCTCGAGTTGTTGAGCCAGGTTCGTTGTCTGGCTACACAAGGCCTCGAACGCTCTCTTTTCTGGGAGTAGGAAAAACATTTTTGAAGCCGGAGCAGCAGGAACAAGTATTGGCTTTCATTGCTGACTCTGCCTCTAGCTCTTTCGCCTCCTCCTCGGAAAGTGCCAAATGTCAGAGCAGTGCATCGTCAGTGGATGCTCCCGGTCAGGGACAAGTCGCTTCCTTGTCTTCTTCACCCAGAACAAGAGAGAAGGATGTGTCAGGAGACACAACGGGTTACTCCATGGAGCTCTTTACACATACCGTTCCTGGGTTAGACAGTGAAACAGTTAACAGGCCATGTCCATTAAAAGTTGAATCGGACATGGAGTGCACAGATGCACAGCCACAGCCAGATTACTATGCTGTTCCTTTGACTCAGACCAGAACATTGCCCTCGCAGTGTAGGCAGAATCAGAATCAGAAAGCAGAATCAAACCCAGCGGAGACTATGGTGCCCCGTCACGGACGCTATACCACCGGCTTACACGGTGACACAGACGAAATCGCACATGACATAGAAGAGGAGGTCATAGATGACCCAGTTGTGGACCCCGATTGGCAGCCATTGGGGGAACAGGGTGCAGGCAGCAGTAGTTCTGAAGCGGAGGAGGAGGAGCCGCAGCAGGCATCAACATCACAACAGGTTCCATCTGCCGGGCCCGTATCTGGCCAAAAACGCGTGGCAGAACCAAAACCAGTTGGAGGACAGCGTGGCCATCCGGTTAAAGAAGCTCAGTCTGCAATGCCTGAAAAGGTATCCGATAGTAGAAAGAGTGCAGTCTGGCATTTTTTTAAACAACATCCAAATGATCAGCACAAAGTCATCTGTCAAAAATGTTCAACAACCTTAAGCAGAGGTCAGAATCTTAAAAGTCTAAATACAAGTTGCATGCATAGACATTTATCCACCATGCATTTGCAAGCCTGGACTAACTACCAAACGTCCCTAAAGGTTGCAGCACCCTCGGCCAATGAAGCTAGTCAGCAACGCTACATCCCTTCCCTCCCTGTAAGCCGACCATTTCCCACACCACCTGCAGTATCTGTGCAGCTTTCGTCGCCAGGCCAAAGCAGTCAGGGAATCACCAGGTTAGTAGTAGGAAACACTGCATGTAGGGCACCGGCAAGAATACCATCTCCAACCTTCTCTCAGTCACCCATGTCCACCGGCACCACCGCTAGTTCCACGATCTCCAGCTCTCCAGTCCAGCTCACCCTACATGAGACTCTTGTTAGGAAAAGGAAGTACTCATCCTCGCATCCGTGTACAAAGGGTTTGAACGCCCACATTGCTAGACTAATCTCATTAGAGATGATGCCCTACCGGTTAGTTGAAAGCGAAGCTTTCAAAGCGCTGATGGACTACGCTGTACCACGCTACGAACTACCCAGTCGGCACTTCTTTTCTAGAAAAGCCATCCCAGCCCTCCAACAGCATGTTAAAGACCGCATCGCCCATGCACTCAGTCAGTCTGTGACTACAAAGGTGCACCTGTCAACAGATGCCTGGACCAGTAGGCATGGCCAGGGACGTTACGTGTCCATCACGGCACACTGGGTGAATGTGGTGGATGCAGGGTCCACAGGAGACAGCAATATTGGGACAGTTTTGCCTAGTCCACGGTCAAGGAAAGAGTTGGCTGTAGGTGTTCGCCCCCCCTCCTCCTCTTCCTCCTCCTCATGCAGAAGCGAGAGCTCGTCCACACACTGCAGTTGCACATCCACTCCATCCGCAGCTGCCACTGTTGCACACCAGGTGTGCCATTATGGGACAGCTAGTGGCAAGCGTCAGCAGGCTGTATTGGCAATGAAGTGTTTGGGCGACAACAGACACACCGCGGAAGTTCTGTCAGAGTTCTTGCAGAATGAAACTCAGTCATGGCTGGGCACTGTACATCTTGAGGCAGGCAAGGTTGTGAGTGATAACGGAAGGAATTTCATGGCTGCCATAGCCCTTTCCCAACTGAAACACATTCCTTGCCTGGCTCACACCTTAAACCTGGTGGTGCAGTGCTTCCTGAAAAGTTACCCGGGGTTACCCGACCTGCTCCTCAAAGTGCGCAGACTTTGCTCGCATATCCGCCGTTCGCCCGTACACTCCAGCCGTATGCAGAACTATCAGCGGTCTTTGAACCTTCCCCAGCATCGCCTAATCATCGACATTTCAACAAGGTGGAACTCCACACTGCACATGCTTCAGAGACTGTGCGAACAGAGGCGTGCTGTTATGTTTTTGTGGGAGGATACACATACACGGGCAGGCAGTTGGATGGCAGACATGGAGTTGTCAGGTGTGCAGTGGTCGAAGCTACAAGACCTGTGTCAAGTCCTTCAGTGTTTTGAGGAATGCACACGGCTGGTTAGTGCAGACAACACCATAATAAGCATGAGCATCCCCCTAATGCGTCTGCTGATGCAAAGTTTGACGCACATAAAGGAGCAGGCGTCTGCAGCCGAGGAAGAGGAAAGCCTTGATGACAGTCAGCCATTGTCTGGTCAGGGCCGTGTAGAGGACGCGGTAGCGGGCGAAGAGGAGGAGGAGGAGGACGAGGAGGATGATGGGGATGAGTACTTTTTTAATGAGGAAGCTTCTCCTGGGCCAACAGAAATTAGTGGCGTTGCAAGGCCGGGTTCTGTTTTTTTAAGGGAGACAAGTGACGTAGATTTGCCTGTAACTGCCCCTCAAACCAGAACAACCGCAGAGTTGCCAACAGGAACTTTGGCCCACATGGCGGATTATGCCTTACGTATCCTCAAAAAGGACCCACGCATTACTAAAATGATGAGCGATGACGATTACTGGTTGGCCTGCATCCTTGACCCTCGATATAAAGGCAAATTGCAAAATATTATGCCACATGAGAACCTCGAACAAATCTTAGCAACCAAACAAGCTACTCTTGTAGACCGTTTGATTCAGGCATTCCCAGCACACAGCGCCGGTGATGGTTCTCACACAAGCTGCAGGGGGCTACATGGCAGAGGTGTTAGAGGTGCACAGATCAGAAGTGGCGTTGGACAGAGGGGTTTTCTGACCAGGTTGTGGAGTGATTTCGCAATGACCGCAAACAGGACAGGTACTGCAGCATCTATTCAAAGTGACAGGAGACAACATTTGTCCAGTATGGTTACTAACTATTTTTCTTCCCTTATCGATGTTCTCCCTCAACCGTCATTCCCATTTGATTACTGGGCATCAAAATTAGACACCTGGCCTGAATTGGCAGAATATGCGTTGCAGGAGCTTGCTTGCCCAGCAGCTAGTGTGCTATCAGAAAGAGTATTCAGTGCTGCTGGTTCAATATTAACTGAAAAAAGGACTCGTCTGGCTACCCAAAATGTGGATGATCTCTCCTTCATTAAAATGAACCACTCCTGGATTTCAAATTATTTTGCCCCACCTTTCCCGGCTGACACCTAACTTTCCTATAAAAAGGTCTTCCTTGTGGACTGGTCTTACTGAGTGTTCCAATCTGTTAATTTGCAGCAGCTGTTTGTCCAGCATACGACATGTTTACACCTCCCCCAATGGGAAAAATCCCCCCACGGGGCCGTTGTCTCGCCACTTGGCGCAAGCACCCGTTACAGTGCTGATTGTCTGAAGAGGCGGGTGTGCCCGCTTTTGGTCGACGGCATTGCCACTGGGTCCCTCATAGTACATTGTAGTGTCTCTGGCGGTGGTGGTGCGCACCCAACGTCAGACACACCATTGTAACATGAGGGGCCCTGGGGCAGTACCGCCGGCCACAAGAGAGTTCCCCCCCCCCAGCTCAAACTGTGCTCTACCACGTGCAAAATTATCTCGCACAGCTCCACCAATGTTTAGTCTATGCACTGACATCATTCAATGCCTGGCACTGACAAACAATACGAATTTGTTTGCATCTATGATGCTAGTTAAAGTAGTCTGGGTCAGTGTCCTATATTGACACCAGTAAATACTAATTTACTGCCAAATTACTTTGTCATAAACTCTTCAGATGAGCCCACCCCTGTACCTAAGCATGCCACCCTTTTTTTACTTATAGTTGTTTTGCGAGACATTAACATCTATTTATTTTTTTGGAGTACTAACTGTGTCAGACACTCCTTGCAATACTCCTCCACTGACCACAATGCTGCCTGCCTGTGCATCCATGTAACCGATATAAAACTGCCATGAGCCTATTGTTTGTTATTTTAGGCCTTTGATAGCCTGTCTGCCGTCCCTACTTGCATTACTCCTCCACTGACCACAATGCTGCCTGCCTGTGCATCCATGTAACCGATATAAAACTGCCATGAGCCTATTGTTTGTTATTTTAGGCCTTTGATAGCCTGTCTGCGGTCCCTACTTGCATTACTCCTACACTGACCACAATGCTGCCTGCCTGTGCATCCATGTAACTGATATAAAACTGCCATGAGCCTATTGTTTGTTATTTTAGGCCTTTGATAGCCTGTCTGCGGTCCCTACTTGCATTACTCCTACACTGACCACAATGCTGCCTGCCTGTGTATCCATGTAACCGATATAAAACTGCCATGAGCCTATTGTTTGTTATTTTAGGCCTTTGATAGCATGTCTGCGGCCCCTACTTGCATTACTCCTCCACTGACCACAATGCTGCCTGCCTGTGTATCCATGTAACCGATGTAAAACTGCCATGACTGCCTACTGTTTGTTATTTTAGGCCTTTGTGAGCCTGTCTGCGGCCCCTACTTGCATTACTCCTCCACTGACCACAATCCTGCCTGCCTGTACATCCATGTAACCGATTTCAAACTGCCATGACTGCCTACTGTTTGTTATTTTAGGCCTTTGTGAGCCTGTCTGCGGACCCTACTTGCATTACTCCTCCACTGACCACAATGTTGCCTGGAGTGCCTGCCTGTGTATCCATGTAACCGCTGTAAAACTGCCATGACTGCCTACTGTTTGTTATTTTAGGCCTTTGTGAGCCTGTCTGCGGTCCCTACTTGCATTACTCCTCCACTGACCACAATGCTGCCTGCCTGTGTATCCATGTAACTGCTGTAAAACTGCCATGACTGCCTACTGTTTGTTATTTTAGGCCTTTGTGAGCCTGTCTGCGGCCCCTACTTGCAATACTCCTCCACTAACCACACCAATGCTGCCCGTGTACCCCTGGAACCTATTTAAACGTTCATAGAGCCTAGTTATATATTTTATTTACTATTAATAAGGCCATGATGGACTACGCTGTACCACGCTACAAGCTAACCAGTCGACACTTCTTTTGCGAGAAAAGCCATCCCAACCCTCCACCAGCATGTAAAAGACCGCATTGTCCATGCACTCTGGCAATCTGTGAGTACAAAGGTGCACCTGACAACAGACGCATGGACATGTAGGCATGGCCACGGAAGATTACGTGTCCATTACGGCGCAATGGGTTAATGTGTTGGATGCATGGTCCACAGGGGACAGCCTACTAAGTCTGTCTGCAGTCCCTAATTCAAATTGTCCTCCACTGTCTAAATCGGAGCTTCCATCTTCTGGCTTTCGGCCTATAGTATCAGAAATTAAACTGCATTTGGCCTTCAACTTTGGTTACGGCCTACTAACGGTGTTTGCCCCTCCCTGGTGTTTTTCCTCACCTGAATAAAGCTGAGCTTCAACCTTCTGGCTTTGGGCCTATAGTATCAGATATTAAACTGCATTTGGCCTTCAACTTTGGTTACGGCCTACTAACGGTGTCTGCCCCTGCCTGGTGTTTGTCCTCAACTGAATAAAGCTGAGCTTCAACCTTCTGGCTCTCATTAAGTGCTGTGTTTTCAAAAATTGGTGGTTAGGGCCTACTAACGGTGTCTGCCCCTCCCTGGTGTTTGCCCTCAACTGAATAAAGCTGAGCTTCAACCTTCTGGCTTTGGGCCTATAGTATCAGATATTAAACTGCATTTGGCCTACTAGTGTGGTTGGGCCCTTAAAACAGTGTCTGCTGCTCCTGGGTTTGCTACTCCACTGAACAAAGCAATGCCGCCTGTTTAGTCCTGTCCTGTTACCAATTTTGAACTGCATTTAGCCTACTTTATTCTTTGGCCCTATATCTGTTTCCTCCTCATCCTGCCCATTGCCCAGCCACTGCTAGATGAGTCTGCTGGTACATTGACCTAGACCACTACATTCCCCTTGCACTCTACACAGCCAGAATCTGACCCTGCTGAAAGTAAGGTTCCCCTTCCCGCATGTTATACCACCTTACACAGGGACAAAGAGGAAGGTGCAGATGAAAGTGCAGGTTCCTTCATCAGGCGGGGGGGCATACTCGTTGGCGACGTCACTGGCACAGGGCCCCTCAGAGTACGCAAAAGTGTCGCTGCTGGTGGGAGGCGCCCCCGCCGTGCAAACACACCGCTGTACTTTGAGGGGCCCTGTGCCAGTGCCAATGCGAACAAGTGTGCCCCCCTGCTTGCTCAGGATCACAGCACTTGCAACGTTGAAATACCTTCCTCTCCCTGCTCCACCGCCGTGATGTAGTCCACGAATCCTGGGCCCACTAAAACCTTGAACCAGCCCTACCCCCCACAAATTTGCCAAATGACCCCCAATTTCCAATGCCCAACTATTATTATAAAGTTAATTAAGATTGACAAGCTTCAGAAACAAGAATGGATGTTTTTGGCATTAAAATGGGCACTGTAGGTGTTTTCCTGGCCTCCACTCACTGTCAACTATGCTTCCCCATTGACTTGCATTGGGTTTCGTGTTTCGGTCGATCCCCGACTTTTAGCGATAATCGGCCGACTGCACTCGACTCGACTCTGGACAAAGTCGGGTTTCACAAAACCCGACTCGATCTTAAAAAAATGAAAGTCGCTCAACCCTAATAGCCAGCAATTCCTTTTCTCCCAAGTCGTAATTGTTCTCTGCTGAGGATAGTCTACAGGAAAAGAAAGCACAAGAATGTAGCAGACCCTTCTCTCCAGTTCTTTGGGAGAGACTAGCCCCCAAAGCATTATCAGAAGCGTCCACCTCCACAATGAATGAAAGTGTTGGATCTGGGTGTATCAACAGCGGTGCTGATGTGAAACAGATCTTAAGCTGATCAAAAGCTTCTTGAGCCTGTAATAACCACTTAAAGGGCTTTTCCTTCTTTGTCAAGTAATGGGACGGACAATATCAGAAAAATTTCGAATGAAGCGTCTGTAGAAATTTGCAAAACCAATAAAACGTTGGACCTCCTTAATGTTCTTGGGTACTGGCCAGTCAAGGATAGCCTGAATCTTACCAGATTCCATTTTCAGCCCCTGGGGAGAGATGATATAACCTAAGAACTGTATCTCAGAAGAATGGAACTCGCATTTCTCCGGCTTAATATACAGATGGTTCTCTTTCAGACGTCTTAAAACAGTTTTGACATGTTCTTCATGTTCCTGTAGAGAGTCAGAAAAGATAAGTATATCGTCCAAATAGATCACCACAAACTGGTCCAACAAATCTCTGAAAATGTCATTAGCAAGGTGTTGAAACGTTGCAGGGGCGTTACAAAGCCCGAAGGGCATCACAAGAGATTCAAAGTGTCCATACCGGCATCTGAATGCTGTCTTCCACTCATCCCCTGGACGAATACGCACCAAATTATAAGCCCCACGAACATCCAGTTCAGAGAACACCTTAGCATGGTGGACTCTTTCCAGTAATTCGGGAATCAGAGGCAAAGGGTAACGGTTTCGTACGGTTACCTTGTTGAGTTCCCGATAGTCAACACAGGGTCTCAGGGTCCCATCCTTCTTTTTTACAAAAAATATAGGTGCCCCTGCTGGTGAGGAAGAAGGACGTATGAAGCCTTTGGCCAGATTTTCATCAATATACTCCTTTAAGGCTTGAAGCTCAGGTGCCGCCAAAGGGTATATGTTACCAAAAGGAATAGCTGCCCCAGGAAGCAGCTCAATGTGACGGTCATAATGCCTGTGTGGAGGAAGCTGATCTGCATTCTTCTTGTCACAGATGTCAGAGAACTCTTTATATGCAGGAGGTAAAGAAAATACCTGTACATGTGGTTTCGTAGCCATGGACTCAGGGACAGCTTCTGTTAACGCTGAGTTGCTCCTTGTTGGAAAGGTAATCTCCTTGGTCTCCCAGTTGATAATTGGGTTCTGAGAATGCAACCAAGGAATGCCTAAAATCACAGGAAAATGAGGAGAAGAAAATAGCAAGAAAGAATGTTGCTCCTGATGATTAGGCTCCAACACAATTTCAAGGGGTACGGTCTCCTGATCCACAGGCCCAGAGATTAAAGGTGACCCATCCACTGTTTCCACGGTAATTGGAGAGGCTCTTTGCTGAATTTCAATACCATGTTCCTTGGCAAATGCGATATTCATGAAATTGCCACCTGCACCAGAGTCAATCATAGCTGCACTGGAAATCCACTGTCCTGAACACAGGATCTTAATAGGGAGACTGTGAGAGTTCATTTCCTTAAGCTCCTTGGGGGGTGAAGTCATAGAAAGTGAATGGAATACAGCGTTTAAAGGCAGGCTACATTCAGAGATGTCAGATTCACCATCACAGTTGTCATTCTCCCCTACTGTTGCTAGCACCTTGTTAGGCCATCTAGGACACTTAGGACAATTGATCAAGAAGTGGTCAGACTGGGCGCAGTAGAAACATAGACTTTCACGAAGGCGATGCTCCTGGCGCTCATTGATCTCGCGCTTCTGAACGGAATCAATTTGCATGGGCACCTCCTCCACCTCCCGAGAGGTTTTACCTGCAGGCTCTTTGGAAGGAACGGAAAAGTTAGAAATATGGTTATAAGCAGCAAATTTCTCTTGCCTACGCTCAGTAAGGCGAATGTCTATGCACACACAATGCTGTATAAATGTCTCTAGCTCTTGGAGTGACTCAGAGCGAGCTAGTTCATCTTTTATAATACTAGACAGACCCCTTTTAAAAATAGGCAATTGTGCATAACTGTCCCAATTGGTATCTACTGCTAATCTCCTGAATTCAGTGGCATACTCAATAACAGAATGTTTAGCCTGGCATAAAGACAACAAAGCAGATTCAGCGGATGCACGGCGATTAGGGTCATCAAACATTAATGCCATAGCGGCCAAGAAATCATCCAAGTTATTTAACCGTGGGTCACGAGACTCAATCTTCGGATTCGCCCAGGCAAGCGCTCGTGAGGTCAGTAGCATTATTACACACAATACTTTGGATCTATCAGTAGGAAAACGGTCAGCATGCACATCAAAATATAGCACACATTGAATCACAAAGCCACGAAATTTGTCGCCATCACCATTAAATCTGAATGGGGGCAACTTAGGTGGGCTAGCTGGTGGCGGTTGCCCAGAGGGTAAAGTCACTTGTGCAGCTATTTGCGTGCTTATGTCCTGAAAAGTCCATCCATACTGGGACTCTATGCCAGCAAGTTAGTTTTCCTGGGCTGCCATGCGGTTGCTTAAGTCCTGCAAAGTTTGTCCAAACACTTGTTGATTGTGTTCAAAGCATCCAAACTTCTTTTGCAGACCTTCCACATCTTTCTGCAGTGATCTAATTATGGAAAACACCTGCTCTAGTCTGCTTTCTGCAGTCATTGTTCCAGCAGTCTCCTTTTTTTTATGGCTAGAGTATCCTGTAATAATTATAGGGGATAACTCAGGAGACTCTTTGCGTAGAACAAGGCAACTACAGGACACAGTTTTATAAGTGGTAAAGTCTATATTATCACACGGTGATTCAAACAGGTGCAGAGAGAAACTCAAGTCCACAAAACTTGGTGTAAATATTAAACCCAGCTTAGCAGTCTATAGGAAACTTCAGAGGAAAATGCAATCAAGCAGAAAGTCTATGAAGCACAGTTATTCTTGAGGATACTTGACACGAATAAATCCTTGTCTTAGTCCAAACACAGATAGATAAGCTTATAAGGCAGTTCAAATAATATCTTAGCTCAACCAGGGAGGCCTGGTTAATAGTCTCAGGTTTTTGCAGAGCAGCAACAGCTTACATGTCCAGCAAATGCAGATGGAAGTAAATACAAGCAGCAGATGACGGAGGATTACTGGAACTGCTGAATGCAGGAGGAACTCAGAGCAGAGTAGCAGGATCACCACACAGGTTCACAGGAGCAGGTATATAGCCAGGGAGTAATCAGAGATCAGGAGCTGGATGCAAGGCAGAATACTCTAGCACAGACTGAAGGCTGGGGTGGAGTTTTATAGCAGGAAGACACAGTGCACATGAGACCAAAGATGCCATCTTGGAAAAGGGCAGTAATGCACAAAAGGTAAAAAATGTTCAGCGTCCTGACACCTGTACTGTGACATCACTGTGTGTATTATCCCTATAGTGTGACATCACTGTGTTTATTATTCCTATACTGTGACATCACTGTGTTTATTATCCCTGTACTGTGTCATCACTGTGTTTATTACTGTACTGTGACATCACTGTGTTTATTATCCCTGTACTGTGACATCACTGTGTTTATTATCCCTGTACTGTGACATCACTGTGTTTATTATCCCTATACTGTGACAGCACTGTGTTTATTATCCCTATACTGTGACATCACTGTATTTATTATTACTGTACTGTGATATCACTGTGTTTATTATCCCTGTACTGTGACATCACTGTGTGTATTATCCCTATACTGTGACATCACTGTGTTTATTATCCTTATACTGTGACATCATCTTCAAAAAACTACTTGCGTTTTATCTTGTTACTCCTACTGATTTTGGGGGACATATCCCCCAACCCCGGTCCCCCATCCCCCAACCTCAACCGCTACCCTACCTCATATCAAAACCATACTAACCTTATTAATATTACTTGCACTCCCTCATCTCTCTCTTTCATTTGTGCCCTTTGGAATCCACGGTTTGCATGTAACAAGCTTCCTTTCCTGCTTAACTACTTTGTGAACAACTCTCTGAATCTGTTGGCTCTCACTGAAACCTGGATCCAGGACTCTGACACTGTCTCCCCTGCTGCCATTTCCCATGGTGGCTTACAATTCTCCCATTCCCCAAGACCCACAAACAGACCTGGTGGTGGAGTTGGCATACTCTTGTCCCCCCAATGCACGTTCCAGGTTATACCCACAGTTCCTTCACTTTCATTCCCTTCTTTTGAGGTCCACACCATCAGGCTCTTACGTCCCCTCTCCCTCAGAGTAGTGGTCATATACGGGCCCCCAGGCTCACCCACCCACTTCCTGGACCACTTCTCAGCCTGGCTGCCGCACTTCATGTCCTCAGAACTACCAACCCTTAACCTGGGAGACTTCAACATCCCCATTAACAGCCCCACTTCCACATCTGCATCCCAGCTTCTATCACTAACCACTTCCCTAGGCCTCTCACAGCTCTCAACCTCTGAAACACACAAAGACGGTAACACCCTGGACCTGGTCTTTGTCCGGCTCTGTTCAATCTCTTACCTAGATAACTCACCACTTCCCCTCTCTGACCACAACATTCTCTCCTTCACACTCAAAATTCCTCGCCCACCCCAGCACTCTCCTACCTACCACACATTCAGAAATCTACAAGCCATTAACCCTCATACACTTTCAGACTCCTTACACTCATCACTGTCCCCAATCTCTTCTTTTTCCTGTCCTGATCTGGCTGTACATCACTACAATGACACTCTTAGAAGCACCCTAGACCAAGTAGCTCCCCTCACCCTCAAAACCTCCAAACACAGAGTGAAACAGCCCTGGCTCACATCGCAAACCCGATTTCTCCAGCGATGCTCTAGGAGTGCTGAACGCTTATGGAGAAAAACTTGCACCCCAGAAGACTTCATACACTTCAAATTTATGTTAAGGACCTATAACTCTGCCCTTCACCTCGCCAAACAGTCCTTCTACACCACCCTGATCTCCTCACTATCCAACAACCCCAAGAAACTTTTTAACACCTTTCACTCCCTCCTCAGGCCAAAAGCACAAGACCCTATCACAGACATTTGTGCTGATGACCTGGGCTCCCACTTTATAGAGAAAATGGACAATATCCATCAGGAAATCCGCTCCCAGACACCAAGTGCAATGACTCCCTTTCCTCCCTGCATCTCCCCTGGCTCACTCTCTGCATTCGATCCTATCACAGAAGAAGAAGTCTCCAAGCTCCTCTCCTCTTCTCATCTGACTACATGCACCACCGACCCCATTCCCTCACACCTCCTCCAGTCTCTCTCCAGTCGTCACAACTCACCTAACTACAATTTTTAATCTCTCCCTTTCCTCTGGTATTTTTCCCTCCTCCTTCAAACACTCTATCATTACTCCATTACTAAAAAAAAAAACACCCTTGACCCATCATGCACAAACAACTACAGACCAGTCTCCAAACTCCCCTTCATCTCAAAACTCCTGGAGCGCCTAGTATACTACCGCCTTACCCGTTACCTCTCCACTAGTGTTGAGCATTCCGATACCGCAAGTATCGGAATTGTGACCAATCACAAGCCGGGACTTCACGTAAGGAAGTTAAAGCGCGAATTTTAAGCAAACAACGCTGCCGGTTCCCTCGGTAAGGTGCAGGCTGCGTCGGAGAGGTGAGTATAGCAATATTTTTTATTTTAATTCTTTATTTTACACATTAATATGGTTCCCAGGGCCTGAAGGAGAGTTTCCTCTCCTTCAGACCCTGGGAACCATCAGGAATACCGTCCGATACATGAGTCCCATTGACTTGTATTGGTATCGGGTATCGGTATCGGATTAGATCCGATACTTTGCCGGTATCGGCCGATACTTTCCGATACCGATACTTTCAAGTATCGGACGGTATCGCTCAACACTACTCTCCACTCATTCCCTCCTAGACCCTTCACAGTCCGGGTTTCGCCCCCTACATTCGACAGAAACTGCACTCATCAAGGTGACCAATGACCTTCTGACAGCAAAATGTAACGGTGACCACTCTCTGCTCTTTCTCCTCGATCTTTCTGCAGCTTTTGACATGGTTGACCACCCTCTCCTACTCTCTAGGCTCCAGTCACTAAGCATTAAGGACAATGCTCTCTCCTGGTTCTCTTTCTATCTTTCTGAACGCTCCTTCAGTGTTCTGTTCTCTGGCTCCACTTCATCTCCTCTTCCTCTCACTGTCGGGGTACCTCAGGGCTCAGTCCTTGGCCCCCTTCTCTTCTCTCTCTACACGGCCCCAATTGGACAGACCATCAGCAGATTTGGTTTTCAGTACCAGCTTTATGCTGATGACACACAACTATACACGTCATCCCCTGACCTTACCCCCGCTGTACTACAGAACGCCACTGACTGTCTGTCCGCAGTCTCTGACATCATGTCCACTCTCTATCTGAAACTCAACCTCTCCAAAACTGAACTTTTTCTGCTCCCGCCTTCTACTAACCTCCCTAAATTTGACATTTCCCTCTCCGTGGGTGGCACCATAATAACACCCCGGCAGCAGGTGCGCTGTCTGGGTGTTATGTTTGACTCCGATCTCTCCTTCACCTCCCACATACAATCTCTTGCCTGCTCGTGCCGCTTACACCTAAAGAACATCTCTAGAATCCGCCCTTTTCTCACCATGGAGACAACAAAAATCCTCACTGTCGCCCTAATCCACTCCCGTCTGGACTACTGTAACGCTCTATTAATTGGCCTCCCCCTCACGCGACTTTCCCCTCTCCAGTCTATCCTTAATGCGGCAGCCAGGGTTGTCCATCTGGCTAATCGTTACTCGGATGCATCCGCTGTTCGCCAGTCATTACACTAGCTGCCCATTCATTACAGGATACAATTCAAAGTACTTGTTCTCACCCACAAAGCTCTCCACAGTGTGGCACCCCCATACATCTCCTCCCTCATTTCTGTCTATCGGCCTAGCCGACCACTGCGCTCTGCAAACGACTTTCGACTAACCTCTGCACTAATCCGTACCTCCCACTCCCGACTCCAAGACTTCTCCCGTGCTGCGCCAATCCTCTGGAATGCTCAACCCAAGATATTAGGACCATCCACAACTTGCATAGTTTTAGGCGCTCACTCAAAACTCATTTGTTCAGAGCGGCCTATCACGTTCCCTAATCAAACTCATTTTATGTTTGTGTGTGTGTAACCCATTCACACACACACTATCTCCACCTATCCCCCACTCCCTGAAGATGGCTAGACCATCATTGCAAATACATCATTGTAAATGCACACCTGTACTTTGTATCTCCCCACTAGGGTTGAGCGACTTTTATTTTTATAGGATCGGGTCGGGTTTCACGAAACCCGACTTTCACAAAAGTCGGGTCGAGTGAAATCGGCCGATCCTATAACAAAGTCGGGGTCGGGGTCGGCCGAAATATGAAACCCAATGCAGTGCAATGGGATACTATGGTTCCCAGGGTCTGAAGGAGAGGAAACTCTCCTTCAGGCCCTGGGATCCATTTTTAAGTGTAAAATAAAGAATTAAAATAAAAAATATTGATATACTCACCTCTCCGACGCAGCCTGGACATCGCCGCTGGTAACCGGCATCTTCCGTTCCTAAGAATGGCGCTTGAAAGACCTTTCGATGACGTCACGGCTTGTGATTGGTCGCGGCGGCCCACGTGACTGCTCAGCGACCAATCACAAAGCCATGACGTAATTTTGAGGTCCTAAATTCCTCATTCTAGGAAGTTAGGACATGAGAATTACGTCATGGCTTTTGATTGGTCGCTGAGCGGTCACGTGGGCCGCCGCGACCAATCACAAGCCGTGACGTCATCGAAAGGTCCTTCACGCGCTCATTCTTAAGAAGGAAGGCTGCCGGAAAGAAGCCGAGGGTGAGTATATTCCTATTAGGTAAATACTCACCCTCGGACGCGCCCTGCTTCTTTCCGGCAGCCTTCCTTCTTAAGAATGAGCGCGTGAAGGACCTTTTGATGACATCACGGCTTGTGATTGGTCGCGGCGGCCCACGTGACCGCTCAGCGACCAATCAAAAGCCGTGACGTAATTCTCATGTCCTAAATTCCTAGAATGAGGAATTTAGGACCTGAAAATTACGTCACGGCTTTGTGATTGGTCGCTGAGCGGTCACGTGGGCGGCCGCGACCAATCACAAGCCATGACGTCATCGAAAGGTCTTTCAAGCGCCATTCTTAGGAACGGAAGATGCCGGTTACCAGCGGCGATGTCTAGGCTGCGTCGGAGAGGTGAGTATATCAATATTTTTTATTTTAATTCTTTATTTTACACTTAAATGTGGATTCCGATACCGATTTCCGATATCGCAAACATATCGGAACTCGGTATCGGAATTCCGATACCAGATTCAGAAGATCGCCGACCTCATGGCCGACCCCACACAGGGGTCGGGTCGGGTTTCATGAAAATGCCAAAAGTCGGCGACTTCTGAAAATGGCCGACCCGTTTCGCTCAACCCTACTCCCCACCTCATTGTAGATTGTAAGCTCTCATGAGCAGGGTCATCTTATTTCGTCTTATTTCGTCTTATTTTGTCTTATTTTGCTTTATTACTGTATTGTTAACATTGTTACCCATGACTGTTGTGTTTGAAACTGTTAAACTGTAAAGCGCTGCGGAATATGTTGGCGCTATATAAATAAAGATTATTATTATTATTATTTATTATCACTGTGTTTATTATCCCTGTTCTGTGATATCACTGTGTTTTTTAAAATTGTACTGTGACATCACTTTTTTTACAATCCCTATGACAGGATATTATTGCATGTGTCATCAATATTGTTTGAAATTAGAACCATTCCTATTCAGTGGAATATTCAGTGAGGCGACTGAGTCTATGTCAGATAACAGGAAAACAGAACTAAAATATTAAATGTAAAGTCTGAAGGCCGTATTGCAGATTTTATTGTGCAGAAACATTAAAGTATAGTGTGCTTCTACATACTGTGGTGCCTAAGGCATCAGGGAGGGGGTCGGAGCTCCATACTAGAGAAATAAAGCTTAGACTCCTAAAACAATATATCATAAACGTGACAACCTTTACCAAATAAATTGGGTAACGTTCCTGGCTTCAGCTTGTGTTTATCTCCAAGCATTTAAATATATTAGACCTAGCTGTTTATTTTTGTTGCATTTGGACAGCATACAATACTAAGCGGCTCACACAGAGCGGCATTGTATTCATGTGCACCGAAAATAAACAAGTCTTTCAAAATGGTAAAATACGAGAGACAAAGAATAAAGGCCATAAAGTAAAACAATGGACTTAGCAGAAGTTCCACAATGTTTTGTCAAATATGAGTGAAAACAGAATGAGCCTCTAGCCGAAGATGAATTGTTTAATGAAATTAGATCACAAATTCAAAGCCCCAGAAAGAGCTGTGAAGGGTGAAACCCAGGGTTGCACTAAAGTCTAGCGAACTATGAGACACATTTGTATTTTTATACAATGGACACTTTTAAACAAATTTTGAAGTATATACAAATAATGTTCCTCTTTACATATAAAGTTGGAGACTTGCTACGCGACGCTGTTATGTTTTGTATATTTTTGGAACATCAGAGTTGGGATCAGGAATGATTAGATACCGAATAACTTTGAGAACTACAAGTATCAGTGAAAGAATTGACACACAAAGTCTTTTTATACTTACTGTATATGTATAAAAGTTGTACGTGAGAACCACTGAACGTACTGTGGCATTTGACAGTTGAGAACAGCAGGAAAGTGATATTTTCCTTACATAGCTTATATCTGTAGAAGGGGATGTCCCATCTCGGCAAGTTATAATCTCTGGAAGTTTGATCTCTTGGATCCCCACCGATTCAGAGAAGGGGTTCCAAAATGTCCAGACTGGGAATGTGTGCTACTGCTTCACTGCCTATGGGACTGCAGGGGGTAGCAGCGACCAGCTGTCATTGCCAAGATCCATTATGGCTTGGCATTTCAGAGCCCCAGATGTATAATATGTATATATGTCACACCTGTGCATCACTAGGAATGGGCAGACCCGTGGATCTTGGGGTCCATTTGGGTTCTGCCAAACTTTATAAAAAAGTTCAGTCCGGGTAATAGAACGGTACCCAAACTGATCCCAAACCCGGAACCCATTCAAATGAATGAGGGGCCCGAACATCTGGCGGCTGGGAAACAGCTGCTCTGATCAGAGATAACCTTACCGACGTTACCAACGGTCACAGCACTGCGGTACCCACGATTTTACACAGATGGCAGCTGTGACCCGTGGTGAAAAGGTTACCACTGGTCACGCGTCGCTTGATGACTACTACTCTCATGAGGGTATGCCTGGTCTCCCTGATGAGAATATTCACCAGCTGGCACCTGAGCATAGTGAGAAATAGGTCAGTGAGATAATTAGTAGAGATAGGTGGACCCCTGAATGTTTGGGTTCTGCCAAACTTTATAAAAAAGTTTGGTTCAAGTACCAAAATGGTACTCAAACTAGATCTCGGACTCCATTTAAATGAATGGAGGCCAAAACATCCGATGAATCCCATGGTGTCATCTGTGTGACAGAGTAAAATCCAGTGGATCTGACTGCTGACAACCTTACTAACGTTACCTCGGGTCAGAGCACTGCAGTTCCCATGCTGTCACACAGATGACAGCATGTGAGCCAGCAACTGGGATCGGCGGTGTAATGGTTGTCGCTGGTCAGGTGTCGGCTGATGACTACTACTTTCATCAGGGTATGCCTGGTCTCGCTAATAGCAGTGAGATCAGAGAGAGCAGGGATACGCTGATGAGAGTATTCATCAGCCGGTGACTGAGCATAGTGAGAAATATGAAATAGAGATAATTATAATTAGTGCAGTGCATTTGTAGCTTACTATACATGTATTTACCTAATAAATAAAAAGAAAAACATGTAATGGGGTCCCCCTTCATTTTACTAACCAGCTAAAGGAAAGCAGACAGCTGTTTTGTTCAATTGAAAGATTTTATTCTGTGTGTCTTTCTTACGTTTGATTATGGGGTTAGTAATGGAGGTGTCTTATAGACGCCTCTCCATTACTAACCCCTGGGCTTGATTTCAGCGGACATAGAACAGCTGACATCAACCTAAAAAACCATTACCCACTTGCCAGCGCATCACAGCAAATGGGAAGAGCAATGCAAAGCACCAGAGTTGGTCCATATAATGACAACACCTTTTCTGGGGTGGCTGCAGACTATATTTTTAGCCTGGGGAGGACTAATATCCATTGCTCCTTCCCAGCCTGAGAATACTAGCGCCTAGTTGTCTGTTTCAGCTTGGCTGGTTATCAAAAATGGGGGGACACCATGTCGTTATTTTAAATAATTAAAAAAAAGACATTTGGGCCCCTCTATTTTTTATAACCAGCCAAGATGCAGCCGAGGGCTGCACTGGTTATCAAGAATAGTGGAGACCCCGTGTTTTTTTGCTTTTTTTACATGGTGCATCGGCCAATCACAGCCATGCCAATACTTGACATGGCTGTCATGGGTACGGAAGTGTCCACAAAGGAAAAGCTTGTTGATTGACTGTTGAACAGTAATACAGACTTCCAGAACTTTACTGGTTGGGTTTGACAATTTCTATTGATCATCTAATGTGTCATTATTCGTTAACGTGTAATTTCCTGTTCTTACAATGTCAGCTGATGGAACAGCATGTGACCAGGCCTGTCCATCATCCTCCTCTAACTGATAATCAGTTTACTCATGTACAGTGTTTTTCAATTGGACGAGCATCCATTTTTGAGAAGAGAAGAACTCTGCAGTTTGTGAGGAAAGAGCACAACTTGTAATACTTATATATTAATAAGTAGTACTCCAAAATCAGTATTTGTTAAAATAAAGATAAAGTGAACAACCCCTTTAAATAATATTTATTTCTATTCACAATGTCATTTTGTGTTATAATCCAGTGATGTTGGCATTGGCTCAGCGGTTGGCCCTCGCTGGTGGCTGGTTATTTATAATGTATTAATGTTCTATGTTTAGAGTCCATAGACTGAAGAATGACATTCCGAAAGGAGAATCAAAATATCATGTGTTAAAAATAGAGCCTGTCACATTCATGCTCTTCCAATAAGGAAGAAGTATAGGTTACATAGATGCGGTATGAAATTCAAGCCTACGTGTCGTCTTATACTCGGTAATCTGGATCCTGATTCTTTCCACTCTATTGAAAGAGCACTCTATATATATACCCAGATAAACAGTTTGGGTGACGACCAGTGCTATTACTTTGCATATTCTTTCATCCAAAGCTCTTGGACCAAGAGTACTATGCAGTTGACTTCAACAAGATATCTTCTCCAGGCGGTAGCCAACTTCGACCACTCTCTCAGGACAGTGCTACATCATGATGGCTACTTAAGCAGTTGTCATTTTTTTGGACGTTGTGAACCCTTGAAATGTCAGAAGCTGTCTTGTGACAGCTCTCAGTCCTGGCAGATCTCAGTGTCTCTGGGCACTATCTTCTCCCTTCTCCCGTTTTCCCTGTGGAATTATACTCTTGGGAATAGGCAGAGATTAAATTAACTTGGTAGACTCAATCGACCTGAATAAAAATGCTTTTTTTTTTCCTTTGAAACCTTAAAAAGGAATTATAAATGACATCTAATACACACATCTTTGTTCACCAGCATTTGTCAATCAAGCAAAGTCATAATTAAATCAACAACATATATTGCATCAGGGAGACTTTTCTTACTGGGAAAGTTAAAGAAGACCTGCCATTTGCCATAAATATGTAATTGTTTTACTTGCTGTAAATGCCACTGTTCTCCAGAATCTGGTGTTGCTTTCCTTTTGTTCCTCTGCCTTTCTGTTCCCGAGATATGTCCACCTCTACCTTATATGTGAAAACAGTCTTTTTATCCAAGTAGGTGTATTACTCAACCCTTCCCAATGGGGACCATGCCCACTTGTATTAAAATACTTTCTTTACATACAGAGAAGATGAGTCTATACCTTAGGACCAGAGAGGTGCAGGAACATGAATCCAGTGTAGGTCTACTTTAGTCATCATTCATTGCAGAAATGCTTGTAAGTCGTTGTAACTGAATATGCTCCTCGAATACAGATGAGAAAACCATCTACCAAACTAGTTAACTCACTGTAAATATATTACTTAGTTATGTGGATGACTCAACCAGAAAGTAGAAAACATTCAAAACATTGTGCAGACATTCAACCGGGAGGCTGAGACCCATGCTGTACAACGTGGCGCCCAAACAATTTGTACTTCCTATACTTTCTGTAAATCTATCCACTGGTGTGCCCGTTTAAACAGGCTGCCAGTTATTTGTTAACATCCTTTGAATTGGAACAATTTTATGAGTGGAATGCGGTACAACACAACAGTTTACAATCTTACAATAAATTACCTCTACTCTCCAACCAAATATCTCTCTCCCGTCATGATGTGACTTGAGTGAACTCAGAGGAACAGTCCGCCCTCAACTATACCAAGAAAACCCTACTAATTAACTAACTGCGACGGTTATTTAGCTGGAAACGAAGTCCAAAGAAGTTGAGCAGTTTTCCTGTGCTATAACGTTCCTCAGAAACTCTCTACTAAAACAGAAAGAATAAATATGAACCATCAAAAAAAAAATTGTATCCAGTACTATGTAGCCCCATCATCCAGTGGATCGGCTAAGCAGTACCAAAAATTGGGACACTCCAAAATGCAGCCATTGATTAAAACAGAAAGAAGTTCAAGTTTGGGCTGAAGTCCCTTGCATGCCGCATCGACACCAAGGCATGAATTAGAATTCATAATTATGGAACAAATAGGAAACGTAGAACACAGAAGTTCAGGGTGCAGATCTTGGCAAT
Organism: Ranitomeya variabilis; assembly: GCF_051348905.1. Classification (NCBI taxonomy): domain Eukaryota; kingdom Metazoa; phylum Chordata; class Amphibia; order Anura; family Dendrobatidae; genus Ranitomeya; species Ranitomeya variabilis. The sequence goes on along the minus strand of NC_135233.1, from coordinate 46,316,097 downwards.
AATTGTGGCCTGAAATAGTCAATAGTCAGGTAGCCTGGTCAGATCCAGGAGGTACAGGAGGTACAAAATCATAAAGCAGGAGAAATGTCAATAACCCACCTGAGGTCAGGGAACAGATTATATCAGGATGACAACAACAGCTGCACAAACACAGATGAAACCAGGTAGCACAAACAGTGACTGGCAATGGCAACTGGGGTTTATATAGTGAACAGCCCCACGTAGTGCTGACAGCAGGATAAGGGCTCATTCACACTGCCGTTTAACATGGCCGAGTGATGCTGATGTTTTATCAGAGCACTTGGCCCAATGTTATACTATGGGGCAGTGCAGATTTGAGTTTACACACACCCATACAAGTCTATAGGTAAGTGTGATATATTGGACTGTACTCATCTGAATGCAGTCCGATTACCGCTGACGCAGGCAATAGAAGAGAAAGACAAATTATTTTCGCCATCTCCTCCACCTTGTGCTGCAATTCTTTCATGCGAAAGAATCGGAGCATAGTGCATGGATACTCGAAAGAATCAGAGCACAGTGCATGGACACTCGGTTCATGGTCCCAGCAGAGTTTGAGCCAAAGGTCATTTGCATATAATATCTGATTCTTTCACATGAGAGATGTTATACTGAGCCGTTAAACTCAAACAGAATTAATCTCGTAGGTTCTAGACTGACAGAGCCTTAGGACTAAAGTTGCTGCGGTGAAGCATCACTCACAAAAAAGGCGCAGTGCTGCCTACTGGCCAAAGCAGAGGCCAGCACAGATGTTACACATATGTATGTACAGTACATAGAGAAGGAAGTATAACTACAGGGTGAGGCAAAACACAGTTTCTTTATAGTGTCTTTGTTGTAATTGTGTAGCACTACATGTGAGCTAAAGAGTAGGTATCATAAATTTTATTTTTAAATTCATGAATCTAATTACAGGCCATGTCGTTATTGCAAAGATCTCATTACCCCAATCCATCTAAAATACATTTTTACAGTTGCAAATTAATTTGACTTAAATGAGCTTTCCAGTTTCGCCGCTTCTCCAGGTGTCTGATAAGTTTTGCAGCGCTGAGGTCACATCAACTTTGCTGTAGAGAATAGCAGACACTGGCGGAGACTCACTGCTGGATCGGAGGAGGGTGATAAAGCAGAGCTTTCTTTTTATTTATTTATTTTTTTAACAAACTGTAGCAAGAGAACGGTGAATCTCGAAAATGGAAAACACCTTCAATGATTAGCTGGCCCTCAGCTTTCACTTCAAATTATTGGTGATGTCTTTTTTTGTATTTTTCGTAGTATTACACAATGTTATTTCTACTTTGGAACGTGTGCGGCACATGTGTGTGTGACTGCTCATGAACAGTTGGAATAATTAGACGACGAAGGGAATTAATTGGTACGAGTGTTATATTGCCATATGTACAAAGCTGTATGTCACTCCCATCTGCTTGGCACCGATGTCATAATGTTTTATTGAAGAAACACATGTTATTTAAATGTTGCAAATGATTTGGAAGATCTTAAAACAAAATAAATGAGTATTAATTAAAAATACTATTTATTTTCCTTTGAGCCCACTTTGAGCGACATGTGTTGTGTACAGACACCATAGAAAATGGAGAGAATTGTATTTTTTTAAGCTTAGCTACTATTTAATTATATTTCAATTATATAAGGTACAGATGTCTCAATCACCACCTTGGAACAGGCTGCACGCTACGGCAGTAGCACGAGGTCCATTGGTCTAACGTGCGTAACTCAAATAGGGCAAAGCGCCAAACTAAGGTGCAACATGTAAAACAATATATGCAATGTTATGGGCGTCCATTTGGAACTTGCTACATATTTTTTCCAGCTTTTTCAATTTAAGGGCTCTTAGGGATAATGTCTGTCCTTAAGGACAGTGACATCAAGCAAGGAGACTTATAGGCCATTTCCTTTAAGAAATTAAATATGCAAATTGTCTCTTCAGCGAAAAAGAGAACTTCAACTCTAGTACCATCTACTTGAAGTGGCATTCTTAAAAATCATTAGGCTTGGCACTATCAATGAAATGTAGATGGGAAACCTGTGATTGCGGTCTTCTATGTGTAGAGACCATAAGGAAGGAGGTGCTCTGCTAAGCAGGAAAAGCAGGAAAAGTTTGCCAGTAAATAATAAGGATATGCGGCACTCACCATATGCAGTAAAAACAGTATTCCTTTATTCAAGTCCTTTAAAAACATATCACAGCTTCAGGGAGAGTGGAGAGCGATAAGATGCAGAGATGCAGCAGACAGACCAAGCTCGTTTCGTGCCTCACTGTACTTCAAAGTGAAGTTCAAAGCAAGAGATTTGATTTGGTTGATTTGTGGTTTTTTAAGTGCATTCAAATTTTCATTATTGCAATTGTTTTTAGTAATTTTATAAAACTAAAAACTAGGGTTGAGCGACTTTTATTTTTATAGGATCGGGTCGGGTTTCACGAAACCCGACTTTCTCAAAAGTCGGGTCGAGTGAAATCGGCCGATCCTATAAAAAAGTCTGGGTCGGGGTCGGCCGAAACACGAAACCCAATGCAGTGCAATGGGATACTATGGTTCCCAGGGTCTGAAGGAGAGGAAACTCTCCTTCAGGCCCTGGGATCCATATTTAAGTGTAAAATAAAGAATCAAAATAAAAAATATTGATATACTCACCCTCGGACGCGCCCTGGTACTAACTGGCAGCCTTCCTTCCTAAGAATGAGCGCGTGAATGACCTGCGGTGACGTCACGGCTTGTGATTGGTCGCGTGAGCGGTCACATGGGCGGCCTCGACCAATCACAAGCCGTGACGTCATCTAAGGCCCTTCACGCGCTCATTCTTAGGAAGGAAGGCTGCCGGAAAGAAGCCGAGGGTGAGTATATTCCTATTAGGTATATACTCACCCTCGGACGCGCCCTGCTTCTTTCCGGCAGCCTTCCTTCTTAAGAATGAGCGCGTGAAGGGCCTTAGATGACGTCACGGCTTGTGATTGGTCGCATAGCGGTCACATGGGAGGCCGCGACCAATCACAAGCCGTGACGTCATCTAAGGCCCTTCACGCGCTCATTCTTAAGAAGGAAGGCTGCCGGAAAGAAGTAGGGCGCGTCCGAGGGTGAGTATATACCTAATAGGAATATACTCACCCTCGGCTTCTTTCCGGCAGCCTTCCTTCCTAAGAATGAGCGCGTGAAGGGCCTTAGATGACGTCACGGCTTGTGATTGGTCGCGGCCGCCCATGTGACCGCTCCGGCGACCAATCACAAGCCGCGACGTCACCGCAGGTCATTCACGCGCTCATTCTTAGGAAGGAAGGCTGCCAGTTAGTACCAGGGCGCGTCCGAGGGTGAGTATATCAATATTTTTTATTTTGATTCTATATTTTACACTTAAATATGGATTCCGATACCGATTTCCGATATTGCAAACATATCGGAACTCGGTATCGGAATTCCGATACCAGATTCAGAAGATCGCCGACCTCATGGCCGACCCCACACAGGGGTCAGGTCGGGTTTCATGAAACCCGACTTTGCCAAAAGTCGGCGACTTCTGAAAATGGCCGACCCGTTTCGCTCAACCCTACTAAAAACATCTCTGACTTTTTTTATTACCTCTAGAATACAAGATCATTGAAATGCACTGGTCTATAGATATGTGCCTGTAATGAAGAATCCCAGTCTCATTCGTATAAAGAAAATTTTTCTATCGTTGGCATTGCACTGCCTATGGCTCATTGCTATTGTTGCTGACAGCCATGCAAGACGTTGGCTGTTTGAATCCTGGGAAAGACCACACGTCAAAAAACGGGAAGAATGAGTTAATTCAATGAACTCAAGTATGTACAGAGCACTAATAGATGCTGGAGTTAGAAGAGGAGGAACTACTGAGCAACGAACTCCTCAGTGCCACACGGCAAGGAGAGGAGACATTGTAGACACAAAGTGAATGTAAGAAGGACACCAAGACATCGCTCTCATATTGGGATTTTCCTGTTGAATCCAGGATGGTTCGGAGCTATGACTTAACTTATATCGGCAATAGCAGACACTGAATCCCAAGTCCTAACACCAGTTTACAGCCTGCTATGTAAAACTCACATGCAGATAGATTATTCTCTGTCCTTTCAGTCCCCTGGGTTTAGAACGTTGCTTACAATACCTCAGAGAGGTTGCCTTTTGCTATCTGCTGCATACTTTGAATGGAACTCAACTATGGCTTCAGAAACCATGATAGTTTAGCTCTAGTAGCTCATCAACACTTACAGTTCTGCTTTCTAGTGCCTCTCAGAACCTCAGGCCCCTAGGTCTTCATCTGCAGCTCGCATTATTAGACCCACGGTGGTTATTCAATGACATTCCTCTGCATTCTTTTGTTATCCTCGGGTATGCATACTATGCCCTATCCCAAATTTGTCCAGACTCTCCAGATTTATTGGAAACAGTCCCGACAAGCAAATCAACCAAAAAAAGTGCAGTTTACGCAAACCGCACCGGAACATGGACATGTTTTAGGTATATTGGAACGATCCCTGTAAAGACAGAAGATGGGACTAAAGCAACTCTTAATTGTCAACAACAAGAAAAGATGAAGCAGAGATTTACAGGAGATGTCCACCGCTGAGGATTTTTCTTTAACTTAAATGCATGTATTTGGAGCTAAAAATAATGTTTGGAATTCGTGTGTGCGTGACCATAAATATGCAATTTGCATACATGCTGTCACGTGCTCACTAGGCATGTGTGGCCTTGAATTGAGTGAGACCGGGCACGTATAGTAGGAATGTGGCCAGAAGTATTGAAAATTGCATACTTGCGGTCACATGACCAGAAAATCCTGACAGCGTGAACCAGTGGCGTAACTACAAAGTTATGGGCCCCGGTGCGAACTTCCAAATGGGGCCCCCCCCCCTACCTCCGTGACGCCCCCCCACCCCCTTCCCCTAGATACGCCTCGGACTGTTGCAGGAATCTCCTGCACTGCAACATGGTGTTGGGTGCCAGCACAGCCCGCACAGTGGTATATCCAGCACAGCCCGCACAGTGGTATATCCAGCACAGCCCGCACAGTGGTATATCCAGCACAGCCCGCACAGTGGTATATCCAGCACAGCCCGCACAGTGGTATATCCAGCACAGCCCGCACAGTGGTATGTACAGCACAGCCCGCACAGTGGTATATACAGCACAGCCCGCACAGTGGTATATACAGCACAGCCCGCACAGGGGTAAATACAGCAGAGCCCGCACAGGGGTATATACAGCACAGCCCGCACAGGGGTATATACAGCACAGCCCGCACAGGGGTATATACAGCACAGCCCGCACAGTGGTATATACAGCAGAGCCAGCACAGGGGTATATAGAGCACAGCCCGCACAGGGGTATATACAGCACAGCCCGCACAGGGGTATATACAGCACAGCCCGCACAGTGGTATATACAGCACAGCCCGCACAGTGGTATATATAGCACAGCCCGCACAGGGGTATATACAGCACAGCCCGCACAGTGGTATATACAGCACAGCCCGCACAGGGGTATATGCAGCACAGCCAGCACAGGGGTATATAGAGCACAGCCAGCACAGGGGTATATAGAGCACAGCCCACACAGGGGTATATACAGCACAGCCCGCATCTCATCCCCCCCCCCCCCCCCCGATAATGGCCCCACAGTCCGGTGAAAATGAAAAAAAAAAACTCTCCTCACCTTTCCTTTTGCCCGCGCTGCTCCTGGTGGCTGCAGTCTGCCCAGGACACTGCAGGTGCGCGATGATATGACATCATCGCGCACCCGCAGTGTACTGTCAGAGGCAGAGCGGGGAATGATGGGAGAGGGAGCGTCAGGTGACGCTCTCCTCCATCATTGCATTGAACTATACCGGTGTCATAGACGCCGGTATAGTTAAATGCGGCGGCGGCGGCGGCGGCGGCGGCGGGGGGGGGGAGGAACAGTGCAGCGGCCCACTACTGGCATCGGCTCTTCTGGCATTTGCCAGAAGTGCCCGATGTCCAGCCCGGCCCTGCCCTGACCTGCCGGCCCGGGGCCCCTGACCTGCGGGGCCCGGTCGCAATGGCGACCGCTGCGACCGCGGTCGTTACGCCCCTGGCGTGAACTATGCAAACTGTGAGCATTGAAACATCTGCAGTCACATAATGTAACTGCAAACTTGTACCCCAAGCCTGTATAAATCCTTTAGGAAAGCCACTCTTTCACCCCCAAATCTCAATCTTGGCCTCTAAGTGGAGACCTAAACTATGAAAAATGCATTTAGGCTTTTTTGTTGTACCCGATGAAGTATTATTTATGGCTGCTGATTGTTTGTGCCTATAGGTCTATGGGAGATCTTACAAATAAACATGTAAAGAAAAATGTAGATGACGTTAGTGTTACAGAAGGTTAATTAATCTGCCTAATTTATGTCTTTACACAACATGGGAAACAGCAGAACTGAGTCTAATGAGAACTATAAATCAAGAGGGTTGTGGTGAAGGAAATCCCACCACAACCCAACTCAACTTTATATGTAAGAAATATGGGGAAGTTTGTAACGATAAGAGCGATACACACAAGCTACCAAATCACTAAATCTCAAGGGCAACTTCTTGGCATAAGGCCATAGGTGCTCTAAAGAACATGATACAGTATAGAGCAAAAAACTGAAGAAGAAGCTCGCATTCATGAAGTATAACAACCTGAAGAATTCAATTACAATGTGCACCGAGAACCTGTGTGCAAGCGGCTCATATTTAACTAGGTGCAAGTCGGTGTGTCATGTAGTCCGGCTATTTTTCCACTGGAAGCAAATAGAGATCTTGATAAGAGTGAGGAATTGACATTTAAATCAGCAACATGTATTTTACAATTCACCCGAGAGCTGAAAAACCCTGCAATGCGTGTTAGGTTATGTTCACATACTGTGTTTTTGCAGCATTATTTTTGGCAGCTTTTTTATGCAAATTAAAGGCTGCTTTTTATAGGAGAAGCAAAAGCGATGAGATTTCAGAAATCTCGTGCAAAAACTTGTTTTTTGTTCAGACTGAATTGAAAAACGGCAGCATTTTTTTTTTTAAAATAGGGAGCATGTCAATTCGTTCAGTGTTTTTGCGGCTAAAATGCAATGAAATGTTTTTGCTGCATTTTTGGTGAATTAAACTAACTTTATCTAACATGTACTGACAAAGACAAAACACACAAATAACCTGCAGCAAAAATGTGGGGAAAAAAATGCAACAAAAATGCAGAAAAATTGGAGGTTACTACCAAGAGAGCAGGTTTTAGCTCGTTAAAAAACACAACATATGAACATAGCCATATTTGTTAATGCATGGATGGAGTTCTATATATCTTGGTACCGTCTTTTCAGTTAGCCATTACAAGGTATCAACCACTGAGGACTCTCAATTCTAAATATTTTTCTTGGATGGAGTTTGAATTTTAAAAGCTTCTCCAGCATAGAAAATGCAATTTAAAGTACCCCAAAATGACTTATTGCAGAGTTGTTCAGTGGTGAGTTTTTAAATTGGGGATCATTGGAGGACCTAAACTGCCCTGTATTAAAGAAACTTTTGATTTTATTGTGCACTTGGCATGCCAGAGCCAGTATGTCACTCTCCACAAGGAGAAACGTTACCCCTTAAACCTCAAACTGGGGCCTCTCACATGACCAAATTACTTCTCATGCTTTGAACTGATGAGGGGCAAGACCCAGAAACACCATGTCTGCGAATTGAGATTCTGATTTGGCTTTTATCGTAAGTCATATTGCAGGATTCGTTAAAGGGTCAATAGCGACTTGTAGGATCGCTTCCAACAGATGGCTCGATAGAGTTCAAGTCCTCTTCCTTACTCTGTAAAGGCAATTTGCGCTGTGTAATACCTAATTCCCCCAGTGGTGGTGCTACAGGGAAGGAGAACACTGGCTGCCAAGTCTCATCGATAGACACTTTGCATTCATTTTATTTCTATCAAGTAAGGATTGTCCAAGGCAGAAAATCACCTATTTTTGCAAAAGTGGTAAGGCTAACCATGTAAAGCTTTTTTTTTAACTGGAGAACATAATAGTTGCATGGAAATAATAGGCTTCTTAATGAGTACAACTCTATAGCATATGGTCCGTTTACTATTTATCTAGGCTCAGTGGTACACTGTGAGATATCTATAAGTAGAGACCAAAGAATAAAGGTTCTCCAGCTAAATTTATTTTGACTTAAACCTGATTACTATGTCATAATGGTGTAAGTCGATCAATAATGGAACTTGGATGGTAAAGCAATAAAACCCGCTAAATGTTTTCCCCACCGATTGGAAAAATGTATAGGAAATAAAGATAGTGTCAGTATGAGCAGGGCTCTGTTTTCCCATGGCTGTATTGCACTTATATGGGATATTTTCAGGATATGGACCGCAAGCCTTTTCTCTTCCAAGAACAGTAAAGTAACCTGAGCATTCTGAGACTTATTGTTAAGAACAAGCTGCCGGACAACCTACTCCTAAGTTTTCCTAAGCGGCCAGTCTGTCCCTTATGTTTAGCACAAAGTTAGACGGATTCTGTGCTGATAATACAGAAGGGCAAAGCAGTTGTAATATGTTAAAGTCACTTTCCCAACACGGTTGGCATTAGTAATCAGATTTTTCTATTTAAAAAGAAAACAGTTTAGGTAGAAATTCTGTTAAAAATATTTTTACAACCCCATGATTTCTTTTTACAAAATTATGAAAATGTTATATAATATAACTAAAGAGGTAATATTCACCTTAAGAATACCCAATGTGGGATAGCGCTACCTGAGTGTGTTGGGGAACACTCGCTTGGCACGGGATTCAAGCACTCAGGCACGATATCTCACATAAATCAGTCTATTTGGTTTATTTAGGTATCATAAACCACATAACATAAAGTCCATTTCATTACATCCATGAACATATCACGACCATTCATGCAGCAGATAAACCTCTCTGCCATATTACCACCCCCTTGTCTGAGGTTACCTTCCAGGAGCTCTGCACAGAAGCAGTCCCAGGCACTGTAGGTACATGGTCTCACCAGATTCTTCCAGGAAGTCTCCACTCACAGGAGCTTCCAACACCGACCATCCAGGTCCATGTTCTCTCCACATGCTTTTCAGGAAGTCTCCACTCACAGGAACTTCCAACACCGACCATCCAGGTCCAGGGTCTCTCCACGTGCTCTTCAGGAAGTCTCCACTCACAGCAGCTTCCAACACATACCTGTCCTCTTTCAGGACCTACAACACAGACCATTTAGGTCCAAACACTCTGAACCATGTTACCAACACACTGGTTACATTACATAGTTGTAACCACTCCCATTGGTGGGAGGTGTGTGACTAGTTCAACCCGCCTAGCTCTCAAACTAACCCTGCAAGCCTCCCTCTAAATCTAAGCAAATACTTGTGGGACTACAGGTCCCAGTACAACATTACTGACTTACAGCACAGACTTCCTCTGTGACACATACCAGCCATTTACAATCCTGCCGGACTTTGTCTCATCACCACAGTTATACCCGCAACTGCCATGCATTCTTATGGCCTCAATACGCCTCCATGTGAATTCTGAAGAAGTCATGCAGCCCCTCCTACCTGTGACAGGGGTCACTGCATCACACCTAGTACTCCCTCAATAAAATTGTCCTGCTTTTTTTCACCCAACTCCAGAGATTTCATGCTGATATTTCATGTAATCACTGGAATCTCTGGCTACAGAGAGGCCAGCAGGGGACTATGGAAGCATTGACATGGGCTCTGCAGGGGACAGGTAGAGTATAACTCTTATTATTACATTTTTTTATGGGGCAGAAAAAGCCCTTTAGGAGAACTGTTATGTGGATTGTCCACTTTGTATTCTTTGTTTTTCAGTTGTCAAAATAAGATAACCAAAAATATTTGCACTACCCTAGTCTGGCTTCCACCTCGGTACTCTGGACCAGGGCAGTGGAAACTTACTTAGCTGCAGGGCTGCATTTGCCACTAGGCACTTGAGGGCATGTGCCTAGGGCGGGACAATGCGGGGGGTGGAACCTGAGCAAGGTTGTGTTTTTTTGTTGTTTTTTTTATTTAAGTCGTGGGTCACCTCCCGACCGACCGCCAGCCAGCCCCGCCCCCGGCCACCCACCCGCCCGCCTGCCTGCCTCCCTGCCTGCCTCCCACCCTCCTTGAAGACGATACTCACCCTGCTCCAGTGATGCCTGGTCTCAGCATCTGCAGCTCGTCCTGAGTGAGCGGTCACGTGGTACCACTCATTAAGGTCATGAATATGCACATATTCATGACCTTAATGAGCGTTATCACATGACCTCTCACGCAGGAAGAAGGTGCTGCACCGGGAGTCGGGACAGAGCGAGAGGGATGTCGGCACGGCCGCGCTGCATGGGAAAGGTGAGTATGAGGGACGGGGGGATGGGGGCACGGGGGGACAGGGGGATGAAGGAGGACGGTAAGTGGCGCCATGCAAGATGGAAGCGGAAGGGGGGTTGTTGAGAGATGAGCCATGCATAAAGGGGGGGGGAATATTAGCCATGCATACAAGGGGGGAATATGAGTTATGCATACAGGGAGGAATATGAGCCATGCACACTTGAGGGGGAATATGAGTCATGCATACAGGGGGTAATATAAGCCATGCATACATGGGGGAATATGAGCCATGCATACAGGAGGGGGAATATGAGCCATGCATACAGGGGGGGAATATGAGCCATGCATACAGGGGGGGAATATGAGCCACGCATACAGGGGGGGAATATGAGCCATGCATACAGGGGGGGAATATGAGCCATGCATACAGGGGGGAATATGAGCCATGCATACGGGGGGGAATATGAGCCATGCATACAGGAGGGGGAATATGAGCCATGAATACAGGAAGGGGTATATGAGCTATGCATACAGGGGGATAATATGAGCCATGCATACAGGAGGGGGAATATGAGCCATGCATACGGGGGGGGGAATATGAGCCATGCATACAGGAGGGGGGAATATGAGCCATGCATACAGGAGGGGGGATATGAGCCATGCATATGGGATGGGAGGGAAATGAGCCATGCATACAGGAGGGGGGTCATTATACAGTATGGAGCATCATGTGGGATCATTATACAGTATGGAGAACTATGTGGCCATTTTACAGTATGGAGCATCATGTGTGGCCATTATACAGTTTTGAGCATCATGTGTGGCCATTATACAGTATGGAGCACTGTGTGGCCATATTTTTTTTTGTTTATAATTATTGTATATGAAACAGTGTGATCAGCAGTGCTAAATGGCTGTGGTTGGGACGTGGATATGGGTGTGACTAGTTGTGAAATGGGTGTGGTCAAAGGCGTGGCCTAAAATTTGCCGCAGCGCACTACGTGCACCGCAAACTTTATACCTTCTTCCCTTCATCAAAAGTTGGGGGGTATGGCACCGCATTTGCCAGATCACGGCAAGTGCCACAAATCCCATAGGGAATGAATGAGGCCGAACGCAGTGTTGCTGTAAGTGATCCGTTACACGGCAGATGCAGAAAAACTGCCCGATCTGCTGTAAAAGGCGACTTTCACATCAGGGAGACACAATCAATGTACCAGGAAATAGAAAGTGGCATTGAGTCAGCAGAGTTGGATCAGAAGTGGTGGGGGTTCGGGAAGTTGAATATCACTCAATTTTTTATGCCATTTTCATCATTGTTTTTAACTAGAGAAGCACCACCATCAAAATGTTTATCCTTTTAATATTTTGATGTCATCATTTTATACAGCACTGTGTACTTACATTTGCTCATTTTTCCCTTCTACCCAGCTAATTATTCTCCATTCCATTAGGTCAATGACATCACATGATTAAAAACAGGCTAGCAGAATTCTTCTAAGCTCTATGTAGAAATGGAAAGTCATCACGGCAAATGTCCCTGGTGGGAAGAGAAGGAAGAAGCTGGGTCAGGTGTTGAAGAAGTTGGTGACTTGTGCAGGGAAAAGTGACTTCCTGTTTCTACTTTGAGCAGAGAAAAGAGAACAGTTATGTAATGGGCTGGGTGGTGGAATCACTGTGCCAAAGCCCAAGGAAGACCTGAAGGGGTGTGACTAGGAGTCTCACCCAATCCGACCACGGACACACAGCAGCTAATGACACCACAGTCCGTGGAGAGGAAAGGGAGGCGATCCAGGTGCTACTCCAAGACTGACCTTAGGTAGATGGCCTGGGGCCCTGGGGAATGTCCAACAGATGCAGGCAGAGAAGATGGCAGGAACTGCAAGTGCAGACAGGACAGTCAGACGGAGAGATGATCACTGGCGGGTGCAGCTGGCTCTGCTGCCATTGGGGTGAGCACTGGTGGGTGCAGTTGTCTCTGCTTCTGTTGAAGTGAGCACTGGTGGGTGCAGCTTTCTCTGTTGCTGTTGAGGTGAGCACTGGTGGGTGCAGATGGCTCGGCTGCCATTGAGGTGAGCACTGGTGGGTGCAGCTGGTTCTGCTGCCGTTGAGGTGAGCACTGGCGGGTGCCGCTGTCTCTGCTGCCATTGAGGTGAGCAATGGCGGATGCAGCTGGCTCTGCTGCTATTGAGGGAAGCACTGGCTGGTGCAGCAGACTCGGATGTAAGTACAGGGACCTGAGAACTGACAAGCGTGTTAGGAACAACTCACAACATTGCACAGGCACCTCCATGTTGTAGGAGGCACTTTAAATAGAAAGAGACCTCCAGCAATTGGCTGTGGACACTTTAGAGGAACGCATGTGGCCCCTTTATGAAAGAGGAAGGGTGCGCGCGCTCTAAGCACAGTGCCTGGAGACCTGCCAGGAGTGCATGCACCCCGGGCAGCAGCAGACCTGGAAGGGGCAGGACGGGAGCCTTGGCAGTGAGTACACTGATGTCTCTGCAGGGAGAGACGGACTGCAGGCAGAGATGTGGGTGCTACAAGTTAGCAAGGCAGAAAGGGAAAATGGGCATGAGCCAAATAATATGATGATTGCAATTAGGGATGAGCGGACTCGGAGAAGTTCAGGTTCTGGTACCTGACCTGAAGTTTATTCCAAAGTTTGGTTCGGGTACCAGAACTGTACCTTAACTTGAACCAGAAAATACCGAACCGGACCCAAACTTTTGAGCTGGAAAATTCTCTCTCCCTCTCTTTCCCCTGGAACTTTTCAACAGACTTCCAGGAGAAGTCCATGTTCGCCGTTTAGCCCCCTTTTAAGTTTGTGTTCGCTCATCTCTAATTGCAATATATTAAGAAGATAAAACTTTGATAGCAGTTCTTTTTTAAAGACCTAAAAAGAATGACAGAGATGAACAACTTGATTAGTAATAAAACGAATTTGGTAAAAAAATTCACAAAACATTTGTATTCACCAGAATCTAAATTTTATGATTTGATTCAAAAGAATTCATGGAATATGAGGTTTTATACTTACTGCTCTTTGTCCCTCCCACACCTCTTCTGGCTTGCCGGTCTTCCAATTGGCTCCTCTGTCTTCATTAAAGGAAACCTGTCACCAGAAAAAAATGCTATTATCCTACAGATATAGGGTTAATAAGCAAATTAATAGCGTTATAAGACTAGCCGGCCCATGCAGGTAATCTAACGCTGCGGGGAGAAAACAAACTTTATTCTCCCCACCAGCGTTCCCGTTTTAGTCATGGGGGCATAGCCGATGCTGGATCAGTCACCGCCAGGGCCGGCCCGAACGTATAGGCAAACTAGGCGGCCGCCTAGGGCGCCGACCCTAAGGGGGCGCCAGAGAAAAAATAGAAAAAATTATAAAAAATCTTTTCAAAAGGCAAAAGGTGTATGGAGCGGAGCTGAATGTGTATGAGGTGTACGGAGTGGAGCCGTGTGTATGAGGTGTACGGAGCGGAGTCGTGTGTGTATAAGGTGTATGGAGCGGAGCTAAATGTGTATGAGGTGTACGGAGCCACGTGTGTACGAGGTGTATGGAGCGGAGCGCGTGTGTACGGAGCACAGCCGCGTGTGTAGGAGTAACTATGTGTGGCCATTATACGGTACGAAGTATCATGTGCGGCCAATATACAGTATGGAGCATCATGTGTGGCCATTATACAGTATGGAGCATCATGTGTGACCATTATACAGTATGGAGCATCATGTGTGGCCATTATACAGTATGGAGCACTGTGTGGCCATATTTTTTGTTTATAATTATTCTTTATGAAACAGTGTGATCAGCAGTGCTAAATGGGTGTGTGTTATGATCTGGAGGCCTAGGAGCAGCATGAGACGCACTCTGGAGAAGGTGGTACCTGTACTGACCGCAGACCCTGAACTTAACACTGCAACTAGAAGTAGCCGTGGAATGTACCTAACACTCCCTAGACATCTCGACACAGCCGGAGGACTAAATACCCCTAGAGATAGAAAAGGGAAAACTATCTTGCCTCAGAGAAAATCCCCAAAGGATAGACAGCCCCCCACAAATATTGACTGTGAGAGGAGAGGGAAATAACATACGCAGACTGAAATCAGGATTTAGCGAAGGAGGCCGCTTCTAGCTAAATAGAAAGGATAGGACAGAGTACTATGCGGTCAGTATTAAAACACTAAAAAATATCCACCACAGAAAATACAAAATCTCCACATCTAACTAAAGATATGGAGGGTATATCTGCATCTCCAGAGATACCAGCTTGACTGAACAAATCCTTATACAGACCAAGCTGGACAAGACAAAACATGAAAAAGAATTGAACAATAAGGCCCACAGCATGTGGACTGCAAAAAACAAGGCCAGAACTTATCTTTGTTGAAATGAACAGCAAAGCAGGAGAGACCAGGCAGGAATGTGAATCCTCCAGGAACAATGGACAACTGGCTCTGACTAAAGGGTCAAACAAGACTAAATAGCCCAGTCAGACTTGCAATAAGTGGACACACCTGATGAATGCTGCGATCCAAAGACAGCAGCACTACCACTTATAACCACCGGAGGGAGCCCAAGAGCAGAATTCACACCAGTACCCCCCCTTGAGGAGGGGTCACTGAACCCTCACCAGAGCCCCCAGGCCGATCAGGGCGAGCCAAATGAAAGGCACGAACCAAATCGTCAGCATGAACATCGGAGGCAACAACCCAAGAATTATCCTCCTTGCCATAACCCTTCCATTTGACAAGATACTGAAGCTTCCGCCTCGAAAAAACGAGAAACTAAAATCTTCTCCACCACATACTCCAACTCCCTATCAATCAACACCGGGGCAGGAGGATCAACAGAGGGAACAACGGGCACCACATATTTCCGCAACAAAGATCTATGAAAAACATTATGGATGGAAAAAGAGGCTGGGAGGGCCAAACGAAAAGACACTGGTTTGATAATCTCAGAAATCCTATAAGGACCAATAAACCGAGGCTTGAACTTAGGGGAAGAAACCTTCATAGGAACATGACGGGAAGACAACCAGACCAAATCCCCAACCCGAAGCCGGGAACCCACACACCGACAAGGGTTAGCAAAACGCTGAGCCTCTGTTATGGTCCCGTGGTAGGACCTCAAAACTGACCTGACACATATGACCAGAATATAGGACAAGTTCTGGGGATGTGGCAGCTATACTGACCACAATCCTGATCCTATCCACACACACTAAAGGCAGCTGTGGAGCGTTCCTAAAATCCTAGACGCCACGTTCACAGCCTGAGAAACTGACTACCCCTAGAGAGAAAGCAAAGACCTCACTTGCCTCAGAGAAATAACCCCAAAGTTATAGATAGCCCCCACAAATAATAACGGTGAGTTAAGGGGAAAAGACAAACGTAGAAATGAAACAGGTTAAGCAAATGAGGCCCGCTAATACTAGATAGACAGAAAATAGATAGGAGTCTGTGCGGTCAGTACAAAACTATCAAAAATAAACCACGCAGAGAATGCAAGAACCCCCACACCGACTCACGATGTGAGGGGCGCACTCTGCACCCCAGAACTAACCAGCAAACAAAAAATCACATAAAAGCAAGCTGGACTGAACTCATTATATACTGAGAAACATTTTCAAGGAAATAATGAGCAAACAAACTTAGCTTCTCCAGCAGGAGACTGGTCACAAGGAATATTCAGGAGAACTCAGAAACAGGACTGAATACACCGACAGCAGGCAATAAATGAAGGGCCAGGTGAATTAAATAGGCCCAGCATAGCAGGAAATGAATCAGCAGAGCCCAGCCAAGACCAGCCATATCGCTAAAGGCCACCAGAGGGAGCCCTAGAACAAACTCACACAGTACCGCTCATGACCACAGGAGGGAGCCCGAGAACAGAATTCACAACAGCCTCCTCCTGAGACAACACCAAATTGTTCACAACATGAGCCCAAATTTGCTGCAGCCTGTCAACCACAGAATTCACCCCAGGACAATCAGAAGGCTCAACCTGCCCTGAAGAAAAACGAGGATGAAAACCAGAATTACAAAAGAAGGGTGAAACCAAGGTAGCAGAACTAGCCCGATTATTAAGGGCAAACTCGGCCAATGGCAAGAAAGCCACCCAATCATCCTGATCAGCAGACACAAAGCATCTCAAATAAGTTTCCAAAGTCTGGTTAGTTCGCTCGGTTTGGCCATTTGTCTGAGGATGAAATGCGGAAGAAAAAGACAAATCAATGCCCAGCCTAGCACAAAAGACCCGCCAAAACCTAGAAACAAACTGGGAACCTCTATCGGACACAATATTCTCCGGAATGCCATGCAAATGAACCACATGCTGAAAAAACAACGGAACCAAATCAGAAGAGGAAGGCAATTTAGGCAAAGGTACCAAATGAACCATCTTAGAAAACCAGTCACAAACCACCCAGATAACCGACATCCTCTGGGAAACTGGAAGATCTGAAATAAAATCCATACAAATATGCGTCCAAGGCCTCTCAGGAACCGGCAAAGGCAAAAGCAACCCACTAGCGCGGGAGCAGCAAGGCTTGGCCCGCACACAAGTCCCACAGGAGTGCACAAAAGAACGCACATCCCGTGACAAAGATGGCCACCAAAAGGACCTACCAACCAAATCTCTGGTACCAAAAATCCCAGGATGGCCAGACAACACAGAACAATGAACCTCAGAAATCACTTTACTAGTCCATCTGTCAGGAACAAACAGTTTCCCCACTGGACAGCGGTCAGGTTTATCAGCCTCAAACTCCTGAAGAACCCGACGCAAATCAGGGGAGATGGCAGAAAGAATCACCCCTTCCTTCAGAATGCCGACCGGCTCAAGGACCCCAGGGGAATCAGGCAAAAAGCTCCTAGAGAGGGCATCAGCCTTAACATTCTTAGAACTGGAAGATACGAGACCACAAAATTAAAACGGGAGAAAAACAGGGACCATCGGGCCTGTCTAGGATTCAGCCGTTTGGCAGACTCGAGGTAAATCAAATTCTTATGATCGGTCAAGACCACAATACGGTGCTTGGCCCCCTCAAGCCAATGTCGCCACTCCTCAAATGCCCACTTCATAGCCAACAACTCACGATTGCCGACATTATAATTGCGTTCCGCAGGCGAAAACTTTCGATAAAAGTAGGCACACGGTTTCATCAAGGAACCATCAGAATTCCTCTGAGACAAAACGGCCCCTGCCCCAATCTCAGAAGCGTCAACCTCAACCTGAAAAGGAAGAGAAACATCCGGCTGACGCAACACAGGGGCAGAAGTAAATCGGTGTTTAAGCTCCTGAAAGGCAGCAACAGCCGCAGAGGACCAATTCGTCACATCAGCGCCTTTCTTTGTCAAATCGGTCAGGGGTTTAACCACACTGGAGAAGTTGGCAATGAAACGGCGATAAAAATTAGCAAAGCCCAAAAATTTCTGAAGGCTCTTCACGGATGTGGGCTGGATCCAATCATGAATGGCCTGAACCTTAACCGGATCCATTTCTATAGATGAGGGACAAAAAATGAAGCCCAAAAAAGAAACCTTCTGTACTCCAAAGAGGCACTTAATCCCCTTCACAAACAAGGCATTATCACGAAGGATCTGAAATACCATCCTGACTTGTTTCACATGAGACTCCCAATCATCTGAAAAAATCAAAATATCATCCAAATACACAGTCATGAATTTATCAAGATAATTCCGAAATATATCATGCATGAATGACTGAAACACAGATGGAGCATTAGAGAGTCCGAATGGCATCACAAGGTATTCAAAATGGCCTTCGGGCGTATTAAACACAATTTTCCATTCGTCACCCTGCTTAATACGAACAAGATTATATGCCCCTTGAAGGACAATCTTAGTAAACCAACTAGCCCCCTTAATCCTAGCAAACAAATCAGAAAGCAAAGGCAAAGGGTATTGGAATTTGACTGTGATCTTATTCAAGAGGCCATAATCAATACAGGGTCTCAAGGAGCCATCCTTCTTGGCAACAAAAAAAAACCTGCTCCCAATGGTGAAGAAGATGGCCGAATATGCCCCTTCTCCAAAGACTCCTTAACATAACTCCGCATGGCGGCATGTTCTGGCACAGACAAGTTGAAAAGTCGTCCCTTAGGGAACTTACAGCCTGGAATCAAGTCAATAGCACAATCACAGTCCCTATGCGGTGGAAGGGAACTGGATTTGGGCTCATCGAATACATCCTGGAAATCTGACAAAAACTCAGGAATTTCAGAAGAGGGGGATGAGGAAATTGACATCAAAGGAATGTCATTATGAACCCCCTGACAACCCCAACTAGTCACAGACATAGATTTCCAATCCAACACCGGATTATGCACCTGTAACCATGGGAAACCCAGCACAATAGCATCATGCAAATTATGCAAAACCAGAAAACGACAATCTTCCTGGTGAGCTGGCACCATGCACATGGTCAGCTGTGTCCAAAACTGAGGTTTATTTTTAGCCAACGGTGTAGCATCAATGCCCCTCAAAGGAATAGGACTCTGTAAAGGCTGCAAGGGGAAACCACAACGTCTGGCAAATTCTAAGTCCATTAAGTTTAAAGCGGCGCCTGAATCCACAAATGCCATGGCAGAAAATTACGATAATGAGCAGATCAGGGTCACAGATAACAGAAATTTTGGTTGTACAGTACTGATGGTAACGGAACTAGCGTTTCTCTTGGTACGCTTAGGGCAATCCGAAATAACATGAGCAGAATCGCCGCAGTAAAAACACAACCTATTCTGACACCACCATAACATCTTTAACGGATTCAGAAAGACCCTTTCTGAAAATTGCCGCCAAGGCATCCTCATTCCATTTAGTCAGCACAGACCATTTTCTAAATTTCTGGCAATACGATTCTGCCGCTTCTTGACCCTGACACAGGGCCAACAAGGTCTTCTCAGCATAATCCACTGAATTAGGTTCATCATACAATAACCCAAGCGTCTGGAAAAAGTGTCTACATTAAGCAAAGCCGGATTCCCAGGTTCCAGGGCAAATGCCCAATCCTGAGGATCGCCACGCAGCAGGGATATGACAATTTTAACCTGCTGGATGGGATCACCAGAGGAACGGGGTTTCAGAGCAAAAAACGATTTACAGTTATTTTTAAAGCTCAAAAATTTGGACCTGTCCCCAAAAAACAAATCAGGAGTTGGAATTCTAGGCTCTAAAACCGGAGTCTGAACGATATATTCGGAAATACCCTGTACTCTAGCAGCAAGTTGATCCACACGAGAAGCCAATCCCTGAACATCCATGCCAGTGCCAAACTCCTGAGCCACCCAGAGGTAAAGAGGGAAAAAAAAACACAACAGACTACAGAAAAAAAAATGGCTCAGCACTTTCCTTCCCTTCTTCTGAGATGCGATTAACTCATTGGGGCCAGTTGTACTGTTATGATCTGGTGGCCTAGGAGCAGCATGAGACGCACTCTGGAGAAGGTGGTACCTGTACTGACCGCAGACCCTGAACTTAACACCGCAACTAGAAGTAGCCGTGGAATGTACCTAACACTCCCTAGACATCTCGACACAGCCGGAGGACTAAATACCTCTAGAGATAGAAAAGGGAAAACTATCTTGCCTCAGAGAAAATCCCCAAAGGATAGACAGCCCCCCACAAATATTGACTGTGAGAGGAGAGGGAAATAACATACGCAGACTGAAATCAGGATTTAGCAAAGGAGGCCGCTTCTAGCTAAATAGAAAGGATAGGACAGAGTACTATGCGGTCAGTATTAAAACACTAAAAAATATCCACCACAGAAAATACAAAATCTCCACATCTAACTAAAGATATGGAGGGTATATCTGCATCTCCAGAGATACCAGCTTGACTGAACAAATCCTTATACAGACCAAGCTAGACAAGACAAAACATGAAAAAGAATTGAACCATAAGGCCCACAGCATGTGGACTGCAAAAAACAAGGCAAGAACTTATCTTTGTTGAAATGAACAGCAAAGCAGGAGAGACCAGGCAGGAATGTGAATTCTCCAGGAACAATGGACAACTGGCACTGACTAAAGGGTCAAACAAGACTAAATAGCCCAGTCAGACTTGCAATAAGTGGACACACCTGATGAATGCTGCGATCCAAAGACAGCAGCACTACCACTTATAACCACCAGAGGGAGCCCAAGAGCAGAATTCACAACAGGTGTGGTTGGGACGTGGATATGGGTGTGGCTAGTTATGAATGGGTGTGGTCAGAGGCGTGGCCTAAAATTTGTCCCTCTTTCCCATCTTTCAAAAGTTAGGAGGTATGTTAAAAGTAGTAGGGGCGCAACAAAATAGTTTCGCCTAGGGCGCCGTAATCTCTCAGGCCGGCCCTGGTCACCGCTCTGAGAATACAGAGCAATGGTGGTTATATCTGCCCTCCCGGCCCTGACTGACAGTCCCTCTGCATAGGGGCTCAGCTGTCAGTCAGGGCTGGGGGCACGATTACAGCCACTGCTGTGTATTCTCAGAGCGATGACTGAACCAGTGCCGAAATGCTGGTGGGGAGAATAAAGTTTGTTTATTATGTGCATGCGCCGGCCTGCATTAAAAAGCTATTAACCTGCAGATTAACCCCATATCTGCAGGATAATAGCATTTTTTCTGGTGACAGGTTCCCTTCGAATGAAGAAAATAGATGACAGAAAAAAGAAGATAGAAGACAGAAGAGAGAAAACAGTATAAGGTTAGTGACAAAGTTAGTTGAGGGCCAAGGAAAGGTAAGTATGGGTGCATTTTTTAGCCCCTTACGACAGATTCGATTTCCACTGAATTTATTCTCTGCTAAAGTTGAATTTCAGGAGATTCGCTCATCCCTGGCATCTCTACAAATGGTCTCCACTTTCTGATATTACAGCTGTCACAAAAGTATAATTCCCATCATAAAAAAATTCCTGCCTGTAATTTCGAGCTAATTATTTGGGACTGTTAGCACAACATGTGCTATTATTCTTCATGTCACAGTTCGAAAAAAATAGAAGCTTATCGCTACTAACTCTGTAGATCTTCATCACTGTGACAGCTGCCTGAGTTTTGACGTCATTGGCTTCATGATAAGTTTGTAATGTGGTTAGATAAGCCTGTCATAATATGTTCTTCTCTTCAGTTATGGCATAATTCACAGACACATTGATGCAGGGCATGGCTGAAAAAAGTACAATAGAGATTTGACTTTTGCTTTTCTCCAGACCTCTGCACCTTCCATGAACTTTTGTAAAGATATTTTCAACATTCCTCTGCTTCACTTTCCTAAGACCCTGTAGAGCATGACCTGTTAATCCTTCTGTAAATTGGTAACAGGCACGTTTGGGCTTCGGCACTTGTCTGGAGTATGCTTTCAAAAAACGTTTGTTTTTCTTAAGTTATAGAAATCGGATTTGTGCCCACCCAACGTTGGGAACCTCATGTATCTCAAGAAAGGGGGCTACGGTCTCTATCCTTGGTGGACGTCTATTAATGTCAAAAAGTGCTAAAAAAGGTAAAATAATGCACTTGGTCTCCAGCATTTGGTTCCCATTTGTTCAGCCTTTCTTTCTAATAGAAACTTCATCCGTTTGTAATAAGAACGTATCGAAAAGTCACATCTCAGAGTTTATAACGCATACATACAAACTCACTTGTGACTGACCAGATTGCAGGGCCACATGAGATCCCAAAATGGCGTCTATGCAAGAAAAAGTGTTTTGTGTTTTAAAGGTACCGTTACACTAAACGACTTACCAACGATCACGACCAGCGATACGACCTGGCCGTGATCGTTGGTAAGTCGTTGTGTGGTCGCTGGGGAGCTGTCACACAGACAGCTCTCTCCAGCGACCAACGATCAGGGGAACGACTTCGGCATCGTTGAAACTGTCTTCAACGATGCCGAAGTCCCCCTGCAGCACCCGGGTAACCAGGGTAAGCATCGGGTTACTAAGTGCAGGGCCGCGCTTAGTAACCCGATATTTACCCTGGTTACCATTGTAAAAGTAAAAAAAAAAAAACGTCCCCCGCCGGCGTCCACAGGGTTGAAACTGCTTTCGGCAAGAGCGCTGCTAATATGCACGCGCTGCTGCCGAGAGCTTCCCTGCACTGAATGTGTCAGCGCCGGCAGTAACAGCGGTGACGTCACCGCTGTGCTCTGCTTTACGGCCGGCGCTGACACATTCAGTGCAGGGAGCTCTCGGCAGCAGCGCGCCATCAGAATGTGAGTATGTAGTGGTTTTTTTTAACTTTTACAATGGTAACCAGGGTAAATATCGGGTTACTACTTTTTATTTTCCCAAGGGTAACAGGATAAATTGGACCCCAACAGTTGTTGTGCAATTTGTCCTGAGTATGCTGATACTTCATATATGGGGATAAACCACTGTTTGAGCGCATGGCAGAGCTCGGAAAGGGAAGGAGCACCGTTTGACTTTTCAATCCAAAATTGGCTGGAATTGAGATCGGACACCATGTAGCATTTGGAGAGCCCCTGATGTGCCTAAACAGTGGAAACACCCCAATTCTAACTCCAACCCTAACCCCAACACACCCCTAACCCTAACCATAACTCTAACCACACCCCCTAACCTGAACACACCCCTAACCCTAATCTGTTGTGAATTCTGCTCTTGGGCTCCCTCCGGTGGTTGTAAGTGGTAGCGCTGCTGTCTCTGAATCACAGCATTTGTCAGGTGTGTTCACTTTTTGCAATTTTGACTGGGCTATTTAGTCTTGCTTCACCCTTTAGTCAGTGCCAGTTGTCCA
Organism: Ranitomeya variabilis; assembly: GCF_051348905.1. NCBI lineage: Eukaryota > Metazoa > Chordata > Amphibia > Anura > Dendrobatidae > Ranitomeya > Ranitomeya variabilis. The sequence continues at coordinate 46,292,948 of NC_135233.1, read as the reverse complement.
TTGTTCCTGGAGGATTCACATCTCTGCCTGGTCTCTCCTGCTTTGCAGTTCATTTCAACAAAGATAAGTTCTGGCCTTGATTTTTTGCTGTCCACATGCTGTGGCCTTATTGTTCAGTTCTTTTCCATGTTTTTGTCTTGTCCAGCTTGGTCTGTATAAGGATTTGTTTAGCCAAGCTGGTATCTCTGGAGTTGCAGATATACCCTCCATATCTTTAGTTAGCTGTGGAGATTTTGTATTTTCTGTGGTGGATATTTTCTAGTGTTTTAATACTGACCGCATAGTACTCTGTCCTATCCTTTCTATTTAGCTAGAAGTGGCCTCCTTTGCTAAATTCTGATTGCAGTCTGTGTATGTTTTTTCCCTCTCCTCTCACAGTCAATATTTGTGGGGGGCTGTCTATCCTTTGGGGATTTTCTCTGAGGCAAGATAGTTTTCCCTTTTCTATCTCTAGGGGTAATTAGTCCTCAGGCTGTGTCGAGATGTCTAGGGAGCGCTAGGTACATTCCACGGCTACTTCTAGTTGCAGTGTTAAGTTCAGGGTCTGCGGTCAATACAGGTACCACCTTCTCCAGAGTACGTCTCATGCTGCTCTTAGGCCACCAAATCATTACAACACACGCCAATCCAGCGATGACAGCGGGTCATCAGCGACGAAATAAAGTTCTGGACTTCTAGCTCCGACCAGCGATATCACAGCGGGATCCAGATCGCTGCTGCGTGTCAAACACAACGAGATCGCTATCTAGGACGCTGCAACGTCACGGATCGTTGTCGTTCTCCTTGTAAAGTTGCTGAGTGTGAAGGTACCTTAAGAGTATTAGAAGTGTAAATCAATTGTTCCCGTTGGGAGATGACAAGTGTTCAATGAAGAGGCAACCTTCCACATAAGTGTTGATGAACCGTCACAGTGTCCAAATATGGGAAAAATAAAATCCCAATTCCACTGTGGAAATCGAAATACAGTCTCCGAAAGTAAATGTTTTTTTGTACTATCTCAAAGACAAAGGTGTAAGGGCCCTTTTTTCACAGAAAAGACTGTGACGGTATATTGTATGTCAATATGTTACAGTTATGGTTGTTTCTGCAACTGTCCTTGGAACCGGGACCATAACTATCCCTGTTCCGGAGGCACTCTTGAAAGTAGAGAGGCCCAAGTCTCTGACCTTAATATGCTCCTGTTAACCACTGATCGGTCCCGTCACCCAACCCATAAGGGAACAGAAAAGTAAGGTAAATAAGACACAAAGACAAAACAGGGATAACAGCAAGCAACTAACATACAAACATTCATCAAAGGTTAAAAGTTATATAGGGAAAGATGGGAATGCACCTACTAAATGGGAATAGGACAATGAGGAAAGCAGACACGCCAAACTCCAGTAGCAACAATTAACTCTTATTCAGCACAGCTCCTCCTAAGAACAAGGAAGCAAAGATTTCACTGGCAAGATAGAGAAGGTCTGGCCAGGTTTTATAGGGGAGGTAATGACCAAATCAGAAGCAGCTGATAATGGAGCTGCAAGTTTCTGAGCAGCATGGAAAGGGTCATTAAACCTCTTCAACACCAAAGGAAACCAAATCCAATTAATATGAGACACAAACACTCAGGCTAAATGGAAGATCTGCGATTCACAATACATAGTGATCTTCTAACCCCAGATCTCCCAGGAGGACGTGACACACTCATGACACTACCACCACTAGAGGGAGCCGAAATGGCTACTGTATAGAAGTTATATAATGACAATTAGACTAACTTTTATCAAATAGGGGCAGATTTAGTAAAACTTTCTAAAACTTAGACTTTCTAAGCAGTGGCGTAAGTACAATCTGATTGGCCCTGTGCAAAATTTGGACCTGGCCCCCCTGCAGTTTGGTCAGATATATGGGCTCTTGTAGCGTTCAAAATCCTATAAAGACGTAAGTGTTTGCTCTCTTTTCATTATGTAGTAATATCCATAATCCTTTACTAATGTCCCCCATCCTTGGCTATACGGTATGTCTTCCATCCTGGGCCCTTTCCTGGTATATATGTCCACCATCCTGGTATATATCCTCCCTCCTGAACCCCTTCCTGGTATATGTGTCCCCCATTATGTCCCCTATCCTGGTATACATGTCCTCCCTCCTGAACCCCTTCCTGGTATATATGTCCCCCATTATGTCCCCCATCCTGGTATACATGTCCTCCCTCCTGAACCCCTTCCTGGTATGTATGTCCCCCATTATGTCCCCCATCCTGGTATATATGTCCCCCCTCCTTAACCCCTTCCTGGTATGTATGTCCCCCATTATGTCCCCCATCCTGGTATATATGTCCCCCCTAATGAACCCCTTCCTGATATATATATATATCCACCATCCTGGTACATATTTCTGGTATATGTGTTCCCCTTCTTGATATGTGTCATCCTGGACCCTGCTTGGTGTATATATGTCCCCATCCTAATATATATGTTCCAGGGCCGGACTGGGACTAAAATTCAGCCCTGGCATTTGAAGTCACACAGGCCCACTTGTCGCATGGTGACTGTATAATATCTTTGTACACTTGTAGGCTACAAGAAGTGAGGGGAGTGTAACACGACTATATAACATATAATTACAGCTGTATCCAGCATTACAGCTCAGCCCCCATAGAATGTAATACAGCACAGCCCCCATAGACTATAATACAGCACAGCCCCCATAGACTATAATACAGCACAGCCCCCATAGAATGTAATACAGCACAGCCCCCATAGAATGTAATACAGCACAGCCCCCATAGAATGTAATACAGCACAGCCCCCATAGAATGTAATACAGCACAGCCCCCATAGAATGTAATACAGCACAGCCCCCATAGAATGTAATGCAGCCAGCCCCATAGAATGTAATACAGAACAGCCCCATAGAATTTAATGCAGCCAGCACCATAGAATGTAATGCAGCACAGCCCCCATAGAATGTAATGCAGCCAGCCCCATAGAATTAAATGCAGCACAGCCCCATAGAATGTAATACAGCACAGCCCCATAGAATATAATGCAGCACAGCCCCATGGAATGTAATGCAGGCAGGCAGCCCCCGTAGAATGTAATGCAGGCAGGCAGCCCCCATAGAAAGTAATGCAGGCAGGCAGCCCCCATAGAAAGTAATGCAGGCAGGCAGCCCCCATAGAAAGTAATGCAGGCAGGCAGCCCCCATAGAAAGTAATGTAGGCAGGCAGCCCCCATAGAATGTAATGCAGGCAGGCAGCCCCCATAGAATGTAATGCAGGCAGCCAGCCCCCATAGAAAGTAATGCAGGCAGGCAGCCCCCATAGAATGTAATGCAGGCAGGCAGCCCCCATAGAAAGTAATGCAGGCAGGCAGCCCCCATAGAAAGTAATGCAGGCAGGCAGCCCCCATAGAAAGTAATGCAGGCAGGCAGCCCCCATAGAAAGTAATGCAGGCAGCCCCCCCCCCCAATAGCTCCACAATCCAGTCATCACTCATTGATAAAAAAACAAACAAACACACTACTCACCTCTCTCCTCGTGTCCCGCGCTGCTCCTGGCTCCGGCCTCAGCAGTCGCAGTCTGCCCGCCCGGTCACACAGCAGGTGCGCGATGATATGACGTCATCGCGCACCCACAGTGTCAGCGGCAGGCAGAGCGGGGAATGATGGGAGAGGTGGCGTCAGCAGACGCTCTCTCCTCCATCATTGCATTCAACTGTACCGGCGTCTATGACGCCGGTATAGTTGAATGCGGGGCCGGGAGTGCGCCGACAGCGGCACACTCGAGCGGCCCACTACTGCCATCGGCCCTTCTGGCATTTGCCAGAACTGCCCTATGGCCAGTCCGGCCCTGATATGTTCTCTCTCCTGTGCTCATTTTGATATATGTGTCTCCATCCTGGTATACATGTACCCCATCCTCGACCCCTTCCTGGAATACATGTCCCCCATCTTGGGCCAGAAAATACAGTCATCTGCAAGAGACCTAAATCTAGACCTGTACTGCAATGGCTTCATGCTTTATGATAAATTTGGTGCATCTTGGTAGACACTTCAAGAATTCATCTTACAAAGTGAGAAATCGCAATGTGCATATTTACGAAAAACATCCGAGCAATGTCACTGAGCATGTGTGACCAGCAATACTAGAGACAAAAAGTGAACATTCTGAGAACCAATAAAAAACACACTAAGGGGCGCAATATCTAGGTAATAAAATTTAGGCACAGGAGTATTTTTTTTTTTTTTTTTTCAAGTTAAAAATTTATATGTGTTTCCAGACCAAAGAATATGATATCTAACGATGGGACAATCATAGCAAATTCTGACACATCTGTGAATGTAAATGTATAGCCAGAACAAGTCTCTAGACACGGCTGTCATTTTGTTTATACATTAGATGGTTTGCAGAAAGTTCTGCCTCAGTCCGTATGCATTTTGCTGTGTTCTGCATTCCACTTGATTGGCTGCCCCTCCTTGCACAAACCAAAAATATATAGTTTTACAGCTTCCTCTTTCATAAAGGTTCACGATGGTGATCAAAGGAAAGAAACAGCACATTGAGTCTCGCACAGAGAATGTACACACAACTATGTGAGAGTGCTGTATAATTTATGGGATTAAAACCCATGCCAAGAAGTGAGAGCGCAACGTATGAATGTTACTAGCATGCATGAGCGTGGAAAATTTCCAGCCCTCCATAATAATACCTTATGAATCACCACCTTATGTAACATGTACCAGCTTGCCAAGCATTATGCCTTGTACTGGCACATTCTGCATTGTGAGCTCGGGAGTGTGCAAGCAGGTTTCCTACATCAGCGAAAAGATTAGAGCGTTATTAATAAGGTGTCAAGTGCAAATATCCATATGGCAGCTCATCTATTACTCCTTATATAGGACAACATGGGACATGGAGAACGGGAAGTCACAGGACCTCCTATAGGCCTAATCTGTACACTGCTCATATAGTGTCTATCATTCTATTTATCTAATTATCTACTATCTATCATCTATTATCTATCTATCATCTATTATCTATCTATCATCTATTATCTATCTAATATCTATCATCTATTACACAGGTCAACAAAAAAAAAAAATTTTCTGGTGTCCAAAATATTTTAATGAATTTGGGGTATTTTTGGGGTGCTGATTCTGAATATGTCATCAGTTTTGCCAGATTGGCTCAAGTTTTTGACATTTTTGGTATCTTATTTATAGCACTTGTTGGTAAATGCGACGCATCATCTCATTAATTTCTTTGGATTAGTACTTGAACTGAGCAGTTCTCAATATAGTTTTGTGTTAATTAGTGTTCTAAAAGTTTGTTCATAGCTTGATTTTTGCACTAACTTTATGATGTTGTCTGTTTTCCAGTGAAAAGCATGAACTCATCAAGAAGAAGTTGTCTTAACGATCCAGACTCATTCTGTTACATTTGTGGTGAATACACACTGCCAAAACATAGAAGAAACATAACAGACTTCGTAAAAAAAGTGTATTTTGCCTATTTTGGGGTTATGCTTGGGGACCAAGACAAGTTTTGGGCACCACACATAGTGTGCAAAGCATGTATCGAATTATTACGAAAATGGAGCAAAGGACAAAGAAAAAGCTTCAAATTTGGTGTTCCAATGGTGTGGAGAGAGCCCAAAAATCATCATGATGACTGTTATTTCTGTGCAGTGCAATAAGTTCAATAAGCATAAGAAACGAAAATGGGAGTAACATGGAATCTGCAAGAAGGCCTGTCCCTCATTGTGAAGATGTGCCTGTACCTGTGTTTACCATAAATAACAGTCATCATGATGATTTTTGGGCTCTCTCCACACCATTGGAACACCAAATTTGAAGCTTTTTCTTTGTCCTTTGCTCCATTTTCGTAATAATTCGATACATGCTTTGCACACTATGTGTGGTGCCCAAAACTTGTCTTGGTCCCCAAGCATAACCCCAAAATAGGCAAAATACACTTTTTTTACGAAGTCTGTTATGTTTCTTCTATGTTCTGGCAGTGTGTATTCACCACAAATGTAACAGAATGAGTCTGGATCGTTAAGACAACTTCTTCTTGATGAGTTCATGCTTTTCACTGGAAAACAGACAACAACATAAAGTTAGTGCAAAAATCAAGCTATGAACAAACTTTTAGAACACTAATTAACACAAAACTATATTGAGAACTGCTCAGTTCAAGTACTAATCCAAAGAAATTAATGAGATGATGCGTCGCATTTACCAACAAGTGCTATAAATAAGATACCAAAAATCTCAAAAACTTGAGCCAATCTGGCAAAACTGATGACATATTCAGAATCAGCACCCCAAAAATACCCTAAATTCGATGAAATATCTTTGGCACCAAAAATGCTGTTGACCAGTGTCTATCTATCTATCTATCTATCTATCTATCTATCTATCTATCTATCTATCTCTATCTATTATCTATTTATCTATATAATTATCTATTATCTATCGATCTATTATCTATTATCTATATATTTACCTATCTATTATCTATCTATTATCTATCATCTATCTATTATCTATCTATCTATTATCTATCTATTATCTATCTATTATCTATCATCTATTATCTATCTATCATCTATCTATCTAGCTATTATCTATCTATCTATTATCTATCTGTCATCTATCTATTATCTATCTACCTATCTATCTATTATCTATCTATCTATCTATCTATCTATCTATCTATCTATCTATTATCTATCTATAATCTATAATCTATTATCTATCTATCATCTATTATATAACTATCTATTATCTATCTAATCATCTATTATCTATCTATCTATCTAGCTATTATCTATCTATTATCTATCTATTATCTATCTATTATCTATCTAGCTATTATCCATCTATTATCTATCTATCTATCTATCTATCTATCTATCTATTATCTATTTACTATCTATCTGTCATCTATTATCTATCTATCTATCGATCTATAATCTATCTATTACATATCCATCGATCTATTATCTATGTGTCATATATCTATTATATATCTATCTATTATCTATGTATCTTCTATCTATCTAAGAGATTTTCTGACCTCCCATTCTAGATCCATAGACATTAATATGGAGTCATTCCCTTCGCAGATATAACAGTTCCTACTCTTCTGGGAAGACTTTCTAGAAAATTTTGGAGGTGTCTGTGGGAATTTTAGCCCATTCATCCAGAAGAGCATTTGTGCGGTCAGACAGTGATATTCAGAAGATGTCGGTCTCACATTATCCATTCTAGTTCATCGTAAAGGTGTTGGATGGGGTTGAAATCCGGGCTCTGTGCTGTCAGTCACCTTCTTTAACACTAAACGTTATGGCCCAGTGCGCTGGGGGGACAGTCATGGGGAATGCAAAATGGCCTTCTCTAAACTGTTATCCCAAAACTGGAAGCTATAATTTACAAATTGTCTTGGATGGTGAAGCAATAAAGAATTTGTCGACTACTCAGACAACCCTTCTCAATACTCATGTATCCCCTTTGTAAAATAATAATACTTAGGGCTCATTTCCACATGCGAGTCACACGTCCGTATCTCGCATGTGGAAACCAAGCCCTGGCGCCGGCACTCAGGAGCGGAGCTGTGCAGCTCCATGTGTTCCTATGCGGCCGCACGCTCCGCTCCTGAGTGCCGGCTCCACAGCTTGGTTTCCACATGCGAGATACGGACGTGTGACTCGCATGTGGAAATGAGCCCTTACACTTACCTGCGGTGCCGATGCTGTGTCAGCGGTGGCAGCACTGGCTCTCCTGGGGATCGTATAACATTGTTATGTCATGTGATCCCTGCAGCCAGTGCTGGCGGGAAGAGTGAAGCCAGAGCTGATTGGCTGCAGGGATCACGTGACATAACACTGTCACACGATCCCCAGGAGAGCCAGTGCTGCCACCGCTGACACAGCATCGGCACCGGAGGTGAGTAAAGGCGTTATTATTATACAAGGCGGAAATATATAGATTGAGAAGGGCTTGTCTGAGTAGTGGACATCAACACTAAGATTTCCCTTCACTGGAACTAAGGGGCCTAAGCTGATCCCTGAAAAACAACCCCATATACTGTATGATGGGATCACACTTCCTTCCTAGAGCAAAATTTTGCATTGCCGGCCATGTTCCCTAATCATTTATCTCCATATAATTTACCACGGTTCTGTCGCATCTGTTGTAGAAATAACCTCAGTACTGAAGAACTTGCTTAAATCTGATACTTTATTAGATGCAGTGAAATAAACAAACACATAATGTCCGACTTTTCCACTATGCAAAGGACTTTTTAAAAAACATCTGTAGCATGGGGGAGACAGAATTGTAGATCCATGTGAATGGCAGTCATTTTCATCGAATCTAATAAAATATTCAGAATAATTTACTGCATTCATCTTCTTCCGTGCCGAGGTTATTTCTATAGAACAGTGGATACAAAAAGTCTACACACCCCCGTTAGGTATTTTTGCTATGCAATCTGAAAGCATCTTGAAGTAGGGTCAGAGACCCTGTTTCCATTGATGGGTCACTTGCTTGGCCGTTTGCTGTAGTTTTAATACAATTAATGCTTTATCAGCAGGAGATTATCACTGCAGACCGGATGTATGTGCAAGATAGTCCAGCTATTCTGTGTAAACCCGCCTCCACCACTTATTGGCTACTTGCTCACATTGCACAGTTTACGCATAAAGCTGCCAATGAGGGGTGTGGGCGGGGTTATACAGGGCTTAGCATTCAGCACTGCTAGATGTGCAGCAGAGAAAACAGTGATTGTATCAAAAATGCATCGAGCAGCCCAGTAAGTGACCCATTGCTAAAATCAGACTCTCAGCCCCTTCGTCATGCTGCTCCCAGATTGCATAGCAAAAAAACATCTGACAGATTCCCTTTAAAATACTAGGTTTATATCAGGTCAAACAAAGCACTCCAAGAATAATTTCAGAACTTTTTCCAAGTTTAAATGTTGCCCATAATCTGTACAAATCCATTGAAAAATATACTGAAATGTTTCTTGTTTAGAAAAGAAAAATAAAGATCTCTAATAATGTGGTTAGATAAATATGCACAACGAACACTTTGTTAAAGAGCCTTTTGAATTTATGAGAGCATTCAGTCTTTTTGGGCATGTGCCTATCAGCACGGCACATCTAGAATCAGCAATCTTTGCCCATCTCTTCCTTGCAGTAGCTCCATATCTGTCAGATTGTGAGGGCATCTCATATATATAGCTCCCTCTTCAGGTCACCCTCAAATTCTCAGTTGGATTAAATTCTGGGCCATCCCAAATCTTTGATCTTCTTCTGGTGAAGCCATTATTTTGTTGATTTGGAGGTATGCTTATGGTTGTTGTCATACTGAAAGGTGAAATTCCTCTTCATCTTCAGATTTTCAGCACAGGCCTGAAGGTTTTGATGCAAAATTGACTGATATTTGGAAATGTTTACAATTCCATCCACCTTGACTAAAGCCCCAGTTTTAGCGGACGAAAAAAAAGCCCAAAAGAAAAATGCTGCTTCCACCATGCTTCTCTCTGGGTGTAGTGTTATTTTGGTAATGCACAGTGTTGACTTTGTGACAAACATGCCTTTTGGAATTATAGGCAAACAATGTATAATTGATCTCATCAGACCACAACATGTTATCCCACATGCTTTTTGCAGACTTGAAGTAGGTTTTGTCCAAATCTAGCTGGGCTTGGATGTTTTCCTTTGTAAGAAAAGCCTTCCATCTCACCACTTTATCCCACAGTCCCTGACATATTAAGAATACAGGAGATTGTTGCCACATGCTGTACACAACCAATAATTGCCAGAAATTCTATTAGCTTCTTTAATATTGCTGTAGGTCTCTCGGCATCCTACAGGACTAATTTTATTTTTGTCTTTTCATCAAGTTTTTAGACACTTCTTGATGACCGTCTTCATAGTATTCCATGGTATATCTAATGCCTTTTAAATATTTTTGTAACTTTCTCCCAAATTACAACTTTCAACAATGAGATCCCTGTGCTGTGTTGTAAGCTGTTTACAGACCATGGCTTTTGCTGTACAATGCAACTAAAATGTCTGGAAAACCCTCCTAGAACAGCTAAACTTTATATGGGGTTAATAAGAATCCCTGTAAATGATGGTGGCTGTGCACTGACTATGAAGTAATATGAGTGTAAATGTAATTGGCTAATTATGAACATAACCACATCCCCAATTATGAGAGGGTGTTCACACTTATGAAACCACATTATCCTAGTTTTGTTCTTTTTATTCCTCCTCTCAAAATTGTTTCAGTTCATTTCTCAATGGATTTGTACAGATTATGGGTGAAATTAAGGGTGAAAAAAATGATTCTTCTTGGTGTGATTTTACATGGGAAAGACCTGGCTTTTTCACAGAGGTGTGTAGACTTTTCATAGCCACTGTACACCAAATTGGAGGTCTTGGATTAATTTTTACCCCTGCGAATGGCAATGCTTTAGTGGCTTCACTTGTGTTTGTTTATTTTGGAGACTATTTTTAACAAATATTTTAAACATAAAATAACCAAAACTTTACAAAATTCAAAAAGCGGAAACAAAAAAGTGAACATAAAGATATATGAAAGACTTCATTCTTTCTGTGACACATGAAAAAATAGTAAAGCTGTGAATTATAATTCATAAGTGACTCGGTAGTTACATAATTATTACAGTGAATGTGCATTTCAGTAAAAAGGAAGCGTGGAGGTTTTGGTGGCTGATTCTGTTTAATATTGATCCATACAGAGCGCTCAGTTTCAGTTACAAATGACCCTTTCAGGAAGATCTTGTGGCTTTTATTGGTTAAGCTGTTGAAATATGGTTTAAATGCCAACAGGAAACTGCTGTGTAAATGCCTGGTATCAAAGTCAGAGTTACATTGGCAGTTGAACAGTCTCTTTTGTTGGGAAGAGAATATTTATGTGGTATTCTTTATGGTTATATAACAATATTTCACCTATTAGGAAGGATATTCTATAGCCGAGTCCACCATTAAAACATTCATGCCCTAAAAATATAGATCCATTAAAAACAGAATCCTAAAAAAAAAGTATATGACAATAAAAAAGGTATATCAACAAAAACTATTTTAGCGTGTGTAAAAGGAATTCCGTAGTTAAAGGAATTGTTTCTTAACGACTGTTGAAAAATAATGATGAAAAAATAATAAACATTAATGCTAAAATAATGAATGTGGCATAGAAGTGGTTATTTTCCCACACTGGGTTGTCTTTTTAATTCCCGACTCCCGACCCATCATTGACATGTTGGAAAAAGATAGTTTGCATGTAGAAATGAGCGAACCCGAACTTAAAAGTTCAGGGGTTTGTAAAGGATAGTTCGTGTCCAGTGCTAAATGCCGAACACAGACTTCTGATGGAAGTCCATTGCAATGCTTGGAGTTCCGGGGTACGTCTGTCACAATGTTCGGCGTTCTGCAGGAAGTCCATTGCAATGTTCAGCGTTCTGGAGCAAGTCCATTGCAGAGTTCAGACTTCTGGGGGGAAGTACATTGGAATATTAGAAATTCTGGGGGAAGTCCATTGCAATCTTCGGAGTTCAGGGGGACATCCGTTGCAATGTTTGGAGTTCCGGATGACGTCCATTGCAGTGTTTGGAATTCCAGGGGACGTCCGTTGAAATGTTCGGGGTTCCGGGTGACGTCCGTTGCAAAGTTCGGAGTTCCATGAGAAGTCCGTTGCAATGTTTGGCGTTCCGAGGGATGTCTGTTGCAATGTTCGGAGTTCCGGGGAAAGTCCGTTTGAGAGAGAGAGAATATTCCAGCTGAAAAGCTCGGGTTCACATTGTTTCAACGGGGTTTGGGTTCTTGTCTGAACATGGATGAAACAGAATTCATCATCTTTCCCCCATCTCACTCTACCCCTCCACCAGACCTATCCATCAAGGTCAATGGCTGCTCACTTTCCCCAGTTCCGCATGCTCAGTGCCTCGGGGTGATCTTTGACTCTGCCCTCTCTTTGAAGCCACATATCCAAGCCCTTGCCTCCTCCTGCCGTCTCAAACTCAAAAATATTTCCCGGATCCGCGCATTCCTCGACAACGAAACCACAAAAACACTAGTGCATGCCCTTATCATCCCTGCCTTGACTAATGCAACCTCCTACTCTCTTGCCTCCCCTCTAGCACTCTGGCACCACTCCAATCCATCCTACACTCTTCTGCCCAACTAATCTACCTGTCTACCCGCTATTCCCCAGCCTCTCCCCTATGCCAAGCCCTTCACTGGCTTCCTATCATCCAGAGACTTCAGTTTAAAAACCTTACTATGACATACAAAGCCATCCACAACCAGTCTCCTCCATACATCTGTGATATGGTCTCCTGATACTTACCTACACGCAACCTTCGATCCTCACAAGATCTCTTTCTCTACTCCCCTCTTATCTCTTCTTCCCACAACTGTATCCAAGGCTTCTCCAGTGCTTCCCCCATACTCTGGAACGCTATACCACAACACATCAGACTCTCGCCTACCACGGAAACCTTCAAAAAGAACCTGAAGACCCACCTCTTCCGACAAGCCTACAGCCTGCAGTGATCCTCAACCTACTGAAACACCGCACAACCAGCTCTACCCTCTCGTAGTGTATCCTCACCTATCCCCTGCAGACTGTGAGCCCTCGCGGGAAGGGTCCTCCCTCCTTATGTACCTGTGTGCCTTGTTTTTTTGCTCATGTTTATTGTATTTGTCTATACTTGCCCCCTTTTCACATGTAAAGCGCCATGGAATAAATGGCGCTATAAAAATGTACAATAATAATAATAATTGTTCAAGGTCGGGTAAAGTTCTAGTACCAGAACCGAATTTCCATGAGTCCGCTCATCCCTACTTGTATAGCAACTAAATACTTAATTATAACAACTAAAGTAAATTTCTATGAAATAAAGATTTTGATATTTTTCCATTTCGTAAAGTATTACTCACTTGATGTCAATCTCTTTTTCGCAGGTTTGGATTCAATATTTTTGGCGTAGATTCAGATGCCATGTTTACTAGATCATGCATATTCAGCTTACAGAATTTATTTAGAAGTGTACCAATCCTGAATGTCTTTTTTGATTTTGCCAATTTTGGTGTAACAATTCTATACAAGTAAAAACATATTTCTTCCACTCATAAGGGAATGTGAAGGTTGCTGCAGCTGATCAATAGCTGCTCGCTGATTGGCAGCAATGGTCACTTTATATAGTTTATGGGGTGACTTGGGCCTGAGGGCAGTGGATTGGCTTTGGTTCGGGAAGTAACCATATATTCTTTAAACTTCATGCAACACCCTGGGTTCATTAATAAGGAGTTGTCCAATAGTGGATCTAGCCCCCAACAGAATCATCAACTAAAGGGAAGCCATCATTTCACCGTACTTCTCAAAGGAAGGAATGACTAGAACTGACCATGAACTGAATGACAATGCAGTGTTTACTGTATGTGATTGATTTTTTTTGAGGGGGGGGGGGAAATCTGGGTAGGCTCAATGAGTTTTCCTTCACTTAAATGAGGATAATCTGCAATTTTAATCTAATCTTGGTTATTCTCTTTAATTATATAATCATTTAAGAGCAGAATATGCACTAAAACCTAACAGCTGATGCATGCTGCATGATCCTCGCAGGTGGGAAACCAAGTAGGTGGGACTGTGTATGTAAATGATTGGAGCTGCCTTAATGCATCGAACGCATCAAGGCGTACTTGGTTTCAACAGTCATTCAGTGCTGACAGAGTCCCTTTAAAGGGTTTGTCCAGGCTTAAGGTACACGTCTACAGTCTATGTGACTGCAGACTTGTGAATCCGGTAGGGGCGTGCAGTGCATGACGTCAGGATTCTCCTGTGCTGACCACAAGTATGTGATTTGCATACTTCTGGCCACATTCCAATTAGACATGTCCAGCATTGCTCAATTCACATGTATTGAGTGAGGCCGTGCACGTCTAGTCAGCATGTTTCCGCATGAATGCTTACATGCAACCTCTTTAAGTCTTCATGGTATCAATAAAATTATTCTATGAATACAGCATTTTGCATGGATGAAGGTGTTAAAAAAGTTATAATCTGACCAAAAGCTTTATTTTATGCCTTTCTGTACCACCGCACACCTCTAATTATAATTTCCACAAACTCTTCTCACACTGCATACAGTATATCCACCTTTAAACTTGATCTTCTATTTACTTGAAAAGCAAATCCGCTGGCCGACACAGCTCTTCCTTCTTACCTGTAGAATATAAAATTAAAGTAATCCGATAACATCAACGTGAACGCTCTTATTTCCCACCATTGTCGTTCCAATAACTTAACCTGATTTTATTTTTCCCGTTCCACCATGTAATTGTGGTTAATGCCCCCTTGATGTTGTTATGTAGAAAGTTTTAGTTTTCTATAAACTCTTCTAAATTATATTGAGGGCCATTGTCTGACACTAATTCCTTTGGAATTCCCCTGCTGACAAATTTCCCTTTCAGCGCACCAATTAAATCAGAAACCAATTCTTTACTTAATCTTTAAAAGTTCAAAGAAACAGTTATACTTCGAGTAAGAATATAAGAGATTCCATTATGTCGGGTTCGAGCTCCCGATGCAATTTTATACCATCCATGGTACAATTCTGCATGAGGTCTTATTATTTCTTTCAACTTTTATCTACAAAGGTATGGTCGACACGCTAGTCATTTTTTGTACTTTAACTATCGTTTTTTGGATTCCGCTAAATGGCTTTCTGGGGTCTTTCAACGGTTTTAACAACCAGGTGTTACTAGTGAATTGACTCAGATGAATTAGTTCTCTCATACATTGTACTCGGTTCATTCCTATGCACATTTCTATATTGTGAGGTCCTCAACATTCCTCGACTACCAGAATTATAACCACTCTTTGAGATTCCTGAGAAAGTGCTTTTGCTTTGTTGAAACGCTTTCGAATTACAAAAAGATGCAGCAGGGGATACAAGTTGCGTTCCTCATTTGGCCTTCTCCACTTAAATGGATGTAGACCTATAAAATTCCTCATCTATCCAATACAGCTACTATGGGCCTTTAGAAAGATTGGTTGGTCCCATGGCTTCTTCTACTGGGTGGTAAGAACTTGTCAAAGCTCCACTCTTCAGAGGAACTTCAGTACTAGCAAGCAAGGAGTGAGCAACTGAGGTCATGGAATGCGCTCAACAGGGGGAAAACACCAGGTCTTTTTGTCTTGGGTGGCATGCACCATATTGAGAGTTATTGTTTGATCTTTGCTATAAAATCCCTTAACATCTATGTGTGCCAATGTTCTCAGAAGTTACTCATTGAGCCAACATTGGATCCTCGATGGCATCTTTCTTTCCCTGATAACCAAAGCCAAAACTAACTCCTCCATCCCAAGAGTGTGCAAGTAGGCCCTCGTGAGCCATAGCATCTGACGCTGATGCTTTGGACATTCATTGTTTTTTTTCAAAGTTTTCCTTAAAGAGGTGGATAGGTGATAACTTGTAGATCAGTGGAGGTCTGTTTGCTGGGAACTGAATGGTAGAACAGGGAACTTTTATCCCCAAAATAATAGAGCGGCACAGCACATACCGGATCACCGCTCTATTGATTCCTTATGGGGCTGTCGAGGGCTGCACCTCACTTTTTCTACCAGCCCCGTAGGGATTGAATAGAGTGATGGTGGGGTGCCTGACCTTCCGCGCCATTTTGTAACAGGGATTAAAGTTCCCTGTTCTGACAAATGGTGTTGGTCCCAGAAGTGGGACACCCACTGATCATCAAGTTATCACCTATCTTTTGGATGTGCGATAAATTTTATCTAAGAAGCGCTCCCAACAAAGTTTTTATCCTCTTCATATATTGCAGTCATCATATTATATATCACTGTGCACTTACAATTGCTCATTTTTCCTTTCTACCTAGATAATTCTTCTCTTTTACATTAGGTCCACAACATCACGTGATTAGCTGAATCCTTTTAAGTTCTATGTAGAAACAGGAGGACAATTTTCCCTGCATGACTCATGAGTCACTGCAAAAAACTATGGCAGGTTGAGGACCAGCATTAGAGCAGGTGCCAAAGCTGCGTAGGTCCTACACGATCACGTAAGGAAAGAAGCATATCATTGAGATGCACAGCATTGTACTTGATCATTTGGACCTTAGTGGCAGCGCCTGCCGGGGAACTGGAGTGGAAAGACCGGCCAAGTAAGGAAGAGCAGCTGATCAGAAAAAGGAAGTGGAGCTATAGGGCAGGTATGGGGAGGGCCGAAGAGAGGGAAGGGTAAGAGTTTATTATTATTATTAGAACTTCTTCCCAGGTAATTTAATTCACATAGAATGTATTCAATTCAAATCAACTCGTTCCACTCCATGAATTAAGAGAACCCGTTTTCTAGAGATGTGTTCAACCCTGCATCTTTCAGTAGAAAAATTGAATTTCGGCAAATTTAGGCAAATAAATATGTGATCTGAGAGCAAAGAGCATCTCTTACATTATGATTAGTACACACCTCTCTTGCTGCTGTCATTATTCATAATTATTCATACATGTCATAAGAAATGATTATGTAGCATGCAACTTTGTCCTAATGACCATAATTACAGATCACTTTCTCCCAAAAGACAACACACTCTTCTCCTGCTGTTATGGCTATCCCAATAATCTAATGGACACTGCACAGTAGCTCCACTAGAAGTCTATAGGACTCACAGAGATAGATGAGCGCTCTTCTTTCCTATCTCTATCGCTGCCATAGACTTTGAATAGGGCAGCAGAAGGCATGTACAACCACTATGATATTCATATGGAGAACATACATACCCTTTTTTGCCTGTGTTAAGGAATTGAACCCCTACATAAAAAACCTCCTGAATTTCCAATGAATATACACTACAGTATTTGTAAAAAGTATTGGGCCACATGCGCATTACACATACAAGAACTTTTCTGACATCACATTTTTTCCCCCAATATACATTCTACTTTATCCCAAAGTTGGGGTTGAGGTCCGGGCTCTGTGCGGCCGGTCATGTTCTTCCGCACCAAACTCCCCCAACAATGCCTGTATGACCCTTGTGTACTTGGTTAAATCATGCAGAACGGAAAAAGGCCTTCCCCCAAACTGTCCCCACAAAGTTAGAGGCTTCAATTATCCAAAATGTCTTCTATCCTGAAGTACTAAAATTTTCCTTCACTGGAACTAAGTAGCTGAGGCCGACCAATTGAAAACAAGCTCAGAGCTTTATCCTTCCTCCACCAAGTTTTCCATTTTGTTAATGTAGTAGCGTACAAGCAGGTAACGTTCTCCTGTCATTCACCCAACTCAGACTTATCCAATAGATGCCAGATGGAGAAATGTGATTTGTCACTGCACAGAACACGTTTTCACAGCTCCAGAATCCATTGGTGGCAGCTTTACGTCACACCATCTGACACCTGGCATTGTGCTTGGTGATGTAAGGCTACACAAAGCTGCTCAGCCATGCAGCTCCTGGCGGGGAAAGAGTGTGTGCTGACGTTAATACCAGAGAAGGTTTGGATTCTCCAGTTAACGAATCAACAGAACGTTGGTGACTTTTCTGACCTCTCCTCAGCACACGGTGACCTCACTCTGTAATGTTACAGGGTCTCCACTTCATGGCTTAGTTGCTGCGGTTCCTTCTACTTTTCAATAACATCACTCACAGGTGATGGAGGAAGATTCAGGAGGAAGAAATGTTATCAAACTGTTACACCGGTGGCTCCTATTACAGGACCGTGCTGGTATCACTGAGCTTTGTACCACCAGTGGTTATACACTGGGAGAGAATGGGTGAGGGGATGGATGTTATACACTGAGGGCAATAGGGCCGGATGTTATACCTCTGGGGTGATGAGACGGAATAAAAAACCTGAATTCAACAATTAAGAGTTCTGTTCAAACCCTTTGTCCACATACAGCTCTGGCAAAAATTAAGAGACCACCACATCAAAACCCTGTCATGGGCAGCCCAATCTCCAGACCTGAACCCCATTGAAAACCTCTGGAATGTAATGAAGAGGATGATGGATAGTCACAAGCCATCAAACATAGAAGAACTGCTTACATTTTTGTGCCAAAAGCAGTGTGAAAGACTGTTGGAAAGCATGCCAAGACGCATGAAAGCTGTGATTAAAAATCATGGTTATTCCACAAAATATTGATTTCTGAACTCTTCTTGAGTTATAACATTAGTATTGTTGTTTCTAAATGATTATGAACTTGTTTTCTTTGCATTATTTGAGGTCTGAAAGCACAGGTTTTTTTTAATTTTGACCATTTTTCTTATTCAGAAAAAAAATACAAAATGTATTGCTTGGAAATTCGGAGACATGTTGTCAGAAGTTTATAGAATAAAAGAACAATTTATATTTTACTCAAAAATCTACCTATAAAGAGAAAAATCAGACAAACGGAACATTTAGCAGTGGTCTCTTAATTTTTGTCAGAGCTGTATTTACGTGCATGTAAATTAGGTCAATGAATCAGTAGCACGTGATGTTAAAAGCTGGACGTTCGCTTTAAGATACTTTGCAAAGATTAACCCAAACTCATTTGTCTTACAGAATACTTAAAAAATAAACCCTTCCCTTTATTACATGATGAGCATCTTAAACTCAGCACAGGCCCAATTCATGCAATTTTAATGTCCCTGCGGGATCCAGAACTGTGTTTCTCGCTGTCTCAGACTTTAAAAATAATAATCTGTTTCTCATTTTAGAAATCCACTAACTGCTTATTTTTAAAATCTTTAAACCACGGGAGACGAGTCTCGGCGGTCCCAGGAGCATGTTAAATTGTACGATATGGAGATCACGCACGAATCTGGTCCGGCGAGATGCAAGATTCGACCATGAGTAATCATTGTGTGTTTTAACTATGTAGCTGAAAAATATTCCATTGCCTCCAAATCGTTGAGTCTGCGCCTTTTTAATACGAGACCTTTGCACTTTTGCCTAATGATTTCCATGACTTTATTATCAAATTATTAAGATAATGAAGTGCAGGCTTAAAGAGATCTGAACGAATACTCGTTCTGCTTTCATTGCATGGCCGCCTTCTTTGGCTAAGAGCAAGAGATTCAATAGACTGTAATTATCTTTCCAGGTGAAGCATGAATTGATGTTCAAACCATGTGACAAGTTTAAATAATCAGAAGTAACTTTAGAAGGTCCCTGTAGGAAGGTTACTTTGACATGCCAAGCGAAGCTTTGATATTATGTGCAAATTATGTAACTGGATCCTCATCCTGAAATCCTAGAAGGCAAAGGATGGATGACAACACATGTAAAATAGATAAAATGAAGTGCATTATTTCACTGGGAAGTACAGTACACATACACGTTTGAGAAAATTATGACATTATTATTAATAATAATTTATCTTCAAGAACAATTTCCTTCCCCCCAAGGGACAGACATATAGATGACATTTTTGCAACTTGTGAAGTTGCTCGGAGGTTGAGAAGAGAAAGAGGCACGCTACAACCTTAAAGTTCTTCCAACTTGGCAAGATATTAACAGCGATAAATCAAATTTGCTTTGAATTCCACAAAAAAATTCAGATTCCATAGAACCCAAATTTTTTGTGAGATGATGCTCTCGAATTAATCTAATCGGGCTGTTGACCACCATATTGCTTGCTTCTTCGTAGCACCGGCACAAGAGTTAAAAATAAAGAAAATATATACTTAACTTGCCCCTGATCACCAATGCTGATGGAACAGCTAACATCCCAATTGTCCTTTGGCTCGAAACCTCCTTCTACCTCCCGCTTAATATTTAGCCTTTAGTTACCATTACTCTTCGTTGTCATCAGCACGGCCACAGTTTACGTCATGACGTCATGGTCTAATGTGCTTCATGATGCTGCATGAGGCTTAATCAGCACCAGAATAAAGAAGAGTGAAGATGAAAGAGAAGACTAGAGTTGGAGAGAGGATGCGAGGCAGCGTCAAACCGAGCATGAGGCGAGGGGTGAGGTGAATATAATATTTTTTATTTTTTAATCCCTCAATTTATTATGTTTGGATTGGAAAAGTCCTTGCAGTCTCATACTCAATGAATAGAGCAGTGGTGGAATATAATAACGGCATCCCATTATCAGGGTCTACGCAATCAGACACCTAGCAATCAGCAATTCTTACCTATCTCATGGGTAGGTAACTTAACAAGTTGACTCATGAGCAAGACTGCCTAGTGTAGTCGAAACGCGTCGACTGGGTCATGACGACCATGTACATTTTTCTTTGGTATGCACTATATTTTCTTTTGAAAAAGAAAAAGAAAAGGAAATCCAGTCCTGTTGAGCCGGACTCTAGTTTTCTATTTTCCTTGATTTCTTTTGTGGAATGATGAGATCTGTTCTGGAGGTTTCAAAGTGAAGCCTCAACCATAAAGGGTGTGCTATGATGACCTATAGAAGATAAAGGGACATGTGTGCTTGATTTCTTCTGTGTCCGCCACTGTCTAAGGCAATGCACTACTTCCTTCTCAGATTGTTTGCATTATATTATAGAGCAATGACTTAATTAAATGGATTCCTCTGTGAAAAGCCAATACCTAAGATCTATCAACAACTATTTACAACCACCTTTATAAGTATTACTAATTCACATTGCCTCTGGCATGCCTTGGTACATGGCGCTAAGCTCTTGTCGACACAGACATTCACGTGCCTCAGGTTCTACATAAGGAGATTTATGATTTCAAGACTGGTCTTGACTTGAAATTTCAAGATGCGCTCAGCAATTACTTGAGATTTATATTCTTTCTTAGAATGCTACTTGTCTGCAGATTCTACAGATTCCATAATTGATAATCTGTCAGATATGCCACATTCACTTGACTTGTAATGAATGCGTTATACATTGACAAATAATGATAATTCGTAAAGGCAGGCTTACTCCAGGATGAATTCTGTACTGACACCTTAACTGCTGTGAGAATTATGTTTATAACATCATAGGCTCCATGATTATTATCAGCCTTGACGTGCAAAAGAGTATTTAATGTAATATAGTATGCATTCATTTTAGTTATATACTAGTTATATTCAGTAAGAAGGTAAAACAAATTCTAGCTAACTCCAATGTCCATTACAAGGCCATAGAGTGGACCTCATTCATGAGGAAACCAGAAGACCCAACTTTGATTAACCAGAAAGCAAACCAAGAATGATGTGATTGACTTCCCAACGAAGAAAACAGTATCAGTAGATTGATTGACCACTTATTGTGGGTTTCAACAGTTGGAGGACTGTTGTGAATTAGACTTTTTTGGCTCCCTCTTGTGGTCACTAGTGATATGACTCTGGGATTGTCTTTCCCTAGTTTGGCACCCACCTGGGTCGTTAGTCCAGGGGTGTTGCTATATTAACTTCCTGAATTCTCAGTCTGGTGCCTGGCTCGTTGTAATCAGTTCCTTTCTGTTTGCTCCTGTCTGCTGGTCCTGGATCTTGCAAAATTAAGCTAAGTCCTGCTTCCTTGTTTTTTGGTTATTTGCATTGCTCTTATTTATTTGTCCAGCTTGTACTAAATGTGATTCCTGATTTTGCTGGAAGCTCTAGGGGGCTGGTATCCTCCCCCCGGGCCATTAGACGGTTCGGGGGTTCTTGTATATCCAGCGTGGAAATTTTGATAGGGTTTTTGCTGACCGTATAAGTCATCTTACTATATTCTGCTATTAGTCAGTGGGCCTCTCTTTGCTAAATATCTAGTTCATTCTTACGTTTGTCTTTTCTTCTTACCTCACCGTTATTATTTGTTGGGGCTTGTATCCAACTTTTGGGGTCTTTTCTCTGGAGGCAAGAAAGGTCTATCTTTTCCCTTCTAGGGTTAGTTAGTTCTCCGGCTGGCGCGAGACGTCTAGAACCAACGTAGGCACGTTCCCCGGCTGCTGCTATTTGTGGTGCTAGGATTAGTTATACGGTCAGCCCAGTTACCACTGTCCTATGAGCTGGTTTTTTGTGTTTGCAGACTTGGTAATTACTTCTGAGACCCTCTGCCATTGGGGTCATAACAGTATGCCAGTCCCAAGTTGAATGTTTAATGCATTGCAGAAGTGGGATAATAAGAAAGGAAATTCTGAGTTTTTTTTTTTTTCTTTCTTCCTCCCCTTTACCTCTGAGTGGCTTGTGCTTGCTGCAGACATGAATGTCCAGACCTTGATTACAAGTGTAGATCAGCTTGCTGCTCGTGTGCAGGGCATACAAGATTTTGTTACTAGTAGTCCTATGTCTGAACCTAAAATACCTATTCCTGAACTGTTCTCTGGAGACCGATTTAAGTTTAGGAATTTCAGGAATAATTGTAAATTGTTTCTGTCTCTGAGACCCCGTTCATCTGGAGACTCAGCTCAGCAAGTTAAAATTGTTATCTCTTTCTTGCGGGGCGACCCTCAGGATTGGGCTTTCTCGCTAGCGCCAGGAGATCCGGCATTGGCAAATATTGATGCGTTTTTTCCGGCGCTCGGATTGCTTTACGAGGAACCCAATCTTGAAATTCAGGCAGAAAAAGCCTTGCTGGCTATTTCTCAGGGCCAGGATGAAGCTGAAGTGTATTGCCAAAAATTTCGGAAATGGTCCATTCTTACTCAGTGGAATGAGTGTGCTCTGGCCGCAAATTTCAGAAATGGCCTTTCAGAAGCCATTAAGAATGTGATGGTGGGTTTCTCCATTCCTACAAGTCTGAATGATTCCATGGCGCTGGCTATTCAAATTGACCGGCGTTTGCGGGAGCGCAAAGCCGCTAATCCTCTGGTGGTGTTGTCTGAACAAACACCTGATTTAATGCAATGTGGTAGAATTCAGACTAGAAATGAACGGAAAAATCATAGACGTCAGAATGGGTTGTGTTTTTACTGTGGTGATTCTACACATGTTATATCAGCATGCTCTAAACGCCTAACAAGGGTTGTTAGTCCTGTCGCCATTGGTAATTTGCAACCTAAATTTATTTTGTCTGTGACTTTAATTTGCTCATTGTCCTCCTACCCTGTTATGGCGTTTGTGGATTCAGGTGCTGCCCTGAGTCTTATGGATCTGTCATTTGCCAAGCGCTGTGGTTTTGTTCTTGAGCCGTTGGTAAATCCTATCCCTCTTAGAGGTATTGATGCTACGCCATTGGCGGAAAATAAACCGCAGTTTTGGACACAGGTAACCATGTGCATGACTCCTGAACATCGGGAGGTGATTCGTTTTCTTGTGCTGCATAAAATGCATGATTTGGTCGTTTTGGGTCTGCCATGGTTACAGACCCATAATCCAGTCTTGGATTGGAAGGCAATGTCTGTGTCAAGTTGGGGCTGTCAGGGAATTCATGGTGATTCCCCCCCCCGGTGTCTATTGCTTCCTCTACTCCTTCGGAAGTTCCTGAGTATTTGTCTGATTATCAGGATGTATTCAGCGAGTCCAGGTCCAGTGCTCTTCCTCCTCATAGGGACTGTGACTGCGCTATAGATTTGATTCCAGGTAGTAAATTTCCTAAGGGAAGATTATTTAATCTGTCTGTACCTGAGCATACCGCAATGCGTTCGTATATCAAGAAATCTCTGGAGAAGGGGCATATCCGTCCATCCTCTTCCCCTCTTGGTGTGGGATTCTTTTTTGTGGCCAAGAAGGACGGATCTTTGAGACCTTGTATTGACTATCGGCTTCTGAATAAAATCACTGTTAAATTTCAGTATCCTTTGCCTCTGTTGTCGGACTTGTTTGCCCGTATTAAAGGTGCCAAGTGGTTCACCAAGATAGATCTTCGTGGTGCGTACAACCTTGTGCGCATTAAGCAAGGAGATGAATGGAAAACTGCATTTAATACGCCCGAAGGTCATTTTGAGTACTTGGTGATGCCTTTTGGGCTCTCTAATGCTCCTTCAGTGTTTCAGTCCTTTATGCATGATATTTTCCGGAAGTATCTGGATAAATTTATGATTGTTTATCTGGATGATATTCTGTTTTTTTCTGATGATTGGGACTCGCATGTAGAGCAGGTCAGGATGGTGTTTCAGGTTTTGCGTGAGAATGCTTTGTTTGTTAAGGGCTCAAAGTGTCTCTTTGGAGTACAGAAGGTTCCCTTTTTGGGTTTTATTTTTTCCCCTTCTGCGGTGGAGATGGACCCAGTCAAGGTCCGAGCTATTCATGATTGGACTCAACCCACGTCAGTTAAGAGTCTTCAGAAGTTCTTGGGTTTTGCTAACTTCTACCGTCGTTTTATCGCTAATTTTTCTAGCGTTGTTAAACCTTTGACGGATATGACCAAGAAAGGTTCTGATGTTGCTAACTGGGCTCCTGCAGCCGTGGAAGCCTTCCAAGAGTTGAAGCGCCGGTTTACTTCGGCGCCTGTTTTGTGCCAGCCTGATGTCTCACTTCCCTTTCAGGTTGAAGTGGATGCTTCTGAGATTGGGGCAGGGGCCGTTTTGTCGCAGAGAGGCCCTGGTTGCTCTGTAATGAGACCATGTGCTTTTTTCTCTAGGAAGTTTTCGCCCGCTGAGCGGAATTATGATGTTGGCAATCGGGAGTTGTTGGTGTCATGGTTCTCAATGGCAAGAGACCGTAGTAAAGCATACAAAGGACTAGCTCTTGGAAGATGGGAACTCGAGCTGACTGTGAGCTAAACCTACCGCACAACTAACAGTGGCCGGGTAGCGTGCCTACGTTTTATCCCTAGACGCCCAGCGCCAGCCGGAGAACTGACTGACCCTAGCAGAGGAAAATACAGACCTGGCTTACCTCTAGAGAAATTTTCCCCAAAAGGCAGACAGTAGCCCCCACATATAATGTCGGTGATTTTAGAGGAAATTGACATACGAAGTATGAAGATAGGTTTAGCAAATTGAGGTCCGCTTACTAGATAGTAGGAAGACAGAAAAGGGAACTACACAGTCAGCTGAAAACCCTTTCAAAACACCATCCTGAAATTACTTTAAGACTCTAATATCAACTCATGACACCAGAGTGGCAATTTCAGCTCACAAGAGCTTCCAGCCTCAGAAATATTCAAACACAGAGAACTGGAACAAAAATGCAAAACAAACTTAGGACTCAAAGTCCAACTTAGCTGATAGTAGTCTAGGAGCAGGAACATGCAACAGAAAGGCTTCTGGTAACATTGTTGGCCGGCATAGAAATGACTGAGGAGCAAGGCTAAATAGACAACTCCCACATCCTGATGGAAACAGGTGAACAGAGGAGATGAAGCACATAAGTGCAGTACCACCAGAAACCACCGGGGGAGCCCAGAAACCAAATTCACAACAGTACCCCCCCTCAAGGAGGGGGCACCGAACCCTCACCAGAACCACCAGGGCGATCAGGATGAGCCCTATGAAAGGCACGGACCAAATCGGAGGCATGAACATCAGAGGCTGTCACCCAAGAGTTATCCTCCTGACCGTAGCCCTTCCACTTGACCAGATACTGAAGTCTCCGTCTGGAAACACGGGAGTCCAAGATCTTCTCGACAACGTACTCCAACTCACCCTCAACCAACACCGGAGGAGGAGGCTCAACGGAAGGCACAACCGGTACCTCATACCTGCGCAACAATGACCGATGGAAGACATTATGAATAGAAAAAGATGCAGGGAGGTCCAAACGAAAGGACACAGGGTTAAGAATCTCCAATATCTTGTACGGGCCGATGAACCGAGGCTTAAACTTAGGAGAAGAAACCTTCATAGGGACAAAACGAGAAGATAACCACACCAAGTCCCCAACACAAAGACGAGGACCAACACGACGACGGCGGTTGGCAAAATGCTGAGTCTTCTCCTGGGACAACTTCAAATTGTCCACCACATGCCCCCAAATCTGATGCAACCTCTCCACCACAGCATCCACTCCAGGACAATCCGAAGACTCCACCTGACCGGAAGAGAAACGAGGATGAAACCCCGAATTACAGAAGAAAGGAGAAACCAAGGTGGCAGAACTAGCCCGATTATTGAGGGCAAACTCCGCCAAGGGCAAAAAGGCAACCCAATCATCCTGATCCGCAGACACAAAACACCTCAAATAAGTCTCCAAGGTCTGATTAGTTCGCTCGGTCTGGCCATTAGTCTGAGGGTGGAAAGCAGACGAAAAAGACAAATCAATGCCCATCCTAGCACAGAACGCTCGCCAAAATCTAGACACGAATTGGGTTCCCCTGTCAGAAACGATATTCTCCGGAATACCATGCAAGCGCACCACATTTTGAAAAAACAGAGGAACCAGCTCGGATGAGGAAGGCAATTTAGGCAAGGGAACCAAATGGACCATCTTAGAAAAACGGTCACACACCACCCAGATGACAGACATCTTCTGAGAAACAGGGAGATCAGAAATAAAATCCATGGAGATGTGAGTCCAAGGCCTCTTCGGAATAGGCAAGGATAACAACAATCCACTAGCCCGAGAACAACAAGGCTTGGCCCGAGCACAAACATCACAAGACTGCACAAAACCTCGCACATCTCGCGACAGGGAAGGCCACCAGAAGGACCTAGCCACCAAATCCCTGGTACCAAAGATTCCAGGATGACCTGCTAACGCAGAAGAATGGACCTCCGAGATGACTCTACTGGTCCAATCATCAGGAACAAACAATCTACCAGGCGGGCAACGATCAGGTCTATCCGCCTGAAACTCCTGCAAGACCCGTCCCAAATCTGGGGAAACAGCAGATAATATCACTCCATCCTTAAGGATACCTGTAGGTTCAGAATTACCAGGGGAATCAGGCTCAAAACTCCTAGAAAGGGCATCCGCCTTCACATTTTTAGAACCCGGTAGGTAAGAAACCTGTTGTGAATTTGGATTCTGGGCTCCCCCGGTGGCTACTGGTGGAATTGAACTGGTGTCTTCATCTTCTCTGTTCACCTGTTCCCATCAAGATGTGGGAGTCGCTATATAACCTTGCTGCTCTGTTAGTTGCTTGCCGGTCAACAATGTTATCAGAAGCCTCTCTGTGCTTGTTCCTGCTCCTAGACAACTACTAGATAAGTTGGACTCTTGTCCATGTTTGTTTTTGCATTTTTGTTCCAGTTCACAGCTGAAGTTTCGTTACTGTGTCTGGAAAGCTCTTGTGAACAGGAATTGCCACTCTGGTGTTATGAGTTAATGCCAGAGTTTTAAAGTAATTTCTGGATGGTGTTTTTGATAGGCTTTTCAGCTGACCATGAAAGTGTCCTTTCTGTCTTCTGCTATGTAGTAAGTGGACCTCAAATTTGCTAAACCTATTTTCATACTACGTTTGTTATTTCATCTCAACTCACCGCCAATACATGTGGGGGGCCTCTGTCTCCTTTCGGGGTATTTCTCTAGAGGTGAGCTAGGACTAATATTTTCCTCTGCTAGTTTTATTTAGTCCTCCGGCTGGTGCTGGGCATCTAGAATCAACGTAGGCATGCTACCCGGCCACTGCTAGTTGTGCGTTAGGTTTAGTTCATGGTCAGCTCAGTTTCCATCTTCCAAGAGCTAGTTCCTATATATGCTTATGCTATGTTCTCTTGCCATTGAGATCATGACAGTTTGACCGGCCACTGTCATGATCTCAATGGCAAGAGAACATAGCATAAGCATATATAGGAACTAGCTCTTGGAAGATGGGAACTGAGCTGACCATGAACTAAACCTAACGCACAACTAGCAGTGGCCGGGTAGCATGCCTACGTTGATTCTAGATGCCCAGCACCAGCCGGAGGACTAAATAAAACTAGCAGAGGAAAATATTAGTCCTAGCTCACCTCTAGAGAAATACCCCGAAAGGAGACAGAGGCCCCCCACATGTATTGGCGGTGAGTTGAGATGAAATAACAAACGTAGTATGAAAATAGGTTTAGCAAATTTGAGGTCCACTTACTACATAGCAGAAGACAGAAAGGACACTTTCATGGTCAGCTGAAAAGCCTATCAAAAACACCATCCAGAAATTACTTTAAAACTCTGGCATTAACTCATAACACCAGAGTGGCAATTCCTGTTCACAAGAGCTTTCCAGACACAGTAACGAAACTTCAGCTGTGAACTGGAACAAAAATGCAAAAACAAACATGGACAAGAGTCCAACTTATCTAGTAGTTGTCTAGGAGCAGGAACAAGCACAGAGAGGCTTCTGATAACATTGTTGACCGGCAAGCAACTAACAGAGCAGCAAGGTTATATAGCGACTCCCACATCTTGATGGGAACAGGTGAACAGAGAAGATGAAGACACCAGTTCAATTCCACCAGTAGCCACCGGGGGAGCCCAGAATCCAAATTCACAACAGAAACCACAAAATTAAACCGAGAGAAAAATAACGACCAGCGCGCCTGTCTAGGATTCAGGCGCCTGGCGGACTCAAGATAAATCAAATTCTTGTGGTCGGTCAATACCACCACCTGATGTCTAGCCCCCTCAAGCCAATGACGCCACTCCTCAAAAGCCCACTTCATAGCCAAGAGCTCCCGATTACCAATATCATAATTTCGCTCAGCGGGCGAAAACTTACGAGAAAAGAACGCACAAGGCCTCATCACGGAGCAGTCGGAACTTTTCTGCGACAAAACCGCCCCAGCTCCGATTTCTGAAGCGTCGACCTCAACCTGAAAAGGAAGAGTAACATCAGGCTGACGCAATACAGGGGCGGAAGAAAAGCGGCGCTTAAGCTCCCGAAAGGCCTCCACAGCCGCAGGGGACCATTCAGCAACATCAGCACCCTTCTTAGTCAAATCAGTCAACGGTTTAGCGACATCAGAAAAACCAGTTATAAATCGACGATAAAAATTAGCAAAGCCCAAAAACTTCTGAAGGCTCTTAAGGGAAGAGGGTTGCGTCCAATCACAAATAGCCTGAACCTTGACAGGGTCCATCTCAATGGAAGAGGGGGAAAAAATGTACCCCAAAAACGAAATCTTTTGAACCCCAAAAACGCACTTAGAACCCTTTACACACAAGGAATTAGAGCGCAAAACCTGAAAAACCCTCCTGACCTGTTGGACATGAGAGTCCCAGTCATCCGAAAAAATCAAAATATCATCCAGATACACAATCAAAAATGTATCCAAATATTCACGGAAAATGTCATGCATAAAGGACTGAAAGACTGAAGGGGCATTTGAAAGACCAAAAGGCATTACTAAATACTCAAAATGGCCCTCAGGCGTATTAAATGCGGTTTTCCACTCATCCCCCTGCTTAATTCGCACTAAATTATACGCCCCACGAAGATCAATCTTAGAGAACCACTTGGCCCCCTTTATTCGAGCAAACAAATCAGTAAGCAGTGGCAAAGGATACTGATATTTAACCGTGATTTTATTCAAAAGCCGATAATCAATACACGGCCTCAAAGAGCCATCTTTTTTAGATACAAAGAAAAAACCGGCTCCTAAGGGAGATGACGAAGGACGAATATGTCCCTTTTCCAAGGACTCCTTAATATATTCCCGCATAGCAGCATGTTCAGGCACAGATAGATTAAATAAACGACCCTTTGGAAACTTACTGCCCGGAATCAGATCTATAGTACAATCGCACTCTCTGTGCGGAGGTAGTGAACCAATTTTAGGCTCCTCAAAAACGTCACGATAATCAGATAAAAATTCCGGAATCTCAGAGGGAATAGATGACGAAATGGAAACCAAAGGTACGTCCCCATGAGTCCCCTGACATCCCCAGCTTAACACAGACATTGCTTTCCAGTCGAGGACTGGGTTATGAGATTGCAGCCATGGCAATCCAAGCACCAACACATCATGTAGATTATACAACACAAGGAAGCGAATAATCTCCTGGTGATCCGGATTAATACGCATAGTTACTTGTGTCCAGTATTGTGGTTTATTACTAGCCAATGGCGTGGAGTCAATACCCTTCAGAGGTATAGAAACTTCCAGAGGCTCTAAATCAAACCCACAGCGTTTGGCAAAGGACCAATTCATAAGACTCAAAGCGGCGCCAGAGTCGACATAGGCGTCCGCGGTAATAGACGATAAAGAGCAAATCAGGGTCACAGATAGAATAAACTTAGACTGTAAAGTGCCAATTGAAACAGACTTATCAACCTTCTTAGTACGTTTAGAGCATGCTGATATAACATGAGTTGAATCACCACAATAGAAGCATAACCCATTTTTTCGCCTAAAATTCTGTCGTTCGCTTCTGGACAGAATTCTATCACATTGCATAATCTCTGGCGCCTTCTCAGTAGACACCGCCAAATGGTGCACAGGTTTGCGCTCCCGCAAATGCCGATCAATCTGAATAGCCATTGTCATGGACTCATTCAGACCTGTAGGCACAGGGAACCCCACCATAACATCCTTAATGGCGTCAGAGAGACCCTCTCTGAAATTCGCTGCCAGGGCGCACTCATTCCACTGAGTAAGCACAGACCACTTACGAAATTTTTGGCAGTATATTTCAGCCTCATCTTGCCCTTGAGACAGGGCCATTAAGGCTTTTTCAGCCTGAATCTCTAAATGAGGTTCCTCATAAAGCAGCCCCAAAGCCAGGAAAAACGCATCCACATTGAGCGTCACTGGTGTCAAAGCAAATGCCCAGTCCTGAGGGTCGCCCCGGAGCAAGGAAATTACAATCCTGACCTGCTGTGCAGGATCTCCAGCGGAGCGAGATCTCAGAGACAAAAATAATTTACAATTATGTTTGAAATTCTGGAAGCGAGATCTATCCCCGGAGAAAAATTCAGGTAAAGGAATTCTAGGTTCAGATATAGGAGCATGAATAACAAAATCCTGTAAACTTTGAACCTTCCCAGCGAGATTATCCAAACCTGTAG
Organism: Ranitomeya variabilis; assembly: GCF_051348905.1. NCBI lineage: Eukaryota > Metazoa > Chordata > Amphibia > Anura > Dendrobatidae > Ranitomeya > Ranitomeya variabilis. Next base: position 46,262,172 of record NC_135233.1, on the reverse strand, counting down.
CTAAACTCTGAGGATCCATATTAATCAGGTGAAATCAGAACCATTCAAGGATTAGAAGGAGAGAGAGACGAAGGCTGCAGTAAGCAAAGATGCTAGTGAATCAACTAATGAGCAAACTCAGGAAAAAAAAAAACAATTCTCTGCAGACTTCTTTTCTCTCCTTTCTTCTGCCAATTATTTTAACCCTTGGCCGGCCAAACTGTCATGGTTCTCAATGGCAAGAGACCGTAGTAAAGCATACAAAGGACTAGCTCTTGGAAGATGGGAACTCGAGCTGACTGTGAGCTAAACCTACCGCACAACTAACAGTGGCCGGGTAGCGTGCCTACGCTTTATCCCTAGACGCCCAGCGCCAGCCGGAGAACTGACTGACCCTAGCAGAGGAAAATACAGACCTGGCTTACCTCTAGAGAAATTTTCCCCAAAAGGCAGACAGTAGCCCCCACATATAATGTCGGTGATTTTAGAGGAAATTGACATACGAAGTATGAAGATAGGTTTAGCAAATTGAGGTCCGCTTACTAGATAGTAGGAAGACAGAAAAGGGAACTACACAGTCAGCTGAAAACCCTTTCAAAACACCATCCTGAAATTACTTTAAGACTCTAATATCAACTCATGACACCAGAGTGGCAATTTCAGCTCACAAGAGCTTCCAGCCTCAGAAATATTCAAACACAGAGAACTGGAACAAAAATGCAAAACAAACTTAGGACTCAAAGTCCAACTTAGCTGATAGTAGTCTAGGAGCAGGAACATGCAACAGAAAGGCTTCTGGTAACATTGTTGGCCGGCATAGAAATGACTGAGGAGCAAGGCTAAATAGACAACTCCCACATCCTGATGGAAACAGGTGAACAGAGGAGATGAAGCACATAAGTGCAGTACCACCAGAAACCACCGGGGGAGCCCAGAAACCAAATTCACAACATGTTGGCCATGAAGTGGGCATTTGAGGAGTGGCGTCATTGGCTCGAGGGTGCTAAGCATCGTGTGGTGGTCTTGACTGATCACAAAAATCTGATGTATCTCGAGTCTGCTAAACGCCTGAATCCTAGACAGGCCCGTTGGTCATTGTTTTTCTCCCGTTTTGACTTTGTGGTCTCGTATTTACCAGGTTCAAAGAATGTGAAGGCTGATGCTCTTTCAAGGAGCTTTGTGCCTGACTCTCCTGGAGTCGCAGAACCTGTTGGTATTCTTAAAGAGGGAGTAATCTTGTCAGCCATTTCTCCGGATTTGCGACGTGTGTTGCAGAGATTTCAGGCTGGTAGACCTGACTCTTGTCCACCTGACAGACTGTTTGTTCCTGATAAGTGGACCAGCAGAGTCATTTCCGAGGTTCATTCCTCGGTGTTGGCAGGGCATCCGGGAATTTTTGGCACCAGAGATTTGGTGGCTAGGTCCTTTTGGTGGCCTTCTTTGTCACGGGATGTGCGGTCATTTGTGCAGTCCTGTGGGACTTGTGCTCGAGCTAAGCCTTGCTGTTCTCGTGCCAGCGGGTTGCTCTTGCCCTTGCCTGTCCCGAAGAGGCCTTGGACACACATTTCCATGGATTTCATTTCAGATCTTCCGGTGTCTCAGGGCATGTCTGTCATCTGGGTGGTATGTGATCGCTTTTCCAAGATGGTCCATTTGGTATCTTTGCCTAAGCTGCCTTCCTCTTCCGATCTGGTTCCTTTGTTCTTTCAGAATGTGGTTCGTTTACACGGCATTCCTGAGAATATCGTGTCTGACAGAGGATCCCAGTTTGTTTCCAGGTTCTGGCGATCCTTCTGTGCTAAGATGGGCATTGATTTGTCGTTTTCATCTGCCTTTCATCCTCAGACTAATGGACAAACGGAGCGAACTAATCAGACTCTGGAGGCTTATTTCAGGTGTTTTGTTTCTGCAGATCAGGATGATTGGGTGACCTTCTTGCCGTTGGCTGAGTTTGCCCTTAATAATCGGGCTAGTTCCGCTACTTTGGTTTCGCCATTTTTCTGCAACTCTGGTTTCCATCCTCGTTTTTCCTCGGGACATGTGGAGCCTTCTGACTGTCCTGGGGTAGATTCTGTGGTGGATAGGTTGCAGCAGATTTGGAATCATGTGGTGGACAACTTAAAGTTGTCACAGGAGAAGGCTCAGCGTTTTGCCAACCGGCGCCGCGGTGTGGGTCCCCGACTTCGTGTTGGGGATTTGGTATGGCTGTCTTCTCGATTTGTTCATATGTAGGTCTCCTCTCCTAAATTTAAGCCTCGCTTCATCGGTCCTTACAAGATATTGGAAATCCTTAATCCCGTGTCCTTTCGCTTGGATCTTCCTGTGTCGTTTGCCATTCACAACGTGTTCCATAGGTCTTTGTTGCGGCGGTACGTTGTACCTGTGGTTCCTTCTGTTGAGCCTCCTGCTCCGGTGTTGGTTGAGGGCGAGTTGGAGTACGTGGTGGAGAAGATCTTGGATTCTCGTCTCTCCAGGCGGAGGCTTCAGTATCTGGTCAAGTGGAAGGGCTATGGTCAGGAGGATAATTCCTGGGTGGTTGCCTCTGATGTGCATGCGGCCGATTTAGTTCGTGCCTTTCACGCTGCTCATCCTGATCGCCCTGGTGGTCTTGGTGAGGGTTCGGTGACCCCTCCTTAAAGGGGGGGTACTGTTGTGAATTAGACTTTTTTGGCTCCCTCTTGTGGTCACTAGTGATATGACTCTGGGATTGTCTTTCCCTAGGTTGGCACCCACCTGGGTCGTTAGTCCAGGGGTGTTGCTATATTAACTTCCTGAATTCTCAGTCTGGTGCCTGGCTCGTTGTAATCAGTTCCTTTCTGTTTGCTCCTGTCTGCTGGTCCTGGACCTTGCAAAATTAAGCTAAGTCCTGCTTCCTTGTTTTTTGGTTATTTGCATTGCTCTTATTTATTTGTCCAGCTTGTACTAAATGTGATTCCTGATTTTGCTGGAAGCTCTAGGGGGCTGGTATCCTCCCCCCGGGCCGTTAGACGGTTCGGGGGTTCTTGTATATCCAGCGTGGAAATTTTGATAGGGTTTTTGCTGACCGTATAAGTCATCTTACTATATTCTGCTATTAGTCAGTGGGCCTCTCTTTGCTAAATATCTAGTTCATTCTTACGTTTGTCTTTTCTTCTTACCTCACCGTTATTATTTGTTGGGGGCTTGTATCCAACTTTTGGGGTCTTTTCTCTGGAGGCAAGAAAGGTCTATCTTTTCCCTTCTAGGGTTAGTTAGTTCTCCGGCTGGCGCGAGACGTCTAGAACCAACGTAGGCACGTTCCCCGGCTGCTGCTATTTGTGGTGCTAAGATTAGTTATACGGTCAGCCCAGTTACCACTGTCCTATGAGCTGGTTTTTTGTGTTTGCAGACTTGGTAATTACTTCTGAGACCCTCTGCCATTGGGGTCATAACAGAGGACATCTCGAGAAAATCAGCCCAGGACAAGAACTATTAGGTCCCAACAATGATGAAGCTCCTAGTAGTTTACCAGAATCTCTTGTAGAGACTTCAGAACAAGAAGCATGCTTGTTCTTCTTTCCCACTTCACATCCCATACACAATGGATGAATGCAGTCCCTCCAACGTTGGTAGGTTAGACCAATATTCAGCTAATGTTTATGGTCAGCATTACTCTAGGATAGATTCTGGATAGCAATAATAAAGTAAACATGGAAGAGTGATGCTTGTAAAAATAAAAGATTCTCCAGTTATATTCATGTCATATTGTAAATATAATGGTAAAGCCAGTAATATAATTAGGAATCACAAATGTTTCAGGCTAAAAGGACCATTCCTCCATTCAAGCAAGGCTCCCCAGTGTCCTTTTCTCATTATTTGTGGTGGTCCCATTGATGGAGTCCCAGCGATAACCATGTTATCCCCTATCCTGAGGGTAAACAATATCTTGCAATTATAGCAAAATATTGTTAAGTCATAATAGGACCATAAAGAGTACCTATCATATTAAAAATGTTGATATGTGCTGTTTAATCTTTTGGTTTTGTCATTTTACAACAGCAAGAAGTGCACAGTCGTATATATAGGCTATAGACTTGGATGTCTTGACTGAGAGGATTCTTCTTTGACGAGGTCCGACCGACTAAACAAAGGATTGGCCATCTGGGCAGGCCCAAATCATGCAATGTACAGAGGCTGAGGTAGACAGGAGATCCAATGTGTCTCTCCTAAATACACTTTGTCCCACGTCAGTGTTTGTTTTGTACTAGAAGCACCTAACATAACAATGGAAAAACAATCATCAGCAAAAAATGTCCATCCAACTTTGTAAGTATATAATATAGATATCTAAATAAATTTTATAGGAGGCAGAGAGCTCTGTCTGCAGATCGGTATCTTTTTTGAGGGGTAGAACCTGGCTATCTAAATATCCTGGGCAAAAAGATTTGGTGTCCAGTATGGTCTTCTATGGCAGCCAGAGCAGGACAGTCTTTAGTTCTAAAGGCACAAAAAGAGGATTCAGAGATCCTCCAAAAATGAGAAAAAAAAACAGCAAAACAAGGCAGAGATGCTTACCTGCCTAGGCCTCCAAACAAATGCACTATCAGGATGCAGTGGACCCATGTGGTCAAGATGAAAAAAACACAGGTGCAGCATAACCGATGAGGCAGCCACTCACGGCCTACCAAACTAATGGAGGGGGTGGCTGCTTGGCACATTGCTGCACATAAAAAACTTGTATGTGGCGCTGTTCACACAATGGAGATGCACAGCATCCAGGCAGGCCTAGTAGTGACACCCTTCTATTAGATCAGGCGGGCCTGCCCAGCGCTATCCAAATGCACCCCATGTGAACAGACACCACAGTTTACAAGAGAAAAATGGGCCCAACTGCACCCCGAAAAAAAGTGCAAAAAACACATAAAAAAATTATTTTTATGTGAGGTATTAGTTGATATTTTGGCCAAAATAAAGAAGCTCATGACCCACGTCAAGGGTCCCCACGCTCATTAGTCCTAACTCTAAAATAGCTAAAAGCACAAAAAGAGGATTCAGAGATCCTCCAAAAATGAGAAAAAAAAACAGCAAAACAAGGCAGAGATGCTTACCTGCCTAGGCCTCCAAACAAATGCACTATCAGGATGCAGTGGACCCATGTGGTCAAGATGAAAAAAACACAGGTGCAGCATAACCGATGAGGCAGCCACTCACGGCCTACCAAACTCATCGGTTATGCTGCACCTGTGTTTTTTTCATCTTGACCACATGGGTCCACTGCATCCTGATAGTGCATTTGTTTGGAGGCCTAGGCAGGTAAGCATCTCTGCCTTGTTTTGCTGTTTTTTTTTCTCATTTTTGGAGGATCTCTGAATCCTCTTTTTGTGCTTTTAGCTATTTTAGAGTTAGGACTCATGAGCGTGGGGACCCTTGACGTGGGTCATGAGCTTCTTTATTTTGGCCAAAATATCAACTAATACCTCACATAAAAATAATTTTTTTATGTGTTTTTTGCACTTTTTTTCGGGGTGCAGTTGGGCCCATTTTTCTCTTGTAAACTGTGGTGTCTGTTCACATGGGGTGCATTTGGATAGCGCTGGGCAGGCCCGCCTGATCTAATAGAAGGGTGTCACTACTAGGCCTGCCTGGATGCTGTGCATCTCCATTGTGTGAACAGCGCCACATACAAGTTTTTTATGTGCAGCAATGTGCCAAGCAGCCACCCCCTCCATTAGTTTGGTAGGCCGTGAGTGGCTGCCTCATCGGTTATGCTGCACCTGTGTTTTTTTTCATCTTGACCACATGGGTCCACTGCATCCTGATAGTGCATTTGTTTGGAGGCCTAGGCAGGTAAGCATCTCTGCCTTGTTTTGCTGTTTTTTTTTCAGTCTTTAGTTCTGCAGCTGGCAACCTCGACTTGGTATCCAAGGGTCTCTGGCACTCACTCGGCTCAACCGCTATCATGTTGTGACATTGAAATGTTACACGGCATAACGTTACGTGAGGACTGGTAATGGTAATGTCACTGACCTGGTAAGCAAAAGATGCACATAGGATACCTGTCCGAGGATACCAGAAACAGAAGTGAAGACTCCCCTGATCTAGCTGCTATGGAGGACCGGACTGGATGTACAAATCTTTTTGCTCAACTCTAATCTTCAGTCATGTGTGCAAGGCTTGTTAAGGGGTCAGATCCTGTTTTATAGAGAAGCACCCTCCAATAAGTACGACTTAGATGCCACCTTTCTTCCTATAAGGTTCGGATCACAAAATCATATATTCTCTCTGCGGGAGAATCAAATAGATTATGTTAATGACCCTCTTCTTAAATTCTTAAAGTTTGAGCAGAGTGTCAGCTTGGTGTAATCTGATTTTCTCACATAAAAAAATTGGAGCACAGGTGTGGAGAAGATGGACATCTTAATTTCTCCATCTTCTCCATTGTCTGATTCTACAGAAATAGGTCTATATTTGGATGACATCCTGGTGCAGTCTGATGTTTTACAAGCATCCGTAGACTTGTTTGGATACGTGTCATGTCATCCAATTTGCGGAGCCACTCACAGCATGCTGCGATTTTCTTCTCAAGTCGAATCGGCATGAGAAAAAAAGCAGATCTGCCCTGCCCCATAGTATAACATTGGGCCGAGTGGTATCCGATAAAACATTGGCTGGCAATTGTCTGAGTTATAGGCTAGTATGAGTGAGCTCTAAGTGAACTGAAGATGCTTGCATACCTTTCTCCCAGGAGAATTGTCTCAGATCTCCATAAACAGTAACACCTATACGCCATAAAAGAACCTATGACAAAGCAAGAACTTCAGATCTTTGCCAAACTTTGAGCGAGTGCTGGGTAATTGACTGCAGGTGTACAAGATCCCATCATATCAATGTTTGAGATGGTGTATGTACAGTTGGTGGAATGTGAGCGTATCACTGTTTCTCAGGTCCAAACGTTCTCTCCGCAGGTCTAATGAAAACATTATGCCAAGCCATGATTTAATAAGGTACATTATTCCTGACTGGTAAGCCCCCTTGCAGTTTTCAATATTGCAGTGCGTAATAATAATTCTTTTGAATGTCGGCCAAAACAGCTGGTGAAGCTGATCAAAACTTGTAAAATAAGAGTTGCTGTCTACAAGGAACGTTCTGTAATCTCCTGAGTGGAGAGCAGTAATAATAGACAAACTAAGAACTTGAGAAACAAGATGTTTGCTCAGCGCTTTCCCAGCGGCGTACCTGCATGTAAAATGTGGCCTGTAATTGACAAGGGCATTTGTTGTACAGAAATTCATGGTTCGGGATTTAATCTTAAAGGGAATGGAATCTCGCTTTTCTCCTAGTTTTCCATCTTTGAACAAATGCTATTTATAAAGGAATGTAAAATACAATGCCACGGGGTATGCCAAAGGATCTTGGCAAGCGTTCTTAAGCTCAAGTTGCCTTTTCTTCTGAAACAACCAAGGTTAGCGTAAAGGAAGCATAATTGCTTTGAATGTTTACATGGGCATACTTTTGCCCCTCCGTAATTCCTTCAGACGTCAATGGCTGCTTTTAATTACGGCCATTCGTTGAACTGCATGCATGTTACAGGTAATGCTATAGGCTTTTATTGCATTAAGGAGAATTTTAGCGGTAACTTAATTTATAAGAGTGGAAAACTCGATTCATAACAGTAGAAACATAATAGGGAAGTGAAAAGAGGTACAACATCATTATAGGAATGGATCTAGGGTTTCATTCAATTGGGCTGATACATTAATACACTTAATATGGGAAAACTGTAATGTTCAGGTATTTAGATGTAATTAAAACGTATTAGATTCTTACAAGTGGGCTGGTAGACAAACTCAATTTTTGCTTTTTTAGTGGAGTGTTTAGATTGACTCGATCTAGGACGACTCTCTAATGAGCCCCAGATAATAAGGCTTGGTTACATTGGTGCAAAAGGGTTCAGTTGATGCAAATTCATACATTTACAAAAAAAAAGTTTATAAGACCTTTTTAAAGATAAAATCCCTAAATATTCAAATGAGTTCACAAAAAAGAATGTTTTTCTGATGTGCCCAAAGTACGGAGTTTATTTACAAAGAAAAGAAAAAAATCTATTTAAACCTCTTAAAACCCTATAATGACTTCTTGATCATGGGAACTATATGGTTCCTGGAGAGTTAGAAACGTGTACATAGTCTCAGTGATTGAGGGGGATATTAGTCAGCCTGAGAGTAATGAATCTAAAAGAAGTTTAAGTCTCAAAGTAAGGCTAAAGGTACCGTCACATTAAGCGATACTGCAGCTATATAGACAACGATGCCAATCGCTGCAGCGTCGCTGTTTCGTCGTTGTGTGGTCGCTGGAGAGCTGTCACACAGACCGCTCTCCAGCGACCAATGATGCCGAAGTCCCCGGGTAACCAGGGTAAACATCAGGTTACTAAGCGCAGGGCCGCGCTTAGTAACCCGATGTTTACCCTGGTTACCAGTGTAAATGTAAAAAAATCCAAACACTACATACTTACATTCCGGTGTCTATTGCGTTCCCCGGCGTCCGCTTCCCTGCACTGTGTAACCGCCGGCCGTAAAGCAGAGCGGTGACGTCACCGCTGTGCTCTGCTTTACGGCCGGCTGGCACTGACACAGTGCAGGGAAGCGGACACCGGGGGGCGCGACAGACACCGGAATGTAAGAATGTAGTGTTTGGGTTTTTTACATTTACAATGGTAACCAGGGTAAATATCAGGTTACTAAGCGCGGCCCTGCGCTTAGCAACCGGATGTTTACCCTGGTTACCAGTGAAGACATCGCTGAATCAGCATCACACACGCCGACTCAGCGATGTCAGTGGGTGATCCAGCGACTAAATAAAGTTCTGCACTTCTAGCTCCGACCAGCGATATCACAGCAGGATCCTGATCGCTGCTGCGTGTCAAACACAACGATATCGCTATCCAGGATGCTGCAATGTCACGGATCGCTATCGTTATCGTTGTTAAGTTGTTCAGTGTGAAGGTACCTTAAGGCCAGTTATACATTACAATGCCGGTTACACATTGACTGTGCTTGGTTCAGAAGACCAGGCCTGATCGAGCTAACTTCCTCATGGGCAAGTATAATGTAGGTAGCTTAGATTAGAAGACCTGTCGGTTGGTCTGTGTTTCGTGGATGTGTAAAACTGGCCTAAACTAAAAACTAAAAAAAATTTTTCTTTTTCCAGAATTAAAATGCTGAAATTCGTTAAAAAATGAAAAGAAAAAAAAGCACATATAATAGGTAGCACTGCAATAGTAACAACCGAAATTGTAAAACTGTCGTATTATTTGACCCATTTAATGAATACTATAAAAGGGGAATAAAAGCAATGCCAGACATGCTGTATTTTGTTTATCCTACTGTAGGAAAGCCAGGTAGGCTAAGGCTAAATCCTAGCATTAGTGGCACCTGGATAGTCAAGACTAAAACTGGGCTATGTGTTCACCGGTCAGTCAGCTGGGGGGAAGCTGACCAGAGTGGATTTGTGTTGGAGCTGAGAGAGACAACAGAATCTCTCTCTGTGAAGAGACTGCACAGGCCGTGTGTGCCAAACTGCAAGTATCACTGGTTTCTATGGACAATAGCTGTTTTGTGTGACCGAACTGGGACTAGCCCAGTTGTGTCTGGGTAGACTGGGTCTGAATTGCTTAGTTTACGCCTCCACAAGGCTATGGATTTTATGTTTATGGTTTTTGTTTTCTACACTGTGCAAAAAGTGGAAATAAACATTATTCAATTTTTTAGGTCAAAAACCTGTAGATTTGTGTTCCAACTGGCTACCTGAGAGCATGAATCCCTACACTACCTCAAAAAAAAAGAATAAAAAGTGGTATGCCGTGTACCTGAAAAATAGTGCCAGTGAACATGTTAACTCATTCCACAAAAAGAAGCCCTCACACAGCCCTGTCAATAGAAAATGTAAAAATGTAGGGCTGACAGCATATGGCGACACAAAAACAAATAATTTTATAAAAAGAACTATTGCACAAAAGCAGTAAAATTCTGTAAATTAGGTACCATTGTAATTTTACCAACTCATAAGATAAAGGTGATTTGTTATTTATGCTGTATCGAAGAAGAAGAGCAGCACTCACCATAAGTGTCTTGATTAGTGTTGAGCATTCCGATACCGCAAGTATCGGGTATCGGCCGATACTTGCGGGTATCGGAATTCCGATACCGAGATCCGATACTTTTGTGATATCGGGAATCGGTATCGGGATTAATATCAATGTGTAAAAGAAAGAATTAAAATAAAAAATAGGGATATACTCACCTCTCCGACGCAGCCTGGACTTTACCGCCGTAACCGGGAGCCGTTGTACCTAAGAATGCGCGCTTGAAGGGCCTTAGAAGAGGTCACTGCGCTCTGATTGGTCCGTAGCGGTCGCGTGACCGCTACGCGACCAATCACAAAGCCGTGACGTCACCTAAGGTCTTTCAAGCGCTTGAAATACCTTAGAAGACGTCCGCAGCTTCTGATTGGTCGCGTAGCGGTCGCGTGACCGCTACGCGACCAATCACAAAGCCGTGACGTCACCTAAGGTATTTCAAGCGCTTGAAAGACCTTAGGTGACGTCACGGCTTTGTGATTGGTCGCGTAGCGGTCACGCGACCGCTACGGACCAATCAGAGCGCAGTGACCTCATCTAAGGCCCTTCAAGCGCGCATTCTTAGGTACAACGGCTCCCGGTTACGGCGGTAAAGTCCAGGCTGCGTCGGAGAGGTGAGTATATCCCTATTTTTTATTTTAATTCTTTCTTTTACACATTGATATGGATCCCAGGGCCTGAAGGAGAGTTTCCTCTCCTTCAGACCCTGGGAATCATACAGGATACCGTCCGATACTTGGTGTCCCATTGACTTGTATTGGTATCGGGTATCGGTATCGGATTAGATCCGATACTTTGCCGGTATCAGCCGATACTTTCCGATACCGATACTTTCATGTATCGGACGGTATCGCTTAACACTAGTGTTGAGCATTCCGATGCTGCAAGTATCGGGTATCGGCCGATACTTGCTGTATCGGAATTTCCGATACCGAGATCCGATATTTTTGTAATATCGGATATCGGTATCGAAACAACATTAATGTAAAAAGGTGTAAAAGAAAGAATTAAAATAAAAAAAATCGCTATACTCACCTGTCCGACGCAGCCGGGACCTCGGCGATTGTAAGCGGCAGCGTTGTTTCTTTAAAATTCGCGCTTTTACTTGCTTACGTGAATTCCCGGCTTCTGATTGGTCAGGGCGGCCATGTTGCCGGGACTCGGACCAATCACAGCAAGCCGTGACGAAATTACGTCACGGCTTGCTGTGATTGGTCCGCGTCCCAGGAACATGGCCGCCATTAACCAATCACAAGCCGTGACGTCACGGGAGGCTGGACACGCGCTTATTTTGAAAAGCGCGCGTGTCCAGCCTCCCGTGACGTCACGGCTTGTGATTGGTCACGGCGCCATATTGCCGGGATGCGGACCAATCACAGCAAGCCGTGACGAAATTACGTCACGGCTTGCTGTGATTGGTCCGCGTCCCAGGAACATGGCCGCCATTAACCAATCACAAGCCGTGACGTCACGGGAGGCTGGACACGCGCTTATTTTGAAAAGCGCGCGTGTCCAGCCTCCCGTGACGTCACGGCTTGTGATTGGTCACGGCGCCATATTGCCGGGACGCGGACCAATCACAGCAAGCCGTGACGTAATTTCGTCACGGCTTGCTGTGATTGGTCCGAGTCCCGGCAACATGGCCGCCCTGACCAATCAGAAGCCGGGAATTCACGTAAGCAAGTAAAAGCGCGAATTTTAAAGAAACAACGCTGCCGCTTACAATCGCCGAGGTCCCGGCTGCGTCGGACAGGTGAGTATAGCGATATTTTTTATTTTAATTCTTTATTTTACACATTTATATGGTTCCCAGGGCCTGAAGGAGAGTTTCCTCTCCTTCAGACCCTGGGAACCATCAGGAATACCGTCCGATACCTGAGTCCCATTGACTTGTATTGGTATCGGGTATCGGTATCGGATTGGATCCGATATTTTGCCGGTATCGGCCGATACTTTCCGATACCGATACTTTCAAGTATCGGACGGTATCGCTCAACACTACTTAACACTAGTCTTGATACCTTTATTGGATAAAAAATCAGCTCACATGATACTGGAGAACACTGGGGCATGTAAGTGATGGTCATTATGTGCGCTTCTTCTGACCTGAATGATGTCACCTCATTAGCACAGTCATATTTATGCAAGCTACCATTATTAAGCTGGATCAAGTTAAAACATTAAAAAGTGCTATTTTTTATCCAATAGAGGTACAAAAAACATCTCTGTTACAAAAATCATCTCTCACCCTAGAGAAAACAGTTTATTTGCAGACCAAAAAAATTGTATTATTTTTGATGACTGTGGTGGAAATAAAAAAATTGTCCTAAGGAAAACAAACCTCTTAAAAAGAATAAACCCGGCAACACGTAATAGATTACTTTTAGACAAACAAAGTGTTAGGCGTCGTGTTTCCGCCGTTGCATAGGGGGAGTCTCGAGCCACCTCCACTGCAGTTTCCCATTCCCCAGCCACAGTGGAGCCTGCTCAGCGGAGACGTCGGTCCCAGCATCTGGCTCAGTCAGATGTTGTGCGCTTGGTTACTGCTGATCTTCCAGGCTTAGCTATTGTAACCAGCACTGTTCAGCGGCAAGCAGATGCTCCTGGGATGAAGTCCTGCTTTTCCGCTACTGAGCATGCCCAAGGGACGACCTCTCATTGGAGGTTGGGGGTCACATGCTCAGGTCCTGAAGCAGTTCTTATTGGACCACTAGGAAGGTCCTGGAGAGCTTTCTCTATAAAAATTTTGCATGGCCGCATGGCCATGCGCTAGTATCAACTTATTTTTATGAGCTAGCTACTTTGTGGTCTGTGTCAGCATGTGCTCAGGATCGGCTGTATAGCCACTAGAACTCCGGCACCTCCAGAGAGGAGTTTTTGTGTGTGAATTTAGGGCTGGCATATAGCCACTAGAATTCCGGCACCTCTGGAGAGGAGTTGTTTGTGTGCTGTTGCTGACTGAATGACCACTGTATGCTACCTGCTCCGTTAGAGAGCTGTGATCATCTGTGAGGTTAACAGAGCACAGCGTTACCCTTAATCCCGGTGACTCTGTGAAGCAACAGTGTTCGCTCCTTTACAGACCGGGTGACTGAATCTGTGTCTATTTAGGTGTAGTACCGCCATATAGTGCCGCCATCTACTAGCAGCAGGTTCCACTCCTGCATGGTGGACCCCAGGCTGCGAACGCACCTATACTATCTCCTTATTTACTCGGTGTGTTCCGCCAGCCCTAACACAAAGCTTTAGCCAATTGTTTGGTCAACACTCAACAGCTATATCAGCGATAGATCTGCTTGGCCCAGCGCTTCTTTTTTCTCTATGAGAAAGCTGCTGACAAACATCTCAGCTGACAGATTAGCAAAAGTTAAAAAATTGGTTGGCAAACCGAGATCGGCCATGCAAGATAGACAGCTCACCTGGTGATCAGATGTCCAGGGCCCTCATACACATTATACTAGTCTAGCTTCCCCCTCCCACTCCACTTGAGTGACAGGTCTCTCCCTGCTGCGTGTTTGGGGAGAGACCTGTCAATCAATTACCAAACTGTGGTGAATAATATCACAACCAGAAATATACCAAATTACGGGGCCACCAAACTATAACAGATATTATAACTGATGTCTAAGAACACAAAACTATGGTGGTTTTTACCAAGTTAGATAGAAAGATAGTCTATGAGGACCAAATAAATTGTGGATATCACACCAAAGCTTAGAACAAAGTCTGATGCTACAAAGTTTTGGAAAAAAAATCACAATCATGGGTAGACCGTAATATTTTGATGCCTGTTTAAGTTGTTTTTATTTTCTTAACTAAAGGCTGTTTTTTCTAAAAAGATGTTGTTCATTCCCGTGGGACCTAGAATAGTGAGATTGTTATGACACTGGAAGATGTGCTTATTACTGCTACTCAACAATTACAGCTTTTGACCCGTAGGTTAAATCTTTATTCTCAAACATATAGATTAGTTTGGCCAGCTGAGCATCAGGTGGCTTGGAGTTGGACAACAGCTGTGGTGGCAAAGGTTGCTGACCTTCGAATTAGTGTTACTTACAACACACAGGTATTGGTCAGGGTGATATAAAGTTAATGGTGTCTGTGGTATCTCCCTTGCACTCATTTTCCTTCTTGGATGTGGTGATATACAACATATATTATCAGTTAATCTACCTGAAATTCTGAGAATGTCATTAGGAAGATATGCAGTCAAGCATGGCTTTGGGTGGTAATATAACACTGTCCTAAATCTCTACGTGAACAGAACCATCAGTGTAAACAGGAAGTACAGGCGGGACAGGATGACTTTAGAACCTGAAACGCGATCCCCCTGTGTTGTTTCAGATCAGGCACATTTTTGCGTATTAACTCATTTAATTTTCATTATTTAATATTGTGTTACAAAGGTTTAAGAAAAACAAGCTTTGCAGGGGCGAAACGCGCAAATAAATAGGAAAGACGACACTTAACCCGACAAAAGAATGAAAAAAGCAAAATTTAATACGGTTATCATGGGTGAGTTTAACAATAAAATGTTTTAGAGGTTGTTTGCGTTTAAGCCGTGGCATGTCATGTCATATTAGTTAATGAAAGCCCCCTCAATAGCAGTCAGGAGGCTAATTATTACACAATATTAAGGAAGAAAACTTCTTCATGCACCCGTTGGAAAGGGTCTTATGGATTTTTATCATAGCGTCTTTTTCAGACTCAAAATGATAAGTTGATTAATTTCTTAAAATATCTTTAGGAGACATAGCCCTATTTTTCCAATACAGAGCTCCAAATGCACTGCATTGACATACCTGTACTTTCACACCAAACCTGTAGAAAAGCATGATCTTCCCCCACAACAGGATAAAAATACTTTTTGTACACTTTCCAGGCTAAGATGTCAAAAAACTGCCCCAACCTCATGCCCAGTCACTCTTTTTTAATGAGCATTCTGACAGCACTATAGGTACTGAGACTTTCTTTCACTTCCCTGCATGCATTGCTCCTGCCATTGCCAATTGGCTTGACTGCCTTGAACTAAGAGCCCACTTTAATAGACAGGAGAGCAGGAACAGGGAGACAAAGCCTTGCCCCAGCTTCCTGTAATCCTGGACCCCACTTCCTGTAATCCTGGCCCTCACTTGATGTAATCCTGGTCCCCACTTCCTGTAATCCTGGCCCCCACTTCCTGTAATCCTGGCCCCCACTTCCTGTAATCCTAGCCCCCACTTCCTGTAATCCTGGCCCCCACATGATGTAATCCTGGTCCCCATTTTCTGCTGGTAGAGATGATGTTTTGTAGATGATAACTAGGTGTCAGGAACATTGAATACACTTTTTCTTCTTTGTATCTCCATATTAGCTGGAGATGACTAAAGCAGAATGCAGGCTGAGAGTCTTCTTGGTAGGTACAGCAGTTGAAATAATATTGACAAGTAACCAATTAAATATAATTTTACTTAAATTACAGTAATCGTGCTCAATACTTTTTCCCTGTGTCATTTCTCATTATTACACATAATTTATGGACATCTGTGGTTAGATTTCTTTACCGACATCTGGTGAGAATTTCATGTCAATAGCACCTTTAATATGCAAATCTCCTCTTCAGAGAGGAAGAGTACTTGAACTCTATAGCGACACCTGTTGGAAGCAGAGCCTCAGACCTTAAGAGCACCTTTAGTCAGTCAGTCTCTCCTTCAAGAACTCCAACTGTTGCAAAGGTAACGCCCCCTATAAACAAAAGAAAAAGTCACATTTTTTCACAGCTACGACTTGAATAAAATATTTTGAGCCAATTCGAACAGTTTTACCCCAGATTTCTGGCTCAAACAGTTTGATTAATTGGGACCATAATATCCAGTAATTCTATAGATCCTAATTTTACGTTACAAAAAAGGACCCAAACGACAAAGTACCATATAAAATGCACTATATCTTTGGGTACCAAAGGGTTTTTAGACCCCTTCAGGCAACAGAGCCAAGGTGCAATTGCTACCTCTGTCAGGTGTGGGGTAACCTGTGCAGCACAGGGGCTCAAGAGAGTAGGGGGCCCATTTATACCTCCAAAGCTGGTGCAATTTTGCATTTTTAACAGCTCTTGGCCTTCAAAGGGTCTATATATTGTTTTTGCACAGGGGCCCTTTTCTGTCTCTGTCCGCCAGTGCCTATAGTAGTGATCCCGATCCCACTTGTCAGGCTGTGCAGGGAGATGTAGTTTTGCTACAGCTAGCGAGCCACAATTTGGGGTCCTCTGATCATGGGCCTATGCGTCTACTTAAAAATCTCAGTTATACATCAATGCTATTGGATTAAAATGGATAGTAAAGATCCAAATCTAAAAAAAAAAATCTAAAGGGATATTGCATCTTTTATTTATTCTATGAAACTTTTGGCAGCAGAATTCAATTGTGTTCATTTATTTATATTGAGTAAATGACGCTCTGAGCCCACAGTCTGCAGTAATGGCAATGCTGCCAGCTCCCTATAACAGCGCATTGTGTATTATGTTATTACAGCGTTCTCTTGCGGCAGGGACTCTTTTTTAATGTTTGCTTATGTTCTTAGCTCTGTTGTTAAATTAAATAACTTGTGTAATTTCATTTGGCTGAGCGCAGGAATCTACAGTAACCTTTTATATGCAGGAAGTCAGACAATGGAATCAAGAAATATTGTTTTTGCAGCTCAATATGTATAAATAGGTTTATGTATCTTGCCTGCGACATTTTTTTTATACTAACCAAAGAACAGAGATGACCTATTCAGGATTCTATCCTTTTGCAGATTAGCATTTTTAGGATATATTCACATGACAAAAATATTTGTGATATCTCTGCTTCTCCTAAGAGGGCATCAGGGGTGACTGTGTGACCGGGCCCATGCAGGAGGGGGCATTCCGACACCAGCCACTATTTCAGCTGGATGTGCGTCCAAGGACACACATTCAGCTGAAATATATTGTGGCGCTGAGATCCGCCAGGTCCCTGAGCCAAGCACAAGTGGCGCATGGCAGTGATGTCATGTGTGGCCCATAGCAGGCACGCCGAAGTCAGCTGCCGTCCTCTGCGCCAGCTGTAGAAGAGGATGCCGCTAGTTGGTGGAGCGACGGAAGGTGAGAAGTTTTTTAAAAAAATGTGCTAGAGAACAGCGACAGAACAGGGAATATTATTACAGGATGGGCCCAGGAGACGGGGGGACATTACACCACCAGGAAGGGGCCCAGGAGACAGGGGGACATTATATCAGGAAGGAGCCCAGGAGAAGGAGGGGACATTATACCAGGAAAGGGCCCAGGATGGGGGCATCATTACTGGAAGGAGACATTATATCAGGAAGGAACCCAGCATTGGGGACATTATTACTGAAGGGGGAAATTATACCAGGAAGGGACCCAGCATAGGGGATATTATTACTGGAGGGGGAAATTATACCAGGAAAGAACTCACCATGGGGGACATTATTACTGGAAGGGGACATTATACCAGGATTGGGCACAGTATTCTTGGAAGAGGTCCAGAATAGGGGACATTATACCAGGAAGAGGCCCAGGATACAGGACATTATTACTGGAAGGGGCCCAGGATTGGGGAACATATATTAGTGGATAGGGACAGGATGAGAACATTACACCAGAATGAGTGACATTATTTCTGGAAGGAGCCCATGATGGGAAACATTATTACATTATGGGGGGGAACACATATGTCTTTATATGATCAAGAACGCTACAAGGACCTGTACATCTAACCAACATGCAGGTAGAGACCCAGGCCCAATTGTTGCACCGGGGTCCCATCAGACTCTAATTACTAAACTGGATGGCACCCACCCTGATATGTGACTCATTACACTGAACATTTAAGAGACTGTCTCTGATTCTTGACTCGAGGAATGTGGGATTGTCTCGAACATTTTAAAGAAGAGCACGAAGGTCTCTGTCCAGAGTGATAAAAAACCTATATATATACAGTATATATATATATATATATATATATATATATATATATATATATATACACTGCTCAAAAAAATAAGGGGAACACTAAAATTCCACATCCTAAATATCACTGAATGAAATATTCTAGTTGTAAATCTTTATTCATTATAAAGTGGAATGCATTGAGAACCTAAAAATGATCAATGTAAATCACAACTAGTATCCCATGGAGGTCTGGAGTTGGAATGATGCTCAAAATCAAAGTGGAAAATCAAATTGCAGGCTAATCCAACTTCAGTGGAAATGCCTCAAGACAAGGAAATGATGCTCAGTAGTGTGTGTGACCTCTACGTGCCTGTGTGACCTCCCTACAACACCTGGGCATGCTACTAATGAGGCAGTGGATGGTCTCCTGGGGGATCTCCTCCCAGACCTGGACTAAAGCATCCGCCAACTCCTGGACAGTCTGTGGTGCAGCGTGACATTGGTGGATGGTGTGAGACATGAGGTCCCAGATGTGTTCAATCGTATTCAGGTCTGGGGAATGGGCAGGCCAGTCCATAGCTTCAATGCCTTCATCTTGCAGGAACTGCTGACACTCTCCAGCCACATGAGGTCTGGCATTGTCCTGCATTAGGAGGAACCCAGTGCCAACCGCACCAACATATGGTCTCACAAGGGGTCTGAGGATCTCATCTCAGTACCTAATGGCAGTCAGGCTATCTCTGGCGAGTACATGGAGGGCTGTGCGGCCCTCCAAAGAAATTCCACCCCACACCATTACTGACCCACTGGCAAACCAATCATGCTGAAGGATGTTGCAGGCAGCAGATCGCTCTCCAGTGGCGAATTTGCCAATCCTGGTGTTCTGTGGCAAATGCCAAGCGTCCTGCTCAGTGTTGGGCTGTGAGTAGTGTTGAGCGATACCGTCCGATACTTGAAAGTATCGGTATCGGAAAGTATCGGCCGATACCGGCAAAGTATCGGATCCAATCCGATACCGATACCCGATACCAATACAAGTCAATGGGACTCAAGTATCGGACGGTATTCCTGATGGTTCCCAGGGTCTGAAGGAGAGGAAACTCTCCTTCAGGCCCTGGGAACCATATAAATGTGTAAAAGAAAGAATTAAAATAAAAAATATCGCTATACTTTACCTCTCCGACGCAGCCGGGACCTCAGCGCAGGAACCGGCAGCGTTGTTTGTTTAAAATTCCCGCTTTTACATGGTTACGCGAACTCCCGGCTTGTGATTGGTCAGGGCGCCCATGTTGCCGGGCCGCGGACCAATCACAGCAAGCCGTGACGAAAATACGTCACGGCTTGCTGTGATTGGTCCGCGTCCCGGCAACATGGCCGCCATTAACCAATCACAAGCCGTGACGTCACGGGAGGCTGGACTTGCGCGCTTTTGAAAAAGCGCGCGTGTCCAGCCTCCAGTGACGTCCCGGCTTATGATTGGTCACGGCGCCATGTTGCCGGGACGCGGACCAATCACAGCAAGCCGTGACGAAAATACGTCACGGCTTGCTGTGATTGGTCCGCGTCCCGGCAACATGGCCGCCATTAACCAATCACAAGCCGTGACGTCACGGGAGGCAGGACAAGCGCGCATTTTAAAATTGCGCGCGTGTCCAGCCTCCCGGCTTGTGATTGGTTGATCGCGGCGCAACCAATCATAAGCCGGGACGTCACTGGAGGCTGGACACGCGCGCTTTTTCAAAAGCGCGCAAGTCCAGCCTCCCGTGACGTCACGGCTTGTGATTGGTTAATGGCGGCCATGTTGCCGGGACGCGGACCAATCACAGCAAGCCGTGACGTATTTTCGTCACGGCTTGCTGTGATTGGTCCGCGGCCCGGCAACATGGGCGCCCTGACCAATCACAAGCCGGGAGTTCGCGTAACCATGTAAAAGCGGGAATTTTAAACAAACAACGCTGCCGGTTCCTGCGCTGAGGTCCCGGCTGCGTCGGACAGGTGAGTATAGCGATATTTTTTATTTTAATTCTCTATTTTACACATTTTAACAATGTTAAAATGTGTAAAAGAGAGAATTAAAATAAAATGTTGTTCCGATACCCGATACCCGATACCACAAGAGTATCGGAATCCCGGTATCGGAATTCCGATACAGCAAGTATCGGCCGATACCCGATACTTGCAGCATCGGAATGCTCAACACTAGCTGTGAGCACAACCCCCATCTGTGGATGTCGGGCACTCATACCATCCTCATGGAGTCGGTTTCTAATCGTTTGTGCAGACCCATGCACATTTGTGGCCTGCTGGAGGTCATTTTGCAGGGCTCTGACAGTGTTCCTCCTGTTCCTCCTTGCGCAAAGGCTGAGGTAGCTGTCTAGCTGCTGGGTTGTTGCCCTCCTATGGCCCCCTCCACGTTTCCTGGTGTACTGGCCTGTCTCCTGGTAGCACCTCCAGCCTCTGGACACTACGCTGACAGACACAGTAAACCTTCTTGCCACAGCTCGCATTGATGTGCCATCCTGGATGAGCTGCACTACCTGAGCCACTTGTGTGGGTTGTAGAGTCCGTCTCATGCTACCACGAGTGTGAAAGCACAACCAACATTCAAAAGTGACCAAAACATCAGCCAGAAAGCATTGGTACTGAGATGTGGTCTGTGGTCCCCACCTGCAGAACCACTCCTTTATTGAGGGTGTCTTGATAATTGCCAATAATTTCCATCTGTTGTCTATTCCATGTGCACAACTGTTATGACCCCAGTGGACAGGGTCTCAGAGGAACGTGTAAGTCTGCGAGATTCAAAAATCCAGCTCATAGGGCTGTGGTAACTGGGTTGACCAAATAGCTACTCCTAACGCCAACACTAGAAGTAGCCGGGGATCATGCCTACGGATCGCTAGATGACTCGCGCCAGCCGGAGAATCTAACTACCCCTAGGAGAAGAAAACAAAGACCTCTCTTGCCTCCAGAGAAAGGGACCCCAAAGCAAGATACAAGCCCCCCACAAATAATAACGGTGAGGTAAGAGGAAATGACAAACACAGAAATGAACCAGGTTCAGCAAAGAGAGGCCAGCTTACTAATAGCAGAATATAGCAAGATAACTTATCTGGTCAACAAAAACCCTATAAAAATCCACGCTGGAGATTCAAGAACCCCCGAACCGGACGGTCCGGGGGGAGAACACCAGCCCCCTAGAGCTTCCAGCAAAGGTCAGGATACAGATTGGAACAAGCTGGACAAAAATACCAAACAAAACAAAAGCAAAAAGCAAAGAAGAAGACTTAGCTTGAAATACAGGAACCAGGATCATAGGACAAGAGCACAACTGATTAGCTCTGATTTCAACGATGCCAGGCATTGAACTGAAGGTCCAGGGAGCTTATATAGCAACGCCCCTGAACTAACGGCCCAGGTGAGGATATAGGAAAAGACAGAAGCTCCAGAGTCAAATCACTAATGACCACTAGAGGGAGCAAAAAGCAAAATCACAACAGTACCCCCCCCTTAGTGAGGGGTCACCGAACCCTCACCACGACCACCAGGGCGATCAGGACGAGCGGCGTGAAAGGCACGAACTAAATCGGCCGCATGAACATCAGAGGCGACCACCCAGGAATTATCTTCCTGACCATAGCCCTTCCACTTGACCAGGTACTGAAGCCTCCGCCCGGAGAGACGAGAATCCAAGATCTTCTCCACCACGTACTCCAACTCGCCCTCAACCAACACCGGAGCAGGAGGCTCAGCAGAAGGAACCACAGGCACAACGTACCGCCGCAACAAGGACCTATGAAACACGTTGTGGATAGCAAACGACACAGGAAGATCCAGGCGAAAGGATACAGGATTAAGGATTTCCAATATCTTGTAAGGACCAATAAAACGAGGTTTAAATTTGAGAGAGGAAACCTTCATAGGAACAAAGCGGGAAGAAAGCCACACCAAATCCCCAACACGTAGTCGGGGACCCACACCGCGGCGGCGGTTGGCAAAGCGCTGAGCCCTCTCCTGTGACAACTTCAAGTTGTCCACCACAAGATTCCAGATCCGCTGCAACCTATCCACCACAGAATCCACCCCAGGGCAGTCAGAAGGTTCCACATGACCCGAAGAAAAACGAGGGTGGAAACCAGAGTTGCAGAAAAACGGCGAAACCAAGGTGGCGGAACTAGCCCGATTATTAAGGGCAAACTCAGCCAACGGCAAGAAGGTCACCCAATCGTCCTGATCAGCAGAGACAAAACACCTCAAATAAGCCTCCAAAGTCTGATTAGTTCGCTCCGTCTGTCCATTAGTCTGAGGATGGAAAGCAGACGAAAACGACAAGTCAATGCCCATCCTACTACAAAAGGATCGCCAGAATCTGGAAACGAACTGGGATCCTCTGTCTGACACAATATTCTCAGGGATGCCGTGCAAACGAACCACGTTCTGGAAAAACACAGGAACCAGATCGGAAGAGGAAGGCAGCTTAGGCAAAGGAACCAAATGGACCATCTTGGAGAAGCGATCACATATCACCCAGATAACAGACATGCCTTGAGACACCGGAAGATCAGAAATGAAATCCATGGAGATATGTGTCCAAGGTCTCTTAGGGACAGGCAAGGGCAAGAGCAACCCGCTGGCACGAGAACAGCAAGGCTTAGCTCGAGCACAAGTCCCACAGGACTGTACAAATGACCGCACATCCCTAGACAAGGAAGGCCACCAAAAGGATCTGGCCACCAGATCTCTGGTGCCAAAAATTCCTGGGTGACCTGCCAACACCGAGGAATGAACCTCGGAAATGACTCTGCTGGTCCACTTATCAGGCACAAACAGTCTGTCAGGTGGACAAGAATCAGGCCTATCAGCCTGAAATCTCTGCAACACACGTCGCAGATCTGGAGAAATAGCTGACAAGATAATACCATCCTTAAGAATACCAACAGGTTCAGCGACTCCAGGAGCATCAGGCACAAAGCTCCTGGAAAGAGCATCGGCCTTCACATTTTTTGAACCTGGTAAATACGAGACAACAAAGTCAAAACGGGAGAAAAACAATGACCAGCGGGCCTGTCTAGGATTCAGGCGTTTAGCAGACTCGAGATACATCAGATTTTTGTGATCAGTCAAGACCACCACACGATGCTTAGCACCCTCGAGCCAATGACGCCACTCCTCAAATGCCCATTTCATGGCCAACAACTCCCGATTGCCCACATCATAATTTCGCTCCGCAGGCGAAAACTTCCTAGAGAAAAAGGCGCAAGGTCTCATAACAGAGCAACCAGGGCCTCTCTGAAAACAGTTCAGGAATCGGAATCTTGGGTTCAGACCTAGGATTTCTGGTAACATAATCTTGTATACCCTGCACACGAGCGGCAAGCTGGTCCACACTTGTAATCAAGGTCTGGACATTCATGTCTGCAGCAAGCTTTAAGCCACTCTGAGGTAAAGGGGAAAAGAAAAAAAAAAAAAAAATGAGAGAGGGAAAAAAAAACTCAAAATTTTCTTTCTTATAATCCCACTTCTGCAATGCATTAAACATTTAATACTGGCCTGGCATACTGTTATGACCCCAGTGGACAGGGTCTCAGAGGAACGTGTAAGTCTGCGAGATTCAAAAATCCAGCTCATAGGGCTGTGGTAACTGGGTTGACCAAATAGCTACTCCTAACGCCAACACTAGAAGTAGCCGGGGATCATGCCTACGGATCGCTAGATGACTCGCGCCAGCCGGAGAATCTAACTACCCCTAGGAGAAGAAAACAAAGACCTCTCTTGCCTCCAGAGAAAGGGACCCCAAAGCAAGATACAAGCCCCCCACAAATAATAACGGTGAGGTAAGAGGAAATGACAAACACAGAAATGAACCAGGTTCAGCAAAGAGAGGCCAGCTTACTAATAGCAGAATATAGCAAGATAACTTATCTGGTCAACAAAAACCCTATAAAAATCCACGCTGGAGATTCAAGAACCCCCGAACCGTCTAACGGTCCGGGGGGAGAACACCAGCCCCCTAGAGCTTCCAGCAAAGGTCAGGATACAGATTGGAACAAGCTGGACAAAAATACCAAACAAAACAAAAGCAAAAAGCAAAGAAGAAGACTTAGCTTGAAATACAGGAACCAGGATCATAGGACAAGAGCACAACAGATTAGCTCTGATTTCAACGATGCCAGGCATTGAACTGAAGGTCCAGGGAGCTTATATAGCAACGCCCCTGAACTAACGGCCCAGGTGAGGATATAGGAAAAGACAGAAGCTCCAGAGTCAAATCACTAATGACCACTAGAGGGAGCAAAAAGCAAAATCACAACACACAACTGCATGTGAAATTGATTGTCAATCAGTGTTGCTTCCCAAGTGGACAGTTTGATTTCACAGAAGCTTGATTTACTTGGAGTTATATTCTGTTGTTTAAGTGTTCCTTTTATTTTTTGAGCAGTGTGTATATATATATATATATATATATATATATATATATATATATATATATACAGTATATATATATATATATATATATATACAGGTCCTTCTCAAAAAATTAGCATATAGTGTTAAATTTCATTATTTACCATAATGTAATGATTACAATTAAACTTTCATATATTATAGATTCATTATCCACCAACTGAAATTTGTCAGGTCTTTTATTGTTTTAATACTGATGATTTTGGCATACAACTCCTGAAAACCCAAAAAACCTGTCTCAATAAATTAGCATATTTCACCCGTCCAATCAAATAAAAGTGTTTTTTAATAACAAACAAAAAAAACATCAAATAATAATGTTCAGTTATGCACTCAATACTTGGTCGGGAATCCTTTGGCAGATATGACTGCTTCAATGCGGCGTGGCATGGAGGCAATCAGCCTGTGACACTGCTGAGATGTTATGGAGGCCCAGGATGCTTCAATAGCGGCCTTAAGCTCATCCAGAGTGTTGGGTCTTGCGTCTCTCAACTTTCTCTTCACAATATCCCACAGATTCTCTATGGGGTTCAGGTCAGGAGAGTTGGCAGGCCAATTGAGCACAGTAATACCATGGTCAGTAAACCATTTACCAGTGGTTTTGGCACTGTGAGCAGGTGCCAGGTCATGCTGAAAAATGAAATCTTCATCTCCATAAAGCATTTCAGCCGATGGAAGCATGAAGTGCTCCAAAATCTCCTGATAGCTAGCTGCATTGACCCTGCCCTTGATGAAACACAGTGGACCAACACCAGCAGCTGACATGGCACCCCACACCATCACTGACTGTGGGTACTTGACACTGGACTTCAGGCATTTTGGAATTTCCTTCTCCCCAGTCTTCCTCCAGACTCTGGCACCTTGATTTCCGAATGACATGCAAAATTTGCTTTCATCAGAAAAAAGTACTTGGGACCACTTAGCAACAGTCCAGTGCTGCTTCTCTGTAGCCCAGGTCAGGCGCTTCTGCCGCTGTTTCTGGTTCAAAAGTGGCTTTACCTGGGGAATGCGGCACCTGTTGCCCATTTCCTGCACACCAGACTCTGTCCACTGCTTCCTCAGGTTCCCCAAGGTCTGGAATCGGTCCTTCTCCACAATCTTCCTCAGGGTCCGGTCACCTCTTCTCGTTGTACAGCGTTTTCTGCCACATTGTTTCCTTCCAACAGACTTACCATTGAGGTGCCTTGATACAGCACTCTGGGAACAGCCTATTTGTTGAGAAATTTCTTTCTGGGTCTTACCCTCTTGCTTGAGGGTGTCAATGATGGCCTTCTTGACATCTGTCAGGTCGCTAGTCTTACCCATGATGGGGGTTTTGAGTAATGAACCAGGCAGGGAGTTTTTAAAAGCCTCAGGTATCTTTTGCATGTGTTTAGAGTTAATTAGTTGATTCAGAAGATTAGGGTAATAGGTCGTTTAGAGAACCTTTTCTTGATATGCTAATTTATTGAGACAGGTTTTTTGGGTTATCAGGAGTTGTAGGCCAAAATCATCAGTATTAAAACAATAAAAGACCTGACAAATTTCAGTTGGTGGATAATGAATCTATAATATATGAAAGTTTAATTGTAATCATTACATTATGGTAAATAATGAAATTTAACACTATATGCTAATTTTTTGAGAAGGACCTGTATATACTGCACAAAAAAAAGAAATATATACATTATATATACCGATTCAATAATATCAACCAAAGAGCTGAGAGTAGGACTAGATGAGGACAGTATTTCAGTCTCTGGATTTACTTGCATCGATTCACTTGTTTCTATCTGTTAACAGCAAACACAAATTTTGAAAATATTGAGAGCTGACATACAAATATATTAGAAAGATTTATAACTCTTCATTACATCATGAATCAAAAGGATTACCAAAAAGGCGCTTTTTTTCAGCAATGGAGCCTCTTCTGGGCATGGCCTAGTCTGGTATTGCAGTAGTCACTTGAATAAAGATTAAATGCAATTCCAGTCACAGCCTGTGAACAAAGTGGCACTCTATCTGGAAAAAAAACACTCATATCCCTTTTTCTTATCCTGGATAAATCCTATAAAAAAGTTGCACCTATGCACTCACTAAGTCATGTTAGGCCACGTGCACACATTGAGTAATTGATGAGATTTTTTTTTTACCTCAGTATCTGTAAGCCAAAACCAGGAGTGGAACAATCAGAGGAAAAGTATAATAGGAACACGTCACCACTTCTGCATTTATCACCCACTCCTGGTTTTGGCTTTAAAATACTGAAGTAAAGAACTCACCAAATACTCAGCGTGTGACCGTGGCCTTAGATCCATTAGTTCCATTTCTAGGACCCCTCCCCTTGACCTGCCGAACATAAGACTTATGTCTTCAATTCACCTTGGTTTTTCACTGGTTGCAAGACCAAGGATCAAATTTGTTATGAATTCCCTGTAACTTTCTGATTCGCAAAAATCCGTATTCTAGCCCAACATAACTATGTGAGGCCTAGTCAGCGTCGGAAGATCCGGACCGAAGACTGATCAGGCGGGGAGATGTAGTAGCTTGGGTATCCATGGTTTTGACCATTCATATAGGGACATATGTAATTGTTAGTGGTCGTAACAATGGATGTCTAAGCTACTACAGTGCCCTGCACATGAGGTAAGCAACATAGAGAATCAGAAGAACTATTCTACATTTCTAATTGGAGGTATTTGCTAATTTTATTATTATTACACTTACTACATATTGGGATAGGATCTTGGAGATGGAAATAACCCGTTAAGATGCATTTACATAAAACACCAAAATCATCGAGACTTACATTGGTTGAATGACTAAGAAATAATACATTTTTGATTGATTAGCTTACCAAGTGTACAATCCTGATTCACAAGC
Source organism: Ranitomeya variabilis (assembly GCF_051348905.1). Lineage (NCBI taxonomy): Eukaryota > Metazoa > Chordata > Amphibia > Anura > Dendrobatidae > Ranitomeya > Ranitomeya variabilis. Next base: position 46,234,861 of record NC_135233.1, on the reverse strand, counting down.
TTATTAAATCCTGACAACCAATATGGCCACACTTCCTGTTTGCCAAAACTGCCCTCAGCCATGAAAAACCAGCCATTTTTTTTACCACAAACTGAAAGAACGATGCAAAGATTTGACCTTCGTACAGGTGAATGAGCTCATTGCGAGGCCGAGGTGAATCAGTGCAGGCTTTTTCGTGGTGTATAGGCCGAGTCTTCATGTTTACGTTCCTCACTGTCCTTTCATAGAACGTTCCGCAGCAGCGTGAAGAAAGCAGTGTTCAGATGGAAGTTGCGGCTATCTGCCTTCCAGTCGCTGCTAAGCTCAGCAAATTCACACTTCATAATTCATAGATTGCCACTGACATTCACACACGTCAGTCCGGGGGTGTCTGTTTCATGAATTCCTTGTACACCGCTATACAGGCTGCTGCTGTTTGGCGGCTGCTTTACCTTTAAACTAACATGTTTTAACCCCTTAAGGAGGACCAAGCCATTTTTACCTTTCAGGATGGCAATATATAGTTTTCTTTGACATTTATTTTTCCATAATCTACTATATAATTGTCTAAGGGGTACTTCCGTCTTTCTGTCCTTCTGTCTGTCTGTCACGGATATTCATTGGTCGCGGCCTCTGTCTGTCATGGAATCCAAGTTGCTGATTGGTTGTGGCAAAATGCCCACGACCAGTGCCACGACCAATCAGCGACGCGCACAGCCTGGAAGAAAATGGCCGCTCCTTACTCCCCGCACTCAGTGCCCGGCGCCCGCATACTCCCCTCCGGTCACCGCTCACACAGGGTTAATGCCGGAGGTAACGGACCACGTTATGCCGCGGGTAACGCACTCCATAACCGCTGCTATTAACCCTGGGTGTCCCCAAATTTTTACTATTGATGCTGCCTATGCGGCATCAATAGTAAAAAAATGTAATGTTAAAAATAATAAAAAAACAAAAAACCTGCTATACTCACCCTCCGTAGTCCGCAGAGCCGCTCGCGCCGGCCGCCATCTTCCGTTCCCGACGATGCATTGCGAAATTACCCAGAAGACTTAGTGGTCTCGCGAGACTGCCAAGTCATCTGGGTAATTTTGAAATGCATCCTGGGAACGGAAGATGGCGGCCAGCGCGAGCGGCTCGGCAGAGCTTCGGTGGATCCCAAGCGTCGATAACCGCTTCCTGGATCCAGGCGCCAACGGAAGGTGAGTATATAACTAGTTTTTATTTTAATTCTTTTTTTTTTAACAGGGATATCATGCCCACATTGCTATATACATGGGCTGCGCAATATACAACGTGGGCTGCGCAATATACAATGTGGGCTGCGCAATATACTACGTGGGCTGCGCAATATACAATGTGGTCTGCGCAATGTACAATGTGGACTGCGCAATATACTACGTGGGCTGCGCAATATACTACGTGGGCTACGCAATATACAACGTGGGCTGCGCAATATACTACGTGGGCTGCGCAATGCACTATGTGGGCTGCGCAATATACTACGTGGGCTGCGCAATGTAGTACGTGGGCTGCGCAATGTACTGCATTGGCTGCGCAATGTACTGCGTTGGCTGCGCAATGTTTTGCGTGGGCTGCACAATGTACTGCGTGGGCTGCGCAATATACAGCGTGGGCTGCGCAATGTACTGCATGGGCTGCGTAATATACTATGTGGGCTGCGTAATATACTACGTGGGCTGTGCTATACACTACGCATACATATTCTAGAATACCCGATGCGTTAGAATTGGGCCACCATCTAGTGTAGTATAACCTCTACTAATTTACGCCTCTACCGTACAGCCGCCACAACACGTACCATAAATACTGAATATATGGATAATATATTAGGTTCCGAGACTAACGACATTAATTTTTCTGCATGGTTGGAAAAGTGAATACATATATATATATATATATATATATATATATATATATATATATATATATTTATATTTATTTATGAAATGCTGCAGGTCATAGTGGCAGGTTTTGGCCATGCAGGCTGCTCACAGTAGTCCGAGAAACATGTGTATTGGTGCTGCTGTCTTGCAAATTAGCTCTTGGGACACTTTAGAGAAATATCCATACCGCTGATTCCATCCAATTAATATAATGCCAAGGTGTTAGTGTTCATTAAATGAAGACTATAGGGGTCCGGCTTCCGTACTTTATACCACCCCCATCATCAGAAGATATTTGCATGACATTGGGATATGAGTCAGATGTTCAGCCACAGATGCTTCATTGACCTCACACCACTGATCTCAATAACTGTTATGGTGCAGAGCAAAACATCAATAGAGGCTGGAATGGAGCAATGAGACCTGCGCAAGTCTTGGATGCAATAATATTTGGAAATTGGTTTGGTGATCAAGTAGGCAATGCCACGAAGAGTCCTTCATGAGGAAACATCACAATGATCTTATTCCCAGGTGGAGTGGCGTAATGTAGGGTGGCCGGACCCCTCTAGTTTTCATTCCAGGTACACCAATAGCTCAGCCTTACATTGATTTGGTGGTGGAACAAGTTGTTCGGTCATCTCTCCAAAGTGTCCCAGGTGCCGATTTTCAACATTACAACACCAGGCCATGTTGCTCATGTTGCCATACCACACCTTTTGATGAAATAAGAGGTATGGAGACACAGTAGAGGTTCATACTCCAATACAGAATCCCAATAACTGCTAAGTAAAAAAGAGTCTTAAAGGACTAATTTCATCTTCACAGTTTTTAAAGTCGAAGGTAGACATAAATCCATCGAATACAGCCTATAACCTATAACCAAATATACAAGCCCTTTCCAATTCCTTCCGACTCCAACTCAAAAATATTTTCTGTATCCGGACATTCCTTAACCAAGGATCTGCAAAAACACTAGTCCATGCCCTCATCATCTCCTGTCTCCACAACTGCAACCTCCTGCTCTGTGGCCTCCCCTCTAACACTCTCGCACCCCTCCAATCTATCCTAAACTTTGCTGCCTGATTAATCCACCTTTCCACTAGCTATTCCACTGCCTCTCCTCTCTGTCAATCCCTTCACTGGCTCCCCATTGCCCAGAGACTCCAGTACAAAACCCTAACCATGACGTACAAAGCCATCCACAACCTGTCTCCTCCATACATCTGTGACCTCGTCTCCCGGTACTCACCTGCACGCAACCTCCGATCCTCACAAGATCTCCTTCTCTACTCCTCTATTATCTCCTCTTCCCACATTTGCATACAAGATTTTTCCCATGCTTCCCCCCACTCTGGAACCCTCTATCCCAGCATATCAGTCTCTCATCTACCATGGAAACCTTCAAAAGGAACATGAAGATCCACCTCTTTCGACAAGTCTACAACCTGCAGTAAGCATCATTCCATTATACCCGGCTCGCCTCCATGATACGAGCACTATCCATCATGTCGCTTTGACCACTGATCTTCCATACAAAGAAAGTCTCTCATCCTTGACTTATTTTTTCTAGAGTGCCAAATGGGGACGCAGATGACCCTTATTCTAAGGGTAAACTGAAGTTCAAGAAAATAGAACCCCACTTATCAAATATAAATGGCTTATATTGTCTCAGATGGAAATACTCTTTTCAAAGAGCATTCCAGTGTACAAAACTTTTCATCAGTCCATGGAAAGTTGTTGGCTGCTACACCAATATCCTTTTATTCAGGATGCCTCTACTACATAAACGAAGTCCACTTTTCAAAAACATCTTCTGCCTCAATTTATGCTCACAAAGTGCACCAAAGAATTGATGATTTTTGTGCTACAAGCTAAAAAGAACAAATAGAGAAAACAAAATTATAGGCAACATTTCCCATTTAAATGAATGGGAAACTGTTGCAAATAGACTAGAAGTTTTATCTGGGTTTTGATGTGGAAAGCCACATACAGAAATCTCAATGTGCGCATACCGTATACGTGCATCAGAAACTATGGTAAAAAAATGCATTAAAACAACAATTTACAAAGAAAAAAAAACATTTTTTCTATGTGTGTTATTTAGAGTATGGTCACACAAAATTTATTTATGTTGATTTTTCTGTCTGAAAAATTTGCATCTAAAAAACGTGTAGTTTTTGCTGCGGTTCTGCAGAAATCCATAATTTTGAAAGCTATTTTGTTACTGTTTTTTTTTTTACTTTTTCAGTTACATTTTCATGTGTTAATAATTGTAATATGAATTGTAGCAAAGGGAGTGTTTTTGGTGTGCTTTTGCTGAAAAAACTTTGATAAAACTGCAATAAACGCCACATCAAAAAGTGTTTTGCTTTTTTTTTTTTTTTTTAACTAAGAACCGGCATGATGCTTTTTCTGAAACTCAAAAAAAAAAAAAAGAGCAGAAAAAATACAGTAGGCACATTAAAGAATTAAAAAATTCCATGTGAACATACTTACAAGTGGGTAATCTAAATAATTTTGAAAATCTTGTATTTTGAGACTCCCAATACATTATTCATTTGCATCGATATGGTCCCACATTTTATATACAGTGCCTTGCGAAAGTATTCAGCCCCCTGGAACTTTTCAACCTTTTCCCACATATCATGCTTCAAACAGAAAGATACCAAATGTAAATTTTTGGTGAAGAATCAACAACAAGTGGAACACAATTGTGAAGTTGAATGAAATTTATTGGTTATTTTAAATTTTTATGGAAAATCAAAAACTGAAAAGTGGGGCGTGCAATATTATTCGGCCCCTTTAATTAACTTAATACTTTGTTGCGCCACCTTTTGCTTTGATTAGAGCTGCAAGTTGGGGTATGTCTCTATCAGTTTTGTACATCGAGAGACTGAAATTCTTGCCCATTCTTCCTTGGCAAACAGCTCGAGCTCAGTGAGGTTTGATGGAGATCGTTTGTGAACAGCAGTTTTCAGCTCTTTCCACAGATTCGCCATTGGATTGAGGTCTGGACTTTGACTTGGCCATTCTAACACCTGGATACGTTTATTTGTGAACCATTCCATTGTAGATTTATGGGGTGCATTATATTATATAGATGACTATGGGTTGTGTATTATACTACATGGATGACTATGGGCAGTACATTATACTGTATGGAGTTGCATTATATTATATGGATGACTATTGGCTGTGCATTATACCAATATGGATGACTAAGGCCTGTGCATTACACTACATGGACATACTATGGGCTGTGCGCTATACTCTTTCCACAGATTTTCGATTGGATTGAGATCTGGACCTTGACTTGACCATTCTAACACCTGGATACGTTTATTTGTGAACCATTCCATTGTAGATTTTGCTTTACGTTTGGGATCATTGTCTTGTTGGAAGACAAATCTCCGTCCCAGTCTCAGGTCTTTTGCAGACTCCAACAGGTTTTCTTCAAGAATGGTCCTGTATTTGGATACATCAATCTTCCCATCAATTTTAACCATCTTCCCTGTCCCTGCTGTCCCATGATGCTGCCACCACCATGTTTGACAGTGGGGATGGTGTGTTAAGGGTGATAAGCTGTGTTGCCTTTACGCCAAACATATCGCCAAAAAGTTCGATTTTGATTTCATCTGACCAGAGCACCTTCTTCCACATGTTTGGTGTGTCTCCCAGGTGGCTTGTTGCAAACTTTAAAAGAAACTTTTTATGGATATCTTTGAGAAATGGCTTTCTTCTTGCCACTCTTCCATAAAGGCCAGATTTGTGCAGTGTACGACTGATTGTTGTCCTATGGACAGACTGTCCCCCCTCAGCTGTAGATCTCTGCAGTTCATCCAGAGTGATCATGGGCCTCTTGGCTGCATCTCTGATCAGTCTTCTCCTTGTTTGAGATGAAAGTTTAGAGGGACGGCGGGGTCTTGGTAGATTTGCAGTGGTATGATACTCCTTCCATTTCAATATGATCGCTTGCACAGTGCTCCTTGGGATGTTTAAAGTTTTGGAAATCATTTTGTATCCAAATCCGGCTTTAAACCTCTCCACAACAGTATCACGGACCTGCCTGTTGTGTTCCTTGGTCTTCATGATGCTCTCTGTGCTTCAAACAGAACCCTGAGACTATCACAGAGCAGGTGCATTTATACGGAGACTTGATTACACAGAGGTGGATTATATTTATCATCATTAGGCATTTAGGACAACATTGGATCATTCAGAGATCCACAATGAACTTCAGGAGTGAGTTTACTGCACTGAAAGTAAAGGGGCCGAATAATATTGCACGCCGCACTTTTCAGTTTTTGAATTTCCACAAAAATTTAAAATAAGCAATAAATTTCGTTCAACTTCACAACTGTGCTCCACTTGATGTTCATTCTTCACCAAAAATTTACATTTGGTATCTTTATGTTTGAAGCATGATATGTGGGAAAAGGTTGAAAAGTTCCAGGGGGCTGAATACTTTCCCATGGCACTGTATATGCATTTTTTTTTATGTCATTTTTATATTGTATTACTTTGTTTTAATTATTATTATTATTATTATTATTATTATCATGATTATTATTATGATTATTATTATAATATAGTCAGTGCACACATTTCCATGGGAGCATCAGAAACGTTGGTTATATCGTATGTATGTCGCTATTTTTATGTGTTTTAGCTCATATCTTCTATTCCTTAGTAGGCAGTGTTGATTATAGCCTTTCCTATATGAAAAAAAAGGGGCTGCTCTGATGAAAACTGGATAATCACAAAGACTTTATTCTACTGCCCAGACCATCAGCTGAGCCTGAACAGTTATCAACTGAAACCGAGCCCAGAATTACATGCTTTCTCCATAGTCTTAGGTTACAAAGCTGAATTCTCTCAATTAAAGTCTATGTTCACTGCAGCTGCATTCAAGAAAAAAAAAAAGAGAATATAAAGGAGATTCAATCTTCACCTTTCACCTTGGGTCATTTTACTAGGTTACCATGTTTCATTGCTAACTGTACAGTATTGAAAGACTCTTACATTGCGGGGAACGGAACAATTCACCACATAACCAAAATAGAGTATCCAAACAGCTGCTTTCCCATAGGATCACTACACGTCCTGGAAACAATGCAAATTAAATGGAGAAAAAATATTTATTTACTTAGGAAATATCTACTTCCATCTGAAAACAGTCAAATCCATATGACTAGTATACAAAGGAAATGGAGCGATGGTTGCCAGTTGGCCGTAATAGTGGGGCCGAATGAGCTGAATCTCAAAAAACACCTGAAAGTTCAGTTTTGACAGTGGCTTCACCATTGTATCAATAACCTATTTTTAAAATCAGATTTTATGTTAATTCTATTTAAAAATATATATATTTTCAATATTATTAATTATTTATATTAAAACGTATTCAGGATTGTGGCAAAATTCACAGTGAAAATTAAACCTAATACTAAACTCTTCAGTTGTCGTCTCATTACCATCACAGACAGGGTTACAAAGAAAAGCAACAGGAGATAAGACAGGATCCACCATTCACAATAGATGATATCACAGCTCACCTCCTCCTTTCTTATACAATTACAGATAAAACCTCTATGTAAAGTAGATAACACAGGATCCACCATTCACAATAGGTGATGTCACAGCTCACCTCCTCCTCCTGTACAATGACTGATAACACCTCTATATACAGTAGATAACACAGGATCCACCATTCACAATAGGTGATGTCACAGCTCACCTCCTCCTCCTGTACAATGACAGATAACACCGCTATATAGAGCAAATAACATAGGATCCATCATTCGCAATAGGTGATATCACAGCTCACCTCCTCCTCCTGTACAATGACTGATAATACCTCTATATACAGTAGATAACACAGGATCCACCATTCGAAATAGGTGATGTTACAGCTCACCTCCTCCTGTACAATGACTGATAACACCTCTATATACAGTAGATAACACAGGATCCACCATTCACAATAGGTGATGTCACAGCTCACCTCCTCCTCCTGTATAATGACAGATAACGCCTCTATATACAGTAGATAACACAGGATCCCCCTTTCACAATAGGTGATGTCACAGCTCACCTCCTCCTCCTGTACAATGACTGAAAACAACCTCTATATACAGTAGATAACACAGGATCCACCATTCACAATAGGTGATGTCACAGCTCACCTCCTCCTCCTGTACAATGACAGATAACACCTCTATATACAGTAGATAACACAGGATCCACCATTCACAATAGGTGATGTCACAGCTCACCTCCTCCTGTACAATGACTGATAACACCTCTATATACAGTAGATAACACAGAATCCCCCTTTCACAATAGGTGATGTCACAGCTCACCTCCTCCTGTACAATGACTGATAACACCTGTATATACAGTAGAAAACACAGGATCCACCATTCTCAATAGGTGATGTCACAGCTCACCTCCTCCTCCTGTGCAATGACTGATAACAGCTCTGTATACAGTAGATAACACAGGATCCACCATTCACAATCGGTGATGTCACAGCTCACCTCCTCCTGTACAATGACTGATAACACCTCTATACACAGTAGATAACACAGGATCCACCATTCACAATAGGTGATGTCACAGCTCACCTCCTCCTCCTGTACAATGACAGATAACACCTCTATATACAGTAGATAACACAGGATCCACCATTCACAACAGGTGATATCACAGCTCACCTCCTCCTGTACAATGACTGATACCACCTCTATATACAGTAGATAACACAGGATCCACCATTCACTATAGGTGATGTCACAGCTCACCTCCTCCTATACAATGACTGATAACACCTCTATATACAGAAGATAACACAGGATCCACCATTCACAACAGGTGATATCACAGCTCACCTCCTCCTGTACAATGACTGATAACACCTCTATATACAGTAGATAACACAGGATCCACCATTCACAAAAGGTGATATCACAGCTCACCTCCTCCTTTCCTATACAATGACTGATAACACCTCTATTTAAAGTAGATAACACAGGATCCACCATTCACAATAGGTGATGTCACAGCTCACCTCCTCCCCCTATACAATGACTGATAACACCTCTATATACAGTAGATAACACAGAATCCACCATTCACAATAGGTAATGTCACAGCTCACCTCCTCCTCCTGTACAATGACTGATAACACCTCTATATACAGTAGATAACACAGGATCCACCATTCACAATAGGTGATATCACAGCTCACCTCCTCCTTTCCTATACAATGACTGATAACACCTCTATATATAGTAGATAACACAGGATCCACCATTCACAATAGGTGATGTCACAGCTCACCTCCTCCTCCTATACAATGACTGATAACACCTCTATATACAGTAGATAACACAGGATCCACTATTCACAATAGGTGATGTCACAGCTCACCTCCTCCTCCTGTACAATGACTGATAACACCTCTATATATTGTAGATAACACAGGATCCACCATTCACAATAGGTGATGTCACAGCTCACCTCCTCCTCCTGTACAATGACTGAAAACAACCTCTATATACAGTAGATAACACAGGATTCATCATTCACAATGAGTGATGTCACAGCTCACCTCATCCTCCTCCTACACAATGACAGATAACACCTCTATATACAGTAGATAACACAGGATCCACCATTCACAATAGGTAATGTCACAGCTCACCTCCTCCTTCCTCCTGTACAATGACAGATAACACCTCTATAAACAGGGTGGACAATTTATATGGATAAACCTGGGTGGGCCATGTATATAGATACACCTAAATAAAATGGGAATGATTGGTGGTATCAACTTCTTGTTTGTGGCACATTATTATATGGGAGGGGGAAAACTTTTCAAGATGGGTGGTGACCATGGTGGCCATTTTGAAATTGGCCATTTTGGATGCAACTTTATAAATGGCCAATCCTGTGTAGTAGATAACACAGGATCCACCATTCACAATAGGTGATATCACAGTTCACCTCCTCTTCTTTCATATACAATGACTGATAACACCTCTATTTACAGTAGATAACACATGATCCACCATTCACAATAGGTGATGTCACAGCTCACCTCCTCCTCCTGTACAATGACAGATAACACCACTATATAAAGTAGATAACATGGGATCCACCATTCGCACTAAAGGATGTCACAGCTCACCTCCTCCTCCTGTACAATGACTGATAACACCAATTACAATAGATGATGTCACAGCTCACCTCCTCCTTCTTTCACAATGACAATTGCCCAGATTAGAGCGTGTCCAGAAAATACTTCCATAGACATCAATAAGTCAGTGCTATTTTAAAGCTTCATATGCCCATGCGACTACAGAAATGAAGAAGTATGAGTATCGAATGAGGTCATTTTCTGATCACACATCTACTTCCAATGTTATCCTATTCAGAGTATTTGGACCCCACTTTCTGTGTTTAACATAAGCAAGCCAAAGCTCCATGCATGGACCCTATATGATACCAGACCCGTGGGCACTCTGTGTGATTACATATGGGGTTTCAACGAGACCACCTTATTCTCCCTAGTTCTGCTAGGGGGAGAATATCTCCATAATATAACAAGTGCCTCCGTTCTTCTTTATCTACAAAATCTATAACATACCTTTTGCCTGTAATGTGCCTTTCATAAAACTGGGGTCTTCTTATGAGGCTGAGAGGCGTTTGTTTCCCAGCCATGACCCATGTGTGACTCATATTTCTGTGCCCCCTATAGCCATGCACCTGTCAACCGCATGGATCCATATTACTATTTCCAACAGACATTTCAGGACTTCTGTGCTAATCACAAGACAGTACAGGGCCGAGAGTGATGATTGTTGTGCAAACACTGATCTAGATACTGTAGAAGTAGCAGACAACGAACTAGACAGAGTAAAGTCAATTAAGGACATATTCAGACTAATTATTTGAGCACAGGATCCACCATTCACAATAGGTGATATCACAGTTCACCTCTTCCTCCTTCATTTACAATGACTGATAATACCTCTATATACAGTAGATAACACAGGATCCACCATTCACAATAGGTGACGTCACAGCTCACCTCCTCGTCCTGTACAATGACAGATAACACCTCTACATAAAGTAGATAACATGGGATCCACCATTCACAATAGGTGATGTCACAGCTCACCTCCTCCTCTTGTACAATGAGTGATAACACCTCTATATACAGGAGATAACACAGGATCCACCATTCACAATAGGTGATGTCACAGCTCCCCTCCTGTACAATGACTGATTATACCTCTATATACAGTAGATAACACAGGATCCACCATTCACAATAGGTGATGTCACAGCTCACCTCCTCCTCCTGTACAATGACAGATAACACCGCTATATAGAGCAAATAACATAGGATCCATCATTCGCAATAGGTGATATCACAGCTCACCTCCTCCTCCTGTACAATGACTGATAATACCTCTATATACAGTAGATAACACAGGATCCACCATTCGAAATAGGTGATGTTACAGCTCACCTCCTCCTCCTGTACAATGACTGATAACACCTCTATATACAGTAGATAACACAGGATCCACCATTCACAATAGGTGATGTCACAGCTCACCTCCTCCTCCTGTATAATGACAGATAACGCCTCTATATACAGTAGATAACACAGGATCCCCCTTTCACAATAGGTGATGTCACAGCTCACCTCCTCCTCCTGTACAATGACTGAAAACAACCTCTATATACAGTAGATAACACAGGATCCACCATACACAATAGGTGATGTCACAGCTCACCTCCTCCTGTACAATGACTGATAACACCTCTATATACAGTAGATAACACAGAATCCCCCTTTCACAATAGGTGATGTCACAGCTCACCTCCTCCTCCTGTACAATGACTGAAAACAACCTCTATATACAGTAGATAACACAGGATCCACCATTCACAACAGGTGATATCACAGCTCACCTCCTCCTGTACAATGACTGATACCACCTCTATATACAGTAGATAACACAGGATCCACCATTCACTATAGGTGATGTCACAGCTCACCTCCTCCTGTACAATGACTGATAACACCTCTATATACAGAAGATAACACAGGATCCACCACTCACAACAGGTGATATCACAGCTCACCTCCTCCTGTACAATGACTGATAACACCTCTATATACAGTAGATAACACAGGATCCACCATTCACAAAAGGTGATATCACAGCTCACCTCCTCCTTTCCTATACAATGACTGATAACACCTCTATTTAAAGTAGATAACACAGGATCCACCATTCACAATAGGTGATGTCACAGCTCACCTCCTCCCCCTATACAATGACTGATAACACCTCTATATACAGTAGATAACACAGAATCCACCATTCACAATAGGTAATGTCACAGCTCACCTCCTCCTCCTGTACAATGACTGATAACACCTCTATATACAGTAGATAACACAGGATCCACCATTCACAATAGGTGATATCACAGCTCACCTCCTCCTTTCCTATACAATGACTGATAACACCTCTATATACAGTAGATAACACAGGATCCACCATTCACAATAGGTGATGTCACAGCTCACCTCCTCCTCCTATACAATGACTGATAACACCTCTATATACAGTAGATAACACAGGATCCACTATTCACAATAGGTGATGTCACAGCTCACCTCCTCCTCCTGTACAATGACTGATAACACCTCTATATATTGTAGATAACACAGGATCCACCATTCACAATTGGTGGTGTCACAGCTCACTTCCTCCCCTTCCTTTACAATTACTGATAACACTTCTATATAGAGTAGATAACACAGGATTCATCATTCACAATGAGTGATGTCACAGCTCACCTCATCCTCCTCCTACACAATGACAGATAACACCTCTATATACAGTAGATAACACAGGATCCACCATTCACAATAGGTAATGTCACAGGTCACCTCCTCCTTCCTCCTGTACAATGACAGATAACACCTCTATAAACAGGGTGGACAATTTATATGGATAAACCTGGGTGGGCCATGTATATAGATACACCTAAATAAAATGGGAATGATTGGTGGTATCAACTTCTTGTTTGTGGCACATTATTATATGGGAGGGGGAAAACTTTTCAAGATGGGTGGTGACCATGGTGGCCATTTTGAAATTGGCCATTTTGGATGCAACTTTATAAATGGCCAATCCTGTGTAGTAGATAACACAGGATCCACCATTCACAATAGGTGATATCACAGTTCACCTCCTCTTCTTTCATATACAATGACTGATAACACCTCTATTTACAGTAGATAACACATGATCCACCATTCACAATAGGTGATGTCACAGCTCACCTCCTCCTCCTGTACAATGACAGATAACACCACTATATAAAGTAGATAACATGGGATCCACCATTCGCACTAAAGGATGTCACAGCTCACCTCCTCCTCCTGTACAATGACTGATAACACCAATTACAATAGATGATGTCACAGCTCACCTCCTCCTTCTTTCACAATGACAATTGCCCAGATTAGAGCATGTCCAGAAAATACTTCCATAGACATCAATAAGTCAGTGCTATTTTAAAGCTTCATATGCCCATGCGACTACAGAAATGAAGAAGTATGAGTATCGAATGAGGTCATTTTCTGATCACACATCTACTTCCAATGTTATCCTATTCAGAGTATTTGGACCCCACTTTCTGTGTTTAACATAAGCAAGCCAAAGCTCCATGCATGGACCCTATATGATACCAGACCCGTGGGCACTCTGTGTGATTACATATGGGGTTTCAACGAGACCACCTTATTCTCCCTAGTTCTGCTAGGGGGAGAATATCTCCATAATATAACAAGTGCCTCCGTTCTTCTTTATCTACAAAATCTATAACATACCTTTTGCCTGTAATGTGCCTTTCATAAAACTGGGGTCTTCTTATGAGGCTGAGAGGCGTTTGTTTCCCAGCCATGACCCATGTGTGACTCATATTTCTGTGCCCCCTATAGCCATGCACCTGTCAACCGCATGGATCCATATTACTATTTCCAACAGACATTTCAGGACTTCTGTGCTAATCACAAGACAGTACAGGGCCGAGAGTGATGATTGTTGTGCAACCACTGATCTAGATACTGTAGAAGTAGCAGACAACGAACTAGACAGAGTAAAGTCAATTAAGGACATATTCAGACTAATTATTCGAGCACAGGATCCACCATTCACAATAGGTGATATCACAGTTCACCTCTTCCTCCTTCATATACAATGACTGATAATACCTCTATATACAGTAGATAACACAGGATCCACCATTCACAATAGGTGACGTCACAGCTCACCTCCTCGTCCTGTACAATGACAGATAACACCTCTACATAAAGTAGATAACATGGGATCCACCATTCACAATAGGTGATGTCACAGCTCACCTCCTCCTCTTGTACAATGAGTGATAACACCTCTATATACAGGAGATAACACAGGATCCACCATTCACAATAGGTGATGTCACAGCTCCCTGTCATGAATCCCAATGGCTAGGGATAGCACAGGACAAGCAAGGTACAAATATATAACGGACGAGCTCTAGGGTGATGGAACCTGGGCTGACCGCTGCCCTACACCTGACAAACGCAACTAGAGATAGCCAGGGAGCGTGCCTACGTTGGTTCTAGACGCCACGCACCAGCCTAAGAGCTAACTAGTACTGCAGAGAAAATAAAGACCTCACTTGCCTCCAGAGGAACGAACCCCAAAAGGTATAGTTGCCCCCCACATGTATTGACGGTGAAATGAGAGGAAGGCACACACATAGAGATGATATATATAGGTTTAGCAAATAGAGGCCCGCTGTAAACTAGAAAGCAGAACGATACAAAAGGGGTCTGAGCGGTCAGCAAAAAACCCTAATCAAAAAACCATCCTGAGATTACAAGAACCCATGTGCCAACTCATGGCACATGGGGAGAACCTCAGTCCACTAGAGCTACCAGCTAGCATAGAGACATAATAAGCAAGCTGGACAAAAAACCAAACAACTGAAAATCAGCACTTAGCTTATCCTGAAAGATCTGGGAGCAGGTAGGCAGGAACAAAACAGAGCACATCTGAATACATTGATAGCCGGCAAGGAAATGACAGAAAGGCCAGGTAAAATAGGAAACACCCAGCCTCTGATGGACAGGTGGAAACCAAAGGCCGCAACCCACCAAAGTCACCCAGTACCAGCAGTAACCACCAGAGAGAGCCCACAAACAGAATCCACAACAGTACCCCCCCTTGAGGAGGGGTCACCGAACCCTCACGAGAACCCCCAGGGCGATCAGGGTGAGCTCTATGGAAGGCGCGGACCAAATCAGTCGCATGAACATCGGAGGCGACCACCCAGGAATTATCCTCCTGACCATAACCCTTCCACTTAACCAAATACTGGAGTTTGCGTCTGGAAACACGAGAATCCAAGATCTTCTCAACAACATACTCCAATTCTCCCTCCACCAGCACCGGAGCAGGAGGCTCAACCGAAGGAACAACGGGCACCTCATACCTCCGCAACAACGACCGATGGAACACATTATGAATAGCAAACGATGCTGGGAGATCCAAACGAAAAGATACAGGGTTAAGAATCTCCGAGATCCTATAAGGACCGATGAACCGAGGCTTGAACTTAGGAGAAGAGACCTTCATAGGGACAAAACGAGAAGACAACCACACCAAATCCCCAACAAGAAGTCGGGGACCCACGCGGCGACGGCGATTAGCAAACTGCTGAGTCTTCTCCTGAGATAACTTCAAATTGTCCACCACCTGATTCCAAATTTGATGTAGCCTGTCCACCACCACGTCCACTCCAGGACAATCCGAAGACTCCACCTGACCAGAGGAAAAACGAGGATGAAACCCCGAATTACAAAAAAAAGGAGAGACCAACGTGGCAGAACTAGCCCGATTATTAAGAGCAAATTCGGCCAGTGGCAAAAAAGCAACCCAGTCATCTTGGTCAGCAGAAACAAAACACCTCAAATAAGTTTCCAAGGTCTGATTAGTTCGCTCCGTCTGGCCATTCGTCTGAGGATGGAATGCAGACGAGAAAGACAAATCAATGCCCATCTTGGCACAAAATGTCCGCCAAAATCTAGACACAAACTGGGATCCCCTGTCAGAAACGATATTCTCTGGAATCCCATGCAAACGAACCACGTTCTGAAAAAATAAAGGGACCAACTCAGAGGAGGAAGGCAACTTAGGCAAGGGCACCAAATGAACCATCTTAGAAAAGCGGTCACACACAACCCAGATAACGGACATTTTCTGTGAAACCGGGAGATCAGAAATAAAATCCATGGAAATGTGCTTCCAAGGCCTCTTCGGGATGGGCAAGGATAACAACAACCCACTGGCCCGAGAACAGCAAGGCTTAGCTCGAGCACACACTTCACAAGACTGCACAAAGGTACGCACATCCCTAGACAAGGAAGGCCACCAAAAAGACCTGGCCACCAAGTCTCTAGTACCAAATATTCCAGGATGACCAGCCAACACAGAAGAATGGACCTCGGAGATGACTCTACTGGTCCAATCATCCGGAACAAACAGTCTTTCTGGTGGACAACGATCCGGTTTATCCGCCTGAAACTCCTGCAATGCACGTCGCAAGTCTGGGGATACGGCGGACAATATTACCCCATCCCTAAGGATACCAGTAGGCCCAGAATCTCCAGGAGAGTCAGGCACAAAACTCCTGGAAAGAGCATCTGCCTTCACATTCTTTGAACCCGGCAGGTATGAAACCACGAAATTGAAACGAGAAAAAAACAACGACCAACGAGCCTGTCTAGGATTCAAACGCCTGGCAGACTCAAGGTAAATGAGATTCTTGTGATCAGTCAAGACCACCACACGATGTTTAGCACCCTCAAGCCAATGACGCCACTCCTCAAATGCCCACTTCATGGCCAAAAGCTCCCGATTACCCACATCATAATTGCGCTCGGCGGGCGAGAATTTTCTAGAGAAGAATGCACATGGCTTCATCACCGAGCCATCAGAACTTCTCTGTGACAAAACCGCCCCCGCTCCAATCTCGGAAGCATCAACCTCAACCTGAAAAGGAAGTGAAACATCTGGTTGACACAACACAGGAGCAGAAGAAAACCGGCGCTTAAGTTCCTGAAAGGCCCCCACAGCCGCAGGAGACCAATTAGCAACATCAGCACCCTTTTTAGTCAAATCAGTCAAAGGTTTAACAATACTGGAAAAATTTGCAATGAACCGACGATAAAAATTAGCAAACCCCAAGAACTTCTGTAGGCTCTTAACAGATGTAGGTTGTGTCCAGTCACAAATTGCCTGAACCTTGACGGGATCCATCTCAATAGTAGAAGGAGAAAAAATGTACCCCAAAAAAGAAATCTTCTGGACTCCGAAGAGACACTTTGAGCCCTTCACAAACAGAGAATTGGCCCGCAGAACCTGAAACACCTTCCTGACCTGTAGAACATGAGACTCCCAGTCATCAGAAAACACCAAAATATCATCCAAATACACAATCATAAACTTATCCAGATATTCACAGAAAATATTGTGCATAAAGGACTGAAAGACTGACGGAGCATTGGAGAGTCCAAAAGGCATTACCAAATACTCAAAATGGCCCTCAGGCGTATTAAATGCGGTTTTCCACTCATCACCTTGTTTTATCCGCACCAGATTATACGCACCGCGAAGATCTATCTTAGTGAACCACCTAGCCCCCTTAATGCGAGCAAACAAGTCAGTCAATAATGGCAATGGATACTGATATTTGACTGTAATCTTATTCAGAAGGCGATAATCTATACAAGGCCTCAGGGAACCATCTTTTTTTTCCACAAAAAAAAACCCTGCTCCCAGAGGGGACGAAGATGGACGAATATGTCCCTTTTCCAAGGACTCCTTAATATAATTCCGCATAGCAGTATGCTCTGGCAGTGACAGATTAAATAAACGACCCTTAGGGAACTTACTGCCAGGAATCAATTCTATAGCACAGTCACAATCTCTATGAGGAGGGAGCGAATTGAGCTTAGGCTCCTCAAAAACATCCCTATAGTCAGACAAAAACGCAGGGATCTCAGAAGGAGTAGATGAAGCAATTGAAATCGGAGGTGCATCACCATGAACCCCCTGACATCCCCAGCTTAACACAGACATTGTTTTCCAGTCCAGGACAGGATTATGAGTTTGTAACCATGGCAGCCCCAGCACTAGTACATCATGTAAATTATACAGTACAAGGAAGCGAATCACCTCCTGATGAACGGGAGTCATGCGCATGGTCACTTGTGTCCAATACTGCGGTTTATTCATAGCCAATGGTGTAGAGTCAATTCCCTTCAGAGGAATAGGAACTTCCAGAGGCTCCAGACTAAAACCGCAGCGTTTAGCAAATGACCAATCCATAAGACTCAGGGCAGCGCCCGAATCCACATAGGCATCAACGGAAATGGAAGACAGTGAAAAAATCAGAGTCACAGACAAAATGAACTTAGGCTGCAGAGTACCAATGGCAAAAGATTTATCAAGCTTTTTTGTGTGTTTAGAGCATGCTGATATAACATGAGCTGAATCACCACAATAAAAACACAATCCATTTTTCCGCCTATAATTTTGCCGTTCACTTCTGGACTGAATTCTATCACATTGCATAGTCTCAGGTGCCTGTTCAGAAGACACCGCCAACTGGTGCACGAGTTTGCGCTCCCGCAAACGCCGATCAATCTGTATGGCCATAGCCATAGACTCATTCAGACCTGTAGGCGTAGGGAACCCCACCATAATATCCTTAATGGCCTCAGAAAGACCATTTCTGAAGTTTGCAGCCAGGGCGCACTCATTCCACTGAGTAAGCACCGACCATTTCCGAAATTTTTGACAATATATTTCCGCTTCATCATGCCCCTGAGAGAGGGCTAACAAAGCCTTTTCAGCCTGAATCTCCAGGTTGGGTTCCTCATAGAGCAATCCCAATGCCAGAAAAAACGCATCCACACTGAGCAATGCAGGATCCCCTGGTGCCAATGCAAATGCCCAATTCTGAGGGTCGCCCCGCAGGAAAGATATTACAATCCTGACCTGTTGAGCAGGGTCTCCAGAGGAGCGAGATTTTAAAGAAAGAAACAATTTACAATTGTTCCTGAAATTCAGGAAGGTAAATCTATCTCCAGAGAAGAACTCTGGAATAGGAATTCTAGGTTCAGACATGGGAGTGTGAACAACAAAATCCTGTATGTTTTGAACTTTTGCCGCGAGATTACTCAGGCTGGAAGCCAAACTCTGGACATCCATGTTAAACAGCTAAGATCAGAGCCATTCAAGGGTTAAGAGGAGGTAAGAAGCAGCTAGACAGCAATTAAGGGCTAGGCAGCAAAACTCTGAAGGGGAAAAAAAAAAAAAAAAAAAAAAAATTCCCTTAAACACTTCTTATTCTCCTGCTTCAGCCCAAACAATTAACACTTTGTTGGCCGGCTATACTGTCATGAATCCCAATGGCTAGGGATAGCACAGGACAAGCAAGGTACAAATATATAACGGACGAGCTCTAGGGTGATGGAACCTGGGCTGACCGCTGCCCTACACCTGACAAACGCAACTAGAGATAGCCAGGGAGCGTGCCTACGTTGGTTCTAGACGCCACGCACCAGCCTAAGAGCTAACTAGTACTGCAGAGAAAATAAAGACCTCACTTGCCTCCAGAGGAACGAACCCCAAAAGGTATAGTTGCCCCCCACATGTATTGACGGTGAAATGAGAGGAAGGCACACACATAGAGATGATATATATAGGTTTAGCAAATAGAGGCCCGCTGTAAACTAGAAAGCAGAACGATACAAAAGGGGTCTGAGCGGTCAGCAAAAAACCCTAATCAAAAAACCATCCTGAGATTACAAGAACCCATGTGCCAACTCATGGCACATGGGGAGAACCTCATCAGTCCACTAGAGCTACCAGCTAGCATAGAGACATAATAAGCAAGCTGGACAAAAAACCAAACAACTGAAAATCAGCACTTAGCTTATCCTGAAAGATCTGGGAGCAGGTAGGCAGGAACAAAACAGAGCACATCTGAATACATTGATAGCCGGCAAGGAAATGACAGAAAGGCCAGGTAAAATAGGAAACACCCAGCCTCTGATGGACAGGTGGAAACCAAAGGCCGCAACCCACCAGTCACCCAGTACCAGCAGTAACCACCAGAGGGAGCCCACAAACAGAATCCACAACAGCTCCCCTCCTGTACAATGACTGATTATACCTCTATATACAGTAGATAACACAGGATCCACCATTCACAATAGGTGATGTCACAGCTCACCTCCTCCTTCTGTACAATGAGTGATAACACCTCTATATACAGTAGATAACACAGGATCCACCATTCACAATAGGTGACGTCACAGCTCACCTCCTCCTCCTGTACAATGACAGATAACACCGCTATATAGAGCAAATAACATAGGATCCATCATTCGCAATAGGTGATATCACAGCTCACCTCCTCCTCCTGTACAATGACTGATAATACCTCTATATACAGTAGATAACACAGGATCCACCATTCGAAATAGGTGATGTTACAGCTCACCTCCTCCTCCTGTACAATGACTGATAACACCTCTATATACAGTAGATAACACAGGATCCACCATTCACAATAGGTGATGTCACAGCTCACCTCCTCCTCCTGTATAATGACAGATAACGCCTCTATATACAGTAGATAACACAGGATCCCCCTTTCACAATAGGTGATGTCACAGCTCACCTCCTCCTCCTGTACAATGACTGAAAACAACCTCTATATACAGTAGATAACACAGGATCCACCATTCACAATAGGTGATGTCACAGCTCACCTCCTCCTCCTGTACAATGACAGATAACACCTCTATATACAGTAGATAACACAGGATCCACCATTCACAATAGGTGATGTCACAGCTCACCTCCTCCTGTACAATGACTGATAACACCTCTATATACAGTAGATAACATAGAATCACCCTTTCACAATAGGTGATGTCACAGCTCACCTCCTCCTGTACAATGACTGATAACACCTGTATATACAGTAGATAACACAGGATCCACCATTCTCAATAGATGATGTCACAGCTCACCTCCTCCTCCTGTGCAATGACTGATAACAGCTCTGTATACAGTAGATAACACAGGATCCACCATTCACAATCGGTGATGTCACAGCTCACCTCCTCCTGTACAATGACTGATAACACCTCTATACACAGTAGATAACACAGGATCCACCATTCACAATAGGTGATGTCACAGCTCATCTCCTCCTCCTGTACAATGAGTGACAAAACCTCTATATACAGTAGATAACACAGGATCCACCATTTGCAATAGTTGATGTCACAGCTCACCTCCTCCTCCTGTACAATGACAGATAACACCTCTCTATAAAGTAGATAACATGGGATCCACCATTCGCACTAAAGAATGTCACAGCTCACCTGCTCTCCCTTCCTGTACAATGACTGATAACACCAATTACAATAGATGATGTCACAGCTCACCTTCTCCTTCTTTCATAATGACAATTGCCCAGATTAGAGCGTGTCCAGAAAATACTTCCATAGACATCAGTATGTCAGTGCTATTTTATAGCTTCCTATGCCCATGTGACTACAGAAAAGAAGAATTATGAGTCTCGAATCAGGTCCTTTTCTGATCAGACATCTACTTCCAATGTTATCCTATTCAGAGTATTTGGACCCCACTTTGTGTGTTTAACATAAGCAAGCCAAAGCTCCATGCATGGACCCTACATGATACCAGAACTGTGGGCACTCTGTGTGATTACATGGTGTTTAAACGAGACCACCTTATTCTCCCTAGTTCTGCTAGGGGGAGAATACCTCCATAATATAACAAGTGCCTCCGTTCTTCTTTATCTACAAAATCTATAACATACCTTTTGCCTATAATGTGCCATTCATAAAACTGGGGTCTTCTTATGTGGCTGAGAGGCGTTTGTTTCCCCGCCATGACCCATGTGTGACTCGTATTTCTGTGCCCCCTATAGCCATGCACCTGTCAACCGTATGGATCCATATTACTTTTTCCAACAGACATTTCAGGGCTTCTGTGCTAATCACAAGACAGTACAGGGCCGAGAGTAGAAACATGATGATCGTTGTGCAACCACTGATCTAGATAGAAGTGGCAGACAACGAACTAGACAGACTAAAGTCAATTAAGGACATATTCAGACTAATTATTCGAACACGAGGTTGGTAGATTATATTCCATTAGACCTGCAAAAAGGAATCTAAGCCACATAGGAAGCCAGTGCTGACAGCTAAACCTGACACTGCAAAAGTTTCAATTCCACTTGCAAGTTGTCACACCTAACTGTAATTAATTTCAACATGTCCCCGCAAAGAAAAGATGTCTAAATATAAAATGTGCACAATTGATGTATAACCCCGGACATATCTTTTGGAAGACATTTTCGGTAAGTAGAGCAGAGAGCGTCTGTGCCACATTGTTTCTTGTGGCCCCAGTTCTTTAACAAGAAAGTTACAGAACCAGCATAGTTCAGATGATTCTGTACTCCTAGCTACAGTGGTAGACAATGGATGGAGCCACGAAAGGCTGAGACGGGAATGACCCATTAATTAAATATTTCATTATGATTTTTATTATATGAGTTTTATATCACACATTAATCCCATGGCAAACTGTTTGAGCATGAAAAACCTCCTTTTAGCCCACAGTCAAATATATTGAATACATGAGCAGAATAGTCAGCTGTCCAAGGACCTCATTCCATTGGGGGCACACGGCATCTACAGTAGGAGCTACACTGATAATAGGTTTATCGGTGTAGCTTCCGACCTTCAGTGACGTCACGATCATGTGACGGCGATGTCACTAGAGGTCCTGTACTCTACGGAAGTCGAAAGAACTGAAAAGGTGATAGACTGTTGATTAGTAGGGATGAGCGGACCCATAGATGTTTGGGTTCTGATACCGGACCCAAACTATATTCCAAAGAACCTAACTTAAACCAGAACCCAAAGCCTTTTGAAAGAAATGGGGACCCGAACATTTGAGCTAGAAAATTCTCTCTCTCTGCAATGGATTTCCCCCAGAACTCTGAACATTACAAAGGACTTCACCCTGAAGTCCTTGTTCGGCATTTAGCCCTGGACACTAACTATTTGGTAAGAACTCCAAACTTTTAATTTCAGGTTTGCTTATCTCTAGTCGTAAGTCCTGTATAGTCTGTGTGTCTGTCTGTGTTTTTCTATTTGTTTGCCTTTGTAACTATCTGTGTATGTTACTATATCTGTGTGTAAGTATATGTTACTGAATACATCATAATGTATGGGTTCCTGGTGGTAAATATTATTGAGGACATCAGAATGTATGGGCTTCTGGTGATATATATTAGTGAAAATATCATAATAAATGGGCTCCTGGTAGGTATATATTAGTGAGGGCATTAGAATGTATGAGCTCCTGGTAACTGTATATTAGTGAGAACATCACAATAAATAGGCTCCTGGTAAGTATAGTATTTATTAGTGAGGATATCAAAATGTATGAATGTATGTGGGCTGTATTCAAGGCTCCTCCACTGTCTGTATACAAGGCATCGCAATCCTGCCGACTACGCCAGTTTTGTAAGGCGGCCAGGGTGGTAGTCGTGGCAAAGGGCTGTATGGTTCCCACACCCTGGCGCCGCACAGATGAAATGTAAAGACCTTTGTACTGCATATGAAGCATGTACAGTAGCACACTCACGGTTATTGTCAGAGGCCTCTCGGCTGTTGTCCTGTCGGCTGCGCATTGATGAGCTCCGCAAATCACTTCACAGACGGGATCTTTTTCCAACAGCTTAACTTTACTAGACAACAGTATATTCATCACGCAGGCAGCACAATTCACACAGAGCCACGTATTCTGCACTTTCCCTGCCTTCTGGGCAGACTCTATTCTTTCTGTAGTCTCTCTCTCCTTCCTTCCGGTATTCGCTGCCGTACTTCTAGAGAAACTCTGTTCTGTCCATGCTTTCCTCATCACCAGCTGTCTGCCATCCCCTTGTCCGGTTCCAATTGGGAAAGGTACCAGGAATGCTATTACAGCTACTCCTGCCCCAGTTGTAAACCCCGGATCCTCTTCGGGTCGGTCCTACTTAGCTGATGCCCACCTGCACAATCTCCAGCCTGGGGCCCCTTCCTGCCATAGCAGCTCTATCCCCATGGCTGTCCAACTGTTCACTCTCACTGCTACATATTGCCCTGTGCAAGGCTGCCTGGACTTCTGCCTATAATCTGGAAGTGCCGGACCTTTACCTTCCTGTTCTGTGCTGCTCTGCTCTGTGGCCCCTCCTATTTGCTTAACCCCTATGCTGCCTGTACCCTACCAACTCTTCTATCTATTCTCTATTGTGCCCCCTCCATTCTAACCCTGCCGTTACTATATGCTAACTTCTATCCCTAATCCTAAACATATCAAGTGCACCACATTACAATACATGTCACACATTAATGAACCACACATTGCATTAGCATTAATATAACATCAGATCACTGCACATGACACATGTGTTCAGTGTTCAGGAGAGAGAAGGCACGTGAGGGTCCCCACCACCTCCTTACAGATGAGCAGTGGACTTCTTGGTAACTCACATATGTACACAGCCCCTTTTTCATACTACAGATTCCCTTTAACAAGCTGATTGAACTTGGGTCTCACAGTTGGAAGCCCACCATAATGTGTATCTGATAGGAACACCGTAATATTCAAAATGTAATAACTGAAGAGTCGATCAATGGACTTCAATGTCAGATTTACTTTACCTGCATTCATGTCTTAAAGAATTGATAACCATGGATGCTTTGTTCCAAAATCAGCGCTCCATCTGCCCACAGTCCTTGTATTACAGCTCAGCCACATTCACATCAACGGAGCGGAGGGGCAAAACTATACACAACTAATAAACACATTTTGGAGTTGCTTTTAGAAGGAAGCAGCTGTGCTTTTCTAATCCTATACAAGCCCTTTAATTCCCAAGTGGATCAAGGACATCGCTAGAATGGCGCATGGGTGCTGGGTAGAGTTGGGGCGACTTTATTTGCACGTCCCATTCCACCGGGCTTGACAGTGGCCTGTGGTGGCCACACAAGAGAAGAGTTACTGTCTCTTACCTGCCGCCGTCTGCAGCTCCTGCTTTGATTTGCCGGATTGGTGTGACATCACATTTACATCATGCTGCAATAGTGATGTGGTGCCAGGCCGGCTAATCAAAAGAAGAGCCTTGAATGTTGGCAAATAAGAGCCTTTAGACCTGCTCCCGCGCAGTGGCCACAGACTTCTGTTTGGATAAAGGAATGGGATATGCATATCAATTTGCTCAAACTCAAACCAACAATCTACTCTGTATAGTGTTAGATGCAAGGCAAGGGAAGAAAACGTCATGCCCCAGGTGAAAACCTAATTATATGGCCATATGGAGGGTGGTCAGTGAGTTACTATAGCGAGTAGAGGGGTTGAAGATGCATCTGAATATTGGAGCCTAAGAGGCAACCCAAAGTGTCACATTGGCCCACGTA
This sequence comes from Ranitomeya variabilis, assembly GCF_051348905.1. Classification (NCBI taxonomy): domain Eukaryota; kingdom Metazoa; phylum Chordata; class Amphibia; order Anura; family Dendrobatidae; genus Ranitomeya; species Ranitomeya variabilis. The sequence goes on along the minus strand of NC_135233.1, from coordinate 46,209,322 downwards.
GGAACACTTGAACTAAAACAAACCTGTGATAATTGGGGTCATAAGCTTTATCTTATGTTGAAAAAATAGTTGTGGACTTCTCACCAACCACCGCAGTTATAACACATTTATGCCTGGTCAGCACGATGTACAGTATGTAATTATAATTGGATATATTTTTATGGAGAGCTGAGACTTCACAAAACTTGGTGATGTTCCAACTAGATGAAGATCTATTTAAACCTGTCCCAAAAAATTGCAAACATTTATGAAATTTTTAAGTAACTCATCTGGCAATAAAAATGCATTCTGTACATGTGGTATATTTTATTTGGAAGCTACAATGACATTTGGACTCCGATTCGAAAACTCGAAAGCTCATATTTCAAGGACACAATGAACATCCTTCATAAATAGCAAAAATCTATGAGTCATGAGACAACGGGCAATTAAAAGCGGTCAAACGATCTGGAAATCATGGGAAAAAAGTAAATCCATGTAGATTGGACACTATTTTTTCTATTATCACAATGAAGGTTATCGGGAGGCAGTGACATTGTCATGATTATGGCCCTAGAATTGTCAAGTTTCCATGGTACAAATGCAGGTGTGCAGGATACAAGCTTCATAACTCTTTTATTTACCGCTCTCTCTGTCTAGAAACTTGCCAAAAAGGTCCATTATGTATTGTTAGGATGTGACCCAGACAAGACTGACAGAGGAAGAGATTTTCACCTACGTTAGAGCTCAAAATATGCTTAAATTAGCATTAAAAGCTTCAAAAGCCACTGACTATGCAAAATATAGTGACACAAATGTGGCGTAAACAGCAGCCTTTCAGGTACGCAAGTTAATAATGCATATTTTGTTTTACACAAGATTGCATTTTCGCCGGGGTCAAGGCTTAGCAGGATCTGAGAGGCATGTGTCTTGGGTACCAGGAGCAACACCAACAAACCACTCTGTCTTGGACATTGCATTTACATAATGCGTAAGGGCAATACATTAATTACATTCACCTTCTGTTTCCCCAAGCTTGTATTTGAACTTCTGGCCAAAAGATTAAAGTGAAATTGAAGGATGTGTTGTGGGTGCCAGGAGGAACACCAACCAAGTCACTCTATCTTGGCCATGATATTTAGACACTTGTCATAGGCAGAAAATACTTAGCATGCATCCTCTGTTTTGCCCAAGGTTGCATTTTAGTCTTCCCCTCAGATTCATAACTAAGGCATGTGTCACACTTGCGAGTTCAATACGAGAAACTCTCGTCGTGAGTCTCTCGCATCAAGTTCTGGCACTGCCGCCGGCACTCGGGACCAGAGTTTGCAGCTGCATGTATTTCTATGCAGCTGAACGCTCCGTTCCTGAGTGTCGGCGGCAGTGCCAGGACTTGATGCTAGAGACTCATGAGAGTTTCTCGCATTGAACTCGCAAGTGTGACGGCGGCCTAAGGAGAAGCTCAGGAGCATGTTTCCTGGGTGCAAGAGGGACATCAATAAGCCACTATGTATTTTCCATGATACAGGGCAATGACAACAAACACATAAAATGCATCTTCTGTTTGATCAAAGCTTGCATTTTTGACACTATTGTCATAGCATAGGAGGAACTAAAGGGAATGTGTCCTTGGTACTAGGAGGGATCAACTTACCTTGCCTATGCACCCTATGTTTTACCCATTTTGCATTTTAGTCTTCTTTCCAAGGTCATATCTAAGGAAAAGCGAAAGAGCATGTGTACTGAGTGTCTGGAGGGACACCAACAAGCCACTATATCTTGGCTATGCATTTTCTCTTTCTGGCCAAGGTCACATCTAAGATGAAGCTGAAGGGTATGTTATCTAGGCACCAGTGGGGACATGAAGAAGCCACCATGTCTTGGTAATAACATTTAGATACAGGGACAGGGAAGCAAATAAATACAATGCATTTTCTGCTTTATCCAAGCTTGCATTTCAGCCTTCTGCCCAAAGTCATAGCTGAGGAAGAGCTGAGAACCATGTGTCCTTGGAGCCAGGAGACACACTATCCAGTCACTATGCCATGGCCATGCCGTTTGGGGAACAAGAAAAATGCATTTCTGACCTGATTGGTCCATAGTCTGAGCCAACATTAGGACCGTTCAAGTCGGAAACGCATTGCCTCAACTTATTTTTTTACATGGAGTTTACATTTTTTGGAGGCTCTCTTTTTTTTCCTCGTGTGCCATTCTGCACAATTTTTCGTTGTTTTTATCTTTACTGCCTATGTTTTTAAATCTTTGCTGATTCATCTTTTTCAGGCTATCAGTGCCGTACCCCAGACAGTTGAGCTGATTGAATCGCGTTTTTTTATACACTATCTAGTAATGATTTTGGGAAAAGTATGTTAATAAAAACAGAGCAAAAACATGGTCATAGAATCAAGATCTTTAGTCACTGGCTTTAATTAAGTCATTTTAGATTAAATGGAATAATACATTGCAAAGTTCAGTTTTTAATAGGGTTTTCCTATATCCGAAACGTACCACCTAGTGTGTGATCCCTTTAAGTCTGACCTCCGGGATCCCGCCAATGAAAACATTGGGAGCTCTGAAACCTTTCAATTCATTGTCTATGGAAACTGAAAAAAATAGTCGCAGATTCTTCTTGGCGGCCCGCGTCAGTACCTTCGACAGTGAATGGTGAGGTGGTCATGCATGGAGACTTGGGGGACCCTTATTTTTTTCCTTTTATGACTCAGTTCTATTGGGCTTCCTAAACCCTCAAGACATATCATATACACTGACAGTTTGCAAATGTTTTAGCACCCACAGCTTCTAAATTCTAATAGATAAATGTTTGGGTGCACTTTTTTGATGATTAAGATCTATTGTAAAACGTTCTGTAAATGGCTGCGGATTACATCATGTGTCGTCTGTTTTCAGTTGCTGCGTTATCTAGTTCTGTAAGTGCTATGAACAACATGTATCAGATATCAGCTGTGCTCCTGAAGGTCAGGTGAAGAATTGGTGGTGAATATTAGGTTGCAGGTCAGGAGGATCGGAGCTGTCAGCCCTTTTCTGTAATGTGTTTTGTAAAATAATAGTTAAAAACAACAAAGTAATCTGTGACCGCACTCAGCAGTATCCAGTATTACAAGGCGTTTCTACTTTATTGCTGCAGAACACTCAGAGCTCAGGTGCACCCTGTGCATTGTCTTAACTGACGCAGGTGACATGAACTTAGAAGGGTACGATTGGCTTAATGATAGAGTGAAACCTCCCCAGAAGACCACCCCTTTAAGAAGACCATCCCTTAATCCAGATAGATGTTGTGTTCCACTATACACTATGCATCTTCTTGACAAGACCACCCATCTAAAAGACCATACTGTTAGTTTTGCTGGCCTTCTATAACACTGTCCATATTGTGTATCTGGGATGCGGAAATTAGGGGTCTTTGGACACAGGCTCTGGTAAAGTTTATGATGCATGCACAGCACTGCCGATTAAGTATTTAGTTTTCCTCAAGAACAATTTTGTTTCAATTTTGCAAGATCACATGCATACCTCCCAACTAGTGATGAGCGAGTATACTCGTTACTCGAGATTCTCCGAGCATGCTCGGGTGTCCTCCAAGTATTTTGGCGAGCTCGGGGATTTAGTGTATGTCAATGCAGCTGCATGCAGCTGCTAGACAGCCTGAATACATGTGGGGCTTCCCTAACAAACAGGCAACCCCCCACATGTATTCAAGCTGTCTAGCAGCCTCAAATCATGCAGCTGCGTCAACAAACTAAATCTCCGAGCACATCCAAATACTCGGAGACCACCCTAGCATGCTCGTAGAAACCTGAGCAACTAGTATACTCGCTCATCACTAGTTGGGAGGGGATATTGGGGCCGGATGTTACACACCAGGGACCTGGAGCCAGATGGATGTTATACACCAGTGTAAAGGGGATGGATGTTAGGGGAAATGGAGCCGGATCTTGCATATAGTTTCAGCCTATTGGTTCGGCCCTCTTCAACAGTCACGGTCTCTCATGTGACCTTTCAAGAAAATTAATTGCCCACCCCTGTTCTAGACCATAAGGGTAAATTTAGACTTTTTGCACCACAGATATCACCACAGTGGATTGTATAGCATATGTACATTGAAAACCTAGAAATAGGCAGTGAAAATTTCCTTTTTTTTTTTTGGATACAAAAATTAGCACAATGCAGATTTTTATTAAAAAATTGCTCTGTGCACCTTTTTTTCACGATGTATGTACAGGGTTTACAAAGACAACAAACTGCACCAGAAATCCATAGCAAATTCCGTTTAGGCTATGGTCACACTATCAGTATTTGGTCAGTATTTCACATCAGTATTTGTAAGCCAAAACCAGGAGTGAGTAATAAATAGAGAAGTGGTGCATATGTTTCTATTATACTTTTCCGCTGATTGTTCCTCTCCTGATTTTGGCTTACACATACTGAGGTAAAATACTGACCAAATACTGATAGTGTGACCGTAGCGAGTGTATAATTCAAGTCTGCAAAGTCTTAACATGACCTCCATTGGGCCCGAATAGTGAATAAATGCATCCATCTTAACAGTTGACTTTTGTTTTCTCACTTTTAAGGCCCTACACAAACATTTCTCATGACATCACCTCAGTCATAAACCACCTGTTTCTTTTTTAACTTAGTAACGCTCATTGAGTCCCTCGAGTGACCTCATTAGTAGAATGCTTACCTGAGATCCGATCTCCTCTTCTTTCTTTGAAGTCTTTTGCTTTATAGAAAGAGTTAGAACTTCACTGTATTCAGCAATGACTTTTCTGATTTAAAGCAACAGGTGGAAGCCTTTAGTGAAGAATGTTCCGCACCAGTGGTGTAAAATCAGCACAAGCAGCATTACATATTGTACTACAACGAAGGAAAAAACATAAAATCAAAATGACAACCTTAGTCATCTCTTCATCTGTTCAGCTCCGTAACGGTCAGATACCTCCGATAACCAGAGAAAACCAATTGGACAGCCCGTTTCCTATGAATTTAGTTCTAGTCAGGGTATTCAGCTGGTCCTGGAGTCGGAAGCCATCTGTGTTCACTATGCAGGAGCCCCATCAGCCCCATGTCTCTGACATTGGCTTATCTCCAGGAGAATAAAAGGATCAACAGCCCAAATTCTGACATAATTTTCTCAGCAATCAATGGAGAGTGGCATCCATACAAAGTAGACTGTCCTCCAAACCCATCAACATCGGCCAACATTAGTAATAATTATGGGGGTTTTATGAAAGCTTGTTACCGAATCTATGGATAACATTTAGCAGTGATGGAACTAGACGTAATGGCAATAATTAGGCAAAATCGGCGAGTGGTACTATGGAATGAATAAGAGGGTAGTCAGATCAGCCATGATGTTCAGGCATGTGGTATTCTTAAGAGTCCAAAAGAGAAGTCAGCAAAGTCGAGTCACACCAGCCAATCTCAGATTCACGATTACACCAATAACTAGAAGTTTTCTCATTTAGGTAGGATAGACAACTACGAGGATTGAACATGCACCGCCTGACTTATAGGGTAGATCTGATGTAAGCTGCTGAAGGGAAGAAGAGAAGGTACAAAGGTGTGGATGGTTATGCACCTTAAACCATTTATCATGAATATATTTTGGAATCGCTAGATAAATTTTGGAAGCTACATTACTTAGTAGGACTTTGCATTGGCCACTGTCTGCTATTTTTCTGAACCATAAAATGCCATCAACAGGTTAAGCAAATCCATATACTTACGGTATCTTACCACTCACATCTCCGGCCCTCAGTTCTTCATCACATCTTCTGTTCCCACCCCCTGTGCTGAAATCCTCCAGTTCTGCGATTAGGTTATATCATGAGGTTGTGACCTTTTACTCCTTTATGCAGAACCCTTTCGGGATTTCAGCCTGAGTGGTGGGAATCAGAAGGTGCAACGAGGAATCTGGCAGGTTTCTTCTTGATTCAAAAGTCACACAGACATTGTGGAGGATTTAACAAAATGTTATAATACATATTTTTAGGAAATGCAGTAAAATTATGATCAAATTCAAGCAGGCTAACGTACAAAAAGTTGCCAATCTGAAAAAAGTTATTATTTGGGGAATACATTGTTCAGGTCCTGTGGGAATGGATCATTATGCAGGATTTCTATGTTTGGTCTTCTGTAAATTCCTTTAAAGTGCATGTGAGGCAGTGACCGGTGTTATATGCGAGGGTCGCCATGTGTCCCCCAGGATGTGCAATCACAGGCATAGCTGTGATTGCAATGCAGAATTAAAGTAAGTGTTGATCTTGGGCAAGCTATTTGTCCAGGGCAGATTTAAGAAAACCTGCTCTGTGCTTTTAATTTTGAAATGGACTACTGTAGTAGTGGGGCAGTCCGTTTCCTCCCCAGGCCCGGGTTTTCCATGTGTCCGACAGCCACAGGTTCTTTGGTAAAAACCCCTGCAGCAGGGGGTTGGGTGTGTCAGTTTGGTTTTGCAATCGTGCAGAGCAGAAGGCTCTGCAAATCTCGCCTGTATAAAGCAACACAGAACCTAAGCAGAGTCAAAGGCCTGACACCCTCAACGTACATGGCGGTGCAGTCGCCCTCGGGAAGCGGATGCATTTACGGACTGTCTTGTTGTTTTCCCGGCTGCGATCCTGAGGATACCATTGTTTTGTTGTAAGTTTTTGGACATTAAAAACTACATTTTACTTTGAACTTGCTTGGGTCACTGCCTCATCACTACACAGTGTGGACAATGCTGCTCCACAGTGCACAACCCCCGCAGAGTACCAGCCTTAAGGAAGAGTCAGACTGCCATATAACTCAGACAAAGATCTCAATGCAATGCTCTTCCAACCCGAGCATGATATTGTGTATTTTGTGAGAGTCAGCAGCTAGTCCAAGCATTTCGTTGCGACGGTCTGACTTTTCCGTTAAACTGAGTTTTCCTGTTAACGGAGTCTGTGTAGAAAATGACTATTCAAACCACTAGGCCCTAGGTGCACTCTTGGAGAGTCCGAGAGGCTCAGTGCACCTTTTCACCATCTTATTTTCCATCAATGCCTTATCTGTCTCCTATAAAGCCAGAGCTGTCAATCAAGGAAGATGGGGTGCAGAGATAGATAGGAAACAAATAGATTGGGAGTTAAACTGCTCAGGTTTGGCAAGGGTGCACCAAGTGCCTGTTTTTAGCTTGAATAGAAATTTTGTGCTGACAGATTCCACTTTTTTATCTATTGAATGGTTAATTGGCCGAAAGCCTAAGATACCTACACATCCTGTCATATTAAAAAGACATAGCACAGTCCCATATTGATTTCTTAGAAGTGTTGATAATGTGAGACAACTAGAGGCTCCAGACCTTGACATCTTCACAGTACTGCTCAAATAACTTTTTGGATTTGAGCCCAAACAATAGTGATAAATGTCCCAAGATGTTTCCAACACTCATCCAGTATGCATTGATATATAATTATCAGGTCTTGTTTAGGTAAGATTTGCCATACTTTATGGCTACACCCTTTCACAATGAACATGAATTAATCCTACAAAAATCAGTTATCGATGCCTCCTATTGTGGTGAGAACTTAGGCTAAGAACGAGTTAAACAAATCATATGGTCACATTTGATGTCTTGAGAAAGTAAGAATGTGGAACCAATTAGCAGCAATCAGTAAGCTCAAATTGCTCATGTGCATGCATTTAGGAACATCTGTTTTACGTATTACCTTCTCTTAACTGCTACAATTCAGACTCTTGTGGCCGACCATGATTTCGGTGCCATGGGGAGTGGTTTCAGGGTTGTAACCCACCACTTCCACAATAGAGGCACGTATGATGCTGACATGACATTTGTTAAAGTCGTGGTAAGATTAGTCTAGATTGAATGTTCTTCAGCCTATGATGTCTGTGAAGGAGATTTTTTTTTTTGTCTTGCACAAGAACAGATGTAGTATAACTTTAATGGAGCCCTAAATTTAGAAGCTGGATGTAAAATGTAGTATTGAGATCATTCGAAAGTTTCATCATTGTCCAGTTTTACAGATAGCAAACAGGAGAGCACAGCAAGTTGGGAAATTTTATGAGCAAGAATTCCCAGTATTAGTTCAGATAATCATATTTTGATATATTTCTGGACTAGTCATGAGCAAAGTACTGAAAGAATTTTAAATGTTAAAAATGACCGCAATGAGCCTAATCTTAGGACTATTAGAGGTATTTGCTCATTTTGTTTCCATCTTAGGTTTTGTTATGACCATTAGAGTATAATTATGTGTTAAAAACTGGTTGATGCACAGATAGATCAACATGGGTGGGTAAAATATTTTTTCGAAGGTTGTCCTTTTTTAAGTAGGGGCCGCTCCCCAATTTTGGAAGAAATAATACAAAACCTCTGTTAACATAAAATTTGCCCATCTTATTTCTCACATGGGCATTTCAGAGAAGTCCCATGCACTATGAGAAAAACTTTATGTATGCTTGTGTCAACCTCCCAAAAAGCCAAAAAAACAATGTCCAAGAATCCAATGCAGGGATTCCATTAGTCTAATAGACAAAATAGTGGCAAAACAATGTAGCTATTGTTAGGGGTTGAGTTCCTGCCTCTGCACAGGGGGAATCTCGAGCCATCTCCGCTGCGGTCTCCCATTCATCTCCTGCCACAGTGGAGCCTGCTCAGCGGAGGCGTCGGTCCCAGCGTCATGCTCAGTCTGACACTGTGTGAAGGGTTACTGCTGTCCTTCCAGCTTCTGCCATTGTGGCCAGTACTGGTCAGCAGCGAGCAGACGTCTTTGGGACTAAGTCCTACTTTTCCCCTTCTGAGCATGCCCAGGGTAAGATCTCTCATTGGAGATCAAGAGTCACATGCTCAGGTACTGCAGCAAATCCTATTGGTCCTCTAGGAAGGTCCTGAAGGTGTTCAACGTCTGTGGCAGTCTCTCATTGGTCCTTCTAGGAAGGTCCTGTACTTGCTGCAGCTATAAGAGGTGCGCATGACCGCACTGCCATGTGCTAGTGTCAATTTATGTACGAGCTCAGCGCCAGTGTGGTCATGTTTGTGTGTGTATTCAGGGACCCCGCTGAAATAAGCCCCTAGAATGCTGGCACCTCCGGCAAGGAGCTGCGTGTTTGCATTTGACTGCATGACCACCATCTGCTCTACTAAGTAGCTGTGTTCCTCTGTGAGCCAAACAGGGCACAGCGTTATCCTTGCTAACAGACTCTGTGAAGTAACAGAGTCTGTTTATATTACTAAATTGTACCGCCATATCTAGCTGAAGGTGCTTTCCTGCACGGTGGATCCCGGGTTGCGAACGCACCAACTTCTTCTAATAAATATATATATTCGGTGCGTTCCGCCAACCCTAACAGCTATGTTGTTTTTTTTAACTGTTTTTATCTTTTAAAGAAGACCTGTCACCTGGTTAAAGTGGCTAGTTTTTGTTTTTATTTTATTCCTGATGCTCCCCTGAGTAATCCATTTTTTTTTTAAATCCACCATATGATTTAAGAAATATCATTCTTTTTTAGTGCTAATTGTTATGATCTTTACAAGAGCTCACAGGATCCTCTGGGGCCTGTCACTTGGCTGCTCTTCATTGTTGCTCTGTGAACCATACTCCCTTGATAAAGACCATAAAAGTTAGCACTAAATAAAATATCATACCTCTGCAACCTTATGGCTGATTTAAAAAAAAGTGAGAATCATATAAGAACAAAAACTGGCCACATTTTCCTGGTGACAGGGCCGCTTTAAATTGATGGAATGAATAAAATATGAAGTTTGCCTTGGACTTGTGGACATTCTGATTTCTCTTATATTTAACTGTGGTTAGGATTATCAACAGGTCAGTATCATTAAGTCACTCATATGTGCACAGTCTAGCTCTTTGTAGGCCAGTCCAAGTCTTGGAGTGTCAGCTGTGGCATTATTTGTGCAAATGTGGAAATTATGTCAGCAAGAAATTGCAGCAGGCAGCACAGAGTCGGGGACAATAGTAGAAAGATATGTACACACTGCCTAGGCACACAGTCCCAAAAGTAAAAAAAATGGAGCTCTGAAGGGGGCAAATCCCACATACATCAAAACCAAACCCACTTCATCTTAAAAGGCATTTATTTGTTCTGGTTTTGTGACAGTATATTAACATGATTTGCACAAAATTCGGAGCAGAAGGCCAAAAATTGGCACCCTAAAACTGTCTATTATTTTTGGGTGGAAATGCTAAGCCTAGGGTCACAACACCATTTTCTCCACATATGAGAAAATTAGTCCAATTATGTCATTTTCTCAGAGATGGAGAGAAAAAACTAAGATACTCTTCCCTCTCCATTCAGACAGTGAAGTTCCAATGCTTTACATGGACCCTTAGATATGAATGGCCAAGTGCGATCCATGAATCAGAAGCAAATCATGCAAGCTGCGATTTTGTTCCTCAGCCCACCCATTCTGGGGGGAAAAATTTAACTTATGCTATGCATGGGCTGGCCACTGGTCTCCTAAGCTGAAGTCAACAGCCTCATATATACCATTGCCTATGAGTCTGTCGAGTCCAGTTTAGGAGACCCTTGGCCAGTTCGTGCCTTATGGTCCATTCTCAGACCGTGGAACCCAAAGGTGTGAAATCGACCTTAGTATCCTGCTTTATTGATAGTCTGATATTGTATCATGGTCTGGCCTACCAGAAGATCTTCTTGTACACTGACCTCGGTCATAGCTTTTGAATCCAAAAATAAAGCCAATATATTAAAATCTACACCCTATGAAAAAACGCCTTCAGGCCATTTTCCAGGGCAAGTTCTCAAGTTTTATGTCTACAACCATTTTGCCATTAAACTTTATGAAATGAGTAACTTTGGCTATCAATTGAAATGTTTCGGAATATAAAACTGATTGGCATCGTGCTAAAGATAGCAGCTCACGTCGGACCTCTTTGATATAGACTCCACTAAGAACTTCCACATCTCTTGAGCTGTAAATGGATAGGACATTGCGACGATTTGAACATTATAGCCTTTTTCCAAATTGTGCACGGCTTTTCAAAAGGGAACAAAATACTCACTGCATTATTTACTATGCATTTAACCGCCAGGACATTCAATACAGATGGCTAATGTTCTATGAAACACTTCAAGGAATTAGTTCCTCTAGAAATCCATTGTTTACGAGACACCCAAGGCAAGTAAAAACATTGTACAGGAGTTCCCACTACAGGAGTGAGAATGAGCAGAACCAAGCCCTGTTTACAAATCAGAAGAACATATAATAGTGTTTACTAAGGGATGGGCGTAGCGCAAACATGTCTGGGACCGAGTATCTGAGATCCATTGTTCTAGGTTATAAACAAAATCACACAACACATCTCAACTGGCCCAATCAGTAACGTAAATTGGAAGTTGGAGGAAATGAACAATGGATGTAGAAAGCAGGTCCAGATGGATATGGAAAGAAAACAGTTCTCTGACAGCTTTACTTGCCAGGGTTAAAGAGAAATAGGGATGAGGATATCTCAGAGATTATGAACTTCAGTTCCAAACTTTTTGCTATTTTTTTTACTTTACTATTTTTAGTATTTTTTTATATTTTTTTTTATTTCAATTGTTTATATAACGCCAACATTGCCATTGCTTACCCTGTCCCAATGTGGTTTACAATCTGAGATACCACAAGGGACAATTTCTCAGGAAACCAGTGCTATCAGTATGTCTTTTTTTATTAACTTAGGTTTTTCTTCAAGATTTTGACCAAAGCTGTAGGTAGCATTTTTCTCCACCCTGGGTAAAAATACAATTGTGGGTCCTAAGCCCCATAATTTAAAAACCAGGTCAAAGAAAAGTGACTTGTTGACAACTCCCTTGGTACTCAACACATTGGAAATATGCCTCTACTTGCCCTTTTGGTTTCACACCCTAAGGGTAAAAAAAGTCATTCAGATGTGTAGGAATCTATGAAAATGTACTTTGCTAACAGAGGACACACAAATTTCCTGAGTTTTAAACAACAGAGGTCAAAATGTTGAGATTCAGATCTGTTTTCCAAACTGCATTGTCTTAGGGGACAATTTCCCACCGGTGAAATGTTGGCAAACTACATTTTCAATGTCATTGTGAGCTGGCAAAGGAACAGGGCAAAGTTAAAAATCAGCCCGAGATGCAATGGAATGCCCAGCTAAAGGGTTTTTATGGTTTTAGAAAAACCCTGACCCCAGTTCAGAGTGTGATGAATGCAGGGAAACTGAATGTTATATAAAGAGATTTTCCGAAATGAACATACTGATGGTCTATTCACCAGATAGGTCATCAACATGGGATCAATGGGGGAAAACTGGCATCGATCAAACCACAGGGATTGTGAAAAATAGATAAACAGCCAATACTCAACTCTTAATTAAGGCCAGTGATTTACTGCAGTGATCATGTGAGTTAACGACATATGATCGCTACAACAAAGTAAGCTAAGACCACAGTTGCGAGCAGAAAATTATGAAAATTTAGAGGCAAGTATTTTTATTTTTTCACATTCTGTACCATTACATTTTTGCTTTTTTTTAAAGATTTTAGACAACCCCTTTTCCCCTTTTCATAAAGGGACTCATGTTAGGATCACTATCATGGTTTAGCTTGTTTTCGAAGGCTGTTGACTACCTAGTTGTTAAATATTTATGCCAGTTTAGTACCTTTCCTGTGAATATAAGGTAATTTATAGGTAAAGCATCAGTGATAATTTTTGGATGTATAATTAGCAATTACTGTTTCTGGCACAGGAAGACTTACAAGCTAGGCAAAGGAAAAGGGTATGTAAATTAGTTCTCCTCAAGATGAAAAAAGGCTGGCTTTGTAGAGCCCATTGGAGCTTGCTTCACTGTAAATTAAAGGGAAGCTACCATTAGAAAATTAGCTATTGTTTATGTCACAGGTTTTCGTGTTAAACATATTTTATACAAATGACTGGGAATGGTTTTTTTTCTACATAAAATTTGTATTAAAAATTAAAATTAGAAATCTTGCAATCTTACATGTAATAAAAAAACCTAATTTACACAATAGATCATTTTATGATGATAGCTTTACTTTAAAGTCTAATCCTCCAATGAGCCCTGACACATACAGTAGCTTACATTTAGGCATTAATGAACCCTAGTACTGACAAACAAATTTGCTAGGTTGGGTAATGTTCCCTAAAATTCATCTAGGTTTCATTCATTTCTACTAATATTTAGCCAAACCAGAGTCTCCACCTAAAGATAAAGCCACCCGTCTGTAGGCAGCTGATTCGGAGTTCTTACTCCTTATAACCGAAGAGTAATGTGCTCAGTGAGAGGTCTTTGATAGAGATCTAGGGGTCCTATATAGAAAAGATTGGCAAAATGAAGGAGAAACATACACATAAACTCGAGGAAAACTAAATTCTATACAGTCTTGTATCTACATGTAACATTGTCTTAGAATGGCAAGGTTTTTGTTCTCTTCGACTAAAGATGACATTCCCATCTAATCGTCATTGAATCTGCTTTATTTATTGTGACTAAAAATATCTGTGAAGAATTAAAGAGATGAGGAAACAAAGGAGTCCTTAAGACAAGTTGTAGACTTGTCAGCAGTGACAGAGGAAAAGGGGAGAGATGTCGAGACTTGTCTCAGAGGAGATTGTGGAGGATGGTCAACAAAGCATTGGGACACAATTCCATGCCTGATTTATTGCTTCCACATCTGAAACAATTGTCTCAGTTTTGAGTTGTTTTTCAATTTATTTTTGGCGTTTGTGAATTCCAAGATTGTAATAAGCATGGCTGAACTTGCTGAATATAATACCTATAACAGATATCCTTAAGGGCAAGTATAGATGATTGTGCATTCATCTGAGAGAATTATGGAGATGACAGTCTGATAAGGTTTGTACCAGAGTGTTATCATCATAGTGTGCTCTAATTCTCTCGGATGAGGAGAAGATGGGAAAAAAAGTCTCAGTTTTCTCCATTCTGTGAGGACATGTGCACAGACCCATAGAATGACCAGTGTGATCCAATGTTTTGACAAATAATACTTGGACCAAAATTTCAATAGTCTACATGAGCCATAAATGGGTATTATGGAACCCCTCAGTTCCACATTGTGAGGTGAGCGGGGACGGATATATCACATCTATTGATACCTGATGGGTTGCGAGTGCAATTCTATTGAATGTAATCCAAAATATTGTAGCCATCTCACAGGTTCTCCAAAGGACCATAATCACTAGTGCCTACAGGAGAGAAGCTGGTAGAGTCTAAGTGTCAGTAGGGTGCTGACAAGATTATCTGTTTGGGCTATGGGGTTTTAACATTTAACTAGGGCAGAGAACACTGAAACCACAGACAGATGAAGTGAATAACATTGATTATCACTGTGGAATGAAAGCAGGAGTAATGGACAAGCAGAAGGATCTGATCGACTTTGACAAGGGTCAGATTGTGAAGGCTAGACGACTGGATCAGAAAATTCCTAAAAAAGCAGATCTCAAGATGTGTTCCCAGTATACAGTGGTTGAAACCTACCAAAAGTGATCCAAGGAAGAAAAACTGACAGCTGGTACACTGGAAATCAGGATTTATTTATATGATTGGGCAGTGAAAGCTAGAGTAACTGTGATGGTGAGTGAATACTCATGGACAAGCTGTGAGGCAGGGTAGTCACAAGGTCTGGGGTCAGGTACCTAAAGAGCTTGCCATAAATAGAGGGGTGAGACAAAAGGCATGGTCAGATCATAGTTAGAAGTCATAATTCCAAGAAGGTAGCAGATCAAAACACATCTGCTCTGCAAATGGTTGGAGAAAGGCAAGGTACAAGGTTAGACAGCAAAGCTCAGAATACAGGAACTTAGAGCACAGAGCACACCACTTGAGCTAATCAACAACTGACAGTAATCTGAGGCAAAGAGCCAGCTAAATAGCTAGACACCCAGAACAGTTGATACCTGAAAGACTCTGCAGGCCTGACCAGATTGGGAGATTAGGCTGCAACTAACAGAACTGACAGCTAAGCATGCCCCTGTTCTATGGAGTGGCTGAGCTGTCATTCACGCCATGGTGGAATTATGACAGTAACTAGTTCAAACCCAAGAAAGAGCCAATGTGGCACCATGTTAGCCCCTAACTGGACCATGGAACAATGTGTGCAGCAGGTAAAGGCGTTGACTTGACCTCCAAATTCCCAGACCTCATTCTTATCGAACATTTATGGTATGTGCTGAAAAAATAAGTTTGAATCATGGAGGCTGCACCTCATAACTTACAGAACTTAAAGGATCTTTTCATAATGTCTAGGTACCAGATATCACAAGACCTTCATAAATCTCATGCAGTCCATACCTTCAATTAGCTGCAAAAGTTAAGGGATGGGCGGATTGCTTTGCACAACTCCAGTGCACTCTCCAGGTCGGTGGTCTCTGGCTGTGGACAGGAGCTGCATGAATTTTCTGAGCTTCTGGGTTCCCTGGTACGGCATTTGATTTTCAGGCCTGGCGTGAGGTCACTTATGCTGCATGCGACACACACGTGACATCTTTCCAGCCCAGCTAGTCATAAGCCAAGCTTATGATCCCAGAGGGAAAGGAAATTCATGCAGCTCCAATCTACAACCAGATAACACCGACTTGGACCATGGAACAGGGTTGTTCAAAGCGATCCATTCATCTACAGTCAATAGAATAACTCTGAACAGACCTCATTTACCACCAAGTTCTCAATCCAATAAAATCTACACAACCTATGCATCAGCAAAAATTGAGATGGTAACATGGTAACCGAGCCTCAAGACCGCTATTTATGACTTTCTAATGCTAACTTACTAATGAGTACCAGTGTGTTCTATACTTTGTATTTTGCTTCAGTTTGGACAGCCCGTCAATGTGTTCCAGAAATGAATGACTTGTTTCAACGTCAAACTGATTGAACTCATTTGTAATTTATGGATTTGCTCGGCTCACTCGCCCACCTCCCCCTCCACCATAATGATTTTTTTCTTCTGTAAACAATTTATGAGACCACCTGTGATTTGAATTTTGGGGACAAAACAAAAATTGTACTGCTAAGCAGAATACATGCTTGTACGTGTCATTTCTACCCGTGCTCCTAAATCTAAACTAATACCTACAAGCGAGCACATGTGGATGTCTGCATGAGAATGCTTCACCACAGACCGGCCTTTTAATTAGTTTCTTACTGCCCTGCAGGCCACTAAAATGAGCACTGAAACTCTGGTGTGTTTTAAGCAACACCCAAGCCATTCTGCCAACACCGCAAGAGACACTGGTCCCTTTGGTGTCAGATGAAAAACATAAGACGGAAGGAAAATATTCACTGAAAAGCTGCACTTTATGAATAAGACAAATAAAGGAGGAGGGCAATAAAAATAAAAAGGAGGGCAATAAAAAATCTTTGCAAGAAATTTAAAAAAACATAACATGAGAATTTGTGAATGAGGCCTTAAAGCTTTCTATACACATTAGATAAACGTTAGCCAAAAGCACAAATGTGTTTGGGGTTATCCCAAATCTACTCTAATTGCAGATCTCGGAAAAGAAGGAACAGGCCTGTTGAGATCCTGGCAATCCTTTGTTCCCACAGATGTTGTCTAGAATCATATTATTTTTGTACTTATAGCAAAACATGCATGATAGGGTGAGCCGATGAATTTAAGTAAAACGCTTATTGATGACAGACTTCTTAAATGCACCTTAAAGGAATTCTTTAACCTATCCATGGGAGATGTGCTAGGTGTCGGTGTAAACACAGTGGTAACTTAACCAAAAAATATTTATTTTGCTCGATTATGTTCTGGTCCCTCAATATCTTAGCTCTGGTCTCATCTCTGGTTCCAGCTACCTGGCTCTGATTACTTCTCTCCAATTCTGGTTACTCGATTCTTCACTCGGGTCTGGTCACTTGATTCTTCTCTTGGGTCTGGTCACTCGACATTGCAGCCATAAGCCAACCAGGCAGATCCATCCTGCTACAGATTCAGGTACTCCTCCCCTTCAATACCCTCCTAGGCTTTTTTTTTAATTATTATTTGCGCCACAGCTGTCACCTGACCTGATGTCTCCTTCCATCTCTTCCCCTCAGGATCCAGGTGCTTCGTTATGAAGTTCCTGCTGATGCAATCCTTTCCATTTTCTGTTGTCCTGCAATCTTTGGCCATATATGGCGGAGCTGACTTGCGGACATCCCGTTATTCATTAACTCTAGAAATTTTCCACTTTCCATCTACTTACATTTGAAAGGCATTGAAGGGGCAATGAAACTCCACCGATCATGAGACTAGCATCCCACTCTCTGTTCCACATCTTCCATTCATCATTTAATTTTTCCGTAATAAAATTGTGATGTTGGCTCATCTTCGCAGCCATTGGTCTCCTGCCCGCTGACAGACTCCACATCCCCACTGCTCTCTTGTTCTCAGGACATGGCTTTTTGCTTATCACTTTCTGCAGGGGTCTATTGTGCTGCCTTAAAGGTGCTCTCATCAACTCTTATATATTGTACGGGATTCTTCTTAGAGAAGATCTGCCACCAGGACAAAATTATTATTATTATTATTTTATTTGTTGTTGTTTTTTCAATTCATACAGTTTCAAAGATAAGACTATTTTTATTTAGCAGTCATTTATATGGAGGTGTTGATCACAGGATTCTCTGGGGTGTGTCTTTAGTCTGCTCCATCCCCTCAATAAATACCAGAAAAATTAGCACTAAATAAAAAGTCCCATATCTCTGGAACAGTATGCTGGATTTTTGTTTTTTAAAGATAAATTAAAAAACAGTGGGAATAAAATAAAAGCAAAAACTGTCAACTATTCTCCTTGTCCTCTTTAAAAAAAGAAAATGGCGAGATGTTCAAGATTTCTGGAAGACCTGTAGAGCTGTCAAGTTCGCAAGCATCAAATAAACCTCCTGAAAGGTGGCGCTCCCCAAAGGCTTCCTTTCCTGTAATGTTGAACCCTCAGTGACTAGATGCACATTCAGGGGAAAGGAATAGCTTGTGAATTGGGGTATGTCCTGAAAAGTTGGTACTGTCTGTAAAAAAGGGCCAGCGTCACTGCCCTGCCTTCGAACATATTGAAAATCAACAGGAAGTCAGCAATGTGGCTATTCTCTGATTTCATCTTGATGTTCGATTTGACAGTGTCGCCTTGGGCCCAAGGCTCAAATGTCATAGCAACTGCATGTGAGCCCCAGGAATGCTCTTACTAACACTACTGGAATGGCACTGTCACGAGAGGTGATAGAAGTGTTTTATTTTATCGACATCAAACATTTTGATCGAGAAGGGGTAGTGCTAGACGTGGACAACCCCTTAAACTTTACAAACACATTTGACAAGTGTCAAAAAGTTTCATTACATAGTGTCTACTATACTGTACACTTTTCATTTAGTCTTAAGAAAATATAGATCCCCACGCTTTGAGTACCCTGTAGAAACTTCACCCTTCAGAAGCCTATGAATCAAAAATTAATATAATATTATATAAATATAATAATATTACAGACATTACGGCACATGCCTGATGCATACCAAAAACATGTGTGAGTAAATTCCAAAAATTTCAGATCTGTATATACATATATATATTTTTTTAATTTGCTTCGGAATTTAAAAAAATGGAAAAAAAAATCGACATCCCACCCAACACAGCTGCTCACCGACACCTTTTTGCATTTTTAATCAACACTTTATTCAAAGTTGGGTGGGATGTTTTCTAAACACATTGATTAATCTTCCATAAACACAAGGCAGATCTGCACCCGCTCTCGCCCCTTGTAGAGCTCTTTAACATGGGATTACTTTGCGTAGGAGGTGTCAAACATGTTAGACAATATGCCTGCCATTCCTTCTAGTTATCTGTAAGCCTTGCCACTCTTGTTGACAGTTTGACATAAGAAATCAGCTGTGTTTTCACACAGGAAAGTCGTCTACCACTCATTATCACAAAAAGGGGCCTTTGAGTAAAGGAGGGTGGGAGTTTGCCATCTAAAAGACAAAAAAAAGTCTTCTCCTTGCTGTATAAAACTAGATCCTGCAGGTTTCTAGAAATAAAGAAAATAATCTTGTCAGCCAGAGAACTAAGACAAGTGAAATAAGCTGTCAAGTATGTGAAGATGTCTTAGGTTGGGTCAGTCTACGAGAAAAAAAAAGACTTTATTTCGATCTGCCATTCAAAGAAGACAATATGGTCAATTAATCGAGAATATACAATGCTAATCCTTAAAATGACAAATTGCATATGTCTATGTTCTGGGGCAAAAGTCACTCATGAGTTTTAAGTTTTCACTTAAAATCTATAAGAATTTTAAGAGTTTTTTTTAACAAATCTTAAAATTAGCTAATAGTGGATTAATAAAAATTGGCATTTCAAGTGCTCTGTTAGTAGCACTGTACCATTGTAATATGTCACATGCCAACCTTATTAACCTTCTCAGATAGGCTGGGTGTTTTTGTGACTATATACCTGACAAGCCAGGAAAAAGGAGACTTATAGGCAATGCAATGCTTCTCTGGGAATTAAATATTCAAATTGTCTCTTCAGAGAGGAAGAGGACTTGAACTCCATCCCCACCTATTGGAAGTAACAATCGCAAAAATCAATATCAACCCTTTAACGAGCCTTGCCGTATGACTTAGGATAAAAGCCAAACCAGAATCTCAGTATGCAGACATATGTTTCGGGTTGTTTCCCCTCTTAGTGCATAGTATGAGATTTGATTTGAATATAAATCTCCTTATACTGGCATGCCACTCTCCATAAGGAGAAATGTTACCCTTTATACCTCAGTCAGAGGTCTCTCACATAGCCAAATCAGATCTCATGCTATGCAATGAGGAGGGGAAACACCTGAAACATGTGTCTGTAAACTGAAATTCTGATTTGGTTTTTATCCAAAGTACTGTGGAAAGGCTCATTAAAGGGTCGATACTGCTACTTTCAAAATGTGGCATTAGAATTCAAGTCTTCTTCCTCTCTGAAGAGACAATTTGCATATGTGACTATATATTTTTGCATTCATAGGCATAAGTGACATATACCATCTACGCACATCGTAAACTGTGGTAGATTCTGAAGACCCCCATTTGATCATGATCATCTGGCCATCTAATTGGAATAGTGCCAGGCCTCCCAACTCCCCTTAACAGATGATGTTAGAGAAGAGGAGGTTTTGGCCTATTAATTTTTTTTTGTTTGGTTCATAGATAATCTTCTCCTCAGGCAGTGACGCTCATAGAGAACATAGGAATGAATTGGGAGACATAGATGTTAGCCGAACCATCATTTAGCTGACATCTACTCAAGGGGCAGTAATGGCTTCTAGTTGTACAATACTCAATGCCCCTTCTCCTGACTAATTGACCAGCAGCACCACATAGAGCTAGCACCAATTGCCCTATTATTGTCACTCTGCCCAAAGCTGTAGGCTTTGCCTCACAATGTGTTGGACTGCGCCTGTTGGCACTTCCTCATTTAGCTTCTGGTTTAACCTCCCTCTGCCGTTGACTCTGCTTTCTCTTGCTCCTCTGTCCTAGACTTGTAGACACATAGCAGAGCAGACTCGCATGTTCTGCAAGCAACCTAGCCAGCTTTGATTATAGCCTGGGTTCATGGGGTGGGTGACTCCAACAGAGAAACACATTGTCAGCCAGAGACTCGTCATTATTTTGACCAATATGTTTTAAACACCAATAACCGACTATTTACTGAACCTCACATGATTTTATAGTTAAAAGCTTTTGGTGTATGTGGATTTCAGTATTATTTCAATATGACTTGAGAAAATATGATTTCTGTAGGACTGATTAATAGCAGCTATAGAAATCATACCGGCCAATACAGAAGTTAAATGCACCTACAAAAAATAAATATTACCATAAGAAGAGAGGAGGGATGGAGGGCACCTTCAACAAAATAACCATAAAGGGGATCTACCCAGAGTATGCCAGACTGAAATTGGAACTAGGGAAAAAGAGACATACCATAAACCCGGGACCCGGTTCATGGTATGTCTCTTTTTCCCTGGTTACAAAAAAGAAATAACTATGTCACATGGCTTTTGCAACCTAATCCGAGAGCAGCATGATATAGAGACAAAGACCTCGATAGTAGTGATGTCCAAGGTAAAGGGCCTTACCATGATCTCTGGTGCTATGAACCCAACTATGTAGGGACGTTGACATCTCATAGGCACAACAGTAGCACATAGGACAGAAACTGATGGGGGAGAAGTCTTTGGCATTGACATCCTGTTGTACAACAACATCCAACTGCAAAGTGCTGCTCACTCAGAGATCTGGGGCATCCAGCTAGTAGACTAAGGAAATGGGCTTCGCCATGATCTTTGGTCCTACCAATGCAACTACTTAGGGAAGTTGACATCTCATAGGCTGAAGGCCCACAACAGTCTGCAGAACACAAAGTTTTTGGCACCCTGCTCTTCAACAGCATCCAACTGCAAAGCGCTTCTCACCAAGAGATCTTGTGCATCTTACTAGAAGTCCAGCGGACAGGGCTTCATCAGGATCTTTGGCACTAGCATGCCATTATCCAGGGGTGAAAAAGTTCAAAAGAAAAGAATAAGTTGGGCTTTCTTCTTTCTGTTATTTTTCTTTTCTTAAGGCAACCACCACTGTGGTCCCTACGCAACACGACTGCATGGTGATACAGACAGCAAAGTTCTTCTTACAGCAGACCTGCAACTATTTTTCATCTCTACAATGAAAAAATTGAATTTTGTAAAGGGTTTCCCCAACTTCCGAAAACAATTTGGCCTCCCTCAGGCACCAAGGCCCTTGTCCAACTGGTATTTTCGTACCCCCTATAACAGCATCCCTGATTTTATCCTTGAATATTACAACTATCTGATTTTTACAATATCTTTTTGTGAGATTTTAAACTAAGTTTTTATCCAAAATGTAAAAATCATGAATCTTACAGGTAAAGTTATATATAGAGCAGCTGACTAAAGACAAAGTAAAAATGGACAGAAAACACTTTCGCACAGACTGGAAGTTTAAATTAAGCGAGCACCCATGCTGGGTTACCGAGAGACACATAATGAATTTGCAACTTGTGTGAACTACTATTGTAACGCTTTGAAGATAACAACAAACACATATGGAATTAATTTGAAATCATTAGCGCTGATTAAGTAAAAACCTTTAAATAATACACAGCGTGCAGGACGCTCCATTCCCACGCTTTGGACACATTTCATATTTTAATATATTTTTAATGAGCACAGCTTGGATGAAGACTAGACGAGAGAGGACGCGAATCGAATCTCAGAGAAAACAGTAGTCAAAGGATCTAGTCTTAAAATGTTGTGTTATGAAAGATTTCAAGAGATTTATTGCAATTTTTTTAAGATATTCAGAAATTCCTTTAGTAGAGCTGCTTGAGGAAGTTTGATAAATTTATAGTCAAAGAAAGTTCATTCAATAAAAAAATAGATTGCAGTATAAATGGTATATTATAACTAGATTTCACTTCTCATTCTCTTTCAAAAACACTGAGGCCTCTCTGAAATCTAGGAAGATTTTGAAAAGTTCCTTTACTTAACTGGACATAAGAAATTATGTGATTATCATCGTAATAAAAGTCTTTCTTCATGCTCCCTATTGGTCGATAAAAGAGTGATAGAGATAAGCGAATCTTTCAAAACATGAATTCACCATCTTTCCCAAATTTAATCAGTGGAGAATCATCTTATCACTGATAGAAAGTACTCCAAAGCGTCTAATAGCCCCGAGAAGACATGTGTGATCACATGACTTCCTTACCTCTCTCTACCTATTACTTAAATCTGTTGTAAGCCTCATTCAGACATCCAATATTCGAGAATGAGAGCTATCCGCGTTTGTCATGGCTAGCACTCGTACCTGTGGTACTCTATGAGTCCATTCACATGCCCGATTCTTTCCTTAGACCACTTGGTCCATGGAAAATATCGGATATATAAATCCAAGGATCAAAATCGGCAATGCAAGTGAATGAGTCCAAAAAAAAATCAGACTGCACTCGGATGTCATCTGAGTGTGGTCTGATTTTCACGGACTGTCTGAATGGATAAGGTGCACAAAACACACTGCACAAAAAAAACTTCAATCGCTTCAAAAAACTATTTGCTTTTTATCTTGTTACTCCTACTGATTTCGGGGGACATATCCCCAAACCCCGGTCCCCCCATCCCCCAACCGCTACGCTACCTCATATCAAAACCATACTAACCTTATTAATATTACTTGCACTCCCTCATCTCTCCCTTTCAATTGTGCCCTTTGGAATCCACGGTCTGTATGTAACAAGCTTCCTTTCCTGCACAACTACTTTCTGAACAACTCTCTCAATCTGTTGGCCTTCACTGAAACCTGGATCCAGGACTCTGACACTGTCTCCCCTGCTGCCATTTCCCATGGTGGCTTACAATTCTCCCATTCCCCAAGACCCACTAACAGACCTGGTGGTGGAGTCGGCATACTCTTGTCCCCCCAATGCACGTTCCAGGTTATACCCCCAGTTCCTTCACTTTCATTCCCTTCTTTTTAGGTCCACACCATCAGGCTCTTCCGTCCCCTCTCCCTCAGAGTAGCGGTCATATACCGGCCCCCAGGCTCACCCACCCACTTCCTGGACCACTTCTCAGCCTGGCTGCCGCACTTCATGTCCTCAGAACTACCAACCCTTATCCTGGGAGACTTCAACATTCCCATTAACAGCCCCACTTCCACATCTGTATCCCAGCTTCTATCACTAACCACTTCCCTAGGCCTCTCACAGCTCTCAACCTCTGAAACACACAAAGACGGTAACACCCTGGACCTGGTCTTTGTCCGGCTCTGTTCAATCTCCCACCTAGATAACTCACCGCTTCCCCTCTCTGACCACAACATTCTCTCCTTCACACTCACAACTCCTCGCCCACCCCAGCACCCTCCTACCTACCACACATTCAGAAATCTACATACCATTAACCCTCATACACTTTCAGACTCCTTACACTCATCACTGTCCCCAATCTCCTCTTTTTCCTGTCCTGATCTGGCTGTACATCACTACAATGACACTCTTAGAAGCACCCTAGACCAAGTAGCTCCCCTCACCATCAGAACCTCCAAACACAGAGTGAAACAGCCCTGGCTCACATCACAAACCCGATTTCTCCAGCGATGCTCTAGGTGTGCTGAACGCTTATGGAGGAAAACTCACACACCAGGAGACTTCATACACTTCAAATTTATGTTAAGGACCTATAACTCTGCCCTTCACCTTGCCAAACAGTCCTACTACACGACCCTGATCTCCTCACTATCCAACAACCCCAAGAAACTTTTTGACACCTTTCACTCCCTCCTCAGGCCAAAAGCACAAGACCCTATCACAGACATTTGTGCTGATGACCTGGCCTCCCACTTTATAGAGAAAATAGACAATATCCGTCAGGAAATCTGCTCCCAGACACCAAGTGCAATGACTCCCATCCCTCCCTGCATCTCCCCTGGCTCACTCTCCACATTCGATCCCATCACAGAAGAAGAAGTCTCCAAGCTCCTCTCCTCTTCTCGTCCGACTACATGCACCACCGACCCCATTCCCTCACACCTCCTCTAGTCTCTCTCTCCAGTCGTCACAACTCACCTAACTACAATTTTTAATCTCTCCCTTACCTCTGGCATTTTTCCCTCCTCCTTCAAACACTCTATCATTACTCCATTACTAAAAAAACCCACCCTTGACCCATCATGCACAAATAACTACAGACCAGTCTCCAATCTCCCCTTCATCTCAAAACTCCTGGAGCGCCTAGTCTACTCCCGCCTTACCCATTACCTCTCCACCCATTCCCTTCTAGACCCTTCACAGTCTGGTTTCCGCGCCCTACATTCGACAGAAACTGCACTCATCAAGGTGACCAATGACCTTCTGACAGCAAAATGTAAAGGTGACCACTCTCTGCTCATTCTCCTCAATCTTTCTGCAGCTTTTGACACTGTTGACCACCCTCTTCTACTCTCTAGGCTCCAGTCACTAGGCATTAAGGACACTGCTCTCTCCTGGTTCTCCTCCTATCTTTCTGCACGCTCCTTCAGTGTTCTGTTCTCCGGCTCCACTTCATCTCCTCTTCCTCTCACTGTTGGGGTACCTCAGGGCTCAGTCCTTGGCCCCCTTCTCTTCTCCCTCTACACAGCCCCAGTTGGACAGACCATCAGCAGATTTGGTTTTCAGTACCAGCTTTATGCTGATGACACACAACTATACACGTCATCCCCTGACCTTACCCCCGCTGTACTACAGAACTCCACTGACTGTCTGTCTGCAGTCTCTGACATCATGTCCGCTCTCTATCTGAAACTCAACCTCTCCAAAACTGAACTTCTTCTGCTCCCGCCTTCTACTAACCTCCCTAAATCTGACATTTCCCTCTCTGTGGGTGGCACCATCATAACACCCCGGCAGCAGGCACGCTGTCTGGGTGTTATGTTTGACTCCGATCTCTCCTTCACCTCCCACATACAATGTCTTGCCCGCTTGTGCCGCTTACACCTAAAGAACATCTCTAGAATCCGCCCTTTTCTCACCATGGAGACAACAAAAACTCTCACTGTCGCCCTAATCCACTCCCGTCTGGACTACTGTAACGCTCTATTAATTGGCCTCCCCCTCACTCGACTTTCCCCTCTCCAGTCTATCCTTAATGCAGCAGCCAGGGTCGTCCATCTGGCTAATCGTTACTCGGACGTGTCCGCTCTTCGCCAGTCGTTACACTGGCTGCCCATTCATTACAGGATACAATTCAAAGTACTTGTTCTCACCCACAAAGCTCTCCACAGTGCGGCACCCCCTTACATCTCCTCCCTCATTTCTGTCTATCAGCCTAACCGACCTCTGCGCTCTGCAAATGACTTTCGACTAACCTCTGCACTAATCCGTACCTCCCACTCCCGACTCCAAGACTTCTCCCGTGCTGCGCCAATCCTCTGGAATGCTCTACCCCAAGACATTAGGACCATCCACAACTTGCATAGTTTTAGGCGCTCGCTCAAAACACATTTGTTCAGAGCGGCCTATCACGTTCCCTAATCAAACTCATTTTATGTTTTTGTGCGTGTGTAACCCATTCACTATCTCCATCTACCCCCCACCCCCGGAAGATGGCTGGACCATCACTGTAAATACACCATTGTAAATACACACCTGTACTTTGTATCTCCCCACATCATTGTAGATTGTAAGCTCTCACGAGCAGGGTCGTCTTATTTTGTCTTATTTTGCTTTATTACTGTATTGTTAACGTTGTTACCTATGACTGTTGTGTTTGAAACTGTTAAACTGTAAAGCGCTGCGGAATATGTTGGCGCTATATAAATAAAGATTATTATTATTATTATTATTATTAAGGTGGAGAATTTTTTTTCAAGCAGTGATAAAGCACTATAGGAGAAACACTATAGTGGTAAGAGCACTAATGCTCTGCACAGATGCAGGCATCCGGTGTTTATCCTACATCCCCTTATCACTGCTTGATTTACTGATATAACAAACTAGAAAATATTGAAATTGTTAGAGACAGTCATGTGTTTAGAAAAGTGAGAACTTTCTTTTTGTATTTTCTATAGATAGAGATTGGCTAATTTATGTGTGCCCACCAGCCATGATAAGGCGACCCTTCTCTTGGAGAACCCTGGACCTAATATGTATCAAACATGCCTCTCCTGGGCAAATGGTTATAAATTTGAAGTGCAGTTATGATTCATTGCTAAGTAAAAACAAACAGGCTGATAAAAGAAGAACACAGCCAAAGACGAAAGCAGTCACCACCTCCAAGGCCATGTGCACACGTTCAGTATTTGGTCAGTTTTTTACCTCAGTACTTATAATAAGCCAAAACCAGGAGTGGAACAGTCAGAGGAAAAGTGTAATAGAAACACGTGACCACTTCTGTATTTATCACCCACTCCTGGTTTTGGCTTACAAATATTGAGCTAAAAAACTCAGTAAACTACAAAAATCAAATACTGACCTTCTACTGCACCTTCCAATAGACTAAACATTGATATACTTTTTGCATACATTGGCCAATTTGTGTGTTCTCACAAGCCACAATAAGGCATTTTTGATATTTTAATATAATTAATATATTCAATGTTTACATATATTTTGGCACACCTGTTGACATTTGTTTCATTCTGTTAGAAAGTGTGGTCAGTCTTTGTTTTTTAGTAGACACTGTAAATATGAGGTAGATTGACCATTTACTCAATAGATCATTGATGAATATGAAACAGATGGAAAGATCATAGTTATTAGGTAGATAATGTTATGATTGCGCTCGACCATTTAGCGCAAGCATGTATCGTAGTTCCACTGCTGTGGACCGAGGAGAGCCTGGAGGGGCATGACTAAGTGCCTCCCCAAGACTGATCATGGAGGCATGGCAAATGATGGTGCCGCCATTAGAGGAGATTCCAAGGGGACGTGACCACATGCTACACCAGGACTAATCTCAGTCACACGGCAGCTGAGCCCTCAATGAGATATGAAGGTGCTGGCGGGCACAACTGATATGCAGACAGGCAGATGTAGGTCCAAGTTTAGACTGAACTGGCAGAAACAGCTTCAGGAAGAACTGGGTCACTGGCAGGTATGACTGGAATACAGGAACAGGTAGGACCCAGTTCAGACAAAATGGACAGGAATGGCTTCAGGGAGAACTGGGTCTCTGGCAAGGGGGTACTGAACCACAAGTGTGGACAGACAGGGAACCGCAGATGTGTATATACAGGGAAACACAGATGCTGACAGGCAGGGAACCACAGGCTCCCACGGAACAGACAGGTAGAACAGATTGGGTCAGGTAAGGACAAGTACACACAGGACAGACAGAGCCAGACGCACACAAGGTACTTACAATGAAGTAGCAAAAGTACAGGCAAACCAATAATGTTGCACAGTGGCAACAGATTAGAGATAGGTACCGTTTCAAACACTGCAGGTTTTAGAGAACGGTACAAGTTCAGACACTGCAGGTTTTAGAGATAGGTACTGGTTCAGACACTGCAGGTTTTAGAGAAAGGAACAGGTTCAGACACTGCAGGTTTTAGAGATAGGTACTGGTTAAGACACTACAGGTTTTAGAGAAAGGTACAAGTTCATACAATGCAGGTTTTAGAGATAGGCACAGACACAGTGAATTTAGGAAAAGATCCAGACAGGTTCAAAGACTGGTCCTAATTACAGAGGCACAGATTCAGGGTTCAGGCCTATGTAATCAGCCACCATGGTGGTAGAAACAGGAAAGATCAGATTCAGGTACAGTTCAGGCCTGGGTATTATGCCCCCAGGGTGGCAGGAACAGGAAAGGACCTAGCAACTCAGCAGTGAACACACTGAAAGAGAATGTTGCTCAGGCACCTCCCAACAGATGGAGGTCCCTTAAGTACCAAGTGCCTCTCAGCACTCTGCCCTCCAGCATGTCGTGGTTTTAATTGCAACAGGATCCTACCTATCCATAAATCCAAGCGTTAAAGCGAGGTATTCACATCTATCCAGAAATTCAGACTTCAGCCTAAGAGAGGAATTAACACTAGATACATAGGTTCCCAGCAGTTTGAGACCGCCTTGTCATTGTCTGCTGGGCATGCATGAATTGGCCAAATTATGTCCTAAGCCTCTCAATTTTTTTTTATTATCCAGAGCATTATTGCTATTCATATTTCATATATTTCATATTTACATGCTTTAGCACGACAGAGTGCAACCTTTTCTTGTATATTGTATATGGAGGTGGCTGCTCCTAGTATGCACCAGTTCACACTAGCTTAGAAGTGCCAGTCAGTCGTTTATTATTTATAAACTACCTAATAGTATCTGTAGGGGTTGCTCAGGCACTTCCCAACTGGGGAGTGTGCCTTTTATTCAAGAAGCCTGGTAGCAATTGGCTGGGAGAAACCTTGCAGGTGAACACATTATGCAGCTAGCTGAGAACATTTAGTAAAATGCGCTCTGCCCCTTTAAGAGCAGAGGATTGCATGTGAGTGTGCACTAGGCACGCTGCCAGGAGCTGCACCACACACACAAACTGAAAGCAGGAAGTAAACAGCAGGAGCACACCGGGGACGGCCTCGAGGTTCAAGGCAGTGAGTAAGCCGGCGTCCCTGCATGGGGAAAAAGGTGACACCATGCAGGGGCGCCGGCAGCAGTGCTACAATAACTTAAGGTACTTAGTTAACACCATATTGATCAAAACAGAATAAAAGTCGTCAAACCGCGACAAGGTGTACCTGTACTATCCTTGGAAATAAAAATCTCAATGGCAACAGTGTGAACATGCGCTTACACATTGTACATATACCAACTTTTGTTCTGGATCATTTCTTTGGTTTCAATGAAAAAAAAATATGGAAAAAAATTAGTACTTCATTCAGGCCTATTGCCCAGCAACCTAAGGTTGGGATGAATAAAGTACTTATTTTTTGTACATATCTTTTAGATAGATAGATAGATAGATAGATAGATAGATAGATAGATAGATAGATAGATAGATAGATAAATTATAGATAGATAGATAGATAGATAGATAGATAGATAGATAGACAAATCATTTCCATATACCATTTCAGTAGATTGTGTACTTTCTCCAGGCACTTTCTCCATGTTACACAGAGTGCTACCTGTTCTGCGCTGCTGTTACTTATACTCTAGGCCTCGGCTCGGCTGTAGTAGTCCTGTAAGCAAGGTTTGTTTGACCTCTGAATGGCTACACTTATTTAGTCGTATCAAAGAACAAAGATGGGAAGGTGTGAGTTTTGGGGGTATTTGAAACAAGATAAGACGCTTTAGTTTCTACTAGGATGGAGGGGGGATAGAAGACAACTTATAACGTGCAGTTTAACAGAACCCCTCTATCTGGCCTGAATACCAATAATATTCCGTAATAAAAATTAATGAAGGGAAAATGAAAACCAGACATTGAAATTCATCGTAACTTCCCTTTAACTTTGTTACAATAATCGTCTCTTTCCCGTGTTTACTCACATAGAAAAAAATGTAAAATAAAGTGAGCTATTATATATTATATTCTTCAGACCGTGACGAAGGGCCGGCTGCTGACTTCATCAAACGTCTTCATTCATAGTCCCAAGGTTCTCACGTTAAAGTAGGAACCTGAATCTTATTTTAGGTTGAGATCTGCACGGTGTTCAACAACCTGCTGGTTTCTTACCAAATCAATTAACTCATTTGCTTATGAATTATTTTACAATTCTATAAAACCTGCTGCCTTAGACGCTGTGGGTAGGTTGCCCAGTTTATGAAGAAAAAAAATATGAGTGGGTGGTCTGTGCAGAAATAAAGCACAGCTGAGATGTCGATAGACATGTAGGATCTCACAATTTAGAGAACATTTGGCCTATAAGGCATGCAGATTTATGTCCTCCTTTATTAGACAAAATGAATTAAAAATTCTGTGCAGAATTTCTCCAAGTAAATCTTTACTTTACTAAATCAACTTTTCAAATACAAACTTCCAACACCCCCTACATAGCCAGAGGTAAATAATAAAATTCAGGCCACCTCAGGACCTGCCTGCTAATATGGAAACTATGAAGGAAACTGTCACTAAGATAATAGCCCCTAATAATTGGTAATTTATATACGGGTGGCTCATACTATATCTGTGCATATGCACAGGACAACCATTCTTGCCCACATGCGCGGCTGCAGCTGCAGTATTTTGCATTGAGTGCAGGTCAGAGTCTTCCACACACTGAGGAACCACATAAAGTCATGCTCAATGCGCATGCTTACACTGTGGAGTGAGGAGGAAAGGCAGTGAACAAGCACATACACACCCTGTTCTTCGAGAATAGTAAAATAGTGCATGCACCATGAACTTGTCATTAGGGTTAAGCAGACCCATAGAAGTCCGGGTTTGACCTAACTTTAGTCCAAAGTTTGATTCGGGTTCCAGAACTGTACCCGACCTTGAACCCGAACCCCACAAAAATCAATTGGGACCCGAACTTTGAAGCTAGAAAATCTCTCTCTCTCTCTTCCCCAAGCTCCCGAACTGTAAAACAGACTTCCAGGAGAAGTCCATGCTTCGAGTTCATCACCGGACAATAGGTGTCTGGTACTTTATACCGTGTTCCATATTATTATGCAAATGATATTTTTCTCGGATTTTCCTAAATGGTCAGTGCAAATGACAGTCAGTCTAATAAAAGTCATCACCCGATAGAGTATACATCGAATTTTATTGAAGACTCCTCCCAATGATAACAGTATAATCTCCAAAATAAATAAAAACTCAAAATGCACTGTTCCAAATTATTAGGCACAGTAGAATTTCTAAACATTTGATATGTTTTAAAGAACTGAAAATGCTCATTTGTGGAATTTGCAGCATTAGGAGGTCACATTCACTGAACAAAAAGCTATTTAACTCCAAAACATCCTAACAGGCCAAATTACATTTTAACATAGGAACCCTTCCTTGATATCACCTTTACAATTTTTACATCCATTGAACTTGTGAGTTTTTGGAGAGTTTCTGCTTGTATTTCTTTGCATGAAGTCAGAATAGCCTCCCAGAGCTGCTGTTTTGATATGAACTGCCTCCCACCCTCATAGAGATTTTGCTTGAGGATACTCCAAAGGTTCTCTATAGGGTTGAGGTCAGGGGAAGATGGTGGCCACACCATGAGTTTATCTTCTTTTATGCCCATAGCAGCCAATGACTCAGAGGTATTCTTTGCAGCATGAGATGGGGCATTGTCAGCATGAAGATGATTTTGCTCCTGAAAGCACATTTCTGCTATTTATACCATGGAGGAAAGTTGTCAGTCAGAAACTCTATATACTTTACAGAGGTCATTTTCACACCTTCAGGAACCTTAAAGGGCCCTACCAGCTGTTTCCCCATGATTCCGGCCCAAAACATGACTCCTCCACCTCCTCGCTGACGTTGCAGCCTTGTTGGGACATGGTGGCCATCCACCAACCATCCACTACTCCATCCATCGGAACCATCCAGGGTTGCTCGACACTCATCAGTAAACAAGACTGTTTGGAAATTAGTCTTCATTTATGTCTGGGCCCACTGCAACCGTTTCTACTGTTTAGGCATGGCCGAATAGTAGGTTTATGCACCACAGCAAGCCTTTAAAGGATCCTACACCTTGAGGTTTGAGGGACTCCAGAGGCACCAGCAGCTTCAAATAACTGTTTGAGGCTTTGTAATGGTATTTTGGCAGGTGCTCTCTTAACCCAATGAATTTGTCTGGCAGGAACCTTCCTCATTATGCCTTTATCTGCATGAACTCTGTCTGTGCTCTGTTTATCACAAATCCCTTCACAGTATGATGATCACTCTTAAGTTTTTGTGAAATATCTATTGTTTTCATACCTTGTCCAAGGCATTGCACTATTTAACGCTTTTCAGCAGCAGAGAGATCCTTTTTATTTCCCATATTGCTTGAAATCTGTGGCCTGCTTAATAATGTGGAACATCATTTTTAAGTAGTTTTCCTTTAATTAGAATCACCTGGAAACCATGTGTTTAAGATTGATTTCAGTGATCCATTGAGCCCTGAGATACAATACTGTTGTGAAATTGGATTTTGGGCTCCCCCGGTGGCCACTGGTGGAATTGAACTGGTGTGCATCATCCCCTCTGTTCACCTGTTTCCATCAGGATGTGGGAGTCGCTATTTAACCTTGCTCCTCTGTCACTTCCATGCCGGTCAACATTGTAATCAGAAGTAGTGTTGAGCGATACTTTCCGATATCGGAAAGTATCGGTATCGGAAAGTATCGGCCGATACCGTCAAAATATCGGATCCAATCCGATACCGATACCCGATCCCAATGCAAGTCAATGGGACGAAAATATCGGAATTAAAATAAACCCTTTATAAACTTGTAGGTTCATTCTACATGAAGGAAAACAACTAAGAATAATGTAGGATGTATTGGGGGACGTGGCGGAGATATTAAAGGGACAGAGGTTTAGCCCAATGTAATAGAATAGCAGGATTTTTAATTTTTTTTTATGAAGTTCGGCGTTAGAAAGAATTTGACTATGTTATTTTTTTTTTTTTTTATGTCAGATATTGATGTTTCACTACTTCCACGCCCTTCACCTTCTTTTTTACTTCTCCCACGCTTTCTTCTTAATTATCCTCATCATCAGCTTCTTTGACATCAACTTCTTCACCTTATTCATCTTCTTCTTCATCTTCTACCTATTATTTTTTGGGTTACATTGTTCATATTCTTTTTATTTTACTATTATCTTCATCATATTCAACTTCTTCATCATATTCTTATTTGTGACAGGCATTCCCGTAGTTGTTATCTATAAAAGTTTGAAGATTACACCTTCCGTTCTGCCTGTCACAAACCAGTTACATTTGTCCGCGTTCAGTTTGGCCTGCAGCATCAGGCTTTATCCAGGGGCACCACGAGGAGGAACGGACTCACCCCCATACACTGCTTAGTCTTCTTCTGCTTATAATTTACATAATATTTTTTTGCTCTGATATTTTGTGTTATGCTTAATGTCCTTCTGCTCTTTGTTCTGCAGCCTCTTGTTCTTCTGCTTCTCGGTCTTCCAGGTCGTCGTCGTCTCCAGGGTCGTCGTCTCCGGGGTCGTCGTCATCGGGGTGGTCTCCGGGGTCGTCGTCATCGGGGTGGTCTTCAGGGTCATCGTCTCCAGGGTCGTCGTCATCACGGTGGTTGTCGTCTCTGGTGTCGTCGTCATCTTAGGGGTGTTCTTCCGGGTCATCGTGTTTAGTCTCTTGAACTTGGAAATGTAGCAGAAGGTACAAGAAGGCTGAGAAAATGCCGAGAACCAGCTGATGGAACTGGAACTCGGATGGCTACCCGAAGGTCCAAGAGCCAATGGAACTACCGAGGACCAGCTGACGTTACTGGAACCCGGTTACTAAGCAGGAGGTACCCGTGCCTGAAAGCACTACCAAGGACCACCTGACGTTGGTGGAACTCGGATACCCAGAGGGAGGCACCTAAGCCAAAGGCTCTGCCCGGAACCAGCTGACGGTACTGGAACCAGGATGGGGAGCAGAAGGTACAAGAGCAAAAGACACTGCCGAGAACCAGCTGACGGTGCTGGAACCCGGATGGGTAGCCGAAGGTCCAAGAGCCAATGGAACTACCGAGGACCAGCTGACGTTACTGGAACCCGGTTACTAAGCAGGAGGTACCCGTGCCTGAAAGCACTACCAAGGACCACCTGACGTTGGTGGAACTCGGATACCCAGAGGGAGGCACCTAAGCCAAAGGCTCTGCCCGGAACCAGCTGACGGTACTGGAACCAGGATGTGGAGCAGAAGGTACAAGAGCAAGTGTCTGCGTGGCTTTTGCAGGACACGTTGCCGGCTGCACAGCAGGGGAACAGCTGGCGGTGCTGGACCCCACTGACACATTGGCGAGGTGTTTGGCTCTGTG
Source organism: Ranitomeya variabilis (assembly GCF_051348905.1). Taxonomy (NCBI): domain Eukaryota; kingdom Metazoa; phylum Chordata; class Amphibia; order Anura; family Dendrobatidae; genus Ranitomeya; species Ranitomeya variabilis. The sequence goes on along the minus strand of NC_135233.1, from coordinate 46,174,869 downwards.
CAGCCAGCACTTCCGGACAGCAACGAGCGGTGTTGTAGCCCGGGCTCTGCAGGGGGAGCAGAGTGTAGGCCGAAGCCTACTTGAACCAATTTCAAAGGTAACCTTTAACCCCCCCTCAGGGGTTAGAAAGTAGAAGAGCCACAGCTTATGCAGCAGTAGTGCTGCACAAGTCAAAGGTTGCTCTTTTAATTTCGCTCCTTGCACACGCTGAATGAAACACGTATAACATTTAGCCCTTTATACAGTCAAACTGTGTTGGAGGCGCGAGTTCCCTTTGTAATGAGACGCAGCACAGATGTCAAGAATCCCACCTTGGTGCTGGGTGCAGCCTCCTGAGCGTTGATATTTGCTGTACAGGAGTCTGCGCTGTCGTGTTATCCCCTGGCCTAGCGCTGTTAGCGCTGCCCATCTTCTGACCTCATTTAATGTTGGCCGGTGCGGTTCGCGATGCCCATGAATCACAGCCCCGCAGTGTATTGACATAGTTTAAACACTGCGGGGCTGGGATTCATGGCCTGGCGCAGTACATATGTTCGCCTCTCGCTTGGGTTCTTACACCTGCTTCAGACTATGCGGCGTCATCTGATCCCTTATCGCATGCCACGGCCATGAAGCCGCACAGTCCGAAGAAGGCGGAAGGAGAGGAGGGACAGGCGAACTGATGCACTGATCCTGCCCATCAATCACACCCTCGCAGTCCCAATAAATAAGACACCGAGGGGCGTTGTGTGGGTCAGGGCGGCCGCAGAGGCGCAGGCAGCCAAACAATGATGCCAGAAGACGGGCAGCGCTACCAAGGGGGTTGCAGCGTGTCATTACAAAGGAAAGTCACACCACCGGGACGGTTAAATGGTCACACAGAGGACACATTGCAGACGTGTTTTCAGTTCCACATGTGCGAGGAGAATACGTTTCTGAGCCACCTTGCACACATGCAGCATTACCGCTGTACAAGGTGGCTGGATAACGTAAAAACGCCTGGGGGAGGGGGGACAGGTTCCCTTCAATTTCAGTTCTTGTGTCTGCGTGGCTTTTGCAGGACACGTTGCCGGCTGCACAGCAGGGGAACAGCTGGCGGTGCTGGACCCCACTGACACATTGGCTGGTGTTTTTCTCTGTGCAGCTAGCACATCTGGGCAAAAACTGGCGGTGTGTTAGAGCCCAGGGACAGCAGGAGGAGGAGCAGGAGGAGGAGGAGCAGGGGGAGGGGAGTGTAGGCCGAAGCCTGCACAGGCGGCAGCTTTGGGTGTGTTGTGTCTGCGTGGCTTTTGCAGGACACGTTGCCGGCTACACAGCAGGGGAACAGCTGGCGGTGCTGGACCCCACTGACACATTGGCGAGGTGTTTGGCTCTGTGCAGCCAGCACTTCCGGACAGCAACTAGCGTTGTTGGAGCCCGGGCTCTGCAGGTGGAGCAGAGTGTAGGCCGAAGCCTAATTGAACCGATTTCAAAAGTCACCTTTAACCCCCCCTCAGGGGTTACAAAGTAGAAGAGCCACAGCTTATGCAGCAGCAGTGCTGCGCAAGTCAAAGGTTGCTCTTGTAATTTTTCTCCTTGCACACGCTGAATGGAACACGTATAACATTTAGCCCTTTATACAGTCAAACTGTGTAATGGAGGCGAGAGTTCCCTTTGTAATGAGACGCAGCACAGGTGTCAAGAATCCCACCTTGGTGCTGGGTGCAGCCTCCCGAGCGTTGTTATTTGCTGTACAGGAGTCTGCGCTGTCGTGTTATCCCCTGGCCTAGCGCCGTTAGCGCTGCCCATCTTCTGGCATCATGTAATGTCGGCCGGTGCGGTTCGCGATGACCATGAATCCCAGCCCCGCAGTGTCTTAACATTGTTAAAACACTGCGGGGCTGGGATTCAGGGCCTGGCGCAGCACATATGTTGGCCTCTCACACTCGGGCCCTTACACCCGCTTCAGACTGTGCGGCGTCATCTGATCCCTTATCGCATGCCACGGCCATGAAGCCGCACAGTCCGAAGAAGGCGGAAGGAGAGGAGGGACAGGCGAACTGATGCACTGATCCTGCCCATCAATCACACCCTCGCAGTCCCAATAAATAAGACACCGAGGGGCGTTGTGTGGGTCAGGGCGGCCGCAGAGGCGCAGGCAGCCAAACAATGATGCCAGAAGACGGGCAGCGCTACCAAGGGGGTTGCAGCGTGTCATTACAAAGGAAAGTCACACCACCGGGACGGTTAAATGGTCACACAGAGGACACATTGCAGACGTGTTTTCAGTTCCACATGTGCGAGGAGAATACGTTTCTGAGCCACCTTGCACACATGCAGCATTACCGCTGTACAAGGTGGCTGGATAACATAAAAACGCCTGGGGGAGGGGGGACAGGTTCCCTTCAATTTCAGTTCTTGTGTCTGCGTGGCTTTTGCAGGACACGTTGCCGGCTGCACAGCAGGGGAACAGCTGGCGGTGCTGGACCCCACTGACACATTGGCTGGTGTTTTTCTCTGTGCAGCTAGCACATCTGGGCAAAAACTGGCGGTGTGTTAGAGCCCAGGGACAGCAGGAGGAGGAGCAGGAGGAGGAGGAGCAGGGGGAGGGGAGTGTAGGCCGAAGCCTGCACAGGCGGCAGCTTTGGGTGTGTTGTGTCTGCGTGGCTTTTGCAGGACACGTTGCCGGCTACACAGCAGGGGAACAGCTGGCGGTGCTGGACCCCACTGACACATTGGCGAGGTGTTTGGCTCTGTGCAGCCAGCACTTCCGGACAGCAACTAGCGTTGTTGGAGCCCGGGCTCTGCAGGTGGAGCAGAGTGTAGGCCGAAGCCTAATTGAACCGATTTCAAAAGTCACCTTTAACCCCCCCTCAGGGGTTACAAAGTAGAAGAGCCACAGCTTATGCAGCAGCAGTGCTGCGCAAGTCAAAGGTTGCTCTTGTAATTTTTCTCCTTGCACACGCTGAATGGAACACGTATAACATTTAGCCCTTTATACAGTCAAACTGTGTAATGGAGGCGAGAGTTCCCTTTGTAATGAGACGCAGCACAGGTGTCAAGAATCCCACCTTGGTGCTGGGTGCAGCCTCCCGAGCGTTGTTATTTGCTGTACAGGAGTCTGCGCTGTCGTGTTATCCCCTGGCCTAGCGCCGTTAGCGCTGCCCATCTTCTGGCATCATGTAATGTCGGCCGGTGCGGTTCGCGATGACCATGAATCCCAGCCCCGCAGTGTCTTAACATTGTTAAAACACTGCGGGGCTGGGATTCAGGGCCTGGCGCAGCACATATGTTGGCCTCTCACACTCGGGTCCTTACACCCGCTTCAGACTGTGCGGCGTCATCTGATCCCTTATCGCATGCCACGGCCATGAAGCCGCACAGTCCGAAGAAGGCGGAAGGAGAGGAGGGACAGGCGAACTGATGCACTGATCCTGCCCATCAATCACACCCTCGCAGTCCCAATAAATAAGACACCGAGGGGCGTTGTGTGGGTCAGGGCGGCCGCAGAGGCGCAGGCAGCCAAACAATGATGCCAGAAGACGGGCAGCGCTACCAAGGGGGTTGCAGCGTGTCATTACAAAGGAAAGTCACACCACCGGGACGGTTAAATGGTCACACAGAGGACACATTGCAGACGTGTTTTCAGTTCCACATGTGCGAGGAGAATACGTTTCTGAGCCACCTTGCACACATGCAGCATTACCGCTGTACAAGGTGGCTGGATAACGTAAAAACGCCTGGGGGAGGGGGGACAGGTTCCCTTCAATTTCAGTTCTTGTGTCTGCGTGGCTTTTGCAGGACACGTTGCCGGCTGCACAGCAGGGGAACAGCTGGCGGTGCTGGACCCCACTGACACATTGGCTGGTGTTTTTCTCTGTGCAGCTAGCACATCTGGGCAAAAACTGGCGGTGTGTTAGAGCCCAGGGACAGCAGGAGGAGGAGCAGGAGGAGGAGGAGCAGGGGGAGGGGAGTGTAGGCCGAAGCCTGCACAGGCGGCAGCTTTGGGTGTGTTGTGTCTGCGTGGCTTTTGCAGGACACGTTGCCGGCTACACAGCAGGGGAACAGCTGGCGGTGCTGGACCCCACTGACACATTGGCGAGGTGTTTGGCTCTGTGCAGCCAGCACTTCCGGACAGCAACTAGCGTTGTTGGAGCCCGGGCTCTGCAGGTGGAGCAGAGTGTAGGCCGAAGCCTAATTGAACCGATTTCAAAAGTCACCTTTAACCCCCCCTCAGGGGTTACAAAGTAGAAGAGCCACAGCTTATGCAGCAGCAGTGCTGCGCAAGTCAAAGGTTGCTCTTGTAATTTTTCTCCTTGCACACGCTGAATGGAACACGTATAACATTTAGCCCTTTATACAGTCAAACTGTGTAATGGAGGCGAGAGTTCCCTTTGTAATGAGACGCAGCACAGGTGTCAAGAATCCCACCTTGGTGCTGGGTGCAGCCTCCCGAGCGTTGTTATTTGCTGTACAGGAGTCTGCGCTGTCGTGTTATCCCCTGGCCTAGCGCCGTTAGCGCTGCCCATCTTCTGGCATCATGTAATGTCGGCCGGTGCGGTTCGCGATGACCATGAATCCCAGCCCCGCAGTGTCTTAACATTGTTAAAACACTGCGGGGCTGGGATTCAGGGCCTGGCGCAGCACATATGTTGGCCTCTCACACTCGGGTCCTTACACCCGCTTCAGACTGTGCGGCGTCATCTGATCCCTTATCGCATGCCACGGCCATGAAGCCGCACAGTCCGAAGAAGGCGGAAGGAGAGGAGGGACAGGCGAACTGATGCACTGATCCTGCCCATCAATCACACCCTCGCAGTCCCAATAAATAAGACACCGAGGGGCGTTGTGTGGGTCAGGGCGGCCGCAGAGGCGCAGGCAGCCAAACAATGATGCCAGAAGACGGGCAGCGCTACCAAGGGGGTTGCAGCGTGTCATTACAAAGGAAAGTCACACCACCGGGACGGTTAAATGGTCACACAGAGGACACATTGCAGACGTGTTTTCAGTTCCACATGTGCGAGGAGAATACGTTTCTGAGCCACCTTGCACACATGCAGCATTACCGCTGTACAAGGTGGCTGGATAACGTAAAAACGCCTGGGGGAGGGGGGACAGGTTCCCTTCAATTTCAGTTCTTGTGTCTGCGTGGCTTTTGCAGGACACGTTGCCGGCTGCACAGCAGGGGAACAGCTGGCGGTGCTGGACCCCACTGACACATTGGCTGGTGTTTTTCTCTGTGCAGCTAGCACATCTGGGCAAAAACTGGCGGTGTGTTAGAGCCCAGGGACAGCAGGAGGAGGAGCAGGAGGAGGAGGAGCAGGGGGAGGGGAGTGTAGGCCGAAGCCTGCACAGGCGGCAGCTTTGGGTGTGTTGTGTCTGCGTGGCTTTTGCAGGACACGTTGCCGGCTACACAGCAGGGGAACAGCTGGCGGTGCTGGACCCCACTGACACATTGGCGAGGTGTTTGGCTCTGTGCAGCCAGCACTTCCGGACAGCAACTAGCGTTGTTGGAGCCCGGGCTCTGCAGGTGGAGCAGAGTGTAGGCCGAAGCCTAATTGAACCGATTTCAAAAGTCACCTTTAACCCCCCCTCAGGGGTTACAAAGTAGAAGAGCCACAGCTTATGCAGCAGCAGTGCTGCGCAAGTCAAAGGTTGCTCTTGTAATTTTTCTCCTTGCACACGCTGAATGGAACACGTATAACATTTAGCCCTTTATACAGTCAAACTGTGTAATGGAGGCGAGAGTTCCCTTTGTAATGAGACGCAGCACAGGTGTCAAGAATCCCACCTTGGTGCTGGGTGCAGCCTCCCGAGCGTTGTTATTTGCTGTACAGGAGTCTGCGCTGTCGTGTTATCCCCTGGCCTAGCGCCGTTAGCGCTGCCCATCTTCTGGCATCATGTAATGTCGGCCGGTGCGGTTCGCGATGACCATGAATCCCAGCCCCGCAGTGTCTTAACATTGTTAAAACACTGCGGGGCTGGGATTCAGGGCCTGGCGCAGCACATATGTTGGCCTCTCACACTCGGGTCCTTACACCCGCTTCAGACTGTGCGGCGTCATCTGATCCCTTATCGCATGCCACGGCCATGAAGCCGCACAGTCCGAAGAAGGCGGAAGGAGAGGAGGGACAGGCGAACTGATGCACTGATCCTGCCCATCAATCACACCCTCGCAGTCCCAATAAATAAGACACCGAGGGGCGTTGTGTGGGTCAGGGCGGCCGCAGAGGCGCAGGCAGCCAAACAATGATGCCAGAAGACGGGCAGCGCTACCAAGGGGGTTGCAGCGTGTCATTACAAAGGAAAGTCACACCACCGGGACGGTTAAATGGTCACACAGAGGACACATTGCAGACGTGTTTTCAGTTCCACATGTGCGAGGAGAATACGTTTCTGAGCCACCTTGCACACATGCAGCATTACCGCTGTACAAGGTGGCTGGATAACGTAAAAACGCCTGGGGGAGGGGGGACAGGTTCCCTTCAATTTCAGTTCTTGTGTCTGCGTGGCTTTTGCAGGACACGTTGCCGGCTGCACAGCAGGGGAACAGCTGGCGGTGCTGGACCCCACTGACACATTGGCTGGTGTTTTTCTCTGTGCAGCTAGCACATCTGGGCAAAAACTGGCGGTGTGTTAGAGCCCAGGGACAGCAGGAGGAGGAGCAGGAGGAGGAGGAGCAGGGGGAGGGGAGTGTAGGCCGAAGCCTGCACAGGCGGCAGCTTTGGGTGTGTTGTGTCTGCGTGGCTTTTGCAGGACACGTTGCCGGCTACACAGCAGGGGAACAGCTGGCGGTGCTGGACCCCACTGACACATTGGCGAGGTGTTTGGCTCTGTGCAGCCAGCACTTCCGGACAGCAACTAGCGTTGTTGGAGCCCGGGCTCTGCAGGTGGAGCAGAGTGTAGGCCGAAGCCTAATTGAACCGATTTCAAAAGTCACCTTTAACCCCCCCTCAGGGGTTACAAAGTAGAAGAGCCACAGCTTATGCAGCAGCAGTGCTGCGCAAGTCAAAGGTTGCTCTTGTAATTTTTCTCCTTGCACACGCTGAATGGAACACGTATAACATTTAGCCCTTTATACAGTCAAACTGTGTAATGGAGGCGAGAGTTCCCTTTGTAATGAGACGCAGCACAGGTGTCAAGAATCCCACCTTGGTGCTGGGTGCAGCCTCCCGAGCGTTGTTATTTGCTGTACAGGAGTCTGCGCTGTCGTGTTATCCCCTGGCCTAGCGCCGTTAGCGCTGCCCATCTTCTGGCATCATGTAATGTCGGCCGGTGCGGTTCGCGATGACCATGAATCCCAGCCCCGCAGTGTCTTAACATTGTTAAAACACTGCGGGGCTGGGATTCAGGGCCTGGCGCAGCACATATGTTGGCCTCTCACACTCGGGTCCTTACACCCGCTTCAGACTGTGCGGCGTCATCTGATCCCTTATCGCATGCCACGGCCATGAAGCCGCACAGTCCGAAGAAGGCGGAAGGAGAGGAGGGACAGGCGAACTGATGCACTGATCCTGCCCATCAATCACACCCTCGCAGTCCCATTAAATAAGACAACGAGGGCTGTTGTGTGGGTCAGGGCGGCCGCAGAAGCGCAGCCAGCCAAACAATGATGCCAGAAGACGGGCAGCGTTACCAAGGAGCTTGTTGCGTGTGTCAATACAAAGTCAAATCACACCTGAGGGACGTTTTAATGGTCACAGAGGACACATTTTAGACGTGTTCACTTCAACATGGGCAAGGAGAATAAGTTTCTGAGCCACCTTGAACACATGCAGCATTACTGCTGTTCAAGGTAGCTGTAAAACATAGAAACACCTGGGGGAGGGGGGACAGGTTCCCTTCAATTTCAGTTCTTGTGTCTGCGTGGCGGTCGCAGGACACGTTGCCGGCTACACAGCAGGGGAACAGCTGGCGGTGCTGGACCCCACTGACACATTGGCTGGTGTTTTTCTCTGTGCAGCTAGCACATCTGGGCAAAAACTGGCGGTGTTAGAGCCCAGGGTCAGCAGGAGGAGCAGGGGGAGCGGAGTGTAGGCCGAAGCCTGCACTCGAGCAAGTTGAAAGGAAACCTTTAACCCCCCCCCCCCCAGGCGTTTGTAGCTGAAAGAGCCATTGTGTACAGCACTAATGCTGGAAAAGGTAAACTTAGCTCTTTTAATTATGGTCCTTGTACATGCGGAACCTAACATTTATGAAATGTGTCCCCACACAGCGTTAAACCGTCCGGTAGGTGGAACTTTCCTTTGTCGTGTGACGCAGCACAGCCATCATTTTTACCCCCTTGTCGCCGTTCGCCCCCTCCTCAGCGTTGTTTGAATCTGTCCCGGAGCCTGCGCTGTTAGGTTAGCCCATGGCTATGCACACATGTTGCGCTGCCCGTCTTCTGACCTCATTTGGTGTCAGGCTGGCTGCGCCTGTGCGGGTGCGCTGGCCGAGATCCCGCCTCGCAGTGTCGTCTCATGTAATCCCACCGCGGGCCTGTGATCCGTGCCCGTGCGCAGTGCATATCCTCTCCTCTCACTCCCCTCCCTACGGCTTTTTCAGACTGTGCGGTGTCACGGCCGTGGCATGCTATTAGGGACCAGCTGACATCGCACAGTCTGAAGAAGCCGTAGGGAGGGGAGTGAGAGGAGAGGATATGCACTGCGCACGGGCACGGATCACAGGCCCGCGGTGGGATTACATTAGACGACACTGCGAGGCGGGATCTCGGCCAGCGCACCCGCACAGGCGCAGCCAGCCTGACACCAAATGAGGTCAGAAGACGGGCAGCGCAACATGTGTGCATGGCCAAGGGCTAACCTAACAGCGCAGGCTCCGGGACAGATTCAAACAACGCTGAGGAGGGGGCGCACGGCGCCAAGGGGGTAAAAATGATGGCTGTGCTGCGTCACACGACAAAGGAAAGTTCCACCTACCGGACGGTGTAACGCTGTGTGGGGACACATTTCATAAGTGTTTGGTTCAGCATGTGCAAGGAGCATCACGAAAAGAGGCACTTTTTCCCTTTGCATCATCATTACTGCTGCACAAGGTGGCTCCTTCAGTAACAAACGCCTGGGGGGGGGGGGGGTCAGGTTCCCTTACATTTAACTTGTTGTGTCTGCGTGGCGGTCGCAGTACACGTTGCCGTATACACAGCAGGGGAACAGCTGGCGGTGCTGAACCCCACTAACACATTGGCGAGGTGTTTGGCTCAGTGCGTACAGCACTTCTGGACGGCAACTAGCGGTGTTGGAGCCCAGGGACACGTGGAGGAGGAGGAGGTTGGAGGAGGTAGGAGGAGGTAGGAGGGATTGCCACACACACAGCAGGGGAACAGCTGACGTTACTGAACCCCAATAACAGAGGAGGGACTGTTGACTGTGCGTACAGCACTTCTGGACGGCAACTGGCGGTGTTGGAGCCCAGGGACAGGTGGAGGAGGAGGAGGTAGGAGGAGGTAGGAGGGATTGCCACACACACAGCAGGGGAACAGCTGACGTTACTGAACCCCAATAACAGAGGAGGGACTGTTGACTGTGCGTACAGCACTTCTGGACGGCAACTGGCGGTGTTGGAGCCCAGGGACAGGTGGAGGAGGAGGAGGTTGGAGGAGGTAGGAGGAGGTAGGAGGGATTGCCACACACACAGCAGGGGAACAGCTGACGTTACTGAACCCCAATAACAGAGGAGGGACTGTTGACTGTGCGTACAGCACTTCTGGACGGCAACTGGCGGTGTTGGAGCCCAGGGACAGGTGGAGGAGGAGGAGGTAGGAGGAGGTAGGAGGGATTGCCACACACACAGCAGGGGAACAGCTGACGTTACTGAACCCCAATAACAGAGGAGGGACTGTTGACTGTGCGTACAGCACTTCTGGACGGCAACTGGCGGTGTTGGAGCCCAGGGACAGGTGGAGGAGGAGGAGGTTGGAGGAGGTAGGAGGGATTGCCACACACACAGCAGGGGAACAGCTGACGTTACTGAACCCCAATAACAGAGGAGGGACTGTTGACTGTGCGTACAGCACTTCTGGACGGCAACTGGCGGTGTTGGAGCCCAGGGACAGGTGGAGGAGGAGGAGGTTGGAGGAGGTAGGAGGGATTGCCACACACACAGCAGGGGAACAGCTGACGTTACTGAACCCCAATAACAGAGGAGGGACTGTTGACTGTGCGTACAGCACTTCTGGACGGCAACTGGCGGTGTTGGAGCCCAGGGACAGGTGGAGGAGGAGGAGGTAGGAGGAGGTAGGAGGGATTGCCACACACACAGCAGGGGAACAGCTGACGTTACTGAACCCCAATAACAGAGGAGGGACTGTTGACTGTGCGTACAGCACTTCTGGACGGCAACTGGCGGTGTTGGAGCCCAGGGACAGGTGGAGGAGGAGGAGGTTGGAGGAGGTAGGAGGGATTGCCACACACACAGCAGGGGAACAGCTGACGTTACTGAACCCCAATAACAGAGGAGGGACTGTTGACTGTGCGTACAGCACTTCTGGACGGCAACTGGCGGTGTTGGAGCCCAGGGACAGGTGGAGGAGGAGGAGGTTGGAGGAGGTAGGAGGGATTGCCACACACACAGCAGGGGAACAGCTGACGTTACTGAACCCCAATAACAGAGGAGGGACTGTTGACTGTGCGTACAGCACTTCTGGACGGCAACTGGCGGTGTTGGAGCCCAGGGACAGGTGGAGGAGGAGGAGGTTGGAGGAGGTAGGAGGGATTGCCACACACACAGCAGGGGAACAGCTGACGTTACTGAACCCCAATAACAGAGGAGGGACTGTTGACTGTGCGTACAGCACTTCTGGACGGCAACTGGCGGTGTTGGAGCCCAGGGACAGGTGGAGGAGGAGGAGGTTGGAGGAGGTAGGAGGGATTGCCACACACACAGCAGGGGAACAGCTGACGTTACTGAACCCCAATAACAGAGGAGGGACTGTTGACTGTGCGTACAGCACTTCTGGACGGCAACTGGCGGTGTTGGAGCCCAGGGACAGGTGGAGGAGGAGGAGGTAGGAGGAGGTAGGAGGGATTGCCACACACACAGCAGGGGAACAGCTGACGTTACTGAACCCCAATAACAGAGGAGGGACTGTTGACTGTGCGTACAGCACTTCTGGACGGCAACTGGCGGTGTTGGAGCCCAGGGACAGGTGGAGGAGGAGGAGGTTGGAGGAGGTAGGAGGGATTGCCACACACACAGCAGGGGAACAGCTGACGTTACTGAACCCCAATAACAGAGGAGGGACTGTTGACTGTGCGTACAGCACTTCTGGACGGCAACTGGCGGTGTTGGAGCCCAGGGACAGGTGGAGGAGGAGGAGGTTGGAGGAGGTAGGAGGGATTGCCACACACACAGCAGGGGAACAGCTGACGTTACTGAACCCCAATAACAGAGGAGGGACTGTTGACTGTGCGTACAGCACTTCTGGACGGCAACTGGCGGTGTTGGAGCCCAGGGACAGGTGGAGGAGGAGGAGGTTGGAGGAGGTAGGAGGGATTGCCACACACACAGCAGGGGAACAGCTGACGTTACTGAACCCCAATAACAGAGGAGGGACTGTTGACTGTGCGTACAGCACTTCTGGACGGCAACTGGCGGTGTTGGAGCCCAGGGACAGGTGGAGGAGGAGGAGGTTGGAGGAGGTAGGAGGGATTGCCACACACACAGCAGGGGAACAGCTGACGTTACTGAACCCCAATAACAGAGGAGGGACTGTTGACTGTGCGTACAGCACTTCTGGACGGCAACTGGCGGTGTTGGAGCCCAGGGACAGGTGGAGGAGGAGGAGGTTGGAGGAGGTAGGAGGGATTGCCACACACACAGCAGGGGAACAGCTGACGTTACTGAACCCCAATAACAGAGGAGGGACTGTTGACTGTGCGTACAGCACTTCTGGACGGCAACTGGCGGTGTTGGAGCCCAGGGACAGGTGGAGGAGGAGGAGGTAGGAGGAGGTAGGAGGGATTGCCACACACACAGCAGGGGAACAGCTGACGTTACTGAACCCCAATAACAGAGGAGGGACTGTTGACTGTGCGTACAGCACTTCTGGACGGCAACTGGCGGTGTTGGAGCCCAGGGACAGGTGGAGGAGGAGGAGGTTGGAGGAGGTAGGAGGGATTGCCACACACACAGCAGGGGAACAGCTGACGTTACTGAACCCCAATAACAGAGGAGGGACTGTTGACTGTGCGTACAGCACTTCTGGACGGCAACTGGCGGTGTTGGAGCCCAGGGACAGGTGGAGGAGGAGGAGGTTGGAGGAGGTAGGAGGGATTGCCACACACACAGCAGGGGAACAGCTGACGTTACTGAACCCCAATAACAGAGGAGGGACTGTTGACTGTGCGTACAGCACTTCTGGACGGCAACTGGCGGTGTTGGAGCCCAGGGACAGGTGGAGGAGGAGGAGGTTGGAGGAGGTAGGAGGGATTGCCACACACACAGCAGGGGAACAGCTGACGTTACTGAACCCCAATAACAGAGGAGGGACTGTTGACTGTGCGTACAGCACTTCTGGACGGCAACTGGCGGTGTTGGAGCCCAGGGACAGGTGGAGGAGGAGGAGGTTGGAGGAGGTAGGAGGGATTGCCACACACACAGCAGGGGAACAGCTGACGTTACTGAACCCCAATAACAGAGGAGCGACTGTTGGGACTGTGCGTACAGCACTACCAGGCAACAACTAGCGGTGTTGGAGCCCAGGGACAGGTGGAAAAGCAGAGGAACACAATGTAGGCCGAAGCCTGAGAAAGTCGAAAGGGAACCTTTAACCCCCCCCCAAGGCGTTTGTAGCTGAAAGAGCCAGCTTGTGCAGCACAAAAGATGCAAAAGGAAAAGGTGGCTCTTTTCATCATGCTCCTTGCAAACACAGAACTAAACACTTATAAAATGTGTCCCCTGCAACCGTAAAACCGTCCCGGAGGTGGGACTTTCCTTCGTAATGTGACGCAGCCCAGCCGTCATTCCTACCCCCCCGGCGCCGCGCACCGGCTCCTCAGCGTTGTTTTATTCCGTCCAGGAGCCTGCGCTGTTATGTTATCCCGTGGCCAGGCACACTTAGCGCTGCCCGTCTTCTGGCATCATTTGGTGTCTGGATGGCTGCGCCTGTGCGGCCGCGCTGGCAGAGAGCCCGCCTCGCAGTGTCTTCTGATTTAATCCCACTGGGGGCCTGGGATCCATGGACATGCGCAGTGCATATCTGAACCTCCACCTCTCACTCATCTCCCTATGGCTTCTTCAGACTGTGCGGTGTCACGGCCGTGGCATGCTGTTAGGGACCAGCTGACACCGAACAGTCTGAAGAAGCCATAGGGAAATGAGTGAGAGGTGGAGGTTCAGATATGCACTGCGCATGTCCATGGATCCCAGGCCCCCAGTGGGATTAAATCAGAAGACACTGCGAGGCGGGCTCTCTGCCAGCGCGGCCGCACAGGCGCAGCCATCCAGACACCAAATGATGCCAGAAGACGGGCAGCGCTAAGTGTGCCTGGCCACGGGATAACATAACAGCGCAGGCTCCTGGACGGAATAAAACAACGCTGAGTAGCCGGTGCGCGGCGCCGGGGGGGTAGGAATGACGGCTGGGCTGCGTCACATTACGAAGGAAAGTCCCACCTCCGGGACGGTTTTACGGTTGCAGGGGACACATTTTATAAGTGTTAAGTTCTGCGTGTGCAAGGAGCTAAACAAAAATAGCTACCTTTTCCTTGGGCAGCATTACTGCTGCACAAGGTGGCTCTTTCAGTAACAAACGCCTTGGGGGGGGGGGGACAGATTCCCTTACATTTCAGTTGTTGTGTCAGCGTGGCGGTCGCATGACACATTGCCGGCTACACAGCTGGGGATCAGCTGACGTTACTGAAACCCAATAACACTGGGTCGTATGTTTTGACTGTGCAGACGGCACGTCTGAGCCTCAACTGGCGGTGTTGGAGCCCAGGAATTTAAGTTCAGGTGGTAGAAAGATGAACACAACAGGAGACCTGGATAACGTATACAGTGACCTAATTATTCAATCAGGAGGAGGAGTGGCAAATTCCGGCGAGATCCAGGCCTTGTTCATTTCCAGGAAAGTAAGCCGGTCAACGTTATCGGAGGATAGTCGCATGCGACGGTCAGTTAGTACACCACCTGCAGCACTAAAGACACGTTCCGATAATACACTGGCCGCAGGGCAAGACAGCACCTCCAATGCATACTGGCTTAGCTCTGGCCATGTATCCAGCTTTGAGACCCAAAACTTGAAAGGGGAAGAGCCGTCTGGGAGTACAGCAAGAGGGCAAGACATGTAGTCTGTCACCATCTGACGGAACCGTTGCCTCCTGCTGACTGGAGCCGTCTGTGATGGTGTAGACTTTTGTGGCGGGCACAGAAAACTGTGCCACAGTTCGGCCATACTGGTCTTGCCTTGGGCAGAGGCACTGCTTCTGCTCCCTCTTTGTGCAGAGCCTCCACCACGGCCTGGACGCACTGAGCTGCTTTGGAATGCACTAGCAGCACTTCTCTCAGTTGGAATGGAGAAGATGATGGAATTGACCAGTGTGTCTTGGTACTCCCGCATTTTTCGCTCCCGGTTCAACGGTGTGATGAGGCTTTCTACGTTGTCCCGGTAGCGAGGATCGAGGAGGGTGAACACCCAATAATCAGACATGTTGAGAATGTGGGCGATGCGGCGGTCGTTTCTCAGGCACTGCAGCATGTAATCCACCATGTGCTGCAGACTGCCAACTGCCCAAGAAACGCTGTCCCCTGCTGGAGGCGTGATCTCTGCCCGCTCGTCATCACCCCACCCTCGCTGTACACACTGAGTACTGGACAATTGTGTAACTCCCTCCTCTGGACGGATGTCTTCCTCCTCCATTGACTCCTCCTCATCCTCCTCACAAACGGTCCCCTGCCTACGCGTTTGTGAGGAACCACGTGGCGCTGACTGTCCAGAAGATGATGGAAATGGTGAATCCTCATCCTCCACCTCTTCCACAACATCATCCCTTAGCGCTTGCAGTGATTTTTCAAGCAGGCAGATAAGGGGGACAGTCATGCTGACTAGTGCATCATCTGCACTCGCCATCCGCGTGGAATAATCAAAGGGACGCAAAACCTGGCAGACGTCATTCATAGTGGCCCACTCTGTGGTTGTGAAGTCTGTACGGCGCTGACTGCGACTTTTTTGCGCCTGAAGCAGCTGGTACTCCATTACAGCTTGCTGCTGCTCACACAACCGCTCCAACATATGTAACGTGGAATTCCACCTGGTAGGTAGGTCACATATGATGCGATGTTCCGGCAGGTGGTGTCAGCGCTGCAGAGCCGCAATGCGCGCTTTTGCCGTGCTGGAACGCCGCAAGTGAGCACACTCTAGGCGGACCTTGTGCAGCAGTGCATCAAGATCCGGATAGTCCCTCAAAAAGCTCTGCACGACCAAATTGAGCACATGTGCCAGACATGGGATGTGAGTGAGGTTGCCGAGGCCCAGAGCTGCCACCAGATTTCGGCCATTATCACACACTACCATGCCTGGCTGGAGATTCGCTGGCACAAACCACACATCGCTCTCCTGCTTGATGGCATTCCAGAGCTCCTGCGCTGTGTGGCTACGATTCCCCAAGAAAATTAATTTCAAGACGGCCTGTTGACGTTTGGCCACGGCTGTGCTCATGTCGGTCGTAACAGGTACACGTTCATCACGGGTCCATGTGGAGGTGGACTGTGACGGCTCCTGCAGCGATGATTCTGAGGAACTGGTGTAAGAGGAGGAGTCAATGCGTACAGAATGGATTCCTGCAATCCTTGGAGTGGGCAGGACACGTCCTGCGCCACTCGCACGGTCTGTACCCGGCTCAACGACATTAACCCAATGGGCAGTGAGGGAAAGGTATCGCCCCTGTCCATGTTGACTGGTCCACGCATCGGTGGTGAGGTGGACCTTGCTACTGACGGCGTTCAGTAGCGCGTGTTTTATGTGTCCCTCCACATGCTTCTGCAGGGCAGGGACGGCTTGCCTGCTGAAGTAAAAGCGGCTGGGCACATTGTACTGTGGGACTGCCAATGACATCAAGTCACGGAAGCTGTCAGTCTCCACCAGCCTGAATGACAGCATTTCCAGTGACAGAAGTTTGGCAATGCCTGCAGTCAGAGCCTGTGCTCGTGGGTGGTTTGACGAGAAAGGCCGCCTTTTCTCCCATGCCTGTACTACCGATGGCTGTAGACTGGGCTGGGAGTGTGTGGATGACTGGGAAAGTGGCGCTGCGGGTGGAATTACAGCGGGTCTCTGGACAACAGGGGCAGAGGTTCTTCCACGGCGATCCTGGGAGGACGCCGAACCAGCTGCGTGTGAGGTAGAGGAAGAGGCAACACGAGCTGAAGAGGTGGTAGCTGCCGCTGTTGGTTGGCCTACCTCTTCAGTGTGTTTTTCTAACTCCGCCGGGTGCCTGTTGCGCACATGTTTCCACATGTTGGAGGTATTGAGGTTGCTGACATTTTTCCCTCTTTTGACTTTTTGATGACACACGTTGCATCTGACATAGCAAATGTCATCTGCAACTGTGTCAAAAAAGGACCAGGCACTGCAAGTCTTGGGAGCGCCCTTTTTGGCTTTTGGAAGAGACATGCTCCTAACGGGTGCCAAAGCGGAGGCTGCAGGATCCGCAGTCTTCCCCCTCCCTCTCCCTCTTTGGGCCGTACGGGGAATCTCTTCCTCAGAGCTGCTCCCACCACCTTCCTGTCCCTCACGCCAAGATGGGTCGAGGACCTCATCATCTACACTACCCTCTGCCCCCAACTGCTCCTCCTGGGTAGTCTCAGCAGCAGAGCACGCACCAGTAAGTGGCACCTGAGTGTCATCATCAGCTGATGCGGCCTGCGATGTGGTGACCGGAGCCACTGGCCCACCCGCCTCTTCAGAGGAAGACAGAAAAAGCTGTTGGGCATCACTGCACCCTGCCTCTTCTTCCATTTCTCCAATGCTGCTTGGCTGGCCCCCTGTTTCCAAGCCAAGAGATTCAGAGAACAGAAGTAGAGACGGCTCCTGTCCTGGGCTCTCTGTCTGCCTGGGCAATTTGGCAGGTGGTGAAGAGACAGATGGCTGCTCTCCAGTGCTCTGTGTCTGAGAGGATGTGGCACTAATGGAAGTTGATGCATTAGCTGCCATCCATCCGACAACAGCTTCAATTTGTTCTTCACGCAGCAGCGGTGTACGGCGCTCGGACACAAAGCTTCGCATGAACGACTGTTGCCTGGTGAAAGTGGGTGCTGATGAGTCACCGGTGCCCGCAGCAGGCACAGAATCCCCACGTCCCCTCCCTGCTCCGCGACGGCTCCCACGCCCCCGTGCCTTACTCACTGCCTTCTTCATCTTGGTTGACTGATAAAGATAAGCAGAAAAGTACTAACGGATTTGTGTGCTTATTCCTGAGCAACTCCTCCTAACAGGTATAAGAAGCACTAATTATCTAAAGTGTGGACTAGACTTTAATATGAGCTAATGTGGCCTACAGAAATGTAAAGTGGTGTAACTGGTGTGTTTGGTGAACTTTATTATTTATTTATTTTTTGGGGGCTGAACTGACAACAGATAGAGCTGCAGTCACACGGAGACCGTGCAGACAGACGTAAACGGCGCTACAAGGCCCAAAAACCCTCCTCTACTTTATCCTATGTAGTGTTTTTCCACAAATTAGCTGGAGACGGGTGGAAAGACACTAATAGGATTTTTTTGAATAAATTAGCAGCAGACTACACTATTTGGAAAAAAAAGAAAATTGATTTGGCGGTATGACGCAGTGAAAAACCCTGAGCTGGAGACAACCAGGCTATAGCTGCTCACAGATTACAGGGCGAGCTGCAGTCACACGGAGACCGTGCAGACAGCCGTAAACGGCGCTGCAAGGCCCAAAAACCCTCCTCTACTTTATCCTATGTAGTGTTTTTCCACAAATTAGCTGGAGACGGGTGGAAAGACACTAATAGGATTTTTTAAAATTAATTAGCAGCAGACTACACTACTTTGAAAAAAAAGAAAATTGATTTGGCAGTATGACGCAGTGAAAAACCCTGAGCTGGAGACAACCAGGCTATAGCTGCTCACAGATTACAGGGCGAGCTGCAGTCACACGGAGACCGTGCAGACAGCCGTAAACGGCGCTGCAAGGCCCAAAAACCCTCCTCTACTTTATCCTATGTAGTGTTTTTCCACAAATTAGCTGGAGACGGGTGGAAAGACACTAATAGGATTTTTTTAAATTAATTAGCAGCAGACTACACTACTTTGAAAAAAAAGAAAATTGATTTGGCGGTATGACGCAGTGAAAAACCCTGAGCTGGAGACAACCAGGCTACAGCTGCTCACAGATTACAGGGCGAGCTGCAGTCACACGGAGACCGTGCAGACAGCCGTAAACGGCGCTGCAAGGCCCAAAAACCCTCCTCTACTTTATCCTATGTAGTGTTTTTCCACAAATTAGCTGGAGACGGGTGGAAAGACACTAATAGGATTTTTTAAAATTAATTAGCAGCAGACTACACTACTTTGAAAAAAAAGAAAATTGATTTGGCGGTATGACGCAGTGAAAAACCCTGAGCTGGAGACAACCAGGCTACAGCTGCTCACAGATTACAGGGCGAGCTGCAGTCACACGGAGACCGTGCAGACAGCCGTAAACGGCGCTGCAAGGCCCAAAAACCCTCCTCTACTTTATCCTATGTAGTGTTTTTCCACAAATTAGCTGGAGACGGGTGGAAAGACACTAATAGGATTTTTTTGAATAAATTAGCAGCAGACTACACTACTTGGGAAAAAAAAAAAAAAAAGGAACAGTATGAGGCAATGAACCACCCTCCCTGAACTGAATACAACCAACTATGGATGGCCTATGTGGCTGCACTCAGACTGGAGACTGGGCTGCACTCACACACACACACACACAGACCCTGCAGATCGCTGTGAAAACAGCGCTACAAGGCAAAAGCAAGGTGAATAGTAGGTGAACACAGCGGTTGCTAAATTAGCCTTTGGAAAGCACAAAGAAGCAAATCGCTATCTCTAAACTGTCCCTCAGTCAGCAAACAGCGTCCTGTCACTAACTGAATTCACAGCAGAGTGATCGCAAAATGGCGCCAGCGACTTTTAAACTGCATCATGACATCATTACACCAGCCAATCACAGCCTTGCCAGTAGTTTCATGCCCTCCATGCTAAACAGGATGTGCCCACACTTGGAATCAATCTCATTGGCTGAATTTCTGCTTTTTGAATCTTAGAACTTCCGATTCCGGTATCCGATACGCGGCAAGTATCGGAATCCCGGTATCGGAATTCCGATACCGCAAGTATCGGCCGATACCCGATACTTGCGGTATCGGAATGCTCAACACTAATCAGAAGCCTTTCTGTGCATGTTCCTGCTGCTAGACAACTCCCAGCTAAGTTGGACTTTAGTCCTCGTTTGTTTTTGCATTTTGTTCCAGTTCACTGCTGTAGTTTCGTTTCTGTGTCTGGAAAGCTCTTGTGATCTGAAATTGCCACTCTGATGTTATGAGTTAATACTAGAGTCTTAAAGTAATTTCAGGATGGTATTTTGATAGGGTTTTCAGCTGACCATGAAAGTGCCCTTTCTGTCTTCCTGCTATCTAGTAAGCGGACTTCAATTTTGCTAAACCTATTTTCATACTACGTTTGTCATTTCTTCTAAAATCACCGCCAATATATGTGGGGGCCTCTGTCTGCCTATCGGGGAAACTTCTCTAGAGGTGAGCCAGGACTATATTTTCCTCTGCCAGGATTAGTTAGTCCTCTGGCCGGCGCTGGGCGTCTAGGGATAAAAAACGTAGGCAACGCTACCCGGCTACTGTTAGTTGTGCGGCAGGTTTAGTTCATGGTCAGTTTAGTTTCCATCCTTCCAAGAGCTAGTACTTATGTTTGCTGGGCTATGTTCTCTTGCCATTGAGAACCATAACAGTTTGACCGGCCATAAAAGGGTTAAATTAATTGACAGAGAAAGGAGAGAAAAGAGAAGTCTGCTGAAGATTTTTTTTTTTTTTTTTTTTTTTTCCCCTTCCCTTCAGTTCTGAGTGTGCTTGTAATTGAATCTCTTGCAAGTCTGCCTATATTGCAGCCTTTCTCTCTCTCTCTCCTTCTAATCCTGGAATGGCTCTGTGTTCACCTGTTTAAAATGGATATTCAGAGTTTAGCTGCAGGTTTGAATAATCTCACCACGAAAGTTCAAAATTTACAAGATTTTGTTGTTCATGTTCCTATATCTGAACCTAGAATTCCTTTGCCTGAATTTTTCTCGGGGAATAGATCTTGCTTTAAAAATTTCAAAAATAATTGCAAGTTGTTTTTGTCCCTGAAATCTCGCTCTGCTGGAGATCCTGCTCAGCAGGTCAGGATTGTGATTTCCTTGCTCCGGGGCGACCCTCAGGATTGGGCTTTTGCATTGGCTCCAGGGGATCCTGCGTTGCTCAATGTGGATGCGTTTTTTCTGGCCTTGGGGTTGCTTTATGAGGAACCTCAGTTAGAGCTTCAGGCGGAAAAGGCCTTGATGTCCCTATCTCAGGGGCAAGACGAAGCTGAAATATACTGCCAGAAATTCCGTAAATGGGCTGTGCTTACTCAGTGGAATGAGTGCGCCCTGGCGGCGAATTTCAGAGAGGGTCTCTCTGATGCCATTAAGGATGTTATGGTGGGGTTCCCTGTGCCTGCGGGTCTGAATGAGTCCATGACAATGGCTATCCAGATCGATAGGCGTCTGCGGGAGCGCAAACCTGTGCACCATTTGGCGGTGTCTACTGAGAAGACGCCAGAGAATATGCAATGTGATAGAATTCTGTCCAGAAGTGAACGGCAGAATTTAAGACGAAAAAATGGGTTGTGCTTCTATTGCGGTGATTCAACTCATGTTATATCAGCATGCTCTAAGCGTACTAAGAAGCTTGATAAGTCTGTTTCAATTGGCACTTTACAGTCTAAATTTATTCTATCTGTGACCCTGATTTGTTCTTTATCATCTATTACCGCGGATGCCTATGTCGACTCTGGCGCCGCTTTGAGTCTTATGGATTGGTCCTTTGCCAAACGCTGTGGGTATGATTTGGAGCCTCTTGAAACTCCTATACCCCTGAAGGGGATTGACTCCACCCCATTGGCTAGTAATAAACCACAATACTGGACACAAGTAACTATGCGGATTAATCCGGATCATCAGGAGATTATTCGCTTTCTTGTGCTGTATAACCTACATGATGTGTTGGTGCTTGGATTGCCATGGCTGCAATCTCATAACCCAGTCCTTGACTGGAAAGCTATGTCTGTGTTAAGCTGGGGATGTAAGGGGAAGCATGGGGACGTACCTGTGGTTTTCATTTCATCATCTATTCCCTCTGAGATTCCTGAATTCTTGACTGAATATCGTGACGTTTTTGAAGAACCTAAGCTTGGTTCATTACCTCCGCACCGGGAGTGCGATTGTGCCATAGATTTGATTCCGGGTAGTAAATACCCTAAGGGTCGTTTATTTAATCTGTCTGTGCCTGAACATGCTGCTATGCGAGAATATATAAAGGAGTCCTTGGAAAAGGGACATATTCGTCCTTCGTCATCTCCCTTAGGAGCCGGTTTTTTCTTTGTGGCTAAGAAAGATGGCTCTTTGAGACCGTGTATTGATTATCGGCTTTTGAATAAAATCACGGTTAAATATCAATATCCGTTGCCACTGCTGACTGATTTGTTTGCTCGCATAAAGGGGGCCAAGTGGTTCTCTAAGATAGATCTCCGTGGGGCGTATAATTTGGTGTGAATTAAGCAGGGGGATGAGTGGAAGACCGCATTTAATACGCCCGAGGGCCACTTTGAGTATTTGGTGATGCCTTTTGGTCTTTCAAATGCCCCTTCAGTCTTTCAGTCCTTTATGCATGACATTTTCCGTGATTATTTGGATAAATTTATGATTGTGTATCTGGATGATATTTTGATTTTTTCGGATGACTGGGACTCTCATGTCCAGCAGGTCAGGAGGGTTTTTCAGGTTTTGCGGTCTAATTCCTTGTGTGTGAAGGGTTCTAAGTGCGTTTTTGGGGTTCAAAAGATTTCCTTTTTGGGATATATATTTTTCCCCCTCTTCCATCGAGATGGATCCTGTCAAGGTTCAGGCTATTTGTGATTGGACGCAACCCTCTTCTCTTAAGAGCCTTCAGAAATTTTTGGGCTTTGCTAACTTTTATCGTCGATTTATTGCTGGTTTTTCTGATGTTGTTAAACCATTGTCTGATTTGACTAAGAAGGGTGCTGATGTTGCTGATTGGTCCCCTGCTGCTGTGGAGGCCTTTCGGGAGCTTAAGCGCCGCTTTTCTTCCGCCCCTGTGTTGCGTCAGCCTGATGTTGCTCTTCCTTTTCAGGTTGAGGTCGACGCTTCTGAAATCGGAGCTGGGGCAGTTTTGTCGCAGAGAAGTTCCGATTGTTCCGTGATGAGACCTTGTGCCTTTTTCTCGCGTAAATTTTCGCCCGCCGAGCGGAATTATGATGTTGGGAATCGGGAGCTTTTGGCCATGAAGTGGGCTTTTGAGGAGTGGCGTCATTGGCTTGAGGGGGCTAGACATCAGGTGGTGGTATTGACTGACCACAAAAATCTAATTTATCTTGAGTCCGCCAGACGCCTGAATCCTAGACAGGCGCGCTGGTCGTTGTTTTTCTCTCGGTTTAATTTTGTGGTGTCCTACCTGCCGGGTTCTAAGAATGTTAAGGCGGATGCCCTTTCTAGGAGTTTTGAGCCTGACTCCCCTGGTAACTCTGAACCTACAGGTATCCTTAAGGATGGAGTGATATTGTCTGCCGTTTCTCCAGACCTGCGGCGGGCCTTGCAGGAGTTTCAGGCGGATAGACCTGATCGTTGCCCACCTGGTAGACTGTTTGTTCCTGATGATTGGACCAGTAAAGTCATTTCTGAGGTTCATTCTTCTGCGTTGACAGGTCATCCTGGAATCTTTGGTACCAGGGATTTGGTGGCAAGGTCCTTCTGGTGGCCTTCCCTGTCTCGAGATGTGCGAGGCTTTGTGCAGTCTTGTGACATTTGTGCTCGGGCCAAGCCTTGTTGTTCTCGGGCTAGTGGATTGTTGTTGCCCTTGCCTATCCCGAAGAGGCCCTGGACGCACATCTCGATGGATTTTATTTCGGATCTTCCTGTTTCTCAGAAGATGTCTGTCATCTGGGTGGTGTGTGACCGTTTCTCTAAGATGGTCCATTTGGTTCCCCTGCCTAAGTTGCCTTCTTCTTCCGAGTTGGTTCCTCTGTTTTTTCAAAATGTGGTCCGTTTGCATGGTATTCCGGAGAATATCGTTTCTGACAGAGGAACCCAATTCGTGTCTAGATTTTGGCGAGCATTCTGTGCTAGGATGGGCATAGATTTGTCTTTCTCGTCTGCTTTCCATCCTCAGACTAATGGCCAGACCGAGCGGACGAATCAGACCTTGGAGACATATTTGAGGTGTTTTGTGTCTGCAGATCAGGATGATTGGGTTGCTTTTTTGCCTTTAGCGGAGTTTGCCCTCAATAATCGGGCCAGCTCTGCCACCTTGGTGTCTCCTTTTTTCTGTAATTCGGGGTTTCATCCTCGATTTTCTTCTGGTCAGGTGGAATCTTCGGATTGTCCTGGAGTGGATGCTGTGGTGGAGAGGTTGCATCAGATTTGGGGGCAGGTAGTGGACAATTTGAAGTTGTCCCAGGAGAAGACTCAGCTTTTTGCCAACCGCCGGCGTCGGGTTGGTCCTCGGCTTTGTGTTGGGGACTTGGTGTGGTTGTCTTCTCGTTTTGTCCCTATGAGGGTTTCTTCTCCTAAGTTTAAGCCTCGGTTCATCGGCCCGTACAAGATATTGGAGATTCTTAACCCTGTGTCCTTCCGTTTGGACCTCCCTGCATCTTTTTCTATTCATAATGTTTTTCATCGGTCATTGTTGCGCAGGTATGAGGTACCGGTTGTGCCTTCCGTTGAGCCTCCTGCTCCGGTGTTGGTTGAGGGCGAGTTGGAGTACGTTGTGGAAAAAATCTTGGACTCCCGTGTTTCCAGACGGAAACTCCAGTATCTGGTCAAATGGAAGGGATACGGTCAGGAGGATAATTCTTGGGTGACTGCCTCTGATGTTCATGCCTCCGATCTGGTCCGTGCCTTTCATAGGGCTCATCCTGATCGCCCTGGTGGTTCTGGTGAGGGTTCGGTGCCCCCTCCTTGAGGGGGGGGTACTGTTGTGAAATTGGATTTTGGGCTCCCCCGGTGGCCACTGGTGGAATTGAACTGGTGTGCATCATCCCCTCTGTTCACCTGTTTCCATCAGGATGTGGGAGTCGCTATTTAACCTTGCTCCTCTGTCACTTCCATGCCGGTCAACATTGTAATCAGAAGCCTTTCTGTGCATGTTCCTGCTGCTAGACAACTCCCAGCTAAGTTGGACTTTAGTCCTCATTTGTTTTTGCATTTTGTTCCAGTTCACTGCTGTAGTTTCGTTTCTGTGTCTGGAAAGCTCTTGTGATCTGAAATTGCCACTCTGATGTTATGAGTTAATACTAGAGTCTTAAAGTAATTTCAGGATGGTATTTTGATAGGGTTTTCAGCTGACCATGAAAGTGCCCTTTCTGTCTTCCTGCTATCTAGTAAGCGGACCTCAATTTTGCTAAACCTATTTTCATACTACGTTTGTCATTTCTTCTAAAATCACCGCCAATATATGTGGGGGCCTCTGTCTGCCTATCGGGGAAACTTCTCTAGAGGTGAGCCAGGACTATATTTTCCTCTGCCAGGATTAGTTAGTCCTCCGGCCGGCGCTGGGCGTCTAGGGATAAAAAACGTAGGCAACGCTACCCGGCTACTGTTAGTTGTGCGGCAGGTTTAGTTCATGGTCAGTTTAGTTTCCATCCTTCCAAGAGCTAGTACTTATGTTTGCTGGGCTATGTTCTCTTGCCATTGAGAACCATAACACAATACCATCCATGAGTTTATTTGAAAAACAAAACAATTAAATCTTTATGACACTTAAATCCAATTTGCATAATAATTTAGAACACAGGGAACAGTTCGGGTTCACTCATCTATACTTGTCATAGAAGCAATAGGTGTCCATACCCTACATGCACACCCTCTAATAGCAGACTTACTGGAGGAAAAGTCCAGTAAGTTATGTGACACCCCAGGAATCTGGTTGTGACAGAGACATTGCCTGCCTCCCGGGGAGGGTGATACCATGCCTGGAAGCGAGAAGGAATCCCCTTGGCAGTTAAAACTAGAATACAACACTTTCCTGACTCCAGGCCAGAAGGGGGAGCTCTAGAACGCGTTTCAGGGTAGCTTCCGTATAAGTTCTGGTCTGGAGGAGGAGTTAGTCAGCCAGAGCTAGCCTGAGGAAGAGGAAGCATCTGAGGAGAGGAGAACTGGGAGTGGAGCTGCGATTGAGCGCACCTCTGGGCCACAGTAGTTAACTGACCAATGAGGATGTTGACTTTTTGCTCTTCAGACAGGGGATACACTTTGAACAAACTGCAGAGTCTCTCCTTAAAATCGCTCAGGGTGTGCGACTCCCGAGTATTGCGGTAACCAGGCCGCTCCCGGTATGTACGGCATTGATAGTGGCTTTATGGGGACTGCAACGGTGTGCGCCAGATCTTGCTGCACTCTGGAGGCTGCAGCTGCGTCTGCCACCGGATTCTGCTGTACTATGGTGACTGAAGCTGCGTCCGCCACTGAATCTTGCGAAGCCAAAGGGGCTGCGGCTGCGTCCGCCACTAACTCTCCATCTGAGCTGGACATGCTCCTCCCCCCTTAGTTAACCTCAGCCAGGCCCGGCATTTTGGTACCTAGGAGTGTTCATGACGCCACCTGTGGTACTCAGCCAGGGATGGCCAACTTTGCTTAAAGGGATCCGCTGGGGTCGATGGTAATGCAGCTTATATGGTTTTGCTCCACACAAGTGGAGCGGAAGCCCCAAGGCTACCAGGACAATCTAAGAGGGGTTGTAGATGTTGAAGTGCAGGAAAGAATTGGAGGACACAGGGTTGCAGTCTCTTTACCTTTTACTGGTGGAATTGCAGTCCAGGGCACAGATTACAGGCAGTAGCGTAGCTACTGGGGGGGCAAAGGGGGCCATCGCCCCGGGCCCAGTCACATGGAGGGGCCCACTCAGAGCCGCGGCCGCTTTAGTCATTAAGCAATAAGCGGCCGCGGCTCTCTGATGTTTCAGAGTACAGGAGGAGGCAGGAGCGCAGGCTGCAGCATCGCCCCGGGCCTTGCAACATGATGCAGGAGGGGCCCATTCACCCATCCAGAGCCGCGGCTGCTTCAGTGTTAAGCAATAAGCGGCCGCGGCTCTCTGCAGTCCAGACATGGCGACGCACTGCTGCCTGGTCTCCGCTCAGCTGGAGACTGCACGCTGCACAGCAGCCAATAGCAGAGTCCCACTGCGAGCGCACGGTGCGGGCTGGAGCTGGAGCCTGCTAACCTGATAGTATCTGACAGGCTGGCAGCGCTGCATATAGCTCCACCTCCACCCCAGGTCTGCTGCTCCTATTGGTCCGCTGTTCTCAGGTCCTAGTCAGCACTCAGCAGCATCTCTTATTGTGCCAGGAGCCCAAGATGGTGCCTGACCTGCTACCTGGACAAACTGACTGGCGGGAGAGAGAAGCAGGAGTCAGGAGGACGGACATTTTCATAAATGTAAGGGCTGCTGACTGTGAAACAGTGCAATGTTCGACTTCTTTTAAATAAATGAAAGCACAAATGACACTACACATGATGTTAGTAATGCTACTGTGGGAGTGAGGTAAATGTTAGGGGGAGAGGGGGAGTTGAGTTAGGGTAGTGGGGGTGGGTGGTGCTGTAGGGGCCTGCCTGCTGTATTTCTTTTCATGGAGTATTATTATCTAATAGTTGTCTGGGTGGAGGTAGGGGGCTTATTATATTTACAGCTGTTAGGCTATGTCTCCACATTCAGGATTCCCTGCGCTTTGGATGCAGCCAATACCCCGCTCCACCAAAAGCGCTGCCCCCTGTTGTATGTGCGGTGATTCCACCTGTGTTCATTGAACACAGGCGGAATCACCGCATCGTATTCATAGACTGTGTTATTCATCTTGTGGAGATGGAGCGTCTTCACAAGATAAACAGACATGCTGCGGTCTATAAAAACGTGCCTCATGTATGGTTACGCAGGTCTACCACCTGTATGTTTGTACGCATAGTGGAGACGGGATTTCATAAAATCCCATCCACTACGCTGTAACATCTGGACGCTGTGGATTGGATGCTGCAGCTGTACGCAGCGTCCAATCCGCAGCAAATCCGGAAGGTTTCATGACCATGGAAACACAGCCTTGGTATAGCACGCCCTCATACAATAACCATGGCTCTAGCTGCACTTTATTTAAAGGGATTGTCTGATCTCATGCTGCAAGTTAGCAGGTACTCCTATGCGGCTGCAAAATGTTGAGCCTTCACAACTCACATACTAAGGATTCGCCATTACCCATATCGACAAGTATACGATTTGCTTACTCCTGGCCATGTTCTAACTGTGCAGCCTCAATAAGGCCTCTTTCACATGTCCGTTTATTTCCAATACCAGAAAAAACGGTACCAGACATATCCATGTCCGTGTGTGTAATACGTGCGGCACACATGTAACTGAGATGCCCACAACAGTGTTTAAAACCACCATAAGGCTGTGTGCACACGTTGCAGATTTTCTCACGTTTTTTCCACCTTTTTTGCGCTATAAAAACGCTATAAAAACGTGAAAAAAATGCATACATTATGCATCTCATCATTTAGAATGCATTCCGCAATTTTTGTGCACATGATGCGTTTTTTGCGGAAAAAAACGCAGCATGTTCATTAACCCCTTAGTGACAGAGCCAATTTGGTACTTAATGACCGAGCCAATTTTTACAATTCTGACCAGTGTCACTTTAAGAGGTTATAACTCTGGAATGCTTTATCGGATCCTGCTGATTCTGAGATTGTTTTTTCGTGACATATTGTACTTCAAGTTAGTGGTAACATTCCTTTGATATTAATTGCGATTATTTATGAAAAAAATGGAAATATGGCGAAAATTTTTAAAATTTTGCAATTTTCAAACTTTGTATTTTTATGCCCTTAATTCAGAGAGATATGTCACGAAAAATAGAAATAAATAACATTTCCCACATGTCTACTTTACATCAGCACAATTTTGGAAACAATTTTTTTTTTTTGTTTGGGAGTTATAAGGGTTAAAAGTTGACCAGCAATTTCTCATTTTTACAACACCATGTTTTTTTTAGGGACCACATCACCTTTGAAGTCATTTTGAGGGGTCTATATGATAGAAAATAACCAAGTGTGACACCATTCTAAAAACTGCACCCCTCAAGCTGCTCAAAACCACATTCAAGAAGTTTATTAACCCTTTACGTACTTCACAGGAACTGAAACAATGTGGAAGAAAAAAATGAACATTTAACTTTTTTTTGCAAACATTTTACTTCAGAACCATTTTTTTTAATTTTCACAAGTGTAAAAACAGAAATTTAACCACAAATTTTGTTGTGCAATTTTTCCTGAGTACACCGATACCCCATATGTGGAGGTAAACCACTGTTTGGGCGCACCGCAGAGCTTGGAAGTGAAGGAGCACCGTTTGACTGTTTCAATGCAGAATTGGCTGGAATTGAGATCGGACGCCATGTCGCGGTTGGAGAGCCCCTGATGTGCCTAAACAGTGGAAACCCCCCACAAGTGATACCATTTTGGAAACTAGACCCCTTAAGGAACTTATCTAGATGTGTGATGAGCACTTTGAACCCCCAAGTGCTTCACAGAAGTTTATAACGTAGAGCCGTGAAAATAAAAAATCGCATTTGTTTTCACAAAAATGATTTTTTCGCCCACAAATTCTTATTTTCACAAGGGTAACAGGAGAAATTAGACCACAAAAGTTGTTGTGCAATTTCTCCTGAGTACGTTGATACCCCATATGTGGAGGTAAACCACTGTTTGGGCGCACCGCAGAGCTTGGAAATGAAGGAGCACCGTTTGACTGTTTCAATGCAGAATTGGCTGGAATTGAGATCGGACGCCATGTCGCGGTTGGAGAGCCCCTGATGTGCCTAAACAGTGGAAACCCCCCACAAGTGATACCATTTTGGAAACTAGACCCCTTAAGGAACTTATCTAGATGTGTGGTGAGCACTTTGAACCCCCAAGTGCTTCACAGAAGTTTATAACGTAGAGCCGTGAAAATAAAAAATCACATTTTTTCTACAAAAATGATCTTTTTGCCCCCAAATTTTTATTTTCACAAGGGTAACAGGAGGAATTAGAGTACAAAAGTTGTTGTGCAATTTCTCCTGAGTACGTCGATACCCCATATGTGGGGTTAAACCACTGTTTGGGCGCACCGTAGAGCTTGGAAGAGAAGGAGTGTCGTTTTTCTTTTTCAATGTAGAATTGGCTGGAATTGAGATCGGACGCCATGTCACGTTTGGAGAGCCGCTGATGTGCCTAAACAGTGGAGACCCCCCACAAATGACACCATTTTGGAAACTAGACCCCTTAAGGAACTTATCTAGATGTGTGGTGAGCACTTTAAACCCCCAGGTGCTTCACAGAAGTTTATAACGTAGAGCTGTGAAAATAAAAAAATCAAATTTTTTCTACAAAAATGATCTTTTTGCCTCCAAATTTTTATTTTACCAAGGGTAACAGGAGAAAATGGACCCCAGAAGTTGTTGTACAATTTGTCTTGAGTACGCTGACACCCCATATGTGGGGGTAAACCACTGTTTGGGCGCATGGCTGAGCTCGGAAGCAAAGGAGCACCATTTGACTTTTCAATGCAAAATTGACTGGAATTGAGATCGGACGCCATGTCGCGTTTGGAAAGCCCCTGATGTGCCTAAACAGTAGAAACCCCCCAAAAGTGACCCCATTTTGGAAACTAGACCCCCATGAAATTTAACTAGATGTGTAGTGAGAACTTTGAATGCCCAAGTGCATCACAGAAGTTTATAATGCAAAGTCGTGAAAATAAAAAAAAATTTTTTTAACAATAAAGATTTTTTAGCCCCCAAGTTTTTATTTTCACAAGGGTAACAAGAGAAATTGGACCCCAAAAGTTGTTGTCCAATTTGTCCTGAGTATGCTGGTACCCCATATCTGGGGGTAAACCACTGTTTGGGCGCACGGCAGAGCTCGGAAGGGAAGGAGCACCATTTTGAAATGCAGGCTTTGATAGAATGGTCTGCGGGCGTTATGTTGTGTTTGCAGAGCCACTGATGTACCTAAACAGTAGAAACCCCCAACAAGTGACCCCATTTTGGAAAATATACCCCCCAAGGAACTTATCTAGATATGTGGTGAGAACTTTGAATGCCCAAGTGCTTCACAGAAGTTTATAAAGCAGAGTAGTGAAATTAAAAAATATTTTTTTTTCCCCACAAAAAAGATTTTTTTAGCCCCCAAATTTTTATTTTCACAAGGGTAACAAGAGAAATTGGACCCCAAAAGTTGTTGTCCAATTTGTCCTGAGTATGCTGGTACCCCATATGTGGGGGTAAACCACTGTTTTGGCACACGGCAGAGCTCGGAAGAGAAGGAGCGCCATTTTGGAATTCAGACTTTGATAGAATTGTCTGTGGGTGTTATGTTGTGTTTGCAGAGCCCCTGATGTACCTAAAAAGTAGAAACCCCCCAAAAGTGACCACATTTTGGAAACTAGACCCCCTAAGGAACTTATCTAGATATGTGGTGAGAACTTTGAATGCTCAAGTGCTTCACAGAAGTTTATAATGCAGAGTAGCGAAAATAAAAAAATATTTTTTTTCCCACAAAAAAGATTTTTAGCCCCCAAGTTTTTATTTTCACAAGGGTAACAGGAGAAATTGGACCACAAAAGTTGTTGTCCAATTTATCCCGAGTACACTGATGCCCCATATGTGGGGGTAAACCACTGTTTGGGCGCACGGCAGAGCTCAGAAGGGAGGGAGCACCATTTGACTTTTTTAGCGCAAAATTGGCTGTCGTGTTTGGAGACCCCCTGATGTACCTAAACAGTGGAAACCCCCAAATTATAACTCCAACCCTAACTCCAACACACCCCTAACCCTAATCTCAACCCGATCCATAATCCTAATCACAACCCTAATGATAATCACAACCCTAACCCCAAAACAGCCCTAATCTCAACCCTAACCATAACCCTAATCAAAACCCTAAATCCAACACACCCCTAACCCTAATCCCAACTCTAACCCTAACTTTAGCCCCAACCCTAACCCTAACTTTAGCCCCAACCCTAACCATAACTTTAGCTCCGTCGTCACAAAGAGTTCAATGTAACCTTTTTTTTGTACGTCGCGTCCGCCATTTCCGCGCATGTGTGGCCGTAACTCTGCCCCCTCCTCCCCAGGACATAGACTGGGCAGCGGATGCGTTGAAAAACTGCATCCGCTGCCCACGTTGTGCACAATTTTCACAACGTGTGTCGGTATGTCGGGCCGACGCATTGCGACCGCCCCGTACCGACGCAAGTGTGAAAGAAGCCTAAGGCTACTTTCACACTAGCATAGTACTCGGCCCATCGCAGTGTGTCGGGCCGACGTACCGACGCTAGCGTTGTAAGTGCCGCACAACGGGTGCAGCAGATGCTGTTTTTTCAACGCATCCGCTGCCCCATTGTTAGGTGCGGGGAGGCGGGGGCGGAGTTCCGGCCGCGCATGCGCGGTCGGAAATGGCGGACACGTCGCACAAAAAAGTTACATGTAGCTTTTTTGTGCCGACGGTCCGCCAAAGCACGACGCATCCGTCGCACGACGGATGCGACGTGTGGCAATCCATCGCAATGCGTCGCTAATGCAAGCCAATGGAGAAAAAACGCATCCTGCAAGCACTTTTGCAGGATGCGTTTTTTCTCCAACGACGCATTGCGACGGAAGCCAAAAAACGCTAGTGTGAAAGTAGCCTAACCCTAGCCCTAACCCTAGCCCTAACCCTAAATTTAGCCCCAACCCTAACCCTAACCCTAACTCTAACCCTAGCCCTAACCCTAACCCTAACTCTAACCCTAACCCTAACTCTCATTCTAACCCTAGCCCTAACCCTAACTCTAACCCTAACCCTAACCCTAACCCTAACTCTAACCCTAACCCTAACCCTAACCCTAACTCTAACCCTAGCCCTAACCCTAACCCTAACCCTAATTTTAGCCCCAACTCGTCTCTCCTGTCGGCCGGCAGATGGCAGCAGATGGCGGGCGCACTGCGCATGCGCCCGCCATAAGGAAAAAGCCGGCCGGCAGGAGGAGACAGAAGAGGACCCAGGGACACCGGGTGAGTGTCATAGGGTCCCCGAATCCCCCTATTTCTCTGTCCTCTGATGTGCGATCACATCAGAGGACAGAGAATTACAGATCGCTTTTTTTTTTTTTTTTTTTGCGGTCGCCGGTAAACTGTTAATTACCGGCGATCGCAAAACAGGGGTTGGTGCAAACCGACCCCGATCATGTTCTTTGGGGTCTCGGCTACCCCCGGCAGCCGAGACCCCAAAGATCTTCCGGGTGCCGGGCGGCGGGCGCACTGTGCGTGCGCCCGCCATTTTTTCCCGGAAAAAAGATGGCGGCGCCCATGGGGAGCCACGAGGAGCACCGGGGGAGGTAGGTAAGTATCGGGGGGCTATTGGGGGCCATCGGGGACCACATTTCTCTGTCCTCCGATGTGCGATCACATCGGAGGACAGAGAAATTAAACGGCAGATCGCGTTTTTTTTTTTTGTTGCGACCGCCGGTAAACGGTTAATTACCGGCGATCGCAACTCGGGAGTCGGTAAAAACCCCCCGAGTCATGTTCTCTGGGGTCTCGGCTACCCTCGGCAAACGAGACCCCAGAGAAAATCCGACTCTGGGGGGCGCTATTCACTTTTTCCACAGCGCCGTTAATCAACGGCGCTGTGGTTTAAGTACCTTTAGCGGCCGCCGTTAAAAGGCGTATCGGCGGTTGTTAAGGGGTTAATTTTGTGGATTTTTTGCGGATTTGCCACTATATTTTTGCATTGGAACCTCCAGAAAAATCTGCAAAAAAAACGCACCAAAAACGCGGTAAAAACGCGCAAAAAAACACATGCAGATATCTTGCAGAAAATGTCCTGTTTTGCTCAGGAAATTTCTGCAAGAAATCCTGAACATGTGCACATAGCCTAATTATGTAAACAAACGTTACTCAGGTTAAGGCCAGGATCACACACAGCGAGATACGGCCAAGTCTCACAGGTTAAAACCAAGCTCTGGCACCGGCACTGTGCCAGCGTAGCGTGCGGTCGCATAGCAATACATGGAGCTACACGCTCTGCTCCGGAGTACCGGTGCCAGAGCTTGTTTTTAACCTGCGAGACTCGGCTGTATCTCGTGTATGGTTGACTCCGGCCTAAGGGGCCCACTCAGATGTGTTTCGCCCCCCCTAGCCTGAACCCTTAGCTACGCCTCTGATTACAGGTGATCTTGAAATCCAGGCAGCCTGGAAGTGGTTCGGAATCCCCCCAGCCAGGTGGGGTTGGAAGCCTTCCTTTCTGCGCTGAATTATCTGTCCCTTGCTGCCTCTGGCTTCACACAAGGTCCTCTCTCAATATGTCCCTTAGGTGGAACACTACCTGCATGGCAGGCAGCTAGAGCCTTTTTACAGGTGTCCCTTTCTCGTGGTGACTCCGGGCTCTAATCTGCTGCTGTGTCTTCGGGTGTCAGTTGTGGCTAGAAGACTTGCAATCTCCTGCCCTCCGGTTTCTGCTGTGGGGCATACAGTTCCCACACAACCTCAGACCCCGGTGTCCGGCTTCTGGCGCTCAATCCTGGGAGTGAGCTCAATCGCAGCTTCACTTCCAGTTTCCCTCTCCTCACATGCTTCCTCTCCCTTCACTGTCTCACACAGACTGCTCTCTAACTCTTCCTCTAAGCCAGAACTTATAGGGAAGCTACCCTGAAACCGGGTCTAGAGCTCACCCTTCTGGCCTGTAGTCAGAAAAGTGTTGTATGTAAGTGTTACCTGTTAAGGGGATTCCTTCTCGCTTCCAGGCATGGCATCACCCTCCCCGGGAGACAGGCAATACCACTGTGACAACAGGGATTCCTAGGGTGTCGCAGTTATATAGGCTTAATAATCTCTTGATGGGGCTAGCCTTAATGGGGTTGAGCATAGGAAAATTGTACAAAGTGAATTGACTTTGGACAAGTAGATGATTACAAAAATACAAACTATTAAGATATAGATGTAACTTTTGGAATACACCTTTAAATTCATTAACTAAAAAGTGTACGCTGGGGATTTGGAGCCCAACATAATAAAAAAAACTTTGACTACAAACATTTTTAGCAACTATTGACAATATAGGTGATAAATGACTGAACAAAGTGGCTTTCCCCCACTGGGACTCCCACCAATTATGAGAGTATAAGTTCTAATCATTATTTTTCTGTCTTAGGCTGGGATCACACATATGCGAGATACGGCTGCTGAGTCTCGCAGCTGAAAACCCAGCTCTGGTGCCGGCACTCCGAAGCGGAGTGTGCAGCCACACAGCAATACATGGAGCTGCACTCTCCGCTCCGGAGTGCGGGCGCCAGAGCTGGGTTTTCACCTGCGAGACTCGGCCGAATCTCGCGTATGTGTGATCCCGGCCTTACTGGTATATACCTGTTCCAGGTGTCCTGCGCTTCGCACCTGGCTCAGCTGCCCTTTGTTGTGTTCCACATTGAGCTTTGCACAGTGTGAATCAATGACATCATCGTCCTAAACTTGTTTAAGGACCACTAATACACAACTGTGCCTTGGGATTTTGACTCTAGTGTTCCATATTTGTTATGCTCCATTATGTGGACTACTGTGCTTCAACTCACATCCATCCCTGCTTGGTTCCAATCCATATGTCAGTCTGCTCCTGAGCTTACAGTTAGTACTAGTCTCCACGACTCTACGAGTCCTCTGGAAACTGCACCAAAGTCTATGATCTGTGTGCGCAAGCGAACCAGAGGCTTAGCGGATTCACCTCATCTGTTGAGCCCTTACACTTACTTTGGTCAGAATTGAATAGCTAGGCTTGGTTGTGTGTAAATATTTTATTGCCACTTTTTTCTTTCTGTTTTCTTTCGTAATGAGAGTTCTTGTAAGTAGTGTCAAGGGACTGTGGGTACCTACCATATCCCTTGAACTAGTGGTGCCCTAGTATATACCTGTTCTCCAGATTACACCATATGGAGGAGATGTCGGGTTCTTGTATCTAGCTATGCTTCTAATTTAACCCTTATCTGATCCCTACCCCACCCACAGAGGTGATGGACCAAAGCGTATAGGAAAACACTAATCGAACAGACAGGGGTAAATAGACAGGGATAAAGGAAAACTACAATCATACAATACACTCAGAAAACAACAGAGTGGGAAATATGGGAGTTATAGGAAGGGGAAACAAATGTGTGAGGATAAGGATAAACACGCAAACTAATTCCACGTAGCAATCTCCAGAAAAACTCTCTAACTGCTAACTCCAAACACTCCACTTTCTCCTTTAACACCAAACCAGGAAGTAGAACTACCACTGGCAACTCCCAAGTGCCAGTGGTGAGCATATATACCAGAGGGAAGTGGCCAACACAGTGGAGACAATTCAGGATGGAGAGCTCCAGGAGATCAACTGAACATGGCAGAGCAAGAAAAAACTGCACTGTTTAATAGGATAGTGAAGCAGTTCTAATAAGTACATGATTTCATGTAAACAGACTCTGCAAACTTCTGGCCCCTTTTTGTTGTGATATCGCTCTGACAGTACCCCCCCTCCTAAGAGGGACCTCTGGAACCTCACAGCCAGGTTTATCTGGATGAACAGCATGAAAAAAATGGACTAACCTTATCGCATGAATGTCATACGCTGGTACCCACATTTTCTACTCAGGATCGTAACCCTTTCAATGACCAAATGTTGAAGAGACTGGTGTACCAAGCGAGAATCGATAATCTTTGACATCTCGAATTCCAGATTTCTATCAACAATGACTGCAGAAGGTGGTGGTGGAGATTTTTCAGAGGAAGCAATATATTTTTTGAGAAGTGATGTTTGAAACACATTATGAATTTTAAAAGTGGGTGGCAAAGCAAGGCGAAACGCTACAGGATTAACAACGGCAGTTATCTTATAGGAGCCTGTGTGCCTGGGTCCCAGTTTCCAAGAAAGAACCTTCAACTTAATGTTCTTCGAGGACAACCACGCCAAATCACCAACACACAGGTCTGGAACCACCAAGGGACTCCGATCAGCCATACTCATATTTGTACCCCATCTTTCTCAAATTGTTTAGAACACCATACAATACCAATTATTAAGAACAACACCACCACACTGACGTAATGGCGAAGAAAACCGTTCCTCCTCAGATGCTCCTGAAGTACGATTCCTATTGAAGGAGCAAAATTGAGGATGAAAACCTTATGAAGGAAGGGGACTTGCCAGTAGATTAATGACAATAGGAAAACGGTTAGTCACATCAAACTCAGCTAGCAGTAAATAAAAAACTTAATCCTCCTGATTCTCGGACCCAAAGCACTTAATATATACTTCAAGATTCTGCTTCACTCTTTAAATGGACAAAAAGTAGATGAAAATGAAAGATGAATCCCTAAGTGAGCAAAAACTGCTTTCCAAAATTTGGAAATAAATTGAACCCCCCAGTCAGAAACATTATCAGATGGACTCCCATGTAATTTCCCGATTTATTTGATAAAAATTTGCACCAAAGTCTTGGCATTTGATGAAGCAATGAAATGAGCCATCTTGCTGAATCTATCCACTACCACAAATATTACAGTGTTCCCTGCTGATATGGGTAGATCAGTGATGGAATCTTCAGACAAATGAGTCCATAGTCTGCAGGGAATCGCCAAAGGTTGAAGATCCCTGGACAAATGAGTATGTGGGGTCTTAGAACATGCTTAAGTACTGCAGGCAGCTACATATTCCCGAACATCCTGGTGCATCCTAGATCACCAAAAATAATGAGTAAGAAGAACTGTGGTGACTTTAATACCAGGATGTCAAACCAGGACCGAATCATGATGCTTACTCAAAATTTTAATACAGAGGTTCCCAGGAACGAAGAGTTTACCTGAAGGACAGGCAGCAGGGTTGTACCTCTGAGCCTTTACAACCTTATTCTCCATTTAAGAACATATAGTAATAACTACGCCTTTCTGTAATATGGGAACTGTCTCGTAATTACTATCTTCCCCCCGGAAAACAGCGAGATAAAGCATTCGCCTTGAGGTTCCTTCCAGCCTATAACTAACAAAAAAGTTGAGTCTGGTTAAAAACAATGATCATCTTGACTGCCTAGGTGTCAGACACTTGGCCAAATACAAAAGATTTTCATGATCGGTGATTACCATGACTGGACGAATTGCCCCTTCCAAAAAATGATGCAGCTTTTCAAAGGCCCACTTTATTGCCAAGAGTACCCCTTTACCATTGTCATAGTTTATCTAGGTGGACGACAATATCTTGGAGAAGTATGCACACAGACGTCGTATACTTGGAGATGAACCCTGTGAAAATTCAGCTCTTACCCCCACCTCTGATGCGTCAACCTCTACAATGGATGGGTGAGTGATGTAAGCCTGTTTTAGAATCGGCATAGAAGCAAAACATCTCTTTAAAGTAGCAATTGCCTCACTGGCTGAACTGGACCATTTACAAAAGTTTGTCCCATTCCTGGTCATATCCGTCAGTGGTTTGGCCACTACCTAAAAGTTCTTGGTGAACTTATGATAATAATTGAAAAACCTTTGGAACGCTTTTAAGTCTACAGGATGATTCCAATCCAGTACCACTCAGACTTTCACCAGATCCATGAGAAAAACAGTGGACAATAATAAATATCCCAGAAAAGGGATCTGCTGAACCAAAATCATACATTTCTTTGGGCCGACGAATAAATCAATATGTATTCCTGATAGACTATTACTGCCAGATGACAAAAAATGTCATTTACAAAATGTTGAAAAACGGTGGGAGCATTAGTCAACCCAAATAACATAACAAGGTTTTTAGAGTGTCCGTCTGGTGTTTTAAAAGCAGTCTTCCATTCATCCCCCTCCTTTATACATATTTATTCCCCCTGAGGTCCGGTTTAGAAAACCACTTAGCTCTGACGATTTATTTAAAGAAGTCAAGAATGAGAGGGCGAGGATAAGGATCCTGAACAGTGATCCGATTTAGTTCATGGAAATCTAGGAAGTAGCGTAGCCCCCCCCCCCCGGCCTTTTTTCTTAACAAATCTTAAAATACTTTCTGAGATATAGTGCTTCATGTCCTGCCTCCCTGGACCTGAAATATTATACAGCCTGCTCTTGGCAATTTGGCCCAGAAATTAAATTAATGGCGCAATCATAGGGATGATGATGAGGTAGTTCCTGACACCCCTGCTCCGAGAACACATCCTCAAATCAGACAGATATTCCATCAGGGACTAGGTATCAAGCAGAGTCTTTAACAATACTTGCTCCTCCTTACTACCTCCCGAGTCTGCCAATCCACCTCGGGATTGTGCATCATTAGCCAAGGTACGCCAAGAACCACTGGAGAGGGCAAGCCCTCTAGCACAAAACAATCAATTAATACCAAGTGTATTGCCCCCGCCGCATCCCTCAAATGACCTGAGTAAAATACCCATTACGCAAGGGTGCAGAATCAATAGCGATTATAGGTATAGGTCTAGACAATTTGTGAGGATTGAGACCCTGGTTCTGGACGAACCGAATGTCAATCAGATTAAACCCCGCCCACAGTCCAAAAAAGGCTGAAATAACCACATTACTTTCACCAAAATGGACCTTGGCTGATAAAAAGAATTGTGACTTATCCACAAAGGAAATGTGTTCCACCGTATTGCTAACTTCCCCGCAACCCGGGCTCCTTAGTTTTCTGACAGCTGTTTGTGGTTACTTATAGATGGACAAGTACCAACCAAATTACCATTCTTACCACAAAAAAAACCACTCACTTTTTGCGCCAAATGGCAGGAGGAGTCCCTCCAACTGTATGGGTTCTTCGGTAGACTCAGTCCTAGCTTCCATTGACCCCTAAACCCCCCTAAAAATTGAGGTCTCTCTTTATGTCTCTGACGTAGCCCACTCTGAAAGAGACATAGCCTCCAGGGAAACCGGGATCTCATACAGAGCAAAGGCATCTTTTATCCTCTCAGAAAGACCCTGGCAGAACTGACTATGTACATCGCTGTCATTTCATCTAATATCTGTAGACCACCTATGGAACTGGGAACAATACTCCTCCACTGGCCGGTCTCCCTGTTGCAGCTGATATAGACTTTACCCACCCAGAAACATGGTCTGGGTCATCATAGATAAGACTCAGAGCCAGAAAAATATTCTCTACCGCCTGAAGCGACTGGGAATCGTATGGGAGAGAAAATTCCCAGGCTTGAGGGTCACCCTGGAGAAAAGAGATTATGATACCCACCTGTTGTTCCTTGGTACCCGAGGAATGAGGACATAACCTAAAATAAATTTTGCAGGTCTCCCTGAAAACCACAAACTTATCCCTACCCCCAGAGAGCCTATCTGGCAAAGCGATCTTGGTCTCCACCAGGGGTGGAGAGAGCTGCGGGTCCTAAGCCTGGAGTCAATGGGAGTCGCACAGAGCAGCGGGTCCTAAGCCTGGAGTCAATAGCTGCTGTAAAGCCATGGAGCACGTCTGCCACCTCCAGACCTGCCTGAGAAGCCACAGGATCCATAATGGATCCAAAATGGTTGGGCCAATGATAATGTCACATAGTGTCAAGGGACTGTGGGCACCTAACGGATTACACAAACTAAGGGCGCCCAAGTCTATCCCTGTCCCCCAGATTATCTCAGATGGTGGAAACACCAGGGTCTCCTACACCTAACTATGCTCCTAACTTAACCCTTATCTGATCCCTCCCCCATCCTCAGAGGTGAGGGGCCAAAGTGCATAGGAAAACACTAACCAGACAGTGGTAAACAAATAGGGATAAAAAAAACTACAATCATACAAATATACTCAGGAAACAACAGAGTGAGAAACAGTGGAGATATAGGAAGGGGAAACCAAATGTGAGAGGATAAGTATAAGCATGCAAGCTAATTCTACGCAGCAATCTCCAGAACAATTTTCCAACCGCCAACTCCGAATTTTCTCCTTCAGCACCAAACCAGGAAGTAGAACTACCACTGGCAACTCCCAAGTGCCAGTGGCAAGCATATATAACAAAGGGGAGTAGCCAACATTGAACAGCTGAGACAATTCAGAATGGAGAGCTCCAGGAGATCAACTGAACTGATTAAACCTTGCCATGACAGAGCTTGCCACAGCTGAACTAGCTGCACATGCGATATGTCCACCATTGCACCCAAGTTAGAAAGCCCTAGATGAGTGAATCTTCTGAAACTAATTTCGGGCAAATTCACTCAATTCAGCTGGCAGATTCTCTTCTCTTACCATCTAAATAAAATCAGCCCAAACAAAGTTCTCGGATTGGCATGAAAAGACATTTATTATGCTCTCAGCTCTCCCCAGACCCAAATCATAATAAATAGAAGGGAGGAAAGGGATTGAAAAAAAAAACAGGTCTGGAGGACTGAGGAGCTGCTTTAGAGGGCAGTTTAAGTAAAGGTGAGGGCTCAAGACAGGAATGTATTTTATAACTTGCCTGCCAGGCACCATTTTGCTGATCTTTTTACAAATCCTAAAAAAAATTAAAAATTCAGATTTGCCAAAATCCCAAAATTTGGGGGACATTCATAACAAAATCGATCAGTGACAGATTTTTTCGCTCATCTCTACTAGCAATCTCTTTTGTAAGAATATTATGTGTGGATGCGCAAATTTTTGCCGTAGATGGAGGATGGACTGACCGTCACAATTATTTGCTCTGGTTGTCCCATTGAATGGTTTGGCTCTAACTGGGAAAGATAATGTCAAGTGATTAAACAGAACAGACGCAACATTCACGAGTAGATTTATGTATTTTTGTGTTGCGCTTTTTCAGGTTTTTTTCTGCAACCAAAGCCTGCGTTCTTGACAGTAAACATGATTCAAAATGTACGTTTTGGGTGTTTTTACTGTTTTTTTGTCCTTTTTTTTCGTGCGGATTACATGTGCTCTTTGTCCTCAGTACATGCTTAATAAGGTTAGTTCTACTCACCAAAAATGCTTCAAAAATGCTATAAAAAATATGTTGTGTTTTTTGCAGCTTTTTTCACTTTCTCGTTGCTTTTCGATGGGTGAAAAAATGCTGCAAAAACGCTGAAAGAATTGACATGCTGCAGATTTTAAAAAAAGCAGTTCTCTAATTCGGTCAGGAAAAGAAAAAAACAAGCGTGTGCATGAGATTTCTGAAATCTCGTACCTGTTGCTAGAGCTGTAACATGCAGATTTAAATTTGCATTAACAAAGCGCAGCAAAAAAAAATGCAACGTGTGAACAGAGCCTAGTGGGTCATGTAATGGAAAATTTTGCACAAAATGAAACTTTTTATTTATTCTTCACTCAAAATCAAAGCTTTATAGTGTCCAAGTTGCTGTGAAAAGAAATTGACTTTGATTTCTGCGGCACAACTATTCAGAGATGCCTTGCACAGGCCTTAGAATACAAGGATAGAGTCAGACCTGGGCCCATAGTTTGTTTAGTTACTTTGCTCCTATTCTTATAACTTCTGCCTCTCCTGTTCTTTCTATTTAGAGATATTTTAGTTACTTTTGGTGCAACACTGCCACCCGGTGGTGAAATACAATTTTAAACATTTTGTTAAGATTCAGTTTTCAGAAACGTAAAACAAATGCAAAACAATTGAAAAAGAAAAGAAAAGAAAAAGTAATTGTAATATTCTAATCATAGCAAAAATATAATTAGAGATGAGAAATTATAAAGAATCACTAACCCTTTCAAGACCTGGCGATTTCTTCATTTGTGCTTTGTTTATTACTCCTTATGTTCTAAGAGTCCTAACTTTTAATTATTTTTCAGTATTCATCATACAAGGGCTTGCTTTCTATGGGAGGGGTTGTAGTTTTGAATGATACCATTTATTTTACTATATACTCTGCTGAAAAATGGTAAAAAAAAACAACATTTTGATTTGTGTTGCCATTTTCTGAGTATCTTTTTTTAGTTTTCTGTTGATACTGTATACAGTGCCTTGCGAAAGTATTCGGCTCCCTGGAACTTTTCAACCTTTTCCCACATATCATACTTCAAACATAAAGATACCAAATGTAAATTTTTGTGAAGAATCAACAAGTGGAACACAATTGCGAAGTTGAACGAAATTTATTATTTTAAATTTTTGTGGAAATTCAAAAACTGAAAAGTGGGGCGTGCAATATTATTCGGCCCCTTTAACTTAATACTTTGTTGCGCCACCTTTTGCTGCGATTACAAGTCACTTGGGGTATGTCTCTATCAGTTTTGTACATCAAGAGACTGAAATTCTTGCCCATTCTTCCTTGGCAAACAGCTCGAGCTCAGTGAGGTTTGATGGAGATCGTTTGTGAACAGCAGTTTTCAGCTCTTTCCACAGATTCTCAATTGGATTGAGGTCTGGACTTTGACTTGGCCATTCTAACACCTGGATACGTTTATTTGTGAACCATCCCATTGTAGATTTATGGGGTGCATTATATTATATAGATGACTATTGTTGTGCATTATACTACATGGATGACTATGGGAAGCACATTATACTGTATGGAGGTGCATTATACTATATGGATGACTATGGGCAGGACATTATACTACATGGATGACTATGGGCAGTACATTATACTGCATGGAGGTGCATTATATTATATGGACGACTATTGTGTGTGCATTATACCAATAAGGATGACTAAGGCCTGTGCATTACACTACATGGATGCCTATGTGATGTGCACTATACTATACTATCAATTGAACCCATTCTACACCCCCGGGTGGCGAGCATTTTTATTCGTACATTTATACATTGTCCTCAATAAAGTGACTCTGGAGCTCGTGGTATGCGCATGCGCTGACTCCAGCCCCATTTTATTGAAGCAATGTACTACAATGTCAACATAGCAGTATGCACATGCCAGCCATAGGAATAATTGCGATGGCCGGCGCCTGTGCACTGCTATGTAGAAGTAGTAGAATTCTTCAATAAAATGGGGCCGAAAAGCACTCTTTTCTTTTTTTATGTCTGTGGTATGTATTTACGTTTGGTTGTTGGTGTTGGAGTATGTGGGTGGGGTGATATAGTTCAATAAAATGGAGTCAGCGCATGCACATACTGTGCCTATGCACTGCTATATTGACGTTATAGTACATTAGTTCAATAAAATGGCACCGAGTCAGCGCACGCGCATACCCCTATGTCCAGCACCATTTTATTGAGGTAATGTACTACAATGTCAACACAGCAGTGCGCACATTCCGGCCATAGGTATAATGGCGATTGCCGGCTCATGTGCACTGCTATGTTGACGTTATAGTAAAATTCTTCAATTAAGTGGCGCTAGAGTCAGCGCGTGCGCATACCGCCCTTTCCATCGGCATTTTTGTGAAGACACTTTGTCTGCGAACAGGCATATACAGTTTCTTCAGTGAATTGACGCAGGAGATCGCGCTGACTCCAGCGCCATTTTATTGAAGTAATGTACTGCAACATCAACATAGCGGTGCGCACACACCGGCTGTAAGAATAATGGCGATGGCAGGCACAAGCGCACTGCTTTGTTGACATTGTACTGCACTTCTTTAACAAAATGGTGCCAGAGTCAAAGTGTGCACGTCCCAAGATATCCGGTGCCATTTTGTTGAAGACACTGTGTGAATTCACGCACACAGTGTCTTCAATAAAATGGGTCCGTAGTGCGGTATGCACATCCCGGCTTTGGACAGGACACATCCAGCATTATTTATAAGATGGAGGACTATGGGCTGTGCATTATACTATATGAATAACTATGGAGGGTGCATTATATTATATGGAGGACTATGGGCTGTGCATTATACTATATGAATAACTATGGAGGGTGCATTATATTATATGGAGGACTATGGGCTGTGCATTATACTATATGAATAACTATGGAGGGTGCATTATATTATATGGAGGAGCCACTAGCTAGGTAAAGTATTAAATATTGTCTCAGGTTAGTGACCACTAAAGTTTTTAGAGCCTAAGCAGTGGAAAAGCCATAGTCCCAGCACTGGTTCTTACCCACATTCATGTCCGTGAGCGTAGACACACACCCCAGTTGGAGGGAGGTCAACAAGGCCTATGATGAAAGGAACATCATTCCTACTGTAAAGCACAGAGGTGGATCGCTGATGTTTTGGGGATGTGTGAGCTACAAAGGCACAGAAAACTTGGTCAAAGTTGAAGGAAAGATGAATGTAGCACGTTATCAGCAAATACTGGAGGCAAATTTGCACTCATCAGCCCAGAAGCTACGCATGGGATGTACTTGGACGTTCCAACATGACAATGATCCAAAACACAAGGTCAAGTTGACCTGTCATTGGCTACAGCAGAACAAAGTGAAGGTTCTGGAGTGGCCATCTCAGTCTCCTGACCTCAATATCATTGAGCCACTATGGGGAGATCTCAAGCTCGTAGTTCATGCTAGACAGCTCAGGAATTTACAGGAACTGGAGACTTTTTGCCAAGAATAGTGGGCAGCTTTACTAT
Source organism: Ranitomeya variabilis (assembly GCF_051348905.1). Taxonomy (NCBI): domain Eukaryota; kingdom Metazoa; phylum Chordata; class Amphibia; order Anura; family Dendrobatidae; genus Ranitomeya; species Ranitomeya variabilis. The sequence continues at coordinate 46,130,175 of NC_135233.1, read as the reverse complement.
CTGAGAAAATAATGAACCTCATCCACAACTACCACAAAAGACTTCAAGCTGTCATTGATGTTAGAGGGGGCAATACACGGTATTAGAAATGGGGTATGTGAACTTTAGATCAGGGTCATTTGGATGTTTTGGGTTGTCATTATGATTTAAAAAGAGAAAACACAGTAGTCTGACAATAAATGGCTTCACCCAACCACTAAACATAAGTGGAGAAAAAGTTTTAGTGCTGTCATTCATATCCTCTGAAAAAGGCCAAAAAAAGCAAAAATTCTGCCGGGGTATGTAAACTTTTGAGCCCAACTGTATCTATTATCTATCTATCTATCTATCTATCTATCTATCTATCTATCTATCTAACTACCTATCTATCTATCTATCCATCTATCTATCTATCTAGAATAAAAAAAAGTTGAAACCGCACTCCATATGGCAGTAATAAGGTGCTCTTTATTGGCCCATATGGCGACGTTTCGGTCCTGGATGCAGACCTTTCTCCTTTCTCCTTGGAGAAAGGTCTGCATCCAGGACTGAAATGTCGCCACATGGGCCAATAAAGAGCACCTTATTACTGCCATATGGAGTGCGGTTTCAACTTTTTTTTATTCTGCTTACAAGGTTTGTTATATGCCTATCAGACTTTGCACCCAATTTTTGCTGTGCTGTGCTTAAATTCTTTTTTTCTATCTATCTATCTATCTATCTATCTATCTATCTATCTATCTATCTATCTATCTATCTATCATCTATCTATTATCTATCTATCTATCATCTATTTATCATCTATCATCTATCTATTATCTATCTATCTATCTATCATCTATCTATTATCTATCTATCTATCTATCTATCATCTATTATCTATCTATCTATTATCTATCATCTATCTATTATCTACCTATCTATCTATCATCTATCTATTGTATTATCTATCATCTTTCTATCATCTATCTATTATCTATCTCTATCTATCTATCTATCTATTATCTATCTATTATCTATCTATCTATATCTATTATCTATCTATTATCTATCTATCTATCTATCTATCAATCATCTATTATCTATCTATCATCTATCTATTATCTATCTATTATCTATCTATATAATATTTATTTATCTATCTAATATCTATCATTATCTATCTATCTATCTATCTAGCTATCATCTATCTATTATCTATCTATATAATATTTATTTATCTATCTATTATCTATCTATTATCTATCTATTATCTATCATCTATCTATAATCTATCTATTATCTATCTATCTATCTATCTATCTATCTATCTATCATCTATCTAATATTTATTTATCTATTTAATATCTATCTATCTATCTTTCTATGATATGTTCTGTAATCTGTTTTGAGTCCGACACATGTTCATGGATTTAAATGTATGCAAATATATTCTTTATGTAAACATTTATGCAAAACAAGCTATTGAAATTAACCACGGAAATGAATAAAGCCATTTTTTGTGCTGTCAGTGTGCACAGTCGCTGGAGCCGCTCCGCCCTGATGAGAGCTGCACATCTGTTTGTGGGTGGTTTGTCTTGGCTCTGCACTTCCAGCCCATGCTGTGTTACTAAAGCTCAGCAATAAACTAGACACAAGCATGAAAGAATCTGTGTGTAAGTGAACGGAAACTAAAATCGATATCCCGGGTCCTGTGTCTGCGCTCTCTTAATGAGACTCTCTGTACTTTCTTAGCGGTCTTGGGAAATATTTAGAAGTTTTCCTTCACCAGTCACTGAGGAGAATTTGCATAATAGTGAACTGTTAGAAAGAGGTGAATGTGAGACTTCAAATTCCATGTTCTTAAAGGAACTGTAGCTGCAAATGGTCGGAGCCACCATCGGAGGCGCTATAGTATATGCTACTTTAATGGGTCTGGTCACATATAGCGCCTGCCTGTAGGCTCATTGTATGGAAGCAAACACAGGAAAAAAAATCTGTCTGTCACAAGTCGCCACTAGGGGGAGCTCCAAACATAAGAGTTTACATTTCCCCTCTCTGGCATTCTGGACCATTTAAAGCAGTGAGAGTAGATTAAAGGAACCTGACAGCTGATACATGCAGCTCGATCCCCCGGCGTGTACTGTATCAGACCCTAGATGTATGATTTCAGCCATGTATGTTTGAGTCTGAAATGCTGCGGGGTTTCAGGGAAACACATTCATTAAAAAGCCACCAAGGACCGAATCACATAAGAGACTGGTTGGCCAGTCAGGTCCCTTGCAACTTCTCTCCCTATAGATGCACGCAGGGAGAGAACGATCAGTCCATTTTCGGAACTATATTTTTAAAATAATTTGAAAACCTTGTATCATTTCCTTTCCACTTCACTAATACTTGCTGCTCTGTGTTGGTATATCACATAAAATCCCAATGAAATACATTTACGTTTGTGGATGTAACTTGGAAGAGTTCATGGGGTAGGAAAACTTTTTCAAGGTACTGTATATCTAGTTTTTAGTTATCTCTGAGCTAGTGGGTAAAGACTAGCTATTATGTTTTATCCCTTACACAGCACATAAAGTCATGAGGAATGCCTTCTTTTTTTGGGTAGTAAATGTTCATAAACAGCATTAGCATTGAGGATATCAAACAGTGCAGAGCAGTGTAGCTGTGAATCCAGCACGGTGGAAAACCAGAAGCATGATGTATGTCTGCGCCTATCTCTTTCATTCTGATCCTCCTCGGTGCATAGACTATCATTGCTTTTAAAATCAAATTAGGAGTTCAAATAGCAGAGGAGACAAGAAAAAACTGCTCATAAGTCGAGAAAGTTCTATATTTCTCTAATAAGATATATTACAAAGTTTTTTTATATTTGTATGTATTAATGATTTATGCAAAGTTTTTTGAAATAACAGTGACCTTTTAAGATTAGGGAAAGTTTGAAAATAATAGTGGTGGTGCAAAGTATTTGTGCCTGTAGTGCATACAGCTTGGTGGAGCTGATTTGGTGATCACATGACATTTCTTTGTATTCACTATAATTGTCTGATGATTAAACTGTTAATGACCATTTATTGTAATTAAAGACTATGCTCTGAACGTTCTCAAAAGGGAGCCTGTCACATAGAAGATCTGATCTGACAGGCAGCATGCTATGAAGCAGGTGGAGATGAGCACATTTGGACATAGTTGTGTAAAGATTTTTAGTATATCTGTAGTTTCTGGGATTAGGAGTCCAGTGGGCGGGTCTTCTCAGTGATTGACATTAAAGGGGTTGTCTGGCCATAGGCTACAAGTATGCAGGCACTCTGTGACGGTGCCAGGAGCAGCAGGCATGCGAGTGCAAGTATATGATTTGCATATATGCGGTGATGTGCCTTGCTCAATGCAATTGTATTGAGTGAAGCCGGATATGTATAGTTTGAATGTGGCCTGAAAGATGCACATTACATACTTACAGTCACATGACTGCCCACTCCCAAAGAGTCCTCACAGTCTACAGTGCTCGTGATGTGAGGATTCACATTCACAAGTGTGCAGTCACATAGAGTGACTGTAGACTTGTTGTCACGACTCTGTTGTCAGATATCCTGGGACCAGGGGCTCCATCCCTGTTCTTAACACTAGGGGTGGCCTAACTCGCCCTGTTCCCCAGAATACTGTACTTCTGATGGTGAAGATGCTGGAGCCACGTACCTTGCTTTAGCTCCTGAATCCAACCTAAGTCTGTAACCTTCCCCCACCCAGGGAAGAGTGGAGTAGTAGTGTGCCATAATACACCAACCAGACTAACAAGGTAATACAAACAGGGATAAAGGAAAATACCTATCATACAAAAACTCACACAAACAACAGAGATAAACACCAGGGAGAGGAGGATGGGGAAACACCAAAGTAAAAGAAGGGGATTAGCACAAATCCAAAACCTTGTAACAGTCTCAGATAACTCCACCAAATGCCTCCTCTCAAACAACAACCACCAAACACCAACTCCTAACCATGCCACATAAGCTACCTCTGGCAAAAAGTGCTAGCTAGGGCCCAGATTATAAAGAAGATGGGAATGGCTAACAGCGAACAGCTGAGAGCCTTAATGCAGGAAAGCTTTCAGGAGCTTTCAACTGAGCAGATTAACCCCTGCACTGCTAAAAGAAACCTGCACCATTTAATATGAAGGTGAAGTGCTTCTAATCAGTGCAGGAGTAGGAGAAATCAGACTCTGCGGTCTTCTGGCTCCTTTCTGTCATGTTAAACCTGTGACACTTGTAGCCTGAGACCGGAAAACCCCTGTAATCTGCCTTCTGTATTCATATGTCAGTTATTTTAATGGCAAATCTGCTAAGTTATGCATTGATATTATTCTCATATCACTGCCTAACTTTACAGATATGTCAGCGTGATGGCCACACTTTCATGTGTAACCCAACTTCCCCATAAACATATCTGACCAAGAAGCGGCTCGGTATAATTGTTCCTAAGTGGACATAAGCAGGAAACTTAAAGGGGTGTTATGGTTTCACAGAATACAAGTTATTCTTTCTCCACGAAGAATGTGTCCAATATACCTTCAGTATCTCTGATTGTTGTCATTCGATAGGAACTTTCAATGCTCCCTTCCAGTGAATATAAATCTGTCCTGGTCATATGACAAACATATGTGCGCAGCTCATTACAGCGCAAAGCTCTGTTAGGTCGAGTACAAAGAGTACATGGTTGCGCAATTTCAGTTGCAAAATATACAGAGAAAATCCACAAAACTCGGTGAAATGTAATTGACTGATACTGATAGGGAACCTGTTACATCGATCATAGAGTCTAATCTGTGATAGCATGATAAAGTGCAGGAGTAGCTGAGCAGGGTGATAATTAGATTTATTGAAATTAGTCAGTGTAACGTGTATTTAAAAGGAATCTGTCACCAAGTTTTTGCTATGTAATCCAAGAGTAGCATAGTGTGGGGAAGAGAGTCTGATTCCAGTGATGCGTCACTTTATACAACTGTGTTTTGCTGTTTCAATAAAATCAATGTTTTATCTGCATGATGTTATCACTACAGGACTAGGTGTCTTGTGCCTTCTAGTCTGTATAACCCCACCTCCACCACTGATTGGCAACTTCCTGTGTACACTGTCAGATATCTACCAATCAGTGGTGTTGGCGGGGTTACACAGTTTAACTAGACTGACATGCACGTGAGACCTAGTCAGGCAGTGATGATTTCCTGCTGATAAAACACCGATTGTATTGAAGCTACAACACACAGCCTAGTATGTAACACATCAAAGGAATAAGGCTCTCTGCCCCTACATTATGCTGCTCTCGGATTAAATAGATTCCCTTATTGTATACTTAGAAGACTAGTAGGTGTTCCTACTCATTGATTAACTGTAGAGTTCACATATCCCTGATTTGGGACATCATTGTTGCAGCAGATCAATAAAGGGCGGGGAAATAACAAGACACGAGTGGCAGAGGATCGGTCAGGTGAGTGCCATTTCTTTTATTTTTTTTAACCCATCTTGAGCTTTTCAAAATAAATTTGATTTCCTTGCATTTGTTTTGATATCTTAAATCTCTCCTGAGATGTCCAGATACATGAGAAATGCATTTCACCAGTCTGTATAATTACTGTCGGCGATAAAGTATTCTATTTTCAGAAATGCGTTGGAACTGATAAAAATTGTCTGCTCACCTCTATCACATATTCGCGTTCCTTTTAAATTTCCATACAAGGAAGTTCTTTGTCTTGCAATGTTCGCTTGTATTCCCACTTGTTCGATTAAAATCCATGCTTGAACCCAATATCAATCATGGGAGTGTGCACTTTGATTGAAAACATGCTCCTTTTCCGCGCACTTAAGGGAAGCGGCTCTCTCAAAGGGTTAATCAGCAGTCATTAAAAATCTTGCCAAAAGCACAAATATTATCCACAGCGGAAGCAGAAGGTCCAGATGTTTTTAGACTCTGAATGTTTCTGACAGTCCAAAAATAAGAGCTGCAATATGCATGTGTGAACTCTAAATGCATTAAATATAAATATAGATTATATATACAGTACAGACCATAAGTTTGGACACACCTTCTCATTTAAAGATTTTTCTGTATTTTCATGACTATGAAAATTGTACATTCACACTGAAGGCATCAAAACTATGAATTAACACATGTGGAATTATATACTTAACAAAAAAGTGTGAAACAACGGAAATTATGTCTTATATTCTAGGTTCTTCAAAGTAGCCACCTTTTGCTTTGATGACTGCTTTTGCACACTCTTGGCATTCTCTTGATGAGCTTCAAGAGGTAGTCACCGGGAATGGTCTTCCAACAATCTTGAAGGAGTTCCCAGAGATGCTTAGCACTTGTTGGCCCTTTTACCTTCACGCTGCGGTCCAGCTCACCCCAAACCATCTCGATTGGGTTCAGGTCTGGTGACTGTGGAGGCCAGGTCATCTGGTGTAGCACCCCATCACTCTCCTTCTTGATCAAAAAGCTCTTACACAGCCTGGAGGTGTGTTTGGGGTCATTGTCCTGTTGAAAAATAAATGATGGTCCAACTAAACGCAAACTGGATGCAATAGCATGCCGCTGCAAGATGCTGTGGTAGCCATGCTGGTTCAGTATGCCTTCAATTTTGAATAAATCCCCAACAGTGTCACCAGCAAAGCACCCCCACACCATCACACCTCCTCCTCCATGCTTCACGGTGGGAACCAGGCATGTAGAGTCCATCCGTTCACCTTTTCTGCATCGCACAAAGACACGGTGGTTGGAACCAAAGATCTCAAATTTGGACTCATCAGACCAAAGCACAGATTTCCACTGGTCTAATGTCCATTCCTTGTGTTCTTTGGCCCAAACAAGTCTCTTCTGCTTGTTGCCTGTCCTTAGCAGTGGTTTCCTAGCAGCTATTTTACCATGAAGGCCTGCTGCACAAAGTCTCCTCTTAACAGTTGTTGTAGAGATGTGTCTGCTGCTAGAACTCTGTGTGGCATTGACCTGGTCTCTAATCTGAGCTGCTGTTAACCTGTGATTTCTGAGGCTGGTGACTCGGATAAACTTATCCTCAGAAGCAGAGGTGACTCTTGGTCTTCCTTTCCTGGGGCATTCCTCATGTGAACCAGTTTCTTTGTAGCGCTTGATGGTTTTTGCCACTGCACTTGGGGACACTTTCAAAGTTTTCCCAATTTTTCTGACTGACTGACCTGCATTTCTTAAAGTAATGATGGCCACTCGTTTTTCTTTACTTAGCTGCTTTTTTCTTGCCATAACACAAATTCTTAAAGTTTATTCAGTAGGACTATCAGCTGTGTATCCACCAGACTTCTGCACATCACAACTGATGGTCCCAACCCCATTTATAAGGCAAGAAATCCCACTTATTAAACCTGACAGGGCACACCTGTGAAGTGAAAACCATTCCCGGTGACTACCTCTTGAAGCTCATCAAGAGAATGCCAAGAGTGTGCAAAGCAGTCATCAAAGCAAAAGGTGACTACTTTGAAGAACCTAGAATATAAGACATAATTTCAGTTGTTTCACACTTTTTTGTTACGTATATAATTCCACATGTGTTAATTCACAGTTTTGATGCCTTCAGTGTGAATGTACAATTTTCATAGTCATGAAAATACATAAAAATCTTTAAATGAGAAGGTGTGTCCAAACTTTTGGTCTGTACTATATATATATTATATATATATATATATATATATATATTATATATATATATATATATATATATATATATATATATATATATATATATATATATATATATATTTTACTGTACCTTTTATTTAAATAGCAGTGCTTTCAACAAACTTTGCATAAATCCATAGTACAGGTGTGAGGAGACTATAACAAACCTTTTGTAATGCATCTTATCAAGGCAATCTGTTTCCTTCTCCACTTATGAGCCACTTATTCTTCTCTTGAACTCACCATCCAACATAAAAGAACTTCTCAACACAGTCTTGCTCAAGACAGGATGGACTGCCAGGAAAGTGAGGTGTCGGGTAACAACTACTATTATGAGGAGTGGGGAGTTGAGTGAAGTAACAAAGAGAAGAATTGTGCTAAGTTTTCAAACAAGTCTTTAACCTCCCCCTAGAGCTGGATTCCCATCTACACTGATCAGTACAGCTGTGTAATTCCACCATGCTGCTGCTTCTCTCTGTGTGCATATTACTCAATGACAAGCAGGAATCCCTCAGTTCTCTGTGGGCTGTATATGGCAGACATCATACAGTATATGATACAATATTTTGGATATGTTATTTCATACGGGAAACATGTTTTTACTTAAACAAGTCTGGAGTTTGACTTATCCTCTTCAACCCATTCTCTACTTCTGATGTATTAGTAAGTCTGACATCATGTGCAGGTGTGGAGCAGGCTAAGGAGCTCAGTTCAGCTCAGCTCAGAACCATCCTTAAGGGGGTGCGCAAGTGGGGGGCACGCAAGCATCACAGAAGCAAAGCGTCACGAAGATAAGCGTCGTGATACCGCAGTTATTTCATGGCAGTTAGTCAGGGCAGGAGTCAGGTAACCCACACTCTGCTCTCCCTTCTATCCAAGTGCTTTATTCCTATCCTCCTATGCTCCCTTGCAATCCACTTTCACCGCCCAATCCCCCCTCCACCACAACTCGTATACATCAGCCCCTCACTGCTTCCATCTCCCATGTACAGCTCCCATGCACTTCTCACCTTCATGAAAAACCTCAGCCCATCTTGCCCAAACACACTGCACAAAAAAACTTCAAACGCTTCAAAAAACTATTTGCTTTTTATCTTGTTACTCCTACTGATTTCGGGGGACATCTCCCCAAACCCCGGTCCCCCATCCCCCAACCTTAACCGCTACGCTACCTTATATCAAAACCATACTAACCTTATTAATATTACTTGCACTCCCTCATCTCTCCCTTTCAATTGTGCCCTTTGGAATCCACGGTCTGTATGTAACAAGCTCCCTTTCCTGCACAACTACTTTCTGAACAACTCTCTCAATCTGTTGGCCCTCACTGAAACATGGATCCAGGACTCTGACACTGTCTCCCCTGCTGCCATTTCCCATGGTGGCTTACAATTCTCCCATTCCCCAAGACCCACTAACAGACCTGGTGGTGGAGTCGGCATACTCTTGTCCCCCCAATGCACGTTCCAGGTTATACCCCCAGTTCCTTCACTTTCATTCCCTTCTTTTGAGGTCCACACCATCAGGCTCTTCCGTCCCCTCTCCCTCAGAGTAGCGGTCATATACCGGCCCCCAGGCTCACCCACCCACTTCCTGGACCACTTCTCAGCCTGGCTGCCGCACTTCATGTCCTCAGAACTACCAACCCTTATACTGGGAGACTTCAACATTCTCATCAGCAGCCCCACTTCCACATCTGCATCCCAGTTTCTATCACTAACCACTTCTCTCGGCCTCTCACAGCTCTCAACCTCTGAAACACACAAAGACGGTAACACCCTGGACCTGGTCTTTGTCCGGCTCTGTTCAATCTCCCACCTAGATAACTCACCACTTCCCCTCTCTGACCACAACATTCTCTCCTTCACACTCACAATTCCTCGCCCACCCCAGCACCCTCCTACCTACCACACACTCAGAAATCTACAAGCCATTAACCCTCATACACTTTCAGACTCCTTACATTCATCACTGTCCCCAATCTCCTCTTTTTCCTGTCCTGATCTGGCAGTACATCACTACAATGACACTCTTAGAAGCACCCTAGACCAAGTAGCTCCCCTCACCATCAGAACCTCCAAACACAGAGTGAAACAGCCCTGGCTCACATCGCAAACCCGATTTCTCCAGCGATGCTCTAGGTGTGCTGAACGCTTATGGAGGAAAACTCGCACACCAGGAGACTTCATACACTTCAAATTTATGTTAAGGACCTATAACTGCCCTTCACCTCGCCAAACAGTCCTACTACACCACCCTGATCTCCTCACTATCCAACAACCCCAAGAAACTTTTTAACACCTTTCACTCCCTCCTCAGGCCAAAAGCACAAGACCCTATCACAGACATTTGTGCTGATGACCTGGCCTCCCACTTTATAGAGAAAATAGACAATATCCGTCAGGAAATCCGCTCCCAGACACCAAGTGCAATGACTCCCATCCCTCCCTGCATCTCCCATGGCTCACTCTCCACATTCGATCCCATCACAGAAGAAGAAGTCTCCAAGCTCCTCTCCTCTTCTCGTCCGACTACATGCACCACCGACCCCATTCCCTCACACCTCCTCCAGTCTCTCTCTCCAGTCGTCACAACTCACCTAACTACAATTTTTAATCTCTCCCTTACCTTTGGCATTTTTCCCTCCTCCTTCAAACACTCTATCATTACTCCATTACTAAAAAAACCCACCCTTGACCCATCATGCACAAATAACTACAGACCAGTCTCCAATCTCCCCTTCATCTCAAAACTCCTGGAGCGCCTAGTCTACTCCAGCCTTACCCGTTACCTCTCCACCCATTCCCTTCTAGACCCTTCACAGTCTGGTTTCCGCGCCCTACATTCGACAGAAACTGCACTCATCAAGGTGACCAATGACCTTCTGACAGCAAAATGTAACGGTGACCACTCTTTGCTCATTCTCCTCGATCTTTCTGCAGCTTTCGACACTGTTGACCACCCTCTCCTACTCTCTAGGCTCCAGTCACTAGGCATTAAGGACACTGCTCTCTCCTGGTTCTCCTCCTATCTTTCTGAACGCTCCTTCAGTGTTCTGTTCTCTGGCTCCACTTCATCTCCTCTTCCTCTCACTGTCGGGGTACCCCAGGGCTCAGTCCTTGGCCCCCTTCTCTTCTCCCTCTACACGGCCCCAATTGGACAGACCATCAGCAGATTTGGTTTTCAGTACCATCTTTATGCTGATGACACACAACTATACACATCATTCCCTGACCTTACCCCCGCTGTACTACAGAACGCCACTGACTGTCTGTCTGCAGTCTCTGACATCATGTCCGCTCTCTATCTGAAACTCAACCTCTCCAAAACTGAACTTCTTCTGCTCCCGCCTTCTACTAACCTCCCTAAATCTGACATTTCCCTCTCCGTGGGTGGCACCATAATAACGCCTAGGCAGCAGGCACGCTGTCTGGGTGTTATGTTTGAATCTGATCTCTCCTTCACCTCCCACATACAATCTCTTGCCCGCTCGTGCCGCTTACACCTAAAGAACATCTCTAGAATCCGCCCTTTTCTCACCATGGAGACAACAAAAACTCTCACTGTCGCCCTAATCCACTCCCGTCTGGACTACTGTAACGCTCTATTAATTGGCCTCCCCCTCACTCGACTTTCCCCTCTCCAGTCTATCCTTAATGCAGCAGCCAGGGTCGTCCATCTGGCTAATCGTTACTCGGATGTGTCCGCTCTTCGCCAGTCGTTACACTGGCTGCCCATTCATTACAGGATACAATTCAAAGTACTTGTTCTCACCCACAAAGCTCTCCATAGTGCGGCACGCCTTACATCTCCTCCCTCATTTCTGACTATCGGCCTAACCAGAGGCGTAGCTAGGGTTTCAACTTAGGGGGGGCGAAACATCTGCGTGGGCCCCTAACCAGCTAACCCTGATTACAGCTACGGTTGCGCACTCTTATTGTGAATATAGGGGAACCTCAGAATATGACCCTACTGTTATTGAAAATAAATCTATATACAAAAACGAACATTGACTTTACCGCCATATGGTGACCATATGCACAATAATAATGTCCCCTAAGTTCCCCCATGTACTGCTCCATTATATACAGTATTGTGAGCTTAAAGCTTCCCTATACACAGTATAAGGCCCCCACAGCGCCCCTATACACAGTATGATGATTCTATAACTCCCCTATACACAGTATGATGTTCTCACTGCTCCCCTCTACACAGTATGATGTTCCCACTGCTCCCCTCTACACAGTATGAGCCCAATGCTCCCCTATACACAGTATAATGCTGACAGAACTCCACTATAGAAAGTATAATGCCCCCCAGAGCTCCCCTATATACAGTGTAATGGGCCCGCAGCTCCCTTATACACAGTATGATGGGCCCGCAGCTCCCTTATACACAGTATGATGGGCCCGCAGCTCCCTTATACACAGTATGATGGGCCCGCAGCTCCCTTATACACAGTATGATGGGCCCGCAGCTCCCTTATACACAGTATGATGGGCCCGCAGCTCCCTTATACACAGTATGATGGGCCCGCAGCTCCCTTATACACAGTATGATGGGCCCGCAGCTCCCTTATACACAGTATGATGGGCCCGCAGCTCCCTTATACACAGTATGATGGGCCCGCAGCTCCCTTATACACAGTATGATGGGCCCGCAGCTCCCTTATACACAGTATGATGGGCCCGCAGCTCCCTTATACACAGTATGATGGGCCCGCAGCTCCCTTATACACAGTATGATGGGCCCGCAGCTCCCTTATACACAGTATGATGGGCCCGCAGCTCTCTTATACACAGTATGATGGGCCCGCAGCTCCCTTATACACAGTAGGATGGACCCGCAGTTCCCTTATACACAGTATGATGGACTCACAGCTCCCTTATACACAGTATGATGGACTCGCAGCTCCCTTATACACAGTATGATGGGCCCGCAGCTCCCTTATATACAGTATGATGGGCCCGCAGCTCCCTTATACACAGTATGATGGGCCCGCAGCTGCCTTATACACAGTATGATGGACTCACAGCTCCCTGTAATGATTTGGATGTCCCGGTCATTTACTCATCCTCTGGCGTATTAACTATTTTGTGGCACTGCTGCAGTGCCGTGGCTCAAACTTGTGAGCGCAGCTTCTGACTGGCCAGAAGTGAGAAGCTATGTCACAAGTGCTCAATGTAAGACTATGAGGCTATGTGCACTTGTTGCGGATTCGTGTGCGGTTTACCGCAGATTTCCTAAGTTTTTTGTGCTGATTTCACCTGCGTTTTACCACCTGCGGATTCCTATACAGGAGCAGGTGCAAAACGCTGCAGAATCCGCACAAAATTGACATGCTGCGAAAAAATAGAATTATTCTTACCGTTAATTCGGTTTCTAGGAACCTTCCACGACGGCATATGGAGGTTGCCTCTTTGCCCTAATGGGGAACAGGAAATGGAGAGGTTAAAAGGCCCTCCCACCTCCCTCTCACCAGTGACTTATAACTGAAAACCATAGCACCGGTTTACCTTGAATCCCAGATTTAAATCCAGGAGTATAGGGAGGGAACTAGCGCCGTCGTGGAAGGTTCCTAGAAACCGAATTAACGGTAAGAATAATTCTATTTTCTCTAGTCACCTTCCACGACGGCATATGGAGGAATACCAACTGATTGGCGCTAGGGAGGGACAACGGCCTGGAGTACTTTCCGGCCGAAGGCTAAATCCTTGTTGGGCATTACATCCAATCTGTAATGCCTGGAGAAGGTATGCAAAGAAGACCATGTGGCTGCCCTGCAGATTTGCTCTGCTGATGCACCTGCTCTTTCTGCCCAGGAGACTGAGGTTGATCTAGTCGAATGAGCCTTGATTCCCACTGGAGGAGTTTTGTCTTGAGCAAGGTATGCTTCTGCTATTGCTTTCTTTATCCAGTTGGCAATAGTACTTTTGGCTACCTTTTTTCCCCTATTTTGTCCTGATGGGTGGATAAATAGATTGTGGTCAATTCTGTAAGAACTGGTTTGTTCTAAGTAAAACAATACAGTGCGCCTGACATCCAGCATATGGAATCTCTCTTCTTTGGAATTTGCAGGATTTTGGCAAAAAGAAGGTAGAATAATTTCCTGGGAGCGGTGGAAGTCCGATACGACCTTTGGGAGAAAGGAAGGGTCTAGGCGCAGCACTATAGAGTCATCTCGAATGGTTAGGTATGGTTCTCTTATTGAGAGAGCTTGTAATTCTCCCACCCTCCTTGCTGATGTAATAGCCACAAGAAAAATTGTTTTGTAGATTAGGTTTTTCTGGGAGCAGGAGGATAATGGTTCGAAGGGGGGACCTGTGAGCCCCTGTAATACTAGGTTGAGATCCCACAGTGGTACTGTTATTTGCTTCTTAGGGTTCATTCTAGAAGCTGATATCATGAATCTCTTGATCCAGCGATGATTTGCCAGATCCTGATCAAATATTGAACTGAGGGCGGACACCTGGACTTTTAAGGTGCTAGGCCTGAGGCCTATTTCTAAGCCCTTTTGCAAAAATTTTTGCAAAAGGGCAAAACCATTCCCCCGGATGTATGTCTCGGCGACTTAGATAGTCTGCCTGAATGTTGGACGAGCCTTTCAGGTGAACCGCTGTCAGAGATAAGAGATGTCTTTCTGCCCAGGAGCATATCCGGGCAGATATATTCTTCAGGCAATTGTTTTTTGAACTGCCCTGATGTCTGATGTGGGCCACCGTGGTCACATTGTCCGAATATATCCGAACGTGATGTCCCTTGATTAGATGACTTCCTACTAGTAGGGCTTCTTCTACAGCTTTTAGCTCTCTGTAGTTGGAAGATTTCTTGCTTGTTGACTGGTCCCAGAGACCTTGGAAAGGGGTGTGATTTATCATGGCCCCCCAGCCTCTCTGGCTGGCGTCCGTTGTTACTGTGGTCAGTGGGACTTGCGTCCAGCTGACCCCTTTTTGTAGATTTTTTGGGGACATCCACCAAGCCAGGGAGGCCTTGACACGACCTGGTGTGTACAACCTCTTGTTTAAAGAATTGGGATGACCGTCCCAATTCTGCAAGATATGTGCCTGAAGAATTCTGGAATGGGCTTGGGCCCATGGTACCGATTGAATGCAGGCTGTCATCGAGCCCACAAGAGACATGCCTACTCTGACTGTAGGGGATCTGGTGTCCCTGAACGTTTTGACCTTTGATAAAAGGGTTTGACGGTGTTCCACTGGGAGGAAGGACATTTGTTTTGCCGAGTCCAGGAGAACTCCCAGGAATTTCCTGTATTTGGAGGGTCGTAGGTGAGATTTTTCCAGATTCGGCACCCATCCAAGAGATGTCAGGATTTCGAGAGTCTTGGATACATGGGACTCCAGGGCCTGTTTGGAAGGAGCTATTATCAGAAGGTCGTCTAGGTACGGCACTATACAGACGCCTTGCTTCCGGA
Source organism: Ranitomeya variabilis (assembly GCF_051348905.1). Classification (NCBI taxonomy): domain Eukaryota; kingdom Metazoa; phylum Chordata; class Amphibia; order Anura; family Dendrobatidae; genus Ranitomeya; species Ranitomeya variabilis. Next base: position 46,115,078 of record NC_135233.1, on the reverse strand, counting down.
TAAAGGAGACTACCTCCCCCATTATTTTGGAAAATACTCTTGGAGCCGAGGAAATTCCAAATGGGAGGACGTTGAATTGATAGTGCTCTATCAGACGCCCTCTCTGTACAGCGAATTTGAGGTATTGGCGATGTCTTTGGTGAATAGGGATGTGAAAGTAGGCATCTTTCAGATCGAGAGTGGCCATGAAGTAGTGTGGACCTATCAAGGGGATGGCATTCTTCACTGATTCCATCTTGAATCTTCGGTACTTTATATGCCGATTGAGATTCTTTAGATTTATAATGACACGGGACTCGCCCGATGGCTTGGGAACCAGGAATAAGCGAGAGTAGTGGCCGTGATCCCTCTCCGATTCCGGTATCTGGGATATCGCACCTGACATCTTTAGGGCTCTGAGACCGGACGCCAATTTTGACTGATCTTTCAGGGAGGGTAGGGAGGTGACTTTTAGACCCCGTGGGGGGGAGGAAATGAATTCTATTAGGAGACCCTCTTTGATGATATTGAGGATCCAGGGGCAAGAGGTGATGTTTTGCCACTGGGAGTAAAAATTTGAAAGTCTCCCCCCCACTGGATCGAAGTCACCGTTTCTCCTGTTGAGACTGCTGCTGCTGTTGCTGAGGGATGAGGATGTTTCTCCCCCCTCCCTTCGGGTAACTCCACCTCCCGGACTTGCCTTTCCCTCTCTGAGAGGTTTGGGACTGAAAGGGACGAAAAAACTTCTTTTTGGGAGTTTTTTGTTCTGGGAGGGCTTTCTTTTTATCGGTTGCTTTCTCCAAGATGTCATCAAGAGAAGGCCCGAAGACGTAGTTACCTTTAAATGGTATGGCGCATAACTTGGCTTTGGAGGTGATATCACCAGACCACATTTTTAACCACAGCGCCCTTCTGGCCGAGTTAGTCTGTACTAACGACCTTGCAGCAATTCTGATCGTTTCCATGGAAGAATCTGCTAGGAAACCCGTGGCTCTAAGGAGACTAGGAAGGGAGTCTAACAACTCAGCTCTTGAAGTGCCCTGGGATATGTGAGACTCCAGTTCACCTATCCAGCGGAATAGAGCTCTAGCCACGCATGTTGATGCGATATTAGCTTTGAGGGCTACCGAGGAGGTCTCCCATGATTTCTTTAATAGACTCTCTATCTTCCTGTCCATCGGATCCTTTAATTGTGACGAGTCCTCAAATGGAAGAGCCGTTCTTTTAGCCACTCTTGCCACCTGAGAGTCAACTTTAGGGACATCCCATTTGGTCATTTCGCCTTCTAAGGGGAATCTACGCTTCATCTCGGATGGAGTACTGAGGCGCTTTTCCGGTAATTCCCACTCTTGGTCAATCATATCGGAAATATTCTGGTGGATTGGAAACCCCACCCGTTTACCCTTAGTTATGCCACCAAACATCTGGTCCTGTATGGACTGGGGTTCTGGTTCCTCCTCCAGCCCCATAGTACTGCGTACTGCGGCTACTAAGTCCTCAATCCAGTCAGAAGAAAAGAGATATTTTCTGGCCTCAGATGTAATAGAGGATGCAGATTCCTCCTGACGACCTGAGGATGAGGCATAAGAGAGGTCTGACTCAGATTCAGAATCCTCTTCCTGGATCTTCCTTTTTTTGGCTGGAGAGTGTGGCGGAGGGGGTGGCGGAGGGGGTGGAGGGGTAAAGGCTGCTAGGGAGGATTGCACCTCTTGCTTGACCAGGGATCGGATTTCCTCTAGTAAAGAAGGTTGCTCTGCCCTGACAACTTTGTCAGTACAGGTCCTGCAGAGTTTTTTCTCCCATGAAGGTGGCAGCTTAATGGTACAGATGGCACACTTCTTTTTAACAGTAGTTTTGGGGGTAGACCTTTCTCCCTGCAATGAGAGGGGAGAGAGAGAGTGACCAAGGATACCCCAAAGTTACTACCTAAGGACCCCTGTCCCTGCGGCACTTACTGTGGCAGGGGCAGCGCTGGGCTCTGCAAGCGCAGGGCAGGTACCGCTCTCCATGACAGGAACAGTCTTACCTGCGACGTTTTCTGGCAGGTTTTATACACGGTGGAATGCACCTGCCCCCAGCGATCACCTCTTCCCCTCCATAGTCCAGCGTGGAGGACGCCGTCCTGCACGAGACACCGCCGGCGGAAGTGCCTCCAGGGAGCGCAGAAAGGACCGGAAGTGACGCGCGCGATCACTTCCGGGTTGCCAGCAGCGTGTGTGGAGGGGAAGGAGACCGGAGAGCTCCAGGAGGACTCCGGTCAGAAACACTAGCCTGCTTTGCCCTCACGGGGGCGCGGGAAGGCTAGGCACAGGTCCCGAGGACACCGCAGCGCGGCGCGACGGGAGCAGCATAGGAGGGGAGGTAAGATACGACCCCATGCTGCCCGGTTACACACAAGCCGACGCTTGTAAGATGCAGCAGTCACCGGCCACCACTGCATACGAAGTAAACCTCTCCTGTCCCATGGGGAACAGGAAAAGACACTGGTGAGAGGGAGGTGGGAGGGCCTTTTAACCTCTCCATTTCCTGTTCCCCATTAGGGCAAAGAGGCAACCTCCATATGCCGTCGTGGAAGGTGACTAGAGGAATACAACGCATCGTTTTCGCGCTGTATTTTCCGCACCATGGGCACTGCGGATTTGGTTTTCCATAGGTTTACATGGTACTGTAAACCAGATGGAAAACAGATGCGAATCCGTAGCGGCCAATCCGCACCGTGTGCACATAGCCTGAGAGTGAAAAAGAGGCCAGAACGAGGCTCCCACAGACTCACACTGATTAGTGACCTCTGTGCTGCTCCATGAAACACTGGAGCCTCGGACAGGTCACAAACTGCAGGAGACGGAGCCGAGCGGAGACTAAAACAGATGAAAACGCCAGAAGGTGAGTATCAGACAGGGGACGGGGAATTTCAGCACCGCTCCAGCAATGAAATAAATAATAATGCTGGCGTGGTGCTGTAAATGTGATGCAGCTCTTGGTTACTGTATGCGGCTCCTTATACTAATACTCATAAAAGACCCAGGTGGTACGTATCAAAAGCCCCCTACCCCCCCATCTCCAGCCTCCCCAGACAGCAAATATTACATGATGGATCACATATAATATCATAACTAAACATTATAATATTCAGCCCCCAGTGCCCTCCCCCATCCCTCACTTCAGCCCCAATATCCCCATCATCTCACATCCACCCCCCAGTACCCTGTCCCACCTCCAGCCCCCACAATACCCCCATCATCTCACATCCACCCCTCAGTGCCCTGTCCCACCTCACCCACCTTCTGCCTTCACAACACCCAAATGGTCTCACATTCACCCCCCGGTACCCTGTCCCCCCTCACCCACTTTCAGCCCCCACAATACCCCAACGGTCTCAGTGACATACCTGAATTTAATAAACCTAATAAGTTCCATCCCCACTTACTGGTAAAGTTTGCACTGCAGGCAGGACCAGGAAGTGTAAGTGAAATGCAGGGTGTGGGCACTAGGACCCAGCGTGCCTGAGCCAATCCCAGCGTGCACAGAGTGAAGAATGCTGCAGCCAGGAAAAGCTTTATCATCAGGTCATAGCAAATAGATAATGGCTGCACTCAAGTTTATTGTGCTAAAGCAAGGAAATGTGCAATACATGAAATGTGAACAGCATAATGGCTTGTGAAATTTATGAAAAAACACATGAGATTTTTAGCACAAAATTTGGCCAAATATTGTGAGCCCATTCACCAAACGTCAAGGTAATCTCAGATCGAATGGGTAACTAACCTGTCTGCCTAGTGTGAACACTTACCTATGGCTAATAAAATGGTAAAGCCTGCATTTATAGAGGAGGTTAGAACCAACTGTGTTTGGATGTAGTTAAAATCACAGCATGGTGAAGGGCGGGGCGTTCAAGTCAGAAAAAGCAATACATAGTAAATATAGAAAAACTGACTGAACTGACCTTATCATCAGGTCAGACAGGCGAAACCATTCACTGCAGGGGGGAGACTGCGGCCACTGTGCTAGCAGTAGCAGCGTGCAGAGTCTCCGTCAGACCGGAGCAGACATTATACTGCTCTGCTCCTATGCTGTGTTCTGCCTCCTCACAGAAGTGGCCCTGGCTCCCAGTGGGCCCCTTCATGTGACAGGGCCCGGGGCGATGGCCCCCTCTGCCCCCCCAGTAGCTACGCTACTGGGCCTAACCGACCTCTGCGCTCTGCAAATGACTTTCGACTAACCTCTGCACTAATCCATACCTCCCACTCCCGACTCCAAGACTTCTCCCGTGCTGCGCCAATCCTCTGGAATGCTCTACCCCAAGACATTAGGACCATCCACAACTTGCATAGTTTTAGGCGCTCGCTCAAAACACATTTGTTCAGAGCGGCCTATCACGTTCCCTAATCAAACTCATTTTATGTTTTTGTGCGTGTGTAACCCATTCACTACTTCCATCTACCCCCCACCCCCGGAAGATGGCTGGACCATCATTGTAAATACACCATTGTAAATACACACCTGTGCTTTGTATCTCCCCACCTCATTGTAGATTGTAAGCTCTCACGAGCAGGGTCATCTTATTTTGTCTTATTTTTGCTTTATTGCTGTATTGTTAACGTTGTTACCTATGACTGTTGTGTTTGAAACTGTTAAACTGTAAAGCGCTGCGGAATATGTTGGCGCTATATAAATAAATATTATTATTATTATTATTCAGTCCACTCCACATACAAAAGGTGCCAGCTGTATTATACAGCCAGCATCAGTTTCTAACAGCAGTGACCAGAGCTAGCTCTGATCTCTGTTGTTTTACACTTTAAAGGCTCAGTCGAGTGATGATTTTTTCTTCCGGGAGTATTGGATAGATTATGGTAATGACATACCGATCAGAGTTTGAGCTGAGTGTCAGTTTACTGTAATCCGATTCCCTCGCATGGGAAAAATCGTATCACAGGTGCGCTGAAGGCGGAAATTTAATTTCTCCATTGTCTATGTATGTGTAAATTGGAATTGCACTCGAATGACATCCGAGTGCAGTCCAATATTTTAGAGGCACCCAATCTGTTCCAATTTATGGAGCCACTCGCAGCAGGCTGCAATTTTTTTCTCATGCCGAATCAGTATAAAAAAACCCAGCAGATCTGCAATGCCCCATAGAATATCATTGGGCCGAGTGCTATGCGATAAAACATCGGACTAAACAGGGGACTAAACAATAAAGTTACAAAAATAAATATAAAAAAACCAGATGGTAGCCCAATTCTCACGCATCGGGTATTATAAAATATTATTATTATTATTATTATTATTATTATTCATTTTTAAAGCGCCATTTATTCCATGGCACTTGACATGTGAACGGGGCAAATATAGACAAGTACAATAAACATGAGTAAAACAAGGCACACACAAGTACAGGAGAAGAGAGGACCCTGCCCGCGAGGGCTCACAGTCTACAGAGGATGGGTGAGGATACACTAGGTGAGGGTAGAGCTGGTCATGTGGCAGTTCAGTAGACTGTTCAGTATCACTGCAGGTTGTAGGTTTGTCAGAAGAGGTGGGTCTTCAGGTTCTTTTTGAAGGTTTCCGTGGTAGGTGAGAGACTGATGTGTTGGGGTAGAGAGTTCCAGAGTATAGGGGAAGCACGGGAGAAGTCTTGGATGCGGTCGTGGGAGGAAGAGATGAGAGAGGAGTAGAGAAGGAGATCATGAGATGATCGAAGGTTGCGTGTAGGTAGGTAATGGGAGACCATGTCACAGATGTATGGAGGAGTCAGATTGTGAATGGCTTTGTATGTCATTGTTAGTGTTTTGAACTGTAGCCTCTGGGCAATAGGAAGCCAGTGAAGGGCCTGGCAGAGAGGAGAGGCTGGGGAGTAATGGGGAGACAGATGGATAAGTCGGGCAGCAGAGTTTAGAATGGATTGGAGTGGTGACAGAGTGCTAGAGGGGAGGCCAGAGAGTAGGAGGTTGCAGTAGTCGAGGCGGGAGATGATAAGGGCATGTACTAGTGTTTTTGTGGTTTCATGGTCAAGGAATGCACGGATCCGGGAAATGTTTTTGAGTTGGAATCGGCAAGAAGAGGCAAGGGCTTGGATATGTGGCTTGAAAAAGAGGGTAGAGTCAAGGATCACCCCGAGGCACCGAGCATGCGGGACCGGGGAAAGTGAGCAGCCATTGACATTGATGGATAGGTTGGGTGGAGGGGTAGAGTGAGGTGGGGGAGAGATGATGAATTCTGTTTTGTCCATGTTCAGTTTTAGAAAATGAGCAGAAAAGAAGGATGAAATAGCAGACAGACATTGTGGGATTTTGGTCAGTAAGGAAGTGAGGTCGGGTCCAGATAGGTAGATCTGCGTGTCATCAGCGTAGAGATGATATTGTAAACCGTGGGATTCAATGAGCTGTCCCAGGCCGAAGGTGTAGATGGAGAAGAGTAGGGGTCCTAGAACTGAGCCTTGAGGAACACCGACAGACAGGGGGAGAGATGAGGAGGTGGTGTGGGAGAGGGAGACACTGAATGTCTTGCCTGTTAGATATGATGAGATCCAGGATAGGGCCAAGTCTGTGATGCCAAGAGATGAGAGAATCTGTAACAGGAGGGTATGGTCCACAGTGTCGAAGGCAGAAGACAGGTGCAAGAGGAGGAGGACAGAATAGTGTTGATTGTACTTGGCGGTTAGTAGGTCATTGGCCACTTTAGTTAGGGCAGTTTCAGTTGAGTGATGTGTTCGGAAGCCAGATTGTAACCGGTCAAAGAGGGAGCAGGAGGAGAGGTGGGAGGACAGTTCAAGATGGACATGCTGTTCCAGTAGTTTTGAGGCATAAGGGAAAAGGGATATCGGGCGATAGCTGGACACAGAGGATGGGTCGAGGGAGGGTTTTTTGAGGATAGGTGTGATTGATGCGTGTTTGAAGGATGAGGGGAAGACACCATTTGTAAGTGAGAGGTTGAAGAGTTGTGTTAGGGTTGGGATGAAGACTTTTGCGAGGTTAGGGATGAGGTGGGACTGGAGCGGGTCAAGAGTGCAAGTGGTGAGATGTGATCTTGATAGAAGGATGGAGAGCTGATCGTCTGTCATGGTGGAGAAGCTGGCTTTGGAACAGGGCTGAGAAGTCAAGAGGAGGGGCATTGGGGGCTGCGGGCCAAAGCTTTGTCTGATGTTATCTATCTTCTGCTTAAAGAAAGAGGCAAATTCTTCAGCTGAAATGAGAGTGGAGGGAGGAGATGCTGGGGGATGGAGTAGAGAATTGAAAGTGTTGAAGAGCTGTTTAGGGTTGTGAGTCAGGGAGGATATGAGAGATGAGAAGTAAGTTTGTTTTGCGGCAGTGAGCGTGGACTTGAAGCTGGCGAGGGACTGCTTGTATGCAGTGAAGTGCTCAGCAGAACGAGATCTCTTCCATCACCGTTCAGCGATCCAGGAAGCCCGTCTCAGTTCTTTGGCCAGGCTGGTTAGCCAGAGCTGCCTGTTGATTCTACGAATTTTGCTATGCATGAGTGGGGCGGCCAGATCGAATGTTGCTGTTATTGTGGTGTTACAAAAAGAGGCAGCAGCATCTGTGTCATGGAAGGAAGCTATGTCTGTAAGAGGGAGAAGGGACTCAGAGACTGATTGTAAATTGAGGTGTTTGAGATTTCAGCGAGGGTGAGTGAGTTTGTGGAGTGGAGGTTGCGCACTAGGAGGGGAGAGAGAAGAAAAAGTCAGTAGGTTGTGGTCAGAGAGGGGGAGGGGTGAGTTAATGAGATTAGTAAGGGAACAGAGGCGGGTGAAGATGAAGTCCAATGTGTGGCCATCTTTATGGGTTGCTGCGGATGACCATTGAGTGAGACCAAAGGAAACAGTGAGCGATAAAATTTAGAGGCGGCTGAGGTGGAAGTGTCAATGGGGATATTGAAGTCACCCATGATGATAGTGGGGATGTAGGCTGAGAGGAAATGAAGTAGCCAGGTGGTGAAGTGGTCAAGAAAGGTGGAGATGGCTAGTTCTGGGGGGTGGTAGATGACAGACAGCTGGAGGTTAGAGGGGGAATAGATGCAGACTGAGTGCACCTCGAACAAGGGAAGAGTAGCGGAGGGTGGTAGTGGAATTGGGGTAAAGGAGCAGGTATCGGACAGGAGCAAGCCAACCCCTCCACCACGTTTGTTGCTGGGGCAAGAGGTGTGAGAGAGGTGGAATCCACCATAGGAAAGAGCGGCTGGAGAGGCTGTCAGAGGGGGTGAGCCAGGTTTCAGTGATGCCAAGGAAGGAGAGTTTGTTATTGATAAAGAGGTCATGGATAAATGACAGTTTATTGCAGACAGAGCGTGCGTTCCATAGTGCTCCAGGTAGGGAAGTTGGGGGATTGGGGGCTGGATGAATGGGTATGAGGTTACTGTGGTTGCAAAGATGTGTAGAGGATCATGGCAGGGGATTATAAATGAGTGTGGGTATGTGATGAGGAGGGCCAGGATTTGGGGATATGTCACCAGCAATGAGGAGCAGCAGACAGAGCGTTAGAAGGTGTGAGCTGGATAGGTCATGATGTGGCCGTGTGTGCCTGGAGAGAAAGGATTGTATGTGGGGGAATAGTTCTGTGGAAGAGGTGAGGTGGCTGGGGAGGATGGAGGAAGAAATGACTAGTTCCTTACTGGGTGGAGGGATTACAGGAGATAGGAAGAAATAAAGTAGTATGGGGGTGAATGTTAAAATAAACCGAAACATTATAGTAGTTTTCTATTCCTTTACCTTCCAGTCAATTCCAGTCCAATTCTAGTCTAATTCATAGTAATTAAAAATCTGTAATTTAAAAGATGGAATTTCAAAGATGGTCAGACACGTCTGGTCAGACTCATGGCTTTGAATTTATGTGCTCCTAAGGGCTTGCAGCTGAGAGGGGATGTGGGCGTGTGTGTCCAGAGCACATGTTCACAGTTAAGCCAGGTCATAAAGAGGGGGTGGGGTAGATTGGCCACTCAGGTATGCAAGGAAGACACAAGAGGAATGAAGTAAATGTGGATAGAAAACAATGGGTAAGCAAAGCATACCTGGTGGCAATTACATGCACTTCACATAGACAGACATTGCAGGAAAAGCGGAGTAGATGAGCAGCATACCTGTGGGTAGACAAAACAACTCGATTAGAGGATACAGGTGGTGATGAGGATGATGAAAGTACAGCAGTGATGAATGGGTAAATGCTTCATGAAATTCTAGTCTAATTCATAGTAATTAAAAATCTGTAATTTTAAAAGATGGAATTTCAAAGATGGTCAGACACGTCTGGTCAGACTCATGGCTTTGAATTTAATATGTATGTAGTATATTTATGAAGATTTTAGAATAATACATTGAATACACAGGATTCGGCCCGAGACCAATTAGCGAAGCGTGGCTCAAATCCCACACCAATTCGCGGCCGGACTGTGCCTGTCGCTGATTGTTCGCAGTCGGCCACGTAGTATATAGCACAGCCACATAGTATATAACAGCCCACGTAATAAATAGCACAGCCACGTAGTACATAGCACAGCCACATAGTATATTGCACAGCCAAGTAGTATATAGCACAGCCACGTAGTATATAGTACAGCCCACTGAGTGAATAACAGCCCACATAGCATATAACACAGCCACGTAGTCTATAACAGCCCACGTAGCATATAACACAGCTCACGTAGTATATAACAGCCCATGCACGCAGTATATAACACAGCCCACGTAGTGTGTTATGATCCTGGTGGTAGGATCTCAAACTGACCTGACACATATACCCTGAATATATAGGACAAGTTCTGGGGATGTGGAAGCTATACTGACCGCAATCCTGATCCTATCCAAACACACTAAAGGCAGCTGTGGAACGTTACCTGAAAACCTAGACGTCTCATCACAGCCTGAGAAACTGACTACCCCTAGAGAGAAAGCAAATACCTCACTTGCCTCAGAGAAATATCCCCAAAGTTTTAGACAGCCCCCCACAAATAATAACGGTGAGTTTAAGGGGAAAACACAAACGTAGAGATGAAACAGGTTTAGCAAATGAGGCCCGCTAATACTAGATAGGCAGATAAAGATAGGTGTCTGTGCGGTCAGTACAAAAACTATCAAAAGTAAACCACGCAGAGAATACAAGAACCCCCACACCGACTCACGATGTGAGGGGCGCACTCTGCACCCCAGAACTAACCAGCAAGCAAAGAATCACATAAAAGCAAGCTGGGCTGAACTCATAATATAATGAGAAACGTTTACAAGGAAATAATGAGAAACTGAACAAGCAAACTTAGCTTCTCATAGCAGGAGATTGGTCACAAGGAATATTCAGGAGAGCACAGGATCAGGACTGAATACACTGTCAGCAGGCGACCAGTAAAGGTCCAGGTGAGTTAAATAGGCCCAGTCTAGCAGGAGATGAAACAGCTGAGCCCAGCCATATCGCTAAAGGCCACCAGAGGGAACCCAAGAACAAACTCACACAGTACCACTCATGACCACAGGAGGGAGCCCGAGAACGGAATTCACAACAGTAGTGTATAACACAGCCCACATAGTGTATAACACAGCCCACGTAGTGTATAACAGCCCACGTAGTGTATAACACAGCCCACGTAGTATATAGCGCAGCCATGTAGTATGTAACACAGCCCATGGAGTATATAGCACAGCCACGTAGTATATAGCACATCCCACTGAGTGTATAACAGCCCACATAGCATATAACACAGCCACGTAGTTTATAACAGCCCACGTAGCATATAACACAGCTCACGTAGTATATAACAGCCCACGGACGCAGTATATAACACAGCCCACGTAGTGTATAACACAGCCCACGTAGCATATTGCACAGCCCACATAGTATATTGCACAGCCCACTTAGTATATAGCAATGTGGGCATCATATCCCTCTAAAAAAAGGATTAAGATAAAAAATAGTTATATACTCACCTTCCGTTGGCCCCCGGATCCAGGCAAAGCGTTTACCGATGCTCCTCACGACGCTCCGGTCCCAAGAATGCATTGCAGTCTCACAAGATGATGACTAGGGTTGAGCAACTTTCATTTTTTTAAGATCAAGTCGGGTTTTGCGAAACCCGACTTTGTCCAAAGTCGAGTCGAGTGCAGTCGGCCGATTATCGCGAAAAGTCGGGGATCGACCGAAACATGAAACCCAATGCAAGTCAATGGGGAAGCATAGTCGGCAGTGAGTGGAGGCCAGGAAAACACCTACAGTGCCCATTTTAATGCCAAAAACATCCATTCTTGTTTCTGAAGCTTGTCAATCTTAATTAACTTTATAATAATAGTTGGGCATTGGAAATTGGGGGTCATTTGGCAAAAGTTGTGGGGGGTAGGGCTGGTTCAAGGTTTTAGTGGGCCCAGGAAACATGGACTACGTCACGGCGGTGGAGCAGGGAGAGGTAAGTATTTCAACGTTGCAAGTGCTGTGATCCTGAGCAAGCAGGGGGGGCCCACTCGTTCGCATTGGCACTGGCACAGGGCCCCTCAAAGTACAGCGGTGTGTTTGCACGGCAGGGGCGCCTCCCACCGGCAGCGACACTTTTGCGTACTCTGAGGGGCCCTGTGCCTGTGATGTCGCCAACGAGTATGCCCCCTACCTGTTAAAGAAACCTGCACTTTCATCTGCACCTTCCTCTTTGTCCCTGTGTAAGGTGGTATAGTATGCGGGAAGGGGAACCTGACTTTCAGCAGGGTCAGATTGTGGCTGTGTAGCGTGCAAGGGGAATGTAGTGGTCTGGGTCAAAGTACCACAAGACTCATGTAGCACCGGCTGGGCAATGGGCAGGATGAGGAGGAAACACTGATATAGGGCCAAATAATAAAGTGGGCTAAATGCAATTCAAAATTGGTAACAGGACTAACCAGGCAGCATTGCTTAGTTCAGTGGAGGACAACTGTAATGAGAGGCAGAAACAGTTAGTAGGCCCAAATAATAAAGTGGGCAAAATAAAGTTCAAAATTGGTAACAGGAGTAAACAGGCGGCACTGCTTTGTTCAGTGGAGGAGAACACATTTGAGCAGCAGACACCATTAGTAGGCCCAACCCAACTAGTAGGCCCTATGCAGTTTAATATTACAAATGAAGGCCGAAAGCCTGAAGATTAAAGGTCAGGAAAATAACACAGGACAACACCAAGGTGCGGCACACACTTTTAGTAGGCCCCAACCACCAAATTTTTAAAAAACAGCACTTAATGAGAGCCAGAAGGTTGAAGCTCAGATTTATACAGTGGAGGACAACACCAGGGAGCGGCAGACACCGTTAGTAGGCCCCAACCACCACATTTTTAAAAAACAGCAGTTTATGAGAGCCAGAAGGTTGAAGCTCAGATATATACAGTGGAGGACAACACGAGGGAGCGGCAGACACCGTTAGTATGCCCCAACCACCAAATTTTTTTTAAAAAAGCACTTCATGAGAGCCAGAAGGTTGAAGCTCAGATTTATACAGTGGAGGACAACACCAGGGAGTGGCAGACACCGTTAGTAGGCCCCAACCAACAAATTTTTAAAAAACAGCAGTTAATGAGAGCCAGAAGGTTGAAGCTCAGATTTATACAGTGGAGGACAACACCAGGGAGCGGCAGACACCGTTAGTATGCCCCAACCACCAAATTTTTTTTAAAAAGCACTTAATGAGAGCCAGAAGGTTGAAGCTCAGATTTATACAGTGGAGGACAACACCAGGGAGCGGCAGACACCGTTAGTAGGCCCTAACCACCAATTTATTTTTAAAAAGCACTTAATGAGAGCCAGAAGGTTGAAGCTCAGATTTATACAGTGGAGGACAACACCAGGGAGTGGCAGACACCTTTAGTAGGCCCCAACCACCAAATTTTTAAAAAACAGCACTTAATGAGAGCCAGAAGGTTGAAGCTCAGATTTATACAGTGGAGGACAACACCAGGGAGCGGCAGACACCGTTAGTGGGCCCTAACCACCAATTTTTTTTTAAAAAAAAGCACTTAATGAGAGCCAGAAGGTTGAAGCTCAGATTTATACAGTGGAGGACAACACCAGGGAGTGGCAGACACCTTTAGTAGGCCCCAACCACCAAATTTTTAAAAAACAGCACTTAATGAGAGCCAGAAGGTTGAAGCTCAGATTTATACAGTGGAGGACAACACCAGGGAGCGGCAGACACCGTTAGTATGCCCCAACCACCAAATTTTTTTTTGAAAAGCACTTAATGAGAGCCAGAAGGTTGAAGCTCAGATTTATACAGTGGAGGACAACACCAGGGAGCGGCAGACACCGTTAGTAGGCCCCAACCAACAAATTTTTTTTAAAAAGCACTTAATGAGAGCCAGAAGGTTGAAGCTCAGATTTATACAGTGGAGGACAACACCAGGGAGCGGCAGACACCGTTAGTAGGCCCTAACCACCTTTTTTTTTTTAAAAAGCACATAATGAGAGCCAGAAGGTTGAAGCTCAGATTTATACAGTGGAGGACAACACCAGGGAGCGGCAGACACTGTTAGTAGGCCCTAACCACCAATTTCTTTTTAAAAAGCACTTAATGAGAGCCAGAAGGTTGAAGCTCAGATTTATACAGTGGAGGACAACACCAGGGAGCGGCAGACACCGTTAGTAGGCCCCAACCACCAAATTTTTTAAAAACAGCACTTAATGAGAGCCAAAATGTTGAAGCTCAGATTTATACAGTGGAGGACAACACCAGGGAGCGGCAGACACTGTTAGTATGCCCCAACCACCAAATTTTTTTTAAAAAGCACTTAATGAGAGCCAGAAGGTTGAAGCTCAGATTTATACAGTGGAGGACAACACCAGGGAGCAGCAGACACCCTTAGTAGGCCCTAACCACCAATTTTTTTTTAAAAAGCACTTAATGAGAGCCAGAAGGTTGAAGCTCAAATTTATACAGTGGAGGACAACACCAGGGAGCGGCAGACACCGTTAGTAGGCCCTAACCACCAATTTTTTTTTAAAAAGCACTTAATGAGAGCCAGAAGGTTGAAGCTCAGATTTATACAGTGGAGGACAACACCAGGGAGCGGCAGACACCGTTAGTATGCCCCAACCACCAATTTTTTTTTAAAAAGCACTTAATGAGAGCCAGAAGTTTGAAGCTCATATTTATACAGTGGAGGACAACACCAGGGAGCGGCAGACACCGTTCGTAGGCCCTAACCACCAATTTTTTTTAAAAAAGCACTTAATGAGAGCCAGAAGGTTGAAGCTCAGATTTATACAGTGGAGGACAACACCAGGGAGCGGCAGACACCGTTAGTATGCCCCAACCACCAAATTTTTTTTAAAAAAGCACTTAATGAGAGCCAGAAGGTTGAAGCTCAGATTTATACAGTGGAGGACAACACCAGGGAGCGGCAGACACCGTTAGTAGGCCCTAACCACCAATTTATTTTTAAAAAGCACTTAATGAGAGCCAGAAGGTTGAAGCTCAGATTTATACAGTGGAGGACAACACCAGGGAGCGGCAGACACCGTTAGTGGGCCCTAACCACCAATTTTTTAAAAAAAAGCACTTAATGAGAGCCAGAAGGTTGAAGCTCAGATTTATACAGTGGAGGACAACACCAGGGAGCGGCAGACACCGTTAGTAGGCCCCAACCACCAAATTTTTAAAAAACAGCACTTAATGAGAGCCAGAAGGTTGAAGCTCAGATTTATACAGTGGAGGACAACACCAGGGAGCGGCAGACACCGTTAGTATGCCCCAACCACCAAATTTTTTTTTGAAAAGCACTTAATGAGAGCCAGAAGGTTGAAGCTCAGATTTATACAGTGGAGGACAACACCAGGGAGCAGCAGACACCGTTAGTAGGCCCTAACCACCAATTTTTTTTTAAAAAGCACTTAATGAGAGCCAGAAGGTTGAAGCTCAGATTTATACAGTGGAGGACAACACCAGGGAGCGGCAGACACGGTTAGTAGGCCCTAACCACCTTTTTTTTTTTAAAAACCACATAATGAGAGCCAGAAGGTTGAAGCTCAGATTTATACAGTGGAGGACAACACCAGGGAGCGGCAGACACTGTTAGTAGGCCCTAACCACCAATTTTTTTTAAAAAAGCACTTAATGAGAGCCAGAAGGTTGAAGCTCAGATTTATACAGTGGAGGACAACACCAGGGAGCGGCAGACACCGTTAGTAGGCCCCAACCACCAAATTTTTAAAAAACAGCACTTAATGAGAGCCAAAATGTTGAAGCTCAGATTTATACAGTGGAGGACAACACCAGGGAGCGGCAGACACCGTTAGTATGCCCCAACCACCAAATTTTTTTTAAAAAGCACTTAATGAGAGCCAGAAGGTTGAAGCTCAGATTTATACAGTGGAGGACAACACCAGGGAGCGGCAGACACCCTTAGTAGGCCCTAACCACCAATTTATTTTTAAAAAGCACTTAATGAGAGCCAGAAGGTTGAAGCTCAGATTTATACAGTGGAGGAAAACACCAGGGAGCGGCAGACACCGTTCGTAGGCCCTAACCACCAATTTTTTTTAAAAAAGCACTTAATGAGAGCCAGAAGGTTGAAGCTCAGATTTATACAGTGGAGGACCACACCAGGGAGCGGCAGACACCGTTAGTAGGCCCCAACCACCAAATGTTAAAAAAACAGCACTTAATGAGAGCCAGAAGGTTGAAGCTCAGATTTATACAGTGGAGGACAATTTGAATTAGGGACTGCAGACAGACTTAGTAGGCTGTCCCCTGTGGACCATGCATCCACCACATTAACCCATTGCGCCGTAATGGACACGTAAACTTCCGTGGCCATGCCTACAGGTCCATGCGTCTGTTGTCAGGTGCACATTTGTACTCACAGATTGCCAGAGTGCATGGACAATGCAGTCTTTTACATGCTGGTGGAGGGTTGGGATGGCTTTTCTCGCAAACGAAGTGTCGAATGGTTAGCTTGTAGCGTGGTACAGCGTAGTCCATCATGGTTTTATTAGTATTAAATAAAATATATAAATAGGCTTTATGAACTTTTAAATAGGTTCAAGGGGTACACGGGCAGCATTGGTGTGGTCAGCGGAGGACGATTGCAAGGAGGGACCGCAGACAGGCTAACTAGGCCTAAAATAAATAAAAATAGGCTCAAGGCACTTAGAGTTATCTCGCAGGGGTACACAGGCAGCATTGTTGTGGTCAGTGGAGGAGGATTGCAAGGAGGGACCGCAGACAGGCTTACTAGGCATGAAATAAATAAAAATAGGCTCTATGCAGTTTTAAATAGGTTACATGGGTACACAGGCAGCATTGTTGTGGTCAGTGGAGGAGGATTGCAAGGAGGGACCGCAGACAGGCTTACTAGGCCTAAAATAAATAAAAATAGGCTCAAGGCACTTAGCGTTATCTCGCAGGGGTACACAGGCAGCATTGTTGTGGTCAGTGGAGGAGGATTGCAAGGAGGGACCGCAGACAGGCTTACTAGGCCTAAAATAAATAAAAATAGGCTCAAGGCACTTAGCGTTATCTCGCAGGGGTACACAGGCAGCATTGTTGTGGTCAGTGGAGGAGGATTGCAAGGAGGGACCGTAGACAGGCTTAGTAGGCCTAAAATAAATAAAAGTAGGCTCTATGCACTTAGAGTTATCTCGCAGGGGTACACAGGCAGCATTGTTGTGGTCAGTGGAGGACGATTGCAAGGAGGGACCGCAGACAGGCTTACTGGGCCTAAAATAAATAAAAATAGGCTCTATGCAGTTTTAAATAGGTTACATGGGTACACAGGCAGCATTGTTGTGGTCAGTGGAGGAGGATTGCAAGGAGGGACCGCAGACAGGCTTACTAGGCCTAAAATAAATAATAATAGGCTCTATGCAGTTTTAAATAGGTTACATGGGTACACAGGCAGCATTGTTGTGGTCAGTGGAGGAGGATTGCAAGGAGGGACCGCAGAAAGGCTTACTAGGCCTAAAATAAATAAAAATAGGCTCAAGGCACTTAGAGTTACCTCGCAGGGGTACACAGGCAGCATTGTTGTGGTCAGTGGAGGAGGACTGCAAGGAGGGACCACAGACAGGCTTACTAGACCTAAAATAAATAAAAATAGGCTCAAGGCACTTAGAGTTATCTCGCAGGGGTACACAGGCAGCATTGTTGTGGTCAGTGGAGGAGGATTGCAAGGAGGGACCGCAGACAGGCTTACTAGGCCTAAAATAAATAAAAATAGGCTCAAGGCACTTAGAGTTATCTCGCAGGGGTACACAGGCAGCATTGTTGTGGTCAGTGGAGGAGGATTGCAAGGAGGGACCGCAGACAGGCTTACTAGGCCTAAAATAAATAAAAATAGGCTCAAGGCACTTAGAGTTATCTCGCAGGGGTACACAGGCAGCATTGTTGTGGTCAGTGGAGGAGGATTGCAAGGAGGGACCGCAGACAGGCTTACTAGGCCTAAAATAAATAAAAATAGGCTCAAGGCACTTAAGGTACCGTCACATTAAGCGACGCTGCAGCGATAGCGACAACGATGCCGATCGCTGCAGCGTCGCTGTTTGATCGCTGGAGAGCTGTCACACAGACCGCTCTCCAGCGACCAACGATGCCGAGGTCCCCGGGTAACCAGGGTAAACATCGGGTTGCTAAGCGCAGGGCCGCGCTTAGTAACCCGATGTTTACCCTGGTTACCAGCGTAAAAGTAAAAAAAACAAACAGTACATGCTCACCTGCGCGTCTCCCAGCGTCTGCTTCCTGACACTGACTGAGCTCCGGCCCTAACAGCACAGCGGTGACGTCACCGCTGTGCTTTCACTTTCACTTTAGGGCCGGATCTCAGTCAGAGCAGGAAGCAGACGCTGGGAGACGCGCAGGTGAGCATGTACTGTTTGTTTTTTTTACTTTTACGCTGGTAACCAGGGTAAACATCGGGTTACTAAGCGCGGCCCTGCGCTTAGTAACCCGATGTTTACCCTGGTTACCAGTGTAAAACATCGCTGGTATCGTTGCTTTTGGTGTCAAACACAACGATACACGGCGATCGGACGACCAAATAAAGTTCTGGACTTTATTCAGCGACCAGCGACATCACAGCAGGATCCTGATCGCTGCTGCGTGTCAAACTAAACGATATCGCTAGCGAGGACGCTGCAACGTCACGGATCGCTAGCGATATCGTTTAGTGTGACGGTACCTTTAGAGTTATCTCGCAGGGGTACACAGGCAGCATTGTTGTGGTCAGTGGAGGAGGATTGCAAGGAGGGACCGCAGACAGGCTTACTAGGCCTAAAATAAATAAAAATAGGCTCAAGGCACTTAGAGTTATCTCGCAGGGGTACACAGGCAGCATTGGTGTGGTCAGCGGAGGACGATTGCAAGGAGTGTCTGACACAGTTAGTACTCACAAAAAATAAATAGTTGTTAATGTCTCGCAAAACAACAACAACAACAAAAAAGTGTGGCATACTTAGGTACAGGGGTGGGCTCATCTGCTGAGTTTCTGACATAGTAATTTGGCAGTAAGTATTTACTGGTGGCAATATAGGACACTGACCCAGACTACTTTAACTAGCATCATAGATGTCAACAAATTGGTATTGTCAGTGCCAGGCATTGAATGATGTCAGCGCATAGACTAAACATTGGTGGAGCTGTGAGAGATAATTTTGCACGTGGTAGAGCACAGTTTGAGCTGGGGGGGTGAACTCTCTTGTGGCCGGCGGTACAGTCCCAGGGCCCCTCATGTTACAACGGTGTGACACTTTATTGTACTATGTGGGACCCAGTGGCAGTGCCGTCGACCAAAAGCGGGCACACCCACCTCTTCAGACAACCGGCACTCTAACGGGTGCTTGCGCCAAGTGGCGAGACCACGGCCCCGTGGGGGGAGTTTTCCCATTGAGGGAGGTGTAAACATGTCATATGCTGGACAAACAGCTGCTGCAAATTAAGAGATTGGAACACTCAGTAAGACCAGTCCACAAGCAAGACCTTTTTATAGGAAAGCTAGGTGTCAGCCGGGAAAGGTGGGGCAAAATAATTTGAAATCCAGGAGTGGTTCATTTTAATGAAGGTGAGATCATCCACATTTTGGGTAGCCAGACGAGTCCTTTTTTCGGTTAATATTGAACCAGCAGCACTGAATACTCTTTCTGATAGCACACTAGCTGCTGGGCAAGCAAGCTCCTGCAACGCATATTCTGCCAATTCAGGCCAGGTGTCTAATTTGGATGCCCAGTAATCAAATGGGAATGACGGTTGAGGGAGAACATCAATAAGGGCTGAAAAATAGTTAGTAACCATACTGGACAAATGTTGTCTCCTGTCACTTTGAATAGATGCTGCAGTACCTGTTCTGTCTGCGGTCATTGCGAAATCACTCCACAACCTGGTCAGAAAACCCCTCTGTCCAACGCCACTTCTGATTTGTGCACCTCTAACACCTCTGCCCTGTAGCCCCCTGCAGCTCGTGTGAGAACCATCACCGGCACTGTGTGCTGGGAATGCCTGAATCAAACGGTCTACAAGAGTTGCTTGTTTGGTCGCTAATATTTGTTCGAGGTTCTCATGTGGCATAATATTTTGCAATTTGCCTTTATAGCGAGGGTCAAGGATGCAGGCCAACCAGTAATCGTCATCGGTCATCATTTTAATAATGCGTGGGTCCCTTTTGAGGATACGTAAGGCATAATCCGCCATGTGGGCCAAAGTTCCAGTTGTCAAATCTGCGGTTGTGCTGGTTTGAGGGGCAGTTACAGGCAAATCCACGTCACTTGTCTCCCTTAAAAAACCAGAACCCGGCCTTGCAACGCCACTAATTTCTGTTGGCCCAGGAGAAGCTTCCTCATTAAAAAAGTACTCATCCCCATCATCCTCCTCGTCCTCCTCATCCTCTTCGCCCGTTACCGCGTCCTCTACACAGCCCTGACCAGACAATGGCTGACTGTCATCAAGGCTTTCCTCTTCCTCGGCTGCAGACGCCTGTTCCTTTATGTGCGTCAAACTTTGCATCAGCAGACGCATTAGGGGGATGCTCATGCTTATTATGGCGTTGTCTGCACTAACCAGCCGTGTGCATTCCTCAAAACACTGAAGGACTTGACACAGGTCTTGTAGCTTCGACCACTGCACACCTGACAACTCCATGTCTGCCATCCAACTGCCTGCCCGTGTATCCTCCCACAAATACATAACAGCACGCCTCTGTTCGCACAGTCTCTGAAGCATGTGCAGTGTGGAGTTCCACCTAGTTGCAACGTCGATGATTAGGCGATGCTGGGGAAGGTTCAAAGACCGCTGATAGTTCTGCATACGGCTGGAGTGTACAGGCGAACGGCGGATATGCGAGCAAAGTCTGCGCACTTTGAGGAGCAGGTCGGGTAACCCCGGATAACTTTCCAGGAAGCACTGCACCACCAGGTTTAAGGTGTGGGCCAGGCAAGGAATGTGTTTCAGTTGGGAAAGGGCTATGGCAGCCATGAAATTCCTTCCGTTATCACTCACTACCTTGCCTGCCTCAAGATGTACAGTGCCCAGCCATGACTGAGTTTCTTTCTGCAAGAACTCGGACAGAACTTCCGCGGTGTGTCTGTTGTCGCCCAAACACTTCATTGCCAATACAGCCTGCTGACGCTTGCCACTAGCTGTCCCATAATGGCACACCTGGTGTGCAACAGTGGCAGCTGCGGATGGAGTGGATGTGCGACTGTGGTCTGTGGACGAGCTCTCGATTCTGCAGGAGGACGAGGAAGAGGAGGAGGGGGGGCGAACGCCTACAGCCAACTGTTTCCTTGACCGTGGGCTAGGCAGAACTGTCCCAATATTGCTGTCCCCTGTGGACCCTGCATCCACCACATTCACCCAGTGTGCCGTGATGGACACATAACGTCCCTGGCCATGCCTACTGGTCCATGCATCTGTTGTCAGGTGCACCTTTGTAGTCACAGACTGCCTGAGTGCATGGACGATGCGGTCTTTAACATGCTGTTGGAGGACTGGGATGGCTTTTCTAGAAAAGAAGTGTCGACTGGGTAGCTCGTAGCGTGGTACAGCGTAGTCCATCAGCGCTTTGAAAGCTTCGCTTTCAACTAACCGGTAGGGCATCATCTCTAATGAGATTAGTCTAGCAATGTGGGCGTTCAAACCCTGTGTACGCAGATGCGAGGATGAGTACTTCCTTTTCCTAACAAGAGTCTCATGTAGGGTGAGCTGGACTGGAGAGCTGGAGATCGTGGAACTAGCGGTGGTGCCGGTGGACATGGCAGACTGAGAGAGGGTTGGAGATGGTATTCTTGCCGGTGCCGTACATGCAGTGTTTCCTACTACGAACCTGGTGATTCCCTGACTGCTTTGGCCTGGAGACAAAAGCTGCACAGATACTGCAGGTGTTGCGGGAAATGGTGGGCTTACAGTGAGGGAAGGGATGTAGCGTTGCTGACTAGCTTCATTGGCCGAGGGTGCTGCAACCTTTAGGCACGTTTGGTAGTTAGTCCAGGCTTGCAAATGCATGGTGGATAAATGTCTATGCATGCAACTTGTATTTAGACTTTTAAGATTCTGACCTCTGCTTAAGGTAGTTGAACATTTTTGACAGATGACTTTGCGCTGATCATTTGGATGTTGTTTAAAAAAATGCCAGACTGCACTCTTTCTACTATCGGATACCTTTTCAGGCATTGCAGACTGAGCTTCTTTTCTTTAACCGGATGGCCACGCTGTCCTCCAACTGGTTTTGGTTTTGCCACGCGTTTATGGCCAGATACGGGCCCGGCAGATGGAACCTGTTGTGATGTTGATGCCTGCTGCGGCTTCTCCTCCTCCTCCACTTCAGAACTACTGCCGCCTGTACCCTGTTCCCCCAATGGCTGCCAATTGGGGTCAACAACTGGGTCATCTATGACCTCCTCTTCTATCTCGTGTGCAACTTCGTCTGTGTCACTGTGTAAGCCGGTGGTATAGCGTTCATGACGGGGCACCATAGTCTCAGCTGGGTTTGATTCTGGCTCAGTACACTGCTAGGGCAATGTTCTGGTCTGAGTCAAAGGAACAGCATAGTAATCTGGCTGTGGCTGTGCATCTGTGCGATTCAACTTCTAATGGGCATGGCCTGTTAACTGTTTCACTGTCTAACCCAGGAACGGTATGTGTAAAGAGCTCCATGGAGTAACCCATTGTGTCTCCTGACGCATCCTTCTCTCTTGTTCTGGGTGAAGAAGACAAGGAAGCGACTTGTCCCTGACCGTGAACATCCACTAACGACGCGCTGCTTTTACATTTAGCACTTTCAGAAGAGGAGGCAAAAGAGCTAGAGGCTGAGTCAGCAAGTAAAGCCAAAACTTGTTCTTGCTGCTCCGGCTTTAAAAGCGGTTTTCCTACTCCCAGAAAAGGGAGCGTTCGAGGCCTTGTGTAGCCAGACGACGAACCTGGCTCAACAACTCGAGACTTAGGTGCTGTACTGCTTTTACCACGACCATCTGATGCTCCACCACCACTACCATCATTACCAGCTGACAATGACCGCCCACGGCCACGACCTCTTCCACCAGACTTCCTCATTGTTTGCAAAACGTAATCAAAGTAACTCTAACTTCTGTAGGATTTATATACACCTTTATAGGTGGCTGACACTGAAAGGAAAACCAGGCCCAATGTTACACACTAGGTTTTCTGTGCCCCAATAATTTGAGACAGATGGCACGCACACGACCGGCACTCAAGCAGAAATGCCAATCTTAATCTTCCACTATTTTTTGTTTTCAGGGAGAATTAAAAAAAAAAAAAATTAACAGTATGACACACTAGGTTTTCTGTGCCCCAATAATTTGAGACAGATGGCACACACAGGACCGGCATTCAAGCAGAAATGCCAATCTTAATCTCCCACTATTTTTTTTTTTTTTTCAGGGAGAATTAAAAAAAAAAAAAATGGCCCAGTGTTACACACTAGGTTTTCTGTGGCACACAATGAGAGACAGATGCCACACACAGCACTGGCACAGAGGCAGACTTGCCAATCTTTATCTCCCACTATTTATTTTTTTTTTTTCAGGGAGAATTAAAAAAAAAAAAATGGCCCAGTATTACACACTAGGTTTTCTGTGGCACACAATGAGAGACAGATGCCACACACAGCACTGGCACAGAGGCAGACTTGCCAATCTTTATCTTCCACTATTTATTTTTTTTTTTTTCAGGGAGAATTAAAAAAAAAAAATGGCCCAGTATTACACACTAGGTTTTCTGTGGCACACAATGAGAGACAGATGCCACACACAGCACTGGCACAGAGGCAGACTTGCCAATCTTTATCTCCCGCTATTTATTTATTTTTTTTCAGGGAGAATAAAAAAAAAAATGGCCCAGTATTACACACTAGGTTTTCTGTGGCACACAATGAGAGACAGATGCCACACACAGCACTGGCACAGAGGAAGACTTGCCAATCTTTATCTCCCACTATTTATTTTTTTTTTTTCAGGGAGAATTAAAAAAAAAAAAATGGCCCATAGTAACATAGTAACAT